>NC_034186.2:39024023-41424023 GCF_002021735.2 Oncorhynchus kisutch | reverse complement strand
ATGCCACAGAAAACTTCCAGTAACTAGTGTTACTGTAGACTAGGCTAATTACTGTACTGTGGTCACAGTATTGACAACAGAAATGCTACGATAATTTCAATAAAGAAGTTAAAAAAGGGAAAAGCTACCTTTGGCTGGCATCCACGTTCCAATAGGCCTAAATATGGCTAGGCGATAGTGCCTAATAATCATATTTGTAGAATAATAGCGAAGACATCAACACTATGAAATAACACATATGGAACCATGTAGAAACCAAAAAGTGTTAAACCAAAATTTATTTGAGGTTTTTCAAAGTAGCCTTGAGAGCTTTGCAAACTCTTGGCATTCTCTAGACTAGCTTCACCTGGAATGATTTTCCAACAGTCATGAAGGAGTTCACACATATGCTGAGAAGTTGTTGGTTGCTTTTCCTTCAGTCTGCGGTCCAACTCATCCCAAACCATCTCAATTGGGTTGAGGTCGGGTGATTGTGGAGGCCAGGTCATCTGACGCAGTACGCCATCACTCTCCTTCTTGGTAAAAAAATCCCTTTGGGTAATTGTCCAGTTGAAAAACAAATGATAGTGGGACTAAGCGCAAACCAGATGGGATGGTGTATCGCTGCAGAATGCTATGGTAGCCATGCTGGTTAAGTGTGCCTTGAATTCTTAACAAATCACAGACAGTGTCACCAGCGAAGCACGCCCACACCACCTCCTCCATGCTTCACAGTGGGAACCACACATCCATTCAACTACTCTGCGTCTCACAGACACGGCGGTTGGAACCAAAGATCTCAAATTTGGACTCATCAGACCAAAGGACAGATTTCCACTGGTCTAATGTCCATTGCTCACAGCAAGCAAGTCTCTTCTTCTTATTGGTGTCCGCTAGTAGTGGTTTCTTTGCAACAATTTGACCATGAAGGCCTGATTCACGCAGTATCCTCTGAACAGTTGATGTTGAGATGCATCTGTTACTCTGTGAAGCATTTATTTGGGCTGCAATCCGAGGTGCAGTTAATTGTAATTAACTTATCCTCTGCAGCAGAGGTAACTTTGAGTCCTCCTTTCCTGTGGCGGTCCTCATGAGAGCCAGTTTCATCATAGCACTTTTTGCGACTGCACTTGAAGAAACTTTCAAAGTCCTTGACATTTTCCGGATTGACTGACCTTCATGTCTTAAAGTAATGATGGACTGTCATTTCTCTTTGCTTATTTGAGCTGTTCTTGCCATAATATGGACTTGGTCTTTTACCAAATAGGGCCATCTTCTGTATACCACACCTAACTTGTCACAACACAACTGATTGGCACAAACGCATCAAGGAAAGAAATTACACAGCCGTTTTTTCCTGAAATTTGTCGTGTTACGATGTTCCTGTAGAGGAAAAGTGATAATCATATTTGGTTCAGGATGAAGGGTCAACAAAAACAAATAACCTGAACGAATGAGAAAGTGTTGGAAAAGAAGGTAGGGAAATAGAGTGAATGGGCAGAGAAGGAGAGGGGGTGGGGGATCGAGAGTGTGTTTGCCAGTTCAGCCAGGCTTGTAGGACAAACATGTGGCAGTGAGACAGAGACCCCCTTTTGTTCCAGCTACATCATTGAAAATACATTGAGGAAAGTCCCCAAAGGAATTTGGGTACAGTAAATATTTTGGATTCCTGCCTTTGGCTTGCAATATTGCCCTATACCCACCAGTACAACCCCGGTAAACATAATACCACAAACAGTAACTCTCAGTTTTGATATTAGACCTATGCAGTTCACAAATAGCCTACTACACACCGCATTCACGTAACACTGAAAGCTGTGTCATTTATAGCAGTGTTTAGTTATTATAAAACTTACATTTTCCTACACCAAAAACTATAGCGTGCTTACAATAGTGGAAGCAGGCATTGGCAACATCTGTCGTCTCAGCTTAGGGTGGACACAGGAAGACAAAAAAGGTGGAAAGTCACCAATTTGTCAAAGCATTAATCTTCGCTCCCACTTTAAATCTTTACATCAGCAGCTAAATTGACAAAGGGAGGGAGGGAAGCTGTAATTCCTCATCAGCGCACCCAGATTGCTGCCAGAGTCATTTCACGCCAGGGGAGGGAGGTTAAAAAGGAAAAGAACATGGTGGGTGTTGATTTATCGCTCCCCGACGTATGCACAGAGCAGGCAACCTTTAACTGTTAAATCGCTTGGCATACCAAATCCCCTCTCAAGGGAGAGTTTTGCTTAGGAAGCGCACAGCCATATAGACTCGGCAACTCTGCCTGGCATTTCACTCTGAAAGTGGAGACCCAAAACTATTCAGTTGAGCGCGTTTGTTTGACTCGGCCTGCTCCCCTCGTCTTTGGCCTGTCACATTGAGGAGTTGCATTCAGACACTTCTCCCTGGGCTCCTGAGATTAAATTCCATTGGCTAACCTCAGGAGGTCAATCTCAGAGGCTGCATTACCGATTCGCTGATTGACAAACCACTTGGGATACATACGAATTTGCTTCTATTTAAGATTGAAGAGGCATCGCATCACTGATATTGAGGGTGAAACTGACAAAACGTCAATGTAATTAAAAGCAGTGTCCTCATTTGCATAGTGTAGCCAAAACAAACATTACTGAGCAGAATTAATAAGGTACTGGGAGTGAAATGTAAAGTCAAAGGCTTGAGACAGGGCACCGATTGGTTAACAATCGCAACTAAGCCTACAAAAATCTTGGTAGCCGTTTACATTTGTTGAATAATTTCTGTTTAAATCAACATAAGATTGAGCGAGAGGTGGATGAGGTAAACCGGCCAGAGTCTAAATCCATTTTAAGAAATTCTGACATGGTTGACTCAATTCTCTTGGTCGAGAACCACCTTTTTGTGACAGATTTTGCCTGGGCTTTTCTGCTGTTTTTTAGTTGTTTTTTTTATCGCTCTGGTGAAAATTTTATAATTATGTGGAACATTTAAAAAAATCTGTACTCAAAATCATTTAATCAAAAAGGCAGTTGTTTCAAAACACTAAGCACATTTTCAATTGACTAAGTACATAGAAGAAAAGTCACTTTTTAACCAAACTTAAAATCAGTGTTTCATCTAGAAATACATGTTTCACATGTTCATATAAAAGGTTATTGCCTTTCACAATGCAATGCACACATTGCTTTTGATATGATTCTCCTCTTTTGTTAAAGAAAGAAACAAAGGGGGGGGGGGGGGTACCATTTAAATGAAGCTGCCAGTTGAGGACTTGTGAGGCATCTGTTTCTCAAACTAGATACTAAATGTACGTCTTGCTCAGTTGTGCACCGGGGCCTCCCACTCCTCTTTCTATTCTGGTTAGAGCAAGTTTGCACTGTTCTGTGAAGGGAGTAGTACACAGCATTGTACGAGATTTTCAGTTTCTTGTCAATTTCTTGCAGGGAATAGCCTTCATTTCTCAGAACACACAAATGCTTATGCTCCAGATACTCAACTAGTTTAAAGAAGGAACGTTTTATTGCTTCTTTAATAAGCACAGGTTTTCAGCTGTGCTAACATAATTGCAAAAGTGTTATCTAATGATCAATTAGCCTTTTAAAATTATAAACTTGGATTAGCTAACAGCGTGCCATTGGAACACAGGAGTGATGATTGCTGATAAATGGGCCTCTGTACACCTATGTAGATATTCCATTAAAAATCTGCCATTTCCAGCTACAATAGTCATTTACAACATTAACAATGTCTACACTGTATTTCTGAAAGCAAAATTTTTTTTTGCTTTTCTTTCAAAAACAAGGACATTTCTAAGTGACCCCAAACTTTTGAACGGTAGTGTATATTTCACAGTAAACTTATATTTCGGATCAATGGTTGTATGGTGAAAGATGTCTACAAACAAAATTAATGCACAATGAAAGGTTTTGAATGTAAGACGGTGCTGCATTACAAGTGTTACCAGTTTGGAGTTTTGTACTAAGAGTTTTGAAATACTAAGTATTTCTCAATTTAGAAAATGTGCATGAAAACCACTCAGTATATACAGTATTGAGTTTGCTGCTGCAGTTAGCTGACCCAACATTGCTTAGAAACACACTGTTAGTATGGACTGATTTCTGAGAACATGTCTAGAACTTCATCAGCAAACTGTCAAACTACCGTAAATAACGAACAAGCTCCACGCTGTTAATCAGTGCCCAAAATCACTCGCTAGCTAAGTTCCATCTGTTTGTCAATTAACTAGCTAGTAGAGCTAGCTAGCAGGGAAGCTACGTTGGATAAATCAGCTTATCAAGTCACCGGCAAGTGGCTACATGCATGAGTGTAGCTTTTTTTGTACAGAGATACTGTTTTGTTTTTCCAACTTGCTCACTATCTATTACCGGAGTGTACATCTGTCTGGTAGTGTTTCATAGCGAATCACGTTACAAAATAAGTTGCGACGGGACACAAGAGGCTCGTGAATGGGTTTTTGAATTTTGGAATATTTTCAAGTGGCAAGTGTGCATCATCTCAATTGAATTCTCATTTTGCCTAAAACAATGGCAGACTCAAGTGATCACTGTCAAACATATCATCAAGTGTCCACTTGACAAAAGGGCTGAGGGGCCATGTGTTCTTTAAACATAACATTGGCGATGTGTTGTCTTATGTAAACAAGTTAGAGGTGCTACACAATGGGCAGGTCAGGTCTGTGTCACTGTCTAGGTTGATTCTGCTGCTACGATTGGATAGAGTGCGATCAGCCCAGCTGTTTTTCTGTGCATGACAATTCTCCCTAGCCCCGTTCCCATTCCGTGTTCATGGGCATGATTGAAATCAAAAGCCAACAGTCAAATATCTAGGAACATCCCAGTTTCTCAAAATCTCACAAAAATCAGATTTGGAAGATACTGGCCTTATGACCAAAATTATGCTATTTACAATTGTAGTGCATTTTGACATTAGAATTAAATGATTGACTTATATCGATGCTACACAGGCCATTTTCAACTCGAGTTGGTGCTTGAGTTTTAGCTCCTCTTTAAAGTAAAAATGTAACACCTGCATGAGACAGGAAACCAAACTGCTTTCTCAACTAAATTGCCAGTGGGTAGGTATCTCCTTGTTCTGTCTTATCTGAGATTCAGCATCAACATTTCTGCTGGATCATTATTTACCTTGTCATGATGTTCAGCAGAAAAGAAGATTAATCTACAAGAGAATGAATATTGTATTACCAGAAGTCACTTGGACAGGCTCAGCCTTCTGCTATACAAGCTTTAACATTTGATGTGGTGTGCTAAATTGCCATACTCATTGAGCAGGAAAGCTCAGATAAAAAAACTGAATTAAACTGCGGCTCTACTTTCATGTTTGGAAGGAGCACAGCTTTATGTCCCAATTTTTGTTAGTCTTTCAGCCAACAAAGTAATTGAATAATGCATTTGCATCATGGGAAATCTCAAGTGGGGAAGAAAGACAAAGACAGACAAAGACAGAAAGAGAAAAAAAGAGAGATGGCGAACAGCGAGAGAGGGGTGGAGTGAGGGGAGGGGGTGAGATGATGAGGGACAGCGAAACGGCGAGAGAGGGGTGGAGCAAGGGGAGGGGGTGAGATGACGAGGGACAGCGAAACGGCAAGAGCGAGACGCGAGAGACGACGAGCGAGACGGCGAGAGAGAGAGAGAGACGGCGAGAGAGAGAGACGGCGAGGGCGAGAGAGAGAGAGGGGGCGAGAGAGAGAGGGGCGAGAGAGAGGGCGAGAGAGAGAGAGAGAGAGGGCGAGAGAGAGAGAGAGAGAGGGGCGAGAGAGAGAGAGAGACGGCGAGAGAGAGAGAGAGAGGGCGAGAGAGAGAGAGAGAGAGGGCGAGAGAGAGAGAGAGAGAGGGCGAGAGAGAGAGAGGGCGAGAGAGAGAGAGGGAGAGAGAGAGAGAGGGAGAGAGAGAGAGAGGGCGAGAGAGAGAGAGAGGGCGAGAGAGAGAGAGAGGGCGAGAGAGAGAGAGGGCGAGAGAGAGAGAGAGGGAGAGAGAGAGAGAGGGCGGAGAGAGGGAGAGAGGTGGGTGGCCGAGAGGAGAGAGAGGGCGAGAAGAGAGAGAGGGGCGAGAGAGAGAGAGAGGGGGCGAGAGAGAGAGAGAAGGGCGAGAGAGGGGAGAGAGAGGGGGAGAGAGGGCGAGACGGGCGGAGAGAGAGAGGCATGAGCGAGAGAGATGGCGAGAGAGGAACGATGGCGAGAGATGAGAGGGCGAGACGAGAGATCAGAGGGGAGAGGGCGAGAGAGAAGGTCGACGAGAGAGAGGGCGAGCGAGAGAGGGCGAGAGAGAGAGGGCGAGAGGAGAGAGAGAGGGCGAGAGGAGGCGAGGGAGGAGGGCGAGAGAGAGGAGAGGGCGACCGGCGAAGGAGAGGGAGAGAGGGCGGAGAAGAGAGAGAGAGAGAGTGCGAGAGAGCCAGAGCGGAGAGAGGCAGAGTAGGAGATGAGAGAGAGAGAGGAGGAGAGAGAGAGACGGCGAGAGAGAGAGAGAGAGACGGCGAGGAGAGAGAGAGAGAGGAGCTAGCGAGAAGAGAGGAGAGAAGAGACGGCGAGATGAGAGAGAAGAGAGACGGCGAGAGAGGAGGAGAGAGATGGACGGCGAGAGAGAGAGACGAGACGGCTGAGAGAGAGAGAGAGACGGCGAGGCGAGAGAGAGAGACGCGAGAGAGAGAGACGGCGAAGAGAGAGGACGGCGAGAGAAGAGAACGGCGAGAGAGAGAGCCGGCGAAGAGAGAGAGATGGCGAGAGAGAGGACGAGGGCGAGAGAGAGAGAAGGGCAGAGAGGAGAGAGAGGCGAGAGAGAGAGAGACTGCGAGAGAGAGAGAGACTGCGAGAGAGAGAGGGCGAGAGAGAGAGGGCGAGAGAGAGAGGGCGAGAGAGAGAGGGCGAGAGAGAGAGGGCGAGAGAGAGAGGGCGAGAGAGAGAGGGCGAGAGAGAGAGGCGAGAGAGAGAGGGCGAGAGAGAGGAGGGCGAGAGAGAGAGGGCGAGAGAGAGAGGGCGGGGGGGAAACGGGCCCGAGAGAGGGAGAGAGGGCGAAGGAGAAGACGGAAGAGAACGGCGAGAGAGAGACGGCGAGAGAGAGAGAAGAGAGACGGCGAGGAGAGAGAGAGAGAGACGGCGAGAGGAGACGGGCGATGAGAAGGACGGGAGAGAGACGGCCGAAGAGAGAGAGACGGGAGAGACGGCGAGAGAGACGGCGAGAGAGAGGAGAGGACGGCGAGAGAGACGGCGAGAGAGACGGCGAGAGAGACGGCGAGAGAGAGAGTAGAGGACGGGCGAGAGAGACGCGAGAGAGACGGCGAGAGAGCGCGAGAGAGACGGCGAGAGAGACGGCGAGAGAGACGGCGAGAGAGACGGCGGAGAGAGACGGCGCGAGAGACGGCGAGAGAGACGGCGAGAGAGACGGCGAGAGAGAGAGACGGCGAGAGAGAGAGACGGCGAGATGAGAGAGACGGCGAGAGAGAGAGACGGCGAGAGAGAGAGACGGCGAGAGAGAGAGACGGCGAGACGAGAGAGACGGCGAGAGAGAGAGACGGCGAGAGAGAGAGACGGCGAGAGAGAGAGACGAGCGAGAGAGAGAACGGCGAGAGAGAGAGACGGCGAGAGAGAAGGACGGCGAGAGAGAGAGACGGCGAGAGAGAGAGACGGCGAGAGAGAGAGACGGCGAGAGAGAGAGAACGGCGAGAGAAGAGGTAGAGAGATGAGCCGGCGAGAGAGGAGAGACGGCTGAGAGAGAGAGACGGCGAGAGAGAGAGACGGCGAGAGAGAGAGACGGCGAGAGAGAGGGAGGGAGACGGCGAGAGAGAGGGAGGGAGACGGCGAGAGAGGGAGGGAGACGGCGAGAGAGGGAGGGAGACGGCGAGAGAGGGAGGGAGACGGCGAGAGAGGGAGGGAGACGGCGAGAGAGGGAGGGAGACGGCGAGAGAGGGAGGGAGACGGCGAGAGAGGGAGGGAGACGGCGAGAGAGGGAGGGGAGACGGCGAGAGAGGGAGGGAGACGGCGAGAGAGGGAGGGAGACGGCGAGAGAGGGAGGGAGACGGCGAGAGAGGGAGGGAGACGGCGAGAGGGGAGGGAGACGGCGAGAGGGAGGGAGACGGCGAGAGGGAGGGAGACGGCGAGAGAGGGAGGGAGACGGCGAGAGAGGGAGGGAGACTGCGAGAGAGGGAGGGAGACGGCGAGAGAGGGAGGGAGACGGCGAGAGAGGGAGGGAGACGGCGAGAGAGGGAGGGAGACGGCGAGAGAGGGAGGGAGACGGCGAGAGAGGGAGGGAGACGGCGAGAGAGGGAGGGAGACGGCGAGAGAGGGAGGGAGACGGCGAGAGAGGGAGGGAGACGGCGAGAGAGGGAGGGAGACGGCGAGAGAGGGAGGGAGAGGGGGAGGGAGACGGCGAGACGGCGAGAGGGGAAAAAGGAAAAAGGGGGAGGAAGAAAAAGAGACAGAAACCATGCAAGCAATCAAGCGATTGAGTGGGTCAGCCAGAGAGAATCGTATTTGCATAATAAGAGTTTACGTTAATTGAAAAGTCCTATTTTAATAGTTCTTGTTGGATTGTGAGTGTTTCTCATTTTGAAGGTAAAAAAAAATCTGTTATGAAATCTTTTTACATTGCACGTTGGAATTTACAATGCTTGAAGTCCTTTTCAGGAGACTGAAAATACTTCCACAGCTGCACCATCGAGAGCATCCTGGTTGCGTCACTGCCTGGTATGGCAACTGCTCGGCCTCTGACTGCAAGTAACTACAGAGGGTAGTGAGTATGGCCCAGTACATCACTGGGGCCAAGCTTCCTGTTATCCAGGACCTCCATACCAGGCAGTGTCAGAGGAAGGCCCTAAAAATTGTCAAAGACTCCAATCACCCTAGTCATAGACTGTTCTCTTTGCTACCGCACGGCAAGCGGTACCGGAGCGCCAAGTCGAGGTCCAAAGGGCATCTTAACAGCTTCTACCCCCAAGCCATAAGACCACACAAAATCTCATCAAAGGGCTACCTAGACCCCTCTTTTACAGTGCTGCTACTCTGTTTATTATCTATGCATGGTCACTTTAACTCTACCTACATGTACATATTACCTCGACTAACCGGTGCCCCCGCACATTGACTCTATACCGGTACCCCCTGTATATAGCTTCACTTGTTATTGTACTGCTGCTGTTTAATTGTTTTTTTTTTAATTGTTTTTTTTACTTAACACTTATTTTTAAGTATTGTTGGTTAACTTCAGGGTAGGGTCCTTTTTTCTCAATTTCCAGCTGACTAAACTGCCTGTTAATTGGTACCATTGGATAGAAAACACTTTGGAGTTTGTAGAAATGTTAAAATAATGTATGAGACTATAACACAATAGATATGGTTGGAGAAAATCCAAAGAAAAACCAACCACCAATAAAAAAAATTGAGAGCCCATGCTTTTACAATGGAAAGTATAGGGGCATATTCCTATGGCTTCCAATAGGTGTCAATAGTCTTTGTTCAAGGTTTCAGGCTCGTTTCTTCCAAAACGAGGAAGAAGTAGGAGTTTTAATACTGGGACTCAGAGTTGGAAATCAGTCTGTGCGTGTGCGACGAAGAGGACGCACACCTGCTAATATCGTTTTCCTATTGAACATACTGCTTTCCGTATGAAATATTAGTTTAATTACATTTTAGGGTATCTGAGGATTAAATATAAACGTGTTTTGTTTGACTTGTTTTAACAAAGTTTAGCGGTAGCTTTTGGATTCCTTTCTCTGCATGTAGAACGAGCGGATGACTCAAATCGATGGCGCCAACTAAACAGACGATTTGGGATATAGAGAAGGATTTTATCTAACAAAACGACACTACATGTTGTAGCTGGAACCCTTTGGATTGCAAATCAGAGGTAGATTTTCAAAAAGTGAATATAAATTTTTTATCAAGCCTGTGCCGGTGGAAAAATGTGGAAATGGGGCTCCGCAACAACACGGCTGGGATGGTGTTCTTCGGCTTGCAAGCCTCCCCCCTTTTCCTCCAAACATAAGATGGTCATTAAGGCCAAACAGTTCCATTTTGGTTTTGTCAGACCAGAGGCCATTTTTCCAAAAAGTACGATCTTTGTCCCCATGTGCAGTTGCAAACCGCAGTCTGGCTTGATGGCGATTTTGGAACAGTGGCTTCTTCCTTGCTGAGCGGCCTTTCAGGTTATGTTTATATAGGACTCGTTTTTCTGTGGATATAGATAATTTTGTACCCGTTTCCTCCAGCATCTTCACAAGGTCCTTTGCTGTTGTTCTAAGATTGATTTGCACTTTTCGCACCAAAGTACATTCATCTCCAGGAGACAGAACACATCTCCTTCCTGAGCGGTATGACGGCTGCGTGGTCCTATGGTGTTTATACTTGCGTACTATTGTTTGTACAGAAGAGCGTGGTGCCCTCAGGTGTTCGGAAATTGCTTACAAGGATGAACCAGACTTGTGGAGGTCTACAATTGTTTTTCTGAGGTCTTGGCTGATTTCCCCATGATGTCAAGCAAAGAGGCACTGAGTTTGAAGGTAGGCCTTGAAATACATCCACAGGTACACCTCCAATTGACTCAAATGATGTAAATTAGCCTATCAGAAGCTTTTAAAGCCATGACATCATTTTCTGGACTTTTCCAAGCTGTTTAAAGGCACAGTAGAGTAACTTAGTGTATGTAAACTTCTGACCCACTGGAATTGTGATACAGTGAATTATAAGTGAAATAATCTGTTTGTAAACAACTGTTGGTAAAATGACTTGCGTCATGCACCAAGTAGATGTCCTAACCGACTTGCCAAAACTATAGTTTGTTAACAAGAAATGTATGGAGTGGTTGAAAAACAAGTTTTAATGACTCCAACCTAAGTGTATGTAAACTTCCGACTTCAACTGTATCTAGGACTAAATATCAGCAACACAGGTAGCTTCCACAGGGCTGTGAATGAGCTGAGAAACAAAGCAAGAAGAGCATTCTATGACATTAAAAGGAACATATAAAAAATAAAACTGGCTCAAAATGTTCCAATCAGTTAAAGAGCCAATTGCTCTATATGGCAGCTAAGTATGGGGTCCGCTCTCTAATAATGAATTTACCAAATGGGACAAACATCCAATCAAAATACTGCATGCGGCGTTTTGCAATACTTGTTCTTTACAACACACTCCAAATAACACATGTAGAGCAGAATTGCGCCAATACCCCCCTCCTTATTCAAATTGAAAAAAAGAGCCCATCAACTTTTACAAACATCTAAAAACAAGTGAACCCAAAACATTCCATCACATAGCTCTGCAATATCAAGAGATGAAATAAGAGAAGAGTCCCCTCAGCCAGATGGTTGAGAGGCTGAGTTCACTAACCCAAACCAACCCTATAGAGCCTCAAGACATCACTCAGAAAATCTGGCCCAACCAAATCATCACAAAGCAAAAATAAAAATATATCAACTATTGGAAAGACACCACCAAAAAATCTAAGTAAACGTCAATGCTATTTGGCTCTAAACAGTCTGCCACCACCGTGACTGATAGAAAACTGACAAAAACACTGACTAGGTACAGACTCAGTGAGCACAGTCTGGCTATAGAGACCGGTCGTCGCAGGCAAACCGGTCTGCCCAGAGAGGACAGGCTGTGCTCACTCTGCTCCGGGGGAGAGGTAGACACAGAGCTGCATTTCCTATTACACTATGACAAATACTCAGACCTAAGAGAATATTTATTTCCCAAAATTATCATTCAGGAAAGAATTTGAAACCATAAAAGACTAAGTAATGTGCAGTTTTGGCAGTCAAATATGTATCCTCCTGCCACAACCTGAGGGAAAGCCATTGAAAGGTACAATGTAATGTCATTAATATTTCCCATTTAGTTTTGTCATGTGGCTTCTCAGTCATGTTAGTTTAAGGTTAGTTTTAGTTTGAGGTTAGTTTACTACTATTGCGTTAATGTGTTGTCATTAATATTGTTTTTACTGTTAATGCTAATCCCATTTCCACTACTACTATTATAATTGCTGTTGGTCCCACCATTTATGTTTTATGTATACTTTGACAACGTAAGTCATTTAACTTGCCATGTCAATAAAGTCTTGAGAATTGAGTGTGAGGGAGCGAGAGGGGGAGGGAGGGAACAGACCCACCTGTACATTAATGCGGGGATTGGGCCAATAAAAACAACAGGTTGCTGTTATCAGCACAAAAATACAATCCAAAGTCTAACAAACCAGATATATTATGAATAATAAAGGTCAGTGGGGGGAGGGGAAGACAAGGGCAACGTTGTGCTAATAAGGACGGCGATAAACCTGCGTAAATAGGAAGTAGATTTGCTCTCCTCCTGCCTTAGTCCCTCCCATCAACATTATGTTGATGCATATATTATGCACAACAGCACTCGTGGTAACCAGATTATATCAGTGCAATCCCAATCAGCAGGTTTTTAATGTGGTTCCAGGGAAATTGGGCAATTTTTCCTTTTCAAGCGACAACCCATGGAGGAAGAACGGGGAAAAGGAAGCAAGTGAGCTACATGAGACTTACATGTATTTCACAACATCTAAGCATTGGGGACCGTTTAAAATGTAGTTTGTGTATGGGGTAACTGAGGAGAGTATATTTATTCCTTGTTGTGGTAATAAGGGCTGGCTAATTATCTCCCACTCAATTACAGATATCGATCCCCGGGACTTGGCTCCCACTTGGAATTACACTAATGGTCCTGGCCCCTCCTACACACGCTCATAAATTATGCCTGCTGCCAAGCAGGGTCACGGAAGCAGGGGCGCAGCGACACGGGGAGGGGAGTGCGCGGCCCGAGCCCTGCCAAAACACTGCAGATACTCTGACGTGCATAATATCCAATCGATGCCCTAGGCGGAAACCATACAATTAGGGTCCGGGCGATTATGGAGATAATCTTACCAATTATCATGAAAGCAATATGGAGATTGGATTGTGCGTTGCACTTGCTTTAGGTCAAATCCCTGTGGTAGCGCATTCACTTGAAACCGTTTGCTCAAGTTTAGAGTACTATGAAATGTGACGCATGTTAAAAGATTAGGCACCTGAGAACAGTGTTTGGATTGTGTGCATTTTTTGGCATGTGTGAGCAGAGGAAATATCTCTGAATGATTGCATCCAATGATATGAATGTCGAGCACATTGAAATATATTCAACATTTGGGCCATGCACTAGCTACATACACTAGCCAAGCAAGTCTGCAGCCACCAAACTAAACAAAGAAAATCCTGATGGGATGATATCAGAATTTCATAGACCAATTTATCCTGCCCTTTAAGGTTCACAGAGAGGATATTCAGCCACTCTTGGGAACAATGGAAGTTGATTTAAGAAAATGCTCCTTTATTATTAAAACCAATGCATTTTGGCATGTTGCCTTCTTCAAAACCCTGTTTTGTTTGTCCATTGTACTCAAGAGTGGCTAAATCTGGCCTCCCGAGTGGCGCAGCGGTCTAAGGCACTGCATCGCAGTGTTGCACTTTGTGACATCGACAGATGTAAAAGGGGCTTTATAAATACATTTGATGGATTGATTACGCTGTCACTACAGCCTGGAATTGAACCCCAGGCTGTCTCAATAGAGGCTGTGACCAGGACTCCCATAGGTCGGTGCACAATTTGCCCAGCGTCGTCTGGGATGGGGGAGGGTTTGACGTGGGGGATTACTTGGCTCATCTCGCTCTAGCGATTCCTTGTGGCGGGCCGGGCACCTGCAGGCTGTCTTCAGCCGTCAGTTGGAACAATGTTTCCTCTGACATGCAGCTGGCTTCTGGGTTAAGCGAGCGGGTGTTAAGGGCAGTTTGTCCATTTCACCGCTCACGAAACATGTTCAGTAACATGATTTTAACTCTTTGGTTAAAAGAGACACTGAGTTTCCTGATACAAACCATGCAGTAAGAGAATAATTCCTTTCATAACCATCTAAACTTGTGCCAATGAACTTTGGGGTGTCCTCATTGTAATGCCAGGTCAGTATCATATGATTGCTGAGTTAGTGGTTCAGGGCAGTCTACACTGCCAGACAATTACTTCGACACAAGGCTCTTGTCCACTTCCATGCGGGATCTCCCACTCTGGCACAAACTTGAGGTGCCACTCTCAATCACTCTTTAAGCGGCATGTAACAAGAGCTGAGAAGGAAAGTGCAGAAGATTATGCCAAAGCCGTCTGTGGGAAAGTGGCAGGAGGATGTGAGAAGAGTACAGCACCGATTTCTTCTACAGGTCCTTGGCCCGAAATACCTTGTTAATGCACACTAGCAGTCACTAGTTTTCTATACTAGAGCCGTTGTTGAGCAGTTGAGGTAGATCCTAATCTCTTTGGCATCTGATCTGGAGCTCCAGAGTGCTTTCTATAAGTTTTCAAGTAAACGGCACATAACTTGAGGCAATTTGTTTGGACTGCCATGAGTAAAGGATATCACTCTCTTGGCGTTGTTAACACCGATGTCTAGTGATAGCCACGTTGTTGCTGTGCTTTTCACCTTTCAGCAGCAGTCGTGCTTTAGAACTGCAAAGTGACATTTGCTGCAGCAGTGCCAACAGTTTGTAGAGTCTGTCCCTCCCCAAAAAAGGTTCAAACATTGTGAGGAACGTGTGACTCATACAATTACTCAGTGTTGATGACAAAATATTGTCAAAGAGCTTCCAAACAGACCCAAAACTCAGTTGGCTACCATAATGGACCAAGAACAAGATAAAATATTTTGTTGATACGATGCAAATCGTAACATTGGTGGGCTATTCTTGTCCATTCCCTTGAGGTCTTCAAGTCTGCCCGGTTCACCACTTTTCCAGCCCACTCCTTCCTTGATCAATGGTGGTTGCAGAAGGAATAATAGATATTAGTCGAGACAACAGCAGGCCAGTAATACTGAGCTCACATAGACACTAAGGATTAGTGAAGTTGGCAGTTTAATCCACACAGGAGCAGCAGTGCAGACAGCAGTGGGAGGAGGGGGTCGTTTGAAGTCTAAATACTGTCTCAATCAGGGGTTCGCCTTAGACGCATAGCAACAGACGTTGGATTAAGTTCATTACGATGCAGAGAATGCCAGTCACGATCACCTGTCTGTCTGTGGTGGTGAGGGCGGCGATGGTAGTGGGGTGTGTGCATGTGCGCGTGCTATGTAAGTTCCCTTATTATTCATGAGATGTGAACAAAAAATATTCATGAGTCAGATTTCTAGGCCAAGTCCAACATGGAGAGACCCTTCGCCTCAAGCTTACGTTCTGATTGAACATTTATGTACAGGGTTAAGAACCTAGGAAGTGAGTAATTATCTCTCAAGTAGATTAATGATTTTTATCGCCTTGCTTACAAATAGGTCTAAACATTTGGCCCTTTCCTTATTTCCCCTGCTAGGTATGATGTAAGTCACTTTAAAGATACCATAAAGCACTCTGTCTCAGACAGGAGATTATAAAGAGCACGCAATGGTAGCCTACATCCTGTCCTCTGACCACTCATACAGAGTCTATCTTTTCCACCCAATGGTGCCACCACCAGACTAAAACTTTTATCGGGGACTGGTATGATCTCTTGAATAAGCCAAATGCTAAATAACTTCAACGGAAGTTAGTTTTATGGACATTGACCATACACCTAATTTCCAAAGCCACCATTCCAAAAACTTCCGGTCGCTTGTGAGCAGCTCAGATTTTCCGCCACTACTCGTCTGATTTGTGCCGGTCGAGCTGCGGAGCTTAGTGAAGATGGATAGTATGAGGGAGAGCGACGGGCCTGTGAAAGGTTTTTCTAATTGCCTTCAGGATCACGCATGCCTTCAGAGAGGGCCAATAACCGCCTTTGCTCTCCCAGAACAGAGTTGGGGAAACCGGGCTAGAGCTCGAGAGATTTACAGTGGATGTGGAGGCCGGGACCTTCTGACAACTCAATTACAGGCTGAACTCACCCTCTACACTGGCCCTTGTGGAAGACTAGGTGGGGGGGTAGGAAGATGACTGGAGACAGGTTGAGAGCCTCAGATATAATACAGCCCTTGGAGCATAGACACAGTCAGGGGAGACACAGCGTTGACATCCATCAATACATTTGGGCTAAGCAGTTGTGTTCACAGTTGACTGGTGCAAGTGTATATTACGGTCTGTTTATTTACTGCACGCAGATAACCACACACTTTAGATTACGGTCTTTCTTTCTTGTTTTGCTACTGGGTTGTTGAATGGTCAAATTATTGTCACAATCAGATTGTCATTAAAGATCATTTTCAATATCTAATTGTAATATTTCATCACGGAGTGAAATGACTGAAAAACCGCATAACAAATGACAAAAGAAAAAGGGTTGTTTAACTTTGTCATCTAAATTATGGTTTCGCCATTGATCAGTGTTGGGCCAAAAATATCTGTCCATTATAATCTTAGTGGTAAATCTTTGAAGCGACATATATTGATAACAATGTAAGCTTACTACTACTTAGAAGTCATTGTTTTGTCTTCGTATTAATTCAACTGGGGGGACAGTGTGAAGCATATAAGCACTGCATTATTGCTTAACAAATACATTTCTGTCATTTAATAGCAAGGCCTGTATTGAACACCCTCACAACAATGGCGTGCTAAAGCCCAATTCATCACCCTGATTCTCACATTCCAATACATGCCTGCTGCTTCTTGACTTGACATATTGCTTGAAGAGCTTTTCAGTGAAGAATGTACTACCTGAAAATAGGCCACTGAGATAGAGGGGTTTTCAGAAGGCCCAATAATGTCAGCGGCAGAGCAGTGTTGATCAGCTCGGAGGCTTTGCAGATGGCAGTCAGCAGTGGGGAGTGTGCATTTCCGGCTGTGCGAGTTGTGGTGTGTGTAATAAATAAACCCTGTGAAGTAAACCGTTGGTCAAGACACAGTATGACCCTCTCAGCCTTCTCCTCAGAAAGTCAGATGACTGCAGAGTAAGCGGGGCAGTATACCGTATACTGGGGTATTTGGAAATAGCCACGGGATGGTTTTTCAATAACATTAATACCATTGAAACAATTTCTTTGAAGTTATTTAATAAATGTGACATGTTGTAGCTACTTTATGTAACTACGTTAGGAGATAAAGATACAGTTCATTTTATCCGTCACATTTTTTAAAATTAAGCTCCAGTCCCCAGTCACGTGGTGTTTATTTACACACAACTACTAGACAGGAGCCTTGAGTCACTCATTAGGTGCCGCACAAGCCAGGTGATCTAGTTACAATATGGAATTCACAACTAAATGTTTGCCAGCTCGATATCTAATAACTTTTAAGTTAAGTCTAAAATGTACTAAATGCTCTGCAGTTGGCTTGCTAATTTAGTAGCTAGTTAGCTACCTTTAGTAGCTAGTTAGCCATGTTACCGAATATCCCAATATGGCACAAGGTTAGTATGAAGATATGCCAATCTGGATACTGCCCAAGCCTACTTCTGAGGCCTTATAATGACCCCATACAAACTCGACAGGGGTAAACACCACCAAGCTAGAACGCTGAAAACAAGATTGCAGTGACCAAAAAAAATCTGGCAAGGCCACGGTGTGATGCTTACTTCTCCCACAGCCAGAAGACATTTCAATACAAGTGCCGTTGAACATCATTACATCCTCCATCCAGCCAAAACTGATAGACAGCTAACCAGTCACAGTGGCTGAATAAACAACAGAAACATCCTATTAAAACAAAATGAGTTCGCAACCTGCCCAGTGACGCAAATCAAATCCCAGTTCTCGAAAAGCACTTAACGAAAGGGACTCTACCGTTGCACTGAGTGAGTGGGTGCTGTGGCCCATAGGAAAAGGTGACAGATGCCTCAATGTGATAGGAACAACTCTATTTTGAGAGCTCAGCTCCCTCATAAGTTATTAACTCCATCTTACATATCATGAACCGATAATTATATTTTCAGAAGATGATCAATGATACTACTTGCATTGGCACTTTCTAACGCAGCAATTATATTTTCAATCTGTTAGTTATTATTCTTCATATAACATATTCTCTTCACACTAACTATGAGCTGCCTTGGATACGTACACTGAGTATACCAAACATTAGGAACACCTTCCTGATATTGAGTTGCGGGGGGGCGCAGTTCTTGACACACTCAAACCGGTGCTCTGGCACCTACGACCATACCCCGTTCAAAGGCACTTCCAGTAAATATTCTGGACCATTCACCCTCTGAATAGCACATAAACAATCCACGTCTCAGCTGTCTCAGGGCTTAAAAATCCTTCTTCAACCTGTCTCCCACCCCTTCATTTACACGTATTTAAGTGGAAGTAACAAGTGACATCAATAAGGGATCACAACTTTCACCTGGATTCACCTGGTCAGTCTATGTCATGGAAAGAGGTCTTATTGTTGTGTACACTCAGTGTATATCTGACACACAAACTAACATATAGAGCAAAGGTAGATAAACGCATAAGCTTGCCTTTACAGACCAACCTAAGTTGAACCGAACGCCCAGCACAAGACGGGCATTACGTTTGCCGTCTGCTGTTAACTCCCAGTCAACTGATCACTTCACAGGAAACAACAGTAACAAGAGAACAAACAACATTGCACCTGGAGTACACTACAGACGTAAAGGCATGCATGTCAAACCATACACTCCATGACCTCAAAAGGAAGGACAAGCGTGGAAGGGTTTTCTAACACGGTCCGGAGGCAGGATGATGTATGACTCGGGGCGTTCTGGGAGAAATCAATGTCTCAGCGAGGCATTTTCTATGCCAGCGGCTGAACTGAAGAGATGGGTTTGGGCCACTGAGGTGAGACTTTGGTTAGGTGAGGCGGTCATTCAAGCTCACCTTTGTGGTTGATGCTGCGGACGCTCTGCTTGCTCTGGATGTCCCACAGTCGTATGGTCTCATCGTGGGAGCCCGAGAGGAGGAGAGTGCCATCCATAGAGACAGACACACATGTCACTAGGTTCCTGTGGAGGGATGAGTGCAAAGGGAGATCACCACCTGGCTGATAAAATGGGGTTCTCAGAACATCAAATGTTTGGGTTCAACATTGATATCTCAGCTTTTCCTTTATTACCTAAGTAAATAACGGAAGCAATCGCATCACACAACATCTCAATTTCAGAAAGTAAATTATATCAGATTCCATTTTTTCTTTCTCAAGTTCTAAACTAAATTGTTCTCCTGATTTCTTAAACGCTATCATCAGTTTCCTTACAAAATCACCAGAGTACATATTCATGCTTCTCCAGTCACATCACAAGGGAGGCCAAAAGTCATTGCTAAAAAATAAACCACTTTCCTTACTAAAGCATGTTTACTTACAGCAGAGTTTCAAGATTGTTATCTTGCTTGTTTCTGTGCACACGTTACAGGCAACCTAATTACCATATATGTGCCTTCCAGGAATGGTAACAGCAACATTTTCAGTACCAAACGAGTCAAGGGAGAAAAAAATTTGGATAGTGTATGCTCCTTCCGCCCCCTGCTCTGCAGCTACAAAAAGCCACTCGAGTCTTCTAGTCTGGTTCTGCACACCCACTGTGTGCCTGTCCAATCAGTATGGTGGTGGCATGCACCTTGGCAGTCTCGGATACCATACGGTGAGAGAGATTAGGACGCCTGAACTTCTCTGGCTACTGGGACCTGGTTCGGCACAAAGAGATTCCACAAGGATATCGTGGGGTATTAAAGCCACATGAATCAACCCGTCAGTCACCACACAGCTGTTACAGCATCAAAGCCCCTCATCCTGAACCATCCCTCTCTCCACGCCCCCCCCCACCACCACCTCTCCGACCCAGTTCAAAAGGAACTTACATTTTTCTGTCTTGCCCATTCCCGCTGAATGGCACACATACACAATCCATGTCAAGGCTTAAAAATCCTTATTTAACCTGTCTCCTCCCCTTCATCTAAACTGATTGGAGTGGATTTAACAGGTGACATCAATAAGGGATCATAGCGTTCAGCTGGTTTCACCTGGTCAGTCGGTCATGTAAAGAGCAGGTGTTCCTAATGTTTTTCTACACTCAGTGTATATTACATAGACCAGACCTTGAAGGCAGCCCACCTGTGTCCTTTAAAAACCTGGTTGCCCTCGTTGTCCGACTGGAACGTCTTATCCCGACTTAAGCTCTGCAGATCAGAAGAAGAAGAAGAAAAAAGTTCAAAGTTGATCAGAGTAAGCAATCCTCAGAGAGTTTTTTTTTTTTAAATACCCAGAGATAATGAGCTTGTGTCTCAGGTACACTTACATCGGTATGTGAGAATGCTGTTCATTGACTACAGCACGGCGTTCAATATCATAGTGCGCTCCAATCATTAAGCTAAGGACCCTGGGACTAAACACCTCCCTCTGCAACTTGTGGTAGCAGAATCAGAAAGGTAACATTGATAAATAATGTTTTAATTACATAATAATGCTTGTGTGAGATATTTGTCATTAGGATGTTTTCTTTTTGGATAATACTGCTGGCAGTTTGCAGTTATCCCTTCTCAGCTAGGGCTCAGTTACTTGGGGCCCAGAGAGGGGAGAGGTCAGGTTTGTCTTATCTGTGAATGTGTCTGTAACTATTCCTAAACCATGTGAAGGGATGGCTTGATTAATGGGGAACCAGTTAGTTGGCTCCACAATGTCTGTGTGCCAGTCACTCCTCTTCGTGAGCTTGTCCAGGAGGGGGTGTATTTGAGATGGGAGTATCTAGAATTGACAATTGATATATGCCATTGGATGAGGTTCTTGGTCCTAAGTGGTACCAAGAACGAGATAAGAACTTCGTTTAGGAGACCAAACTGAACAATAATTTATAGCTAATGCTATCTAGCTATAGGATACTCCTCTTTCAAGTAAAATGTTCTTTGTGTAATGTTCCTAAGATGTTATTCGTCATGCGAGTTGAGATGGGTGTGTCTTGGCTATAAATGATACTAAGAACTGTTTTGTAAGCACTCAGAGAATTCATTTATAGACACTGAATTGATCTGAGAGTCACAGGGCTATGGTGAAGCTCATATAATTAAAGATTTTTATTTTTTATTTCACCTTTATTTAACCAGGTAGGCTAGTTGAGAACAAGTTCTCATTTGCAACTGCGACCTGGCCAAGATAAAGCATAGCAGTGTGAGCATACAACAAAGAGTTACACATGGCGTAAACAATTAACAAGTCAATAACACAGTAGAAAACAAAGGGGGGGGTCTATATACAATGTGTGCAAAAGGCATGAGGAGGTAGGCAAATAATTACAATTTTGCAGATTAACACTGGAGTGATAAAAGAACAGATGGTCATGTACAGGTAGAGATATTGGTGTGCAGAAGAGCAGAAAAGTAAATAAATAAAAACAGTATGGGGATGAGGTAGGTGAAAAGGGTGGGCTATTTACCAATAGACTATGTACAGCTGCAGCGATCGGTTAGCTGCTCAGATAGCTGATGTTTGAAGTTGGTGAGGGAGATAAAAGTCTCCAACTTCAGCGATTTTTGCAATTCGTTCCAGTCACAGGCAGCAGAGTACTGGAACGAAAGGCGGCCAAATGAGGTGTTGGCTTTAGGGATGATCAGTGAGATACACCTGCTGGAGCGCGTGCTACGGATGGGTGTTGCCATCGTGACCAGTGAGCTGAGGTAAGGCGGAGCTTTACCTAGCATAGACTTGTAGATGACCTGGAGCCAGTGGGTCTGGCGACGAATATGTAGCGAGGGCCAGCCGACTAGAGCATACAAGTCGCAGTGGTGGGTGGTATAAGGTGCTTTAGTGACAAAACGGATGGCACTGTGATAGACTGCATCCAGTTTGCTGAGTAGAGTGTTGGAAGCCATTTTGTAGATGACATCGCCGAAGTCGAGGATCGGTAGGATAGTCAGTTTTACTAGGGTAAGCTTGGCGGCTTGAGTGAAGGAGGCTTTGTTGCGGAATAGAAAGCCGACTCTTGATTTGATTTTCGATTGGAGATGTTTGATAAGAGTCTTGGACTTTATAAAGATGGACTTTATGATAACTCTGACTTGTGTGTGGTTTGCTCTCTCATGATTTGGTAATACAGGAAATTTCCACAACAAACTGGATCCTGAACTTCCTGACTGGACACCCCCCAGGTGGTGAGGGTAGGCAACAACACATTCGCCACTCTGACCCTCAACATGGGGGCCCCTCAGGGGTGCATGCTTAGTCCCCTCCTGTATGACTTCAACACCATCATTAAGTTTCCAGACAACACAACAGTCCTATTTTAATAGTTCTTGTTGGATTGTGTGTGTTTCTCGTTTTGAAGGCAAAAAAAAAAGTTAGGAAATCTTTTTACGTTGCATGTTGGAATTTACAAGGCTTGAAGTCCTTTTCAGGAGACTCAAAAGAGTTCTACAGCTGCACCATCGAGAGCATCCTGAATGTTTGTGTCACTGTATGGCAACTGCTTGGCCTCTACCAAGGGTAGTGCATACAGCCCAGTTCATCAGTCTCTATAGCAGACGGTGTCAGAGGAAGGCCCTAAAGATTGTCAAAGACTCCAGCCTCCCAAGTCAGACTTATCTCTGCTATCGCACGGTAAGTGGTACCGATGCACCAAGTCTGGAACCAACAGGATCCTTAACGACTTCTACCCCCAAGCCATAAGACTACTAAATAGTTAGTTAAATAGTTAACCGGACTATCTGCATTGACCCTTTTTGCACTAACCCTTTTGACTCATCACATACACTGCTGCTACTGTTTACAGTATTCCTACTTATATATACACAAAGCTACCTCTAACTCGTACCCCTGCATATCGACTCGGTACTGGTACCCTTGTGTATATATAATTACACATTGTGTATCTATTATTACGTGTTTTACTTTTCTATTATTTCTCCATTTTCTTTCTCTTTCTCATTTTCTTTTCTCTGCATTGTTGGCAAGTAAGTAAGAATTTCACTGTTAGTCCACATCGGTTGTTTATAAACCATGTGACAAATACAATAAAAGAGTAATATGTCTCCCATCTGTTAGGTTGGCTGGATATTTCTGGCACTCGTCAGCCTCTAAATGGTTTGATTGATTTACTTAATTGCATTAATTAGGGATGTGGTTGCGTCAGACATGCAAGGGAGGGAGGACGCCACTGGATTTTACTATGACAGACTAATCATTAGATCACGTCTATACGGCCGGTCTTGAGAGTACTCAATTAAACATGAAAAGTGGACTCGAAAAGGGATTTAGTTGAAGCCGTGGCTATTAATTCTATCGATGTGTGCACAAGCCTGGCTTTGGCTAGAGTGTCAGCTGTACAAATGGCCAGATGACTGAAATGCAAATCATTAAGGGAATGTTTGAGGGAAGCATCATGTCTCATTTCACACCACTACATTAACTAAAATGTTGGAGGTGGAGTGAAAACGAATTCACCACGATGAAAGACAGATTCTTTTTCGTCTAACATTAGCCTGTTAAACTGTTCAAATCAAGTGCTTAAATCAGTGAGGGATGTTCGGAACCATAGCAAGAAAATTGTATTTACTATGGCAAAAACCTCTTGGCAGGAGTACATTTCTAAACCTTCACACTGAAGAAAAAGGAAACGGCTAGCTGCTGCCTCACGTGAGGAAGGGAACTGTCTGATTTTCTGTCTGGCTCTTTATCCAAATGTGAAAATTCTGGGCTCACGGTCTCATCTCCTGCTGAACAATTTAAACAAGGGAAACGAAACAGCACAACAAACGCAGCTCTCTCGGAACGCAACGCTCATATCCCCACTGGCAGAGTTAATGCCCGCCATGCATTGAAACACTCATCGCATAGAAACTTCTGCCCAGCTACGGTACGAAATCCCCTTTATTAAACAATGATCCACGGGCACATTCGGAGTTGAGCTGTTTAGGAAATGAATAACTCTCCCCAAATCGGGTAAACAGCACAATTAGAGGAGCAGAAAGACACTTGCTAGCAGAGAGTTAATGCCTTTTAGATGCTGACTGTAGAGATGGCAGAGTTCCGATATTATACTCAGAAATTGTTTAAGATGAATCATGAGATTGAAATGAAAATGTGGTTGTTGCTATAGGGAAATTATGGTTAACTTATGGGGTTGATGCAAGGTCCAAATACAGTATACAGGTAGCTTCAATACAAAGGGATCTCACTCTGTGTTAAAAATAAACCACAATATGTTCAGATATGCAGCAACCCTATTGAATTCTAACAAATGTAAAAATGAATACATACATTTTAAAAATATATCTAAAACATTTGTAATGGAAGCCAGTTGGCCCAAAGCAACACAATATCCATATTCTCAATCACAACGAGGACAAATGAGTAACAGATTATCTGCAATCCATTTAGTATGAATGACAGAGAATGCAGCATAATGAGACGGATCATTATACTTTGATAGCTAGGGGGGAGCCAGAGGGAAGAGGAAATGATGCAGGATTAAAAAGCTGTGACTTCACTCAGCAGCAAGTTCCAGCATCTATGGAGGAACGATGCAACAATGCAAGGCTTGGCATTAAAATATTGTTTAATCAAAAACATGTTCCTCTCTTTAAACAGAAGATAATCATTATTAGTTGTACTCAAATCCAGGGCCATAAAAGCTTTTTTCTCTCCAATTACCTTAATTAACCAATTGATCTTTAAGATGATATGCCTAAATAATTGAGCGTCTAAAGAATGTGGATGGAAGTCAAAAGGCGTACAAGTCAATGGGGCAGTGGCAGCTTGGCTTTGAAAATCTTTGAAAGGCAAGCATTAAAGATCAAAAATCAAATAAAATACATGAGGAAAGTTAGCACATTAATAACCTATGAGTCCAGATTCAGGACCAAGGTGAAAGGGGTCGGTAGGCATTAATAATACGCTGAGAAACTTGGTTATCCAAACCGGGTCTTGACTTGTTGCAATTATTGAGAAAATTCCCCAGGTATTTTCAGTACACATGAAACACACTTCAATATGAATAAATGAAATGATAAGCTCCCTCAGAAATCTTTTATCTTTCAAATCAATTACTATTTTATAACAGTCATTCTTCCTGAGGTCAAGTCACTTCACTACAACATTCAAAGCAATTATTGCGATACTCTCATGTCAAAAAGCGAACATAAAAGGGTTGCAGAATCCCCTAACCAATAGTCGAATGATAGACGCAGTAATCTGTACCGCAGCCAAACATCTCTAAAAACAATTATAACAACTAAAAGGACCAGTCTATATGACCGTTTCTGTTAATAATCTCATGTAATCATTGTGCCACCAATAGATCCCCCTGTCCCTTACTGACTTAACATTCAGGTTTTGGATGTATTAATATTCAGTGAGAGGACTGGAACAATAACCATGTGTCAATGAGAGGGGGCATGGAGATGGAGAGGACATAAAGACGCTCTTGGTTGGAGAAGAGATGAGTAAGGGAACGGTTGGAAAAAATGACCGTCCTAACAGATAGATACACCACATGACCACATGCTCATCGAAGATCTCAGCCCAAAATCATGGGCATTAATATGGAGTTGGTTCCCCCTTTGCTGCTATAATAGCCTCCATTCTTCTGGGAAGCCTTTCCATTAGATGTTAGAACATTGCTGCAGGGACTTCCATTCAGCCACAAGAGCATTAGTGAGGTCGGGGACAGATGTTGGGCAATTAGGCCTGGCTCGCAGTAAGCATTCCAATTCACACCAAAGGTGTTCAATGGGGTTGAGGTCAGGGCAAGTTCTTCCACACCGCTCTTGACAAACCATTTCTGTGTGGACCTCGCTTTGTGGACGGGAGCATTTTCATGCAGAAACAAGAAAGGGCCTTCCCCAAACTGTTGCCACAAAGTTTGAAGCACAGAATCGGCTAGAATGGCATTGTATGCTGTAGCATTAAGATTTCCCTTCACTGGATCTAAGGGGCCTTGCCCGAACCATGAAAAACAGCCACATACCTCCAACAAACTTTACAGTTGGCACTATGCATTGGGGCAGGTGGCGTTCTCCTGGAATCCGCCAAACCCAGATTAGTCCGTTGAACTGCTAGATGAAGCATAATTCATCACTCCAGAGAGCGCGTTTCCACTGTTCCAGAGTCCAATGGTGGCGAGCTTTACACCAATCCAGCCGTCGCTTGGCATTGCGCATGGTGATCTTAGGCTTGCACTAATTTGAAGGGGTGTCCACATACTTGTGTATATATAGTGTATCTGTTATCCATCTGCAGCCATCCATCTGCAGCACTCTTTCACAGATGCAGACTTTTCTCCACTCAAACCTGATGCCTCTGGGATATCACTTATTTGGCCATACATGCAAGAGCCACCCACAACATATCCAGTGGGGCTGATGGATTTTAAAACCAAAAGAGATATCGAGTAAGGAGGTTGAAAAAACTAAATGTGAGTTTAATTATGGATACATAAATGGAGCAGTGAGCAATCTGCCTTTACTCAGACAGTGATTCTCAAGCCATGGAAGTAAGCATTGTGAAGCACTCCATCTAAACTTACTTCAGGAGAGAGAGCAAGAGAAAGGCAGGATTTGTCTATCATGGGGGGTGATTGCTAAGGGCAATGCACAGTGAGTGACTCGCACCCAGTTTTGTGCGACTGCAAGAGCCAGGATAAGGGAAATTAGGTTTTAAATAGAAGTGGGGTAGTCTAACAAGGGGAGGGGGATCCTTTCTTGTGCCAAAATGTGCACATTCATTTCTGTCATGTTTAATTGAGTCTTTTATACAAGTTTCTTTGTGGTACCTGACATGAAACTCATGACAAGTAGAAAGGAGGAGAGTACAAAGCTTGAAGCTCAAATTGAACCATATCCATTAATGTCTTCTCTGATCTAGTTGGTTATGTCAGTTACAGAAAATATTTGGATTAATTCTCTGCAGCTCAACAAATACATTTTTCTGCATTGAAATGTGACTTTAAAGGGGCACAAAATGAGCCTATTCTGCAAACAAACCACCAATCATGGCAAATACAGAAGTCCATCTTGTGTTTAAGCCGAGGAAGACATAGCTGGCAGACATAGCTCTGAACCTGACGTGTCACCTTTTCTCCTTGAAAGAGAGCAGTCAGAAAGAATCCCACTAGACGAGACTGATGGGAATGTATAGAAACTGTGATATATGGGGGCAACCAAGAGCACCGTAGGGGGGGCAAAGAAGTCCTTCATGAGGCATGGTATTGGGCATTAATAGCAATGAAAAACCCCAGGCGATTTAAAACCAAAACAGGCCTTGCCGGTGTACAACCCCCCCCCTCCCGCATTCTATCACCTCTCCATCTTTCAGGCCAACAGCTTGGGGATTCACCCGTACAAGGATGGTGCAACATTAGAAAGTTCATGGAAAAGCAACAGAGGAGTACCTTTAGAGAATTCCCCAATACATGTGCAGAATTACAAATTGTGGCAGATGGTAGACTTCGGGATTTATTAATATTTTCCTTTTGAACTGAAGAAGTCTTTCTCAGTGGCTTAAGCTGGAAAAACTGGGGTAAGCCCAAGCAAAGATTCTTTAGGATGCTTTAGAGCAGTGTTCCGGAAATGCCCCCCAAATCTCCCACTAGACAAAGCTTTGTGTAAATTCAACCTGCCTTGACCTTCCCTGTGCACCAGAGAGATGTGGGCTGGTCCAAACATCACTTACATTCCCCTCTTCATTAACAAACTTTAGCAGCCAGGTTCCAGGCCAGCAGTGTGGAGACACATCAAGGCACTGTCAGCTGATCAGAGGGGCCCTTCTTACGAAGTGTACTGTATTTTGGTGCTTCACTGGGAAACGTACAGGACTAACTCAAAAGGGAATTCAGTCAAAGGTGTATTATGCGGCAATTGACAGGTGGAGGGATTATTTTATTTGTAATGTTCTCAATTTATTAAGTTGTCAGTTGTGTGTACTTGGTGACGTGTTTCCGCCTTCACTTGTGGAAATTAAATTGTCTCACTTTTAAATAATTAATAATCAGGTAACGGGTTTGATGACAGTATATGCAATTCTAAGGTTATTTTCAAGGGCTTGACATTAATGTGCTTATTTGCCTCAGGCTGCTCATCTGCAGTCTTCAAAGTTATATGAACTGGCTATGGTTTTACAAATGACTGTCAGTTCAAAGTCTCTCTTAGTTACGTCACTTGCCCTTGCGGCGTCGCCAGACTGTGGCCCATTGTGCCTGCTGTATATCTGTTTTTCAATTTGCCGTCACCCGGCTGAGCTCACCTCTGTCCGGACACTTCTGTCCGTGAGTACTGTCCACAACGGGTTGGTTATTTATAGTAGGGCAACCTGTTTATAATGTACAGAAACGCCATTGATGAACCCTTGATGTTATGAAACAAAGAAACCATGTCTGTGTGGGCATGGTTGTGCTTGACGGATCCATCATTAAGAGAGTTAATCGATGAAAGTTCAGGGTTAAACAGTGAGGGTGGCGAAGACAAAAACCATATAGCTTACCTGGCTACAGAGGGACACCTGAAATATACCGCCGTCACTGCCACCGCAGAAGAGGTAGTACTCGCAGGGGTCAAGGGTCACTGACATGATGCCTACGTCAAAAAGAACAGACAGGAGCATCTCGCCAGAGGATAGCTCCCAAAGCTAGAGTTTGAGAGAGAGAGAGCAAACGACAAAAAAAAGGAGAAGAGAGTTTTATGGTTAATTTGATCCGAGTTATGGACATTGTTTAACTTCAGCTTTAAAGGATACTGTATAACGTCACATTATCAGTATGAGCTCACACTGCAGGGCTGTTAGTCTGACCCTGTCTGTCTTAGAGGAGTGGGCCGTTTAAGAGTGCAAGACACTAAAATACATCTTAGTCTGCAGAACGCCTGCAAATTTCTGTTCCAACCTCAACTTAATGACTTGGACAGATCAAATCATTTAGTGCCTATGACACTTACATTGTGCCAAGATCTTGATGGCCATTCATTGAGCTAATCCATTATTACAGCTAGAAGAGAAATTTATATAAAAAAAATATAAAAAAAACTGCTGAGGAACAGATTTTGGAACTGGAAAGTACAGTGACTTGCGAAAGTATTCACCCCCCCCCCCCCTTACAACCTGAAATTAAAATGGAAAAAAGTGTTTTTCTATGACTTGGCTCTGACCTAACATAATCGTTTGTGGTGCTTTCGGTGTAAAGCCTTTTTGAAATCGGACACTGTGGCTAGATTAACGAGAAGTTCATCTTTAAAATGTTGTAAAATACTTGTATGTTTGAGGAATTTTAATTGAGATCTGTTGTTTCGAATTTGGCACCCTGCACTTTCACTGGCTGTTGTTGAGGTGGGACGCTACCGTCCCGAATATCCCAGAGAGGTTAAACCCCTTGAGTGTTGCTTTAGCAGTAGGCTTAGGGTCATAGTCCTGCTGGAAGGTGAACCTCCGTCCCAGTCTCAAATCTCTGGAAGACAAACAGGTTTCCCTCAAGAATGTCCCTGTGTTTAGCGCCATCCATCGTTCCTTCAATTCTGACCAGTTTCCCAGTCCCTGCTGATGAAAAACATACCCACAGCATGATGTTGACACCACTATGCTTCACTGCGAGGATGGCGTTCTCTGGGTGATGTTGGGTGTTGGGGTTTGTGCCAGACATAGCGTTTTCCTTAATGGCCAAAAAGCCACATTTTAGTCTAATCTGACCAGAATACTATCTTCCATATGTTTGGAGAATTTTGGTGAACACCAAATATGTTTGCTTATTTTTTCTTTAAGCAATGGCTTTTTTCTGGCCACTCTTCCGGTAAAGCCCAGCTCTGTGGAGTGTACGGCTTAAAGTGGTCCTATGGACAGATACTCCAATCTCCTCTGTGGAGCTTTGCGGCTCCTTCAGGGTTATCTTTGGTCTCTTTGTTGCCTCTGATTAATGCCCTCCTTGCCTGGTCTGTGAGTTTTGGTGGGCAGCCGTTTCTTGGCAGGTTTGTTGTTGTGCCATATTCTTTCAACTTCTTAATAATGTATTTAATGGTACTCCATGGGATGTTCAAAGTTTCAGATATATATTTTTTGACCCTACCCTGATCTGTACTTCTCCACAACTTTGTCCCTGACCTGTTTGGAGAGCCACTTGGAATTTGTTACGTTACAGCCTTATTATTAAATTGAATACAATTGTTTTACTCCCTCAATCAACACAATAACAATACCCCATAATGACGAAGCAAAAACAGGTTTAGACATTTTTGCTAATGTATATATATTTTTTGAAATATCACATTTACATAATTATTCACACCCTTTCCTGAGTACTTTGTTGAAGCACCTTTGGCAGCAATTACAGCCTCACGTCTTCTTGGGTCTGACACTACAAGCTTGGCAAACCTTTATTTGGGGAGTTTCTTCCATTCGTCTCCGCAGATCCTCTCAAGCTCGGTCTCTCCAGAGATGTTAGATCGGGTTGATGTTAGTACGGGCTCTAGCTGGGCCACTCAAGGACATTCAGAGACTTGTCCCAAAGCCACTCCTGCGCTGTCTTGGCTGTGTGCTTAGGGTCATTGTACGGTTGGAAGGTGAACCGTTGCCAGAGTCAGAGTTCTTGAGCGCTTCATCAAGGATCTCTCTGTACTTTGCACTGTTCATTTTTACCTCAAACCTGACTAGTCTCCCAGTCCCTGACACCAAAAAACATCCCCACAGCATGATGCTGCCACCACCATGCTTCACTGTAGGGATGGTGCCAGGTTTCCTCCAGATGTGAAGTTTGGCATTCAGGCCAAAGAGTTCGATCTTGGATTCATCAGACCAGATAATCTCGTTTCTCATGGTCAGAGTCTTCAGGTGCCTTTTGGCAAACTCTAAGTGGGCTGACATGTGCCTTTTACTGAGAAGTCTGGCCACACTACCATAAAGGCCTGATTGGTGGAGTGCTACAGAGATGGTTGTCCTTCTGGAAGGCTCTCCCATCTCCACAGAGGAACTCTGGAGCTCTGTCAGGGTGACCATCGGATTCTTGGTCACCTCCCTGACCAAGACCCTACTCCCCCGGTTGGCAGCCAGCTCTAGGAAGAGTCTTGGTGGTTCCAAATTTCTTTCATTTAAGGCCACTGTATTCTTGTGGAACTTTAATGCTGCACACATTATTTGGTACCCTTCCCCAGATCTGTGCCTCGACACAATCCTGTCTCGGAACTCTACAGACAATACTTTCGACCTCATGGCTTAGCTTTTGCTCTGACATTCACTGTCATCTGTGGGACCTTATATAGACTGGTGGAGCCCAATCAAGTTGTAGAAACATCTCAAAGATGATCAACGGAAACAGGATGCACCTGAAAAACTATTTAGAGTCTCATAGCAAAGTCTGAATACTTATGTAAATAAGCATTTATTTATTTTTTAAATATAAATTAACAAACATTTCTAAAAACCTGGTTTTCGCTTTGTCATGAGTTAATGTGTGTGGATTGATAACAATAATAACAATCAATTTTAGAATAAGGCTGTATTTTAACCAAATGTGGAAAAATGGGTCTGAATACCTTCCGAACGCACTGTAATTTAGTTCTGAACAACAGGTGTGATCATATAGCCCATATTTGTTCTTGTTTTTTAAAGAAATCTAGCAGACTCCAAGCCTGGTAAAAAATAAAGTGATTTAAATAAAGACAGATTTAGTGATGACATGAAAAGTATATGCGCTCCCTTTGGTAGAACCATAATCAAATTGATTTTGATCGCACCATTTATCAAAAGCAAACTTTGCTAACGGCTTGAAGGAAAACCCTGATTGCTTTTGGGAGAGAAAAACGTTGATAGCCAGGCCTGAACAAAGCCAACTTCTAGGCAATCCAGTCATGGAATTACAAAAACATTAAAAAACAAAATAAGATATGAAATAATTCAAAAACACCTCCTCCCATCTCTCCTCCAAGACACTACTCTGCTGAGTATACTAGAGGGAATGGTGGGGCTCATCCATTTAGAGTCTGTCATAGGGGTGGGAGGGAGGGGGGCTAGTGAAAGTTGTCTGTAGCCCAACCTGCCTTGTCCTAACAAGCCCTGTTCTCTGGCATGCCGTCTGCTTCTCCTTCAGCCAACACGATCACTCCCAGTCATCGGACAGGGGGAATTATTTGTCTGTGGAGACTGACAGCCTGGAATCTATAGAGCAGCTGATGATATTGAACATGACACTCCGAGCCGCTGACAAATTTGGTATGCAGTGAAGACGTAATAGAATTGAGCAAAAGAGAGCCAGACATGGCATCCTGCACAATGAGACTCAATATAAGTGAGGTAGACTGAGTTGCATTATGTGCGTGCATATTGTCTACTGATTTCAAGTTATATATTTGAATGAAACACGTGTATGAAGGATATTCTCATCTGTTGAGAGGCTTGAAAGTTGAGTATTTTAAAAGTTGTTTCTTGTGCTAAGTTAATTTACTGCAAATGGCAGAGGTTATGAAAAGCAGTCCATTTGAATTATATAACCCAATGGATGGTGTAGGAATAGCGTTAAAGTTAAGCACGAGTAAGACAAAAGTGAATGTTCTGGATTTACAATTTACTTATGCATTTATTCTAATGGAAATTGTTTGCCAGCTATTTGTCATGAAGGGAAGCTATTGACTTAGCCAAAACATGCTACAATAAATCAAACTTCAGAATTATAGATGGAAAGTGGTAAGTAGGACTCTGTGTTACATTGAGCCATGCAGAAAATCTTAAGTGTGAAAATGTTTGGTGAACCTAAATATGAAGTCAAAAATATTAGCCTAATAAAAAAAAAGTTGTTCTGAAGCTGGTGGGCTGTTCCAACTGCCACGGGGGACATGAGACTTTCAAGATGAAAGAAGAAGAGAGATGGAAGGAGACAACCCACGCCTGTCAATTAAATATAAACCACTGGGGAGGAAAGGTGGGTCAGAATTATCAGAGCTCCACTCTGTAATTTATCAAACTATGGTTTTATCTATACAATATGGGCTAAATCACTTCACACTAATTCCTTTCAAACTATGGAATATAATGGATTGATCGACAAGTTGCATGTTAAACAACTACGATGACTGTTAAAAGAGCTGCAATTGATTCACTTGAAAACATTTGAAGGAGGTAGTATTTCCATTTTGTTTTGCTGGACATTTGTTTTGCTATTGGACATGAGCCACAAGCATTTAGATTGCATGTGACCCAACTGCTGAATAAAATACTGTACATCCTGTAAATAAATACTTTTGAACAAGTCATGGGCAGGGACATTGTTCAAAATGATTTCCAGCTCAGAGCAGGTGCCTGATGACGTTAACAGATCATTTGTAACGCAACTCTTCGTCTTGGAGATACAGCGCCTTTGGAAAATATTCCGAACACCCTAGACTTTTTCCACATTTTGTTACATTACAGCCTTATACTAAAATGTTTAAAATAGTTGTTTCCCCCTCATCAATCTACACACAATACCCCATAATGAAAACACAAAAGCGGGTTTAGAAAATGTAATAAAAAAAAATAAAAAATGTTTAACCTTAAATATCACATTTACATAAGTATTCAGACCCTTTACTCAGCACTTTGTTTAAGCACCTTTTAGCAGCGATTACAGCCTTCTTGGGTCTGACGCTACAAGCTTGGCACACCTGTAATTGGAGAGTTTCTCTCAAGCTCTGCCAGGCTGGCTGGGGTGTGTCGCTGCACAGCTATTTTCAGGTCTCTCCAGAGATTTTAGATCGGGTTCAAGTCCGGGATCTTGCTGGGCCACTCAAGGACACCGAGACTTGTCCCAAAGCCACTCCTGCGTTGTCTTGTCTGTGTGCTTAGGGTCGTTGTTCTGTCAGAAGTTGAACCTTCATTAAGGATCTCTACTTTCTTCTGTTCACCTTTCCCTCGATCCTGACTAGTCTCCCAGTCCCTGCCACTGAAAAACATCCCCACAGCATGATACTGCCACCACCATGCTTCACTGTAGGGATGGTGCCAGGTTTCCTCCAGACTTGGCATTCAGGCCAAATTGTTCATCAGATAAGAGAATCTTGTTTCTCATGTTCTGAGAGTCCTTAGGTGCCTTTTGGCAAACTAAGTGGACTGTCATGTGTCTTTTACTGAGGAGTGGCTTCCGTCTAGCAACTCTACCATAAAGGCCTGATTGGTGGACTGTTGCAGAGATGTGTCCTTCTGGAAGGTTCTCCCATCTCCACAGAAGAACTCTGGAGCTCTGTCAGAGTGACCATCGGGTTCTTGGTCACCTCCCTGACCAAGGCCCTTCTCCACCAATTGCTTAGTTTGGCTGGGCAGCCAGCTCTAGGAAGAGTGTTGGTGGTTCCAAACTTATGCATTAAAGAATGATGGAGGCCACGGTGTTCTTGGAAATCTTCAAATGCTGCCCAATTTCTTTTGTACCCTTTCCCAAATCTGTGCCTCGTCACAATCCTGTCTCGGAGCTCTACAGACAATTCCTTCGACCTCGTGGCTTGGTTTTTGCTCCGACATGCAATGTCAACTGCGGGACCTTATATAAACTGGTGTGTGCCTTTCCAAATCATGTCCAATAAATTGAATTCACCGCACGTGGACTCCAATCAAGTTGTAGAAACACCTCAAGGGTGATCCATGGAAACAGGATGCACCTGAGCTCAGTTTCGAGTCTCAAAACAAAGGGTCTGAATACTTATTTCAATAAGGTAATTCTGTTTTTACATTTTTTATAAAGTTAGCAAAAATTTGTAAAAACCCGTTTTCATTTTGTCATGCTGTGTTGTGGGTAGATTGTTATTTAATCAATTTTAGAATAAGGCTGTAATGTAACAAAACATGGAAAAAGGGGACTGAATACTTTCCAAATGCACTGTAGAACAGAACGAACTATGTGAACTCTGTACCCCTATCTCACTATATTAGGATCAAATCTCATTAGTTATAACTGGATACTGCTACTTTTTGAATGAATGGTGGGGGGCTCAGTCAGAAGAAATAGCTTACAGGCAGGTAAATATTGTGGACATTTTCACTGTACTGATCGTTGACACAATGTGTCTGATACTAATAGTAATTAAGTCACTACAGAATGCATATTGAGTTTAACACAGTGCTGTGTGGCTTTTAAAAAATTGAGGTTGTTTGTATACATTTCCCAATGCATTGAATGTATATTATCTTAATTGGATTTTGAGGGGTTGACCTAATTTAACAGGAATGCATTCCAGAGATGAGAATACATGATTCACATCCAAGTCTACATGCCATCATAACTGCAACCATAGCTTCAAACCTTAGCAAAAGATCACGTGTTTGTGCAAGGCTGTGCAACGGAATAAGTGCAGTACCAACATATCAGCAATCCCAATTACACCTATAGCGTGTGAAGTCGGTGCAAAAGCCAATCGATGTTTTGGTCAACCAAAGCACTAGCTCTTGGCTTACTTCCTGGCTGCAGGGTGAGAATGCTGAGATGTTTTATTATTCAACATAACTTGGAGATTTTGTTTTTGATTTATTAAAACATTGAGAATGCTTACTCAAAATGCCAACTCAACTGCCTCCTACTTTTGGCCATAAAAATAGACTCCAAAACCAAGTAACTAGAGAGGTGCATTAAAAATGATTAAGGCACATCAGTTATTCTTTTGATTACATAAAGATAAGGCATAGCTGTGACCGTGGTCCTATATATTGTATGGAAATATAATCTAGCCTTCAGTAGATTAGATTAATGCAGTAGACAGGAGGGTATGAGTTACCTGACGTGATGCAGAGGCTAGGTATGAGGCTTTAGCAGATTATCTACCATTTCTGAGAGCTCAAGTAAGTACCACAAACGCATGGGAGAAATACCCTGCGGGAGCATGACTGATTAATCATATTGATCAGGGTTTAGATATGACATCTTCTTAATTAAATTCATAATCCAGTGGCATTCATTATTGATGCCTGTGTGAAAGGCTGATCATTTTAACAGGTTGATTTCCATTGTGGCTATATTGTCTTCCATTGTATTAGTGCCCATTTCAAAACCAGGAGCCTCAAGAATTGTGGACCTATTTACAGTACGCGCCAATGCAATATATTGTCTAGAGTAATTCTATGACCTCAAACAGATTTTTTTTCTATATTTGCAAAGATGGCCCTGCCGTTACAAATCAATAGGAACACTGTCTGGCTGGCTAAATAAAAGCCTGGGAGTGATTTCTCAATGAGCCGCTGGATGTCAGTCAGTCACTCGGCACAGGAGTCAAAAGCTAATCAGAGTAGTTGATGCCCTGCGTCGGGGACAGACAAGCACACGCTCCAGTAGCTCATCCACACACTGGGGGATGAAGGGAGAGGGGAGAGGGAGACAGACATCAAACACACAGAGCACCAGGGCCTGTGTTGCCTCGCTCCCTATACATAGCTTCAGTTCATCACTTAATATTTGCATTCCATTATGCCTTTACGACCTGGGCAAACTGCAGGTGGCAGAAGGTTTTTAGTTTTTTTTCAATACACTTCAGACAAAAGATGACAAGTAACAAACCACATTTCTATGATGGAGAGAAACGAGATGAATAATTGTTTTGTACAGAAGAAAATTGTTTGTGTTTATACCATAGCATTGTTGAATACTTGATTCTGATTGGTTCAAAGGGCATTCTAGAGCAGGCATTATTTCCACATTTTCGAAAACACTAAAAAACGGAAGCCAAAGCGTGGAAACTATGGATACAGTGGGGCAAAAAAGTATTTAGTCAGCCACCAATTGTGCAAGTTCTCCCACTTAAAAAGATGAGGCCTGTAATTTTCATCATAGGTACACTTCAACTATGACAGACAAAATGGGGGGGGAAAATCCAGAAAAATCATATTGTAGGCTTTTTTATGAATTTATTTGCAAATGATTGTAGAAAATAAGAATTTGGTCAATAACAAAAGTTGATCTCAATACTTTGTTATATACCCTTTGTTGGCAATGACAGAGGTCAAATGTTTTCTGTAAGTCTTCACAAGGTTTTCACACACTGTTGCTGGTATTTTGGCCCATTCCTCCATGCAGATCTCCTCTAGAGCAGTGATGTTTTGGGGCTGTTGCTGGGCAACACGGACTTTCAACTCCCTCCAATGATTTTCTATGGGGTTGAGATCTGGAGACTGGCTAGACCACTCCAGGACGTTGAGACTGGTGTTTTGCTGGTACTATTTATTTAAGCTGCCAGTTGAGGACTTGTGAGGTGTCTGTTTCTCAAACTAGACACTCATGTACTCAGTTGTGCACCGGGGCCTCCCACTCCTCTTTCTATTCTGGTTAGGGCCAGTTTGTTCTGTGAAGGGAGTAGTACACAGCGTTGTATGAGCTCTTCAGTTTCTTGGCAATTTCTTGGATGGGATATCCTTCATTTCTCAGAACCAGAATAGACTGACGAGTTTCAGAAGAAAGGTCTTTGTTTCTGCCCATTTTGAGCCTGTAATCAAACTCATAAATGTTGATGCTCCAGATACTCAACTAGTCTAAAGAAGGTCAGTTTTAAAGCTTCTTTAATCAGCACAACAGTTTTCTGCTGTGCTAACATAATTGCAAAAGGGTTTTCTGAATGATCAACTAGCCTTTTAAAATGATAAACTTGGATTAGCTAACAACGTGCCATTGGAACACAGGAGTGGTGGTTGCTGATAAATGGGCCTCTGTACGCCTATGTAGATATTCCATAAAATAAGTATATGTATATATATATATAAAAAAAAAAATTCATCAGCTGTTTCCAGCTACAATAGTCATTTACAACATTAACACTGCATCCTGGAGTCGCCTATTCGCTGTTGAGACTGGTATTTTGAGGGTACTATTTACATTTTTTTTTTAAATGGCGGATATGCAATATATCCCATTGTGAAATCATGTTTTGAGAAAAAAAAAAAATCCTTGTTCCCAGTGGTCTTGAAAGCACTGACGTTGGATATTTCCGAGTTCCCAGTTGTTTTGAACGGGGCATCAAATGGCAACGGAAGGCAGGCTTCATCAGTGCGTCAGATACCACTATGCAATGAGTTGGTGATAGTTTCAAATCTGTACATTTTAATACATATGAAGCATGTCTTACCTTGCTTCAAAGTAGCATATTAAATCTCCTCTTTCTAAACCGCTCGCATGTGGTGTGCCCGTTTGACAATGGTGTTTTCATCCTAATTGGATTATAGAACGACTATTCATGTGTAGCCTGCTGCCATGTGGGCATTGCTGTGCTTATAATGTGAAGAAATAATAGTTCATCAATATTTTAAGCTAAACGTTATGATTGGTTGCATCAGACTCATTGCTTTTTTCATGTAGCCGACGCCTACTGGTTGTATGAATTTGGGATTGATCGTCCCACAACTGTCCCAGAATATGCCATTTCTTTCTCGACAAACTGACCAATAGAATAGGTAGCCTAAACGTTTCTACTGTAGTAGGTTGACATAGGCCAGTGATCATGCTGTTGGTTACTTGTCTTGTTGGCTGAGGAAAAGTAAATGAGGACAGTTATTCTAAACTGTTCAAAGTGCACATCAGAATTCGGTAAGGACAACACATCGTTGCATACTCGACTTGCATGTTTTGTTAATTACCATATTCTAAATGTGATTTCTGTCATTCTGAACACCATGGGTGGATGCCCTAGTCAGGTTATGCACCCAATGCATATGGGTCAGATACATTTCTCAAATGCCTGGTAAATTAAAGAGTTGGCGATCAAATGTCCGGCTGACTTCACCGCTCACGTCGCGTGCACGAGCATCACAAAATAAGTTTAGAAATCTATATTATTCAATTATTGCGCCAATGAGCATCTGCGTTGCCAAGGGCTAAAATAGAAGTCAGTTCTATTTGTGACGCAGATAGGCTGCAAATCCTGCCTCTCCCATCTCCTCATTGGTTTATTGAAGCAGGTACCCATGTGCCATCTCCTCATTGGTTATACCCACGTGGGTGACTGAAAGACGAACGAGGTCAGTGGCGGTAATGCACCTAATTTATGAAAGCCAATCACAATATAAAGTCAAGAGAAGAAAAAACCTGTAAGGAAACGAGATGACTAGAAACGATTCGGTTGACCGTTTTATGTGTGGAATAATTGGCGGAGTAGAGGACCTTGTGCATTTCAGGTAAAATAACAACCCTATGTTTATGTCCCAGGACACATTAGCTAACAGTAAGCTAGCTAAATAGGACAAATTTGCTAGCAAGTGCAAGCTAACTAGCTAAATTGCAATAAGTGTTGTCATCACGTTTGGTGTGGGGGGGACAAAATAAATTGACGCACGATGGCGCACGCGCGCAGCCTGTTTGGGGTCCGTGTAATGGAAACCTTAGCACACACGATCTGGTACGTCACAGGGGTCCAACCCGTCACAACTCTTGGCTCCCTTGATCGAATGGCTTGTCAACCCGTCAGCTCATCCAATAGCGTCCTCACAGAGCTACAGTAGCCATCAAACGCCATCAAACGCCACCAGCCCTTGAATCTGCCATGTCTCCATTCGCATTTTACAAGCCTGATTACTTCAAATCCTGTCAGTGCAAATTCAAAAGGAGCAGAAAAAATATATTTTTGGTACACTGAGTGTTGCTCCAGTCTTTCCACATGCTTACTCAACAAATATATGATGTCAGAATGGTGTTGTTCAAAAAGTTACATGTTCAGTGGGTAAGAATGACAGGCAGAACTGTGAAGGAAATTAAGCAATGGCAGGACTCACGAGCATCAATGACTGATATGGGGGTTCATTGATGTTGAATCCAGACAAATCGGGTGTTATTCAGTTCCTTGGATAATCCCCCTTGTAGTTTTTCCTTCCGACTTTGCCCCTCTTTGCGCAACACTGCTGTGGCCTTCAAACATGGCTTAACAATTTTCACAACAGTCAGTGTGGTATTGATTTTGTTTCTCTAGTTCAGGTACTACCAGGGGTACACGCAATGCCGTGGGGGGTACGCCAAATAAAAATTATTCACATTTATAAAAATATATATTTTCTTCAATTTCAAACCGTACATTTATATTTTTCAAAGGGATAACGAATCCAGTTATATAAATGAGGTAAAAGGAGGAAATATCATTCACTTTAGAGGCCCAATACAAGATTATTATTCTTTGTTTTAAATTGGACAAAAACATTTGATCAATTCATGTGATAATGCAACAGTAAATAAGACAGTTTTAAGCAATTATCTTTAAAGGCCCAGTGTGGTCAAAATTCCAATTTCCTGTTTCATATTTGTACTACAGCTGATGAAACTAGCACTAGAAACTAGCACAGTGTGAAACAATTCGATCAGTATGATTTCCTTATTGTTATTGGTTAAGAATACCATCAACATTGGAACTTCTAAAATCAGCAGGTTTTGCTAATAACAGCTAGTTCTCAGGTTACATGTCTCTCCTATTAGGCCATTCCAAATAGGTCCCTAACTCAGACCACTCCCAGACAGTCCTAACAAAATTGCATGACAAATAGTTTTTTGCTAAAAAACACTATTTTTCACCATTTTAAATTTAAAACTATAACAGTTAGGAACCCAGATATTATTTGATAGTGAGGTTTTAAAAAATGGCTGCATTGGGCCTTTAACTAATACAATGGGATAGAGTGATTGGCAAATCTTCTGCGTGTCAAAAACTGCATATCTTGTTTTATGCATCTTCATGCGATTAGAGAGAATTGTTTTCCTATTTTGGGACTTGAGCCACAAAACATTAAGGATTGTTAGCACGTTAAAATGAGTAACAAATAAAATTATACTTAAGACCCAATGGGGATTCACATCTGCGAGGTACCCTTTCATCAATATTCATGTTTTTTCCCCCTAACACTGCTTGCGTGGACTAACAATTTAGCTTCGATATTCCGACTGGTCGATATGTCTGCATGCAAATGACCTGTAAACTAGGCTACCACCTCCCACTTCAGTTCCAGTAAACACAAATCCCAATGCTAAGGGTAATGTAGCACATAAAACACTATTGCAAGAGCGTTAAAATGACGCTCTGAGACAAAAGGCCTAATGTTTTTTTAATCGAAACAGAGTATCAAAACTTTGAGTTTTTTAATTAAGATTGCACTGGTATAAAAATGTTCCCCCCCCAATGTTCCCCCCCCAAAAATTTTTTTAAAAACATCGGTAGGCACGTAGGTATCCATTTAGAATACAGATAAATCACAACGCTAGAGTGCACGTCAGAACTTCGTTAGATTAGATGTTTATCAATAAGAATGTTGTGAATAATAAAACTACAAGTGGAAGACATCATAAAATATGCATTTATAAGCCCACAGTCATTCGCAAACTTCAGATTGCATTGTGTTATTCCACCTCAACAGCTTGAGGCATGGAAAGAGTATTTTTTATTAATGATATTCTCATTGGAAAGAAATGTACCATTAAGAAAGTCAAAAGCTTTGTGCTACATACACAAGCCCAAATTCCCCTTTGGACAAGCATAGTAAGGATGCAAGGAAAAAGCCCACCTTGACTGTCTGGTCCAGGGATGCAGTAGCTACTCGAGCCTGGGGTCCCATCAGGCCACAGTGGATGTCGGTGATGGGGAGAGAATGACGGGACAGGACATGACGAGGCTCAGGGGTGTGTGACGGATCCAGCTGCACCACACTGCAACAGAGGGAGGGTTTTGTCATTTATATAAACTCAGCATAAAATAAACATCCTCTCACTGTCAACTGTTTTTATTTTCAAACTGAAACATGTAAATATTTGTATGAACGTAAGATTCGACAACTGAGACAAACTGAACACGTGTGTCCCTGAACAGGGGGGGGAATAAAAATAAAAAGTAACAGACAGTATCTCCTCCTCTAGGACTGCACCAGATTTGCCAGTTCTTGCTGTGAGATGTTACCCCACTCTTCTACCAAGACACCTGCAAGTTCCCAAACATTTCTGGGGAGGAAAGGCCCTAGCCCTCACCCTCAAATTCAACAGGTCCCAGGCGTGCTCAATTGGATTGAGATCCGGGCTCTTCGCTAGCCATGGCAGAACACTGACATTCCTGTCTTGCAGGAAATCACGCACAGAATGAGCAGTATGGATGGTGGCATTGTCATGCTGGAGGGTCATGTCAGGATGAACCTGCAGGAAGGGTACAACATGAGGGAGGATGTCGTCTTCCCCAGTAACACACAGCGTTGAGATTGTCTGCAATGACAACAAGCTCAGTCCGATGGTGCTGTGACACACCGCCCCAGACCATGACAGACCCTCCACCTCCATCCCGCCCCAGAGTACCGGCCTCGGTGAAACGCGCATTCCTTCGACAATAAACGCAAATCCGACCATCACCCCTGGTGAGACAAAACCACGACTCGTCAGTGAAGAGCACTTCTTCCCAGTCCTATCTGGTCCAGTGACGGTGGGTTTGTGCCCATAGTTGACGTTGTTGCCGTGAGGACCTGCCTTACAACAGGCCTACAAGACCTCAGTCCAGCCTATTGCGGACAGTCTGAGCACTGATGGAGGGATTGTGCGTTCCTGGTGTAACTCGGGCAGTTGTTGTTGCCATCCTGTACCTGTCCCTCAGGTGTGATGTTCGGATGTACCGATCCTGTGCAGGTGTTGTTACACGTAGTCTGCCACTGCGAGGACGATCAGTTGTCCGTCCTGTCTCTCTGTAGGGCTGTCTTAGGCGTGATCTCAAACTAACCTCAAAACACCAATACAGAACCATGACAAAAAAATTCAAATCTTTCTACCTCAACCATTTGAAAGTAAACCAAAAACATATGTACTTCCTTCACATTTTGACGATTTAAAAACTTAAAATCTCAATTATTTTTTTGTGAGATTATTAGTGGGAAAAACAAATATTTTGCTGTATTCTTGTAGCCAGAGATTTAGACCAAAAATTCAATTTTCTGAGTATATATTGTAGCTCTGAGCATCGCTGGTTCTTGCTCAGTCGAGACAACTTGCCAGAGCAGGACAGGACAGGAGGCGGCCAATAGGTGAATAAACAGAGCGAGAGAGCGAGTGGGAAAGAGGGGGAGGATAGAAAGCCTGATTATCTGAGCGGGACCCAGGACTCATTCTGTCAGCTCGGCAGCAAGAGGCGCTCCTTGGCAGGATCTCAGGGACAACCTGTCTGCAGCAACATCTGTGACAAACATAACCCGTACAGGCACACACCACAGCATAGGCTACTGCGTGTGCACACAAAAAGGGAGAAGAAGCAGCCTGGGGCATTTTGAGGAATATCAAACCACTAACAGAATTCAAGTTCCAATACTCCCTTTGAGGCAATTTCGGACCTATTCCAACGATGCTCAGGGTGTATCACGGAGATGTTAGTGGAGACTTGAGCCACGTCCGCTCATTACATCCCTCTGGGATGGGGTCAAAGCAAACCACTTAATGTCAGTGTATGGGCCCAACCCAGGCCATTCTTCACATGTGAAAGGTGCATTACCCGATGCAGGTCGGTGGCCATTTAAAATTCCTCTCAGACCCATAGCACTCTGTTCTTTATGCTACATTGAGTTTCACATTGTCCCTTCAAAAAGGCGAAGGTCAGAGAAAGTAGCTAACACTGGACTAATGTTCTTCAAACTGTAATTGGAAATTAAAGTCAGTCTGGCGAAGAGAGCGGATGTGTTTGTGGTATATAGTCGAAGCCTCAGTCATGTAAATAAACTGTTGGAGATTAATGATTTTTGGCCCTACACACCAATACTTAATGAACATGCTGACACATTGATGAAATGGAAAGAATTGACGCGGGAATAGGGCAGGCACAATTACCGTATAAACAAGACCGTCATGAAAATAAAATAGCCGCCATAACCGTTTAAATAAAATAAAAAATTGTGGAACGAACAGCTGACTGAAGATGGGACACTGGGCATTTGTGCGGTTGAGTCAGCGTCAGCCTTCACATGGACTCTTAACGTGATAAACTTTGTTGCACCTTGCTGAAAAAAGCAAAGAGTCTTGGGTTGCCTGGGCAACACACCGCACAATGAAGACGCAGGACTCATAAAAATAGAGTGTATAGATTGGGCTTTCAACCCAACAGTGGCAATATGCGGTAGAGGTCAAACGAACTCGACCAAAACAATGGAATTGAAGCATCTATTGCCACCAATGATTTCTGAATGCTAGCTATGCTAACCAGCGTACATGAACAGGAGTTAGCATTTAGCACTCACTTCTTATAAACCTGAGACGGGACAACTTGTAAATATTATTAAGCAAAAATAAAAAATATGCAAAAATAAAGCCAAATATCTGAAATCGGACTTACAGTGCATTGGGAAAGAATTTCACATTTTGTTACGTTACAGCTTTATTCTAAAATGGATTAAACATTTTTGCCTCAATCTACACACCCCATAATGACAAAGTGAAAACTGTTTTTTAGAAATGCATGCAAACGTATAAAAATAAAAACCAGAAATACCTTATTTACATAAGCTCCGGTGCATCCTGTTTCCATTGATAATCCTTGAGATGTTTCTACAACTGAGTCCCCCTGTGGTAAATTCCTATACACACACGTACGTACTGGTGTCAATGGTGTGAAATCTCTAGTTTTTTTTATATTTATAGGCCTACTTTCTTACTTTAGTTTCGGTGTGTGCTCCGTCTCCCTGTTGTTTGCCATTTTAGTTAACAGCTAGCTTTGAGTACGTATTTATATACAGTGGCAAGAAAAAGTATGTGAACCCTTTGGAAATACCTGGATTTCTGCATTAATTGGTCATAAAATTTGATCTGATCTTCATCTAAGTCACAACAATAGACAAACACAGTGTGCTTAAATTAATAAAATACCAATTATTGTATTTTTCTTGCCTATATTGAATACATTTAAACATTCACAGCATATGTTGTAAAAGTATGTGAACCCCTAGGCTAATGACTTCTCCAAAAGCTAATTGGAGTCCAATCAATTACAAGATTGGAGATGTTGGTAAGAGCTGCCCTGCCCTATTAAAAACCCTCACAATTTGAGTTTGCTATTCACAAGAAGCATTGCCTGATGTGAACCATGCTTCGAACAAACAAAATCTCAGAAGACCTAAGATAAAGAATTGTTGACTTGCATAAAGCTGGAAAGGGTTACAAAAGTATCTCTAAAAGTCTTGATGTTCATCAGTCCACGGTAAGACAAATTGAGAGTCAGGTGATTATAAATGGAGAAAGTTCAGCACTGTTGCTACTCTAGGAGTGGCCGTCCTGCAAAGATGACTGCAAGAGCACAACGCAGAATGCTCAATGAGGTTAAGAAGAATCCTAGAGCGTCAGCTAAAGACTTACAGAAATCTCTGGAACATGCTAACATCTCTGTTGGTGACTCAAGGATACGTAAAACACTGAACAAGAATGGTGTTCATGGGAGGACACCACGGAAGAAGCCACTGCTGCCCCCCAAAAAAACATTGTTGCATGTCTGAAGTTTACAAAAAGTGCACCTGGATGTTCCACAGCGCTACTGGAAAAATATTCTGTGGACAGATGAAACTACAGTTGAGCTGTTTGGAAGGAACACACAACCCTATGTGTGGAAAAAAAAGGCACAGCACACCAACATCAAAACCTTATCCCAACTGTAAATTATGGGAGGGAGCATCACAGCTTGGGGCTACTTTGCTGCCTCAGGGCCTGGACAGCTAGCTATGAGACAGAAAAATTAAGTTTATCAAGACATTTTGCAGGAGAATATAAGGCAATCTGTCCGCCAATTGAAGCACAACAGAAGTTGGGTGATGCAACAGGACAACGACACAAAACACAGCAGTAAATCAACAGAATGGCTTCAACAGTAGAAAATACATCTGCTGGAGTGGCCCAGTCAGAGTCCAGACCTCAACCCGATTGAGATGCCTGTGGCATGACCTCAAGAGCAGTTCACACCAGACATCCCAAGAATATTGCTGAACTGAAACAGTTTTGTAAATAGGAATGGTCCAAAATTCTTCCTGACCGTTGTGCAGGTCTGATCCGCAACTACAGAAAACGTTTGGTCGAGGTTATGCTGCCAAAGGAGGGTCAACCAGTTATTAAATCCAAGGGTTCACATACTTTTTCCACTCTGCACTGTGAATGTTAACACAGTGTGTTCAATAAAGACATGAAAACATATAATTGTTTGTGTTTTATTAGTTTAAGCAGACTGTGTTTGTCTATTGTTGTGATCTAGATGAAGATCAGATGACCAATTTCTGCAAAAATCCAGGTATTTCCAAAGGGTTCACATACTTTTTCTTGCCACTGTACACAACTGTTCAAAAGTTTGGGGTCACTTAGAAATGTCCTTGTTTTTGAAAAAAAGCTAATTGTTGTCCGTTAAAATAACAAATTGATCAGAAATACAGTGTCAACATTGTTAATGTTGTAAATTACTATTGTAGCTGGAAAAGGCTGATTTATTATGGAATATCTACATAGGCGCACAACTGAAAACTTGTACTGATTAAAGAAGCAATAAAACTGGCCTTCTTTAGACTAGTTGACTATCTGGAGCATCAGCATTTGTGGGTTCAATTACAGGCTCAAAATGACCAGAAACAAAGACCTTTCTTCTGAAACTCAGTCTATTCTTGTTCTGAGAAATTAAGGCTATTCCAAGAAACTGAAGATCTCGTACAACGCTTTGTACTGCTCCCTTCACAGAACATGTCAAACTGGCTCTAACCAGAATGAGTGGGAGGCCCCGGTGCACAACTGAGCAAGAGGACAAGTACATTAGTGTTTAGTTTGAGAAACAGACGCCCCTGGCAGTTTCAATAAATAGTACCTGCAAAACACCAGTCTCAACATCAACAGTGAAGAGGTGACTCTGGGACGCTGGCCTTCTAGGCAGAGTTCCTCTGTCCAGTGTCTGTTCTTTTGCCCATCTTAATATTTTCATTTTATTGGCAAGCCTGAGATATGGCTTTTTCCTTGCAACTCTGTTTAGAAGGCCAGCATCCCGGAGTCGCCTCGTCACTGTTGACGTTGAGACTGGTGTTTTGCTGGTACTATTAAAATGAAACTGCCAAGTTGAGGACTTGTGAGGCGTCTGTTTCTCAGACTAAACACTAATGTACTTGTCCTCTTGCTCAGTTGTGCACCGGGGCCTCCCACTCATTCTATTCTGGTTAGAGCCAACCATCATCATGGTCATGGTCCAAACACACCAAGACAGTCGTAAACTGGGCACGACAAAGACTCAGGAGACTGAAAGGATTTGGCATGCGTCCTCAGATCCTCAAAAGGTTCTACAGCTGCACCATCGAGAGCTCGGGTTCCGACCGCAAGGCACGACAGAGGGTAGTGGGTATGGCCAAGTACATCACTGGGTCCAAGCTTCCCGCCATGCAGGACCTCGATACCATGATGCGGTGTCAGAGGAAGGCCCTAAAAATTGCCAAAGACTCCAGCCAACCAAGTCAGACTGTTCTCTATACCACACAGCAAGCGGGACCAGAGCGCCAAGTCTAGGTCCAAAAGACTTCTTAACAGCTTCTACCCCCAAGCTATAAGACTCCCGAACAGCTAATTAAAAGGGCTACCCGAACCCCTCTTTTTACCCTTCTGCTACTCTGTTAATAATCTATGCATAGTCACTTTACCTCTACCTACATGTACATGTTACCTCAATGACCTCAACTAACTGGTGCCCCCGCACATTGACTCTGTACTGGTACCCCCTGTATATAGACTCGCTACTGCTATTTTACTGCTGCTGTTTTAAGTATGTTACTTTTATTCTTAATGTTTTACTTAAGAAGAACAAGGTGTTAACTTCTTAATGCATTGTTGGTTAAGGGCTTGTAAGTAAGCATTTCACTGTACACCTGTTGTATTTGGCGCATGTGACATAAAATTTGATTTGATTTATTCAGCCCCTTTGCTATGACTCCAAATTGAACTCAGATGCATCCTGTTTCCACTGATCATCCCTGAGATGTTTCTACAACGTGATTGGAGTCCACCTATGGTAGATTCAATTGATTGGACATGATTTGGAAAGGCGCACACACCTGCCTATATAACAAAGGTCCCACAGTTGACAGTGCATGTCAGCGCAAAAACCAAGCCATGAGGTTGAAGGAATTGTCTTTAGAGCTCAGAACCAGGACTGTGTCGAGGCATAGATCTGGGGAACGGTACCAAAATATTTCTGCAGCATTGAAGGTCCCCAAAAACACAGTGGCCTCCATCATTCTTAAATGGAAGATGCTTGGAACCACGAAGACTCTTGGAGTCGACAGCCTGGCCAAACTGAGCAATCGGGGGAGAAGGGCCTTGGTCGGGGAGGTGACCAGACGGAAGCCACATGACAGCCTGCTTGGAGATAGCCAAAAGGCACCCCTTGCCTGATGAGACCAAGATTTTACTCTAGGAAACCTGGCACCATCCTTACGGTAAAGCATGGGTGGCAGCATCATACTGTGGGGTTGTTTTGTGTTTTTTTTTACTCCCTTTTACTCCGAATTTCATGGTATCAAATTGGTAGTTACAGTCTTGTCCCATCGCTGCAACTCCCGCACGGACTCGGGCATACAGAGAGATCCTTGATGAAAACTTGCTCCAAAGCTCTCAGACTGGGGCAAAGGTTCACCTTCCAACAGGACAACGACACTATGCGCACAGCCAAGACAACTCGGGAGAGGCTTCGGGACAAGTTTCTGAATGTCCTTGAGTGGCCCAGCCAGAGCCCAGACTTGAACCCGATCTAACATCTCTGGAGAGAGCGGAAAAAAGCTGTGCAGCAACACTCCCCATCCAACCTGACAGGGCTTGAGAGGATCTGCAGAGAAGAATGGGAGATGGTCCCAAATACAGGTGTGCCATGAAGACTCGATGCTGTAATCACTGCTAAAAGGTGCTTCAATAAAGTACTGAGTAAAGGGTCTGAAAACATATGTATATGTGATATTTCAGTTTTTATTATCAAGTGTTTCTAAAAACCTGTTTTAGCTTTGTCATTATGGGATAGTGTCTGGATTGAGTTGCGAAAAAAATCTTAAATTGTTTTAAGGCTGTAACATTACAAAATGTGGATCAAGTCAAGGGGTCTGAATACTTTCCGAAGGCACTGTAGACGTACCCAAAGGTAACTGCTAGTCATGTGTAATTACATGATTCTGACATGCAAAAACTTGGTATATTTGAAAAGATGACATCTAGGAGATTATGAGAAAGTTCCTTTGGCAGCAGCTAATGGGGATCCATAATATTTACAAATACATACATCAGAATACACAAGATCAAGCACACACAAAATAACATTTATTTTATTTTGAAAGTCATTTTTAAATTTGCAAGCTATTACTGAATTATTGATGACTAGAACTGGCTTCCACAACATGAACATTATCAGACAAAAAATATATAATTGACAGAGTTAACTAGAAATGGCAGATGTTTTGGTAAGTTGTGTCAGGTGACGTTTCCAGTTTTCCCTAAACCTTTCCAAAGTGGCATATGTCGGTAAATTGGAGCGGGAGGCAGCCTATTGGTTAGAGTGTTGGGCCAGTAATCGAAAGGTTGCCAGATCGAATACCGAGCTGACAAGGTACAAATCTGAGGTTCTGCCCCTGAACAACGCAGTTAACCTATTGTTCCTAGGTCATTGAAAATAATAGTGTTCTAACTGACTTGCCTAGTTAAATAAATATTTTATATATATATATATATATATATATATATATATATATATATATATATATATATATATATATATATATATATATATATATATATATATATATATATATATATATATATATATATATATATATATATATATATATATATATATATATATATATATATATAGTAATTCCAGTGCTATTACATATTTGCAATCCCTAAATGCTATTTGTTCAGCATAAAAACACAATTTCAACCACATCAACCGCACCCAAACATCGTAGTGGTGTTATGGGGGTATCCAGGTGTCCTTTCAACCTCTCCAAAGTGTCCGAATGTGGTAATTGCACTGTTTTTGCAAACTGGATGTGCTTAAAAGTTATTGTTCACTATAAAAAAAAATATTTCTACAACACCAGCCTCTTTCAAACATTATGGTGGTGTCCGGGGACATGCATGCCTACAGCGCATTAGCAGGCAACATATTTTTGATACGCAAGGATAAGTCACTCGGTGGCCATTGGATGTTGCCATTAAGTCATACATCAGATAACATTGGTAGGAACAAATCTAGCCAATTGCCAATCTAAGGATTAATTTGATTCTCCCCATGTAGCTTTACCTCAAACACAGACCAAATTTAAGCTTACCTTGTAAGTTGTTTGCCGTTTGTTGAAAACTTCAAATACATTTTAAAAGATACTCTTGGGGTTGGTGATCAATAATGGTAGGTCACAGGCAGACAAATAAGATATCCTAATTATCTGTGGAGCCCCGAATTTTGGTGTGTATCAATGCATTCTGTGTTTTTTCAGTTTATACTTCACAATGCTAACCGGAATGTAGGTAGCAGCCATCTTGAAATTAGGTTATAAATTTGTATCCCCATATATATGGCAGTAAGTCAAAGATTTGAAGGCACTGATCAATAGCCAAGATACTCAGCTTTCCCAGATAGGGTCTACTTTTCTCATAAGAGACTGAATGTATATATATATTTTTTTTTTATCACATAGGGTCCCCAAATATAGGCCCTTCACATTTAAGAGGTTTTAATGAGCGGATTAAACACACTTGTGTGGGGCTACATCATTTGTTTGGCATTACAGGAGCAGACCTACAAGGGCAAAATATAGTTTAGACTTATAAAGCAATTATTTATTTTCAACTGCAAGTACAGCTTCAGGACTCTTGATTATACACCACAAAGCCTCTGCTTTGAGGGGGAAATGGTTGCAACCTAGGTAGTGCGTTGTAAGAGGAGGACCAATCAAGAACTTTGATACAGCAAAAGCTATTTGGAATTGAGATGTCAAAAGCTCCGCCTGATGTTGACTGTTGATATAGGTAATTATAAGTCTCATTTGAAATACTGGGCCATACGGTTGTATACTGGGCCATACGGTTGACACTATTTCTTTAGTAGAATTTACACACAAAAAAATTGCTGCTTCCCTTGATATGCATTGGCAATATAATAACATGCTCTACTAGAAAAAGAGACGGTATTACTTTGGAAAGCAGACTGTCATACATTCATTGTAAATCCAAAGCAATCCCTTATTTCACTGCCAGGTAGTTCGACAGCCTTCCTCCGTCTAAATTTGACCAATTCCATTTAAATTAGCAAACCTAATGTCTGAGGGAAAGGGAAAATAACAGGTTTACATTTGCTATCTTGTTTACCACAACCTGTACATTTCCATTCCCCTTTAGTGCCGACAGGCACTGGTAATGGAAGTCTCACATTGCCACCTACTGGAGAAGAGTTAGGCCTACTTCAGTACCATTCAACCCCAGAAACTGAATGAAAATAGTGAATCACTGAGTTCCCTGACTGATCTACAATTTTTTTTTTACGATGCAAGGTGATTTGTAGATCAGTCTGTCTGTGCTGTCAGTATGATCAGTATAGATGTTCTCCAACTCTGCCAAAACATAGGTTGGACATTGGTCCAGTGCTTGAATTGAATGGAAAAGGCCTATCCATTCCCTGTAAACACATTTTTTTTTAAATATGTTTGATGAACATCATTCAATGTCATCTTTATTCACCAACTAATTAAAATAAGATCATAAGCAATTGAAAGAGGTAGAGCATTACAAGGTTTTAGCACAATTCAACTCACATCCAGTCTGTACAATTTGTTCTCAAAATAATTAAGCCTTTTATTCCTCCGATAACGGTCCATTCCAAAAATGTAAATAAGAGGAGTAGCTGTCAGTGTTTCATAGCTTACACATCTTCTTGATTAAATACTCAAACTCAGTAAACCAGTTTATTGCTCTGCCTGCCAATTACCAAAGCACTAATCCAATTTTTCACTAAGATTAAGAGATCAGAAGCTCCTTAAATATTCAGATCCTAAGGATGGGCTTGTGATAAAAATTACAATTGGGTTTCCAAAGTAAACTGCCTGTTGCTCAGGCCCTGAAGCCAGAATATGCATACAATTGGTACCATTGGAAAGAAAATCCTTGAAGTTTGTAGAAATGTTCAAATAATGTAGGAGAATATAACACAATAGATAGGGTAGGGTAGGAGAAAATCCAAAGAAAAACCAACCACCTTTTTTTTTGAGAAAGAGACCATGCTCTTACAATGGCAAGTATAAGGGCATACTAAATTCTAGCTCCCAGGATGCAATTCCCATGGCTTCCACAGGGTGTCAGCAATCTATGTTCAAGGTTTCAGGCTTGTAACTTCCAAAATTAATAAGAAATATCAGTTTTAGTGCAGGGACACAGTCTTGGATATTCATGTTTGCACGAGCGATAAAGACAGGACGCACCTGCTAAAATCGGTTTCCTATTGAACATACTTCTTTACGTAAGAAATATTATAGTTTGATTACATTTTAGGGTATCTGAGGAGTAAATTGGAACGTATTTTGTCTTGTTGAAACAAAGTTTAGTTGTAGATTTTCGAATTACTTTCTCTGCATGTTGAACGAGTGGATTACTCAAATCAAGGCGCCAACTAAACAGACTTTTTGGGATATAAAGAAGGAATTTATCTAACAAAACAACACTACATGTGATAGCTGGGACCCTTTAGATGACAAATCAGAGGAAGATTTTCAAATAGTAAGTGAATATTTAATAGCTATTTGTGAATTTATGAAACAGTTGCCAGTGGAAAAATATTTTGATGTGGGGCGCCGTCCTCAAACAATCACATTGTATGCTTTCACTGTAATAGCTAATGTAAATCGGACAGTGCAGTTACATTAACAAGAATTTAAGCTTTCAACCGATATCAGACCTAAATGTTTAATATCCATCATTTATTTGAATTGCACGCCCTACAATTTCACCAGAAGTTGTCCCACTAGCGAAAATTGGTCATATATGAAGATCAGATCCAATTTTAAGTCACAACAACAGAAAAACAGTGTGCTTAAACTAATAACACACCAATTAGTATTTTTCTTGTCTATATTGAATACATAATTTAAACGTTCACAGTGTAGGTTGGAAAAAGTATGTGAACCCCTAGGCTAATGACTTCTCCAAAAGCTAATTGGAGTCCAATCAATGAGACAAGATTGGAGATGTTGGTTAGAGCTGCCCTGCCCTATATAAAAAAAACTCACAATTTGAGTTTGCTATTCACAAGAAGCATTGCCTGATATGAACAATGCTTTGAACAAACGAGATCTCAGAAGACCTAAGACTAAGAATTGTTGACTTGCTTAAAGCTAGAAAGGGTTACAAAAGGATCTCTAAAAGCCTTTAAGTTCATCAGTCCAGGGTAAGAAAAATGGTCTATAAATGGAGAAAATTCAGCACTGTTGCTACTCTCCCTAGGAGTCACCGTCCTGCAAAGGTGACTGCAATAGCACAGCGAAGAATGTCCAATGAGGATAAGAAGAATCCTAGAGTGTCAGCTAAAGACATCTCTGGAACATGCTAACATCTTTGTTAACGAGTCTACAATACGTAACACACTAAACAAGAATGGTATTCATGAGAGGACGCCACAGAAGAAGACATTGCTGTCCAAAGAAAATATTGCTGCACGTCTGAAGATCGCAAAAGAGCACCTGGATGTTCCACAGAGCTACTGGAAAAATATTCTGTGGACAGTTGAAACTAAAGTTACGTTTTTTTGGAAGGAACAAACACTATGTGTGGAGAAAAAGGCACAGCACACCACCATCAAAACCTCATCCCAACTGTAAATTATGGTGGAGGGAGCATCATGGTTTGGGCTAGATGGTTCCGACATAGAATATGTGGACATCTATAAGTACCGAAGTGTCTGGCTAGACTGTAAACTCTCCTTCCAGACTCATATCAAACATCTCCAATCTACAATCAAATCTAGAGTCGGCTTTCTATTCCGCAACAAAGCCTCCTTCACTCACGCCGCCAAACTTACCCTAGTAAAACTGACTATCCTACCGATCCTCGACTTTGGTGATGTCATCTACAAAATAGCTTCCAATACTCTACACAGCAAACTGGATGCAGTTTATCACAGTGTCATCCGCTTTGTTACTAAAGCACCTTATACCACCCACCAGTGCGACCTGTATGCTTTAGTCGGCTGGCCCTCGCTACATATTCGTCGCCAGACCCACTGGCTCCAGGTCATCTACAAGTCCATGCTAGGTAAAGTTCCGCCTTATCTCAGTTTACTGGTCACGATGGCAACACCCACCCGTAGCACGCGCTCCAGCAGGTGTATCTCACTGATCATTGGCAGGGGGGCGGCAGGGTAGCCTAGTGGTTAGAGCGTTGGTTGCAAGTTCAAATCCTCGAGCTGACAAGGTACAAATCTGTCGTTCTGCCCCTGAACAGGCAGTTAACCCACTGTTCCTAGGCCATCATTGAAAATAAGAATGTGTTCTTAACTGACTTGCCTAGTAAAATAAAGGTAAAATAAAAAAAATCTTTAAAGCCAACACCTCATTCGGCCGCCTTTCCTTCCAGTTCTTTCCTTCCACAGCTGCCGGTGACTGGAACAAATTGCAAAAATTGTTGAAGTTGGAGACTTATCTCCCTCACCAACTTTAAACATCTGCTATCTGAGCAGCTAACCGATCGCTGCAGCTGTACATAGTCCATCGTTAAATAGCCCACCCAATTTACCTACCTCATCCCATACTGTTTTTATTTATTTACTTTTCTGCTCTTTTGCACACCAGTATCTCTACCTGCACATGACCATCTGATAATTTATCACGCCAGTGTTAATCTTTTTTTATTATTCGCCTACCACCTCATGCCTTTTGCACACAATGTATATAGACTATTTTTCTACTGTGTTATTGACTTGTTTATTGTTTACTCCATGTGTAACTGTGTTGTTGTCTGTTCACACTGCTATGCTTTATCTTGGCCAAGTCGCAGTTGTAAATGAGAACTTGTTCTCAACTAGCCTACCTGGTTAAATAAAGGTGAAATAAATAAAGAATATTTAAAAAATGGTTTGGGCTGTTTTGCTGCCTCAGGGCCTGGAACGCTTGCTATCAACGACGGGAAAATTATTTCAAGTTTATCAATACATTTTGCAGGATTGAAGCTCAGGTGCAGGACAACGACAAATGGCTTCAGAGGAAAATACGCCTTCCTGACCTCAACCCGATTAAGATGCTGTGGCATGACCTCAAGAGGGGTTCACACCATCCCAAGAATATTGCTGAACTGAAACATTTTTGCAAGGAGGAATGGTCAAAAATTCCTCCTGACCGTTGTGCAGGTCTAATCCACAACTACAGAAAACGTTGAGGTTATTGCTGCCAAAGGAGGGTCAAACAGTTATTAAATCCAAGGGTTCGCATACTTTTTCCACCGTGCACTGTGAATGTTTATACGGTGTGTTCAATAAATATATCAAAACTTATAATTGTGTTATTAGTTTAAGTGTTTTAAGTGTCTATTGTTGTGACTAAGATGAAGATCAGATCAAATTATGACCAATTACAGAAATCCGGGTAATTCCAAAAGGGTTCGCAAACTTTTTCTTGCCACTGTAGATGTGTTATTTCTTGGTATCATTGACATATTAGCCCAATTCTATATTAACCACTAAAATGATTTAGCTAGCATATCTTAGTTAAGAAATATTTCATACTACTGCACATCTATTATTAGGGTTGTCTACACTTAGAGGATTACAAAGCTAGCTAATTAGTTACCTTGGACAATCTGATGAGAATCTGAGGAAATTGTGTAACTTGTTATTTCTCGGATCATAAAAGCACTTCTCCGCAGAATTAAAAATACGTTTTTTATTCATCAGCTGCCAGAAATCCTCTCTTACCTCTGCCATCAAGTAACCATGGTTCCCCCCCAGCAGCGGGATGGTTTTTCAATACTATCAATACCATTGAATCGATTTCTTTAAAGTTTTTTAAATAAACGTGAATATTTGAAACTACTTTAAGTAAATACCTGCAGTCAACTTGTACAATACGTTAGGAGATGAACATCTGACATTTAGCAGACACTCTTATCCAGAGCAACTTAAAGTAGTGAGTGCATACATTTTCGTACTTTTCATTCATTGCGTTCTTCATTTCACTGGTCACATTAGGAATATTACGGTAGTCCCCAGCCACGTCATGTGGTGTTTGTTTACAGGCACACAACGATGAGAGACAGGAACCATGCGAGTCACTCACTGTTGTGCAGCATGCGCCAGGTGATCTAATTACCGTACGGAATTCACAACTAAATGTTTGCCAGCTAGATATCTTATAATTAACTACTAAGTTAACTGTCTAAAATGTGCTAAATGATCTACAGTTGTGCATCCGGTTTGCTAATTTAGTAGCTAGTTAGCTATCTGGCTAAGTTGTTAGCTTCTTCCAAATCAAGCATTTGCTTGCGAACAGCAGAGAATCCCCTCCTGGATCAAGAGCCTCACTGGCTGATATTTGTTTTGTGGGTGCAGCAAACTGTGGAACATTTTTTTTTGTTACTTGTTTACAGTGGGGCAAAAAAGTATTTAGTCAGCCACCAATTGTGCAAGTTCTCCTACTTAAAAAGATGAGGCCTGTAATTTTCATCATAGGTACACTTCAACTATGACAGACAAAATGGGGGGGAGAAATCCAGAAAAATCATATTGTAGGCTTTTTTATGAATTTATTTGCAAATGATGGTAGAAAATAAGTATTTGGTCACCTACAAACAAGCAAGATTTCTGGCTCTCACAGACCTGTAACTTCTTCTTTAAGAGGTTCCTCTGTCCTCCACTCGTTACCTGTTTTAATGGCACCTGTTTGAACTTGTTATCAGTATAAAAGACACCTGTCCACAACCTCAAGCAGTCACACTCCAAACTCCACTATGGCCAAGACCAAAGAGCTGTCAAAGGACACCAGAAACAAAATTCTAGACCTGCACCAGGCTGGGAAGACTGAATCTGCAATAGGTAAGCAGCTTGGTTTGAAGAAATCAACTGTGGGAGCAATTATTAGGAAATGGAAGACATACAAGAACACTGATAATCTCCCTCGATCTGGGGCTCCACTCAAGATCTCACCCCGTGGGGTCAAAATGATCACAAGAATGGTGAGCAAAAATCCCAGAACCACACGGGGGGACCTAGTGAAAGACCTGCAGAGAGCTGGGACCAAAGTAACAAAGCCTACCATCAGTAACACACTACGCCGCCAGGGACTCAAATCCTGCAGTGCCAGACGTGTCCCCATGCTTAAGCCAGTACATGTCCAGGCCCGTCTGAAGTTTGCTAGAGAGCATTTGGATGATCCAGAAGAAGATTGGGAGAATGTCAAATGAAACCAAAATAGAACTTTTTGGTAAAAACTCAACTCGTCGTGTTTGGTGGACAAAGAATGCTGAGTTGCATCCAAAGAACACCATACCTACTGTGAAGCATGGGGGTGGAAACATCATGCTTTGGGGCTGTTTTTCTGCAAAGGGACCAGGACGACTGATCCGTGTAAAGGAAAGAATGAATGGGGCCATGTATCGTGAGATTTTGAGTGAAAACCTCCTTCCATCAGCAAGGGCATTGAAGATTAAACGTGGCTGGGTCTTTCAGCATGACAATGATCCCAAACACACCGCCCGGGCAACAAAGGAGTGGCTTCGTAAGAAGCATTTCAAGGTCCTGGAGTGGCCTAGCCAGTCTCCAGATCTCAACCCAATAGAAAATCTTTGGAGGGAGTTGAAAGTCTGTGTTGCCCAGCAACAGCCCCAAAACATCACTGCTCTAGAGGAGATCTGCATGGAGGAATGGGCCAAAATACCAGCAACAGTGTGTGAAAACCTTGTGAAGACTTACAGAAAACATTTGACCTCTGTCATTGCCAACAAAGGGTATATAACAAAGTATTGAGATAAACTTTTGTTATTGACCAAATACTTATTTTCCACCCTAATTTGCAAATAAATTCATAAAAAATCCTACAATGTGATTTTCTGGATTTTTTTCCTTCTCATTTTGTCTGTCATAGTTGAAGTGTACCTATGATGAAAATTACAGGCCTCTCATCTTTTTAAGTGGGAGAACTTGCACAATTGGTGGCTGACTAAATGTTTTTAAAAAATTATTTGCCCCACTGTAGTTTCGGTCAGAAATGACAAAATGTGTTAGCATTTTGTTAGCATTGTCTATGAGATTTTACATGTACTTGTTAGCATTGCTAACCTTAGGATTAATCAGAGTATCAGTGGGGTTTCAAACAGCACCCCTTGTGTTCAGAGCGGGTATTAATGAATATCCAGGTATGGCACAAGTTCAGTATGAAGGTATGACAATCTGGATACCGTCCAAGCCTACTCAACAGCGTTTAGAGAAAATGGTTTAAACAGTGTCGGTGTAATTAACACACTCCAGTGTAAGAGCTGTTTGTACCTGGCTAGACTCCAGACCAGTGCCAGGTTGTCTTTGCCTCCTGAGATGAAATGGCTGCTGTCGTCACTGAAGCGTAGGCAGGTCAGGTCTTGGTAATGGCGGCTCAAGATGGCCAGCAAATTCCCAGAGGAAACCTAGAATGACAATTTCATTAACATCAAATGCCACTTAGCCGAGAGAGAAGTTAATTTTATCACTGTATGAACATCTATTTCACTGACCAATGGAGTATCGCCTTATGAGAGTCATGCTGTTACAATCAAATTATAGATAATGAGAAACCCCACTTTCATTTTGGAAAGCTGAAAAAAACCTACTAAGCTATAACTTGTGTTTATTGATCCGTCAAACACAGATGTTGAGGAAATCAAACAGCAAATTAAGGATTTACAGTCACTAAATATGTGATTAAAATTACATTTCATGAGAGTAATCTTCTCACATCTCATTAAAAAAAACAGTCTATGGTGAGGACATAAAGTAGTTTGAAACTGGTGAGGCAAAGGTGACCTTGCTGATACTAACAGCAGCTCCTTAGGGCAAACGTTAGGCCTAGCTGAAGCTTCCTCACAACTTCAGTCCAGGACCGATAATGTTATCCTCAAAGTAGTACAAAGGCATTGAGGAGAAGAGTATACATGTCAGCCATAGCGTAGTCATTCCATACACATTACACAACTTAAAGTCAAATGTGAATTTGAATAACTATGACATCCCTTTTGCTGATGTTTTATATGTGACTCATTTCAGGAAACTAGGCTTATGTCACGACATTACTTCACAGGAGGCATTTGAAAGTCAACCATTTTTTATACAAATGTATTTTTGGGGCAGAAATGCCTTCTGGAACATGTGAACTTTCATGTGCCTTAATAACAAACTTGTATTCCATCCGTAAATACAAGTAAAATTGTTAAATTACGAGCCTAGTTGGTTTAGCCACGGAAAAAGAAGGAACCTTCCCGCTAGCCATTATTGGCTGAGATAATGGATGGGCTGGACATGCGGGGAGATGAGTTTGGATTGGTCTGCCATGTAGCATGCTTCTGTTTATAACGTGAACTTCTCAGTATGTGTTGATAGTCCTTTCTACCACGCCGTTTTTGAAATATATAACAACCAACGAGAACTACAAATATTTGGCAAATTTTCTCAACATTGATACCCTGAATTTAGCAGGCGCTATTGACAGATCAGTTGGAAAAAGTGATTTTCTACTTTCTGCACACACCACGGTCAGTGTGAACCAGAGTGACTTGACAAAACACTGGCCAAACAAGATGTAGCTACACTCAAAACGGAATTAAACAGTTCAGTCTGCCGTGAAGCATTCATCCATTTATACGGGTAAGAGTCTAGCTACATTTTCAGATATACACGTTTTTTCAGAAAGTCGTTTTCATTGCAGGTTAAAGCGGACTGTTCACTAGCTAGCGAACATTAGCTTGCTGGCTCGTTAGCTAACGTTACGTGTATGATCTGTGTAGTAATATTATTCAAATCAGATTCTTAGTTATAGCCTAATGTTAGCTAGCAAACATTGAACCTGGTTGGTTAGCTTTAGCTACCTGCAGATTCACACTACAGCTATGACAATGTTTGTATTGGTTGGTAGTAGTAGGAGTTGGGATTATGCTGGTTCATTGTTTAGCTAGCTAGCTACTAGTACATGTCTAAACAAAAGAAAAAAGACTGCATGTCTAAAAACACTTCACCAGATGATTACATGACCCATCAAGTTAGCCAAGTGTGTCTTGGGATGATTATGGACATCTATAGTATTTCATGAACATGTGTACATGTCTAGATAATAGTGACCCATCCATTAATGAAATGTGGCTGGGGGGGGGGGGGGGGGGGGGGTATAGCATTTCCTTCACATGATCCATCAATTTAGACAAGCGTGTCGGGTAAGCGCCATCTAATAATTATAAAATATTTGTATCTGGACACTATCCGTTTTTGATATTGCTACTATGCAAGTTACCATTTCACTCTACTGTGTACACCTTCTGTATCCTGTGAATGTGACAACTCAACTTTTTATTTTATATAGTGTGTGTTTACCAGAGACGGTAACGTGAAGAATATGACCTGCACCAAAGTCAGATTAGGATATAGGCCAAGGACTAGATCAAGTGTATTTTTACTTGGTGTTTTTCCTTATTGTAGGCTACTACTGTCACCACTTTTAGTCTTGAAATCTTTGGCTGTTTAGTAATCACTCTGTTTAGCAAATGACCTCATGTGAATCCTTAAAGAGATGGGTGGGGCTAAGGCTTAAGAGGGTGTGAATGATGCTGAATGGGTGTAGACAACAAAGAGCTCTCCAGTAAGTGTACCAAAACATTCATGGGCCATTTTCTCAAAAGTGGAGTTACAAGTTTATCAACTTTAAAGCAGAATTACTTCAATTGTTATTCAACTGCAGTGTATGATATACCACTTTCTAGCTTAGTCTCTACTTTTATCCAATGTAAAAAACACAATTTCAAATGTTGCTACATAAGACCGGATCGAGGCGGCCGGTCACATATCTGTCTCACCTCCCATAAGTAGATGGCATCAGCAATGCCTGCCACCAAATACAGGCCATTGGGGGATGCAGTCAAGCATGTCACAATCCCAGGGCACACAATTTTCTGCTGCAGCTGATCCTGAAATAAAAAAGATGTACATGTTTGATGCGTGTCAGCCTACATCGGAATGGGATATTTAGTTCCATTACCTTTGTAGCCAATGCCGGTATTTGCCTCTAATTCTATAGATATTCATTAATTCAGGCAACCTTTGAGACTATTGCCACAAAAACATGTTTGCTTCATTCTACAGATAAAACGAATGTCAGCATTTTAATATGACCCACACATCTTGTTCACCCACTGGAACAATATAGTTCACATAAAAAGTAATGTACACATCATTCCACACCATGAATGTACAGGTGTCTGCCAAAATAAAGGAAACAACTTAAAGTGGGTCTTATATTCACCACAACAGTTTCAAATGCCGTCTCAGGTGCTACTACAGAATCTCCCATAGCTGTTCAGTTGGGTTGAGACCTGGTGATTGACACATACAGCCTTTAAACCCCCTATGCTTCTTTGAGACCCCTCTTTCAAAGTCACATATCTTATTCTAGCCATGGTAGACAAAATAATGGGCAGCTATGCATGTTTTATACATCACCCTAAGAATGATGAGATGTTAATTGCTTAATTAACCCAGGAGCAAGACCTGTGTTGAAGCACCAGTTTTCAATTTACTTTGTAGCCCACATTTACTCAAGTGTTTCCTTTATTTTGACAGTCAACTGTATTGTCATTATAGTACTATGGTGTGTACCATCACTGCCCCAATATTCTTCAAGCCCGGAGACCCCCATGGTGTGCAGAATAATGTTCCAGTCCAGTCCTAATGCACCTGATAAACTGTTGATTAGATGAATGAGGTGTGTTAGTGCTGGACTAGAACAAAGCCAAAGGCCTGTATACCTTGTGATTCAGGACTAGAATTGAACACCACAACTGGTCATCTCTATCACTAATTAAGTGACACTCCATGTGTCCTTCGTTTAAAAAATCGTGCATTCATCCCATGTGTAACAGTTAGGCCCATCTTCTATCCGTATCTAGCCAACGACAGAAAACACGTTTCACAATGAATAATCTTAGCCACCTTGCTAAACTAACCGGACAGACATACGAACAAACAAGCTAGCCATATGTAACGTTAGCTAGCTATGTCCAGAGACCTTTCAGAGCATTATCTCCAGAGAGCTATGAACAGCGCTCGCGCCCCTAGCAAGCTAGCCAACGTTACCTAGCTACCTTTCTCTGGATTTCCCACACGTTGATGAAGTTTTTCCCGAGTTGGGCTCCGAGGATGTACTCTCCATTCAAAACTGTGAGTGACCTCGAAGAAGTATTGCCACCTCGATAGGCCAAGAGATTTGTGCCCGAATGGAGTTCCAAAACGGCACAGTTCCATAGCTGTCCAGCCGAATCGGCACTCAGAACTATTTCCATAGGCGCGGACATCTTGGAACAGCACGCGTGTTGTTTTGGAAGTAAAGGAACTCAACGCATGCGCATACACGTCATTTCCTGATTGACAGTATGGACTCTGGGTTATGTAGGTTTATATCTTTTACCTTTAACTAGGCATGTTAGTTAAGAACAAATTGTTATTTACAATGACGGCCTAGAATATATGCAGCAAACACATATATGTTTAAAACTAACGTAATTTTATTGCTTTCATCCTGAGATCCGCTTTTGTTCTTTGGCGATACAAACATACCTCACCCAGAATAATAGCAACAAGTTCAAGAAAATAATTGTAAAGGAAAATACATTGAAAAGAAACAAACCACCACCGTTATAGCTATTTCAATTTGTACATATATCTCTGCCCATCACACAAGATGATCAATCATGCCAAATAACTAGACCGCGTGACAAATGACCTAATTTCACTTTAATTTAGCTTTTTCAAGAGCTCTACACTTGCATCTGTATCACCAATTATGGCAGGAAGTTGAGTAACATACCGAGTATGCAATTGTGGATTCCATTCAACTGTAGCTCCAGAAAATAATTGTTGGGGGGGAAAGCCATGGAAAATAAACAAACCACCACCGTTATAGCTACACCAATGTACACTGCACAAACATATAAATGCAACATGTAAAGTGTTGGTCACATGTTTCATGAGCTGAAATTAGAGAATTGAATGTTAATCTCTCTACCATTAACTGCATCACAACCGCAGCGCACGTGTATGGCGTCATGTAGGTGAGTGGTTTGCGATGCCAACGGTGTGAATTGAGTGTTCCATGGTAGTGGTGGGGTTATGGTATGGGCAGGCATAAGCTATGGACAACGAACATAATTGCATTTCATCAATGGCAATTTGAATGCACAGATACACTGTGACAAGATCCTGAGGCCCATTGTCATGCCATTCATCTGCCGCCATCACCTCATGTTTCAGCATAATAATGTACAGGCCTCATGTCGCAAGGATCTGTACACAATTCCTGGAAAATGTCCCAGTTCTTCCATGGCCTGCATACTCACCAGAAATTGAGTATGTTTGGGATGCGCTGGATCGTGGAAGCGTGTTCCAGCTTCCGACAATATCCAGCAACTTCACACAGCCATTGAAAAAGAGTTCCACAGACCAAAATCAACAGCCTGATCAACTTTATGTAAAGATGTGTCACGCTGCTTGAGGCAAATGGTGGTCACACTAGATACTGATCCACGCCCCTACCATTTTTATAAAGGTATCTGTGGCCAACAGATACATATCTATATTCCCAGTCATGTGAAATCGATAGATTAGGGCCTAATTAATATATCTCAATCATTATTGGTTATGTGTTTATAGGTTACATACTCTTTATTTTTCAATACAATCATTTGTATACTGAACAAAAATATAAACGCAATATAAATCGGTCGATTTCCTTATAGGAACTGTAACTCAGTAAAATCTTTGAAATTGTGGCATATTGCGTTTATATTTTTGTTCAGTATACAAATGATTGTATTGAAAAATAAAGAGTATGTAACCTATAAACACATAACCTATGAACAATATAAACACTAGTGGCATTAGCCAATGAAAACCCGTAACAGAACACACAACCCTTCTTATTCTTTATCGTTTCTGCAGTGCTTTTTCTTCATCTGCTGCACAATCATAAGGTCAAACTCCTCTCGCTCTCTGAAATGATTAAAGGGAAATACTATCAGCAAAATAAAAACAAGCTACAGTCCATGAAATCACAAAAAATAACAGACAAATACAGTGTCAACCTCTCACCTATTACTGATGCCAGGCCCTTGTGAGTATTTCTCTTCAGCCTTAACCAGGGATATGTCATCGACCTCCGAGATTCCATGAATGACAGCCTGAAAATATCAAACTTGTGAGATGGAATAAAAGAAAGGACAGTTGGAGAGCATAGGACACAAAAACACATTTGAATTACATATAGTTCTGTATTTGCATACTACTGCAAGAACACTAGCCTGGTCGCATTTGAATGCGCTTCACTGTAATAGCTAACTCTCACAATTGTTGTCATGCCATTTGCGCATGTACAAATCTAGGACCAATCTGCAACAACACTCAAGACATTGAGTCACCTCTGGTAAGAGCACTTCGAGGATGAAGCGGATCTGATCTAACTCTGGCAGACTTGGCAAGGCTTCCTCCATGATGCTCCTGAGATAAGTGAAAACCTGCTCCACCTGCTGGTCCGTCTCAAAGTAGGGGTCCACTGCTTGACCACTGGCCTTGCGGAAGGCTTTCAGCCACTTGGACACCACCTGACCGCTGATAATAGCCTATGATATGGAGAAAAGAGAAGAAAAGATGCCTAACCATTGCCCAGGGATAAGCTGTTTTACTCTTCTTCCCTCAGCTTACTAACTCTCTGACCTGCAAGTGCCTTTCCACGCCTCTTTTATCGACGATGAACTGCAGTAGTTTGTCATTGGCCCGGTCTCGTGCAGCCTTGGCGCGGTCAGGTAGCAGTCTCTTGGAGACCTGTGGCTCCTGGTCACTGCCCTTGGTGGTCGCATGGTCTTCCGGAGTCCCCTGGTAACTTCTCTGGTCCTCCACGTCTTGACTTGGCGAGGCCAGATAACTGTCAGATGGGCCGAGAAGGTACATCTTTCTCATAGGGATGCCTGGCGGGCAGGAGCACAAATACAATGGAATTGGCAATAATTATTATACACTGACAATCTGACAATGTTAAACAAAAGTGTTAAACTTTCATAATGGTTCATAGAGAAGAATGCCCCATTGTTATCAACCAGAGTATGGAGGTTCCTGTCAAGAAATGTTGCTCCATATTCTCATTCTACTATCGCCTCCTTGGCACATGGTTTGTTTTGATAGTTGTTCCTGCCAGTCTGTGGAAGCACCTGACTTGCTTGCTTGTATCTAGGAATTTGCATTAAATAGCAATGAAATAGGTACAAAAAATGACTTTGAACACAGGCCATTTCAAAACTTACTGATGTCATCAGCAACATACTCAACGAGGGAACCGGAAAATGAACCACAACCTGGGGGAACAAATGCATAAACATTTGATTCACTGGTCATTCAATTATATGCAGGCTTAGAACATCAATTGATTGAAACACTAGCTACAGAACATTGTGTACTGCATATCCAACTGAAGACATTGGACAGAGTCAAATCCTAACCTCCTATGTTTGAAGGTTCTCTTACCAAGGCGAATTCTATAGTCCCCAATAAGCTTCAGGCAATAGTGGATGGCAGTACCATATATCTCCTTGGCTTTGTCCTGTGAGAGATACCCACATTTCACCTCACATTCTCCATACATACATCAACTGAAGAAACATATAGACAGTAAGTAAATACAAAGCAATTTCAATAGCTAGGTTTCCATCCAATTAGTGACTGATTTTCATGTAAATAATCTAAAATCTGCAGAAAACCAATATGGGCATTTTCCCACCAGAGATGTGTTTCCCTCAAATTGACTTGTTGCGGATAAAAGGCAGTGAGTGATGACATAGCGCACATAAAAATAACTTTGGGATCCATCACATTTTCAACTCTACTGATGGTAAAGACCCACTCTGGTCTTGGCACATGCGCCCTAGCCAACAGCTCGCAGATACAGTGCAGGCATAGCCTACATCACAGGATTATTTTGGACAATACAGCGATATTATTTGTATTTGTCAAACGGCAGACATGCATCGATTATCATGTCATCAGAATAAGATACTAAACATTTATTGGAAAGGAGCATCAAAGCTCATCAAGGTGCACTGTCATCACCCTGTGAATTATTTCATCTGTAGCCTAATAAACTACATGCTTTCCCGAATCATAGTGGGAGGACGACCCGTCATCACGTGACTCCACGTTTACTTCGATATGATGGTTATTAACTCAATATTTCTCGCATAATACAATTTACAGGCATGAAAAGATCACCTTGTCAAGCATGTTTGATTTTGTCGACATTTGGAAAGTTTGATGCTCCTATCAGGACTGTCGTGCCATTTTTACCTAACATGTACTTCACTTGCATAAAAAGGTTGAATGGAAAACAGGATCTACATGTCAATATTTGGAAGTCAACCATGGCACATTAATGACATAATATTTATCATATACAGTGCCTTGCGAAAGTATTTGGCCCCCTTGAACTGTGACCTTTTGCCACATTTCAGGCTTCAAACATAAAGATATAAAACTGTATTTTTTTGTGAAGAATCAACAACAAGTGGGACACAATCATGAAGTGGAATGACATTTATTGGATATTTCAAACTTTTTTAACAAATCAAAAACTGAAAAATTGGGCGTGCAAAATTATTCAGCCCCCTTAAGTTAATACTTTGTAGCGCCACCTTTTGCTGCGATTACAGCTGTAAGTCGCTTGGGGTATGTCTCTATCAGTTTTGCACATCGAGAGACTGACATTTTTTCCCATTCCTCCTTGCAAAACAGCTCGAGCTCAGTGAGGTTGGATGGAGAGCATTTCTGAACAACAGTTTTCAGTTCTTTCCACAGATTCTCGATTGGATTCAGGTCTGGACTTTGACTTGGCCATTCTAACACCTGGATATGTTTATTTTTGAACCATTCCATTGTAGATTTTGCTTTATGTTTTGGATCATTGTCTTGTTGGAAGACAAATCTCCGTCCCAGTCTCAGGTCTTTTGCAGACTCCATCAGGTTTTCTTCCAGAATGGTCCTGTATTTGGCTCCATCCATCTTCCCATCAATTTTAACCATCTTCCCTGTCCCTGCTGAAGAAAAGCAGGCCCAAACCATGATGCTGCCACCACCATGTTTGACAGTGGGGATGGTGTGTTCAGGGTTATGAGCTGTGTTGCTTTTACGCCAAACATAACGTTTTGCATTGTTGCCAAAAAGTTCAATTTTGGTTTCATCTGACCAGAGCACCTTCTTCCACATGTTTGGTGTGTCTCCCAGGTGGCTTGTGGCAAACTTTAAACAACACTTTTTATGGATATCTTTAAGAAATGGCTTTCTTCTTGCCACACTTCCATAAAGGCCAGATTTGTGCAATATACGACTGATTGTTGTCCTATGGACAGAGTCTCCCACCTCAGCTGTAGATCTCTGCAGTTCATCCAGAGTGATCATGGGCCTCTTGGCTGCATCTCTGATCAGTCTTCTCCTTGTATGAGCTGAAAGTTTAGAGGGACGGCCAGGTCTTGGTAGATTTGCAGTGGTCTGATACTCCTTCCATTTCAATATTATCGCTTGCACAGTGCTCCTTGGGATGTTTAAAGCTTGGGAAATCTTTTTGTATCCAAATCCGGCTTTAAACTTCTTCACAACAGTATCTCGGACCTGCCTGGTGTGTTCCTTGTTCTTCATGATGCTCTCTGCGCTTTTAACGGACCTCTGAGACTATCACAGTGCAGGTGCATATATACGGAGACTTGATTACACACAGGTGGATTGTATTTATCATCATTAGTCATTTAGGTCAACATTGGATCATTCAGAGATCCTCACTGAACTTCTGGAGAGTTTGCTGCACTGAAAGTAAAGGGGCTGAATAATTTTACGCGCCCAATTTTTAAGTTTTTGATTTGTTAAAAAAGTTTGAAATATCCAATAAATGTCGTTCCACTTCATGATTGTGTCCCACTTGTTGTTGATTCTTCACAAAAAAATACAGTTTTATATCTTTATGTTTGAAGCCTGAAATGTGGCAAAAGGTCGCAAAGTTCAAGGGGGCCGAATACTTTCGCAAGGCACTGTACTTTAAGTGCAAGTAAAGAAAAATCTCACCACCAACTCATTTGACTCCTCACAGTCAAAGGGCTTGATATTCTTTAAGGAGACCTTGACGCTAAAGAAGGGTAAAATAAAATGTTTTATTCATCCTTCAAAGTCGTGTCACTAAATAAATATGTGACTAACCTTGGAGCCACAGTAGGGCAGAACTATGCGAATGATTCATGTTTCCTTCCTGCCTTCTTTCGTAAAGACCAAATTCCGTCAGGTTACAGCCATAAACATACATATTCGTCTTGTTAACATAGAGATAATTTGTTACAGCTAATAACAGCACATGAAAACAGCTTCCCAGCATAAATGATGTTTGAAAACATCTACACTTTCATATCTACAATCCCTATCAGTATTACTGAAGATGCTCACCTCTTCCTCTTCTGTGTGAAAAGAAATGTGTCGATGAACACGACACTGGCTTTCTTCTCTTTGCGGAAAACATACATGATCTGACGATGACATGAGAAGCAAACATGTCATACATGCAAGTGTAAGTCCAGTCCCATTCCAAATCACTAATGATAGAAGAAAGCATACTAGGAATGAGTAGGAGTGAAAATCAATTGGACTAATGAAAATTACCATAGCAGGCCAGAAGGGGCAACGTCGATATTTACACCAGACACAAGCTCCCTTTGTGATGGATAGGGTTTCTGGGGGGGTGGCACAAAAAGAAAATCATCCAATCTTTCATAACAAAGTAAACCAATGAAACAATATCATATAGACTTCATGTGAGACATGGAGTTTAGAGAGCAGTGTAAAACTAGCTTACTCTTTGGAGAAGTGAAACTGGGTAGGTCATCATCCTCCAGACTACTGTCCTCCTGTTCGTCGAAGGACACTTGGAGCGGTTGCAGTGGGGATGAAGAAGGTGGAGTAAGGCTCAAATCACTTGACACATCGGCCACACCTATGCAGTGACACATTTCACACGTACCAACTTTTTACAATCTACAATCTTCAAATGGAATATTCAAGTGTTCCTGCTTACATTGAATGGCATACTGTGCATTCGGAAATTATTCAGACCCCTTGACTTTTTCCACATTTTGTTACGTTACAGCCTTATTCTAAAATGGATCAAATACATTTTCCCTCATTAATTTACACACAATACCCCATAATGACAAAGTGAAAACAGGTTTTTCGAAAAGTGTAGCAAATTTATTTTTATTTTTTTTAAACGTATTTACATAGGTATTCAGAACCTTTGCTATGAGACTCAAAATTGAGCTCAGGTGCATCCTGTTTCCATTGATCATCCTTGAGATGTTTCTACAACGTGATTGGAGTCCCCCTGTGGTAAATTCTATTGATTGAACAGGATTTGACACATGGTGGTGGAAGCATCATGCTGTGGGGATGTATTTTCAGTGGCAGTGACTGACTGTGAGACTAGTCAGGCTCGAAGGAAAGATGAATGGAGCAAAGTACAGAGATCCTTGATGAAAACCTGCTCCAGAGAGCTCAGGACTTGAGACTGGGCAAAGGTTCACCTTCCAACAAGACAACGACCCTAAGCACACAGCCAAGACAATGCAGGAGTGGCTTTGGGACAAGTCTTAATGTTCTTGAGTGGCCCAGCCAGAGCCCAGACTTAAACCTGATCAAACATCTCTGGAGAGACCTTAAAATAGCCTCAAACCAATGCTCCCCATCCAACCTGACAAGAGCTTGAGAGGATCTGCAGCGAATAATGAAAGTCCCCAAATACAGGTGTGCCAAGCTTCTGGCGTCATACAAAGTACTGAGTAAAGGGTCTGAATAATTATGTAAATGTGATCGATTTTTTTATATTTGTTTAATTTGTAAAAATGTCTGAACCTGTTTTTGCTTTGGCATTATGGGGTATTGTGTGTAGCTTGATGAGGGGGGGAAACTAATTTAAACATTTAGAATAAGGCTGTAACGTAACAAAATGTGGAACAAATTTTATTTGTCCCATGCGCCGAATACAACAGGTGTAGACCTTAACGTGAAATGCTTACTTACCAGCCCTTAACCAACAATGCACTTCAAGAAAAAGAGTTAAGAAAAGATTTACTAAATTAACAATAAAATAACTAACGAGGCTATATACAGGGGGTACCGGTACCGAGTAAGAGACGGTAGCACCAACATTATGAACAAAATAAGTTACAAACAATGTGAAAAAACACAAAATACCACAGGTGTAAAACGGCAGTTATCCCCTCCGGCGCGCTAAAAGTCAAGGGGTCTGAATACTTTCCGAATGCACTGTATGCAATTAGAACCTATTTGGCTTACTGTGAACAGTGACATTCTCTTGAGCTGCACCCGGACTTGTTTTTTGAGAGGCACAATCGTTGTTTTCCTCAGACTGAGGCTCCTGTGGGGACATTAGCAACATCATGGCATGATTGTTATGATGGCATTATTAACTCAACTGGCGTCAAAAGTAGTGGAGAGCCATATTAAGGCATTGAAACAGTTGCAGTGGTGACTGACTAGTTCTCGTGAATTAAAATTGTCTGTGTGACATTTGTGTCTAGTGTCAAGTTTGCAGCACAGAAGTACCTGTGTCTCAGCGTGCCTATACATAAGTCTGAACTTGGCTGCCCTTTGTTAAGGTGTCTCATAGGCATCCCACAACTTGTGACTGGAATGGCCTGAAGTGTTCTCTGGTGATGTATTGAGAATTGGACTCTGTCTGGCCTGCTTTGGTGGACTGGTATCCTCATTCTCACTCAAATTCCTAGAATTCCACAAGCTGGACCACTGGGCTTGCCGGGTCCGCCATCTCTGACTATTGCAACACTTCCTTCTAATCTTAAGGGCTTGTGAGGACCTCGTTTGAGCGCTCTTCAGTATCTACTACTACTACTGTCTCTAAGTTTTGTGCTTTCCTGGTCTGCTTCTGTATCACTTTTGCTCACATTTGCTCGGATGACGCGTCTTGCTCTCGTTTCTTGCTCTTCAGGCGCCGATGGCAACTGTTGGTCTCTTCCCTTTTCGGATGTTCTGGGGTCTCCTAACACCAGAGTGCTGCTCGTCTCTCCTGAGGGGAACATATCCAATGCCAAGCGCAGTGCTCTCCGGTATTTCAATTCTCTTATTGGGTCCCTCCTTTTGGAAGCATGATCACCTGCGCGAGGATGAAAGATACTATTGCTGTTCAGTCTTCACGAGTTTGGGATAAGAGTGGTGTGGGAGATTTAAGTGACATTCTATGCAAGCACACATGATCATATTGTAACCAACGATCATATAATAGCAAACAAGGCATTGTAGTTGACATGTATAATCTGATATGTTAGCATCTTTACTCTTATCTGATCCCATGATGTCCAAAATACCTGCCCTTACACTAGATGATCAATCATGCCAAATAACTAGTCTGCGTGACAAATTAAATAATTTAATTATAACTGGTCAGGTCTTCATTGTTTTCCAAAATCAAGAGCTCTGCTTTTGCATCAGTATCACCAAGTATGGCAGTAAGTTGAGTAACATATCGAGTATGCAAATGTACAGTTGAGTCGAATCCACAACACTTTGTCCTACAAGTACTCACTAACTCAAGGGCCTACTTACGGGAAGTCACTCCCTAATCTGAAATGGTATCGGAATTAAATTATGTAAATGCCTTGACAACTGCTGAAAGTGAGCCAGGTTTATAATTACAAAATGTTTATGATCTCAACGGGAAAAATTGAAATGGAACCAAATGTTGACTAGAGAAACACCAACACACAAAGGCCTAGGCAGCTACAAGGAAATAATCCCTGCTTCAGATGGCTCATAGGTGATATGGGAGATGAAGTTGGACAGTATAAAGGTGTAAAACTCTGCATATCTCAAAAGGAAATGAGGCTCATTGTACACGAACAGAGCCACTTCCATTGTCTCTAGTCATGTGACATAAGATAACTTGTGGTTAGGAGGAAGAATTGACTGGCACTGGTTAATAAATGAAGGTACTGTATGTTGTGAGAAGTGTTGTGGGACTTACTCAGATGTCCAGAGATGCTCTCGATGCATTCTTGGTTCAGGGCTTGCGTTTCCTTCTGCTGCACCCACACTCTGCAAAACAAAATACACACTCCTCTAATGGTTATTGATGAATGTCAGAGCGAGAGAAGTGTACTGAGTTTGTCAATAATAAGAGGTGCCTACCTGTGACCTTCTCCCAACATTTCCACTTCCATATCCTTCTTCCTCTTGGAATTGCACACTCTTCTCAAAACCTTGTACAAGTGAAACAATAGCTGTATGTGAAACGGATGCTAAATACTGCACCCCTTCCCTCCAAAATACTGTACCAGAGAGAGCTTTTGAGAACATGTGTGCAGATTCCATCTGATACTGACAGGGATGTGTGGTCATTTGTGTATGTGCACGTATCCAAATGATGTTAGCCTGGTAATGTCTTTGCCTTACCTTAGCTGGCCAGTGGTGGCCTTTCCACTTGCATAGGAGATATTCAGATGTTTCCATGTAACTAGCTAGCTAGCCAGAATCTGCAGGGCGACAATCTCAATGTAGTGAGCATAGAATTAAGAATGAATATTATCATTCTTATTAGTATGGCTATGAGGCTATCGTCTAGCTATGACGTTTCAAAAAATATTACTGGCAGACATGGCTGATATTTGATAGCTCGAACCAAAAAAACAAAAGTCCTGCTACTATTTCCTAAATGTTCCTTAAGTAACTGTAGTTGATGGGTTTACTGTTCCTTCGTATCAAAACAAATCCTAACCACTTTCGCATTTGCAGTGGGCCAGCCAACTACTGTCGTCGTCATTATGAGCAACAAAAAAACAATGAATATCCCCTGACATACCACGCAAAACGATTTTGCAGTATATGTTACTCACTCAGTTGATTGAGGTGTGACAAGAATGAGTTTATCCAGTGACCAGATCAGCTAGGCTACAATTTTGTAGAAATTAGAAGAGTACTGTAGCTAGTTGCTACAGTACTAACGTTAGCTAGCTACTGTCAGGGATAGTCACGAATGAAACTTTACCACATGCATAACATAAAGTTCCCCCCATATTCAACTCTCGTCTCCTGGCCAGCCGCGTCATACGCTGCGTCAGACGCTGCCCACACGCAAGCAGACTTGCTTTGGGGAAGAAGCAGGCTACCGGTAGGTACAGTGTGTTAATCAAAACATAATACGATAAGAATTACATGTCGTATCCAGAATTTACTTTTCGTAGCAGATTCGGAGAATTTACACGTGCACCTTTTAGCAGACACTCTTATCCAGAGTGATTTACTGGAGCAATTAGGGCGAAGTGCCTTGCTCGTGGGAACATTTTTCACCTTAGTCCATTCAGGCGACCTTTCGGATACTGGCCCAACGCTCTAAACCGCCAGGCTTCGTGTCACCCTACACAGCAGGTTAGCATAAATAGCATAGCAGGTTATGACAATTAGGTCACGGTTAGGGTTAGTTAAAATGCAAAAAATCACCCAGAAACAACGATTTTTTTTTAACATTTCGGCTATTTATGCATCACTTCCGTCCGTAGCTGTAGTCAATCTAGTCACAACCTAGTTTTACTATTGCCACTACAATCACCGACTGTGAGGCTAATATAATATTTCCAGGCTGCATGTTTAGCGAGAGGGGTGTTATTTCAACAAAGTGTGCGCTGTAAGGGCAAGCCTGCATTAGCATACATTTGTCGATGTATCTGTCCAGACAGTACAGTAGGCCTCTGGCTGCTACCAGACCCCCTTGTGTGAGGGCCTGTAGGGGGCACTCCTTGCTCTGATACAGGACATTCCAAAGCCCTAGACCAGTAATTTATATGGTCGCAGGCCAGGGCAGTTATGATGGGGACAGTGTCCTGCAAAGGGTGCCCCGTGATAGCATATTAACACGTCATAAGCAATGGCAAATTGCAGGAAATTTGCTTTAAAACAGCAGGAAACGTGTGTTTAGCTGATTCATAACAGTAGTCAATCGAAGGTGGCCCAACCCAAAATGTGTAGAATTGCAGGAAATGTGCTTTAAAACGGCAACATTTGCTCTCAGCCTCATGACAAAAAGTGTAGAATGGCATTATAAAACTGCATTTATTTTCTGACAATCTTTTTGTTGTTGTTTTTTGGGGGGCTGGAGGTCCCTTGGAGGTAGGTGGCCCAAATGCATTATTCTGGCCATGGTGAACAGTCATCGCAGATCATCTCTAGTACTTGTAGCCAGTGTAGGTTCATTCTGGTGTCATGGCCAAATTCCCAACCTAGGCTTGGCTCCTCACATTATCATTCCCAGCTCACTGTGAACCCCTCTCCTTTCCACTACATTCAACAGGTCGTTGTTGTATTATGAATGTTCTTCTCAACAACAACTACCGGTATGTTCTTATTTTTCCCATTTAAAATGTTGGTAGAAGAGTATAGAAATTAAAGTGACAAATGAATGGCCAGCTCCAAAATAATTGGACAGACTTTATTTTATGAATTCCCCCTCCAGGACAACTTTTGTTTGTAATTTAAAACATGGTGCAAATTAATCATAAATGAAATATATAAAAAAAAAAACAGTACACCAGGCACAAAATATTATCTATCTAGTGTCTTCTTGATACCCAATCCCATCGTGCAACTCCTCCACCTCTTAACCCTCCCCATCTCACCATCCCATGTACATAAAACTGTTTATTATAGGGAAGAAGGTAAACTACAACCAAAAAGTAGGAAAGAACTAGTAGGGTAAGAATAAAAAAATGGGTGGAGAAGTCAAGACAGGACAAACAAGAGACGACCAGACAGTACTTATAAAGTACATTCAAACATTTACACACAAATAAATACAGAGACCTTTAACCTAAACGAAAGTGTTCTTTCTTGAAATATCCCAAAAAATGGGCATTAAAACCCCAAGTATTCAATTAAATTGTAGCCTATGTACGGGTACGGTTCAACAATAAAATAAGCCAACCTATATAAATGTGAGAGTGGTAAATGCAGCTGAAAACCATTCAAAAGCAACAAATAAGTATAACCCTTTTGTCCAGGACTAAGTTTTACCATTTTTGTTTAACAATTCTTAAAATATAATTGAAAAAGAAACAAAAGAAACTATAATCATTGACCGATTCCCCAATTAGTTTCCTAACAGTGAAAGATGTACAGCAGTGATATCCATATAATATCAAGTCCAGGTCCCTCCTATTGTCCTGGAGAACAGTGTTCCCCTTGAATCGTCTTCGCTGACCCCACTGGCTATGCATTATGTTCCTGGAAACCACGTGTAATTAAAATATTTTATCACATTGAGATATGGATTATAGACAGTTGCAGACAGTGTCTATGAATATCGACTCAAACAAACTACGATTTATTATATGCTTGTTATCATCTTTGATTTAACTTCCACACTGCTTATAAGCCTCCATGGCATTGAATAATGATGCTTAGTTAGCACCCCGTGCTATTACACTCACATGTTATCAATTGCAGACTGACGCAGAGGACCACGGCCAAGGCAAGAATGCTAGTCTGGGGTGCGGCAACGCCGTTATCCAATAGCTCGGAGGCATGGCCACCGTCCTTTTTGCACTTCTGCCTGTAAATATAACCATGGTTCAAGAAACAATATCGACACTCATAAAAGGTAAACCAGCCAGGCTTATTTAGCTGATTCATAACAGTAGTCAATCTGAAGGTGTAAATTCATACCAGCTCAGTGTAAATCTGTACCAGCTCAGTGTCACTGGATTGATACTTACAGCTGCTTCTGTAAATACAGCTTGCTGGACTCGCAGGCCTTGGTCTGGCTCTCGGCTGCTATCCGCTGGCTCTCAGCAGCTGAATGCAAAGCCACACAGGACGCCCACTTGTGAGAGGCCTGTGTCAGGTTCTCGTGAAGTAATTCAATGTGCTCTGAAATCATAATAAGGCCTAAATCAGAACATTGAGTGACAGAAATAAAACATGTAATCTGTGTTTACAACAATAAGTTTTGAAATTCAGTGACAGTGACATTTAATGCTAAGGCATACTTTGTGTAGTTAAGGCAGTTTTCGATGTCTTCTTTGATAGACAAAAATAGGACATCCCTAGTTCAAATAATGCCTTATTAACTTATAAGGTCATGTCTGGCCCTAGGATTGCTTATCAGTATGAGTGGTGTACTGTACATGGCTCCATGACGTCTCTTAACTATTTTGGGAATTGTCTGGCAGCAAAGGGGTTTCACTCACATTAGCTGTGTTTTTCTAATTTTCCAATGTAGGCAAGACTGCAGCAATAGATGCTAGCTATGCTGTTTGACAGGGCTCTCCTAGGCAGCTAAAATGTTGTAAACGTATTTCTCATTAAGACCCTGTTGAAGGCGGGGTGCCTGATATTTATCAGAACAGGCATCTCCCCTTTCACACAATGTGTCATTTCCATATCGCCTTTACTCAGGAACTTATAATTTCCTTCTGTTGTTCAAAGTCAGGAAATCTACTGTAAAAAAAAGTCACAGCTATTGTATTTATTTGCTAGCCCCTTGGTTACAGCTTACTTAGCTCTGGAATACACTTCTTATCTGTAGGGTTTTAAGCATTTAGCGGTTAGCTCACACCCCTTGAGTTTTGTTGTTACAGCCTGAATTTAAAATGGATTAAATGTAGATGTTTTTGTCACTGGCCTACACGCATTAACCTATAATGTCAAAGTGGATTTATGTTTTCCGAAATTTTTACTAATTAAAAATTCAAAGCTGAAATGTCTTGAGTCAATAATTATTCAACCCCTTTGTTATGGCAAGCCTGAATAAGTTCAGGAGTAAAAATGTGCTTAACAAGTCACGTCACTCTGTGTGCAATAATAGTGTTTGACATGATTTATGAATGACTACCTTGTCTCTGTACCCCACACATACAATTATTTGTCATGTCCCTCAGTCGAGCAGTGCATTTCAAACACATATTCAACCACAAAGACCAGGGAGGTTTTCCAATGCCTCGTAAAGAAAGGAACCTATTGGTAGATGAGTTATATATATTTTTTTTAAAGCAGACATTGAATATCCCTTTGAGCATGGTGAAGTTATTAATTACACTTTGGATAGTGTATCAATACACCCAGTCACTACAAAGATACAGGCGTCCTTCCTAACTCAGTTGCTGGAGCGGAACAAACCACTCAGGGATTTCACCATGAGGGCAAGGGGGACTGTGAAACATTTAGAGTTTAATGGCTGTGATACAAGAAACTGAGGATGGCTCAACAGCATTGTAATTACTCTACAATACTAACCTAATTGACAGAGTGAAAAGAAGGAAGCCTGTACAGAAAAAAAATATTCCAAAACATGCATCCTGTTTGCAACAAGGCACTAAAGTAATACTGCAAAACATGTGGCAAAGCAATTAACTTTTTGTCCTGCTAAAAAGTGCTATGTTTGTGGCAAATCCAATACAACACATTACTGAGTACCACTCTGTATTTTCAAGCATAGTGGTGGCTGCATCCTGTTATGGGTATGCTTGTCATCGGCTGTTGTTCCTGAGTGGCCTAGTTACAGTTTTGACTTAAATCGTCTTGAAAATCTATGGCAAGACTTGAAAATGTCTGTCTAGCAATAATCAACAACCACCTTGACAGCGCTTGAAGAATTTAAAAAATAATAATGTGCAAATATTGTACAATCCAGGTGTGCAAAGCTCTTAGAAACTTACTCAGAAAGACTCGCAGATGTAATTGCTGCCAAATGTGATTCTAACATGTACTGACTCAGGGATGTGAATACTTATGTAAGTGAGATATTTCTGTATTTCATTTTTAATACATTTGCAGACATTTTTAAAATCATGTTTTTACTTTGTCATTATGGGGTATTGTGTGTAGATGGGTGGAGAGATAATCTATTTAATCCCTTTTAAATTCAGGCTGTAACACAACAAAATGTGGAATAAGTCAAGGAGTATGAATACTTTTAATGGCACCGTAGAAGTAGCCTGTGTGACTGCTTTTAAAGAATGGTAAACAGATGGGAGGGCTATTGAAGACATTCCCTCTGCTAGAACTTGCACTTAAATCCTAATTTGTCATCAGTTTCCAACGTTTGTAATCACAGCCTCAGATGATGTAAACTCATTTTTGAAGGCGCAATATCCAACCAATGTGTATTTATTTACCGTAGCTAGGGTGGTTTCTATGGTTACAGGGGAAAATGCTGCTAAGAATATCGTGGCTGAGAAAGTGCTCCTTTCATGGTAGCCAATACCAGAGGCAAAAATCCCATACCCTCCCACCGTGACATCAATTTTCCTACCTTGGTTTAGCATGATTTCTGAAGTGAGGTTTGCCTCGATTTCTTTATGCGTCTCGATTTCTTTTTCCAGGACTGTAATGTTTCCACCCAAAATAACCTGCAACAAAGACAGTGGTGGTCATTGAGTAACTCCTCAGGAATTCCCAGAACTAGTTAATACAACTTCTGTGAACATTGGCACAGTCATCCAGAGGAGTCCCTCCTATCACATATTTGAAATGCTGAGTGAAAGCAGGCTTGTGACAGAACCAGGTTTGGCTATGAGAACAGCCTCTGAAAACATTCCTTTCATCCAGCGTTTTTATGTGAAACAACACGAATGAACACATGTACTCTAATACAGTATCTATGAAGAAAAGAGGTGGAAATAATGATCTCATCAAAGACAACGGTGAAAGATTAAGACCTTTGTGCTTAAAGAACATGGACTGCTGCCGAAATGGCAACATTTTCCCTACATACCTCTGGTCAAAAGTAGAGCACTATATAGGGAGTAGGGTGCCATTTCAGACACAGACGTGGTGTGCCCTATTTTTGCATTCCCTCTTCTTCCAGGAAGGGTTGATCTTGACCTCCCACCCACTCCCTGGGAAGGACTAGCTGCTTTTAATATTTTGATTGCTGCATTTGCAGAGTATTTGCATAACTGTCCACATTAAATGGATACTGTCTGTCCATTGTGCCTCTGGTTGTTATGTAAAGGCCTAATGTGAATTTTCGGTCTGCCATTTATTTTCACAAATAATTATTTGGCATGATGATACAGTAACATGTTTTGAAACTGTTACAAACAGTCAAATGGAAATGGTATTAAAAAAAAACATGAAATCATAGCCATGCCTGTTTAGATTAGGTTTGGATGTCCAATCAATCTAAAATGACACGGGTACAACAGAGAGGGTAGAAGAAGGAGAGAGGCAGAGGATAACTGGCAGCTTGAGGGATTGAGCAAGTCAGTTGTAACCTCAGGCCTGCGGGAACCAGAGAGGGGAGTAGGAGGGAAAGCAAAGCAAGGCAATGCAAACACTCACGTTTTCCTGCCGACAGTCATCCAGGGACACGTTGGTCTGTCCCAGGTGCTCCAGGAGCCTCTCTGTCTCCCTGAGCTGCCGGGTCTGGTTGGCGTGGCCCTCCTCCACCATCTCCTCCAGGGCTGCCTTGTTCTTGGCGTACACCACCCTGGCCCCCTCATGCTTCTCCGTCAGGGTCTGTAGTTCAGCTCGGCACTGGCTGGCACTCTTCATGTCCGGAGAGGTGGCCCACACCACAATGATGATGAGAGAGATTACCGACCACAGGGCCAGGCAGGCGATCACAATGTTGCGGGTGGTCTGGGATGACTTGGAGCTGGCCATGGTGAACAAGAAGGTTGTGGTGGTGTTGGTGCTGATGATGATGATTGGAAAAAGTTGATCCGGAGTGTTTCCTGTCCTGCGGGAGGTGTCTGTGTAAAGAGGCAGGAGGTTCCTCTCAGAGTGAGTAACTGACTGAGTCTGTCTAAAGGATGAACCTCCCCTAAAACTCTGCCTCTGCTGGACAGGAAAGGGGTGTGGCCCTGGCTCTCCCCCCTCTGCCCCCCCCCCCCCCCTTTCCTCCCACTCTGTTCCCTTCATGCCCTGATAGGGGGGGCAGTAATTAAAAAGGAAATCACAACATTAGACACGAGAGACAGAGAGAGGAGATATGAGCTGTTCCCACACACACTGCGTCAGCTGCAAGGAACACTATGAGGGGAAATTAAAGCAAAACTCAAAAGTGCCTGGTGTAAAGCTGTGTATTTCCCTGAAAGGGTGTGTGTGTGTTTCTGTTTCCATTTCTCAGTCGCAGAGAGAAACCTGGCAGGACTCCCAACTCCACATAGAGCTGGCCTTGAACGCAGCTTCGCGTGGAGAGTTCAGTCACACAGCCTGTTTTGGTTCTTCAGCTATGTCTTATTTTAAACACTTTCACAAGAGCCTGAGTGCAGTGGCTAAGGCAGCGACTCAGTGTTTCCTGAGCTCATTCCAGCAGGGCCCTAAGAGAATCCATGGCACACAGACACACCCCAAACAACTCAGGCAACCCAGTTGCTATGGTCTTAGAAAAAAGGATTTAGGATAACCCTTTTTGATTCCAGAGAGAACCCTTTTTGTTTCCACAAACAACCCTCCTACATGGAACCTTAAAGAGTTCTATCTGGAGTCAAAAGGGTTCTATGGGGACAGCCGAAGAACCATTTTAGGTTCTAGATAGACTAGGGGGGAAAAAGGTTCTGTCTGCCCCCTTCATCAACAAATTACGACATAAAACTGAACTCTGCTCCTGTTTGAGAATGTCATCTGTATACCCGTAATAGATAAGGATGTAGTTGGATGCATTTTGGTTGTATGTATTATTTTCCTCTGTCACAATCTAAACTGACACCAATGTTATGCCTTTGTCATGCATGTTTGATTTCATTATATTGAATTCCTCTGATCAAATACCCATCCAAGTTCCAGATGAAACATTCCACAGTAGTCTGAGAAAGGAATGACTCACTTTGCTTTTTCAGCTACCCTCCTATGTGACAATATTTGTTTTTTTTTAAAGGGCCTGGAAAGCACAACTTCCTCACTCTTTGTCCTCATGAACCTCTTTGCCAAAACATCCAAAAATGGTAAGGAAAATTAAGAGGATGTGGAAATGAGATGGCTCTTGGTTGGATACTGAGTGAACAAAACATTAGGATCACCTTCCTAATATTTATTTGCACCCCCTCTCCCGTTTGCCCTCAGAACAGCCTTAATTCGTAAGGGCAGGGACTCTACAAGGTGTCGAAAGCATTCCACAGAAATGCTGGCCATGTTGACTCCAATGCTTCCCACAGTTGTGTCAAGTTGGCTGGATGTCCTTTGGGTGGTGGACCATTCTTGATACACACGGAGAGTGGAAAACCAAGCAGCATTGCAGTTCAAAGGCACAAATCTTTTGTCTTGCCCATTCACCCTCTGAATGGCACACAGACAATACATGTCTCAATTGTCTCAATGTTTAATAATCCTTCTTTAACCTGTAACCTCCCCTTCATCTACACTAATTGAATGGGAGCATAGCTTTCTCCCGGTCAGTCTATTTCATGGAAAGAGGTGTTCCTAATGTTTTCTACACCCCGGGTATATAGTATATTACAACACTTCAGGAACTGGCCCGTAGTAAGTTGAGTGAAATGCAAAATACCTTCAAAAATTGGAAGTATTTAGGTATTGGTACAAATTAAGGAAACAGGTTTCAAGCAAGTTTTTAGAAATGGTTCCCGAAATGTTCTAGAATTCAGGGGCATATTTTCAACTTATCAAACAAGAATGTGCCTTGTAAGTTGGCATATGCATTACTAGTCAAAAGTTTGGATCCACCAATTCATTCAAGGGTTTTTCTTTGTTTTTACTATTTTCTACATTGTAGAATACTAGTGAAGACATCAAAACTATGAAATAACACGTGGAATCATGTAGTAACCAACAAAGTGTTAAACAAATCAAAATATATTTGAGATTCTTCAAAGTAGCCACCCTTTGCTTTGATGACAGCTTTGAACACTCTTGACATTCTCTCAACCAGCTTCAAATGGTTGCACCTGGAATTCATTTGAATTAACAGGTGTGCCTTGTTAAAAGTTAATTTGTGGAATTTCTTTCCTTCTTAATGCGTTTGAGCCAATCATTTGTGTTGTGACAAGTTAGGGGTGATAGCCCTATTTGGTAAAAGACCAAGTCCATATTATGGCAAGAACAGCTCCAAAAAGGAAAGAAAAATGACAGTCCATCATTACTTTAATACATGTCATACAGTCAGTCAATGCGGAAAATCTTTGAAAGTTTCTTCAAGTGCAGTCGCAAAAAACATCAATCACTAGGAGGAAACTGGCTCTCTGTCACACCCTGATCTGTTTCATCTGTCTTTGTGCTTGTCTCCACCCCCCTCCAGGTGTCTTCAATCTTCCCCGTTATTCCCCAGTGTATTTATACCTGTGTTCTCTGTTTGTCTGTTGCCAGTTTGTTTTGTTTTGTGAAATCTACCAGCGTTTTTCTCCTGGCTGTTCTAGTTCCGGTTTTCTAGTTTTTCCCTGATTTGACCATTCTGCCTGCCCTGAGAGACTTGATTGGGCCCAAAACCACGAGCAATGGACATTAGACCGGTGGAAATCTGTCCTTTGGTCTGATGAGTCCAAATGTGAGATTTTTGGTTCCAACCGCCGTGTCTTTGTGAGAAGCAGAGTAGGTGAACAGATGATCTTCGGGGTGGGGTTCCCACCGTCAAGCATGGAGGAGGTGTGATGTTGTGGGGGTGCTTTGCTGGTGACCCTGTCTTTGATGTATTTAGAATTCAAGGCACACTTAACCAGCATGGCTACCACAGCATTCTGCAGCGATATGCCTTCCCACCTGGTTTGCACTTAGTCCCACTATCATTTGTTTTTCAACAGGACAATGACCCAAAACACACCTCCAGGATGTGTAAGGGCTATTTGACCAAGGAAAGAGAGTGATGGAGTGCTGCATCAGATGACCTGGCCTCCACAATCACCCGACCTCAACCCAATTGAGATGGTTTGGGATGAGTTGGACCGCAGAGTGAATGAAAAGCAGCCAACAAGTGCTCAGCATATGTGGGAACTCCTTCAAGACTGTTGGAAAATCTTTCCTCTTGAAGCTGGTTGAGAGAATGAGAGAATGCCAAGAGTGTGCAAATCTATAATGAAGGCAAAGGGTGACTACTTTGAAGAATGTCAAATATAAAATGTATTTTGATATGTTTAACACTTAAAAAAACAAACATTTTTACTGCATGATTCCAAATGTTAATTCATAGTTTATGTCTTTACTATTATTCTACAATGTAGAAAATAGTGAAAATTAAGAAAAACCCTTGAATGAGTAGGTGTGTCTCAACTTTTGAATGGTACTGTAGCTGGAAAGATAGTTGATGGTGTGTCACAACAAGATACAGTATATGACAATGAATGGAGGACCAACAGACTGGTAGGCTTCATGGGTATCTGGTTCATACAGTGCTAAAATTAACTCCCAAAGAAGTTTTGCATTATAAAATACACACTGCTTGAATGTCCCCTTTAGTGACCAAGTACTTTGTCATGTTCTTGAAACTGTTTGGCTTAACAAAATAATTATGGGATATATCTGTCTCTATTCTTGGCCAGGTGATTGACCGGAGTGTATGATGAGAACAGAGGTTGGCCCAAACACAAAGAGAGGAGCTGCCAAGCCAGTGCTGTCAGTCACCAAAGTGCATCTGGCAGCAAGCGAGATGAATGTCCACACTATTGAGCACTATTAGAAATGGATTGGTTAAGGGCTTTGTAACACCACTTCAGGATCAGGCAGACACAGGTAATCTGCTTTCAAAGCACTGGATTGATATGAAGCGACCAACGCTGCACTGTCTTCTTGAGATAGGGAAGGGACATCTTTGTGAAAGTGTATTGTATAACACTTCCCCCTTTTTCAGATATCTCAAAGTACACTACTTATACAAAAGTATGTGGACATCCCTTCAAATTAGTGGATTCGACTGTTTCAGCCACACGCTACCTTCCCGAATGCATATTGCCAACTTTCAAGTTTGGTGGAGGAGGAATAATAATGGTCTGGGGCTGTTTTTCATGGTTCGGGCTTCGCCCCTTAGTTCCAGTGAAGGGAAATCTTAATGCTACAGCATACAATGACATTCTAGACGATTCTGTGCTTCCAACTTTGTGGCAACCGTTTGGGGAAGGCTCTTTCCTGTTTCAGCATGACAATGCCCCTGTGGACAATGTGAGGTCCATACAGAAATGGTTTGTTAAGGTCGGTGTGGAAGAATTTCACTGGCCTGCACAGAGGCCTGAACCCAACCCCATCGAACATCTTTGGGATGAATTAGAATGCTGACTGCAAGCCAGGCCTAATCGCCCAAATTCAGTGTCCGACCTCACTAATGCTCTTGTGGCTGAATGGAAGCAAGTGGAAGCAATGTTCCAAAATCTAGTGGAAAGCTTTTCCAGAAGAGTGGAGGCTGTTCTAGCAGCAAAGAGAGGACCAAGTCTATATTAATGCCCTGATTTTGGAATTAGATGTTTAACAAGCAGGTCACCATACACTTTTGGTCATGTGGTGTAGCTAGCGGGAGAGAAGGGGAGGTCGGAAGCATTCTATCCTATTGATTAGTAAAATGTACAGGAGAATTTTCAAAAAGCAATACAGAATGTCAAAGTTTTACTGTCATGTTGACATTTTGTGTCACAGTGACATTTTTGAAGTCTATCGATTAAAGAATCAATTCAATGAAGTCACTACTAAGCTGTATGTATTATTTTCCTCTGAGTCACAATCTAAACTAGACCCTATGGCTTTGTCATACATTTTTGATTTCATTCTATTGAATTCCTATTTTCATATTGGAGATATGAGTTATGCGTTGGTAGGGTGGTGTTGTTTGCATTTCACCCATGGAGCTCTTGCCTTCCAGTGATGTCATTTGAAAGAGGCCCGAAAATAATAGAGTCCCACACTGTTTTGGGGCAGAGTGCTTTTTGTGTTTTTCCCTTCAAGGACAGGGAACCACACCGCAATACACAGTACATCTCTGTTATGTGTCACCTGTCCTTGAAGGGACATAGTAATGGTGTCTAAGAGAAGTCAAAGCTAAGTTGTAATATGAAATGTTACCATTACTGCTTGTCATGCTGTAGTATAGGCCATTAAACACAGGCAATACATGGCAACAGAAAGCAGTTTACAGTTCATATTTGAAAAATGAGACTGAGATGTGTTATGTTGTAGAGTGGAGAAGTAGCATGAAGACACAACACTATAATCTTCAACAAATGTAACTTGAATGGGCAGCTTATACAGCAACAGCAGCGCGTACTCTCCTCTTGACCAGCCACTTCTTTTCAGTGTTATGGTGATATACTGCCATCTAGCGATTTAAACTTCAAGGAAGCGTTTGCAAGCCAAATTGAATCCAATCGGACACTTGTACTAAGTTTTAGCTCTATTTTCTTTTTTTGCTGGGGTATAATCTGGGGAAAGAGTGCTATATGAGACTGGCCAAAAACTTATTTTGAGCCATTTTGCTACAAGCAGGGAAATAATCTTGCAGCAACACGAAATGTAAATTATTACGTGGACTCTAATGAATAGGCATTTTCGTAGGGGTTGATACATTTTTCGTTAAGGCAAATTGAGTCTGACATTTCAAAGTGGAAATGACATACTTTAGAAGCCTTTTTAAACCTCATACACTACAAGTTCGCACTTCTTGCTGTGTAGGAAAATAAATTCTCAGCAACAAAACAGTGATCAAATGAAGATCCTACATCTGTAGGATCAGCTAGTATAGAGTGGTGGAGTCTTTAGTTTGATGCAAAGCAACCACTTAACATATGAATGAAACTTAGGTTTTTCACCTATCCCCATGTAATCAGAGCAATCACAATGATGTGTGTCACACCCTGATCTGTTTCACCTGTCTTTGTGCTTGTCTTCAACCCCCTCCAGGTGTCGCCCAGCTTCCCCATTATCCCCGGTGCATTTATACCTGTGTTCTCTGTTTGTCTGTTGCCAGTTCGCCTTGTCTCGTCAAGCATACCAGTGTTTTTCCCCGTACTACTGTTTTAAATTTTTTTATTATTGAATCCAAGACATAAAATATACTCGGAGTGAAGCCGCTCAACAACTACACCAAACCAGGAAGTCATCCAACAGACTCATTCAGAGCGACACACAGCAGTATCCAGGGTCAATGCCCTGCTCAAGGGCATATCTCAACAGATCTCCCACAAGGCCAAAAACAGGGACCTGAATCCTCCAAGATCCCCCCCCTAACAGTTCCCCAATAGCTTCCCCTCAACCACCTGAGACCCCTCCCACAGTACCCCCACCCCAAGAAAGATACTTTTATCTTTGACCATCATCAGACAAGGCCCAAATCCCTGTCATTCGCATGAAGAAGAGAAGAGACATTGGGAACGTAGGTTGGGGTGCCTTGTTAGGATCCGATGGCGAGTGAGTAATCCGCCTCTACCATCAGTCCTATTAGCCAACGCACAATCATAGGACAATAACATGGATGAGCTCCGATCAAGATTATCCTACCAACGGGACATTAAAAACTGTAATATCTTACGTTTCGCCAAATCGTGGCTGAACGATGACATGGATAACATACAGCTGGTGGGGTTTACACTGCATCGGTAAGATATAAGAGCTGCCTCCAGTAAGACGGGGTAGTGGTCTGTGTCTATTTGTAAATAACTAATATTAAGGAAATCTCAAGGTTTTGCTTGCCTGAGGTAGAGTATGTCATGATAAGATGTAGACCACACTATTTACCAAGGGTCTTCATCTATATTTTTTGTAGCTGTCTATCAGCTATCACCGGACTAAGATTGAATCGTACTACACCGGCTATCACCGGACTAAGATTGAATCGTACTACACCGGCTCTGACGCTCGTCGGATGTTTCAGGGCTTGTAAACTATTACGGGCCACAAAGGGAAGCACAGCCGTGAGCTGCCCAGTGACACGAGCCTACCAGACGAGCTAAATTACTTCTATACTTGCTTCGAGGCAAGCAACACTGAAGCATGCATAAGAGCATCAGTTGTTCCGGATGACTATTTGATCTCGCTCTCCGTAGCCGACGTGAGTAAGACCTTCAAACATGTCAACATTTACAAGGCTGCAGGGCCAGACGGATTACCAGGACATGTACTCCAAGCATGCGTTGATCAACTAGAAGTGTCTTCACTGACATATTCAACCTGTCCCTGACAGAGTCTGTAATACCAACATGTTTCAAGCAGACCACCATAATCCCTGTGCCCAAGAACACCAAGGTAACCGGCCTAAGTTACTATCGACCCGTAGCACTCATGTCTGTAGATCCTGGACTTCCTGACGGGCTGCCCCCAAGTGGTAAGGGTAGGTAACAACACATCTGCCACACTGATCCTCAACATGGGGGCCCCTCAGGGGTGCGTGCTCAGTCACCTCATGTACTTCCTGTTCACCCATGACTGCATGGCCAAGCACGACTCCAGCACCATCATTAAGTTTGCAGACGACACAACAGTGGAATGCCTGATCACCAACAACGATGAGACAGCCTATAGGGAGGAGGTCAGAAGTGTGGTGCCAAGATACCAACCTCTCCCTCAACGTGATCAAGACAAAGGAAGGAGAGGTTATTATCTGGTTTTATCCTTGCACCACACTGCCATACTAAGGTTACACTTCCAATATGCTTTCTGGTGTTGTTCTTCTTCACTACAGAAAAAACATTTAGTCCCAAATTATAGTATTCAAGGATGACTTTCCTTACATTCCATCTGGTGGATATGATGAACTCCAATGTATAAAGGCTTCATGTGAGCCATTCTAAAGTTCATAAGTACTACAGTGTGTACAAAACATTTGGAGCACCTTCCTAATTTTGAGTTGCACCCCCTTTTGCTCTCAGAACATCTCCATTCATCGGGGCATGGACTCTACAAAGGTGTAAAAAGTGTTCCACAGGGATTCTGGCCCATGTTGACTCCAATGCTTTCCACAGCTATGTCAAGTTGGCTGGATAACCTTTGGGTGGTGGACCATTCTTGATACACACAGGAAACTGTTGAGCATGAAAAACCCAGCAGCGTTGCAGTTCTTGACACACTCAAACCTGTGCACCTGGCACCTACAACCATACCATGTTCAAAGGCACTTAAATATTTTGTCTTGCTCAGTGGATTTAACAAGTGCCATCAAAAAGGGACCATAGCTTTCACCTGAATTCACCTGGTCAGTCTATGTCATGGAAAGAGCAGGTGTTTTTAATGTTTTGTACACTGTATACATAGTGTGATATAAGGTTCTTATATATCTGGTGCTTTGCCAAATGTGGCATAAACCCTTTGCTTCTGAATGATTTCTGAAGTATCTATTGTGCATTAAAAAGGGTTTATAAGGGCTTAAAAGTTGTAATTCATTTAAATACAGAAAAGAAATAGAGAAAAATATATACAGTGCCTTGCGAAAGTATTCGGCCCCCTTGAACTTTGCGACCTTTTGCCACATTTCAGGCTTCAAACATAAAGATATAAAACTGTATTTTTTTGTGAAGAATCAACAACAAGTGGGACACAATCATGAAGTGGAACGACATTTATTGGATATTTCAAACTTTTTTAACAAATCAAAAACTGAAAAATTGGGCGTGCAAAATGATTCAGCCCCCTTAAGTTAATACTTTGTAGCGCCACCTTTTGCTGCGATTACAGCTGTAAGTCGCTTGGGGTATGTCTCTATCAGTTTTGCACATTGAGAGACTGAAATTTTTTCCCATTCCTCCTTGCAAAACAGCTCGAGCTCAGTGAGGTTGGATGGAGAGCATTTGTGAACAGCAGTTTTCAGTTCTTTCCACAGGTTCTTGATTGGATTCAGGTCTGGACTTTGACTTGGCCATTCTAACACCTGGATATGTTTATTTTTGAACCATTCCATTGTAGATTTTGCTTTATGTTTTGGATCATTGTCTTGTTGGAAGACAAATCTCCGTCCCAGTCTCAGGTCTTTTGCAGACTCCATCAGGTTTTCTTCCAGAATGGTCCTGTATTTGGCTCCATCCATCTTCCCATCAATTTTAACCATCTTCCCTGTCCCTGCTGAAGAAAAGCAGGCCCAAACCATGATGCTGCCACCACCATGTTTGACAGTGGGGATGGTGTGTTCAGGGTGATGAGCTGTGTTGCTTTTACGCCAAACATAACGTTTTGCATTGTTGCCAAAAAGTTCAATTTTGGTTTCATCTGACCAGAGCACCTTCTTCCACATGTTTGGTGTGTCTCCCAGGTGGCTTGTGGCAAACTTTAAACGACACTTTTTATGGATATCTTTAAGAAATGGCTTTCTTCTTGCCACTCTTCCATAAAGGCCAGATTTGTGCAATATACGACTGATTGTTGTCCTATGGACAGAGTCTCCCACCTCAGCTGTAGATCTCTGCAGTTCATCCAGAGTGATCATGGGCCTCTTGGCTGCATCTCTGATCAGTCTTCTCCTTGTATGAGCTGAAAGTTTAGAGGGACGGCCAGGTCTTGGTAGATTTGCAGTGGTCTGATACTCCTTCCATTTCAATATTATCGCTTGCACAGTGCTCCTTGGGATGTTTAAAGCTTGGGAAATCTTTTTGTATCCAAATCCGGCTTTAAACTTCTTCACAACAGTATCTCGGACCTGCCTGGTGTGTTCCTTGTTCTTCATGATGCTCTCTGCGCTTTTAACGGACCTGAGACTATCACAGTGCAGGTGCATTTATACGGAGACTTGATTACACACAGGTGGATTGTATTTATCATCATTAGTCATTTAGGTCAACATTGGATCATTCAGAGATCCTCACTGAACTTCTGGAGATAGTTTGCTGCACTGAAAGTAAAGGGGCTGAATAATTTTGCACGCCCAATTTTTCAGTTTTTAATTTGTTAAAAAAGTTTGAAATATCCAACAAATGTCGTTCCATTTCATGATTGTTTCCCACTTGTTGTTGATTCTTCACAAAAAAATACAGTTTTATATCTTTGTTTGAAGCCTGAAATGTGGCAAAAGGTCACAAAGTTCAAGGGGGCCGAATACTTTCGCAAGGCACTGTATTTTTCCATCTCTTCCTATCATTCAACTTTTTTTTGTACAGAAGGACACATGTTCTTTGAGGGAAAAACCAGCTAGAATTGAAACAATAACAAAACCGGACACCCTGCCTCTGTTTTTTTTTTTTTTAAGTGTTTAGTATCCAAATCAGAATCACAATTATTCGGCAAATACATTTGCATGCACAGGAATTTGACTCTGTGAAAGAGTGCTGCCACAATAAACAGAATTTACAGACAGACAATAAACTGAATATACGGTACTATCAATAGGGGGCGGGGGTATATGGGACACCATACAGGAAGGTATGACGACTGATATGTTTGGCAAGGTATCCCCAGCACCACCAGAGAACATGTTGATAGGTACAGTATCTGTATCTGCTGTGAATGACAATAAAAGATGAAAGACAAGTGCAGTGTTGGAAAATGTACCCTATTGACATACTTGAGTAAAAGTAAAGCTCTCTTAATAGAAAATGACAAAAGTGAAAGTCACCCAGTAAAATTCTACTTGAGTAAAAGTCTAAAATGACTTGGTTTTAAATATATTTAAGGATCAAAAGTAAACGCAAAAATATACTTAAGTATCAAAAGTAAAATTCTAAATCATTTCAAATTCCTTACAAACCAGACAGTACCATTTTCTTGTTATTTTTATTTACGGATAGCCAGGGGCATGCTCTCACCCTCGGACATAATTTACAAACTATAAGCACGTGTTTAGTGATTCTGCCGGATCAGAGGCAGTAGGGATGACCAGGGTTGTTCTCCTGATAAGTGTATGAATTAGACCATTCCAAATATAGCGAGTACTTTTGGGTGTCAGGGAAAATGTATGGAGTAAAATGTACATACTTTTCATTAGAACTGTAGTGAAGGAAAAATATAAAGTTGTCAAAAATATAAATAGTAAAGTACAGATACCTACAAAAATGACTCAAGTAAAAATACTTGACAGTAGTACTTACAGGTGAAGTCAAGTACATTAAAACTCAGTTTTTCACAATTCCTGACATTTAATCCTAGTAAAAATTCCCTGTCTTAGGTCAGTTAGGATCACCACTTTGTTTTAAGAATGTGAAATGTCAGAATAATAGTAGAGAGAATGATTTATTTCAGCTTTTATTTCTTTCATCACATTCCCAGTGGGTCAGAAGTTTACATACACTCAATTAGTATTTGGTATCATTGCCTTTAAATTGTTTAACTTGGGTCAAACGTTCCGGGTAGCCTTCCACAAGCTTCCCACAATAAGTTGGGTGAATTTTGGCCCATTCCTCCTGACAGAGCTGATGTAACTGAGTTAGGTTTGTAGGCCTCCTTGCTTGCACACAACTTTTCAGTTCTGCCCACACATTTTCTATAGGACTGAGGTCAGGTCTTTGTGATGGCCACTACAATACCTTGACTTTGTTGTCCTTAAGCCATTTTTGCCACAACTTTGGAAGGATGCTTGGGGTCAATGTCCATTTGGAAGATCCATTTGCGACCAAGCTTTAACTTCCTGACTGATGTCTTGAGATGTTGCTTCAATATATCCACATAATTGTTCTTTCTCGTGATGCCATCTATTTTGTGAAGTGCACCTGTCCCTCCTGCAGCAAAGCACCCCCACATCATGATGCTGCCACCCCCGTGCTACACAATTGGGATGGTATTCTTCAGCTTGCAAGCATCCTCCTTTTTCCTCCAAACATAAGATGGTCATTAAGGCGAAACAGTTCTATTTTTGTTTCATCAAACCAGAAGATATTTCTCCGAAAAGTACAATCTTTGTCCCCATGTGCAGTTGCAAACCGTAGTCTGGCTTTTTTATGGCGGTTTTGGAGCAGTGGCTTCTTCCTTGCTGAGCGGCCTTTCAGGTTATGTCGATATAGGACTCGTTTTACTGTGGATATAGATACTTTTGTACCTGTTTCCTCCAGCATCTTCAGAAGGTCCTTTGCTGTTGTTCTGGGATTGATTTACACTTTTCACACCAAAGTACAGTCATCTCTAGGAGACAGAACGCATTTCCTTCCTGAGTGGTATGAAGGCTGCATGGTCCCATGGTGTTTATACTTGCGTACTATTGTTTGTACAGATGAACGTGGTACCTTCAGGCGTTTGGAAATTGCTCCCAGTGATGAACCAGACTTGTGGAGGTCTACCATAATTTTTCTGAGGTCTTGGCTGTTTTCTTTTGATTTTCCCAAGATGTCAAGCAAAGAGGCATCGAGTTTGAAGGTATACCTTGAAATACATCCACAGGTACACCTCCCTATCAGAAGCTTCTAAAGCCATGACATAATTTTCCAAGCTGTTTCAAAGGCACAGTCAACTTAGTGTATGTAAACTTCTGACCCACTGCAATTGTGATACAGTGAAATAATCTGTCTGTAAACAATTGTTGGAAAAATGACTTGTCATGCACAAAGTAGATGTCCTAACCGACTTGCCAAAACTATAGTTTGTTAAGAAGAAATGTGTGGAGTGGTTGAAAAACTAGTTTTAATGACTCCAACCTAAGTGTATGTAAAACTTCCGACTTCAACTGTAAGCACTTTACACCACTAGACAAGTGTAATATTTGCACATTTTTATATTAGAAGAACACTACAGTACTTTCTACGGTGCTACAGTACTATGTGAATGATGGTTTATTCTACATGGAACTATTACACTTGAAAGTTATCAAAATACTTTGTTTAGAATATCTACTTAAATTCTGAAATTGCATCCCCCATCCGTTTGATTACATCGAAGGAAGGGATTTAACCACCCACTGGAGACTTGAAGACAGAACCTCACCCAGAGAGCTGTGCAAATAGACCATAGAAATGCCATTCTAGTACTGGTTAGACAGCTGAAGTTGTACTCTAACACAACATTAAGCAAAATCATATGGATTAATATCAGTCTAAGGTGTAGATTAGAACACACATTGTTTGAACTTGTGACAAGACTGCATGGGATTATTACTAATATGACTCGCATCCAATGGCAATGTCCACAATAGGTATAACGCCGGGAGCTGCTTGCTGATGTAACAGTTCCAGTGCAGTCACATGCTGACCACAGCAAAATAAATGTACACATACAATGTTATTCAATCATTGCACCCACACTGCTCACGTGCCTCAGCGAGCGTCTGCATGGCCAGGCGCTAAAATAGAAATAGGTTCTATTTGTGACGCTCAACGCAATGCAAGTCCGGCCTCCTATGTCCTCATTGGTTTTTAGGAGCATATACCCACGTGCCATTTCCTCATTGATGTTTAGGAGCATATACCCACGTGGGTGATTGAAAGATGAACTCACATCCACACTCCAGTCAGTTGTAGTAATGCACCGTAAAGTTGGTTGCCAACCGCCATATAAAGCCCAAAGAAGTAAAAATGAAGCCTGAGGAGAGATGACGAGAAAGGAATTCAGTTTACCGTTTTATCTGTGGATTAATTGTCAGAGTAGAGGACCTTGTCTTTTATTTATTTATTTTTATTTCACCTTTATTTAACCAGGTAGGCGAGTTGAGAACAAGTTCTCATTTGCAACTGCGACCTGGCCAAGATAAAGCAAAGCAGTTTGACACATACAACAACACAGAGTTACACATGGAATAAACAAACATATACAATCAGTAATACAGTAGAAAAGTCTATATACAGCATGGGCAAATGAGGTAGGATAAGGGAGGTAAGTCAACAAATAGGCCATAGTGGCGAAGTAATTACAATATAGCAATTAAACACTGGAATGGTATAATGTGCAGAAGATGAATGTGCAAGTAGAGATAATGGGATGCAAAGGAGCAAGATAAATAACTAAATACAGTATGGGGATGAGGTAGATTGGATGGGCTATTTACAGATGGGCTATGTACAGGTGCAGTGATCTGTGAGCTGGTGCTTAAAGCTAGTGAGGGTGGTAAGAGTCTCCAGCTTTAGTGATTTTTATAGTTTGTTCCAGTCATTGGCAGCAGAGAACTGGAAGGAGAGGCGGCCGAAGTAAGAATTTGGCTTTGGGGGTGACCAGTGAGTTATACCTGCTGGAGCGCATGCTACGGGTGGGTGCTGCTATGGTGACCAGTGAGCTGATATAAGGTGGGACTTTACCTAGCAGAGACTTGTAGATGACGTGGACCTTGTGCATTTCAGGTAAAATAACAACCCAATGTTTATATCCCAGGACAGATTAGCTAGCTAGCTAAATTTCCATAAATGTTTCATGCTTTTTGACTTGTCCCCAAATTAATATAATTAGTTCAGAGTAATATTTCAACCTACATGTCCTAGTCGTGTCTGGTGTGGGGGTACACAATCAACGTCCAGTTTGGTCAGCATGTTCCACTTCTGACATCGCCTAAATAAAAACAATGAGCAAGTTCATTTGCATGGCTAGTGCCCCGGGTGGGTGTAGATTTAATTTTACAACCAATGAAATGGTCTAAAATGTGCAAACCTCGCCCAACCGGGGCACGGGGTGGTGCAAAATGAACTCACCCATTGAAACTGTCGGTTATTGCGGGTTAGGGCGGTTGAATGTAGCTGATTGAATATAGCCCTTAGACAATATTTTTTTATTTGGCTTAGTGAACTCTAATTTCTCTACGCTTATTATTCTACAGAGGAGAGGAAAACCTGCAGAGGAAGAGGATGGAGTTGGTCTTGTTTTTGTCTGATGAAGAATACACAAACCCCACCCCCTGTTCATCCAAGACCGATTGGCCCTGCACCCGTCGAACGCCTCCATCCCTCACCTGTACTAACACTTCCTTGGTCACCTTTGAACCTATATACACGTCACCAGTGACCGATAACCCCACGTGAGAGTGCCCCTAGTGGACAAAACAGGCTAAAACATCTCTAGAAAGACAACGTATACACAGGTCAGAATGTTTCCTACACATTTGGTTTCCTCAAAGCAAGACTTCTGTGAATGACTAATTAACAAGTTAACAATAGCAGGAACAAATAATGAAACTCTATAAGCTAATGTAATGCATTTTTATATTAGACAGCATAATTTCACAGACAGTTTAGGCTCTGTCACTGCACTGTCCCAGAAGTGTAGGTCTACACATTGCAGGATGTGGGCCACTGCACTGAGCAGAAGGATGTCCATGTTCTCATCAACTTCCAGCTCATACGAGTAGCTCTTCACTGGGACAATGTAGGAGCTGGACATGCCAAACAGAGCCCCAGCCCGGTCTTACACACACACAGAGAGAGAGAAGTCAGCTGAGGATGTTCACAGTAGAACTACATACAGTGTGTGTACATTCCAGATATTCAAATAGCTAATGACTAACTCATCAATAAGGGTTATTATAGAGAGTACTGTCTGCTGAATGTTTTCGTCATGGGCGGTTTCCTGACACACCTGAGCCACATGTCAGCAATGTCACTTGATGCACACCTGCGAAACACATTTGTTTCTCACGCTGTCAATTGACCTCAGAGTATCGACAGTTCTTACACGACAACCATTACTGCCATTGCTGAAACACTTCCGCTTTTGCTCACCCAGGTCACTGATGTGTTCTCTGGGCTGTTGGCAGGTGGTGCCTAAGCCTTTGGTGTAGCTGGACACCTTTTTAGAAGCATCCACTACAAGGGCGACACCGTGGACCTTGTCTTTAAGGGACGGCTTCTTCAGTCTCTGATCTCACAGGCTTCTCGGGACTGAACTGCGGAGGATGAATGGGAATGAGAACATTAGCTTGGTTCGTCAAACCTATCAGCTGAGAGAGTATTGGAATATCCTCTACTAAGCAGAGGAGTTTATATCAGGGGTGAGCAACTCCTGTGCTGTCCTGTGAGGCTGCCTGCATTATTATGTTCCAACCCATCTGATTCATATTAGTGGTTTTAATTGCAGACCGTGACTAGGTGAGTCCGGTGTGTTACAGGTAGCCTGGTACAAAAGCCGACACACACTGTGACCCCTGTTTCTCAACCCTGATCTATGTAAATGTCGACTCCCGATACCTGCACTGTGTCTTAAGGAGTCCTCATACATCGGTTCAGTTTGCTCCTAGTAGAACTTGGCTAGGTGAGGTGAACGTCTGTGCTCACATACTCCCTTAAGACATTGGCTTGAGAAACAAGGGATGTTACTGTTTGTGCCTTTTGTAAGTTTGGGGCAATTATGTTGCATGAGAGATGGAATCCAAGTCTTTTGCCGGACATACAATTATAAGTCTACTCACATTGTAGGTCACTCACAGTCCTCTGTGTGGCCATTTCCCACAAATCCCAATAGACACTGCAGTACATTTGGGAGCCTAACACGGAACCCAAACCGGCTGCGTGCGTGTGCCATCATGCATACATTTATTTTGACCGCCTACACCAAACGCGATCACGACAGGCAGGTTAAAATATTAAAACAAACTCTGAACCAATGACGTTAATTTGGGGACAGGTCAAAAATCATTAAACATTTGTGGCAATTTAACTAGTTAGCTTGCACTTGCTAGCTAATTTGTCCTATTTAGCTAGCTTGCCGTTGCTAGCTAATTTGTCCTGGGATATAAACTTTGAGTTGTTATCTTACCTGAAATGCACAAGGTCCTCTACTCCGAATCGTTTCTAGTCATCTCTCCTCCTTCAAGGCTTTCTCACCTTTGAACTTATATGGTTATTGGCATCTGAACTTTCATAGTATTACTACACCGACCAGCAACACAGTTCGTCTTTCAATCACCCACGTGGGTATAACCAATGAGGAGATGGCACGTGGGTACCTGCTTCTATAAACCAATGAGGAGATGGGAGAAGCAGGACTTACAGCGCGATCTGTGTCAGAAATAGGAATTACTTCTATTTTAGCCCTTGGCAACGCATACGCTCGTTGACGTGCGCGAGCAGTGTGGGTGCAATAATTTAATAACATAGATTCCTAAATTAATTTTGCAACGCTCGCACACGCGATGCAATGTGGAGTGGTCAGCCTGTTAAAAGGTAATGCTGCCTTTACAGACTGTGACACATCTGAGGTTAAAATGACCTGATGAGTTTGTGCACAACGTGTTGGAAGGCAGTTCCTCTGTGAGACTCAGTTGGACCAACAAACACAGCCTACTTCTCTCCAGAGAAACCTCAAGCAGAGTCTACGAGGGAGTCGGATCGAAAGCTTCCTTTTCATCATCTCACAGAATAGAGTACTGCATCCGGCAATGAAAGTGACATTGAGAATCATGTTGTGCTTGTCAATCATACTGAATGGTAAGTACATTTTCCAATAACAATGGTTAAAGATATTAAACATTTTGATATAACCTCATTGAGTGTTTTGTTGGTTGTGTTCCTCAATGCATTTAAATGCTTTACTGTCAGTTACAATTGTACTGGTACAATCCTTCAGTAACCGTGACACTTTGTTGCGGTGACAGTTCAGTAGGCATATCAAGACATTATGAAATGGAATGCATTTTCGAATTAGAATTGACTTGAGGAACTAGTTATTAGGGGTTGTGTCTGGATGGGGCCTCTCTCTGTAGACCTATATGATTTGTCACCTGTGACTTTCTACAGGTGTACGTTTGGGAGAGTCCCTGGGTGTATCACTGAAGAGCTTATCAGTGAAAGTGGGCGAGGATGCCACACTGGACTGCACTCTGTCCACTAACTGTAGCATGGCCACTGTGAGCTGGTACAAGCAGAGTCAAGGAGAGAGGCCCAAACTGGTACTCAGCTACCACCTGACCAACACCTCCCATGTGCTCTACGGCCATGGCTTCCATCCCAACAAGATCACTGTCCAGACCAATGATAGCAGGCCACTTCACCAGCATCAGTTACTGATCCATGGATCTAAAGAGAATGACATGGCTGTTTATTTCTGTGGACTAACAGAAGGATTTGAAAGAACAACTGATTTGTAGAGACGAATGTGAGGTGTACTATGTAATCACACTGTACTGTATCTACAGGCTACTCTGTATTGGTCTTCCAAAGCAACTCCTAATAAACTCAAGTTGATGTTGTTTTGTTGTTGTCATGTACTAAGAGTGCTGTATTGCCTGAGTGTCTTTTTTGGGGGGTTTCATGGAATATTTATATTGGGTTAACTAACATTTATAATGTAGGCAGAAAAGGGAGAAGGGCAGAAACATATCATGTAAAGTTAATTGTGGTTTACCACAGATAATTGACACTGTCAGAATCACCCCATTCTCCAGCGTGGGCAGAACTGGAGAAGTCATACATCTGTTTCAGACACAACCACTTGTGCTAACTGTTCTTTCCTGTTTTTCTATCCTCCTACAAACTGAATAACTGATCTACTTGTTTTGAGCCTGATATAGAAGGGGGCAACATGTGCCTTGGGAAAACACTTATGTTCCACCCAGATAGTTTTTCACAACATTTCCTCTCTGCACCAGTGTCCTTCCTCTATAATATCTTAGTTCTGAGAGTCTAGCTATTAACGTTACCTTTAGAGAAGATGGAAATAGGAATCTATCATTTATTGACATTCTCCTAATTAGTGATGAACTGACGGTTCTGAGAATGACTGGGCTAAATGCTCAAATGTTGTATAAAAGATATGAGGTGAAGAACTGATTTTTGTTGAATGTCTAGCAACCGAAAGATTGTGTGTTCGAATCTCATCACAGACGACTTTAGCATTATAGCAACTTTGCAACTACTAACTACTTTTTAGCTACTTTGCACCTACTTAGCATATTAGCTCAACCTAACCCCAACTCTAACCTTAACCCTTTTACCTAACCTTTCCCCTAACCCTAATCCCAACCGTAACGCTTTTAGCAAACCCTTCCCCTAAGTGTAAACCTAATCCTAACCGTAACCCTTTAACCTAACCCCTAACCTTAACCCTTTAACCTAACCCCTAACCTTAAGCCCCAGCTAAATGCATCATATGGGGATGATTTCTGTTTTTTGAAAGTTACATATCTTGAAAGTCCATGTTTTGCTTGTCAACAATCAAGTTATGTCAACGATTGACGAATGAAACATACCAAAATATATTTTTGGGGGTGGAGTTTTCCTGTAATAAGTGCTGGCTTCAACACATTACAGAAAGAGATGAATTAACTGTATAGGAAGCTAGGGGGACAGGTCGTGTGCATACCGGACAGCCAATAAATTGGCAGATGCAAACAGATAATCTTTAGCTGACAACAGTACTAAAGGGGTTAAACAAAAAAAATCTGTTTGCGAATTCGTTCATACTGGTTAACCGGCATCTGAGTTGTGCTGTTGCAATATCAACAGCCCCTTATCTCTGATATACAGTGGGGCAAAAATGTATTTAGTCAGCAACCAATTGTGCAAGTTCTCACACTTAAAAATATGAGAGAGGCCTGTAACTTTCATCATAGGTACACTTCAACTATGACAGACAAAATGAGAGAAAAAAAATCCAGAAAATCACATTGTAGGATTTGTTATGAATTTATTTGCAAATTATGGTGGAAAATAAGTATTTGGTCAATAACAAAAGTTTATCTCAATTCTTTGTTATATACCCTTTGTTGGCAATGCCAGAGGTCAAATGTTTTCTGTAAGTCTTCACAAGGTTTTCGCACACTGTTGCTGGTATTTTGGCCCATTCCTCCATGCAGATCTCCTCTAGAGCAATGATGTTTTAGGAACTGTTGCTGGGCAACACAGACTTTCAACTCCCTCCAAAGATTTTCAATGGGGTTGAGATCTGGAGACTGGCTAGGCCACTCCAGGACCTTGAAATGCTTCTTACGAAGCCACTCCTTCGTTGCCCGGGCAGTGTGTTTGGGATCATTGTCATGCTGAAAGACCCAGACACGTTTCACCTTCAATGCCCTTGCTGATGGAAGGAGGTTTTCACTCAAAATCTCACGATACATGGCCCCATTCATTCTTTCCTTTACACGGATCAGTCGTCCTGGTCCCTTTGCAGAAAAACAGCCCCAAAGCATGATGTTTTCACCCCCATGCTGCACAGTAGGTATGGTGTTCTTTGGATGCAACTCAGCATTCTTTGTCCTCCAAACACGACGAATTGAGCTTTTACCAAAAAGTGATATTTTGGTTTCATCTGACCATATGACATTCTCCCAATCTTCTTCTGGATCATCCAAATGCTCTCTAGCAAACTTCAGACGGGCCTGGACATGTACTGGCTTAAGCAGGGGGACACGTCTGGCACTGCAGGATTTGAGTCCCTGGCGGCGTAGTGTGTTACTGATGGTAGGCTTTGTTACTTTGGTCCCAGCTCTCTGCAGGTCATTCACTAGGTCCCCCCGTGTGGTTCTGGGATTTTTGCTCACCGTTCTTGTGATCATTTTGACCCCACGGGGTGAGATCTTGCGTGGAGCCCCAGATCGAGGGAGATTATCAGTGGTCTTGTATGTCTTCCATTTCCTAATAATTGCTCCCACAGTTGATTTCTTCAAACCAAGCTGCTTACCTATTGCAGATTCAGTCTTCCCAGCCTGGTGCAGGTCTAGAATTTTGTTTCTGGTGTCCTTTGACAGCTCTTTGTTCTTGGCCATAGTGGAGTTTGGAGTGTGACTGCTTGAGGTTGTGGACAGGTGTCTTTTATACTGATAACAAGTTCAAACAGGTGCCATTAATACAGGTAACGAGTGGAGGACAGAGGAGCCTCTTAAAGAAGAATTTACAGGTCTGTGAGAGCCAGAAATCTTGCTTGTTTGTAGGTGACCAAATACTTATTTTCCATCATAATTTGCACATTCATTCATTAAAAATCCTACAATGTGATTTTCTGGATTTTTTTTCTCATTTTGTCTGTCATAGTTGAAGTGTACCTATGATGAAAACTACAGGCCTCTCTCATCTTTTTAAGTAGGAGAACTTGCACAATTGGTGGCTGACTAAATACTTTTTTGCCCCACTGTATCTTGGTATGCATCATTCACGACTACGTTTAAGTTGTGTGCTGCTCAATGGATATATATAATGCACAATGTCTTAGGAAAGACTGTCTGGGTTGGCAATAGTCAGTATAGAAAACAGTCGGGCCCACAACTTGGGCCCACAACTTGGACCTACAGGCCATGGTGAAAACATTTGCACACAGAAAAGGAGGACTTCGGGACACTACAGGAGTCTCTCAAGTTGGATTGGATTTGATTGGATTTAATTGACCTTGAATATTGCCATTTATGTAGGCTATTATCCAGAGTTCATCAATAAATAGTTGTCCTCAAGCTGACTATTTTTTCCCCTCATTGTTAGGCTATTTGATGTCATTTTTATTTTCAAAAGTTTATAAAGCCTCCCGAGTTGCGAAACGGTCTAAGGCATGGCATCCCAGTGCTTGAGGTGTCACTACAGGCCCGGGTTCGATCCCAGACTGTGTCACAACCGGCCGTGACCGGGAGTCCCATAGGGCGGTTCACAATTGGCCAAGCATTGTCCGGGTTTGGCCGGGGGGGCTTTACTTGGCTTATCGCGCTCTAGTGACTCCTTGTGGCGGGCCGGGCGCCTGCAGGCTGACTTCGGTTGTCAGTTGAACGGTGTGGCTTCCGGGCTAAGCAGGTGGGTGTTAAGAAGCGCGGTTTGGCAGGTCATGTTCCAGAGGATGCATGACTCGACCTTCGCCTCTACCAAGCTCGTTGGGGAGTTGCAGCGATGAGACAGGATCCTAATTGGATATTATGAAGTTGTGGAGAAAAAGGGGAGAGAGAGAAAAACAAAGTTTATAAATAGCAGCTAAATGCAGTATGTAGTTATAAATAGTACACTGCATATAAAACAATCCCTATTAAGCTAGTGTTTTGAGGGTGGACTGGCTATATTATTTGGCATTAATAGACTGGTTTTACGCATAACTTTCTATCCATGTTGGGAGAGAGCGAGAGCACGGCTCATGTCATGCAGGTTCAGGACAGCGGTATATTCAAAACATTTATATTGGTAGCTGATCAGTATGCTGTTGCATTAAACATTTATTAAAAAAAATTTGAATTTCAACTTAATTACTGAACAAGTAGGCTAATTACATTAATGCCAGCAGTCTAAAAATGGCAACATTGCCACAGCGTGTATAGCTTCGTCAAACGTTAGGCTTAACATGATAAAATTACGACCAAATAGGCCTATCAATAACCGCTTATCCATTAGCTAAAGCAAAATTAAGCCCTGGCACCACAGAAAGCCTATCATTGATTCATTCGATAGGCATGCAGGTGCATAGACATTTCACAATTTCAGCACCATGGACATTGGTAGTATATTCTTGTAAAAAAAAATGGGGGAGGGGGGGGGCGGATTTGTAACATATCATATGGTTTGCAAGTTCATAACATATTGTACTAATTGCAATTGGTAACATTTTGAACAAATTACAATTTGTAATATATCATACAAATTCGAATTCATAACATATGACACGAAATAGATGATGGATTTAATACATTCCAATACTGCCATACTAAGTGGAGTGTCTCGGTTTTACATAAGGAATCATACGAAATGCTCTGAGACCACGTTGGTGTGAGAGGAGAGAGCTGCATGATACTGGAGGCACCAAGACACCAAGACACCAAGCCCCTCAAGGGACTCAGGCAGTTGCCTTTTCTCCTCTCCAGAGCACCAACTGAAACAAACCACTCAGCCAGAATGAACAGAGCAGGACTATGTTTCACTTTACTACTACTGGGGTAACTTTCAGCTCAACTTTCAATGCAGATTGCACTTCATTCTATCTGCATTCTTGCAGTGTTCTGATGATAATGATAGTCATGTTTTTCCTCAGGTGTGTACATGGGGGGAAGCCCTCTCAAAAGGATGTGGTGTTTAGTAGGGGCATCCAGCTCTTTGTAGAAGGTAAGCTGGAATTGTAATAACTTTTGCTACAATGTGTATTTGAAGGCTAATTGTTATTGACACCTTCTCACACAAAGGAGCTCACAATTGTCTGTACTTCAATAACATTTGCTCAAGCGAGTTCTAAGATTTCTCCATGTGTTTGGATGGGAAACACCTTTTCATCCCAAAGTCTTCATGCATGTTGACTTTCTATCTCCTGTCAGGTTTGAAATCTTCTGATCCATCTGTACTCATTCTCTCCTCATTCGGGAGTGACCCTGGTTCTTCACACACACCTATGCTGGTGTGTGTCCTCAGTGGTTTACACACACACCTGGTGGACATCATTTGGTGGATCAACAACACCGTGGTTACCCCAGAGAACAATGTTGTTTGGAGTTCCAGAGGAAGCAATGGCACGTACACGGCTACTGGACTATGGACTGTGTCTGGAAAGGACTGGAAGCCACAGAATTACTACCAGTGTGGAACCAGACATGAAGGAAAGCTTTATATAAATGTAACACAGTCCTCACTTTGCAGGGATTTTACTTAATTACAAATGTTTGTTGATTTATCAAAAATGTTCTGTACTTGACAGCCTCCTTTGCATTTAATGTACAGTCTTTAAACGTATTAAAATATGAATGCAATTATGTTTTTTTTGAGTATTTTAGTGAAAGGTTATTTCCCTGGCTGTTATTACTATATGTTGCCACAAGAGGGCGCTCCCAGACTACAGGTGGAGGAGATGTGGTCGTGTTGAGTGACGGTAAAGTTCTTATGCAGGGCATCTCTTTTACACACTGATTTCAACGGACACAATGTTTCTCTCTCAAGCTGTTATATAAATGCTTTTAAAAAAACATGCACTTCTTAATCAAGCACATGCTGATTTGTTCAAATACTCTTTAATTGTTGATATTCCAATTATTGTTTCCTCCTCTCAATAATAACAAATATATCATTTATAAGGTTGTGATATCATCATCTATAAAATACAAGAAGTCTGACATCCACTTCTTTATTTTGCCCTTTGTCCTGCTTGTCTGATTCCTATGAATAATTAACCATAACACCCCAATTGCCAGTATCAGCCAATGACCTTGCTGTTGGAGCTCAGCTTACTGCTTGCTGTATTAGGAAAGTCAGCAGATTTGGGCTACTTGTTGAAAAACCCTGGAGATATGAGGATGTGCTGAGTGGGAGATAGGATGGGGAAACGTGCACGTCGTGTGTGTTGTCTGTCCGTGGCCTGTGTCCAATTTGTAGGGCGACAAAGACAACCTCACCGTACTGTATGTTCCCGAACAGGAAGGGGCAGTGGATGGGCTGGATCGGTCAGTTTACTTTAGGGGAACGTTTTTTGGCAGTAACCCCCATCCAATTTATCTGACTGTCAAGTGCAGCCCGCTGGTTTCACAATAACTCTAAGTGCCCAGGGATTTGGGTGCATCTTCTGACACTAAATCAGTAGATTCTAATGGCAAATCGATGACACGCATCCCAAGATATAGCGTAACGAACTACTGGGGAAGCATATTAATGCCCCTATGCACTGATCTGTGGTCAGCTTCGCCTTTTACCTCCGAAAGGCCATGGTCAGGATAGGAGTGGGGTTATCCGATCCTAGATCTGCACGTCTGCTACAGGCACCAGGGAACAAACAGTTGCGCGCCACATCAGTGTCACTGTAGCTGGGTTGTTCTAGGGAAGAGGTCAGTAAGCACATATAGTTCTTCTGGTTTGTCTGACTCAGCAAGAAGTACATTTTCTGCTCAGCCCTCCCTGATTGGCTGTGGTGATGAGAGCTATGTACTGCATAGCTATGGGAGTTGTAGACGGAGAGTGAAAGGGAGGGAGGGGGTTATAGACAGCTAAACAGGGAGCTATGTCGACTATTTAGCCGTGTGACACTGCAGTCTTTTACGACTGTCTTCTCACCCTACTCAGTCACACACACACACAAACACGCGCACGCTCACTCCGTATCCCAAGGCTTGCCAGCCCTATTGGAGGCAGTGACGTTTTCACTACGGAGGGAGAAGGTTTGCCCGTGGCCTCGATAACCTAAAGTGCTGAGATGATGGAAAGGAGACGGCGGGATCTGTATGATGCCAGTCGGTGGTCGGATCAGGGGGAAAATAGAAACAAAGGCCTCGTCTTTCTGGCTTCATTAAAGGGCTGATTTAAACTGTAAAAGAGACAGTTCGATGTTTTCGACAAGATGTGGGCCTTTGTCTGCAGTTCATTACATCAATCTGCTGAGGTGTCCAGCAAAACAAACAAACAACGTTTTTCATTTTTACTAAGGAAAGTTCCAGACCAAAGTAGCTATGCTAAATAGCCCCCCAATCCCCTGGCAACCTTCGAATCCCCACTGAAGATAAGGATGTATTCCCTTTCATAGGTTTAGATTATGCAGTGCAATCTCAGACATGTAGTGAGTAGAATGAATGAGCAGTGAGACATGCCGCAGCTAAGTGTGTCGACATGCGACAGCTGACGTCAAGTGTGGTTATTATTAGTGGCCCTCAATAACAACAGTTGTTGGACTCCGCTGGCCTGGCTGCCTGCAGGCCTGCTCTACCGTTTGGGTTCATGGCGTTCGACAGCTGAACCCTGTCTGCGTGCCTGTGAAGCTGCAGCCATGTTGTTCAGCTGCAGAAGTAGTCCTCCCAGAGTAGAGGAATGTAGTAAACAAGATACCAGTCGTGTTTTAAGCCTGAAAGTCAGTATGATTGGAACCGGTTTTGTATTAAGTGTGTTAGCAAAAGAGAGAGGGGAGATGTTAGTTAGCTCTGCATAAACCCCATTTTGAAGCTAGTTTATGCTCTATAACCTCTTGGCCTCGATCCAACAAATCCTACTTATGAAAGCGCCTGAGCAGGGATAAACTCCTTTGACCAGCTCAGAGGAACTGGGGTGCACTATTTTAGTCTTGACCAAAGATTTGTAAGGGCAGTGAGTTGATGTGGTACAATGCAACACCTACAACATCACCCACTCCCTGCCCCCACTACCACCCACATCCTACCCCCACTACCACCCACACCCTACCCCCACTACCACCCACACCCTACCCCACTACCACCCACCCCCTATCCCCACTACCAGCCACACCCTACCCCCACTATCACCCACCTTCTACCCCCACTACCACCCACCCCCTACCCCCACTACCACCCACATCCTACCCCCACTACCACCCACACCCTACACCCACTACCACCCACTCCCTACCCCCACTACCACCCACCTCCTACCCCCACTACCACCCACTCCCTACCCCCACTACCACCCACCTCCTACCCCCACTACCACCCACCTCCTACCCCCGCTATTTGAGAGTGGTTATTTCATCCAGTCCCGTTCCTCATCTTTTTACCAAAACAGTGGGGGGGGGGGGGGGGCGCTTTGTTATTGTTTCAACTGTCGATTGCCCCCTTTAAAGGATAATAGATCAATACACTAGTAAACATGAGAATAACATGGTCCATTTCACAGAAAGTAGGAACAGGTATCATCAATATACTGCAATCTGAAAACGGAATCTAGATAGGTTTGCCAAAATATCAATAACCCCAAAATTCACAAAATCCTGAAAGTAAATGTGATTTAAACAGGATCATTGTGAAATGATTCTAAGCCATTTTAGGGGGTATAAACGTGTTTATGACGTGTTTACGAAGTATTATAATGCATTATAATTGTATATAGTCTGAGTGGAAGATTGATGGTTTCAGTTCAGCCCTAGGGCACATCCGACATAACTAAAGTGTCAGATGATAACCACATGGGAAATGTAAACATTTGCACAGTTGGCAATTCTTTATTGGAAGCCAATTGTGGTGTCCCGTGCATCATACAAGTCATCGGAGGTACTGTGGAATTTGTCCAATCACTAGAAGGCCCTACCTATAAGTCCAGCAAACACCTTTTTGAAATCTACATTCTGAGAATCGTGTACACCAAACGATGTATGAAACATGGAGAGGGGGTGATATGCACTTTTGCATTCTAGGAGAGTTCTACTCTAGGTGAGCAAATTCTTTTCATTTCACAGCCGGACAAAGTCATTTCTTTGTTTGGACATTACAGTATGAAACTAAATGAACTGAAATGGTTATACTCTAATCTAGACACAACCAGACTTACTAATGTTTTGTTTAATAAGAAATACTAGTCAAACTGGCTATAATTGCTCTAAAGTAGTTTCATAATTGTACTTTTAAAAATATGAGGCGTCGGTCTGAACAGCCCTTAATCCCTCCCAGACTAGGGAGGATGTTCAGTTTTCATTGTAGACAATGTTGACAACATATCTCTCTCTCTCTCTCTCTCTCTCTCTGTGTCCCCCTCCCTCTCTGTGTCTCTCTCTCTCTCTCTCTCTCTCTCTCTCTCTCTCTCTCTCTCTCTCTCTCTCTGTCCCTCTCTCTCTCTCTGTCCCTCTCTCACTCTCTCTCTCTCTCAGTCCCCCTCTCTGCCCCCCCCCCCCCTCTGTCGCTCTCTCTCTCTCTTTTCATTTGAGTCTCCTTTGCATCTCTCTACTTCTCTCTCTTTCTCTGTCAGTATCTCCCTCCCTCCCTCCACCCCTCTTTCTCAAGACAAAAAGGTGACTAATGCTGGCGGCAGGCCAGATCTGTATTTACATGTCTGTGAAGGGAAGGGGGGAAACAGGAACCGGTCTGAACCAGCGCGCACCGACTCTAAGGGCTATTCCAGTTCCCTCCCGCTCCTCCCTCTCTCCCTCTCAGTCTCCTTATCTCCCCCCTCTCTCTTTTCTCTCTGACTCAAGAGAGGACTGGCTGAACTTTTCCTCAAGCACCCAGTCACATTCTGTCTTCTGGAACAGCACCCGGGTACACATTCCTGGAAAGTGAAAGAGGATCTATCTCCCTACCGCAGTACAACAATGTTGATGGAGTGATGCGTGGGGATCGGGGCGCAGCAGGATAGGTGTTTACGCCATGAAGTTACATGAAGTAGTCAGGAGGTGTCATGGATATGTCATACCTGTAAATTATTATCAGGCGCGCGCGCATACTTGATGACATGAGTACATATCTGCGCATACCTAATCTGAGAAGAGCAATATGTACCGGGTAGTGGGTACACCGTATGTGGATCATGGTTATGGTGGGGAGGAGATGAGGTGGTTTGAAGTAGCCCCTCTTGCTTGCCCATGATGTGGCTTCGTTTGGTTTGGTAGTCATCAGGTGGCTATTTACGGACAATTTACGCTCAAGATCTGAATCAGGGCAACATGATCGTCAGCACGGAGATGAAGTTTGTCCAGTCCAGGAAATGAATTTCTCATCCTGACCATATACACAGGTGTCGAGAGACTACGTCTTTGGCAAGCAAGGATATGACACAACTGTTTCTTGCTGTTATATTTTGAGGGCAATAATTTGTAAATAAAAATGGAATAAAAATTACAATTAAATTATATTTATTTCAGAACAAAGTCATCAATAGAAAAGGCATTTGGCATAACATCAGAATAAATTAGACATAAATCTAATTTTTACAGCCCAGTACCGACTAACACATGATGACAGCTGACGTTATGAAATCCATAGATTGAGTGGCGGGAATCAGACGATGTATCTGAAAGTCAGGGACAGGATCAGGCTGGTGCAAGTTGCTTCCCACCTCAGACAGTCACAGCAGTTCCGGGCCGATCCTTTAGGGAATGAGCCATGAGTCGGACAACATTTTGCAGTTTTAAAGCAAATTCCCTGCAATTCTATACATTTTGCCATGACTTAAGCCATGTTCATACAATATATGGGTGAGAGTGAAAAACTAAATGAATGGGGGCCCCCTGGAGGTCAGGACCCCTGGAGGTCAGGGCCCCTGGAGGTCAGGGCCCCTGGACACGTGCTCTGCGTGCCTGGTCGCAAATTTTGCCAGGAATACTACAAGGTTTAGATAGCTTGCTAGACTAATTCACCTAGCAATTCAATAAAGGTTAGCTGACATAGGCTTATTGAACAAGAGGAAAACTGCTAATGCTAACCACATTTTAACTCTGTATTCTACTCTTCTAATTCTCAAGCGGATGCTTATGATGCTTATTGGATCATATGCTTACCCTGTGCTTATGCTAGCCCTGAGTTACAGGATGGAACAGGCCACAGAACAAGTCAACACACTGAGAGTCAGATGAGTGTCACTATTTGTGGACCCTGGGGAGGACAGTGTCCAAACAGGACTTGCCAACTCAGTCCGCTGTCATCAACGGAGACGGACTCCGATTTATTTCAATTCCAGTCACCTCGGGCTATCAAGTGGCGATAGAGATCTAATTCGTTTTTCCGGGCCATTATCAGACGTCCAGTTTGATTTCCGTTCCATGATGTTCATTCATCGATTCTTGAATTCACAAGAGTTGATATGTGATTTATCTCTGGACTCGTTGACGCGGCAACCAAACACTGAGGGGTTAACAATAAATATCATGAAAGAAGTCATGTTCGTTATCTCTGTAACGTTTCCCAGTGACTTATTAAGACGCACAAATGACAACATTTTCAATCCCACTAGGATCTCCGTCAGGTCATTTCAACAATAAGGTGCCAGTATGTAAATCAGAGTACACATGCTTGTGTCAACATATGCATGTACACTGAACAAAAATATAAACGCAACGCGCAACAATTTCAACCATTTAACTGAGTTAGAGGTCGTATAAAGAAGTCAGTCAATTTAAAATAAATTCATTAGACGCTAATCTATGGATTTCACATGACTGGGCAGGGGCGCAGCCATGGGTGGGTCAGGGAGAGCATAGGCCCACCCACTTCGGAGACAGGCCCACCCACTAGGGAGCCAGGCCCAGCCACAATGAGTTTTTCCCCACAAAAGGGGTTAATTACAGACAGAAATACTCCTTCGTTTCATCAGCTGTCCGGGTCTCAGACGATCCCACAGGTGAGGAAGCCGCATGCATGTATATAGATTTATTCCATGGAATTCACATACACACTTCTTGGTAGAGAATGCAAAGCTTTTTTACATGGTAATGTTGGCCCAGAGATGGCATGGGGTACTCATAGCGGCAAACTGTTTTTGAGGCGAACTAGAGGGGGGTAGAACACGTTGTAGACGACTTCTGTTTCTGGTTTATATGGCTCAAGAATACAGGGGAAAGTTGTTGGATTCAGTCAGGCCACTGGAGGAGGCTGTGTTAAGGGACAGGTCATGACCTTTGGCCTCACCTCATAACTCAGCCAAGAGCTTCACTGCACTGAGGAGGATTCCAGTCCAGAGACTCCATTCATGCCGATTCAGAGGTTTTATAACCCGTGACCAAAGAGCCATGCTACCAGGCAGACCAGTGTAAATGCCCCTCCAGACCAGTGAAATGCCCTTCCAGACCAGTGTAAATGCCCCTCCAGACCAGTGTAAATGCCCCTCCAGACCAGTGTAAATGCCCCACCAGACCAGTGTAAATGCCCCACCAGACCAGTGTAAATGCCCCACCAGACCAGTGTAAATGCCCCTCCAGACCAGTGTAAATGCCCTTCCAGACCAGTGTAAATGCCCTTCCAGACCAGTGAAATGCCCTTCCAGACCAGTGTAAATGCCCTTCCAGACCAGTGAAATGCCCTTCCAGACCAGTGAAATGCCCTTCCAGACCAGTGTAAATGCCCTTCCAGACCAGTGTAAATGCCCCTCCAGACCAGTGAAATGCCCTTCCAGACCAGTGTAAATGCCCCTCCAGATCAGTGAAATGCCCTTCCAGACCAGTTAAATGCCCTTCCAGACCAGTGAAATGCCCTTCCAGACCAGTGTAAATACCCTTCCAGACCAGTGAAATGCCCTTCCAGACCAGTGAAATGCCATTCCAGACCAGTGTAAATGCCCTTCCAGACCAGTGAAATGCCCCTCCAGATCAGTGAAATGCCCTTCCAGACCAGTGTAAATGCCCTTCCAGACCAGTGTAAATGCCCTTCCAGACCAGTGAAATGCCCTTCCAGACCAGTGAAATGCCCTTCCAGATCAGTGAAATGCCCTTCCAGACCAGTGAAATGCCCTTCCAGACCAGTGAAATGCCCTTCCAGACCAGTGTAAATGCCCTTCCAGACCAGTGTAAATGCCCCACCAGACCAGTGTAAATGGTCTATATTTAATTTTACCTTTATTGAACTCGGCAAGTCAGTTAAGAACAAATTCTTATTTTCAATGACGGCCTAGGAACAGTGGGTTAACTGCCTGTTCAAGGGCAGAACGACCTTGGCAGCTCGAGGGATTGAACTTGCAACCTTCCGGTTACTAGTCCAACGCTCTAACCACTAGGCTACCCTGCCGAGTATATCTACTCCAGAAACTCAGTACCACCTTAAGAAGCAGCCAGAGCAAAAAGTATTTAGTTTTTCCATTGCATTACTGAAGCAGGATTTTATTTACTCCCTACCCCCCCAACACACACACACACACACACACACACACACACACACACACACACACACACACACACACACACACACACACACACACACACACACACACACACACACACACACACACACACACACACACACACCATCCAAAAAAGGGAACAACTCTAAGACAGTACATTGCCCTCACCCTCCCCTCTCAGATGTAATGGGTGTAGCTAGATATGGCCTGATCTGACTTGGTGTTCTGAAAGTAAATGATGGCTATTGTTTTCTATTTTGGCACAATAACCAATGTTCACATTTGGTTTGAGACAGAAGATATATATATATATATATATTTTTTTTTTTTACATTTAACCTTTATTTAACTAGGCAAGTCAGTTAAGAACAAATTCTTATTTACAATGACGGTCTACCCCAGCCAAACCCGGTATACTCAGCAAACTGGATGCAGTCTATAACAGTGCCATCCGTTTTGTCACCAAAGCCCCATATACCACCCACCACTGTGACCTGTATGCTCTCGTTGGCTGGCCCTCGCTACATATTTGTCGCCAGACTCACTGGCTCCAGGTCATCTATAAGTCTTTGCTAGGTAAAGCTCCTCCTTCTCTCAGCCCACTGGTCACCATTACAACACCCACCCGTAGCACGTGCTCCAGCAGGTATATCTCACTGGACATCCCCAAAGCCAACACCTCCTTTGGCTGCCTTTCCTTCCAGTTCTCTGCTGCCAATGACTGGAACGAATTGCAAACATCGCTAAAGTTGGAGACTTATATCTCCCTCACTAACTTTAAGCATCAGCTATCTGAGCAGCTTACCGATCGCTGCAGCTGTACATAGCCTATCTGTAAATAGCCCATACAACTACCTACCTCATCCCCATATTGTTTTTATTTACTTTTTTGCTCTTTTGCACAACAGTATTTCTACTTGCACATCATCTTCTGCACATCTATCACTCCAGTGTTAATTTGCTAAATTGTAATTACTTCGCCACTATTGGCCTATTTATTGCCTTACCTCCTTACTCCATTTGCACACACTGTATATAGATTTTTATTTTGTGTTATTGACTCTACTTTTGTGTATCCTATGTGTAACTCTGTGTTGTTGTTTTTTGTCGCACTGCTTTGCTTTATCTTGGCCAGGTCGCAGTTGTAACTGAGAATTTGTTCTCAACTGGCCTACCTGGTGAAATAAAAAATAAAAAAATAGGGACATTCCAAATGTAGCATAGCTTCCCGAAAAAAACTGTCATGACCTCGTAAGCTTGACTTATCATACATATAATATCATTGAACAAGATCGGCCATTTTTTGGGGAATTATTTTATATTGTTTCTTCTGAACCGGTTTGAAGTTGATAAACTGAAATTGAAACAAAACTGTGTAGTCTTCCTCTACCTCAAAAATCCTTCGTAGCAAACCAAAAACAACGAAAAACAGTTGAGCATCCCTCCTCGCTGCTCCTTACACTGTTCAGTCCAAGCAAAACACACTAACTTCCAACAGGATTCCCCAAACGACACTCAATATTGTTCCAGCAGGCGCTATTTGAGTTGAACAGCTGTGTGAGTGATCCCCCACCCCCCTCCTCAGGGGACCCTTCTCTCACAAGCCCCCCATTCACAGACCTCAAGACAATCCCGTGGGGGGGGGTTGACTGTCCGCCAAACCATCCAAAGTTCCTCTACACTGTGTAACCCAGGCACAGCGGTAGAAATGGCTCCTGTTCAGTGCCATGTGTCTGGCCGGTGTGTCTCCAGAGTATACAGAGCACTGTTTCTATTGTATATGCTGCCTCTGCATTGGGTAGAGATGGTAGAGATGTGTTTGCCCGAAAACTATGTGTGTAGAGAGGTGTCGCATACTCTGAGATTTGACACAGCTCAGACTGTATCTTCCAAATGGGATATAACTTCATTGATTTGGACACCGTATCTGATCTAAAAAGCCTCTTAGGGCAATTTAAATCAGAAACGCTCCTCCATCTCATTGTTGAACATTAGGGGGGGCACAAAACGAATATAGGACTATGTCAAGTGTCATGCGAACAATGGTTTGCATGCAACATTTAATTTAGTTGTACTGTGTAACATTGTGGTTGTCCTATTCTTATGTCTCCTAGAACATCTTGTTGTTTTGCAAAAGCAGAAAAACTGGCTTTGGGGGGATCTCAAATACGGAATGTGTGTGTGTGTGTGTGTGTGTGTGTGTGTGTGTGTGTGTGTGTGTGTGCGTGCGTGCATGTGGGACACTGAGGGCAATGGAGAAAGGCCAATGGAAAATTGGACACTCGTGCTGCGGGCTTTGGAGTCGGCTCAGACTGGCCAGACCTCAACAACCTGCACAACTGGACCGGAGTGGCGCTCAGATGGATACGGACTGATATGCAAACTGAGTCAGTCCCCGGCTCTGATGCAGTTGTGGCAGATCCCTGTGTTGTTGTGGAGGCTTCTGTCACCCATGATGGAACATCTCATCCAGGACAACACTCCTTGGTATCAGACGGATGCAGCAACTGCCACACTGGACTGTCCTGAGGCTGCAGGGGAAACTGCTGCTCGAGACTGTGCTGACCACTCCCATTCCATGTACCAGAATACAGAGGACATTCTCACCTTTACTGTTAAGGCTGCAAGTTCTACAAACAAAATCTAATCTAGCACTCTGGCACCCTGCAAACCATGCTCCATTTTGTGATCTTCATGAGTAAAATGTAATGGATTGGATTTGTACATTGCTAGACATAACCGGGTTGTCGACCTCATAGCCAGCGAGGTGAGACAGAGAGTCTCACCAACAGCACACATCCATAAACATTGTTGTGTAAGAGGAAGATGGTTTTGATGTGTTTTCCTGTGGCCCATATATGCCAGATGTTGTTGTTGTGGGAGGAGGGGCTCATTTTGGAAGTGGGCTGCTCATTTGATGACTACATGGAGCAGGCCTTAGCCGACAAGCTTCTTAAATACCAGCCCCTCGCGGCATGCTTGGACAGCCTCGGGTCTAGGTGCAAGCTGGTGGCTCTGATATTTGGCAGTCTCGGGCTATGTACACAGAAACTAGGGCAAAGCGGCTGGCTAGGTACTGCTCTGTTTCAGCTGTCGTGGGCAGCCTAGTTGTTTAGAGAAGGAGTGTTCTGTACACTTGAGTGTCATGCATACAAGGACCTTTGAAATGTTTGAATCCTTTTTAATGTAAATTTGATTGGTGGATTCAAATAAATATTTCAAATGTGTGTGGGACAGTTTCCTCCCTGGCATGCTGTGACTCATCACCCAGAGGGTTTCCTTACACTATGGACACAGCGTACTGTGAAACAGACAGACACACAGACACACACCTGCTGCGTCTGTCAACGCTAGAGCCGGGTCCCTGCATTTTGTCTGACATGCAAAGGGCAGACGAGGGGCTAAGTAACCCCATCGCCACCCCTGCACTAACCTCGCAACGTCGTCGTGGCACACGGCCAGCGAAAAGCAGTCTAAACCGGAGTGAGCCAGTGCAGTGTGACACCGCACACTCCACCGCCACCACCAATGCCCTCCCCTTCTCTCAACAACCCGATGCACACACACTCTTCCCCTTCCTTCTCTCTCCTCCCTCAGCGCCATGTGCTCTGTTTGTGCTTTTGGCTCTCTTACCACACCGATGGGTACGGGCTCACACATTCTTTGTCCACATCTCCCTTTCTCCGCTCTTGATAAGTGTGTTTGTACAGTATGTGTTTATGTCCCAGCTTGGAGAAACATTGATGAAAAACACTTGCTAATGTTGTTTTTCTGTTTCTGCTTTTCAGGCATTGCCTCACTCTGTTTTCCGCTCCAGCAGGTCTCAGTGGTATTGGGGCTCAGACCAGCACCTGCTTTCAATCAGTTCCACAGTTGGAGTGATTGGAAATTGACCTTCGCAATCGTTTCCCAGAACACTAAGGAGTGTACACAGAACACATCAAAATACACACCCAAGCATAGACACATATAGTGTTGATAGCACGCACGCACGCACGCACACACACACACACACACACACACACACACACACACACACACACACACACACACACACACACACACACACACACACACACACACACACACACACACACACACACACATCTGGGCGTATGTGCATGCACTTGGAAAAACACACAACTTCAAACCAAAAAGCGATGTTAGTTAAAGTTCCCCTAGTTTAGCATAATTTAAATTCCATGCCAAAATCATCACTGTAAATCCAACAATCATGTTGGATTTACGACTTCCCACTTCCAAGTTTTCCACTTCTCATGAGCACATGAATGCCCCAAGGATATAATTAATCGGTCGAGGTTGCGCATTCAATACTTTGTAATTGTAGTAGCCCGTACAGGAGTGTAGGACTGATGCGGGTAGAGATGTGGACTGGGTGCTTGCAGGTGGGGTGGGGCCTGCAAGTACTCCTTGAAAGTCAACTGATTGGAAGCATGTTTTTTCGTGTCACTACTAGGGGGCTGAGAGGCAGATTCTCCCTAGATCGTTGCCACAAAATACCCAGCATACCACATAGTATTTCTAACCACCCACTTGAAGGTCTGCTTCCTGTAAAGGCTGAACTATATCTCATGTTCAATGAGCAAGTGTGCCTCGTTGCTGGGTTGCCACCTCTGTCGTACACGTCGACCCAGAGCATCTCAAACGTGGTCAATAGGTGACATGTCTCGGGAGTATGCCAGGCATGGAAGAACTGGGACATTTTCAGCTTCCAGGAATCGTGTACAGATCCTTGCGACATGGGACCGTGCATTATCATGCTGAAACATGAGTTGATGGCGGATGAATGGCACGACAATGGGCCTCAGGATCTTGTCACGATATCTCTGTGCATTCAAATGGCCATTGATAAAATGCAATTGTGTTTGTTGTCCATAGCTTATGTCCGCACATACCATAACCCCACGCCACCATTGGGCACTGTGTTCACAACGTTGACATCAACAAACCGCTCACCCACACAACTCCATACACGCTGTCTGCCATCTGTCCGGTACAGTTGAAACTGGGATTCATCCTTGAAGAGCACACTTTTCCAGCGTGTCAGTGGCCAATGAAGGTGAGCAATTTGCCCACTGAAGTCTGTTATGACCCCCGGACTACAGTCAGGTCAAGACCCTGGTGAGGATGACGAGCACGCAGATGAGCTTCCCTGAAACGGTTTCTGACAGTTTGTGCAGAAATTACACAGTTTTATCAGCTGTCCGGGTAGCTGGTCTCAGACGAAGCCGGATGTGGAGGTCCTGGGCTGGCGTAGTTACAGTGCCAAATTCTCTAAAATTATGTTGGAGGTGACTTACGGTAGAAAAATGTACATTAGATTATCTGGAAACAGCTCTGGTCAACATTCCTACAGTCAGCATGCCAATTGGATGCTCCCTCAAAACTTGAGACATCTGTGGCATTGTGTTGTGTGACAAAAGTTTCTACAAATGTAAAGAGAATAATTTTTGTCATGAAGTCAGTCTGGCCTAAAAGTGAGTTTGGAACATCCGTGCGTCACAACGGGTAAATGGAGATTGGGTTTTGATTTGATGATGTCCATTTGCCACAGAGAGAGAGAGTGGTGTGTCCACTCTGTCCAATAGCATAGACTGTGAGACAGACCTGCCCAGCAACTCCAACTGTTTACGTAAGCATTTTTTTGCTTGAGAAATATTGCACCAAACACCTTAGTTAGATATAAAAAAAACGAAAACGTCCTCTTAAAAACGTCAACATTTATTACAGATTTGGATTAATTTAGATCTTAGATTCATTCTTGGGATTTTGAGGAAGTGAGGGGGACACACATCATGAGGGACACACATCATTAACCAAACACGGAATCGGTCAGGAAACACACCTCTAAGACTGAAATCTCGTTTTTCGAATGAGCAACAGAAAAACACAAGTCATCGTGATCAGTGGCTCTATAAGGTAAGGGTTAGGGAAAATAGGATTTTGAATATAAATTAATTTGATGTTCCCACGAGGATAGAAGAACATAACATGTGTGGGTTGGTTATTTTGTGTGTGTGTGTGTGTGTGTGTGTGTGTGTGTGTCTGTGTGTGTGTGTGTTTAGAGAGTGCCTAGTTCGAGCCCACGTTGGGGCAAGGAGAGGGACAGAAGCAATACTGTAATAGAGAGTCAGTGGAAATAATATCTTAAGGTGCAGGTGAACAGCAGGTTGAGCCTGCTGGTGAGAGAACAGGCCATGGCCGAAGTCCTTGGTGATCTTCCGGGGAGCAGCTGCCTTGCCAGGCGGTGATGCAGCCAGACAGGATGCTCTCAATGACGCATCTGTAGATGCTCGTGGGTTTCAGGACAAGGCTCCCATCTGACACTTTTTTAAAGATGGGTCACTCCATGTCTGCTGTGGAAATAAGTGGGATAGTACCACAAACACACACACGTTGCATAAGTAAGTGCATTTGTATTCAATGTCAACAGCTAGCTAGCTACAGTAACGTTTGTTAGTAATTTCAAGGTAGCTAACGTTAGCTAGCTTGTGTGTGACAAAACATAGGCCTACTATAAAATCACATTTTATGATTTTCAGCCTGGTATGGAAATATGTCAGCCAATAGACTTTTTTGATGATAATGAGGCAACCTGTCAGAATAAGCAGCTAGCTACTGGTACTGTAAGTTGTTAGCTAACTGTACTAACGTAGTGTACTGCACTGAACCTAATGCCCTGATCTAACCTGCTAGTGCTATATATGCCAATCGAAAGTATTAGCCTCTAATGACTCCCTATCCCGCATGAGGGAGCGTAATCATCGTCTGACACTAATTAGCATAACGCAACGGACATAAATATTCCTAGAAAATATTCCTATTCATGAAAATCACAAATGAAATATATTGAGACACAGCTTAGCCTTTTGTTAATCACCCTGTCATCTCAGATTTTCAAAATATGCTTTACAGCCAAAGCTAGCCAAGCATTTGTGTAAGTTTATTCGATAGCCTAGCATAGCATTTTGTCCAGCTAGCAGCAGGTAACTTGGTCACGGAAATCAGAAAAACAATCAAATTAAATCGTTTACCTTTGATGAGCTTCTGATGTTTTCACTCACGAGACTCCCAGTTAGATAGCAAATGTTCTTTTTTTCCAAAAATATTATTTTTGTAGGCGAAATAGCTCCGTTTGTTCTTCACATTTGGCTGAGAAATCCCCCGGAAATTGCAGTCACGAAAACGGCGAAAAATTAGCTCCATAATATTGACAGAAACATGGCAAACGTTGTTGATAATCAATCCTTAAGGTGTTTTTCAAATATCTATTCGATAATATATCCATCGGGACAATTCGTTTTTCAGTAGGACCGATTGGAGTAATGGCTACCTCTGTAGCGAGAATCTCTCTGGGAGCATCAGGTGACCACTTGCGCAATGTAGCCGCTTACGGGTATTCTTCAACATAAAACTACGTCACAATGCTGTAGACACCTTCGGGAATACGGAGAAAGAGTAATCTGGTTGATAGCCCATTCACTGCTCAATAGGGACTCATTGGTACGCAGCACTTTCAAAACATGAGGCACTTCCGGATTGGATTTTTCTCAGGCTTTCGCCTGCAACATCAGTTCTGTTATACTGACAGACAATATTTTTACAGTTTTGGAAACTTTAGAGTGCTTTCTATCCTAAGCTGTCAATTATATGCATATTCTAGCATCTTGTCCTGACAAAATATCCCGTTTACTACGGGAACGTTTTTTTCCCCAAAAATTGAAATACTGCCCCCTAGTCACAATTAAACAACAAAACTTCTGATTTCAAAAAAGCTATAACATAAGGCACAAAAAGTTTTTAAACTTTACCGTCGAATAAAATGTTCATGGTAGAGACGGAGAAGAGAGACGCTCCTCTTCTAGTTCCGGCCAATTCCATAGCTCTGTTCTCATTGGTCAATTATTGGTTAGGGAGAAGGGTGGGGAATTGGGACGTAGCCCTCGTGTGCTCTCTCAACCACCTCTATGCCCAGTCCTGTACTGAAGACTAAAGCGATATTCCAAAATAAGGACTACTCTTATCATATTGTAGTCCCACCCTCCCCCACTAAGTTTCTGTATGTGACATTTTGTTTGTTGCAAATCAAGCTTTTGTTTAGATACCAGTAAATATGGTCAATTGTCAACAGTGGGGACAGTACCATAGCCTGAAAGGGGGCTGTTCTATGATATGGACTGGAATTATTATGATTCAATCTAATTTTCCTGTTGTGATATTTTAAAGCTACAATTGGTTTTTGGAAGAAAAGCTTTTTCTATGGTATATACAGTGCCTTCAGAAAGTATTCAGACCCCATTACTTTTTCCACATTTGTTAGGTTACAGCCTTATTCTAAAATGTATTAAATTGGGTTTTTTCCTCATCAATCTACACACAATACCCCATAATGACAAAACAAAAACAGGTTTTTAGAAATGTTTACTCAACATTTTTTTATATCACATTTACATAAGTATTCAGACCCTTTACTCAGTACTTTGTTGAAGCACCTTTGGCAGCGATTACAGCCGCGAGTCTTCTTGGGTATGACGCTACAAGCTTGGCACACCTGTGTTTGGGGAGTTTCTCACATTCTTTTCTGCAGATCCTCTCCAGCTCTGTCAGGTTGGATGGGGAGCATTGCTGCACCGCTATTTTCAAGTTTCTCCAGAGATGTCTGATCGGGTTCAAGTCCGGGCTCTTGCTGGGCCACTCAAGGACTTTCAGAGACTTGTCCCGAAGTCACTTCTGCGTTGTCCTAGCTGTGTGCTGTGTGCTGTGTGCTTAGGATCGTTGTCCTGTTGGAAGGTGAACCTTTGCCCCAGTCTGAGGTCCTGAGCCTTCTGGAGCAGGTTTTCATCAAGGATCTCTCTGTACTTTGCTCCGTTCATCTTTGCCTCGATCCTGAATAGTCTCAGAGTCCCTGACGCTAAAATACATCGCCATGCTTCACTATAGGGATGGTGCCAGGTTTCCTCCAGACATGACGCTTGGCATTCAGGCCAAAGAGTTCAATCTTGGTTTCATCAGACCCGATAATCTTGTTTCTCATGTTCTGAGAGTCCTTTGCCTTTTGGCAAACTCCAAGCACTCTGTCATATGCCGTTTACTGAGGAGAGGCTTCCGTCTGGCCACTCTACCATAAAGGCCTGATTGGTGCAGTGCTGCAGAGAAGGTTGGCCTTCTGGAAGGTTCTCCCGTCTCCACAGGGGAACTCTAGAGCTCTGTCAAACTTACCATCAGGTTCTTGGTCCCCTCCCTGACCAAGGCCCTTCTCCCCCGATTGCTCAGTTTGGCCGGGCGGGCCAGCTCTAGGAAGAGTCTTGGTGGTTCCAAACTTCTTCCATTTAAGAATGATGGAGGCCACTGTGTTCTTGGGGACCTTCAATGCTGCAGAAATGTTTTGGTGCCCTTCCCCAGATCTGTGCCTTGTCACAATCCTGTCTCGGAGCTCTACGGACAATTCCTTTGACCTCGAGGCTTGGTTTTTGCTCTGACATGCACTGTCAACTGTGGGACCTTATATAGACAGGTGTGTGCCTTTCCATATTATGTCCAATCAATTGAATGTACCACAGGTGAACTACAATCAAGATGTAGAAACATCTCAAGGATGATCATCAAGGATGATGGAAACAAGATGCACCTGAGCTCATTTTTGAGTCTCATAGCAAAGGGTCTGAATACTTATGTAAATAAGGTATTTCTGTTTTTTAATTTTAATACATTTGCAAAAATTCAAAAAAACTTTTTTCACTTTGTCATTATGGGGTATTGTGTGTAGTTTGCTGACGTTTTTTGTGTTATTTAATCAATTTTAGAATAAAGCTGTAACGTAACAAAATGTGGAAAAAGTCAAGGGGTCTGAAAACTTTCTGAAGGCACTGTTTGTTCATTTGCTCCAGACCTAACAGTGTGCTTTTCAACTAATCTGTTTGTGTTAAAACACTCAGGAAACTATGAGAAGGTAGTTGTTCAGCTGACCAATGGCATTGCTGTGTGCGGACAACCCCAGCAGCTCCTCCAGCAGACGCTGCCCCCTCCTGTCTTCCAGATGCTGCTAACCATGCTGCTCACCATCAAATATTTGTCCCCAATACTACTACCAATGTTTCTAACTGTACTGATGAGGAAGAAGAGGGCAGACTTATCCATTATTGCTAAACTGTGTTCAGTCAAATATACAATGCCACTTTGTGACCAGAAACTAGTAACATGTTCAATGAGGTATTCTGCAAATAGGATTACAATGACATTTTTTTGTTGCTCTACAGTGAAGTTCTGCCGATCGTATGTTGGAAACCATAGTCAAGGAAACCTAGTTGAACACTTTGTATGAATTGCAACATGTTTCTTGAACACCAGTGATTATAAGGACATGAATAACTGTGCTACATGTAGTGCTCTAACACAGATCACTAATCAAATCATTTGTTTCATTGTGCAGACTGATTGATATGGCACGGGAATGACAAATCAATGAACTAATAAACACTGCTATCGGCCATTATTCCTCTCAATTTCTGGAGGGGCAGAGCAGGCAGGTGGGCTTCCTAGCTCCTGACACCCTGATGACACACACTGGAAGAGATGACAACCAACAGTATTTGAGAAGACTGTCTTACCAAGGAAGAACCCAAAGACTAATGGCCAAAGGGGTCCTTCTCCCTCTCTCCCACACACACAGTCACTGTGTGCCAAAAAAAAAAAGTATTTTAATGTGTACGGACAGAATGATTGTAGGTTATGTAGGTTATGTCCATCCACTCATCCCTTAAAATGTTGACAAATACACACAGCTTGATACTTGCCATATATGCATAGCCATTGATGTGTTTAGAGAAGGTTGTAAATAGCTTTGTTTGGTTATGTTGCACTGCAGCTATCTAAATAAACACACAACTTGCTAGCTAGCTTATTCGCCTGGTAAATAACAGAGCAAGGTGCTGGAACTATTAGGTCAGAGGATACAGTAACAAACGAGTTACTAGCTAGTTAGCAAGCTACATAATGTATATAGCCAAGGAATTAGCTGCTAGCTTGTTAGCTAACGGTAGCTTTCAATACCTTGCTCCCTCTTCCGCAAACAACTTGCAGGAGTTGACTGATGGTAGCAACAATAACTAGGGGCGGAGTTATAGAAGAGAATCTGCAAAATCAGCTTCCAAAATGTTTGTTTGTGACGCAAATCAGCACGATGGTCAGTCAGATCCAGTAGGCATAGTCTGGCTATTTCTGACTTCACTTGCTGTGCCTTTCTTTTGTTCGAAATTATACTTTTAGACAATGCTTTTAGCTCCCTCCGTATTGGGTCTGCTTGGTCTGATGGTATGTGCAAATTTGCTTCTTTTAATCGGCCTCGTCTACCTGTTGAGCAACATCCCACCATCATCAGTGTTGACCGCTGTTTGTCCATCATGTTTCCTATGTGGAATCGTCACTCCCTAAGGAAGTCCTCAGCGGTGGTCATTTTTGCCTGGGTCAACTCTCGTGTCATTGGTATGCTACCTATATTCTTGGATGTTACATTTCCCCAAGGATTCATTTTGTGTCATAAACGTATCCAGTGGCCACCCGTCATTCGGGCCAGGTGGGGCATGTTGTTGTTTTGCATGTTATTTTGGCATTGATATGTGTCACACATCACTTTACAAACAATGTAAAAAATAAAATTTAAAAATCCTTAAGTTAATAAAGCCACATACATAAGTAAGGCAGCTCCAAAATACAGGTGTTTCAACATAGCTCAGTGCTTTCTGTGGTGGTGGGGTAGCCAGTGGAAAATACATAGCATAGGGGTTGGTAATGTTCTCTAGTTGCGCCTTAATTGGCTCAGTGTTCTGTCACTGATGCGGACTCTACCTCACCGCAAAATGTGTGGGTAGAGCATGTAGATTCAAGCCCCTTGGGTGCTGCCATAGAGTTACATTAGAAGTGCCCATCCAAGAAGGCTCAAGGTCATTGGCCACAGATAAAATGACGTCAAATCAGTTTATATCTACCGTAGCTTTGATTGGACTGATCATGTCAACATCATACTTTCTAAATCTTAGCTAGCAAGCTAGCAGTCATCCTCATGAATCAAGTCGACAATCTAATGGCAAATCCTTTTCAATTCTTGTTATATGAAGAGAAATTATGAAGAGAAATTATAGATAAAACGTATCGGTGCTCATCGGCTATTGGACACAAACATTACACAACAAGTTGGAAATCTCAAATTCAACAGTGAGTGGTTTGGAAGGAATCAGTGGCTAAATGCAAGCATTGCAAAGCAATCCCTAGCCTGCTATTCAGTGGAGTGGGTGTCTGGTCCATGTCTGGGTTTAAGGGTCTCTTTTCCTAGCTTTAAAGGATAGACATTCAACACCATGGGCCAGAAAAGGTTGAATACATTGGCCATGCTGACAATCCAGCATGACTTCTGCTGCATTCAAAACAACAGGAAACTTGGAACTGGGAAATCTCAGACTTCAGTAAATTCAAGACAACTGGGAACTCTGAAAAAAAAACGGGGAAAATACGTTTTGAACGGTCATCCAACTCGGAATTCCAAGTCGGGAACTCTGGCCTCTTTATAGAGCTCTGACCTGAAGATCACTGACGTCATGATTCTACCTTGGGGTTGAGGTCATGATTCAACCCTGGGGTTCTTGTCATTTAGCTCAATGCTATTTTTTTTGGTCTTTGCATGAAGCATCAATTACAGGGTGGGCATCTGTCCCCGGTGGCGGCTCTGGCGCAGGACGTGGACCCCACTCCACCATAGTCTTTCTCTAGCACCTCAGGACAGATGGGAGACTCTAGCAGCTCTGGACAGGCGGGAGACTCTAGCAGCTCTGGACAAGCGGGAGACTCTAGCAGCTCTGGACAGGCGGGAGACTCTAGCAGCTCTGGACAGGCGGGAGACTCTAGCAGCTCTGGACAGGCGGGAGACTCTAGCAGCTCTGGACAGGCGGGAGACTCTAAAACTAGACACACAACATAGAATGCCCACTCAGCTCACGTCCTGACCAACACTAAAACAAAGAAAACACAAAAGAACTATGGTCAGAACGTGACAAAATGTTTCTTCCTCTGAATCAGAGAGATGCGAAGGGGCTGCCTTAAATCGACATCCACATGATTGGCGCCTGGGGAACACTGGGTTAACTGCCTTGCTTAGAGGCAGAACAACAGATTATTACCTTGTCAGCTCGGGGATTCGATTCAGCAACCTTTCGGTTTCTGGATACCTACTACAGTATGAGTTATGAGTGAACTGTCACAAATGGGATGACTGACAACACCAAGCATTCGTATTAATGTGATACACTTTTGAACCACTAATTAGTGCCTGTACATGTGTATAATGTGATCACTTCTGCAAGTGTAACAGTGCAACTGCCTTGGCCCTTGTTTTGCATCATTGAAATATTTTTTGGACCTGATTTCAATTCAAGTGCACTGAAAAGGGATTTGTGAAGAGAAACATAAACATGAAGCAAAATGGAGATATGAAACAAAATACTTTTGACCTATTTCACTGAACCACACACTCTGTTTGCTGCTGTCTCACACTGTCACTGAAAGATCATAGAGGTCTGGCATATATATATATATATATATATATATATATATATATATATATATATATATATATATATATATATATATATATGTATATAAATTATATATATATTTTCTATATCTTTGTATAACATGCAAATGACTTTGATAACATTTTCCCCGAAGCCAAACAGTTTAAGTGACCTAAAGAGAAATTCCTGTTCAATTGTGTCAAAGGCGTTACAGAACTCCAAAAATAAGACAACCACATTGGAGTCAATTGCATTTGAATAATCTAGAAGGTCCAAGACTAAACAAATGTTAGAGCTTATGTGACGGCCCCGGTCTGTCACATCATCTCTGGCATACTATCTGACAATCAGAGTCACTACGGTATCCAACGAGGGTCAGTATGGGGTCAACTCTCTTTTGCTGTTGTTTCATCACGCGGGCTGCAATTTATATTGCAGGTCTGAGAAAGGGAACAAAACCATCTCTGTGGATTTTGTCCTTTTTGCCTCTGAAACTTCATCCTTTTAAAGTCGTCCCCAGGGAGGAAGTGTTATCCCGCTCTCTGACGTCAGTCTGTATCGGTAAGTAAACAAAGACATGCCGAGGGAAGAGCCCGATGTAAACAACGCTGTTTTCAATGTCAAAAAGATTTGGAGAATTGACTAGAATGGGGGAAAGGTCAAGCAGGCTGAATGAAGGGAAAAGGTCAGAGCGGAAGTATAGCATACAGTAGTCATGGGACTGATGTTTCAGGCTATCAACGTGGTGTAGATATAGATATAGATGACTCTCGTTCACCCTCTGCTAAACTAATGTACAGATTTATTTTCATGCAGAAGTAAAGGCGGAAAGTGGAAAATAATTCTCCAACAACAACACAAGCATCTGTGTCAGAGCTGAATCACAATTAACTAATTCAACAGCTTGGTAGAGAAATGCAGGGAATAACACAACCTCAGGCTAGATGAAGAAGGGCGCACAATCTCCATTTGGGAGACTAATGGGGGAATAGGGGTGTGGACAGGGTGGGGTGGAAGGCCTCAAGTCCATTCCACTCAGTGACAGACTAGAGGGGAAGGGTAGGGGTCTATCTGGGTCAGTGTGTTCTCTACATGCTGCGATCGTTCAACTCGCCGCTGACCTTTCTATCATCAGCTGGCAATTACGTTGCGGCTCAAGAGACTCCCACCACCCCTCACACCTTCTCTCCTATAGTCTCTTACAGAAGCTAAAAATAGTTGTTTTTTCCTTATCATACTGTATACCATTTCAATTATCTTTAGAAATACGGTCTGGACAACAGTTATTGAGAAGGGAACTCGTTGGCTGACATGATAAGACGGACTGTCCTCCAACAAACGGTGGAGAGGTTGAAAATGCACCAAGCAGAAGCCGTGTTATCTGTGCAGGGCTGATAAGTGATATCCACTGCACTGGAGCCTGCTGCACCACCTAAACGCTCTCTGATTGAAGCTGCAACAGATCCTCTCACTAAAACGTTCTAATCTCTGCTCACTCTCATTGGACCATAGGAAAAGTGCTTACCATTTTTTCTATTTTGATCAAACAATGACCAGACTTAGACAGATCTGCTCTGAGCTGGATTCACCGAACCAGATTGATCGAATTTCACTCGTAATAAAAAATACATATGTTTGGTTTCTGTGAACATGATTTCTCCAGCAATCTCCATTGAAAAAGGTAAAACAAGTCATACTCGAACAATGAATCAATCTTCATCCCCTAAAATGATTTTTGTCTTGAATACATATACAGCCAGAATGATTGCCTATCGCCTCGTACATTTTCTGTCTGTCCATGAAACCAGATGTAAATATGTCAAAGTACATTACACGAAAACAAGGCCATCAAATCCTACCGGGTCAGTTTGGCACACTTGAGCCTTGGAGAGATGCATGTGTGCTGCTCCTATGGTCTCAGGGGCTCTTATGGGCCTCTATGACTGCAGGTTTGTGGTGACACAAGCCTGACTTCAGCTAACTCAGGCTCTCTCGCAGTGTGCCTGTGGACGTGGTCGGGCCACAAAGTAGGTGAGAACTTTGGAGAATTTTGAAACAGCTTTTTCCTGCAATCAAGAGCTATAATCATCATGTTTAATTCTGTATAAAAAAAATATGTGTATTTTTCTGCATATCTAAGCATACATCTTGAGCTGTCTGTATCCTCCTGACTGTGGTTCTATTTTTTTTAAAGAAACTACATAAATCTAAAATCTAGGTAAAATATTTCTAAGGAATGTGAGTCTTATTGAGTACATTTAGTTATTGCTTGCTTCTCTGAAGTCTACCAACCTCGCCAGCAGGCATGCCATCTAAGATAGTGAAACAAGCTAGTTACTCTAACTTAGTTGATAGCCTGAAATGGCTTATTGGTAGCTAGTTATGAGGTACAACGCCTTTAGAGAGCTGCTATGGTTCAGTATGGTAATAGTAGGGAATGGTTGTGGATGGCTGCTACAACGAGTAGCCTGGGTTGTCTGGATCCATCATCACGGCTGGTTTGCTTCTTTAATGTGTAAAAATACATTTTTACTTACATATTAACATATCATCATGAGATACAGATAGATTAGATATCAGATATATAATGATAATGATGGCCTTCATGTTGCACCGTTCATTATATCTCAAAACGCTGTGTAGTACATTATACAACTTAAGTATTTTGTGACCTTAGCCTCAAGTTATGCATGAACTTGACCTCAGTTACTCCTCACTCCTTGAGTGCATCACTGTCAACAAATCGAAAACAAGGCAGCGTGGAAGAACAAAGTTGACTGTGATATAAAAATAACTGAGCGTCACCCCCGACAGATCAGAAATCAGTTTTACACACCCTGCAGTCAAATGTGGTCCCACAGCTGCTGTTTCTTCCCCCAGATGAACACAAACCCTGACTGTCTCTTCACTCTCATTGGCTGTCCTGTCATGTGAGCAGACGGGACAAAGCCCTGTTTCTGTACATTATGTTCCAGTCAGACGGAGGATCAGGTTTAACCACTGGTTCTGCATGGCTGACTTTCACACAGCCTCGTAATTCTGAGAGGGAGAGATAGAGGAAGTGTACACGTGCTATGTCTTTGCCTTATCACAAACAGTTCCAAACCTAAACAGGAAGTGACATCCTCACCATGATCTGATATCTGACTCAGAGAGCAAGTTGTAAAGTTGTATGTTGTAAATGTTGTAAAGCTGTATTAGGCTGCCATATAGAATCATCCTAAATGGTGTCGTAGTCCTGTGGAATGTAATGATAGCTTTGGGAGAATAACTACCATAACAAGGATAATGAACAGATAAAGCAATTTCAGATTCAGTTGAATAGGGGAGACCGGGGTTGGTTAATCTGAGGGTTGGTTGTCACAGACAGTGCTTATTACTCCCAAACTAGAGGGCACTGTGTAATAATTGTAAGATTCAAATTTGTGAATTCTTTGAAAGAACTTATCCATCTGGTCAAGTCATGTCAACATGACAAAACATTGAGGTGAGGGGAATTTATGTTTTTCATAGGTGAAAGTAAAAACTAAAAAACATGTATTTCTCTTTTAAACGTTTGAATTATGGGAGTATACATTAAACATTTACTCAAAATGTCATATGTTGTTCTCAAGGCATAAAATGCAGAATTTTTGAAAGGCTGTTTTTAAGACTGTGTGCTATATTGCTTCCTTTCCTGATACAAAAGGAATAAGCTACTAGCAAACATTGTGTCAACTAACCCCATGTTGTGTGACAACCAACCCCCGTGATGGGCCTGGTTGTCAGAAGTGGACAGGGTGTGTTTGATGGCTTATTACTCAATGACTGTATATATGAATGGATAAAGCCATCGATCACGTGACACCATTCATACCTATGTGAAGATCCAATAGCATTTTGAAGCCAAATTAAGTCGGTTAAGATGGTGTCTCATGGAGACAAAACATACACAGTTTGAGCTACTCCAAAAAGTGACATTGCAGACTAGCTCAGTGCTGCCCCCTCTCATTGAGTAACTCAAATTGAAGTCCAACCTGGGTACTGCAGGCTTACATTAGCAAGTAAATTATCCTTGTGTGCGATTTTTGCATAACCGATTCAAAGTCATACATCTGGTGTATTAAAAGCAATTACTGGTACTGTGATTGTCTTCAAAACGTTTTTTTATGAACACAAAAATTGACCACAAAGATTGCCATTTTTCCATTTACTGTAAATGGGGGATCCTGTTTTCGGTAAACAATACCTGCAGTGCCGCGGTGAGCTTTGAACTTCCGTGGCTTCAATGAGAGGGGGGCAGTCATTCTCCATGGTGGAATAAGATATGAGGATAAAAAGGGTGCCTTTTTCAACCCAAGACCTTGGTCTTTCTATTCATGTTGAAAATATCTGAGAAATACATCCGAGAGTAAAAAGTGTGACAATCAACCCTGTTCTCCCCTGTAATATCTCTTCACCTATTGGACATTAAGGAAATGTGTGTACATCACACATAACAACACATATTGTATGGTCTCCATCCCCCCTCTTTTTAAAGGACCTACTGGCATGTTTTGATTATACGCCAAGTGCATGACATGGATAACATTGTAGGATACTCTAGGATACTCTATGACTATGTCATTGTGATGTCAGGTCATGTTCAAAGTCAGTTACACTAACTCCAAACGTAATCATGCTTGACTGACTTTGGACCTGCTAAATGCTCTTCTGGGCAGAATAGCAAGCTTCTGTTTGGCAGACGATGAAATTGAGTACCTTTGTCCAGATGTGCAACCAAGGAATGGATTGGTTGGTTGACATATTGTTAAAAGTGGGGAGGAAGAAAGAATAGTGTTCAAAATGGTGGACAGATGCGGACAGTTGCGGATTGAGTGAATACAGAAATACTCAAAAGAACACACCATTTTATGGCTGTCAAGCCAGTGTAGAGTCTCAAGAGCTTCCTCACACATAATCTATGCACAAAATGTAACCCAGATGATACATATCCCAACACACTGTCTTTTAAGTCTGCCCCTAACAAACGTGATATGTTATGTTGGCTTGGTTTTAGCATGGAACGAAAAGAAAATGAATCAAGGAAAATAGAGGGGTGGGTAGAAATTCTCCAGTCCTGAAAGAATTTGAAAATTAACCAAAACAACTTAATTCCCAAAAGTGTCTTAAATGTAAAGGTTCTGTTTGCAGCTTAGCAGACAGGCTGTTTTCCCAAACCCTGGATGCAATCACAGCTAGAACGATGAATCCAGCATTATAACAATTGGTGTTTGCTGATCTCATCAATGAGGAATGATGAATAAGGGAGAAGTCAGTCCACAGGCAGAAGTGTGGGAGGAAGTTTAGAAGTTCAGAAGTAAGGTGGGTGTAAAGTCAACACCAGCCGGCAGCAGAAGTACAGTTCTGTAAATTCAACGTACAACATTCAACTAATCTCTGTCGCTCTAGATAGTGAACACACTTGGAGAACTTGTGTCTCATTCGAGTAGAGATTCGCTGATATAAAACATTCAAAACATCTCACGTTCCACATCTCACATTTTAGCCCACAAATGAGAATAATCTTCTAAGAGGCTAGTGAGTATTAACGTTTTCGTTGGTATTTTCACTCCATTACCACACCGCTGAGGGCCTCCTGTGGGAGTGAGTGATAACAACAAACGTTCCCACAGCTTTAGAGGACATTGCCTTAAGAGTCTCATTAACTAATGTTTTCATAGGAATGTTCCGGTGTTGTGCAAGGAATGTTTCCAAATAGAACTTACCCAGAACGTTGTTACCATGTTCTCAGAGAACTTAAGATGTAAATGTTCTAGACACGTTTCATGGAAACGTTAGGAGAATATTCCATCAACGTCCCACCAAACATGCACAGAGCATGGTTGCCATGTTCTCAGAGTACAAGATATTCATATTCTGGACTTGTTAAATTAGGACATTTCAAGAACATTAATGTGTCTAGTTTTCTGTGGGTTAGGAGAATATTCCATCTAAGTCCCACCAAACATACACAGAACATGGTTCCCATGTTCTCAGACTATGAGATATGAATGTTCTAGACACTTTAAATGAGAACGTTGCAAGAACATTCACGCGTAAGGTTTTCGGTAGATTATGAAAATATTCCATCAGCCTTCCAACAAACATACACAGAACTAAGAATGTCACTGCATTTCATAACAGCCGTTTGATGGGCTCCGGATCAATTCTGCTGTTTTCTGTGTTTTTTTTTTTGCAGTGATCATTTTGCAGTGAACTTTTTTGGATATTGAGTTTCCGCCCTTTGTTTTACTATGACCGAATAGAGCTTCTAGACATCAGAACAGCGATCACTAACCTTGATTTGGATGAAGATTTCTACTTCAACGAGTCGGAGGCGCAGGACAATCACTGGAGAACAAACTGTACGAGCTCCGTTCTAGACTATCCTTTCAACGGGACCTGAAGAACTGTAATATCCTATGTTTCACGGAGTCGTGGCTGAACAAGGACATGGATAATAAAGCAGGGCAGAACAGCAGCATTGGGTAAGCTCAAGGGAGGAGGTGTGTGTCTCTGTTAACAACAACGGGTGCGGGATCTCTAATATTAAAGAAGTCTTGAGGTTCTGCTCACCTGAGTTAGAATACCTCATGATAAGCTGTAGACCATACTATTAACCAAGAGAGTTTTCATCTGTATTTTTGGTAGCTGTCTATTTACTCTCACAAACCGATGCTGGCACAAAGACCACACTCAATGAGCTGTATGGGGCCATAAACAAACAAGAAAAATGCTCATCCAGAGGCGACACACCTAGTGGCTGGTGATTTGAATGCAGGAAAATTGAAATCAGTCCTGCCTCATTTCTATCAGCATGTCACGTGTGCAACTAGACGCGAAGAAACTCTAGATCTCCTTTACTCCACACACAGAAACAAATACAAAGCTCTCCCCGCCCTCCACGGGGCAAATATGACCATAACTCTGACCATAACAAATGTTCGTGCAACGTTCCCTTGAAACGTGTCTTGAACATCCACATCTTACATTCTGAGAACAGGGCAACCATGTTCTGTGTATGTTTGGTAGGATATTGATGGAATATTATCCTAACCCTCAGAAAAATGGACACATGAATGCTCTTGCAAAGTCCTAAAAAATGCATGTAGTACATTAAGGTTGTATATTCTGAGAACGATGTAACCACGTTAGAGCTAAGTTCTGTTTCACATTAAGGGAAGGTTCTCTGTGAGTCATGCTTTAGACGCTCCTGCCCACTCTCTCTGCCAGGGGCTCTGCAGTAAATGGACAGCTTTCCACAGCCCATCCCGTATAAATTAGGCTTTTAAAAGACCCTTAGGAGCCTCTCACTCTTTGGGTCCAAATCACATGAAACCTGTGAAAACCTATCCCCCACTCTCCACCCCACCGTACTGACTGGGAAAAGACTGGGCCGGGGAGCTCAGTTTACAACAGAAGACTTCAAAGGCAGTTGATCCTAAACAAAGGCTATCAGTGACATCTCTACTCCCTGTCTGCTCCCTCATCAGTCTTAGCAGGGCATATGGCAACCACTAGGATTCACAATGTAATGTTGTAGGAGAAGCAATGACCGCGTTGTCAAGTTTAAAGGATTTCTGTCACACCCTGACCATAGTTTGCTTTGTATGTTCTATGTTTTGTTTGGTCAGGGTGTGATCTGAGTGGGCATTCTATGTTGGATGTCTTGTTTGTCTGTTTCTGTGTTTGGGCCTGATATGGTTCTCAATCAGAGGCAGGTGTTAGTCATTGTCTCTGATTGGGAGGCATATTTAGGTAGCCTGTTTTGTGTTGGGTTTTGTGGGTGATTGTTCCTGTCTTTGTGTTTGTTACACCAGATAGGGCTGTTGTCATTTTTTCCACATTTCTTGTTTTGTATATTGTTCATTTATCATCTTCATTAAAGATGTATCACAATAACAGCGCTGCGTTTTGGTCCGCCTCTCCTTCGACAGAAGAATCCCGTGACAGAATCACCCACCACAACAGGACCAAGCGGCGTGGTAACGGGCAACAGCAACAGCGATGTCAGGATTTCGGGACATGGGAGCAGAATCTGGACTACACAACTTGGGAGGAGATAGACAGGTGGGCGGTCGACCCAGGGAGAGTGCCGGAGCCCGCCTGGGATTCGATGGAGCAGTGCGAGGAAGGTTACAGGAGAATGAGGTTGGCGAAGCGAACACGGCTGGCAAGGAAGCCCGAGAGGCAGCCCCACAAATGTATTGGGGGAGGCACACAGGAAGTATGGCGAAGCCAGGTAGGAGACCTGAGCCAACTTCCTGTGCTTACCGGAGGGAGAGAGAGACCGGCAGGCACCGTGTTATGCTGTGGAGCGCACGGTGTCCCCAATGCGGGTGCATAGCCCGGTGCGGTACATACCAGCTCTGCGTATCGGCCGGGCTAGAGTGGGCATCGAGCCAAGTGCCATGAAGCCGGCTCTACGCATCTGGTCTCCAGTGCGTCTCCTTGGGCCGGCTTACATGGCACCAGCCTTGCGCATGGTGTCGCCGGTTCGCCTGCATAGCCCAGTGCGGGCTATTCCACCTCGCCGCACTGGCAGGGCGAACGGGAGCATTCAACCAGGTAAGGTTGGGCAGGCTCGGTGCTCAAGAGCTCCAGTGCGCCTGCACGGTCCGGTCTATCCGGTACCACCTCCACGCATCAGCCCTCCGGTGGCAGCTCCCCGCACTCGCCCTGAGGTGCGTGTCCTCGGCCCAGTACCACCAGTGCCAGCACCGCCAGTCTGCAAGGAGCCGCCAGTGCCGCCAGTCTGCAAGGAGCCGCCAGTGCCGCCAGTCTGCAAGGAGCCGCCAGTGCCGCCAGTCTGCAAGGAGCCGCCGGTACTGTCACACCCTGACCATAGTTTGCTTTGTATGTTCTATGTTTTGTTTGGTCAGGGTGTGATCTGAGTGGGCATTCTATGTTGGATGTCTTGTTTGTCTGTTTCTGTGTTTGGGCCTGATATGGTTCTCAATCAGAGGCAGGTGTTAGTCATGGTCTCTGATTGGGAGGCATATTTAGGTAGCCTGTTTTGTGTTGGGTTTTGTGGGTGATTGTTCCTGTCTTTGTGTTTGTTACACCAGATAGGGCTGTTTTCGTTTTTCACATTTCTTATTTTGTATATTGTTCATTTATCATCTTCATTAAAGATGTATCACAATAACCACGCTGCGTTTTGGTCCGCCTCTCCTTCAACAGAAGAATCCCGTGACAATTTCCGACCTGTTTTGACATGGTTTCTCAAGGGAGAGATACCACGTCAGATGTTTATTTCAGGCGCAGGCTGTTTTGGGGTTCTTGGAACAACAACCTTCAATTGTAAAAGGCGCATGGGGTTGTTTTAAGCCGCAATTATTGTAGCAGTCAGTGATCTCTGAGCTAAAAGAAAATTGACCTTGAAAGACACAGCAACATTTTATAAGAAAGCAAAACAACAGAGAGAGGGGAAAGGAACAGAAATCTGAACTTGGTATTGATTTATACATGTAGGTGGAAAAGAACCCCCCCTCGTTAAACAGAATTTTGGAGGGAAGATGTGATTTAGGAGAATCAGTTACCGGCCAGAAGAGGAGTTGAGACAGGATGATGGCCAAATCTCTGTCCTATGTTGTTAAAGCCCAAGTGCAGTGTAATCCATTCACCTGACAGGTAAATGAAACAAAAGTCAAACTTTTTTGGGGGGGCTCTAATTTGACCATTTTCCTATTTGTTTAAAATGCAATTTTGTACTGATGGTAGCCTAGCGGTTAAGAGTGTTGGTCCAGGAACCGAAAGGTCGCTGGTTCGAATCCCTGAGCTGACTAAGTGAAAAATCTGTCGATGTACCTTTGACCATGGCACTTAACCCTAATTGCTCCTGTAAGTCGCTACCCAGAGCATCTGCTAAATAACTCAAATGTAAATGTAAATACGTACATAAAAGCTTATTCCAAATGAAACTAAAACCCCCTCCTCTCTGTCATGGTGGGTCAGATTCTTTCAATCGCATTTATCTCTCTACTCTACAGCTGTATTTGCATCCCACATATCAGCCCCTTTTCAGGTGTCCTGATTTTTCATTTTACAAAAAAAGAGCGTACTGTATGTCCAAATAACAATCAGCGAATGTCATGACACTTTTCCATTTTTTGTAACAGATGTCTCTTTCCGTTTATCGAATGGCTAGTTGCACAATACACTGTTCAGAATTATTTTGGGGTGGAAGAACAGCACATGTAACTTACTTGTTGAAGTAATTTGGTTGACAATCATGACTGGTTGTGTTCATCAGACATTAAAGGTAAAACATGTTTACCCTTAAAATATACTGAACAAAAATACACTGCTCAAAAAAATAAAGGGAACACTTAAACAACACAATGTAACTCCAAGTCAGTCACACTTCTATGAAATCAAACTGTCCACTTAGGAAGCAACACTGATTGACAATACATTTCACATGCTGTTGTGCAAATGGAATAGACAACAGGTGGAAATTATAGGCAATTAGCAAGACAACCCCAATAAAGGAGTGGTTCTGCAGGTGGTGACCACAGACCAATTCTCAGTTCCTATGCTTCCTGGCTGATGTTTTGGTCACTTTTGAATGCTGGCGGTGCTTTCACTCTAGTGGTAGCATGAGACGGAGTCTACAACCCACACAAGTGGCTCAGGTAGTGCAGCTCATCCAGGATGGCACATCAATGCGAGCTGTGGCAAGAAGGTTTGCTGTGTCTGTCAGCGTAGTGTCCAGAGCATGGAGGCGCTACCAGGAGACCGGCCAGTACATCAGGAAACGTGGAGGAGGCCGTAGGAGGGCAACAACCCAGCAGCAGGACCGCTACCTCCGCCTTTGTGCAAGGAGGAGCAAGGCCAGAGCCCTGCAAAATGACCTCCAGGAGGCCACAAATGTGCATGTGTCTGCTCAAACGGTCAGAAACAGACTCCATGAGGGTGGTATGAGGGCCCGACGTCCACAGGTGGGGGTTGTGCTTACAGCCCAACACCGTGCAGGACGTTTTGCATTTGCCAGAGAACACCAAGATTGGCAAATTTGCCACTGGCGCCCTGTGCTTTTCACAGATGAAAGCAGGTTCACACTGAGCACATGTGACAGACGTGACAGAGTCTGGAGACGCCGTGGAGAACGTTCTGCTGCCTGCAACATCCTCCAACATGACCGGTTTGGCGGTGGGTCAGTCATAGTGTGGGGTGGCATTTCTTTGGGGGGCCGCACACCCCTCCATGTGCTCGCCAGAGGTAGCGTGACTGCCATTAGGTACCGAGATGAGATCCTCAGACCCCTTGTGAGACCATATGCTGGTGCGGTTGGCCCTGGGTTCCTCCTAATGCAAGACAATGCTAGACCTCATGTGGCTGGAGTGTGTCAGCAGTTCCTGCAAGAGGAAGGCATTGATGCTATGGACTGGCCCGCCCGTTCCCCAGACCTGAATCCAATTGAGCACATCTGGGACATCATGTCTCGCTCCATCCACCAACGCCACGTTGCACCATAGACTGTCCAGGAGTTGGTGGATGCTTTAGTCTACGTCTGGGAGGAGATCCCTCAGGAGACCATCCGCCACCTCATCAGGAGCATGCCCAGGCGTTGTAGGGAGGTCATACAGGCAGTGGAGGCCACACACACTACTGAGCCTCATTTTGACTTGTTTTAAGGACATTACATCAAAGTTGGATCAACCTGTAGTGTGGGTTTCCACTTTAATTTTGAGTGTGACTCCAAATCCAGACCTCCATGGGTTGATAAATTTGATTTCCATTTTTTAATTTTTGTGTGATTTTGTTGTCAGCACATTCAACTATGTAAAGAAAAAACTATTTAATAAGAATATTTAATTCATTCAGATCTAGGATGTGTTATTTTAGTGTTGCCTTTATTTTTTTGAGCAGTGTATAAATACAACATGCAACAATTGCAAAGATTTTACTGAAAAACAGATTAGGAAATCAGTCAATTAAAATAAATTCATTAGGTTCTAATCTATGGATTTCACATGACTGGGCAGGGGCGCAGCCATAGCCCCACCCACTTGGGAGCCAGGCCCACCCACTGTGGAGCCAGGCCCACCCACTGTGGAGCCAGGCCCAGCCAATCAAAATGAGTTTTTCCACACAAAAGGGTTTTATTCCATCCATAATAACTCCTTAGTTTCATCAGTTGTCCAGGTGGCTGTTCTCAGACGATCGAGGTGAAGAGGCCGGATGTGAAGGTCCTGCAGTGGCTGGTATGGTTACACATGGTCTGCGTTTGTGAGGCTGGTTGGACGTACTGCCAAATTCTCTAAAACGATGTTGGAGGCAGCTTATGGTCGGGAAATTAACATTCAATTCTCTATGCAACCACTCTGGTGGACATCCCTGCAGTCAGCCTGCCAATTGCACACTCCCTCAAAGCTTGAGACATCTGCGGCATTGCGTTGTGTGACAACATTGCACATTTTAGAGTGGCCTTTTATTGTCCCCAGCACAAGGTGCACCTGTGATCATGATCATGCAGTTTAATCAGCTTCTTGATATGCCACACCTGTCAGGTGAATGGATTATCTTGGCAAACGACTAATGTTCACTAACAGGGATGTTAGAGAACAAAATATGAGAGAAATAAGCTTTTTGTACATCTGGCAAATTTCTGGGATCTTTTATTTCAGCTCACGAAACATGGGACCAAGACATTACATGTTGCATTACAATTTTTGTTCAGTAATACATGTCTTTACTATTAGGCCCATACAATTTTTTTAGGGGGCGACAAAATTTCCTTTGTGAGAAGTCCCATGAAAAGAATATAGACCCTGAATGTCACGGTATGATTCGCACTCTGCCCAAGTGCATGTGAAAAAGGAGGTAATCTATCAGAAGAACATAAATACTAGCTTGAGAAACCCTGCTGGAGGGTATTTTGACAACCTATATTTCAAGATATGGACGATTATGATTTATTTAAATCAAAACCAGCTTGGCAGTTGTGTAATTTAAACAAACCTAACAGACAACAGTCCAGTCAACTGTCTGTCTGTCTGGATGCAGACATGCTTTTATGTCTATTGACTATCACCAGCCAATTGAATCAGATATGGGCTTGTCCGTAATCCAGGAACTGGATTGCTAGATGAATGAATAGATGATATTACTATTGCAATATAAGGTTAAATACAGCGGCGTTTCCCTTCTATTCCCTTAGTACCCAACACACCCAACAAATGACACGGCATAGCCTATGGCATTTCCAATTTAAAATGAAAGTAATAGTAGTATTTGCTATCAGCTTTGCTGTGGGGTTTCCGGTTTCCTTAAATTCTACAGCAAATCTTTGACTGCTTCTATCACTTTCTCATTGAGATAACTGGAGCCTACAGCAGTATAACACAAACATGTATGAACGAGATCCAGATTAAGATTTCCTCAAAACTGTCTCTATAGAAGTCTGTATACATCACTGTTATTTTTAATTGCAGTTCCAGTTTGGTTCAACTCTGGTTCCAGTCTTATCAGGGATTAGAAAGAAGGCCAGGGCAGCAAAGGCCCAGTCTCAGTGTGGGTCACCCCAGCGTTGACCAAGACTCTGACGTTCGTCATGCTCCCATGCGCGCTCGCCAGCGGTCCACCCCTGGGCCACCACCTCCCTCTGAGAACGTCAGAGAGGTCAAAACACTGTCACCCCACACCACCCCACTGCCACATCCCCTCTCCCCTTCTCTCTCCCTTCCAACCACAGACTCAGCCGGAGGGCTACTTGAGGCCTGGATGGAGCTGGAGTGTCCAAAACACAAAGGATGGGAAAGCTCATCTTATTTTGTACAGTAGCCTAATCTTGTGTTTTTTCAATGACTTGAATGGTATAATGTTGACTTATGTCTATGACGTAGCAATCCTTTTGCTCAATGAGGGAGTGTGGAAAATAAATGATAGGTGGCTTATCCTTCAACGTTTGTTATAGCTAGTGGGTTGTTCAACAGTAATGCAACATTGACACAATGGTATTGCTTTATGACACACTCCATTACATGTCCAAAATACAGCATAACATCAACAGCCCGCTGAAAAGAAAGTCCCACTTTCATGCAGTTGCATAACGAACCATACCCATCAGTCACGCAACACTTTATCATTATGATGTTCTCTGACCAAAACAGTGATGCAACGCTGCATACTCCCTATCTCACCCAACTAATTGCGGAAAGCACAGAGACACAGAGGAGAAAGAGAGATTTAGTTGTTTATCCCAGTGCCTATCGCTGTCACAGAAGAGGTCACAGGGAGATAGGCAATAGAGCCTGGGATCAGATAATCAGGGAAGGTTGGTTGAGAGAGAGGTAAGGTAAAGGAAAGACTGGGGTTATGTAGGGAGAGGGCAGGGTGTGCCCAGATCCACAGGGCTCTGGAACGCCTTACTCACAAAGGCCTCATTGTCTGGCTTATCTGGCTGCCATCAGCACCGCTGAAGGCAATATTAGAGCCTATCTGGGACCGGGGGGCTGACTGACGGAAGGACTACTGGATGGATTGGCGGACAGATGGCCTTGCTGTCCCAGTGCACAACTTGACAACTTCTGTAGGAACGAAGGATTGCCATTCCAATGACATCTGTTTCGAATCACACTGATATGTGCTCTCATTCATGCACATGTGCATGCACCCTCACACATGCATGTGTACAGTAGCGGTCCGTAGCTAAAATCACTTGGGAAACAAAGCCAGGAAAAAAAGCCATATAACAAGCTATGTGTTGTGATAATTGTGTTGTTTTCTTTATAACTTGTTAATTCATATGCTTTGCCACTGTGATATATATAAGCCTAAGGTCGAGACAATAAGAAGACACCGTGGCAGAATAAATTCAACCACACCTTTGTTTCATCATAAAACCGGAGAGCAACATCTGTCCGGTGAAGTCCACAAAGCACATTGAATGTAACAAACAGTTACATGACCTACAGCAGGGTCAATCAAGTTAATGTTTCCGTCATTTCGGACTACTAAATAACTATTGATTTAGAAGTCGCAAAAAGCTGCTTCCACTATTCCACCACCATTACAACTTCAACATCAAATCAAACCAAATTCCATCGCTGTATTTCAGTCTCCCGGTCCCAGCTTTGATGTACCTGTACTGACCTCACCTTCTGGATGGTAGTGAAGTGAACAGGCAGTGGCTTAGGTGGTTGTTGTCCTTGATGATCTTTTTGGCCTTCCTGTGACATCATGTGCTGTAGGTGTCTTGGAGGGCAGGTAGTTTACCCCCCGGTGATGAGTTGTGCAGACTGCACCTACATCTGGAGAGCCTTGCGGTTGAGGGCGGTGCAGTTGCCATACCAGGTGGTGATACAGCTCGACAGGATGCTCTAGATTGTGCATCTGTAAAGGTTTGTCAGGGTTTCGTCAGGTGACAAGCTAAATTCTTCAGCCTCCCGAGGTTGAAGAGGTCTTGTTCACCACACTGTCTGTGTGGGTGGACCATTTCAGTTTGTCTGTGATGTGTACGCCGATGAACTTAAAACTTTACACCTTTTCCACTACCGTCCCTTCGATGTGGAAGGGTGCTCCCTCTGCTGTTTCCTGAAATCCATGATAATCTCCTTTGTTTTATTGATGTTGAGTGAGAGGTTGTTTTCCTGACACCACACTCAGAGTGCCCTCACCTCCTCCCTGTAGGCTGTCTCGTCGTTGTTGGTGATCAAGCCCACTACTGTTGTGTTGTCTGCATACTTGATGATTGAGTTCGAGGCGTGCATGGCCATGCAGTCATGGGTGAGCAGGGAATACAGGAGGGCTGAGCACAAGCCCTTGTGGGGCCCCAGTGTTGAGGGTCAGCGGGGTGGAGATGTTGTTTCCTACATTCGCCAGCTGGGGTCAGCCCGTCAGAAAGTCCAGTTTCCAGGAACCAGTTGCACAGGGCAGGGTTGAGACCCAGAGACTACAGCTTAATGATGAGCTTGGAGGTTACTATGGTGTTGAATGCTGAGCTCACAGAAGTGAGTGCTACGGGGTGGTAGTCATTCAGTTCAGTTATCTTTGCCTTTTTGGGTACAGGAACAATGGTGGCAATCTTGAAGCATGTGGGGAAAGCAGACTGGAATAGGGAGCGATTGAATATGTTATTAAACACACCAGCCAGCTGGTCTGCGCATGCTCTGAGGACGCGGCTTCGGATGCCGTCTGGGCAAGCAGCCTTGCGAGGGTTGACACGTTTAAATATCTTGCTCACGTCGGTCACGGAGAATGAGGGGGGGGGGGGGCACAATCCTTGTTAGCGGGCCGCAATGGTGGCTCTGTATTATCCTCAAAGTGGGCAAATAAGGTGTTTAGTTTGTGTGGAAGCGAGATGTCGGTGTCCGTAACATGGCTGATTTTGTTTTTGTAGTCCGTGATTTCCTGTAGACCCTGCCACAAACGTCTCGTGTCTGAGCCTTTGAATTGCGACTCCACTTTGTCCCTATAATGATATTTCGCTTGTTTGATTGTGGAGGGAATAACTACACTGTTTATATTCAACCATATTCCCAGTCCTCTTTCCATGGTTAAATGCAGTGGTTCGCGCTTTAAGTTTTGCGCGAATGCCGCCATCCATTCCACGGTTTGTGGTTAAGGTATATTTTAATGGTCACAGTTGGTACAACATCTCCAATGCACTTCCATATAAACTCACTCACCGAGTCAGCGTATAGATCAATGTTATTCTCTGAGGCTGCCTGGAACATTTCAAAGATCAAAACGATCTTGAAACGTTGATTCCGATTGGTCAGACCAGCGTTGAATGGTTCTAGTCATGGGTGCATCCTGTTTGAGTTTCTGCCTATAAGACGGTAGAAGCAAGATGGAGTTGTGGTCAGATTTGCCAAAGGGAGGGCAAGGGAGGGCCTTGTATGCATCTCAATACTTAGAGTAGCAGTGATTGAGTTGTTTCCCCAGTGAGTGCTGCAATCAATATGCTGATAGAATGTAGGTAGCCTTGTTCTCAAATTTGCTTCGTTAAAATCCCCAGCTACAATATATGAAGTGAAGATCCTTGAGGGCCGTTGTGATGTCTGCTTGAGGGATTATATGCACAGCTGTGAAGACAATTTATGAGAATACTCTTGGGAGATAATAGGGCCGGCATTTGATTCTAAGGAATTCTAGGTCGAGTGAGCAGAAGGACTTGAATTCCTGTATGTTGTTATTGTTACACCATGAGTCGTTAATCATGAAGCATACATCTTCCCAGAGAAGTGTTTATCTCTTTTGGTGTGACATGTGAAGAAACCCGGGGGCTGAACCGAATCCGACAACGTATCCCAAGAGAGCCATGTTTCCGTGAAACAGAGAATGTTACAATCTCTGATGTCTCTCTGGAAGGCAACCCTTGCTCTAATTTCGTCTACCTTGTGTCAAGAGACTGGACATTGGCGAGAAGTATACTTGGAAGCGGTGGGCGCTGTGCAAGCCTACGGAGCCTGACCAGGAAGCCGCTCCGTCTGCCTCTTCTGCGGCGACGTTGTTTTGGGTCAGCTTCTGGGATTAGATCCAATGTCCTGGGTGGTTGTCTGAACAAAGGATCCGCTTCAGGAAAGTCATATTCCTGGTCGTAATGATGGTAAGTTGACGTCACTCTTATATCCAATAAGTCTGCCCGTCCGTATGTATAACACTTACGATTTTCTGGGTTAACAATGCAAGAAATAATACATAAAAAAACGAAATACTGCATAGTTTCCTAAGGACTCGAAGCAAGGCGACCATCTTTTTCGTCTCCATTTCCAAAATGCAATCATCAAATCACCTATGATTAGTCTAATACAGTGACAACTAAAACACTGATTTGTGTGTGTGTGTGTGTGTGCATAAGTAGAAAAACATGTTGACTCAACCTACTTGTAGAGAAAAAACAATGCCATCCTCCTGTCTGAGCAGTCTATTACTGTCATACAGTACACACTTCAGGTTTTATTGTCCTAGGCTACCTGGCTAAAATACTTGCTAGCTGGCTAATCGTTGCCCCTTTTATGGGCAACGATTAGCCAGCTAGTTAACATTAGCCTACTACAGGGCTGCCCAACCCTCTTCCTGGAGATCTACCATCCTGTGGGTTTTCAGTCCAACCCTAATTTAACACACCTGATTCTACTTATTAGCTGCTCAACAAGACCTTAACTATCTGAATCAGATGTGCTAAATTAGGGTTGGACTGAAAACCTACAGGACAGTAGATCTACAGGAAGTGGGTTGGGCAGCCCTGGTCTACTACATCTAGCTACATATTGAACTTCCATCCTCTCAGTTCAGAGGCACAATGTATGAATTTATGGTTGGATCAGTATCGGTGTTAAAATCATTTGCCAGTATGGAGAATTAAGGAATTCCACATGTCCAAATATCTATCTCCACCCAAGACTAATTTAGGAAAGGGACAATTTTAAATAGCTAGCAACCAGAGGACAACAACCCAATGAGATGCAACAATTCAAGTTTTTTTCTGTCAATGACATTAGGCGTTTAGATGATGTGATTGGTGTGAAGCCAAATCCAAACAGGCTTCCTTTAACACTTTTTTTTGTTGGTGCAGCAGAACCATTCATAGTTGAGATCACTCAGTTCAACGCTGATTGGCTATTAATCTAATCTTATTTTATCTAATGAGGGCAGATGCTCGCTGGTTTCCCTTGCATTCAAAGATATGGGCGGCAACAATATCATACTCTTTTTGACCAGACAGTATCAGATAGATGGGTTTCACTCGCTCGGATGCCTGCATATACAATGAATATACAAAACGTTAAGAAAATCTGGTCTTTCCATGACAGAGACTGACCAGGTAAATCAAGGTGAAAGATATGATCCCTTATTGCCGTTGGGGGTACGCCAAATAGAAATGTGAAAAGAATCTAATAAAAATGCATTTTTTTCTTCACATTTTCAAACACTACATTTATATTTTCCAACGGGGCCACACATTTGCGTAAGTTTTTTTCTCTCGCCTGAGTAGCCTCGTATCACTGCCCAAAATAAAATAAAATCACCTAGTGTTCAGTGAAATAACAACACAATGTCAAATACAGGCAGCCTAGTCAAATAATTAACATCCAATCACATTAACCGTTACTCTCTTGCAGGAAACCTTCACTCTTTCGCAGACATTTAGAAACGAAACATGACAACTTGAAAAATAAGCCACATGAGTTTTTGGAGCGAGAATAAAGATGACTTTCGAGTAGTAAGACATGTATAAAAGCCACAGATACCATTAATAAGAAGGAGCTAGAACCGTCTTATATGGTGACCTACCGAGCGGCTAGGACAGGCAAGCCCCATACTATTGTGGAGGACTTCATTCTTCCTGTTGTCGCGGATATGGCTGGGTCAATGCTGGGGGAAAAGGCCCAAAAAACTATACAGACAATGTCTTCATCAAACAACCCTGTTTCTGTCAGTGACATGGCAGGATATGTTCTGAAACAATTACTACTTCACATACAATCCAGTGAATGATATGCGTTACAGCTGGATGAGTCAACAGATGTGGTGGGCCTGGAACAGCTCCTGGTATATGTCCGTTACGTTTATGGGGGGTCAATTAAGGAAGACATCCTCTTCTGGAAACCAGGACAACAAGATAGGATATTTTTAAAGTACTGGACAGCTTTGTGACATCAAATGGACTTTGGTGGTCAAGACGTGTTAGTATCTGTACTGATGGCGCAAAAGCCATGACAGGGAGAAATAGTGGAGTAATAACGCACGTGCAAGCAGTTGCTCCCGACGCCACTCGGGTACACTGCAGCATCAACCAAGAGACTTTTGCTGTCAAAGGAATGCTTGACAGGTTGAAATGCATTTTAGACACTACAGTGAAAATGGTTAACTTAGTTAAAGCAAGGCTCCTGAACTCTCATGTATTTTCTGCATTATGCTGTAATGAACACGAGGGGAGACCTAAAGCTGGTTTAAAGCGCAGGGCGCAGAAGGTGTTTATTGCGAAGGAACACAGGAGGAGGCACGTAGCTGGGTCCAGGTGCAGGCAGAAGGTCATACACAGGGGGTCCAAAAGGGCAACAATACAGGCAGGGAAACGGGTAGTAACGTAGTCCGGGAGATCAGGCAATGGGTAGATAGGCTATCGGATTTTCTGTTAAGGTACAGGCAGGGAATTGGCAAATGTGTCTTTAGTGAGGTAGGCAAAAACTATCATACACGGGAGGAGTAAATCACAGGAAAAACAGAGCTCCGAAAGAAGTGTGTCACAAAACAAACAATACTTCACAGTGATTGGGTGCAAAGAACTGAACTAAATAGTGTGTGATAATGACATACAGACAGGTGTGTGAACAGGTGATTAGAATTCAGGTGATTGGGATCTGGAGAGTGATCTGCGTAATGCTTTTACAACATGCAGAAGTGTGCTGGTTATCAGGGGGCAAAGTATTCACACGTTTTTTTTAAATTGAGAGACGAGCTTAAAGTTTTCTTCACTGACCATAATTTTCACTTTTCTCACCGCTTGCATGATGACGAGTTTCTCACATGACTGGCCTGTCTGGGTGATGTTTTTTCTTGGATTTCTGGATAGGGCTGCGCTCAGAGTTTCTTGCCTTGGCAAATTGAGGCTGTTAAGGCACTGATGCCCTTTGCAACCATGTACCTATGTGAGAGTGGATTCTCGGCCCTCACTAGCATGAAAACTAAATACAGGCACACTGTGTGTGGGAAATGATTTAAGACTGAGACTCTCTCCAATACAACCCAACATTGCAGAGTTATGTGCATCCTTTCAAGCACACCCTTTTCATTAACCTGTGTTGAGGTATTAACCATTTTGATGAACAAACAAGGTTTTATATGTAACATGGCTAAATAAAGAGCAAAATGATTGATTATTATAATATTTGTACCCTGGTCCTATAAGAGCTCTTTGTTACTTCCCACGAAGTAACAAAAACGCTATGTTTAATACATGTATCGTATAGTGTGTGTGTGGCAGGCTTACAATGATGGCAAAAAACAACATTTCAGAGTGCACTGAGCCTGGTGCTAGAGGGGGTACGCAGCTGGAGGTTGAATGTTTGAAGGGGTACGGGACTATAAAAAGTTTGGGAACCACTGCTTTAGACAATTGAGACATGGGTTGTGTATGTGTGCCATTCAGAGGACAAGACAAAATATTGAAGTGCCTTTGAACGGGGTATGGTAGTAGATGACAGGTTTATGTCAAGAACTGCAACGCTGCTAGGTTTTTCACTCACAACAGTTTTCCTATCAAAAATGGTCCACCACCCAAAGGACATCCAGCCAACTTGACACAACTGTGGAAAGCAGAGTCAACATGGGCCAGCATCCCTGTGGAACGGCTTCGACACCTTATGGAGTCGGTCCATACCCCAACGAATTGAGTATATTCTGAGGGTAAAAGGGGGTGCTACTCAATATTAGGAAGGTGTTCTTAATGTTTGGTTTACTCAGTTTAGGCTTCAAAAATAGAAAACAACAGGGAGCAGAAGGAAAAGGCATTAAATAACTGTGTACACTCACATAGAAAGCATGTTCCACCACAAATTACCAAACACCATATAGTTAGCTAATACAATAGGAAACAATATATAATAAATACATTAGAAATAGTTCAGCATTTCAGTTTCAGTTCAATGTCTCATCTGCGCCTGTTGGAAAGTAAAGCAAAATAACCCTCTGTACCTGACCAGTAAGAACACAATGAATACATGTCTTACAAAGGAAATAACAGTATAGCAAAAATGCTAGCTAACATGCTAAGGAAAGCTAGCAAATGCTAAAAACAACACTGAAAGCGAGCAGCTGGTGCTCAAGATTACAGTGAGCATTCCATTGAGTTTGTGAACAGATTTTAATATTTTTTTTTATGAATTCAGACTCAATGTATATTTTTATTTACAATAACATATTTTACCACTTATAATTGAAAAACAGCCATATTTACCCATTTCTAAAATCCGCAGAGCAGCAAAACATACCTTCTCTACAAGGAACCCAAGAAAATGTAGCCTTGGGGTTGTACAGCACTTTATTAACAAATTGTCTCATATCAGCTCTGTTACAAATTTGCATTGAAATTAATATACCAAATTAATCATGGTAAAAAATAATACAATACTATACACACTAGAGTATGTATTCAGAAATAGTACCCCTAGTGACCTGATTGACCCAGTCCACTCAGTCAAAGTGTCTTCCCTCTGTCTGGCATATCAAAATAAAAGCTCACATATTCATAACTAGGTCCAACGGGAACAACACATGCACTCACTCACAAACACACACACACAGTTCACTGATCCCTAACTGTCCCAGGACTCCAGACTTACAATGAACATAACGAAAAGATGCTTGTGTGTGTGTTCATCATAGGTCTCTGTTGATGTGTTTAGGCACATGTATATCTGACTGTTTGTTTACATATCATCTTGACTCCTCTCGTGCAGGACAACAACTGTCTGAGCAAGGTTCAGCTAGGAACAATAGCCAGACATTTACCCTGAACCAACTTTGGGCTTAGAAGAATAGGTGGAGAGAGAGTGCAAGGCCTGACAAAGAAAGAGGCCAAACACGTTATTAGCCGCTATCAATTGGCTTTAGGTTTACTGACAACAAAAAATGGGAAACAAAACCAAAACCTTTCTCTGGCTCTCACGGAGTGTGAGAGCGGGCAGCTACATGTGCTGAGAACACTCAACGTGACTGGGAGCAACATGCTTTGGGTCTGTGGTTTTACAGGAAACAGCGCTCTGTGTCAGAACACCAGAGAAGCCCCACCCGAGGCCCGCTCCCATTGGCTCAGCTGTTGTCAGGCGCAGCTCAGGAGATAACAAAGCCTGCACCAGCCAATCAGAGCAGAGTAAGAATGTTGCTGCTTTACCAACACCTCATCTCAGGCTGAAGTAGAGCATGTTGTTGTCACATCATGGGCCTTTAAAACTGAAAACCACAAGAATTTAAAAGGCACAGTGGATGATGAGACACACTGTTGCTGCTTCATGGTGTGAAACGGTTCACTGCTTGACTGACATCAAAATCAAATCAAATCAAATTTTATTTGTCACATTCACATGGTTAGCAGATGTTAACTCGAGTGTAGCGAAATGCTTGTGCTTCTTGTTCAGACAGTGCTGTAATATCTAACAAGTAATCTAACAATTCCCCAACAACTACATAATACAGACAAATCTAAAGTGGTGAATGAGAATATGTACATATAAGTATATTGATGAGCGATGGCCGAGCGGCATAGGCAAGATGCAATAGATGGTATAAAATACAGCATATATATGTGATATGAGTAATGTAAGATATGTAAACATTATTAAAGTGGCCTTATTTAAAGTGCCATTGTTTAAAGTGACTAGTGATCCATTTATTAAAGTGTCCAGTGATTGGGTCTCAGTGTAGGCAGCAGCCTCTCTGAGTTAGTTATTGCTGTTTAGCAGTCTAATGGCCTTGAGATCTAAGCTGTTTTTCAATCTCTCGGTCCCAGCTTTGATGCACCTGTACTGACCTCGCCATCAGGATGATAGCAGGGTGAACAGGCAGTGGCACGGGTGGTTGTTGACCTTGATGAATATTTTTGGCCATCCTGTGACATTGGGTGCTGTAGGTGTCATGGAAGGCAGTGCAGTTGTCGTACCAGGCTGTGATACAACCCGACAGGATGCTCTCGATTGTGCATCTGTAAAGGTTTGTCAGGGTTTTGAGTGACAAGCCAAATTTCTTCAGCCACCTGAGGTTGAAGAGGCGCTGTTGCGCCTTCTTCACCACACTGTCTGTGTGGGTGAACCATTTCAATTTGTCTGTGATGTGTACACCCAGGAACATAAAACTGCCCATCTCCACTGCTGTCCCTTCGATGTGGATAGGGGAGTGCTCCCTGTGCTGTTTCCTGAAGTCCACGATCATTATCTTTGTTTTGTTGACGTTGAGTGAGAGGTTGTTTTCCTGACACCACTCTCTTAGTGCCCTCACCTCCTCCTCTCGTCTCATCGTTGTTGGTGATCAAGCCCACTACTGTTGTGTCGTCTGCAAACTTGATGATTAAGTTGGAGGTGTGCATGGCCACGCAGTTATGGCTGAACAGGGAGTACAGGAGGGGGCCAAGCACAAACCCTTGTGGGGCCCCAGTGTTGAGGGTCAGCGAAGTGGAGATGTTGTTTCCTACCTTCACCACCTGGGGGTGGCCCGTCAGAAAGTCTAGGACCCAGTTGCACAGAGCTGGTTTGTGACCCAGAGCCTCCAGCTTGATGATGAGCTTGGAGGGTACTATGGTGTTGAATGCTGAGCTGTAGTCAATGAACAGCATTCTGACATACAGTTGAAGTCGGAAGTCAACATAATCTTAGGTTGGAGTCATTAAAACTCATTTCACACATTTCTTTTTAACAAATTATAGTTTTGGCAAGTCGGTTAGGACATCTACTTTGTGCGTGACACAAGTACTTTTTCCAACAATTGTTTACAGACAGATTATTTCACTTATAATTCACTCTATCACAATTCCAGTGGGTCAGAAGTTTACAAACACTAAGTTACAATACTGTGCCTTTCAACAGCTTGGAAAATTCCAGAAAATGATGTCATGGCTTTAGAATATTCTGATAGGCTAATTGACATCATTTGAGTCAATTGGGGGTGTACCTGTGGATGTATTTCAAGGCCTACCTTCAAACTCAGTGCCTCTTTGCTTGACATCATGAGAAAATCTAAATAAACCAGCCATATTTTTTTTAGACCTCGACAAGTCTGGTTCATCCTTGGGAGCAATTTCCAAACGTCTGAAGGTACCACGTTCATCTGTACAAACAATAGTACGCAAGTATAAACACCATGGGACCACGCAGCAGTCATACCGCTCAGGAAGGAGATGCATTCTGTCTCCTAGAGATGAATGTACTTTGGTGTGAAAAGTGCAAATCAGTCCCAGAACAACAGCAAGGGACCTTGTGAAGATGCTGGAGGAAACAGGTACAAAGGTATCTATATCCACAATAAAACAAGTCCTATATCGACATAACCTGAAAGTCCGCTCAGCAAGGAAGGTTTGCAACTGCACATGGGGACAAAGATTGTACTTTTTGGAGAAATGTCCTCTGGTCTGATGAAACAAAAATAGAAATGTTTGGCCATAATGACCATCGTTATGTTTGGATGAAAAAGAGGGACGCTTGCAAGCCGAAGAACACCATCCCAACCATGAAGCACGGGGATGGCACATCATGTTGTTTTGGTGATTTGCTGCAGGAGGGACTGGTGCACTTCACAAAATAGATGGCATCATTAAAGAGGAAAATGACGTGGATATATTGAAGCAACATCTCAAGACATCAGTCAGGAAGTTAAAGGTTGGTCGCAAATGGGTCTTCCAAATGGCAGTGACCCCAAGCATACTTCCAAAGTTGTGGCAAAATGGCTTAAGAACAACAAAGTCATGATATTGGAGTGGCCATCACAAAGCCCTGACCTCAGTCCTATAGAATATTTGTGGGCAGAACAGAACAAGCGTGTGCGAGCAAGGAGACCTACAAACCTGACTCAGTTACACAGCTCTATCAGGAGGAATAGGCCAAAATTCACACAAATGATTGTGGGAAGCTTGTGGAAGGCTACTCGGAACGTTTGACCCAAGTTAAACCATTTGAAGGCGATGCTACCAAATACTTATTGAGTGTATGTGAACTTCTGACCCACTGGGAATGTGATGAAAGAAGTAAAAGCTGAAATAAATCATTCTCTCTACTATTATTCTGACATTTCACATTCTTAAAATAAAGTGGTGATCCTAACTGACGTAAAACAGGAGATTTTTACTAGGATTAAATGTCAGGAATTGTGAAAAACTGAATTTAAATGTATTTGTGTATGTAAACTTCCGACTTCAACTGTAGGTATTATTTTTGTCCAGATGGGATAGGGCAGTATGCAGTGTGATGACGATTGCATCATTTGTGGACCTGTTGGGGCGTTATGCAAACTGAAGTAGGTCAAGGGTGGCCGGTAAGGTGGAGGTGATATGATCCTTGACTAGCCTCTCAAAGCACTTCATGATTACAGAAGTGAGTGCATCATGGCAGTAGTCACTTAGTTCTGTTATCTTTGCCTTCTTGGGTACGGGAAAATTGGTGCCCATCTTGAAGCATGTGGAGACAACAGACTGGGATAGGGAGCGATTGAATATGTCCGTAAACACACCAGCCAGCTCACCAGCGAATGCCCTGAGGTCGCAGCTAGGGATGCCACCTGGGCCAGCAGCCTTGCGAGGGTTAACAAGTTTTAATGTTTTACTCACGTCAGCCACCGGAGAAGGGGGGGTGCAGTCTTTGTTAGCAAGCCATGACGGTGGCACTGTATTATCCTCAAAGCGAGTAAAGAAGGTGTTCATATCTGACCTAGTTTGGGGCCTTTCAGAAATAGACAACAAAAATGCATTTACAGTGTTTCCCAGGAGACCTATATTCTACTATCCATTAACTTTGCTAGCCTTATCCCTTTAAGTGGAAATTTTAAGTATTTTATTACTTTGATGACTGGAAATGACTGTTTAAGTGGACCTCACTTTTCCTTACATCTCACTTCACACAGCTGCTGTTCACAAAAATTCACCAAAAGGTTTTGGGGGAGGCAAACTGGAGAGTGGTTCACTTTCTCAGGTGACCTTTCACCTTGAATGCACCAGATACAATCAGTGATGATTAATTGATATAGATCCATGCCCATTTACAATCATGCATCCCATCCCTGATTGATTGTTCCTTCAATTTGAATGTACTGAAATAACTCTCTGTTTCTGAAGATGTCAAAGGTGTTTATTGAGAATATTGTAAATGTTCAACTAATTAGACTATGAGGACCCTGAACATTAAAAACGTTCATCTTATTAGATGGGTGTTTACGAGGACACTGGTGACTGAACAACATGGCTTAGAAGCGCTTGTTCGGGATGGGAAGCTTTCGGGTAAGGAACATTATAACATCACTCCACTCAGACTGCAATCTGAATACAACCACTCCTCAATCCATGGCATAGACTGCTAACAAAGTCTTCAAATAGTGGAGCTAACACCAGCACACATCTGATAAACCCAGTGCCCTTTGCTGATAATTAAACCACATCACACATTAAAAGTGAAGCACACTTCATTCCACAGAGGAGAAGTGATAACCTGAAAATGAATGACAGAATTGAAGTTGTGAAAAAGTATATTTACATTGGAGCTAGGTTTGCTGTTGCTTTAAAATAACAGACATTTTCACATTCCTCCATAACTCCCATCATATACTACCATATATTTGTTATGTATGTAGGTGATATGTTGTGTACGTGATATTTTGATAGTTGTAGATGAAAAATCACCATTTGGCATATTGATTATATTAGTGGTTAGGGGTGGGATTAAATCAGATCCGTGTTAGATCCGAGTTATGCAATCTCTACGAATGTCGGGCAAAATGCCTTTAAAAGCAGCATTGTTGGCTGTCTAGCACACTGCACTATGAATTGAATCCTGGCCTAGAGGTATTCAGGTCAATAGTAAATGGCAAACTCTTGACATTATGATGAACTTTATGGCCCACTGGAGGAATACTGTCACTGGGTGAAAGTTCAGTGTTCGCCAGAGTCCAAGGGATATTAACAGAGTGGAGTTCCTGGAGTTAAGGCCATTTTCCCTGTCACTTAGCCTGCTTGTTCCCCCTCAGCAACAGTTATGAAGAACTTAACAATTGTCCACACTGGCAATCAGTCAGGAAAGGGAGGACTGACAACTTCCTCTTGACCCCAACCCCAACATATGTGCGTGAGCACACACACACACACACACACACACACACACACACACACACACACACACACACACACACACACACACACACACACACACACACACACACACACACACAGACACACACACACACATGAGAAGACCTGCAGATCACACACACACACACACACACACACACACACACACACACACACACACACACACACACACACACACACACACACACACACACACAGACACACAGTGAGAAGGGAAAAGTGTTTTCCTGTGTCCTTTATTTAGCATTGGACTCATGTGACAGTTGAACTATGATGAACAAACGTAGACCTTTCCCACCTTCTCTGCCTTTCAGTTACAGGATGGATGGGGAAAAAACAAGTCTGCAATGTTGCATAAATAGAACAGCTGCAAAGTTATCTGAAGAGTTAAATGAAGTAGTTGATAATTGCTCACCCTAATTAGACAATGTACAAAAACCATAATATCAATCCACATACTATACGATGAAGCTGCTCTTATGGATTTAAAGAGCTGTTTGCATTCCTATAGGAGAGAAGACCAACTTCAAAGGAAACAAATGGTTGCTTGATATAGGCACTGCTCTTTCACATTGATTGATTTAAGCACTCCTTTTGATATTTGTACATTTTTGGAACACACTCCAAAAAGAAAAGGTGCCTGGAGTATCCTTTAGGGGTTCTTCAAATTGAAACTGTGGGGGAACCCCTATACATGTAACTTCTTTGAAGAACCCCTTTTAATGGATACTCAAATAACCTTTTGAAGAACATTTTGGGTTAATTTTTTATCTACACCCCCCCCCCCCCTCCCCCCATATTATTATTATTAATAATATGCATAACAGTAACAACAATAACACAATATTTTTGTTGTCAGTGTTTATTATTATTTAAATGGCAAATCAGAATAAAACAATTTTAAAATGAGGGGAACTCCCAGCAGAGCCCCAAGTCCAATGGGTATATCCTCTGGCGTGTTGATATTAATGTGTTGATGTTCTCCCTATCCATAGCCAGAATGATTTTGCAGTGCATGGTGATCAAACAGGTTTCCTGTTATATTCTATTCATCAGAGGTGTACAAGGGACAAACCTTACCTTAAATTGAGGAGATCTTTACATTTTTCAGTTAAGTGCCGGCTCCTTGCTGTCCTTTCAAATTCAAATCAAAATATTTCAGTTAGGCTGTTAGGTTCCCACAAGAACCCCCACTAATTAAGGAGGTTCCACGATGAAACCCACCTACTATGGGATTCTTGGAAGAACCTTTTGGGGGCAATTTTCAGTGCCTAGAACCCTCTTAGAAGAACCATTGTTGAACCACACATTTTTTGAGTGCATGTATTGTTATTTGGCATGGTATGAACATTTCTGTGAAAACATTGGTCGTTCCACCGGAGAGAATTAAGCAAAGATTTTTTTTAAAGTGAAGTACACAAAGCTTGTTCGTTGAGCAAATAATGAAGAACATGATTTGATTCATGTGGACTATTCAAATACTCACATGATATTTCTTGTTGTATTTTAAATAGCATTTGCAATCTATTTCTTGAAATAGGAATTAGGCATAACATTTCACAGTAAATTGCAGAAAACACTTGCAACAGTCTTATGTCCAAAAATGGGTTTGATCATTGTAGACAAATCAAATCTCTTTGTACTACTAAGGGTTGTGGCGGTCACTACATTTTGTCAGCCGGTGATTGTCAAGCAAATAACTGTCGGTCTCACGGTAATTGACCTTTAATCTCCAGGCTTCCACGTATATCCTCAAGCCACTGATGCAGACCCTTGGAACATCCATATTTTACAAAGTATAATACATCCATGTAATATATCCTACACCTTCACAATAAATTCATTATTTATTTTTGACAGGTCTAAAGGAGCATGCTATGAAGAAAATGTAGTCTATTTCAGAAGAGCAGAATAGCACACTCTGAGTTGTTCTTAGGTTAGGTCCTGATCAGGCTAAGCAAAATGGCTGTGGGTATTTTGCATTTTATTAGGATCCTCATTAGCTGTTGCAAAAGCAGCAGCTACTCTTCCTGTGGTCCACACAAAACATGAAACATAATACAGAATGACATAATACAGACCATCATTAGACAAGAACAGAACTACATACATTTTTTAAAAGGCGCACGTAGCCTACATATCAATGCATACACAAACTATCTCGATCAAATAGGGGAGAGGCGTTGTGCCACAAGGTGTTGCTTTATCTGTTTTTTGAAACCAGGTTTGCTGTTTATTTGAGCAATATGAGATGGAAGGAAGTTCCATGCAATAAGGGCTCTATATATCATACTGTACGTTTTCTTGAATTTGTTCTGGATTTGGGGACTATGAAAAGACCCCTGGTGGCATGTCTGGTGGGAATAAGTGTGCATGTCAGAGCTGTGTGTAAGTTGACGATGCAAACAATTTGGGATTTTCAACACATTAATGTTTCTTATAAAAAGAAGAAAGATGGAGTTGAATGTCTTTCTGCCTATAATTTCATTTGAAGTCCTCAAGTTTTTTTCCATCATTCTTTATATCATTGATCGTACCTTCATAATAAAGTTTATTCTTCTTTTTGTTGAGTTTAGTCACATCATTTCTCAATTTGCAGTAAGTAAGCTAGTTAGATGTACAGCCAGACTTATTAGCCACTCCGTTTGCCCCATGTCTTTCAGATATATAGTATTTCAATTCCTCATCTATCTGTGGAGCCTTAACATTTCTAACTGTCAGTTTCTTAACAGGCATGTTTATCAATAATTGGAAGAAGCAATTTCGTAAATTCATCAAGTGCAGCGTCTGGATGCTCCTGATTAATCACATCAGACCAGCAAATATTTTTTACATCATCCACATAAGAGTCACAGCAAAATATTTTGTATGATGTCTTATGCCCTATTTTAGGCCCAGCTGGATATAGCCACTATATTGTGATCGCTGCATCCAATGGGTACGGATACAGCTTTAGAACAAAGTTCTACAGCATTATTAAAAATGTGATCGATACATGTGGATGATCTTGTTCCTGTAGTGTTTGTAAACACCCTGGTAGGTTGATTCATAACCTGAACCAGATTACAGGCACTGGTTACAGTAAGAAGCTTCCTCTTGAGCGGACAGCTTGATGAAACCAGTCAATATTCAGGTTCCCAAGAAAGTAGACTCTCTGTTTACGTCACATACACTATCAAGCATTTCACACATATTATTTAGATACTGACTGTTAGCACTTGGTGGCCTATAGCAAAACCCCAAAAGAAAAGGTTTTACATGTACCAAGTGAACCTGCAACCACAGCACTTCAATAACACTTGACATAAGATCTTCTCTAAGCATTACAGGGATATCGCTCTGAATATATACACTGCTCAAAAAAATAAAGGGAACACTTAAACAACACAATGTAACTCCAAGTCAATCACACTTCTGTGAAATCAAACTGTCCACTTAGGAAGCAACACTGATTGACAATAAATGTCACATGCTGTTGTGCAAATGGAATAGACAACAGGTGGAAAGACACCCCAATAAAGGAGTGGTTCTGCAGGTGATAACCGCAGACCACTTCTCAGTTCCTATGCTTCCTGGCTGATGTTTTGGTCACTTTTGAATGCTGGCGGTGCTTTCACTCTAGTGGTAGCATGAGACGGAGTCTACAACCCACACAAGTGGCTCAGGTAGTGCAGCTCATCCAGGATGACACATCAATGCGAGCTGTGGCAAGAAGGTTTGCTGTGTCTGTCAGCGTAGTGTCCAGAGCATGGAGGCGCTACCAGGAGACAGGCCAGTACATCAGGAGACATGGAGGAGGCCGTAGGAGGGCAACAACCCAGCAGCAGGACCGCTACCTCCGCCTTTGTGCAAGGAGGAGCAGGAGGAGCACTGCCAGAGCCCTGCAAAATGACCTCCAGCAGGCCACAAATGTGCATGTGTCTGCTCAAACGGTCAGAAACAGACTCCATGAGGGTGGTATGAGGGCCCGACGTCCACAGGTGGGGGTTGTGCTTATACAGCCCAACACCGTGCAGGACGTTTGGCATTTGCCAGAGAACACCAAGATTGGCAAATTCCCCACTGGCGCCTTGTGCTCTTCACAGATGAAAGCAGGTTCAAACTGAGCACATGTGACAGACGTGACAGTCCGGAGACGCCGTGGAGAACGTTCTGCTGCCTGCAACATCCTCCAGCATGACCGGTTTGGCGGTGGGTCAGTCATGGTGTGGGGTGGCATTTCTTTGGGGGGCCGCACAGCCCTCCATGTGCTCGCCAGAGGTAGCCTGACTGCCATTAGGTACCGAGATGAGATCCTCAGACCCCTTGTGAGACCATATGCTGGTGCGGTTGGCCCTGGGTTCCTCCTAATGTAAGACAATGCTAGACCTCATGTGGCTGGAGTGTGTAAGCAGTTCCTGCAAGAGGAAGGCATTGATGCCATGGACTGGCCCGCCCGTTCCCCAGACCTGAATCCAATTGAGCACATCTGGGACATCATGTCTCGCTCCATCCACCAACGCCACGTTGCACCACAGACTGTCCAGGAGTTGGCGGATGCTTTAGTCCAGGTCTGGGAGGAGATCCCTCAGGAGACCATCCGCCACCTCATCAGGAGCATGCCCAGATGTTGTAGGGAGGTCATACAGGCAAGTGGAGGCCACACACACTACTGAGCCTCATTTTGACTTGTTTTAAGGACATTACTTTCCACTTTAATTTTGAGTGTGACTCCAAATCCAGACCTCCATGGGTTGATACATTTGATTTCCATTGATCATTTTTGTGTGATTTTGTTGTCAGCACATTCAACTATGTAAAAAAAAAAGTATTTAATAAGAATATTTCATTCATTCAGATCTAGGATGTGTTATTTTAGTGTTCCCTTTATTTCTTTGAGCAGTGAGCAGAACAACTCCTCCCCCATAAGCATTTCTGTCTCTTCTATAAATGTTATATCCTTGTATTGCTACTGGTGTATCATCAAACAAATTATCTAAGTGACTCTCAGATATGGCTTATAAATGAGCAAGTTAATGATTTCATTATTAACCTTATTTGTAAGGCTACATATATTAATATGGGCTATTTTCAGCCCTTTCCTGGATAGCTTATCAGAGTTAGACATAATATTGAAAAGAGCAGACAAAGCAAGAGAAAAAAAATACATTCAGCAGTCCATTAATCAATTGGTGTGTGTGTGTGTGCTGCGGGGTTGAGGCTACAAACCCATAGCCTTGGCTCTCTCATCCCTTCCAGGCTTCTGTGAGGGAGGGTGAACAATGAGCCTGTCGTAGCGGATGTACGTAATGTCCCCATGCACTCTGGCAGCTTTCATGGCTGGGATCAGTTCTTTCCTCTTCTGACGCACAGCTTCAGGATAGTCCTCGTTGAGGAAGATATACATTCCTCTCAAGTTCTTGGTTCTTTCCAGAACAGCTACCTTGTCCTTGAACCTCATGAACTTGACCACTATCGGCCTGGACCTGTCACCTGGGCCGGTGGTGGGTTTTCCAGTCCTGTGGGCGCACTCCACCTCAATCTTCCTGTGGTCCATCTTCAATTTCTCAAAGATAATTTCCCTCACTTTGACCTCAGACTCCATCCAGGTGTCATGTGGAGATTCTACAATTCCGTCCACAACCATGTTGTTTCAATTTTGATTGTCCCTCAAGATTTATCTGTCATTGTTATCATGGATTCACACACAAAACTGATGTCCTCTCTCAATGACTTACAGATTGCTGTCATCAACTCGTAGAGCTGACCATGGGAGAACTGCAAATTGTTCTTCAGGTCCTGAACCTCTCGAGTCAGGTCGTCCATTCTTTTATTAGTAGAATCCACAAGTATTTGGACAAAACACTTAAACTATTTTCTTGTTGTTGTAACAGCTGCTTATAAGTCTATTTTTGCTCGTTTAAAATATCCTTCATTTGTGATAGAGACACCACTGGCACTGTCCTCAATGGTACTCCCGCCGGCTTTGGTCTTTGTCATGGTAGCTAGCAACGTATGTTAGGCTGTTACTCCTTGCAGTTTCAGATAGGGCAGGTCACAGGGAAAATTGAAAACAAAAAAACAGCAGGGATCTAGACAGCCACAAACCCGGGCCAATCAGTGGTCCCAGCCACAATGGCCAACTGCGTCGCTGGCTGTGTTCAAGAACCCTCGCTAGCTTGATGTCCAGCTAGCTAGCAGCTAGGCTAGCTCCGAAGCCAAATAGCTCCTCAGACCCGTCCTTGGTTGGCAAGATTACTGGAAAGATACAAGCAGTCCCAGCAACTGATGCCAACTGCGTCGTGGGATCCAACATAAGAAGCTAGGTAGCTACCAAGAACTTTCTAATATACTTTTAAACAACACTAGTTCATTTAGCAGATTTGCTTAGAATTCCATGGCATTATTATTTTATAGTATAAAGAATACAATTGAACAAAGCTGAATAAAATATAAATATTTTCTGAGGGAGTGAAAACATGCGGCCATTCTGTGTTGAGCAGTTTAGTACTCCTATATGCTTAATTTAGAGGTAATAATGTAACTTTAGTTGTTCTACAAATGTTGGGCTATATGTTTCGATTTTTAATACACTGTAAGGCTGCATGATGTGACTCCAATGATGATTTGAAAAAAGTTGCTCGAATTTCACAGCGGCATCCCCTTTGTGGCCGTAATGCGCCCTAAAAAAATCCATGCTTTTTGTTGCCAGTGGTCATAGTGCCCTTTGCCCTGAGTGCTGCGTTGTGTCTTTCTCCCTGAATGCTGTGCGCTCCTAAGCAACTCTCACTCACATGGCTCTCCATCACCTTCTCTGGCTCTTTCTCACAGGCTACAAGTGAAGACAGACGTATTAAGGGAAACAACTGCGCTCATCCTTATCCAATTCTGAGGTGCATATTGAAGATATTGGAGGAACTGTCTACATTTACTTTTCGTCAGCCAACAAGATGAGTAGGCCTAAAGAATTAGCAAAAGCACTAGCCTATGTCAGTCTACTATCCCATATAGCACAAAAGTCGACCTATTCTATTCTGTGCGAGAAATAAATACTCCATACATAGTCTGGGACACCTGTGGGATGCAATCCCAAATTAATACAACCATCGCATCAATATAACTTTTTTACTCAACGTGGCTGACGCAACAGATCAGAACATTTAGCTTAAATTGTTGATAAACTATTAGGCTATTTCTTCACATTATAAGCGTAACAATGTGCACATGGCAGTAGGTCATAAGCGCCAATGTTCCATTAGCTGGAGAACACCATTATCAAAAGTGACCGCAAATGCGATTATGCATGTAATGCTTTTATTACAAAGGTGCATTTTTATAGGGGGAATTATCTTTCCCAAACTTGAAACTCAGGCAATGCTTATGTATGCCAGTTAGGCTCTAAACCCATTGGAAAGCGGATTAATGTGCTTAATTTTAAGAAGTTATTTGGCCACTTTAGTTGTGATACAAACCTTGTCAAAATATATAGGCCTATGGGCTAGGCTACATGAGGTGCGCGACTCCGATAAAAAAAAGGCTGTTTCTCATGCTGGGCATCATTCACAAGTGGTATTATATAATTCACAAGTTATAGGCTATAATTGTCACCCATCAGACTATTCATGATTTATCTTGTCTTTACATACAGGGCCTTCGGAAAGTATTCAGACCCCTTTACTTTTTCCACATTTTGTTACATTACAGCCTTATTCCAAAATGGATGAAATAGATGTTTTCCTCATAATTTTTTTCCTCACAGTACCCCATAATGACAAAGCAAAAACAGTTTTTTTGAAATATCACAAAAATAGAAATATCACAATTACATAAATAAGTATTCAGAACCTTTACTCAGTACTTTGTTGAAGCACCTTTGGCAGCAATTACAGCATTGAGACTTCTTAGTTATGACGCTACAAGCTTGGCACACATGTATTTGGGGAGTTTCTCCCATTCTTCTCTGCAGATCCTCTCAAGCTCTGTCAGATTGGATGGATTGGTCCCTGCACAGCTATTTTCAGGTCTCTCCAGAGATGTTCGATCACGTTCGTTCTTCTTTGCCTCAAGCCTGACTAGTCTCCCAGTCCCTGCCACTGAATAACATCCCCACAGCATTATGCTGCCATCACCATGCTTCACCGTAGGGATGGTGCCAGGTTTCCTCCAGACATGACGCTTGGCATTCAGGCAAAAGAGTTCAATCTTGGTTTCATCAGACCAGAGAATCTTGTTTCTCATGGTCTGAGAGTCTTTAGGTGCCTTTTGGCAAACTCTAAGCGGGCTGTCATGTACCTTTTACTGAGGAGTGGCTTCCGTCTGGCCACTCTACCATAAATGCCTGATTGGTGTAGTGCTGCAGAGATGGTTGTCCTTCTGGAAGTTTCTCCCATCTCAACAGAGGAGCTCTAGAGCTCTGTTAGAGTGACCAAGGCCGTTCTCCTCTGATTGCTCAATTTGGCCGGGCGGCCAGCTCTAGGAAGATTCTTGATGGTTCCAAACTTCTTCCATTTAAGAATGATAGAGACCACTGTGTTCTTGGGGACCTTCAATGCTGCAGGCATTTTTTGGTACCCTTCCCCAGATATGTGCCTCGACACAATCCTGTCTTGGAGCTCTACGGACAATTCCTTCAACCTAAAGGCTTGGTTTTACTCTGACATGCACTGTCAAATGTGGGACCTTATCAAAGTCACGACTGTCTTGGTGTGTTTGGACCATGTTAGTTTGCTGGTGATGTGGACGCCAAGGAACTTGAAGCTCTCAACCTGCTCCACTACAGCCCCGTCGAAGAGGATAGGGGTGTGCTCCGTCCTCCTTCTCCTGTAGTCCACAATCAACTAATTGGTCTTGATCACATTGAGTGAGATGTTGTTGTCCTTGAACCACACGGTCAGCACTCTGACCTACTCCCTATAGGCTGTCTCATCATTGTCGGTGATCCGGCCTACCACTGTTGTGTCATCGGCAAGCATGATGATGTTGGAGTCATGCCTGGCCATGCAGTCATGAGTGAACAGGGCGTACGGGAGGGGACTGAGCGTGCACTCCTGAGGGGCTCCAGTGTTGAGGATCAGTGTGGCGGATGTGTTGTTACCTACCCTTACCACCTGGGGGCGGCCCATCAGGACGTCCAGGGTCCAGTTGCAGAGGGAGGTGTTTAGTCCCGGTGTCCTTAGCTAAGTGATGAGCTTTTAGGACACTATGGTGTTGAACGCTGAGCTGTAGTTAATGAATAGCATTCTCACATAGGTGTTCCTTTTGTCCAGGTTTGAAATTGTGTGTGCATCAGGACAAGCCTCTTTATACGGTGAGGGATTATTTTCAGTTAGTCTGCAAAAATATGAACATGCATGTAGGTGTGTGAGCAGTACTATATGTGTGGGTACATGGATATGTTTTTTGATAAGTTCTCTGTACTGCCCTGATATCCCAGCACAATGAAAACATGCTAGTCATGAATTGAAGTAACAATGGAAAGACATAAAAGTATGAGCCATCAATAGTTGTTGAGTATGGAGTAATATCTTGCCCTTAGAAGTGAATGAGTCATAAGTGGCTAGTGTGATGGATCTTTGTTTTTTATCTATACAATTAAATGAAATTACGGATTGCCTCCTATTGGCTCGTCGTTCCCTTTGCATTGTTTGTATAAGGGCACAGGGCGATACCCAGATGCAGGCACGGGGGGGGGGGCAGATGGTTTGAGTCTCTGATATTTATTATAATCCAAGGGGCAAGCAAGAGAATGGTCATGGACAGGCAAAAGATCATAACAAGGTCAGAGACCAGGAGGTACAGAGTGGCAGGCAGGCTCGATGTCAGGGCAGGCAGTATGGTCAGGCAGGCGGGTTCAGAGTCATGGCAGGCAAGGGTCAAAACTGGGAGGACTAGCAAAAACAGAGAAAAGGGGAGGAAGAAAACAAAAAAAACAGGCGCACGGAATGACACGCTACTTGACAAAACAAGCCGAACTGGCAACAGACAAGTAGGGAACACAGGAATAAGTACTCAGGGACTAATGAGAAAAACAGGTGACACCTGGAGGTGGGTGGAAACAATCACAAAGACAGGTGAAACAGATCAGGGTGTGACAAGTTTGTTCATCTCAATTGTCAGTAAAAAACACATTTGTTTAAGCAAGTCAGCCATATCAGCTTTGTTTTTTAAAAAGGCAGTAAATGAGGCTGAATTAACTGTTTCGCTGCCAGACAAGGCTCCGCTGACAGCCAGGTGTAGCGGTGGTAAGGATTCACTCCATGGTGCTGAAAAGAAAGCTCTGCTGTTAGGACAGCTTTATGTAGACCCCAACAGTTTGCGTGCACAGTTTGTCACCGTTATAGTGCAATTTATGTATTGTTTAGTGTTGCGTAGTGGCTTTGCTTGCGTGCATAAAAAAAATTGGGAGGGTTTGCCCCAACAAGATTTACAAGCTAAAATCGCCACTGTGGCATAATAATACCATATAGTAATAGAACTCAGAGAGATATAACACCACACCCCACAAAAAAAACAAGACATAGTCTAGATAAGCCTTAAAACCTTGGTTCATAGTCAAATTAAACCAATTTGAATGCCAAGACGCTTTTGATGTTTTGATGATTCAATTGTAAATTAACATCAGTTTACATAAATGGCCTAAAGTAGTCTCCACTGATATAACTGGTTGAGTGTGCAGGTCTAACATCTGTTGGAATCCTGAGATGCTTCCCTGGTGAAAGCTACACCTCCCAATGCCCAGAGATGGTGGAATCGCTTATTCAGAGGCCGGGCATTAAACAAGGCTCCTGTTGCACAGGAGAGCAGTCACAGCCAGCCAGAGGGATCAGATTATATCTGGTTCCAGTCCGACACAATAGTAAGAGAACAATTAAGCTGTTCATGTCATTAGTATGTTTATTCACTGACACAAAACTGTGTATTATAATAGCTCTGATCATTCAATATATTTGCTTGAATGGATATTCTCGACTGATCATTCGTCAGGCCTATATTGGCTTGGGTGGAAGCCAGCTTGCTTGACCCCACAGATATTTATGATGTGAATTTGCTTAATTGGATGTCATTTGTTTTATTCTATTTATGGTGGACCAATGTGAACATGCAGCAACTGAGAACAAATGTCAAAGGATGTATTGAAAGCCGCAGGGCTACTTTTGAATTGCCTGTAAATCTCATTATTATTCCCTTCACTTAAATTTCAACGACATAACATTTCAGCATATGTTATGGTACAGCACACAATAGGATAAGAATCACGAGTATGTGTTGACGTTGTGGACTGGGTTTCATCTGGCTTGTTTTCATGGAACATGGTGTTCCTTTTCCCTGGAAGCATGTCCATTGAGCAATACATTTAAGTCAAAACTAACTTGTCTCATCAGCTTACCCGCCATTGTTTTCATTTTCCAGCGTGAGAAAACTATGTGCTAATCTTACTTTCATCCGAAGAAAATACATTCCTCTCTGCACTCCTTTCATGTGTTCGTCACATTATGTATTGAGCTTTGCAGTTCCCCTCTAGACCTCGTGTGCGGCGGAAAATAAACTTGGAGGAAAATACAATTTAATCTGCCTTTGAAATACAGTATATGGCTAAAATACTTTGAAGCATTGACACATTGACATTGACTGATATATTTCATTATTGAAAGAAGCATTGCAAAATCATCTTACAATAGCTGATACATTATGTAGTATGTAATATTATATAGTAGGCTAAAATGGTGCAATTTGGTGCAGATGACCTGCACCTATATTCTTCAGCTTCTGTTAGAAATTAGAATTCATCATCTGACATCATCATTCTGTTTGGAGGCTGTTTGTGGACCTTTCAGTGTCATGTAGAGCTGTGAACAAAGAGAACTGTAGTCACAGAAAACAATGGAAGACGGACAACAAGGGCAATAAACAACAAGCCTAATATGAGCCAACGCGCTGACATCTGTTGGGGGAGAGATGACCCCCTCAAAATACGCCAAGGGAAGAGAGCAAATATTGGCATAAACAAGGGTCCTAAAGGTGGTCCTGAATGTTGTTTTGCTGTACCCCCAGAGAATATTCAGTTCAAAGAGTTGTGCACAGAACACCACAGCACTGCCGCTATAATGAACTGCTTTGGACTCGCCCTCCTCTGAAGTTACATTGATATCCATGAAGCCCTTTGGGGGCACCCGGGGGAGTCAACAAAACACACACACTCCACGCATCTCGTCTGTGGACATCACGCCGCCTTTGCTGAACAAAACCCGAGTGGCACCGGGGGGTCATACGGTGTGCTATCAGGGAGCTACTTAAAACACGTCTCTGGCAGGGTTGGGCACAATTCAGAATTTTGGAATTGACTCCTATTCCACTCAGTCATAGAAAATGAGAGTTTCATTGAATCTGATACCAGATACTAAAGAATGTATCACTTTTCTCTGGAAACAATGTTCATGTACTCTTTTAACCTCAGTGCTTAGAATAGCCAATTATATTTCCTCCAATCATTTCATTTGTTTGGCTTCTTTTTGAAGGCCTCAACTTTAGGCTTAAACTAATGCATTCTTGGAAATGTAGCATTTCCGCCATATTGAACAAAAGTTAAGTGATTAATAACTTAGAATATTCGCATACAGGTTTTGTTTTCCTTGATCATCAATTTTAAGAGTTTGTCCTGAAAAACAATTGTTTCAACAATATTTCATATGCATCTTTATAACAACATTGTAACGGTCGTCGTATGAAGGAGATGACCAAAGCGCAGCGTGGTAAGTGTTCATCTTGATTTTTAATACAAATCGTGAACACTGAAACAAAAACAATAAAACGACAAACGAACAGTCCTGAACGGGGAAATAAAACACAGAACAGAAAATAAACACCCACAAAACACAGGTGGAAAAAGGCTACCTAAGTATGATTCTCAATCAGAGACAACTAACGACACCTGCCTCTGATTGAGAACCATACCAGACTAAACTCAAAACACAACATAGAAAAACGAACATAGACAACCCACCCAACTCACGCCCTGACCATACTAAAACAAAGTCATAACAAAAGAACTAAGGTCAGAACGTGACAAACATGTTCAATGTTTTATGTTTATATTTGTATAGACTACACCTAATATAGAATGGAAGTATCACGTCTCAGGCTAATACCCAGATGCAGACACAGGAGGCGGATATGGGCCATGGGAGTGTGGTGCCAGAAAAATAACCTCTCACTCAATGTCAACAAAACAAAGGAGCTGATCATGGACTTCAGGAAACAGCAGAGGGAGCACCCCCCTATCCAAATCGACGGGACCGCAGTGGAGAAGATGGAAAGCTTCAAGTTCCTCGGCGTACAGATCAATGACAAACTGAAATGGTCCAGCCACGCAAACAGTGTGGTAAACAAGGCGCAACGGCGCCTCTTCAACCTCAGGACACTGAAGAAATTTGGCTTGGCACCTAAAACCCTCAGAAATGTTTACAGATACACAATTGAGAGCATCCTGTAGGGCTGTATCGCCACCTGGTACTGCAACTGCACCCCCCGCAACCGCAGGGCTCTCCAGAGGGTGGTCTGCCCAACGCATCACTGGGGGCAAACTACCTGCCCTCCAGGACACCTACAGCACCCAATATCACAGGAAGGCCAAAAAGATCATCAAGGACAACAATCACCTGAGCCACTGCCTGTTCACCACGCTATCATCCAGAAGGCGGGGTCAGTACAGGTGCATCAAAGCTGGGACAGAGAAACCGAAAACAGCTTTTATCTCAAGGTCATTAGACTTAAATAGCCATCACTAGAACATTAGAGGCTACTGGCCAATATACTTGAAATCATTGCCCACTTTATTAATGGAAAACGAATCACTTTAATAATATTTAAATATGTTGTATTCCTCATCTCATATGTATACACTGTATTCTATTCTATTCTACTGTATCTTGGTCTATGCCGCTCTGACATTGCTCGTCCAAATATTTATATATTCTTAATTCCATTGCTTTACTTAGATTTTTGTGTATTGTTGTGAAACTGTGAGATATTTATTGTAAGATATTACTGCACTGTTGGAGCTAGAACCACAAGCATGTCGCTCCACCCACAATAGCATCTGCTGAAAAAGTGTATGTGACCAATAAAATGTGATTGATTTGATTTGTGTGCCTTTCCAAATCTTGTTGTAGAAAAATCTCGAGGATGATCAATGAAAAAAGGATGCACCTGAGCTCAATTTTGTGTCTCATAGTAAAGGATCTGAATACTAATGTAAATAAGGTATTTCAGTTGTTTATTAATAATAAATGTACAAAAACAATTGAAAACCTGTTGCCACTTTGTCATTATGTGGTATTGTGTGTAGATTGATAAGGGGGAAAAAATATTTCAGACATTTTAGAATACGGCTGCAACATAACAAAATGTGGAAAATGTCAAGGGGTCTGAATACTTTCTGAATGCACTGTATATTAAGGACATTCCGAAAATGAAAAGCTTGATATTTTGATATTGTCAATTGAAAGTCCTTCAACAGTCTTTTCTCTTTGTTACAATACTGAATAAGTCTCCATTACTGCCTTATGTCTAATGAAGACAGCTAGTCTGCTATGTACGGTGCATTCGGAAAGTATTCAGACCCCATAACATTTTGTTACGTTACAGCCTTATTCTAAAATGTATTACATTTTTAGTTTTTTAGCAAATTTATTTAAAAAATGTAAACCGAAATATCACATTCAGACCCTTTACACTCAGACCCTTTACTCAGTACTTTGTTGAAGCACATTTGCCAGCCTTGGGGCTCCTTGAGTATGACCCTTCTGTCTCTGAGCTCTATGTACAATTCCTTCAACCTTGAGGCTTGGTTTTTGCTCTGACATGCACTGTCAACTGTGAGACCTTATATAGACAGGTGTGTGTTTTTCCAAATCAGGTCCAATCAATTGAATTTACCACAGGTGGATTCCAATCAAGTTGTAGAAAAATCTTGAGGATGATCAATGAAAAAAGGATGCACCTCAGCTCAATTTCGAGTCTCATATCAAAGGGTCTGAATACTTATGTAAGTAAGATGTCTTTTTAATTTTTTGTACATTTGCAAAAATGTCTAAAATAAAATATTTTATCCATTTTAGAATAAGGCTGTAACATGACAAAATATGGAAAAAGTGAAATGGTCTGAATATTTTCCAAATGCACTGTATGTCATCCTGTGTGTGTTTACAATTGAGAACATAATTTGCTACAAAATACAGGCTTTGCATGTCTGCTGAACTGCCCCAGTGCCCTTTAAATATGAAAGTCATTCCTTCATACTTCTTTGTATTCAGTAGGCTACATATTGCTCTCTTACATACAACGCAAATGTTGAGATGCACACAAACACACAGACACACAAAGCAGATGCAGATACTCCGTATTGGAAAGGAATGTAAAGCTCTCTTGCTCGAGACAAAACATTTTGCGACCGTGGACATTTCTATCTGCACCCAAATTGCCTGACATTCCCAACGAGGTACAACGAAAACAACAATGGCGATGCTATGTCTTCCAATGCCACTGTCGAACTTCCAGAGACAAATGTTTTGCAACCTGGCAGTCTACAATTCTGAGATGTTGTTGTAATCGCCTGGATGCCAGCCAACGTGGAATATGATAGGTTAAATATACAAAGCGGGGAAAGCAACTTCCTCCCGGCAACCTTGACAACCTGGCCTGGTGACATCTCCTCTCATGTGTACGTGCCACTCTGCTACGTTTCCTGATTGGCCCTGTTGGCTTCCTGTCTCTCGTGTAGAGCAGATAAAGACAGAGGGCAGGGAAAGTAATAACACTTTGTTACTTCATTTTGACGCTACAGTGTACCAACACAATGCTACATTGGATGCCTGAAAGGTGTTTATTTGGACCAAAACCATGACCATAAGGTTGAGTTTGTTTGTCTGTCTGTGTCTGCCATGCATAATCAGCCAAGACGTTGGGCTTGTTGGCTGGTTGTTTACAATATCTCTGGCAGTTAATACATGAAATCCACATGATAATTAAAGCAATACACACACACTCACACAGAATGCTGTCAGGCCGCCACACATGACTAGCAACAGTTGAGAAAACACACTCGGACAGACACAATAGAAAACCCCAGGACAGTGACAAGAAGAAAAGTCTGTCTTTACAGTAAGACTCCTGCTGTACATTCCCCTCTTCCTCTTCGTTCTGCTAAACACTCATTGCAGATCCCATTATGTGAGGATGAGCTGACATGAAGACACACAAGGCAGTCCAGTATGCTGCCGATGTTCCCGAATCCCAGGCTCTATTCCTAATTGCTCCATGAGGAATTTGTCAAACAGCAGACCACAGCATCATTCCAATGGAAGAATCCCCCTTCTCTTCTCTTGACACACTGGGCAGACAGACACCAAGTAAGAGGAGTCAATGCCCTGTTTGTTGATGATACAGTTGAAGTCGGACGTTTACATACACCTTAGCCATGTACATTTAAACTCAGTTTTTCACAATTCTTGACATTTAATCCTCGTAAAAATGCCCTGTCTTAGGTCAGTTAGGATCACCACTTCAGTATAAGAATGTGAAATGTCTGAATAATAGTAGAGAGAATTATTTATTTCAGCTTTTATTTCTTTCATCACATTCCCAGTGGTTCAGAAGTTCACATTCACTCAATTAGTATTTGGTAGCATTGGATTTAAATCGTTTAACTTGGGTCAAACCTTTCATGTAGCCTTCCACAAGCTTCCCACAATAAGTTTGGGGAATTTTGGTCCATTCCTACAGACAGAGCTGGTGTAACTGAGTCAGGTTTTGTAGGCCTCCGTGCTCACACACGCTTTTTCCGTTCTGCCCACACATGTTCTATAGGATTGAGGTCAGGGCTTTGTGATGACTTTGTTGTCCTTAAGCCATTTTGCCACAACTTTGGAAGTATGCTTGGGGTCACTGCCCATTTGGAAGACCCATTTGCGACCAAGCTTTAACTTCCTGATTGATGTCTTGAGATGCTTCAATATATCTACATAATTGTCCTCCTCATGATGCCATCTATTTTGTGAAGTGCACCAGTCCCTCCTGCAGCAAAGCACCCCCACAACATGATGCTGCCACCCCCATGCTTCATGGTTGGGATGGTGTTCTTCGGCTTGCAAGCATCCCCCTTTTTCCTCCAAACATAACAATGGTCATTATGGCCAAACATTTATATTTTGTTTCATCAGACCAGAGGACATTTCTCCAAAAAGTACAATCTTTGTCCCCATGTGCAGTTGCAAACCATAGTCTGGCTGTTTATGGCGGTTTTGAAGCAGTGGCTTCTTCCATGCTGAGCGGCCTTTCAGGTTATGTCGATATAGGACTTGTTTTACTGTGGATATAGATACTTTTGTACCTTTTTCCTCCAGCATCTTCACAAGGTCCTTTGCTGTTATTCTGGGATTGATTTTAACTTTTCACACCAAAGTACGTTCACCTCTAGGAGACAGAACGCGTCTCCTTCCTGAGCGGTATGATGGCTGCGTGGTCCAATGGTGTTTATACTTGCGTACTGTTGTTTGTACAGGTGAACATGGTACCTTCTGGCGTTTGGAAATTGCTCCCAAGGATGAACCAGACTGGAGGTCTACAATTTTTTTTTCTGAGGTCTTGGCTGATTTCTTTAGATTTTCCCATGATGTCAAGCAAAGAGGCACTGAGTTTGAAGGTAGTCCTTGAAATACATCCACATATACACCTCCAATTGACTCAAATGATGTCAATTAGCCTATCAGAAGCATCTAAAGCCATGACATCATTTTCTGGAATTTTCCAAGCTGTTTAAAGGCACAGTCAACTTAGTGTATGTAAACTTCTGACCCACTGTAATTGTGATACAGTGAATTATAAGTGAAAGAATCTGTCTGTAAACAATTGTTGGAAAGAATTACTTGTCTCATGCACAAAGTAGATGTCCTAATCAACTTGCCACAACTATAGTTTGTTAATAAGAAATTTGTGGTGGTTGGAAACGAGTTTTAATGACTCCAAACTAAGTGTATGTAAACTTCCGACTTCAACTGTTTGTGCCATAACCGCCTATTGCAATTTGTCAAGACAACATATATCAAATGTTTTGCCTTGCGTGCCAAGCCACCAACTCACCACCAGCACCAGCCAAGGCCTGTCCCAATAGGCTTGGTGAGAGATGGAAACATCTATTTTGGTCAGGTTTTGAAACTGTTTTTTTATGAATTTGTTATCCTTGATGGCCTGTGTAATTAATAACACCATCTTAGTATTCTGCTTCCTCTTTCACTGCAGATTGCAGGCCTACTAGGTCACATATTTGGGTTTGGTTACATAAACCAGTCACAGATGGAGTTTTGATAAGACAAAAAATGACAAGAAATCAAGTCAGAAACTCTGTAGCAGGCCACTGCTATCCTTTCATCCTGTTCTTGTATGTATTAAACAATTGTAAGACCCCAACATCTGCCAAACGCTGCAGGAATAGCCGGAATAGCAAAATTATGTAACTGTACAATGTAAAAATATACACCCACTACCACTTCACAATTATTGTTTTCATGGCCTGCTGCTTCTGAGTAAGAGAAGTGTTCTTCAGATGAACCATGACCGCAGTGTTGCCTCAGCTCACATTAAAACTGCTGTACATGATGTTCCAAAAAAAGACAGAATGTAGCAGGAAAAAAAATAAAAATAATAATGAGGTTTCAGGTTACATGAACCTAAGTTTGGCCAAAGAAATTCAATTCCCATTATGGTTCAAATGTGTGGATGTTAAAAAAAAAAGTTAAACGTGACTGAATTACTTTTCACCAGAATTCCCCTGCCCAGTCATGTTTCTTAGCATGTCAACGAGTAGCTGTTGAAAAGGAAGCTTTAATATTCTCTTCTTTGAGATGGCACTCAATCATCTATTCGAGGAGAACAAGTTGTATTGAACCTCTAGTCAAATCTAACCAATGAAACTTTCTGGGAAATAGAATGAGGTAAATTAAGAAATGAATTAATTGCCAGAAAACACAAACATCTGTCAGTGTTTTTATTAGAAACAAGAATTACAAAAACTTTGGCAAGTTCTGTGAATCAACAATGGCATTTGTATAAAATACATTCCGTTTAAGGTGTGTGCTGCACTGAGCATGACACCAAAGCTGCATTGCTGACCTGAAGCCACCATTCTCTCCAATATTTGGAAATGAGGTAAAAGTCCTCAGTAATTTCTTGGAATGTTCTTTAGTACACTTCAAAGTGACATCCTCAACGTAAGGCTTAATGTAACACTGAACAAATGTTCTGCAGACATGTATAAACTGTTCAGAAACATCAAGGCACAGGCATCTGGGTTGAGACAAATGCACAAACCACACGGCTCAGACATTTCCTCTTTAGCTGCTTCTAAAACGAATCATTTGAGCCTGAAGCAGCTTCGCAACAGACTCACACGTTTCTTCCTCTTATCATTGTTGTGAACGGTCATAATAAATCAGTACTAGTCTCTATTTGAGAAGACACTATGCATAGGTTTGTGCGAAAGAACTAGCTTGTACGCAACCTCAATTCCTCTTGAATTCATCCACATACAAAGAAATTCACTTAGTTTCTTTATCCAGTACTGTTATATTAACATTCAGAATATGTTGAACAGTGCCATATAGAGGATAGCTGCTGCATCAGAATCGCTCATGCAATCATTTCAGTTCATTTGCAGATACTGCAGGCTTTCCCTTTTGCATAGCATTACCTGTGTACATCGGCTTAATATCTAAACCTGCTGACTCAACTCCTCTTCACCAAACCATGACTTCTCAGAAAAGTGCTCACTTGAATCTCATTTACTTGACTATCAGTAGAAATATTCATGGGAACATCATGATTGAGTCATAATACATAACGCAGGTCGACATCTAGTCTATATGTTACAAGGCAAAGGGGAGTTGGGTATTACAGATGCCTCAACATTAAACCAGCTGATTACTTCTTCATATCACATAGCATTCTAAGGCTTAGGTATCATCTGCAACTCCAACTCTCCCCCTAACAAAAATCAAGTGATTCTCCCCCAATATTTCCCCAAATTCAGTAAAAAACACAAAACATTTATTGTGTGGGAATCATTGATTGGCAGGAGGGGCTCTGTTTCCTCATCCAGAGCCAAAATCACTTTGGAGGACAGGAACCATGGGACAAGTTATTTCCTTTCCTTGCTCAACATAACATGTCCATCTTTCTTTTTTTTAAAGGGCTTCCTCCACAACCAGGTCCTGTCGTCTCCATCTCCTCTTCCACCTTCTCAGCGGTACTCTTAGTCCCTACCAACAACAGAAGCCACATCTTGGGACTGGGTAGCCAGTTTCGGATAGTAATCCAGGAGAAGACAAATCACTTTGCGTAATTAAGTCGGGTCATCGCGTGACGCTCAAGTGGTTGGTTCAACACGTCATGCAGCGACGTCTCATGTTGAGGGGCTGAGGGTTTGGGTCGACCTGCAGGCGCAAAACACAAAGGTATACGTTTCAATAAGGCACATTGGGTCATGAAGTGTAGAGAGTTCAGTTAAATCACAGAGTATTCTAAGTGGTGCTAGCTCACCTCGCAGTACACCGGAGGGGGTCGGAAGCGGAACTCCTGGACAAAGGCCCTAAGTGGGTGCTCCATGATCCCACTGAGGTCCTCCTCAGGACGGTGGGCCATAGTGTTCTGCTCAGCCTCCTCATCAGTCACCACAGAGCTGTAGTCAGGAGGAGCTGTATGGGGGAGAGAAAGAGGGGACAGATGAGTAAACCATTTTTCCTAAGGTTGGAGATTTTCAGGGGGTTTGGCATTTAGCTTTGGGGAACATGTTATGTCTTGTTTACAATGAGACACACTTACGCTCAGGCTGCTCAGGGATGGCCATGCGGAGCCATTCCAGGTTGACACTGTACTGGCTGCTGACGCTAGAGGTGCGGCTGCCGAAGGGATGCAGGGGGATGGTGCCCATCACCAGCGGCAGCTCTAGGCACAACTTAGAGGTCCCAGGAACATCCACACATACCTAAGTGGTGGAGCGGGGAGAAAGCTTTTAGAACTACAGTAACATGGACTCTTCAGTAGGGGTAAAACCACTAACCTCTAATTAGCTTTTCATTATCAATAAGACATACACTCAACAAGGAACACCTAATAAACGTGAATGAAGTGCTTTCCATTCTGCCTAGGGAGTGAACTCACCCTGAGCATGTATTCCACTTTGATGATGCGGCACTGCAGGATGGAGGGCCCGACTGGTGGGATCTTGATGGCGCGGCCATGCCAGGTCTCCCTGCGCTGGGCCCCCACCACGTCGCCACTAAGCGTGGCCACCACAGCCTGCTTCTGCTTCATGGTGCCCCGGGCGAGGAACGTCTGCGTCTGTGTGATGTAGGCCTTGGGCACCACAGAGCGTGAGGTGGCATTGTCAAACTCAGCAAAGACCGGAATCACCTCACCTGGAAGTTGGAGAATAGATGCTGTGACATTATATTTGGTTCAGTTAAAAACAGTTATAACTATTTGTTAAGTTCAGGCCACTAGGGTTAAAGGATATGGTTCTTACCTGGTGTGTAACCTTTACGGTCAATCTTGGCAGTTATCGACACCTGTCCAAAGTTGTGGTACCAAACCCGTGCCATCTTGTCTTTGCTGCCAGCTTGGGGGGCCAATAAGGCCGGTGTGTTGATGTCAATGGGCTCAATGACTGTGAACTCCTTCTTGATCTTCCTCACTGTAGCCCAGGGCCTATGCAGCTTCACCTTCACCCAGTAGCGGACGCTGCCATGCTTGCCTTCGAAAGATGTTACCAGTGTCCTGTTGGAGTAAAACACATCAATTGATTAGACCTTCGTTGTTCTTTAATAAGATGTGATGTTTATCATAGGCCCAAATCAAATGCAATCAACATTTGCAATCAACACAGTGCATTACTGTATGCTAATACTGAACCGAAACCATTCATTCCAGAAAGGGATACTTACTCGTCAGGCAACTGGAAACTAAATGGAAATTCATGTCTTCCAGCAGGGAGGAGGATGAGCTCGGCATTATCTGAAAATAAATTAAATAAAAACAAGCATTAATGGTGACAACTTCTGATACATTCATTGATTACTGAAAGAGGGCCTTCTGCTTTCCAATGCTATGTACTACCTAAAATAAATATTGGATAAGTCACAGTTCAATTTCTCATTACAATGAACTGCAACTGAAGTTACTCTTTTCTCATCAAACAAGAGCACCATATTTATCCGATATTAAAAACGTTAGGTGGTACATATCACGTCTTTCTCTATACTACTTGCAAAGGGTGGTTCCTTCTCACTGTCACGAGAACAGATATTTGTCAAACCTGGTGCTTTTGAACGGGTATTTGCAGGCCCTTGATTTGTGGGTTATTTTGTTGAAGTTTATATTATTTATGGAAGCACTGAGTCCCCTTTTAGAGTTATTACTTTTAGAGTGAATCTAACTTGCATTGACAACACTTGGACTTATTTATTTTTTAAATGACAGAATAATTCAAAGTTAATAAATAACAAAATACAACATCATGAGAGAAACCCCCCACAAAACGCAGTTGTGTACAATAACATACTTTTATCTTGATTGAAATTTGCTCGAGATGGTTTGTCCGGAGAGTAGCATAACATGGAGCACGATTGCTTACATTCACCGAGAAAGAGTGAATGACTAACCTGCTTGTAAAAGCACTTCTCTTCGGTTGAGATATTCCACTTCGTCGCTGTAGTTTTGAGTATAAGCAGTACTAGACCCAGCCGAACGAGACTCGGTCCAATACACTTTAGCAAAACCTTCGGCGTGCAACTTCAACGACTCCACTTTACATTCCCCTGCAAGGTCCAAAACAACTTTTCCAGACACCACGTCCCCACTGCTGAAAACTGGAGGAGAGTCGATTTCTGGAGAGTCAAAGACGATGTCAAACTTTTTCAATTTGCCGAAAATCATCTTGAGGCGTGTTAATTCCAAAGGGATTACTTTTGCTAAAATGTTCTTGCGCTCTTGTTCAAGTTGTCAAAAAGCGTAGAGCGTTTCAGTTGTCTCTCTGGCTTGTCGCTACACAAAACTGATGCAGCAGAGACCGCCACAGCTCCTTTTTGCACGATGTGAAAGGGGGCGGGATCTCCGAATATATTACATAAGGTGCCATGCATAGACTGTAGCAGGCTAATAAACATCTTCCCTGGGCGTGGAGTTCTCAGAGCGAACAGAGAAAACAGTGCCTGGTGATTGATGGTTACAGGTTCTTAGACAAAAACAGACTTAACTGAGCATGCCTGGAGACAGCAAAGATCCTCCCATTTAGTTTCACATTGTACATTGTCACATTGTACTATTGTGCAAAGGTATTTATATTCGCTTAAGCTCGGGTCCATTTTTAACATCCTGTACATGCGGTCTATGCATTAGTTCCAAGAAACCGAACATGCAGTTTGCAAAATGTATTTTCTTAGAGAGCAAACATGATGATGATTTGAAACGTCTCTAAAGCCCTGTATGAACGATCATGAAACAGTTTTTTTTTTTACTATTAGGCTACCACTTCAAGAAAAAGCAATAATGATAAAGGGAATGCGCATAAACATGAAAGTGCATCTGCTTGCAATACAAATACATCTATTATATCTTACAGAACATTTCGTTCCAGGCCCTCTAGATTGCAAAATCAGGGGTGAAAAGTTGTCCCAAAAAAAACTAAGTTGTTTACTTATTTGTTTCCTGAAAGTATGTGAGGGTTATATACTGCCTCCTGTGGTGTGAACGACACATGCAACAGCTGGGCTTTGTCATGGAATACAGACGAGTACCAGTACTGTGCAACTTTATGATATCAACCGCCTCCTGGTGGCTATATGACAACTTTAAAAATTGTGTAATCAACTTCAGTGAGCTCTGACCTGAGACTTCCTGTAATTGCTGGGCCGATGAGATAAAAGCCATGTATGCTTGCATGCCTGCATGAAGTATGATTTTGGACTTATACACCCACGTTGAATCAAATAATTAATGGTATGCAGACTCATCACACTAACAAAGTTAATACCATGTACATATGTGTTCAGAACAGATGTTATTCAAAACAAAGACCTATCTTGGTAGAGTGCCAAATTATGTACAGAAGGCTATAGCTATGTTTTCCGGGGGTCTGGCTTAAGGCACACAAACAGCAGGACTTTAGCCAGAGTGTATTCACACAAAGAATACATGAAAAACACAGTCTAGTTTATTGCAATGGACATGGACGGCATCATTACACATTTATCAGACGACCAAAGACAGCTGCAGTATCAGTATCAACATGACATGTCTCAAAACCAAATCAACCAAACTAATGTCATGAAGGGGAGTAAAACTATTCTGTAATTCTATCTGACCATGTGAAGAAGGCTATGTTCATATGACATATGAAATGAGATAAGAGGTCCACAGAATATGTTTGCTCACATTGCTTTTATAATGAAATAGGACTGCACTTCATAAACTATTTCCCAACTGACTTACCGCGATTAAAGATTCATTTGACAAATGTCTGCACCCTGAAGTCCCAGCCATTTAGCAATTATTAGTCAGACTCGAGGCAAATAACAAAGGACTGTTGGGGTGTAATTTCAACAACTTCCTGTAGAGGATGTTAATCTAGCTGCCTCCACATGTTTTTCCCTTGTTACCTGAGAGACAAGATGCAGCATTTTTTAAAACCCCCACACCTTTTCAGGCCAGCAGCCATCTTCGGCCTCTGCCTCTTCCTGGGCTTCTGCACTCACTCTTTCTTTCACTTTAGTTTATACATTCCAAAACCACTATTTACAGTCTAACAGTCATAATGAAAGAGAAAGTGTCAAAAACCCCAAGAGCGAGACTCAGAAAGAAAATGGCCATGCTCCTTTTCTGATTAAGCCTACAATTATCAAAACAAATCTACAATCAAACCAAAATGTAGACATTTACTTTGGCTCTGTGAAGGAAAATATGAAGTTCTGTCAGATACCTGACTTGATTAAATCAAAATACGTCAAAGTTGATCAGTATGATCAGCACTCGACTTGGGCAGGAGTTCATCGGAGTTCAATAACCAATACCCGGCACCTCAAATTTTCACTGCTTGAGTTCCTGCACCTCTTATAGAATATTATCTCAAAAGTACTGTGTTCCTGCACCTCTTATAGAATATTATCTCAAAAGTACTGTGTTCCTGCACCTAAATATAAATAGTACTGGCACACAAAATGAGTACTGCCACCTATTTTAGTCCAAGTCAAGCACTGAGTATGACATGTAAATTGTGTTTTGAACACCATCCAATAAATAATTTCCTGTTATTCTTTGGGAAATGTATCATAATTAGCCTATCCACATATAAAAACTGGCCAACACTTTTATATTAAGCTGCCCCTCTGCTATACTAACTTTATGTAACCATGAAATTACTCAGCTGTACATGGTAGTTAATGTGTTATAACATTAGCTAAATCCACTTTAATTTTACCTTGAGGTTAGAGAAGGCGGCCTGTCAAGAGGTCAGCAACATGTACAGTACCAGTCAAAAGAATGGACACACCTACTCATTGCAGGGTTTTTCTTTAATTGTACTAATTTCTACATTGTAGAATAATAGTGAAGACATCAAAACTAAGAGACCTGGTCAGAGACCTGGCCATGTGGTGCCAGGATAACTACCTCTCCCTCAACATGATCAAGGCAAAGGAGATGATTGAGGACTACAGGAAAAGGAGGACCGAGCACACTTCCATTCTCCTCGACAGGGCTGTAGTGGAGCAGGTTGAGAGCTTCAAGTTAAGGTGTCCACATCACCAACAACCTGGTGGTCCAAGCACACCAAGACAGTCGTAAACAGGGCACGATAATGCCTATTCCCCCCCAGGAGACTGAAAAGATTTGGCATGGGTCCTCAGATCCTCAAAAGGTTCTACAGCTGCACCATTGAGAGCACTGGTTGCATCACTGCCTGGTATGGCAACTGACACTACAGAGGGTAGTGCGTACGACCCATTACATCACTGGGGCCAAGCTTCCTGCTATCCAGGACCTCTATACCAGGTGGTGTCAGAGGAAGGCCCTAAAAATTGTCAAAGACCCCAGTCACCCTAGTCATAGACTGTTCTCTCTGCTACTGCATGGCAAGAAGTACCGGAGTGCCAGGTCTAGGTCCAAAAGGTTTCTTAATAGCTTCTACCCCCAAGCCATAAGACTCCTGAACAGTTAATCAAATGGCTACCCTGACTATTTGCAATGCCCCCCCCCCAACCCCTCTTTTACGCTGCTGCAAATCTCTGTTTATTATCTATGCATAGTCACTTTAACTCTACCTTTAACTCTACCTAACCTGTGACCCCGCACATTAACTCTGTACCGGTACCCCCTGTATATAGCCTCGCTGCTGTTATTTTACTGCTGCTCTTTAATTATTTGTTATTTTTATTTGTTATTTTATTTTTTACTTATCTATTTTTACTTAACACTTATTTTTGGTTAAGGTCTTGTACGTAAGCATTTCACTCACTGTAAGATCTACACCTGTTGAATTTGGCGCATGTGACAAATACAATTTGATTTGATTGTCAAGGCACGCCATGCATGACAGCTGACTTTCTAGTGAAACATTAACTCCACCAGTCCTGCATTTATTTACCTGCCAGTCTGATGGCCTAGATCCAATCCCTATAAGTATGTTGCTGCTACACGTGAGCTTCATTCACACACAACAGAATTGTACATATTAAGTTCATGCTGTCAACTATTTTCCAGTCTCTTGTTATTCTACAGTGCCTCTAAGAATGTCATTTTCTAATCGATTTGTGTTTAATGTTTTATAACTAAAAGTAGGGCCTGTGTCTTCAGTGTTTCCATATTTACTGTGTCCTACAGTAGGCTTGGTCAAATCCAAGGTGCACTACTTTTAGAGATGCATGCTTTTTACCAGGCAATTAATTAGTTCCATTCATGGGCTCAAAATTAGAATTTTATAATTGCATTAATAGGAAATCAATAGATACTAATCCTTTTGAACATTTTAACATGGTTGACATATTTACATTTTAAAAATCTGTTGACAAATAACCCGTGTGATTTTTCCAGAAATGCAGAAGAATTACCTCGGATGAGATGTTGTCTCTTCCTAAAGTAAGTGATTTTGGAGGTGTAGACGTTGTAAACTGCATTTATGCCCACACTGTGATCCTCAAGCCAGTGGGCAGTGGCAACCCCTCTTCCAATGACCTTCATGGAGTGCACTTTCGTCTCCCTGTTGAGCTCTAAAACGACATGTCCTGACACTATCTCGCCGCTGGCATACACAGCACCGTCCGAGTCGTCCAACTCCAGTTTAAAACGTTTAATTGTCTTGAAAGTCATTCTTTGGAGGGAACATTTATGAATTATACCACAAGAAAATGTAGCCTGTGACACAAATACCTGATGGCGCCTTGTTGTTTGTGAAAAGAAAACATGAATTATGCATAAACACACGGACCTGCCTATACTAAATTTAACCGTTTTTGAATTACATATTTCACACCTGCAGACCAAAGTTCTGTCAAAGAACACAAACCAAACCTACCTTCAAAAAATGGGATGGTGTATTTGAGTTCTTCACTGTAATATTTATATTGTTACAATGTTTCTACCACATAATTTCTATGCTCAAGTACGAATGGGTTTCTTTAACATAGACAAATGAGAAAAAAGCACATGAGACTCACGCCGTCCACTCGTGTATACGAGTGTGGCCAGAAAGCGACCACTGTTTTCAGTGCCTGAAAATTCATTCAAATGAATAAATCAAATGGAATGGAATAAATCAAATACAATATATACAATATATTCAATAGTTGCAGGTATATATTTATGAAAATATGTTGTGAACATAGAATATTTCCCATATTCTATCGGATAGTAATTGTGCATTCACAAAAATTGTTAAATAAATCAGGGCTACCGGATTCACATGCACAAAACACAGGATCAGAAAGCTTACTATACACACACATTACCACCTCATTTCAATATTAGAGGTCATGTCACGCCCTGGTCTTAGTATTTGTGTTTTCTTTCTTTATTTGGCCAGGCCAGGGTGTGACATGGGTTTATTTTGTGGTGTGTTTTTGTATTGGGGTTTTTCGTAGGTTTTGGGATTGTGGCTTAGTGGGGTGTTCTAGCAAAGTCTATGGTTGCCTGAGGCAGTTCTCAATCAGAGGCAGGTGATTCTCGTTGTCTCTGATTGGGAACCATATTTAGGCAGCCATATTCTTTGAGTGTTTCGTGGGTGATTGTTCCTGTCTCTGTGTTAGTTGTCACAAGATAGGCTCAGTCACTTTGGTTTTTCTTTTTTCATTGTTTTGGAAGAGAAGAGAAGAGAAGAGAAGAGAAGAGAAGAGAAGAGAAGAGAAGAGAAGAGAAGAGAAGAGAAGAGAAGAGAAGAGAAGAGAAGAGAAGAGAAGAGAAGAGAAGAGAAGAGAAGAGAAGAGAAGAGAAGAGAAGAGAAGAGAAGAGAAGAGAAGAGAACGAGCGCCATTCTCCTTGCGGAGATGGTGCAAAATACATCAACACGGTCGGTCCCTGGGATTGGGCTGGCCAACACGATTCGGTTTGCTTGGAAGGAAAAGGAGTTGGAGCCTTTAGGACGGGAAACTTTTGGAAGGATAATATTGATGGGGATTCTAAAGCTGACGGTGAAGGACGTGTTTTGTTTCCAAGGCAACTCGTTGGAGGGAGCATACGACGTGGCACTATATACAGAGGAGAAACACGATGATATCCTGAGAAGGGCAAGAGCAGTGGGAGGTGAGAGGCCGATGAGCCACTATGAAATAACAAGCCTGGCGAAGAACAACTTTAGGGTTGTAACTGTCAACATTTACAACCCATACGTTAAGGACGAAGAGGTGAGGGCCTTTCTGGGGAGATGCATGGATAACGTCTCCTCAGCAAGGCACCTCAAAGGCTCCCTTGGGTTTTGGAATAGGAGGAGAGGCTTCCAGGCCCTCCTCAGGGAGGACCCAAAAGGACATGGTGGCTACCTCCATCCTCCTGCTATGTTCTCCCTAGGGGCTGACAGGGGGACGTTGTTTTATGCACGTCAGCCCCCATTTTGCAGGCGCTGTATGGCCTACGTATTCGCCTCGTGCAGCACAAGAAAATGCAGATTTTGTGGATCTGAGGAACAAGAGGCGAGGGATTGTGACAAGCCTAAGGCGTGCCACGGGTGTGGCTCGTCAGCACACCTGTGGCGGGGGTGCCCGGCTCGTCAGAGATCATATGCGTCTGCGGCTGGGGGGGGAGCAGGAGCGGGGGATGGGGGAAGAAGAGGAGGGGAAGGAAGCACGCCTCATGACCAGAGTACAGGTCCAGAGGGGAAGGCCGCAAGGAAGGAGGAGGAGCAAGAAGCGGTAGATGGAAGAGAGAAGGAAACGGAAGGCACGGGAGTAGGAGAACCAGGAAAAGCGGCGGAAGAAGGCAACCGAGTGGTGGAGCATGAGAGAGAAGAAAGCGAGGGAGGAGTGTTGGAGAAGGAGACGGTGGAAGAGCAAGTGGATTGGGGGGAAAGTGCCCTGGTGGAAGAGATGAGGGGTATGGTGGAGGAGCTGACGGGGGGGGAGGGTGGTATCTCTCCACTGCCGCCATCACCAAAGAAGAGAATGAAGAGGAGGGTGCGATTGGCCGACAGTGAGAGGGAGGGGATGGCCAAGAGAGTGATGGGGGTGGGAGAAACCTCTGGGTTGCTGCGGGTTTCCCCAGGCCCTCAACTTCTGTTGGGTGGGGACACACCTAACAAGACTCAGGACTGGGTACAGGAGGAGGTGGGGAGTTTTTTGTTTGGGGACTCAGCCTCCCCAATTTTTTTTTTCCAAACCAGCTGCAGCACTGGTGAGGGGGAGGAGTGTGGGGGTAGACCCAGGGTGCAGGGCACCCCGGAGCCAAACACTATTCCTGCATCCTGGGTTGGTGAGATGGAGGAAGAGGGGGGGATGTCGGGAGTACGGATGGTGTTCTCACCGGTAGATATGGAGCAGGGGAGCATCGGTCTCCTGTTTTTTTTTTTTTTTTTCTGTCTGGGTTTAGAATTTGAGTGCATTACATGTTTTTATTTTATTATTTCATGGGGTCTAATTTTACTTTTGTTAGTTTAAATGTAAGGGGTTTAAGGGATTTTGTTAAGAGGAGGGCGGTTTTTAGTTATTTGGAGGGTGTGGGGTTTGATTTTTGTTTTTTACAGGAGGTTCACCTGAGGGATGGAGGGGATGTTAGTAGGTTTAAGAGGGTGTGGGACAAGGGGGAGTCGGTTTGGGGTATTGGGGGGGGTGCACTCGGGGGTAGGGATTTTGTGTGGGCACAGGGAGGTAAAAGTGGAGGATTCTTTTGTGGTAATGCAGGGGAGGGTTATAGGGGTGGATGTCACGATAAGGGATTGTACATTTAGATTAGTGGTGGTGTATGGGCCACAGGTGGTGGCAGACAGGAGGGAGATAGTGGACTGTCTGACGCCCCTGTGTGTCACAAATAGGAAATTAGTGATAGGGGGGGATTTTAATACAGATTTAGGAATAGGGGGGGATAGCAGTGCAGGCGCCATTACCGGGCTAATGGCTTGCCATGGTCTGGTTGATGGTGGTCTGCACACTACTCCGAAAATGGCCTGTCCTACATGGCGCAACTCCAGGGGGGTTGAGCGGAGGCTCGACTATATATTTGTACCCAGGTCTTTGGGTAAGTTGTCTGGGCGGCTGTTGCCTGTTTTCTTTTCGGATCACGACGGGGTGCTCCTGCAGGTGGGGTCGCCAGTCTGCCTCTTTGGTAGGGGGTACTGGAAGTTAGATCGGGATGTGCTGGAGGAGCAGGCTTTTGTTGACGGGTTTTATGGTTTCTTTTGGAGGCTTGAAGGCCTCCGGTCCATGTGCGAGGGGGTGTTAGAGTGGTGGGAATTAGTTAAGGTGAGGATTAGGGCTTTTATAATAGGGTATTGCAAGAGGAAAAAAAGGGTGGAGAGGAGGGAGGTGGATCGTATCCAAAGGTTCATTGAACTTGAGTACGAGGCAGGCAACCTCGGCGGGTCGTTTGACTGGGAGAGATCCGCTACCCTAAAGGCGCAGCTCAGGGAGTTGCAGGAGCGGAAGGCTCGAGCTTTCCTGGAGCGTGCGCATAGTGGCTTTCTAGAACACAATGAGACTTGTTCTGCTATGTTCTTTAAGTCGGTTAGGGCCAGACAGAGTAGGAAGGTAATGCATGGCGTTAGGGAAGAAAATGGTAGTATAGTTAGAGAACCAGAGGATATGGTCAGGGTGACAACTGATCATTTCCAAGGTTTATTTAAGGAAAGGGAAATAGATGTAGAGCAGGGAAATGTGTTTTTAGAACACTTGTCCAGGCGGTTGCCGGAGGACATTAGAGAAGTGATGGAGGCCCAGATTTCACTAGAAGAGGTTGAGAGCGCTCTTAGGAGGATGGGAAAGGGGAAGGTGCCTGGGATGGATGGGCTGCCGGCTGAGTTTTATCTCAAGTTTTGGGGTATACTTGGACCAGTGGTCCTCGAAGTCTTGAAGGCCATCCTTGAGATGGGGGTCCCGGGGGGATCAATGGCTGTTGGTGTGCTGTCACTTTTATATAAGAAGGGGGAAGTAACAGACCTTGGCAACTGGCGGCCGTTGACCATGCTGTGTGTAGATTACAAGCTACTTGCAAAGGTTTTAGCAGACCGGTTGCGCACAGCCCTTCCCTACGTCGTCCATGAGGATCAGACGTGCGGGGTAGAGGGCCTCTCTATTAGATGGAACCTACAGTTAATCAGGGACTCCATCGCTTGGGTTGAAGATAGAGGACTGCCTTTAATGGTAGCAGCGCTAGATCAGGCGAAAGCCTTTGATCGCGTGAATAGATCCTTTTTATTCAGAGTGTTAGGTCGATTAGGATTTGGGGTTCATAGGATGGGTTCATAGGATGGATTCGTACATTATATGTCGGAGCGGGGTGCCGAGTTAGTGTAAATAGTCACTTGGGTGATGTTTTTGACCTCTCGTCTGAGGTCAGGCAGGGGTGCCCACTCTCAGCTCTCCTCTTCGTTCTGTACATGGAGCCTCTGGGGGCTGCCATTAGGGCAGACACAGGGGTGGAAGGCTTGTTGATCCCTGGAAGTGGTGGGCTGCGTGTTAAGATGACGCAGTACGCCGACGACACTTCCTTGCTGCTGTGCAAGGACTCGTGCCTGACAAGGTCCCTTGCCATCTTTGGGGATTTCACCAGAGCGTCGGGAGCGGTTCTGAACCATGCAAAGTCTTCCGTCAAGTTTTTCGGTAGATGGCGCGGTAGAACGGATGTGCCCGGGGGGTTATCTCTCTGTGAGGGGGCCCTGAGGATTCTCGGGGTCCATTTTGAGACCTCCGGCTCAGCGACGCTAAACTGGAACATGCGTATCGCAGTGGTACAGAGGAAGCTAGCAATGTGGAAGGCTAGGTATTTGTCTTTTATGGGCAAAGTCCTGGTCCTAAAGGTGGATGTGTTGCCGTCTCTTTTGTATTTGGCGTACATCTACCCATTGCCGGCTTGTCTGAGAAGGCCTCTAGTGAGGCTTGTGTTTCAGTTCATGTGGAGTGGCAGGTGCGAGTGGGTCGCCAGGGCACGCATGCTCTGTCCCATCGGGGAGGGAGGTAGGGGGGTACCACATTTCCCCCTCAAGCTGGACACAATTTTTGTTTCTTTCTTGTTAACAGAGCTTGTTCATCCAGTGATACACCTGTCCGGTTACCTCCTGTGGGTGTTCTTCTCTTATCAGGCGAGAAGCGTAATGGTGTGGTCTAACACGGGTCCTCGGGCGGAACAGCTGCCATGGCACTTTGGTCATGCGGCCAAGTGGCTGCGTGCGCACCCTGAGGTTGAAATTGCCCGAGTAGGTTTAGATCACAGGCACCTGTATGAGGAGGTCAGAGAGGCAGGGAGTCCGGCGCCTGTAGTGGGCATCTCGGAAGTGGTCTGGGAGGGAGTGCAGGCGCGGGGTCTGGACAACAGGCTCAAGGACCTGAATTGGTTGAGCCTCCATAAGTGCTTGCCGGTACGTTCCATCATGTACCGGTATAGTTTGGTGCAATCCCCCACCTGTCCAAGATCCTCTTGTGGCAGGGAGGAGACTGTGCGCCATGTCTTTTGGGACTGTGCCTTTGCCGGAGTAGTATGGGCTAGGGCACGGGTGTTGTTAGGTTTGGTAATTTTGTATTGACGTGGGCCAGGTTAGAGAGAGGTGTAGGGAGAGCGAGAGGGACGGATAGGGACAGGTTTCTGCTCTGGCTTCTCATGAGTCTCTTTAAACGGGGGCTGTGGGAAGCCAGGCAGAACATGGTGAAGACAGGGAGAGATTGGGGGGTGGAAGGGATAGTGAGGAGGGTGGAAGGAGATTTGAGGGGGAGGATGAAGAGGGAGGAGAGGAAGTGGGGGCAGCATGCTGCTCGGGAGAGGTGGAAGGGGGGTTTAGGGCTGGGTGTCATTTAGATTTGTAAGGGGATAGATTAGGGACGGGGAGATAGGGAAAGGTAGTGAGATAGGGAAAGGTAGTTTGTAGGGTGACGGGGAGGGAAGATGCTCCCCTGAGGTTTTGTTTGGGGTTTTTGTTTCGTTAAATTAGTTCAATTAAAATACCATTATTTGAGTATGTATGAAAATTATGAGTTGTAAAGAATGAATGGTATTGAAGATAATAAATTATTTTTTATAAAAATAAAAAAATAGGCTACCACGCTGCATTTTGGTCCGACTCTCTTTCAACGGAGGAAAACCGTAACAGAATCACCCACCACTACAGGACCAAGCGGCGTGGTGACAGGCAGCGGCAGCAGGAGCTACGAAGTTTGGAGTATACGACTTGGGAGGAAATAGACAGGTGGGCGGTCGACCCAGAGAGAGTGCCGGAGCCCGCCTGGGATTCGCTGGAGCAGTGCGAAGAGGGCTATAGAAGAATGGAGTTGAAGAGACAAGCACGGTGGCGCAGAAGGAAGCCCGAGAGTCAGCCCCCAAAATGTATTGGGGGGGGGGGGGGGGGGCTCAGGGAGAGTGTGGCAGAGTCAGGCTTCAGACCTGAGCCAACTCCCCCTGTTTATCGTGAGGGGCAGCGATCACAGGACTTCTGGACGTGGGAGGAGATATTGGACGGAAAAGGACCCTGGACACAGCCTGGAGAATATCGCCGTCCCAAGGAAGAACTGGAGGCTGCGAAAGCGGAGAGGCGCTGGTATGAGGAGGCAGCACGGCGACGCGGATGGAAGCCCGAGAGTCAGCCCCAAAAATGTATTGGGGGGGGGGGGCTCAGGGAGAGTGTGGCAGAGTCAGGGTTCAGACCTGAGCCAACTCCCCCTGTTTATCGTGAGGAGACCAGAACCAGAGCCGGTGTTGGAGGTGAGTGAAGCAGAGACTGTGAAGGAGTTAATGGGGAAAGTGGAGGAGAGAGTTATGAGGGAGTTGCTAGGTTGGTGCTTTAGGTACGATATTCGCCCGACGGAGCGTGTCGGGGATTTGATGGCACCTGGGTCAGCACTCCATACTCATCCTGAGGTGCGTGTTAGTCAGCTGGTGAAGATTGTGCCAGCCTCACGCACTAGGCCTCCTGTGTACCTACCTAGCCTTGCACGTCCTGTGCCAGCCCTGCTCTCAGGCTCTCCAGTACACCTTCCCGGTCTGGTCCATCCTGTGCCACCTTCACACACCAGTCCTCCGGTGGCAGCTCCCCGCACCAGGCTTCCTGTGCGTGTTATCAGACTGCGGCCCGGAGCGAAGAGGGTAGCTTGCAGCTAACGTTAGAGTAGAGGACCTTGTGCTTTTCAGGTAAAATAACAACTCAATGTTTATATCCCAGGACAAATTAGCTAGCAAGTGCAAGCTAACTAGCCATACATGTTTAATGCTTTTCGACCTGTCCCCAAATTAATGTCCTGCAGGGGGACAAAATACATTTTGTGTGTAGGGGGACAAAATACATTTATGCACAATAGCGACGAGGCACACGCGCAGTCGGTTTGGGTTCCATGAAGGTGTAGCTATTAGACCTACTAGTTCTCAATGGGCTTTGGTCATAAGCCGAGCACAATGTAAAAATAAAAATTTCAGACAAACACGTTTTCTTTCAATGTTCTTTCTTCTAATGAGAGTTATTAGGTAGAAACAGTAAAACTGTGTGATGTGACGATTGCATTAGCTCTATCTCTGCACATGTGCCTGCGTTCAAGGGTCTACTATCATTAATCCCACTTCTAACATTGCCTATGATTATTTATTTTTGAGGGCACAACTGTACTCAAACTACAATAAATGGACAACTGTGAAGTATTTCATAGCTTGTAGTAGAGGTCGTCCGATTATGATTTTTCAACGCAGATACCAATACCATTATTGGAGGACAAAAAAGCCGATGCAGATTAATCGGCCGATTTTTTTTTAAATGTATTTGTAATAATGACAATTACAACAATACTGAATGAACACTTATTTTAACTTAATATAATACATCAATTTAGCCTCAAATAAATAATGAAACATGTTCAATTTGGTTTAAATAATGCAAAAACAAAGTGTTGGAGAAGAAAGTAAAAGTGCAATATGTGCCATGTAAGAAAGCTAACGTTGAAGTTCCTTGCTCAGGACATGAGAACATATGAAAGCTTGTGGTTCCTTTTAACATGAGTCTTCAATATTCCCAGGTAAGAAGTTTTGGGTGTAGTTATTATAGGAATTATAGGACTATTTCTCTCTATACCATTTGTATTTCATATACCTTTGACTATTGGATGTTCTTATAAGCATTTTAGTGTTGCCAGTGTTGCGGGCGATTCCCTGATCCACCTCTACGCAGACGACACCATTCTATATACTTTCGGCCCGTCTTTGGACACTGTGCTATCTAACCTCCAAACAAGCTTCAATGCCATACAACACTCCTTCCGTGGCCTCCAACTGCTCTTAAACGCTAGTAAAACCAAATGCATGCTTTTCAACCGGTCGCTGCCTGCACCTGCATGCCCGACTAGCATCACCACCCTGGATGGTTCCGACCTAGAATATGTGGACGTCTATAAGTACCTAGGTGTCTGGCTAGACTGCAAACTCTCCTTCCAGACTCATATCAAACATCTCCAATCGAAAATCAAATCAAGAGTCGGCTTTCTATTCCGCAACAAAGCCTCCTTCACTCAAGCCGCCAAGCTTACCCTAGTAAAACTGACTATCCTACCGATCCTCGACTTCGGCGATGTCATCTACAAAATGGCTTCCAACACTCTACTCAGCAAACTGGATGCAGTCTATCACAGTGCCATCCGTTTTGTCACTAAAGCACCTTATACCACCCACCACTGCGACTTGTATGCTCTAGTCGGCTGGCCCTCGCTACATATTCGTCGCCAGACCCACTGGCTCCAGGTCATCTACAAGTCTATGCTAGGTAAAGCTCCGCCTTATCTCAGCTCACTGGTCACGATGGCAACACCCATCCGTAGCACGCGCTCCAGCAGGTGTATCTCACTGATCATCCCTAAAGCCAACACCTCATTTGGCCGCCTTTCGTTCCAGTACTCTGCTGCCTGTGACTGGAACGAATTGCAAAAATCGCTGAAGTTGGAGACTTTTATCTCCCTCACCAACTTCAAACATCAGCTATCTGAGCAGCTAACCGATCGCTGCAGCTGTACATAGTCTATTGGTAAATAGCCCACCCTTTTCACCTACCTCATCCCCATACTGTTTTTATTTATTTACTTTTCTGCTCTTCTGCACACCAATATCTCTACCTGTACATGACCATCTGATCTTTTATCACTCCAGTGTTAATCTGCAAAATTGTAATTATTTGCCTACCTCCTCATGCCTTTTGCACACATTGTATATAGACCCCCCCTTTGTTTTCTACTGTGTTATTGACTTGTTAATTGTTTACTCCATGTGTAACTCTTTGTTGTATGCTCACACTGCTATGCTTTATCTTGGCCAGGTCGCAGTTGCAAATGAGAACTTGTTCTCAACTAGCCTACCTGGTTAAATAAAGGTGAAATAAATAAATAAAATAAAAACAGTATATCTTCCGTACCTCTCCTCGCTCCTACCTGGGCTCAGACCAGCCACCCTCAAAGCAGTGTTACCCATGCAGAACAAGGGGAACAACTACTCCAAGTCTCAGAGTGAGTGACGTTTGAAACGCTATTAGCGCGCACCCCGCTAACTAGTTAGCCATTTAACATCACATCGTTACACCAGCCTAATCTCAGGAGTTGATAGGCTTTAAGTCATAAACAGCAGGGCTGCTGGCAAAATGCATGAAAGGGTTGTTTGAATGAATGCTTATGAGCCTGCTGGTGCCTACCATCGCTCAGTCAGACTGCTCTATCAGATCATAGACTTAATTATAACATAATAACACACAGAAATGTGAGCCTTAGGTCATTAATATGGTCGAATCCGGAAACTATCATCTCGAAAACAAGACGTTTATTCTTTCAGTGAAATACGGAACCGTTCCGTATTTTATCTAATGGGTGGCATCCATCAGTTTAAATATTCCTGTTACATTGCACAACCTTCAATGTTATGTCATAATTACGTAAAAGTCTGGCAAATTAGTTCGCAATGAGCCAGGCGGCCCAAACTGTTGCATATATCCTGACTCTGCGTGCAATGAACGCAAGAGAAGTGACACAATTTCACCTGGTTAATATTGCCTGCTAACCTGGACTTCTTTTCGCTAAATATGCAGGTTTAAAAATATATACTTCTGTGCATTGATTTTAAGAAAGGCATTGGTGTTTATGGTTAGGTACACGTTGGAGCAACGACAGTCCTTTTTCACGAATGCGCACTGCATCGATTATATGCAATGCAGGACACGCTAGATAAACTAGTAATATCATCAACCATGTGTAGTTATAACTAGTGATTATGATTGATTAAGTTTAATGCTAGCTAGCAACTTACCTTGGCTTCTTACTGCATTCGCGTAACAGGCAGGCTCCTCGTGAGGCAGGTGGTTAGAGCATTGGACTAGTTTACCGTAAGGTTGCAAGATTGAATCCCTGAGCTGACAAGGTAAAAAATCTGTTGTTCTGCCCCTAAACAAGGCAGTTAACCCACCGTTCCTAGGCTGTCATTGAAAATAAGAATGTGTTCTTAACTGACTTGCCTAGTTAAATAAAGATTAAATAAAAATAATATATAAAAATATAAAAATATTTTTAAAAATCGGCGTCCAAAATTACCGATTTCCGATTGTTATGAAAACTTGAAATCGGCCCTAATTAATCGCCCATTCCGATTAATCGGTCGACCTCTAGCTTGTATTCCTGCTGGCAGTATCACATCAAATCAAATCAAATCCAATTTTATTTGTCACATACACATGGTTACATACTGTACCTGTCGAAAGGCTGCGGTCATACTTCTGATGTGACTTTATCTCTCCACAATATCATCATCCTGGCGGTCAGGTATGTATTATGTAGGCTATGCCTGGGTGCCTGGACTCTTAAGCTGCTCCGACAACTATTGTTTCTTTCATGAGATGAGTTTGCAAAACTGCTCAAAGAGATGGCACCCAGACTGTATATCGTCCTGGTAATATTTTTTTGAATTTCTGATCTTGGCTGTTTGTTTTTTGTTGTGATTTCAGATCTTGGCTGACTTAAAGAGGTGGATTCATATTGGTATGTGTTGACTTCAATGCTTTCCACAGTTGTGACAAGTTGGCTAAGATGCCCTTTGGGTGGTGGACCATTCTTGATACACACAGGAAACTGCTGAGGGTGCACTTGGCACCTACTACCATACCCCCTTCATTGGCACTTAACCTGTCTCCTCCTCTTCATCTACACTGATTTAATTGGATTTAACAAGTGACATTAATAGATAGCATAGCTTTCACCTGCATTCACCTGGTCAGTGTATGTCATGGTACGTTTTCTTAATGTCTTGTACAGTCAGTGTATATCTCTGACAACTCCTCATCAACTGTATTAGCTATTTGCACCCACACACTTTAAATTGTATACTTTTTAACTTAAATGACTTACTATTGTGTATCATGTGTATGTACTTCTATCTAAATACAGTTAATTTATAGACATTTGTTCAACAGACGATTACATGGGTTGAGTCCTTCCACTGAACTACTGTATTCCTAACTTTTCTTCATGTACCAGCTTCTCCTTCTTCCTCTCTGCACTGTATTCCACCCTGGACTGTCTGTAGACTGGAGTCTGTCTCCTAAGAAGGAAACGCATCACCGTCAATTGTTTTTGGTTGTTGATGTTTTTTACAGCCAGCGTGGAACCAGATATAAGGCTGTATTCAATCCGTATCGCGGAAGATCCGTATTAAAATGCAAAAGGTCATTTCCGATTGAGCCGACATATGCAGCGTTTAATTACGAATGCAGTCTCTGCGAACACGGGAACATGGCCTTTAAATTTCAGACGAGCTAATAAAAGGTGGATCTTCCTCGATACGGATTGAATTCAGCCCATAGTCTTGGTTTTCTTAACTTATTCCCAATCTCTTATTCTATCAGTTACAGTATATGAAATAAATGTACCGTAGACCTATATCACAATCTAGAGTTTGTACCCTGTCTATGGGCTGTGCCAACCATCTTGGTGTAGATATACTTGGCCCAGAATCGGTTCATTGTGTTCAGAGCCTTGGTGAGGAAGTCATCAGCTCACGGGACACGGACGATTATACATTGTTTGGGGGTCCACGTGATGAAATCAGTTCTTGTTCTACAAACATCTGCACCTGTGTTGAACCTAACATAGTGAGAGAACAAAACCTCGTGAAAACTGACTCTGCACTTAGCAGTCTATGCTCCTATGAACTTTTTGATGTCACTCAACATTTTGGTCAACTGTGAACTTTGTTGATATGCATTTTCCCTTATAACTGCTATTTAATTCAGTGTAAATGTTTACCAACCTGAGTGTTGGAGAAGTGGTTCTTCCTCAAAGAAGTTGCATTTGCCAGATGCCCTCTCTTGTTCTGTAGCCAGTCGTCCAGAGTGTTGTTGTCTTGTGCCCAAAGGACACTTGACATCCAGGACTCTGTGTACAGCCACCCATGTCTGATGTGATTCCTCCATCACCCTCCACAATGGTTTGACTTGAGCATTCATGAGGGTGCAGTCGGACGCCCCATCCACTTTCAAATAAGTTATTGGGCTTCCAAGGAATGGTAATTGTTCATATTATGTGCAGTGCAGATACCTTGTAAGATAAAGGGCAAAATACATTAGAAAAATGTACTGAATGCACAACTCAGATTATGTTTTTTAGGAGAAGAGGTAGGCAGGCACTGGGCAGGAAGGGGATGCCAGTAAGTCTAATGCCATCACCCCTCTATCCTAATGCCAGGACTGGAAATGTAGTCGTTTTTATATAGTACATTACTATAATACTTTTGACTATTGTATTTGACATAAAGTAGGACTGACAGGTGTCTAATAAGCTAAAGTTTTGAACTGTAACTTAATGTAGGTTAAAAAATGGAGAGAAGGCTATTATTACAGCCTCAGATCTTGGAATAGGGGTCAGGCAGCCTATGGGTCAGGCAGCCTATGGGTCAGGCAGCCTATGGGTCAGGCAGCCTATGGGTCAGGCAGCCTATGGGTCAGGCAGCCTATGGGTCAGACAGCTTATGGGTCATGCAGCCTATGGGTCATGCAGCCTATGGGTCATGCAGCCTATGGGTCATGCAGCCTATGGGTCATGCAGCCTATGGGTCATGCAGCCTATGGGTCAGACAGCCTATGGGTCATGCAGCCTAATGGTCAGCAAGCCCATTAGTCATTTATAAGGGGTATTATTAAGAATAAATATCTAACTTGAAATAATGAAACTCAGCTGCGAATTGGTAGGCCACACAAGCTCACAGAATGGGACCGCCAAGTGCTAAAAGCGCACAGCGCGTAAAAATCCTCTGTCCTCAGTTGCAACACTCACTACCAAGTTCCAAACTGCCTCTGGAAGCAATGTCAGCACAAGAACTGTTCTTCAGGAGCTTCATGAAATGGGTTTCCATGGCCAAGCAGCCACACACAAGCCTAAGATCACCATTCGCAATGCCAATCGTCGGCTGGAGGGGTGTAAAGCTCGCAGTCATTGGACTGGAGCAGTGAAAATTCTCTGGAGTGATGAATCACGCTTCACCATCTGGCAGTCTGACGGATGAATATGAGTTTAGCGGATGCCAAACTGTAAAGTTTGGTGGAGGAGGAATAATGGTCTGAGGCTGTTTTTCATGGTTCAGGCTAGGCCCCTTAGTTCCAGTGAAGGAAAATCTTAATGCTATGGCCTACAATTACATTCTAGACGATTCAGTGCTTCCAACTTTGTGGCTACAGTTTGGGGAAGGCCCTTTCCTGTTTCAGCATGACAATGGCCCCGTGCACAAAGCGAGGTCCGTACAATTATTTTATTTTTTTGAGATCGGTTTGGAAGAACTTGACTGGCATGCACAGAGCCCTGACCTCAACCCCATCGAACACATTTGGGATGAATTGGAACACCGACTCCGAGCCAGGCCTAATCGCCCAACATCAGTGCCCGACCTCACTAATGCTCTTGTCGCTGAATGGAAGTCCCCGCAGCAATGTATCAACATCTAGTGGAAAGCCTTCCCAGAAGAGTCGAGGATGTTATCGCAGCAAAGGGGGTACCAACTCCATATTAATGCCCATGATTTTGGTCATGTAGTGTATATACTTTCTATACCCTATAGGGATAATTAATACATATTAATGGGGCCTTCCGAGTGGCGCAGCTGTCTAAAGCACTGTCTAAAGCACATGACCTAAAGCACTCTAGGTCATGTTTCGGAGGATGCATGACTCGACTTTTGCCTCCCGAGCCTGTTGGGGAGTTGCAGCGACAAGACAAGATCGAAATTGGGGAGAAAACGTTTTTATGATCTTGCCAGACTTGTTGGGGTCTTTCGTCGGGGTGAATCTGATGGGGCAGCAGGAAAGCCCCACAATATTCGTAAAAACGAAGCGATTTTACCCTGCTCCTCGGCAGGAAGGCTGGACGAATAGTTTCAGGAAATGTTTTGATTAATATAATGTATTATATGTAGAAATAGTTCAAGTAGTTAAAATAGCAAGATACTTTCCCCTCAGTTTTGCAATGAGCGACAATGGGTAACCAAGGATTACGGCAGGTCCTGTGTCCACCAAACAGTAGGTGGAGTCTCCAACCAAGGGGCGTGGCCAACACGTGATCGCCCCTAAAACGACATAAACAGTCCCTTAGGGTGCCCAGGGCCCTGACATCCAAGGTGCCCCCTATTGATTTTGTTCATCAATCTCACTCAGATATCATTCAAATAGAATGTCTTGATAAAATGTGCTTTAAAATGGCAAGAATTGCTCCCCAACCCATCGCTAAATGCGTAGAATTGCAGGAAATTAGCTGTAAAACAAAATAAACTTTTTCTCTGTCATCAAAACGGGGGCCACTAAAAGGCTAGGGCCGGCCCTGGGTAACCTAATATAGTGTATATCTAATATAATGACCTTGGGCCATGTTTCCTCATGATAACTGGGTCAGGTGGGTGAAATCAGGTTTCAAATATTTACGTCTACCCGAAAACTCACTGTTTTGCTAAACAAAGCAGCTCCCAAAACATGGCAATTAGCATCTTGGTTTTAAGGTAATGTTGCTGTTTCATCATTATCCTATTTATTTTTTACACAGATCATAGTTAATCACCCGTAAAAAAAAGGGAGTAAATCCTAAAACTAAACCTGTCATTGGCCAAACAGACACTAACCGAAACTAACCTTGGTAGCACAGGTATAATATAGGTATAAGGGTGTCATACATGCTCATGACAAGTCTTACAATGTTTTCAGTGGCGACACCAGTTTTGAGCCCCACATTTTTTGCCTAATCACAGGGGGGGGGGGGGGGGGGGGTTGCCTGTTCTGCGTGTTATTTTGACATTCGTACGTGTCACATATCAGTTTGCAAACAATGTAAACAAAAAATATATCGTTGATAAAATGTATCGGTGCTTATCGGCCATTGGACATAAACTTTACATAACAAGTTGGAAATTGCAAATTCAACAATGAGTGGTTTGGAAGAAATCAGTGGCTAACTGCAAGCATTGCATAGCAATCATTAGTCCGCTATTCGGTGGAGTGGCTGTGTGGCCCCAAGTATAATCTTAGGTGACTCTTTTCCAAGTTTAAAATGATAAACATTCAACATTGGCCATGCTGTCAATGAAGCATGATTTGTGCCATGCTCAAAATAACTGTTAACTCGGAACTGCAAAATCTGACAGTGAGTAGTGAGTATAGTGAGTTCAAGGCAACTGAGAACTCGAGAAAAACCAGATACGACTGGGAAAACGTTTTTAACTTTCATCCAACTCGGAATTGTAAATTGGGAACTCGGGCCACTTTCAACAGCTACGACCTGAAGATCACTGACGTCATCATGATTCAACTTTTTTTTTGAGTTCCAAGTTGTCTTGAAAGCACCATACATCCAGAGAATGCCAGACTTTGATGACAAAGTTTAATGACAAAATTTGCCCACGAAGGACCGCTGTGCCACCTTCCTGTTTAAGTGGGCACAGCACAAGGTGAGGCAAAAATGTTTTGTATGCTGCTGCATAAATAATGTAATATGCCAGGGAGATATACAGTTTCTTGTTTGACACAAGTCATTTTTCCAACAATTGTTTACAGACAGATTATTTCACGTATAATTAATTCACTGTATCACAATTCCAGTGGGTCAGAAGTTTACATACACTAAGTTGACTGCCTTTAAACAGCTTGGAAAATGCCAGAAAATGTCATAGCTTTAGAAGCTTCTGATTGACATAATTTTTGTCAATTGTAGGTGTACCTGTGGATGTATTTCAAGGCCTACCTTCAAACTCGGAGCCTCTTTGCTTGACATCATGGGAAAATCAAAAGAAATCAGCCAAGACCTCAGAAAAAAAATTGTAGACCTCCACAAGTTTGGTTCATCATTGGGAGCAATTTCTAAATGCCTGAAGGTACCACGTTCATCTGTACAAACAACAGTACGCAAGTGTAAACACCATTGGACCACGCAGCCATCATACCGCTCAGGAAGGAGACGCGTTCTGTCTCCTAGAGGTGAACGTACTTTGGTGTGAAAAGTTCAAATCAATCCCAGAATAACAGCAAAGGACCTTGTGAAGATGCTGGAGGAAAAAGGTACAAAAGTATCTATATCCACAGTAAAACAAGTCCTATATCGACATAACCTGAAAGGCCGCTCAGCATGGAAGAAGCCACTGCATCAAAACCGCCATAAAAAAGCCAGACTACGGTTTGCAACTGCACATGGGGGCAAAGATCATACTATTTGGAGAAATGTCCTCTGGTCTGATGAAAGAAAAATATAACTGTTTGGCCATAATGTCCATTGTTATGTTTGGAGGGAAAAGGGGATGCTTGCAAGCTGAAAACACCATCCCAAACGTGAAGCACGGGGGTGGCAGCATCATGTTGTGGGGGTGCTTTGCTGCAGGAGGGTCTGGTGCACTTTACAAAATAGATGGCATCATGAGAGGAATGGGCCAAGGAGGAATGGGATGGGCCAAAATTCACCCAGCTTATTGTGGGAAGCTTGTTGAAGGCTATCCAAAACATTTGACCCAAGTTAAACCATTTAAAGGCAATTTTACCAAATACTAATTGAGTGTATGTGAACTTCTGATCCACTGGGAATGTGATGAAATAAATAAAAGCTGAAATAAATTATTCTCTCTAATATTATTCTGACATTTCACATTCTTAAAATAAAGTGGTGATCCTAACTGACCTAAGACAGGGGATTTTTTACTAGGATTAAATGTCAGGAATTGTGAAAAACTGAGTTTAAATGTATTTGGCTAACATGCTGACCAGACGTTGCAAGCATTGCAAAATACATTTAGAAATCCATGTTATTCAATTATTGTGCCAACGAGCATCTGCGTTGCCAAGGGCTAAAATAGAAGTCATAACCCTTTCTGTCGCAGATCACGCTGCATGTCCTGCCTCTCCCATCTCCTCATTGGTTTATAGAAGCAGGTACCCACGTGCCATCTCCTCATTGGTTATACCCACGTGGGTGATTGAAAGACGAACTGTTGCCGGTTGTCGTGGTAATACTATGAAAGTGTAGATGCTAATCACCATATAAGTTCAAAGATGAAAAAGCCTGGAAGGAGAAGGAGATGACTTGAAGCGATTTGGTTGACCGTTTTATGTGTGGATTAATTGTAGGAGTAGAGGACCTTGTGCTTTTCAGGTAAAATAACAACTCAATGTTTATATCCCAGATCAAATTAGCTAACAACAGCAAGCTAGCTAAATAGGACAAATTAGCTAGCAAGTGCAAGCTAACTAGCTAAATTGCCATACATGTTTAATGCTTTACGACCTGTCCCCCAAATTAATGTCATTGGTTCAGAGTTTGTTTTGATATTTTAACCTGCTTGTCGTGATCGCGTTTGATGTAGGGGGACAAAATAAATGTATGCACGATGTCGCACGCACGCAGCCGGTTTGGGTTCCGTGTTAGGTGTATGTAAACTTCCGTCTTCAACTGTATGTATACTGTAGCTAATAAATGAATACTAAGTGTATGTTCTGTGGTATGCTGTTAGTAGATCATGTGTTCACCGTAACAATTTTGTCTATTTTGTTCGGTATTCTGTCGTTGTACATTTCAAAATTGCTGAACAAATAGTTATATTGACTACATCCGTCCTAGCTCTCTCATTAATGTCTTAAACTAAATTACGGATTGCCTCTTATCCGCTTGTCGTAACCTTATGCCATAGTTTGTACATCTCAATTGTCAGTAGAAACCACATTTGTTTGAGCAAGTCAGCCATATCAGCAATGTTATTTTAAAAGGGAGTAAATTAGGCTGAATGAACTGTTTTGCTGCCAGACAAGGCTCCGCTGATAGCCAGGTGTAACAGTGGTAAGGTGTTGGGACTGCAGTTGGGACAGCTTTATGTAGGCCCTAACAGTTTGTGGGCACAGTTTGTCACTGTTATAGTGCAATTAATGTGTTGTAGTGGCTTTGCTGGCATGCATCCCACTCCCCCCCCCCCCCCCCCCCCACACACACACACACACACACAAAGATATGAATGCTAAAATCGCCAACTAATGATTTTCAAAAGGCAGTTACCCTTATCAACAGCCAAAGTTTCCATTGTAAACAAAGTAGGAAGGTGAGTAAGCTTACCAATGCAAAAGTGTGTAGCATTGCCCTACATTATCCAGAGGCCCTGGTTTGTGTTTAAACTTCCTAACTGCTTCGATACTTCACACTCAACGTGCAAGGTCCGCAAACTTCTGGGTCAAGGTTTTTATCTTATCATGTCAGTGCGATTATCAGGCTTCTTGCACGGTTCCTCTCTAGGCATGCAAGTCACTGGAGGTGATGTGACAGCCAACACACCGAAGCTTAGCCTGGTCCCAGATCTAAATAAGGTGTATAGCCAACTCCTATGGTCATTGTCATGCCTACGACGTGAATGGTATGACCGATTTGGGACCAGGTTTCCAAATTGTGCCGCATGGGCTTTTATTTCCATATTTATTTGATCGTGTGTAGGCAGTCAAGTGTACAAGTTTAGCCAATAGAGGCAAGCAGTTGCTCCATAACACCAGGGCATTTGCTCAATAAACAAACAAAGCATTGAATAAAAGCATGCATTTCAAGAGGAGTAGGCCTTTCAAATCCCCAAAATGTCACAAGATGATATACACTGAGTGTACAAACCATTAGGAACACTTTCATAATATTGAGTTACACCCCCTTTTGTCCTCAGAACAGCCTCAGTTTGTCAGGTCATGAACGCCACAAGGTGTCGAAAGCGTTCCACAGGGATGCTGGCCCCTGTTGACTCCAATGCTTCCCACAATTGTGTCAAGTTGGCTGGATGTCCTTGACACACTTAAACCGGTGCGCCTGGCACGTACTACCATACCCGTTCAAAGGCACTTAAATATTTTGTCTGGCACATTCACTCTATGAATGGCATACAAACACAATCCATGTCTCAATTGTCTCAAGGCTTAAAAATACTTCTATAACCTGTCTCCTCCCCTTCTTCTAAACTGATTTGAAGTGGATTTAACAAGTGAAATCAATAATGGATCATTGCTTTCACCTGGATTCGCCTGGTCAGTCTACGTTATGGAAAGAGAAGGTTTTGCTTATGTTTTGTTTACTCAGTGTAGAGTAAATGCACATGGCTAATGTGGGTTGTCCAGGCAGGTCCTGGAGAGAGGCTTGGCACTAAAAGCCTTCTTATGGGTCGTGCTGAAGTGTTGCTCATTGTAGAGAGCGGTGATGTGGCTGAATTTACAGTTTTCCCCTGCTAAACACAAAAACTGGTTCTTGGAGCACAAAAACCCATACCCTTACGTCATTCCCCAAAACACACACACATTTCCCATAGCCGTAAACACTATTCCACACATGTTTCAATATTCAAAACTCTTTATGCAAAACCTTACCCAAGTGGCCAAATAAATCAATCATTGCATTATATATTCATTCAGCAAACACATGCTCTCAATATAATTAACTCAAGTCCTCACAACCTGAACTCAAAGAGCACACCTTTCTCCAGGTGCAAACACTAAGCCTCAAAATTGTTAACACACCAATCAGAATGGCAGGATCAATAAATAGGGCCTAGAGGCATGTCCATGTGCTTTGGAGCAATGGATCCTAACGACGCCGAAGTTGCAAGACAACAGAGCGGAAGAGGACGACAAAGACAAGTAATCTCTGGTGACATTCGTGCCACCCTAGTTCAGCATGTGCTCATACATGGGAGGACTATGAGAGAAACTGGACAGCTTGTGCAACCCAACTTTAAAAAATGACAGTATGTAGAGTATGGCCCATCTCTCCAGCATATCAGTACAGTACCATATAGTAATGTGTTACAGTAACTGCAGTACACAATCTTTCATTCCAGTACTGTGTTTGTAGTACAGTAAAATGTGTTTTTTTAACCTCAGATAATCTTTTAGCTGGATGCCATGGCTGACTCACAGGAGTACATCTTCATCGACGATGCAGGGTTCAACCTAATAAAAGGGGGCGCAACATAATTGGTCACCGTGCGATCATACAAGTTCCTGGCCAGAGGGGAGGCAATGTCACCCTATGTGCAGCAATCATTGGCGTCCTCCACTGCCATGTCAAAGTGGGTCCATACAACACGGCACAACTCCTTCAATTTCTAGATCAGCTGCACGATAACATTCTTCAACAGGAAGGGGAACCAGAGCAAGCCCAATATGTTGTCATTTGGGATAACGTGAGTTTCCATCGGGCTGCTCTGGTTCGCGCCTGGTTCAATGACCTCCCCGGGTTTCCCATTCTTTTTTTGCCAGCAAATTCCCCATTTCTGAATCTGATTGAGGAATTTTTCTCAGCATGGCAGGGGAGAGTGTATGACAGCAACCCCTACGCACAGCAGCACCTCCTGGAGGCAATGGTGGACGCCTGTGGTGATGTGTCTGTAGAGTCTATCCAGGGTTTTCTAAGGCACACAAGGGACTTTTTTTTCCACATGTTTTTTTCCTAACATGTTTTGTCAGTGTGACATTTCAAAGGTAAGTTTTTTTTTCTCACCAAAACCGCATATACTGTATTCCCTTATCCACTAATGTAAGAGGTATTTATTACAGTACTGTTTTGAATTTCTCTCGCCAGGATGTTCCTGAAAGGGTATCTGGATAGTCAGTGCTGTGATTTTACAAAGTTCCAAATTATTTCTCTGAACCTTTTCTAAACATTTTTGTAGCAGTGTTTTGACTGAATCCCTCCAGTGTGTAACAGTCATGTAGTCTGTGTTTTTGACTGTGTTTGAGGGCAAAGTTTGAATTGGGACCCAGAAGTTAGAGGTTTGTACCGTTGGGCTTGAGTTTTAAAAAATTGGTGTGAAGATTTGAGAAAATGGTGAGTTGTTCCAGGAATTGGGTTTAAGCAAATTGAGAAACTAATTTACAGATGGCAATCTGATCTCAGAGCATTTTGTATTTATGTAAATCTGAGGCACTCCTTTTAGTATATGTTACGTTTGGAATGGTTACATAAGCCAGATGGTTACTTAATGCAAAAACAAAAGGGTGGATGGGTAGGACGGATAACTTTAACTTCTAGCAAGCTGAAGGTTGTGAGTTTGAATCTCATCACAGACAACTTTGGCATTTTAACTTTTCAACTGCTTAGTACTTTTTAGCTACTTTGCAAATACTTATGTTAGCTAACCCTTCACCTAACCATAACCTTTTAACCTAACTCCCAAACTAGCTAATGTTAGTGAGCTAGCTAACAGCCACCTAACTCTGATATATTTGTAATATTGTATGTTTTTCAAATTCGTATTGTACATTTTGCTAATTCGTAACAATATGAATTGTAATTTGTAACCTATCATATGGAATGGGTGATACTTACCATACCAAATGTAACATACACTAAATAGTCTCTGCTTTAAATACATAATTATACGAAATGCTCTGAGACCAGGTTGCTGGCAGATGGCGAGAGAGGGAGATGATTAAAAGACCCTAAGTTATGAATAACTTGCTGATGCTTGCACACAAAAGGGACAAAGAGCGTGTCAATGTTTCTGCTCTTTATGGCGTTTTAGGCTGGGTATCTGTCAATCCTGTGACAACTGCTGATGTAAAGGGGCTTTATAAAATACATTTGACTGACAAAGAGCTTGTGTGTGTACAGTAATCGGTGTCAACTGGTTCTCTGAGAACGTATTAGGTAGCAGTGGAGGCTGCTGAGGGGAGAATGGCTCATAATGGCTTAAACGGGGTGAATGAAAATGGCATCAAACCATGTATTTGATACCATTCTGCTTCAACCATTACCACGAGCCCATCCTCCCCAATTAATGTGCCACCAACCTCCTGTGGTACAGTGTTGGGGAAGCTACTCAAAGTATAGTTTACTAAACAACCAATTACTTCACACTGGAAGAAGTTAAGCTATACTAAATAAAAATATTGTTTACTTAACGAGAGTTACTTTCAAAAAGTAGATGACTAGATCCAAACTACTTTGTGAAGAATTTTCATATCTATGTAAATCTAAAATGTCAGAACAAAAAATGCAAAAACAGTTCACTCTGGAATCAGATGTTACCAAAATGTGTCATTTAGCCTATTAAACAGAAAATGTTTATTTTAGGCATGCACAAAAGTTTTTCAAGTAAGAATTAGGCAGGTCTGATGAAGCTTCACCCATACATAAAATTTTTAAAAAAAATGCCCCAAAACATTGTGTGTAGTTTCAGTAGATCGCTACACCACTACATGATAAAGTAATATACACTACCAATATTTGAATTTAGTTCAACTACCACCTAGCTATTGCAAAGTGTAGTTAAATGACTAGATCAATTACATGTAGTTGACTACTTCCCAACAATGAGGTATTCTCAGATATCTGCATTGCTTAAGCACTGACAACTTCAGCACATTTCTGTTCAGCATTACACATTGTGCTGTGTGTGTGTGTCTAGGGAACATACAGTGAAATGTGCACATAATAAGCCTGAAGAAACATCCGTTTGACCCCCTTTATGAAATATTAATTTGCATTAACAATACTGTCCTCTAGTGTTCGTTTACCTAACCATAATTGACTTAACGGCTGTTGTTGCTCTCAGCAGTATTTGTTTCCAATTCCAATGGCACAGGATCTTCTGTACAGGAATTTCTGTACAGGAACTTCTGTACCAATGAATGATGTATTTTTTATTTCACCTTTATTTAACAAGGTAGGCCAGTTGGGAACATGTTCTCATTAACAACTGCGACCTGGCCAAGATAAAGCAAAGCAGTGCGACAAAAACAACAAAACAGTGTTACACATGGGATAAACAAACGTGCAGTCAATAACACAACAGAATATCTGTATACAGTGTGTGCAAATGCAGAGTATTAAAGGTCCTTACCAGCTTGAGATGGGAGACATGGAGCGAACCCGTACTGACACTCGAATGGCGACAGTCCAGTGGACGAGTTCGGCAGTGTGTTGTGAGCATACTCTGCCCAGATGAGGAACTTGCTCCAGTTGCTGGCCTGGGTGGAGACGAAACAGTGAAAGAACTTCTCCAGCTCCTGGTTGGCCCGCTCCGTTTGCCCATTCGACTGTTGGTGGATCCCGAGGAGAGACTCACCGATGCCCCCAACAGGGAGCAGAAGGCTTTCTAATATCTAGTAACGAACTGGGGCCCACGATCCGAGACAATGTCCTGGGGAAGTCTGTGTAGTTGAAAGGTAATCATGAGATCAGGGGTCTCCTTCGCTGAGGGCAACTTGGGAAAGACGATCGACGACCACCAGGATAGTGGTAAGCCCTTGGGATGGGGGATAACCCTGTGATAAAGTCTACGGACAGGTGGGACCAGGGCCAGCTGGGGATGGGCAGAGGTTGGAGCAACCCAGCTGGTCGCTGTCGTGAGGACTTCCTTTGGGCACAGGTGGAGCAGACCGTAATGAAGGATCTCACATCCTCAATTATATTGGGCCACCAGAATCTCCCCCTCAGGAACTCTCATTGTGCTCGATTAACCCCTGGATGTCCAGTTAATTTAGAGGTGTGTCCCCATTGTAGTACTTTGGAACAGGCTGTTCGCGGAACATGAAGTCTATTAGTGGGACCCCGCCGGGGTCAGATTCTCCATGGTCTCAATACTCCATATCATGGGGGCCACAATGCGGGAGCTAGGGATGATGGGATGAGTTCCTCTCCTCGTTAGAAACACCATGTTGGCGGGACAGGACGTCTGCTTTCTGATTCTTGGATCCCGGGCAATAGGCTAATGTGAAGTTGAACCTGTTAAAGAACAGAGCCCACCTAGCCTGGCGAGAGTTCAACCTCTTGGCTTCTTGAATGGAGACCAAGTTATTCTGGTCCGTCCAGATTACGCAAGGATGAGGTACCCCTTCCAACCAGTGTCTCCACCACTCAAGGGCCCACTTAACTGCCAAGCGCTCCCGGTTACCTACATCATAGTTGTGTTCTGCTGGCGAGAATCTCTTGCAGAGAAAGGCACATGGGTGCAGTTTCTTGTCTCCCTCGTTCCGCTGTGAAAGGACTGCCCTTGCTCCGGTGTCCGAGGCGTCTACCTCTACCACGATGGGATGGGTAGAATCAGGATGGACAAGGATGGGTCCGGAGGCGAAAGGTCCATTGAGCTCCCTGAATGCCCCGTCAGCCTCTGAGGTCCAGCAAAAATGGTTCTGGGACTTGCGGGTTAGGGCCGTGAGAGGCGTTTCCACCGCACCAAAGTTGTGTATAAACGTGTGTAAAAATTGGCAAACACAAGGAACTGCTGGACTTGTTTGAGTGAGGCGGAACAGGTCCAGTCGGTGACCGCACTCACTTTTACAGGGTCCATTTGGATGCTGGCGGTAGAGATAATGTGGCCCAGGAAAGAAACTTGGGATACATGGAACTCACACTTCTCTATCTTGATTCATAGTTGACTCTGCAGGAGGCGTCTCAGGACTTGGCGGACATGCAGGATGTGTTCCAGAAGGGTCTTGGAGAAGATCAGGATGTCATCGAGGTCAACAAAGATGAACCGATTCAACTTATCCCTAAGCGTGTCATTGACCAATGCTTGGAAGACTGACAGGGAGTTTTTTATTTTTTTATTTGATTTATTTAAACTTTATTTAACCAGGTAGGCCAGTTGAGAACAAGTTCTTATTTACAACTGCGACCTGGCCAAGATAAAGCAAAGAATTGTGACACAAACAACAACACAGAGTTACACATGGAATAAACAAACATACAGTCAATAATACAATATAAAAAGTATATATACAGTGTGTGCAAATGAGGCAGGATAAGGGAGGTAAGGCAATGAATAGGCCATAGTGCCTAAATGATTACAATATAGCAACTAAACACTGGAATGATAAATGTGCAGAAGATGAGTGTGCAAGTAGAGTAGTTTGATAGTGCCAATTGTGTGCAAAGCTGTCATTAAGGCAAAGGGTGGCTACTTTGAAGAATCTCAAATATAAAATATCTTTAGATTTGTTTAACACTTTTACGGTTACTGCATGCTCCATATGTGTTATTTCATAGTTTTTATGTCTTCTCTATTATTCTACAATGTAGAAAATAGTAAAAATAAAGAAGAACCCTGGAATGAGTAGGTGTGTCCAAACTTTTGACTGGTACTGTATATATAAAAATATCAAGCCTATTGAATAGACCCCATTCCAGTACACGACACACTGACGTCACGCAGAGATGTGAACGACTCTTTGCTGCAGTAAGAAAGCCATCGCCATCTGCGCCTTTTCATCATAGCCTAGATTTACAGTTGTATTACTTCTTAACAAAATCACTTTTTGGGGTTCTCATACACTTATACAATACATACATATTGTGATCTTTACAAAATAACTATTTTGGATGAAGCGGTTGTTAGTTCTCTGCTGCCAATGATTGGAACAAACTACAAAAATCTCTGAAACTGGAAACACTTATCTCCCTCACTAGCTTTAAGCACCAGCTGTCAGAGCAGCTCACAGATTACTGCACCTGTACATAGCCCATCTATAATTTTGCCCAAACAACTACCGCTTCCCCTACTGTATTTATTTATTTTGCTCCTTTACACCCCATTATTTCTATTTCTACTTTGCACATTCTTCCACTGCAAATCTACCATTCCAGTGTTTCATTTGCTATATTGTATTTACTTCGCCACCATGGCCTTTTTTTGCCTTTACCTCCCTTATCTCACCTCATTTGCTCACATCGTATATAGACTTATTTTTCTACTGTATTATTGACTGTATGTTTGTTTTACTCCATGTGTAACTCTGTTGTTGTATGTGTCGAACTGCTTTTCTTTATCTTGGCCAGGTCACAATTGTAAATGAGAACTTGTTCTCAACTAGCCTACCTGGTTAAATAAAGGTGAAATAAATAAATAGCTATAATGCTAATGCTCATTGACATAGGTTGTAGCAAAAGCTAGACGAAGAGACATTTTATTGAAGTTCAAGTGTTTTATAAGTACAATGCAGTTGATTTGCGATGATGACATTTGCACATTATTATTTTCCAAATTCTTCAAGCTCTGTCAAATTGGTTGTTAATCATCACTAGACAACCATTTTCAGGTCTTGCCTGTAGATTTAAGTCGAAACTGTAAATCGGCCACTCAGGGAAATTCTCTGTCTTCTTGGTAAGCAACTCCAGTGTTTTAAGTTATTGTCCTGCTGAAAGGTGAATTAATCTCTCAGTGTCTGGTGGAAAGCAAACTGAACCAGGTTTTCCTCTAGGATTTTTCTCCATTCTGTTTCTTTTTTATCCTGAAAAACTCACCAGTAATGATTATAAGCATACACATAGCATGATGCAGCCACCACTATGCTTGAAAATATGGGGAACGGTACTCAGAAATGTGTTGTATTGGATTTGCACCAAACAGAACAGTGTATTCAGAAAGAAAAAAAAATGTAGTATTACTTTAGTGCCTTGTTGCATACACAAAGCATTCCTTCTTTTCACTCTAACAATTAGGTTAGTATTGTGAAATAACTATAATGTTGTTGATCCATCCTCAGTTTTTTCCTATCACAGCCATTAAACTCTGTAACTGTTTTAAAGTCACCATTGGCCTAATGGTGAAATCATGTTTGGTAGCACGCCTGTATCTTTGTAGTGACCGGGTGTATTGATACACCATACAAAGTGTAATTAATAACGTTGCCATGCTCAAAGGGATATTCAATGTCTGATCTCTTTTAAATGTACCCATCTATCAATGGGTACCCTTCTTTCTGAGGCACTGGAAAACCTCTGGTCTTTGTGGTTGAATCTGTGTTTGAAATTAACTGCTCGACTAAGCACATTTTTACTCCTGAACCTATTTAGGCTTGCCATAATACATGGGTTGAATACTTCTTGGCCTAAGACATTTCAGCTTTCCAAATTTTATTGTGGGCCTCCCATTGCTGAACCGGAGAAGGCAAAGTACAGTACACAGTCAGAGAAGTCAAATACACCCTCAGCAACATTTCGTCACATTTTGACATCTTATCAAATGCATTAGCAAAGACGTGGTGTGGGTTGGTTGTGGCTTTGTACTCCACAGGGAGAAAGGAAAAGTAAGTGAGAGTTATCAAAGGCCAGTTTAGTCCTATTAGTCCATTTCATGGCCATTAATAGAAAATATTCACATGATTCCATTATTCACATACAGCTACTGTAAAGTAAACACATCATTTCACAGTAGCCTAAATATTCCAGGATACCATCTCCACAGGTTGAGTTGGACTGCACCATTGTCCCTGGAATATGTCGTTGTGGTGGGAACTAAAATGGTGGTCATCCCTGTTCCCTATAAAGGTGGGTTCTCCCCCTGAATCGCACAGGAATTGACAACTTCACAATCTGGTAAGGGGAGAGCCACCCCTTGTTTCTCGGAAACCATACACAAAATGAATCATGTGACCAAATATTTAGAAAGAGGTCATCATTTCATGGAGTCTGAATCAAGAAACCACATGGAAAAAGAGCTAACTAAGTTAGGTTCAAAAAAATTATTTTTGCAAAGTCAAATTAATGTATTGTGTTATAGGTTTCATGATGCTTGTATCTAAACCAAAGTAGATAGCTAAGACATTTTATACATCAGTTGGGCTCTCTATAAGCTAAAATATGAGGTCCTAAACCTAACATGAAAGTGAATCCTTGTAGTTGTGTGGGCTAATATGGTCAAAATTGATGCGTCGGGGTAAATTGTGCAATTTGGCCAGGGGCAAGTTGCGGTAATGGATAATGAATTTACCCCATACAAATTAAGATTCCATTTTCTATATTTTAAACATAATATAGTGCATTCTGAATATATTCAGACCCCTTTGCTTTTTCCACATTTTGTTACGTTACAGCCTTATTCTAACAGGGATTCAATTGTTTTTTTCCCCCTCATCAATCTACACACAATACCCCATAATGACAAAGTAAAAACAGGTTTTTATAGATAAAAACAATTACAGAAATGGAAATATTGCATTTACATAAGTATTCAGATCCTTTAAACAGTACTTTGTTGAATCACCTTTGCCAGTGATTACAGCCACGAGTCTTCTTGGGTATGATACTACAAGCTTGGCACACCTGCATTTGGGGAATTTCTCCCATTCTGCACTGCAGATCCTCTCAAGCTCTGTCAGGTTGGATGGGGAGCGTCGCTGCACAGCTATTTTCAGGTCTCTCCAGAGATGTTCAATCGAGTTCAAGTCGGGGCTCTGGCTGGGCCACACAAGGACATTCAGAGAATTGTTCCGAAGCCACTCCTGCGTTGTCTTGGCTGTGTGCTTGGGGTCGTTGTCCTGTTGGAAGGTGAACCTTCGTCCCAGTCTGAAGCAGGTTTTCATCAAAAACCTGCCGTTGAAAAACATCCACAGAGCATGATGCTGCCACCATCATGCTTCACCTTAGGGAGGGTGCCAGAGAAATTCTGGACCTCTGTCAGAGTGACCATCGGGTTTTTGGTCACCTCCCTGACCAAAGCCCTTCTCCCCCGTTTGCTCAGTTTGGCCGGGCGGCTAGCTCTAGAAAGAGTCTTGGTGCTTCCAAACTTCTTCCATTTAAGAAGGATGGAGGCCACTGTGTTCTTGGGGACCTTCATTGCTGAAGAAATGTTTGGTACCCTTTCCAAGATCTGTGCCTTGACACAATCCTATCTCGGAGCTCTACGGACAATTCCTTCAACGTCATGGCTTGGTTTTTCCCTCTGACATGCACGGTCAACTGTGGGACCTTATATAGACAGGTGTGTGCCTTTCCAAATAATGTCCAATTAATTGAATTGACCACAGGTGAACTCCATTCAAGAAACATTTCAAGGATGATCAATGGAAACAGGATGCACCCGAGCTCAATTTCGAGTTTCATAGCAAAGGGTCTGAATACTTATGTAAACAGGGTATTTCATTTTTTTATTTGTAATACATTTGCTAAAATTTCTACAAACCTGTTTTTGCTTTGTCATTATGGGGTATTGTGTAAAGATTGATGAGGGGAAAAATTATATAATCAATTTTAGAATAAGGCTGTAGCGTAACAATATGTGGAAAAAGTCAAGGGGTCTGAATACTTTCCGAATGCGCTGTATGCGTAGTATTTTGAAGACACCTCGCATTTATGTGATTAGTCAAGTTAAAATTATGAAAAATGCCTTCCTCAGTTGGGTTCAACCCCCTCTACGCCTCAATTAAAGGGTTTTCTACCCAGGCGTAATGCAAGGAATTATCGCTGGGATATGAGATTACACCAGGGCCTTTTTTTAAAGTACAAAGTGCTATAAATGTGTCCCTTTGCTTACCCAGTCCCTATGCTCAACTTAACCCAGAGAGACCCCTTTTTTGGACAACCTGCTGTATGTTTTCAAATCTGTTATGTTTGCATGCGTTCTGATTATTATACACAACATCCTGAGATACAGTAAAAGTCAAAGGTTTGGACACACCTCCTCATTCCAGGGATTTTTATTTATTTGTACCGTTTTCTACATTGTAGAATAACAGTGACGATGTCAAAACTATGAAATAACACGTATGGAATCATGTGGTAACCAAAAACAAATCAAAAATCTATTTCATATTTGAGATTCTTCGAAGTAGCCACCCTTTGACTTGATGACAGCGCACAGCGTTGAGATTGCCTGCAATGACAACAAGCTCAGTCCGATGATGATGTGGCACACCGCCCCAGACCATGACGGACCCTCCACCTCCAAATTTATTTTTTTATTTTTTTATTTTACCTTTATTTAACCAGGTAGGCAAGTTGAGAACAAGTTCTCATTTACAATTGCGACCTGGCCAAGATAAAGCAAAGCAGTTCGACAGATAAAACGACACAGAGTTACACATGGAGTAAAAACAAACATACAGTCAATAATGCAGTATAAACAAGTCTATATACAATGTGAGCAAATGAGGTGAGAAGGGAGGTAAAGGCAAAAAAGGCCAAGATGGCAAAGTAAATACCATATAGCAAGTAAAATACTGGAATGGTAGTTTTGCAATGGAAGAATGTGCAAAGTAGAAATAAAAAAAAATAATGGGGTGCAAAGGAGCAAAATAAATAAATTAATTAAAATTAAATACAGTTGGGAAAGAGGTAGTTGTTTGGGCTAAATTATAGGTGGGCTATGTACAGGTGCAGTAATCTGTGAGCTGCTCTGACAGTTGGTGCTTAAAGCTAGTGAGGGAGATAAGTGTTTCCAGTTTCAGAGATTTTTGTAGTTCGTTCCAGTCATTGGCAGCAGAGAACTGGAAGGAGAGGCGGCCAAAGAAAGAATTGGTTTTGGGGGTGACTAGAGAGATATACCTGCTGGAGCGTGTGCTACAGGTGGGAGATGCTATGGTGACCAGCGAGCTGAGATAAGGGGGGACTTTACCTAGCAGGGTCTTGTAGATGACATGGAGCCAGTGGGTTTGGCGACGAGTATGAAGCGAGGGCCAGCCAACGAGAGCGTACAGGTCGCAATGGTGGGTAGTATATGGGGCTTTGGTGATAAAACGGATTGCACTGTGATAGACTGCATCCAATTTGTTGAGTAGGGTATTGGAGGCTATTTTGTAAATCGATCCCGCTCCAGAGTACAGGCCTCGGTGTAACACTCATTCCATCGACGATAAACCCAAATCCGACCTTCACCCCTGGTGAGACACAACCGCAACTCGTCAGTGAAGAGCACTTTTTGCCAGTCCTGTCTGGTTTGTGCTCATAGACGACGTTGTTCCGGTTGTTCCGGTGATGTCTGGTGAGGACCTGCCTAACAACAGGCCTATAAGCCTTCAGTCCAGCCTCTCTCAGCCTATTGCGGACAGTCTGAGCACTGATGGAGGGATTGTGCGTTTCTGGTGTAACTCGAGCTGTTGTTGTTGCCATCCTGTATCTGTCCCGCAGGTGTGATATTCGGATGTACCGATCCTGTGCAGGTGTTGTTACACATGGTCTGCCAATGCGAGGTTGATCAGCTATCCATCCCTGCAGCGCTGTCTTAGGTGTCTCACAGGACGGACATTTTAATTTATTGCCCTGGCCACATCTGAGGTCCTCATGCCTCCTTGCAACATGCCTAAGGCACGTTCACACAGATGAGCAGGGACCCTGGGCATCTTTCTTTTGGTGTTTTTCAGAGTCAGTAGAAAGGCCTCTTTAGTGTCCTAAGTTTTCATAACTGTGACCTTAATTGCCTACCGTCTGTAAGCTGTTAGTGTTTTAAAGACCGTTCCACAGGTGCATGTTCATTGATTGTTTATGGTTCATTGAACAAGCAAGACAAACAGTGTTTAAACCCTTTACAATGAAGTTATTTGGATTTTTACGAATTATCTTTGAAAGACAGGGTCCTATAGCTATAGCTTTGTTAGAAATAATATTATATTTCCCTAAATAATACTTACTTCCCACCATAATTTGCTAATAAATTCATTAAAAATCCTACAATGTGATTGTCTGTCATAGTTGAAGTGTACCTATGATGAAAATTACAGGCCTCTCATCTTTTTAAGTGGGAGAACTTGCACAATTGGTTGCTGACTAAATACTTTTTTTGCCCCACTGTATTATCATATTAGTTTTTGTTAGTTACTGCAAGCGCCGCAAAGCAATCGCTATTTTGCTTCCCCTGCCTGTTATTCGGTGGAGAAGGTGTGTGGTCCAAGTCTGGGTTTAAGGGTTTAAAACATCTGTCTGAAAGGGTCTCTTTTCCCAGCTTAAAAAGATTAACTTTCACACACAATACATGGGCCAGAAAAGGTTGAATACATGCTCCCGAGTGGCGCAGCGTTCTAAGGCACTGCATCTCAGTGCTAGAGGCGTCACTACAGACCCTGGTTTGATCCTGAGCTGTATGACAACCGGGCGTGATTAGGAGTCCCATAGGGCGGCGCGCAATTGGCCAGGATAGGGTTTGGCCAGGATAGGCAGTCATTGTAAATAAGAATTTGTTCATAACTGACTTACAGTGCCTTGCGAAAGTATTCGGCCCCCTTGAACTTTGCGACCTTTTGCCACATTTCAGGCTTCAAACATAAAGATATAAAACTGTATTTTTTTGTGAAGAATCAACAACAAGTGGGACACAATCATGAAGTGGAACGACATTTATTGGATATTTCAAACTTTTTTAACAAATCAAAAACTGAAAAACTGGGCGTGCAAAATTATTCAGCCCCCTTAAGTTAATACTTTGTAGCGCCACCTTTTGCTGCGATTACAGCTGTAAGTCGCTTGGGGTATGTCTCTATCAGTTTTGCACATCGAGAGACTGACATTTTTTCCCATTCCTCCTTGCAAAACAGCTCGAGCTCAGTGAGGTTGGATGGAGAGCATTGTGAACAGCAGTTTTCAGTTCTTTCCACAGATTCTCGATTGGATTCAGGTCTGGACTTTGACTTGGCCATTCTAACACCTGGATATGTTTATTTTTGAACCATTCCATTGTAGATTTTGCTTTATGTTTTGGATCATTGTCTTGTTGGAAGACAAATCTCCGTCCCAGTCTCAGGTCTTTTACAGACTCCATCAGGTTTTCTTCCAGAATGGTCCTGTATTTGGCTCCATCCATCTTCCCATCAATTTTAACCATCTTCCCTGTCCCTGCTGAAGAAAAGCAGGCCCAAACCATGATGCTGCCACCACCATGTTTGACAGTGGGGATGCTGTGTTCAGGGTGATGAGCTGTGTTGCTTTTACGCCAAACATAACGTTTTGCATTGTTGCCAAAAAGTTCAATTTTGGTTTAATCTGACCAGAGCACCTTCTTCCACATGTTTGGTGTGTCTCCCAGGTGGCTTGTGGCAAACTTTAAACGACACTTTTTATGGATATCTTTAAGAAATGGCTTTCTTCTTGCCACTCTTCCATAAAGGCCAGATTTGTGCAATATACGACTGATTGTTGTCCTATGGACAGAGTCTCCCACCTCAGCTGTAGATCTCTGCAGTTCATCCAGAGTGAACATGGGCCTCTTGGCTGCATCTCTGATCAGTCTTCTCCTTGTATGAGCTGAAAGTTTAGAGGGACGGCCAGGTCTTGGTAGATTTGCAGTGGTCTGATACTCCTTCCATTTCAATATTATCGCTTGCACAGTGCTCCTTGGGATGTTTAAAGCTTGGGAAATCTTTTTGTATCCAAATCCGGCTTTAAACTTCTTCACAACAGTATCTCGGACCTGCCTGGTGTGTTCCTTGTTCTTCATGATGCTCTCTGCGCTTTTAACGGACCTCTGAGACTATCACAGTGCAGGTGCATTTATACGGAGACTTGATTACACACAGGTGGATTGTATTTATCATCATTAGTCATTTAGGTCAACATTGGATCATTCAGAGATCCTCACTGAACTTCTGGAGAGTTTGCTGCACTGAAAGTAAAAGGGCTGAATAATTTTGCACGCCCAATTTTTCAGTTTTTGATTTGTTAAAAAAGTTTGAAATATCCAATAAATGTCGTTCCACTTCATGATTGTGTCCAACTTGTTGTTGATTCTTCACAAAAAAATACAGTTTTATATCTTTATGTTTGAAGCCTGAAATGTGGCAAAAGGTCGCAAAGTTCAAGGGGGCCGAATACTTTCGCAAGGCACTGTACCTAGTTAAATAAACATGACTTCTGCCGCATCGAAAACAACTTGGAACTGGGTAATCTCAGACTTCAGTGAGTTCAATACTTAGGCATTATTAGGCATTATTGACTGACTTATTGTTTCCATGTCCTGATGCTGCTCCTGTTTTTGTATTGTTTATTGTTCATGTTCTATTAAACTCTCTAATGCACCTGCTTCCTGACTCCCATCATCTACATTACAGGATTGCGCCGCCACGTTCAAGTGAGCACAGCACAACAACAGTGAGTCATAAAATATGTATTGTATACTGCTGCATAAATGATGTAATATGCTAGGGAGATATGTATACAGTAGCTAAGAAAGTAATAATAAATGTATGTTGTGTAGTAAGCTGTTAGTAGCCCATGTGTTTCACACTAAGAATTAGCCTACTGTTCTGACTTGATGGTGTACAAGTAGCCTATAGCCTGTTTTATAGAAATACCATCATCGACCATTGTAAGAGCTTTCATTGTCTGCTTTATATGCCCCCATTATTTATCCTACGGTTCTGACTTGGTGTACAGGGAGAATACTGTAAGAATGGCCCATGTTCTGAATTCTGTCGCTGTAAATTTACAAAGTGCTGAACAAATAGTTATATGGACTACTCGCTCATTAATGTCCTAATCGAAATTACGGCTTGCCTCTTATCCGCTCAACGTTCCCTAATGCCATAGTTTGTACATCTCAATTGTTATATTGCTTATATAGGTCTATCTCATTAGGATGTTATCATCATTTTTGGCAATGTTGGAATGATTTCATAGTTTTTTTGTTTTGAATTTGTGTATTATAATTAGCTCATGTGCTTTTCTTCTATGTAATGTTGTTGGGTTTGTAACCATGTTTGCCTCTTCCCATTCAAATATTTTTTTTCAACAAAAGGTTTAGTAATAGACCCATGTAATTCCAGTTGATATGGTGAGGGTTGTTTTGTTTGCACAATGCACTGTCTGTGCGGCAATATGTTGTCTATAAAAATGGATCCTCGTGATTGTATTTTCCTTCCGTGTTAGACCACATATGCCTAATAAAATGTTGTGTAGTGGCTTTGCTGGCATGCATCTTTAAAAAATTGGTTGCGTTTTCCCCAGCAAAAATGTAGACGCTAAAATAGCCACAGGAAACTCCACCTGGAGTATTCTTACACTCAATAGTAAGTTGAGACCTCTGGGGCCCTTTGTCACCGCTTATGCCTGGGGTAGGCCTTGCATAAAGGTTCATCCAAAACCAATGTTTGCCCCGTTCTGCAATGCTTCCATTTGAGTGACAAATAATCCACAAATGTGAGAAGGACGTCATAGATATAGTATATATGCATATACAACGTGATGATCTAGATTTGACAGAGCCACTGACCTAGGTGTTTGACCTTGGCCTTGACAATGTATGGGGTGAACATGGCTTTATGAGTGCTCTCGAGAAGCTTTTCCTCCATTTGATTCTTCTTGATGGCCATGACTGGCCGGATGCGGCTGGTGTGGGATGAGGCCAGGTTCTGGAAGCCCTCTATCTGGGTGGTGAGGAAGTTAACCTGCCTCGGTCTTCATACATCTGGAAGTTGGTGCACAGTTTGGTCCAGGCAGGGGTGCGGCTGAGTGGGATTCATGGGTGGAGGGCATAGCACTTGACCGCTTCCGTCAGATACTCCTTGATCCGACCCAGGTCTTTGTGCTCGACATGGCCAGGGGTAGGGCAAGCGATGGTTCCTTTCTTGGGAAGGGTGGCGAAGGAGGAGTTGAAGTCCGTCTGGAAGGTAGTCTTCAAGGTCTCGTTAGGGCCATCGCCACCGTTGGCACCCCGAAAGGGTATGTGTGAGGACTGAAGGAAGTCCTTTCCCATAAATGTGCTTACAGCCATAGACCTTCTTGGACTGTTCTTACTTATAATTTGTCGTTCTCCTTACATCACTGTGCATTTCCTTTTATGGTTTATCTTTTTTTTTAAATCATTCTATTCTATTAAAGTTTTTTTCGTGTGCATAATACAAATCTCTGTCCTGTGTAGCCAACCATATACACCTAGCATTATGACAGCCCTGAGTGATAGAGTTGATATTTTATGTTAATTAGTTATGGAATGAAGATGTGAATGAACAGAAATATAAATGAACAGGAATGAGTGTTCATTGTCTGCTGCTATGTGTGTATTTGTCTGTAGCAAAGCGAAGTTTATAGGAGGCAATGAAAGTTACTTACCCATTCCACAGTGAAGAACATCACCTGAATGAATAGTGGTAGCTACACGCTTCCCTGCCTCAAGTGTCTTTTGTGCAAGTGCCTCCCTAGTAGCGCAGTGGTCTAAGGCAGTACTTGACGTGTCACTACAGACCCAGGTTCAGCCTGCTGTGACTGGATCACCCATAAGGCGGTGGACAATTGGCCTAGCCTTGTCTGGATTAGGGGAGGGTTTGGCTGGCTGAGATGGCCTTGTCTCATTGTGCTTTAGCAACTCCTTTTGACGGACCGGGTGCCTGCAAGCTGACTTTGGTCTCCAGCTGGATGGTGTTTCCTCTGACACATTGGTGCAGCTGGCTTCTGGGATAAGCAAGCAGTGCGGCTTGGCAGGGTCGTGTTTCAGCGGATGCTTGGCTCTCAAACTTTGCCTCTCCTGAGTCCATAGGGGACTGCAGTGATGGGACAAGACTGTAACAACCAATTGGAAATCATAAAAAAATAGTATTTTATTCATAATAGCATTTCTGTGGAAAACCTTACAATATAAATTTGCCTTGCCTCACGTTCACGTACAGTATCAACGCTGTTTGCATGGCAATGCATGTAATTAGGAAGATGTTGTTTTGAAACTTAAGAGTTGATGTGAGGGCATCTTAAATGGAGTTAATGTTTCACTGTGGCATATTTTCACCCATTACCATGAACCTGTCTTCCCCATTTCTCCCACCACTGATAAATTCATACATACTGTACATTATATAGTCAAATAAATTATTAAATAATACACACTTGGTATGGTAATATAAATGACCTCATCAGAGAAGTTTACTCAGTCACACCAGAGGGTGGCAGTAAAATGCAACTATCTAACACCTGTTCCAAGCGACTGATCGTTTGTGTTCGTTTGAGGATACAATTTAGTGATACCAATAGTATATTGCAACTTTATATGATCCTGACGATAACTTTCCAAACATTTTGCTGTTAGTAAAGTCAGGATTAATCCAACAGATTTGTGCACATTTAAAAAAAAAAATTTAAAAAAGCTGGTGCGAAGCAGAAGAGGATGTGATGTAATATAACTTCCGCCTTGTACAGACTCTTTTCGTTGAGGCTCAGCTAGCGGCCGGGTGGGTTCACATTATAGTTCATACCAATTTTGGGGAAATTGACTATAATACGCATTTATAAAGTTCTAGAAATACAACAGTGTCCGTTCGCTACCATATACGTGTCTCAGTAGCCATTTGGTTATCACATGTTCGATGTGTAAATATGAGTATTGAAATACGAGCTCCAGCATGTGGCAGAGGCCTTACTAGTAGCACTGGCTGGACCGCAGTTGATGGCTAACTAATAAGTCAGCTGCTCATTCTTATTGCCGATGGGATAGCTAGCGTGTTCACTATTGTCCTCCAAAAACATTAGTACTCGTTGATGACTGAGTTGTGGACTCCCATAGCATTGTTTGTGGATTTCCATTCTTGGTGCCAGGGAGTAGCAGACTATGCTAGTTAACAAGCTTCTAAAAGAGAAATCTGCTAACTTGCCACCAACTCGCACCATTTTTTCTCCCAACAGCCTGCCAAGATGCAGATCTTTGTGAAGACGTTGACGGGGAAAACCATCACCCTTGAGGTTGAGCCCAGCGATACTATTGAAAATGTCAAGGCCAAGATCCAGGATAAGGAAGGTATTTTACGTTTCATTGTAGCTCATTTGTCATACTGTATGGTTGGGAGGTGGATTTTACACTTTGATACCAGCACTGTCCATGAGTGATTTCATTAGTGGGTCATATCAATTTTCATTTTATTCTCAGGTATTCCTCCTGACCAGCAGCGTCTGATCTTTGCTGGAAAACAGCTTGAAGATGGTCGCACCTTGTCAGACTACAACATCCAGAAAGGTAAGCGAATGAGTTAATGAGAGCATGTAATGCTGCTCAAAGTTATGAGTTGGCCCTATGTGAAAAGGTACAGGTGCTTTTAAAGACATACTTTGGGGCAATCATTTATTTAAAACCTGCTTCAGGCTGGATTTGTCAGTTTTACCTAAGCTAGCCACAGTTTCTTTCTGGAAGCTTTGTGTGCTATTTTCTCCCACTGGGGACAGCCCCCTAACAATTATTTTCAGCCAATGTGCTTTAGCCCCTTGCCATTTGAGTGACAGCTAGCAAGAACACAGCAGAACAAGAGGATGCACAATGATGTGGTGCACATATCAGTACATGTGATGTAGTACAACATTTTTGGGGACCACTTTTGATTTGTGCATGCTAGTTTCAGAACTACTGGCTAAAAGTGTACAAAAGTACTATGTTTGTTCCCATCCAGAGTCCACCCTGCATCTTGTGCTGCGTCTGCGTGGAGGCATCATTGAGCCATCTCTGAGACAGCTGGCCCAGAAGTACAACTGCGACAAAATGATCTGCCGCAAGTAAGTAAAGTTAAAGGCGGTAAAGAACAACTGTTTTTACAAAATAGTTAAGGTTGGCGCGTTTCTTTAAACTCACCCTTTATTTTTAGTTTCAATTTAACATTAAGAAACCTAAATGCACATTTGAGATTGAGTTGATGGAAATAGAGATGCAACATTCAGCAACTGCAGTAATGTTGCCGTGTACAAAAACTTAAGCCCCGTTGATGTGAGTGTCCCCTTGAATGGTTGACTGGACAATGGACCAGTTAATTCCATTGTTTTATGTCAACCATATCCCACACAAATTCAGATTTCATATGTCTGAAAAGATTGGGTAGCTAATCAGTATAATGTTTTAGTTCAAATTAATCAATTGGAGCGCTAGCTGGCAGTGGCCTTACACCGCTGGACTATACACTTTGGACAGTTCTGAGCCTTTTTGTGCTGCAGGTGCTACGCTCGCCTCCATCCTCGTGCTGTCAACTGCCGCAAGAAGAAGTGTGGACACACCAGCAACCTGCGCCCCAAGAAGAAGCTGAAGTAAACTGTTTGCTTGGTGCTTTCTGTGGGACATATGCAGAACTGTTCTGTAAAATAAACATTTTTTTTAAATGACATTGCCTGGCCTTGATTTAGTTAATCCACAATTGAAGGGTCTTAGAGAAAGAACTAAAGGACAGTCTGAATTTGTTTGATAGTCAGGCTTTCACGTGGGCATGGACAGCTCAAAAAAACATCCAGACAATTCAAGGTGACTTGTGTACATACTTGTGTGTGACAAATTGAACCAGCCCCAAATGAAGCTGACAAATGCACAATTGCTGTCTGAATTCATGTACATGTTTGAAATAGACATTTTGGGAATGCGAAAAATGGTTTTATAGCATTTTTATTTACAACTTAGTATGCTTTAAATTCCAGTTTAAAATGTAAATTTTGGCTTTTACACAGAAAAAAATAACTCATTAGGGCATAATCTGTGGTTTTCACATGACTGGGCATAGGCGTACACACTTGGGAGACTGGCCCAGCCAATCAGAATAGTTTTTTTTCTCCACAAGGGCTTAATTACGAACACACTCCTGTTTCATCAGCTGTCCGAGTGGTAGGTCTCGAACAATCCCGCAGGTGAAGAAGCCGGGCGTGGCGGTCCAGGGCTGGCGTGGTTACGTGGTCTGCGGTTGAGGCAGATTGGATGTACTACCAAATTCTTTAAAACAACGGTGGCTTATGGTAAAGAAATTAAATGCTCTGGACATTACTGCAGTCAGCACACTCCAACTTGAGACATCTGTGGCATTGTGACAACTGCTCATTTTAGTGGCATTTCTGGGACCAATACACTTTACATATTGCGTTTATTTCTGTTAAGTATTTGCTGCACACTTGAATAAAATTGTTCAGATCGTGTGTTCAACAGTTGATAGGCATTCCCTCATGATTATGAACAAAAGGTGGGAATCAAAGTAACTGCGCAAGATTTGACAGGGCCAACATGTTTGTGCTTGATGCACTTGTACTCAACCAACAAGTAATTTACAAGATAGTCATGTGAAAGAGGTGAATAGGAAATTGCAGTACACAGGATTGTATGACATTGTAAAGCAGAGCTTGTGTTCAAAGCTAAGGAAAATTCATACATCTCAAATGACTGATGTGCCTCAGTGTCAGTCAACATTTTAGAGGTCTGTAAACTGGCTACTGCAATTCATCAAAACAAATGTTTTAGCTAAGTTTAATGTTGAATTGTATACAAATACTTGCACATTGTAACTTCCATTATTATAAACATGGGTTCCTCCTATGCAGAAAGTAAAGTCAAATCAGGCAAGTGTGATTAAGGCCCTGTTTTAATACAGGAAAAATGTATCCTTGTTAAATAATGCAACAAATAAACCACCTGTCCAATGTGATTACAAGGATAATCATTGTATTTGAAAGTGCTCAGACACTTGGAGTTCAAAGTAGGTCGCTGAGGTATTTGAAGTATTAGTGGTTGTCAAGTGTATTAAGAGTAAGAGAACACTACAGACCCTACACATTTTAATTACAGAATAATTCCACAGGCATTCCAATATATATTTTTCCAGTCAGTTGTGCTTCATCCAGTTATGTGGGTAAGAAAAGTGCATCTTTGGTACTGCATTTTGTATCACCCCAGTGGGATGATCACATTTTCTGTCAAGTCTTCTCCAGAAGGTTGGAGATGGGCTAGGAAAACAACCATGTTGATATGACCATGCCCCCCCCCCCCTCTGTGTACTTCTAGGCATCAAGAAGTACACAGAGCAGGTTGCACTTCCTGATAAATTCTTGGATGACAGTCACACTTTTAGGTAGGGACAGCAGAGACCACGTTTACATGCATACCAATATCCCATTATTTTTTGGGAAACTCAAGTATTCTGTTTTTGAGTTGACGCATATATAAAACACATACAATAACCCGAAAAATCTTATATTCCGGTTTTGAGAAACATGTTTAAAAAAAAAACTTTATTTAACTAGGCAAGTCAGTTAAGAACAAATTCTTATTTACAATGATGGCCGGACGACGCTGGGCCAATTGTGCGCTGCCCTATGGGACTCCCAATCACGGCCAGTTGTGATACCGCCTAGAATCGAACCAGGGTCTGTAGTGACACCTCTAGCACGGAGATGTTGGGAGCCTGGGATATTCTGATCTTAGACGGGATACCGTGGTATGTAACCATCTTATCCCGTTTAGGCCTACTGTTGTTTTTCGAGGTCTGCACGGGCTCAGTTTCGCATATCATGGGTGCTGTGATGTTTTCCTCTGATTCTCAAACAAATCACTTCAAAAAGTTGGCTACATGCGCAGTTCCATCCACCATAATAATTTGTTTTTCTGATACTCCGTAGGCTACTGGACTGTATAGTTTACTGACTTAGGCTACTTTCACCCCTAATTTAGATATGTTTCTGCTTATAATTTCCAACATTTTGAAGACCGTTTGTTTGTCAACTATAGTTCGATACAGTGCATTCGGAAAGTATTCAGTCCCCTTCCCCTTTTCCACATTGTTACGTTACGGCCTTATTCTAAAATTGATTAAATTATCCCCACCACCCCCACTCTATGGAGATGGGAGAGCCTTACAGAAGGACAACTATTTCTGCAGCACTCCACCAATCAGACTTTTGTGATATAGTGGCCAGACGGAAGCCACTGCTCAGTAAAAAGGTACATGACAGCCCACTTGAAATTTGCCAAAAGGCACCTAAAGGACTCCCAACCTGACAGAGCTTGAGAGGATCTGCAGAGCAGAATGGGAGAAACTTCCCAAATACAGGTGTGCCAAGCTTGTAGCGTCATACCCAAGAAGACTCGATGCTGTAGTCAATACAAAAGGTGCTTCAGCAAAGTACTGAGTACAGGGTCTGAATACTGTAAAATGTGATAGCCGTTTTTTATTTGTAATAAATTTGCACCCCAAAAATTGTCATTATGAGGTATTGTGTGTAGAATGATGAGGGGATAAAAATAATTTTATCAATTTGAGAATAATATAACAAAATGTGGAAAAAGTCAAGGGGTCTGAATACTTTCCGAATGCACTGTACATGCAGCTTCTCTTTCGTAATAACTTGATGCCCTAGAAGACTAAATAAGGTAATGCTTACCAGATGAATGCATTACTAATCTACAGTGCCTTGCGAAAGTATTCGGCCCCCTTGAACTTTGCGACCTTTTGCCACATTTTAGGCTTCAAACATAAAGATATAAAACTGTATTTTTTGCGAAGAATCAACAACAAGTGGGACACAATCATGAAGTGGAATGACATTATTGGATATTTCAAACTTTTTAAACAAATCAAAGACTGAAAAATTGGGCGTGCAAAATTATTCAGCCCCCTTAAGTTAATACTTTGTAGCGCCACCTTTTGCTGCGATTACAGCTGTAAGTCGCTTGGGGTATGTCTCTATCAGTTTTGCACATCGAGAGACTGACATTTTTTCCCATTCCTCCTTGCAAAACAGCTCGAGCTCAGTGAGGTTGGATGGAGAGAATTTGTGAACAGCAGTTTTTAGTTCTTTCCACAGATTCTCGATTGGATTCAGGTCTGGACTTTGACTTGGCCATTCTAACACCTGGATATGTTTATTTTTGAACCATTCCATTGTAGATTTTGCTTTATGTTTTGGATCATTGTCTTGTTGGAAGACAAATCTCCGTCCCAGTCTCAGGTCTTTTGCAGACTCCATCAGGTTTTCTTCCAGAATGGTCCTGTATTTGGCTCCATCCATCTTCCCATCAATTTTAACCATCTTCCCTGTTCCTGCTGAAGAAAAGCAGGCCCAAACCATGATGCTGCCACCACCATGTTTGACAGTGGGGATGGTGTGTTCAGGGTGATGAGCTGTGTTGCTTTTACGCCAAAGTTAACATTTTGCATTGTTGCCAAAAAGTTCAATTTTGGTTTCATCTGACCAGAGCACCTTCTTCCACATGTTTGGTGTGTCTCCCAGGTGGCTTGTGGCAAACTTTAAACGACACTTTTTATGGATATCTTTAAGAAATGGCTTTCTTCTTGCCACTCTTCCATAAAGGCCAGATTTGTGCAATATACGACTGATTGTTGTCCTATGGACAGAGTCTCCCACCTCAGCTGTAGATCTCTGCAGTTCATCCAGAGTGATCATGGGCCTCTTGGCTGCATCTCTGATCAGTCTTCTCCTTGTATGAGCTGAAAGTTTAGAGGGACGGCCAGGTCTTGGTAGATTTGCAGTGGTCTGATACTCCTTCCATTTCAATATTATCGCTTGCACAGTGCTCGTTGGGATGTTTAAAGCTTGGGGAAATCTTTTTGTATCCAAATCCGGCTTTAAACTTCTTCACAACAGTATCTCGGACCTGCCTGGTGTGTTCCTTGTTCTTCATGATGCTCTCTGCGCTTTTAACGGACCTCTGAGACTATCACAGTGCAGGTGCATTTATACGGAGACTTGATTACACACAGGTGGATTGTATTTATCATCATTAGTCATTTAGGTCAACATTGGATCATTCAGAGATCCTCACTGAACTTCTGGAGAGAGTTTGCTGCACTGAAAGTAAAGAGGCTGAATAATTTAGCACGCCCAATTTTTCAGTTTTTGATTTGTTAAAAAAGTTTTAAATATCCAATAAATGTCGTTCCACTTCATGATTGTGTCCCACTTGCTGTTGATTCTTCACAAAAAAATACAGTTTTATATCTTTATGTTTGAAGCCTGAAATGTGGCAAAAGGTCGCAAAGTTCAAGGGGGCCGAATACTTTCGCAAGGCACTGTAATTACCAGTAAAGTTGTCTGTTTCGTTTTGGGACCTGGGAGAAAACACAATAACTCCAAATCAGTAGAAAAATTGTTCCTGTGGAAAATGTCCAAATTTCATCAATTTGACTGGTTAAGGTTAAATGAAAAGCTGAGAAAACCATGGAAAACACTTCTGATAAGACTTCAGTTCATCTCAGGTGCATATTTTGTGTGGTTGAACTACTGTCTGTTTGCATAACAGTGTCAAATATAACATGTTACACACGTATTCACATTTTCTCAAGAGATGCTGAAAGAAAAAAAGAAAAAATCTCCACTCCTGTTCCCGAGACAAAATTAACATTTGTTGTACCATTTTACAGTAAGAAATGCATTATTCTGCAGTAGTTAATGTTATATTACTCTACATGTGAGAGGTTATAGGCCGACAGTCAGTGTCCACATCTCAGTTACTTTTCCATTTAACCCATATGAACTTAAATTAGGAATATTCTATTTAGTCACATGGATACTTGTGAGCGGGATATCAAAGGTGCATGTAAACAGCTTATCCCGAATAAGACCTGAAGCAGGATATGAGCTACTATCCGAAATGTATGTAAATGTGGTCATTGTTCAACAGAATTGCAGTTTGTCTACATGAACAAGGTGAGATTACATTACCTACAGAGTACTTGTCAAAAAAACTGTATTGCTAATTCAACACTGATTTAACCTTATTTGTACCTAAATAATACCATGAAAAAATGCCTCAATGCCTAGGTCAGAAGATAATCTTGATGGTGTGCATCAGTGAAAGTAGAGATACCAGGTTAGCTTTTGCATTGAATCAAGTACAGTACATCTTTACTAATAACACTACTTGTGCTTTTAAATCTATTTGTAAAAGGTTGCACATTGGGTAATGCGCATAACTCACATTACTGTACTTGGCAAGGTTCTTCACTGAGCTCATTAAGTTTTGTCATTGAGTACCCTTGGTGGTAAACCCTCCGCAGCAACATTTCTGTAGGATGATCAAATAATTATGTTATCTGTTAATGTAATACATAAAACAACAGAAGTAAATCTATTATTAATTGTTAATACTGACAAACGGAAACAATAATTTGGCATCTACATTTTTAAGTACAAGCCCAGATTCAATCCAACTACTTTTAAAAGTTAAAGATAACTTCTATAATAGCAGGTTGACTGAATCATAACCCAACAAAACATTGAGATAAATGGTGTAAACGTCGACTCAACAATTCTCACAGCGACGAAGAAAAAATATTAGATTGTTATTTTCAAGGTGGTGGGTAGGATCAATGTACCGCTGCAATGGGTGGATCCACGGTTCTACTCTTAACCTCTGTAATAATGTGCTTAAGCAAACATTGTTCCAAAAGAGCTAGCTTCCTTTCCGTCCTTGTCCATCGCCCTCTACAATCCTGTCATCGCGTTGCGCTATTTGTCGATGAGCTTGGCCAAGCTCTGTCGTAGGTCATTCAGGTCGTAGATCTTGACATCCAGGACGTCGATGACCCGCTGAACCTCACTCTCCGCCCTATCCCGCTCCTCCAGAGAGGAAGCCAGAGTCTGCTCGGCTTTCTCCACCCGTTGCTCAAGTTCTGCATTCCGTGTCTCCAGACCCTAGAAGGTCCACAAGGTGACAGAGGACTTCGGATCAATTCATGTTAAAGATCTCAATTGCATACTCCTCGCATACTCTCTACTCGTCTCCTTATCAAAACTCATTGGATGAGAATGCCAGAGGTCCCTCCACTCTGACCATCTGCAATGGATTTTGAGGAGGTGGCCAGTAGAGAGGATGCGAGGAGTATGTAATTGAGATTCTCCCACTGTCATATCTTTAGATTTCCCCCCTGCAATTGTTCAGACCCTTTGAAAACTCTCAGAGACCCCCAAGCGGTGCCCGACCCCCTGGCTGAGAATCACTAGTCTTCAGTATAGTTTTGAAAAGCCAAAAATACATGTTCTGCCCTAGTTCCTAAAACTCACCTGAAGTCTCTGAACCGCCTCTTCCCTCTCTTTCTCTAAATCAGGAATATCTGAATTCTTGCTCTGTAGATTGTGGATTTCCTAAAAAAAAGACAAAGTATATTGAAAGCAGGTGCTTCCACATGTGTGGTTCCTGAGCAATTCCTAAGCAATAAACATCCCATCATGTATAAATATGCTGGGTAGGCCCAGTTCACCATTATTTTGGCTACCACAGGACCACAATGCCCCCATCCACAGGGCACGAATGGTCATCGAATGGTTTTGTGAGCATGAAAACAATGTAAACCATATGACATGGCAGTCTCAGTTACCAGATCTCAACCCAATTGAACACTTATGGGAGAGTTTGGAGCGGCGAACGAGACAGAGTTTTACACCACCATCAACAAAATACCAAATTATGGAATTTCTTGTCAAAGAATGGTGTCACATCCCTCCAATAGTTCCAGACACTTGTATAATATATACCAAGGACCATTAATAAAGTGGCCTAATGCCCTATTAAGACACTTCATGTTGATGTTTCCTACATAACAGTCAAAAGTTTGGACACATCTACTCACTCAAGGGTTTCTTAATGTTTACTATTTTCTATAGTGAAGACACCAACACTATGAAATAACACATATGGAATCATGTAGTATTCAAAAAAGTATATTTTTAATTCTTCAAAGTAGCCACCCTTTGCCTTGATGACAGTTTTGCACACTCTTGGCGTTCTCTCAACCAGCTTCACCTGGAATGCTTTTCCAACACTCTTGAAGGAGTTCCCACATACAGTGCCTTGCGAAAGTATTCGGCCCCCTTGAACTTTGCGAACTTTTGCCACATTTCAGGCTTCAAACATAAAGATATAAAACTGTATTTTTTTGTGAAGAATCAACAACAAGTGGGACACAATCATGAAGTGGAACGACATTTATTAGATATTTCGAACTTTTTTAACAAATCAAAAACTGAAAAATTGGGCGTGCAAAATTATTCAGCCCCTTTACTTTCAGTGCAGCAAACTCTCTCCAGAAGTTCAGTGAGGATCTCTGAATGATCCAATGTTGACCTAAATGACTAATGATGATAAATACAATCCACCTGTGTGTAATCAAGTCTCCGTATAAATGCACTTGCACTGTGATAGTCTCAGAGGTCCGTTAAAAGCGCAGAGAGCATCATGAAGAACAAGGAACACACCAGGCAGGTCCGAGATACTGTTGTGAAGAAGTTTAAAGCCGGATTTGGATACAAAAGATTTTCCAAGCTTTAAACATCCCAAGGAGCACTGTGCAAGCGATAATATTGAAATGGAAGGAGTATCAGACCACTGCAAATCTACCAAGACCTGGCCGTCCCTCTAAACTTTCAGCTCATACAAGGAGAAGACTGATCAGAGATGCAGCCAAGAGGCCCATGATCACTCTGGATGAACTGCAGAGATCTACAGCTGAGGTGGGAGACTCTGTCCATAGGACAACAATCAGTCGTATATTGCACAAATCTGGCCTTTATGGAAGAGTGGCAAGAAGAAAGCCATTTCTTAAAGATATCCATGAAAAGTGTTGTTTAAAGTTTGCCACAAGCCACCTGGGAGACACACCAAACATGTGGAAGAAATTGCTCTGGTCAGATGAAACCAAAATTGAACTTTTTGGCAACAATGCAAAACATTATGTTTGGCGTAAAAGCAACACATCTCATCACCCTGAACACACCATCCCCACTGTCAAACATGGTGGTGGCAGCATCATGGTTTGGGCCTGCTTTTCTTCAGCAGGGACAGGGAAGATGGTTGAAATTGATGTGATTTGCAAGGAGAAATGGGAAAAAATGTCAGTCTCTCGATGTGCAAAACTGATAGAGACATACCCCAAGCGACTTACAGCTGTACTCACAGCAAAAGGTGGCGCTACAAAGTATTAACTTAAGGGGGCTGAATAATTTTGCACGCCCAATTTTTCAGTTTTTGTTTGTTAAAAAAGTTTAAAATATCCAATAAATGTCGTTCCACTTCATGATTGTGTCCCACTTGTTGTTGATTCTTCACAAAAAAATACAGTTTTATATCTTTATGTTTGAAGCCTGAAATGTGGCAAAAGGTCGCAAAGTTCAAGGGGGCCGAATACTTTCGCAAGGCACTGTATGCTAAACACTTGTTGGCTGCTTTTCCTTCACTCTGCAGTCCAACTCATCCCAAACCATCTAATTTGGGTTGTGGTCAGGTGATTGTGGAGGCCAGGTCATCTGATGCAGCAATCCATCACTCTCCTTCTCTATCAAATAGCCGTTACACAGCCTGGAGGTGTGTTGGGTCATTCATCCTGTTGAAAAACAAATGATAGTCCCACTAAGCCCAAACCAGATGGGATGGCGTATCGCTGCAGAATGCTGTGGAAGCCATGCTGGTTAAGTGTGTCTTGAATTCTAAATAAAATCAGACAGTGTCACCAGCAAAGCACCATCACACCTCCTCCATGCTTCACGGTGGGAACCACACATAGGGATATCATGTGTTCACCTACTCTGCGTCTCACAAGGACAAACCAAAAATCAAAAATTTGTACTTCAGACCAAAGGACAGCTTTCCACGGGTCTAATGTCCATTGCTCGTGATTCTTGGCCCAAGCAAGTATCTTCATCTTATTGGTGTCCTTAAATAGTGGTTTCTTTGCAGCAATTCGACCATGAAGGCCTAATTCACGCAGTCTCTGAACAGTTGATGTTGAGATGTGTCTGTTACTTGAACTTTGTGAATCATTTAGTTGGGCTGCAATCTGAGGTGCAGTTAACTCTAATGGACTTATCCTCTGCAGCAGGTAACTCTGGGTCTTCCTTTCCTGTGGCGATCCTCATGAGAGCCAGTTTCATCATAGCGCTTGATGGTTTTTGTGACTGCACTTGACATTTTCCGGATTGACTGACCTTCATGTCTTAAAGTAATGATGGACTGTCATTTCTCTTTGCTTATTTGAGCTGTTCTTGCCATAATATGGACTTGGTCTTTTACCAAATAGGGCTATCTTTTGTATACCACCCCTACCTTGTCACAACACAACTGATTGCCTCAAATGCATTAAGGGATGAAATTCCACAAATTAACTTTTAACAAGGCACACCTGTTAATTGAAATGCACTCCAGGTGACTACCTCATGAAGCTGGTTGAGAGAATGCCAAGAGTGTGCAAAGCTGTCATCAAGGCAAAGGGTGGCTACTACTTTGAAGAACCTCAAATATAAGATGTTTTGATTTGTTTAACATTTTTGGTTACTACATGATTCCATGTGTTATTTCATAGTTTTGATGTCTTCACTATTATTCTAGAAAATAGTAAAAATAAAGAAAAACCCTTGAATGAGCAGGTGTGTCCAAACATTTGACTGGTACTGTACGTAAAGCAATTTCCTTTGAACAAGAGGTGGAATTCAGAGTATGCAAAGCACATCTACCAAGGAAATTTCCACATGGGAAGTGCTCGAAAAATCGGTTTCTTGAGATTCTCAAGTGAAAACCTCAGCTTGTACCTCACTTGTTTCTTTCAACGGTGCTATCTAGACAGCCTAGAAGACTGACATCTTGAGGCTAGCAGTACCTAGCTGCCTGGAAAGTGTGTCTGAGCCCCGGGTCTCACCTCATCTTTAGCTTTGAGCAAGGCTTCCAACTCCTCTAACGTCTGGGTCAGCTCATCCCTCGTCTCAGATTCACTGGGACCAGGCCGCCCGCTCTGAGCCTCCAGCTCTGCCACCTGCCAACACACAACACCGGAGAGGATAACAAGTAAGGACTTTTTAAATCCTAGTGTACATGCTATTACAGGATTTGTTTTTTCCATTTATATTTGGACTTTGGCACGTGGAGTGCACAGATTCTCTTCACTTCGTTAGTCAGTATGTGTTACATCTGTGCTGGTTTGTCATCTCGTTTGTGGGAAGGAGTTTCACCTGGGCTGGCCTAGGTAATATTTAAGAGTGGCTTGCCCAGTGCTCCAGTTGTCTTGAGAGATGTGGAGGGTTAACACCTTTAGTTGGCTCTCCTCATTTGATTTCTAAAAGAACAATCCTTTATCTGATCTTACCGGTTTTTGTTTTGCTCCACTTTTTGTTTTGCGTCCTGTCTTTAATTTTGTTTGCCTGTTCTTGGGCAAATTTAGTGAAAGCTCATGGTGGGTGTCTTTAGGTTGTTGTTGCTCGTCAATGTTCAGTAAACACACCCATGAGTGTCTTTCAGAACCCCTCCTAAAACCCCCACCTGTTTTGTTTTGGTTGTCAGTGACTCTTTGTTAGCCCCTATCTGTTTGAGCGACAATTTTTGTTCTTGCTGGGGAACGTAACAAAATGGGGGCTTGTCTGGGATCTTGTTTCCCATGTGTATGGTAGTCGCTCTAATCACCTACTCAGAAGCTCTGCTGTGCCCAGATATTTGAATGTTCAAAATACACTTCTGTCATAGTTTCTGTCACTGACATCCACCCTGAGACTGTTGGAATCATTTTGAAAGTTGCATAAACACACAGGCTTATAAAATAAAATAAACATGAACTTTAAGCATTTGTGGAAAACCCTACATGGGAGATGCTAGATAAATGTAAAAAGGCGAATCTGCTCGTCATTGCAAAGCATTATGACATCAAAGTTGCACATGCCGATTCGAAAGTGGTAGTCAAAGGGTTAGTCTATAGTATATTGATTTGGTGGGATGAGGAAATTCTTCCGGAAAGGGAGGATGATGAAAAGGGTCCTACGGGTGGTAGAGTACACCCCATAGACATGCAACTGCGAGAGGTAGAAATTTGAGTTTGTGCACAAGGAAAGACAAGATGGGTGTGCAGCCAAACAACAAGAACATGAACATACAGCCAAACAACAAGAACCTGAACATGCAGCCAGATAACAAGAACCTGAACATGCAGCCAGATAACAAGAACATGAACATGCAGCCAGATAACAAGAACATGAACATGCAGCCAGATAACAAGAACATGAAGCCAGAAAACAAGAACGAGAACATGAAGCCAGATAACAAGAACATGAACATGCAGCCAGATAACAAGAACATGAACATGCAGCCAGATAACAAGAACATGAACATGCAGCCAGATAACAAGAACATGAACATGCAGCCAGATAACAAAAACATGAACATGCCATTCAACTGAGATATGTAGACCTGGAAACACTCCATCCAGTCAGGCCATTTAGCCCCCCCAACAGAGTTTGGTCTTGGACGGAACAGCCTGCTTGTACACATCACTGACAATCTGAAATGGTCCACCCACACACCCTTTGTGCGGTGACAAAGGCAACCTCAGGAGGCTGAAGAAATTAGTCTTGGCCCCTAAGACCCTCACAAACTTTTACAGATGCACAATTGAGAGCATCCTGTCAGGCTGTATCACCGCCTGGTATGGCAACTGCACCGCCCACAACCGCAGGGCTCTCCAGAGGGTGGTGGCCCAACACATCACCGGGGGCACACTGCCTGCCCTCCCCAACACATACAGCACCAGATGTCACAGGAAGGGCAAAAATATCATCAAGGACATCAACCCCGCGAGCCACGGCCTGTTCACCCTGCTATCATCCAGAAGGCGAGGTCAGTACAGGTGCAGCAAAGCTGGGACCAAGAGACTTAAAAACATCCATCTCCATCAGACAGTTAAATAGCCATCACTAGCTGGCTACCACCCGGCTTTGACAGAGATCGTGTTCTAATGAGGACATGGCATTCTCGCGCCACTTCTGGGCAGGACGATTGGCCCAGTGCATCTCAAATTGTCGTTCCAGTTGCACTTGGACAAGAGATACTGAGGTTGGCTCACGATGGTAGTATGGCAGGCCATCTTGGGGTCAACAAGACGTAAGACCGTATCTTGCGTAACTACTTCTGGCCTGCTGTAAATCTAGTCTCGTTAGCCAGCGGACAGGTACAACGAACCAAGCTGTGCCGGTTGCACCTTTGCAGACTATTCCTGCTTTTGACTAACCTTTCAGCAGGGTTCTGATGGATTGTATTGTATTTATTATGGATCCGATTCTTCCTGGGGACCGGCAAAAACAAGACAGCTATACAATTTTAAAAACGTTACAATAGATTCATAACAGATTTCACAACACACTAAGTGCGTGCCCTTGGGGCCCTACTACACTACCACATATCTTCAACACAAGATCCATATGTACGTGTGTGTATAGTGCGTATGTTGTCATGTGTGTGTATGCATGTGTCTGTGCCTATGTTTGTGTTGCTTTACAGTCCCTGCTGTTCCATAAGGTGTATTTATATCTGTTTAAAAAAAATCGGATTCTACTGTGTACATCAGTTACCTGATGTGGTCATGGCTCTACGTAGTAGAGTTCCATGTAGTCATGGCTCTACGTAGTACTGTGTGTCTCCCATAGTCTGTTCTGGACTTGGAGACTGTGAAGAGACCTCTGGTGGCATGTCTTGTGGTGTATGCATGGGTGTCAGAGCTGTGTGCTAGTTGTTTAAACAGACAGCTCAGTGCTTTCAACATGTCAATACCTCTCACAAATACAAGTAGTGATGAAGTCAATCTCTCCTCCACTTTGAGCCAGGAGAGATTAACATGCATATTATTAATGTTGGCTCTCTGTGTACATCCAAGGGCCAGCTGTGCTGCCTTATTCTGAGACAATTGCAAAGTCCCTCTTTGTGGCACCTGACCCCAGGCCTGAACAGTAGTCCAGGTGCGACAAAACTAGAGCCTGTAGGACCTGCCTTGTTGATAGTGCATTTATGAATGAAGAGCAGCGTTTTATAATGGAAAGACTTCTCCCCATCTTAGCTACTGTTGTATCAATATGTTTTGACCATGACAGTTTACAATCCTGTGTTGCGCCTCAACTTGCTCGATTTCCACATGATTTATTACAAGATTTAGTTGAGGTTTAGAGTTTAGTGAACGGTTTGCCCCAAATACAATGCTTTTAGTTTTTGAAATATTTAGGAATATTTTATTCCTTGCCACCCATTCTGAAACTAAGTGTTGCAGTAATTTCAGTCGCTGTAGTAGCTGACGTGTATAGCATTGAGTCATCCGCATACATAGACACACTGGCTTAACTCCAAGTCATTTCATTAGTAAAGATTGAAAAAAGTAAGGGGCCTAGACAGCTGCCCTGGGGAATTCCTGATTATACCTGGATTATGTTGGAAAGGCTTCCATTAAAGAACACCCTCTGTGTTCTGTTAGACAGGAACTCTTTATCCACATTATAGCAGGGGGGTGTAAAGTCATAACACATGTTTTTCCAGCAGCAGAGTATGATCAATAATGTCAAAAGCTGTGCTTGTTGAATGTCCTTCCCTATAAGCATGCTGAAAGTCTGTTGTCAATTTTTTTTTACTGTAAATTGGCATTGTATCTGGTCAAACACCAGGCTTCTTTTTCTTCTTTGGACTTTATATGGCGATTAGTGATTTACTTTCATATTTACCACAACCGACTTCCGTTCATCTTTCAATCACCCATGTGGGTATATGTTCCTAAAAACCAATGAAGAGATGGCACGTGGGTATATGCTTCTAAAATCCAAATGAGGAGATGGGAGAGGCAGGACTTGAAGCCCGTTCTGCATCACAAATAGAATCAACTTCTATTTTAGCGCCTGGCAACACAGATGCTCGTTGGGGCCGCGTCTGGTTTGGGCATGGTGTAAGGGTTGTTAAAAGGCTGATTGGTTGGCTATTTGAGCCAGTAAAGGGGGCTTTACTATTCTTAGGTAGTGGAATTACTTTTGCTTCCCTCCAGGTCTTAGGGCACAGACTTTCTAGAAGCATAAATTGAAGATGTGGCAATATCATCCACAATTATCCTCAGTAATTTTCCATCCAAGTTGTCAGACCCCGGTTGCTTGAATTTGTTGATAGACAACAATCATTTTTTTCACCTCTTTCACACTCACTTTACGTAATTCAAAATTAAAATTCTTGTCTTTCAGAATTTATACTTGGATGTGTAGTGGCAGCGTTTGTTGCTGGCATGTCATGCCTAATCTTGCCAATGAAAAAATGATTAAAGTAGTTGGCAATATCAGTAGGTTTTGTGATGAATGAGCCATCTGATTCAATGAATGATGGAGCTGAGTTTACCTTTTTTCCCTAAATGTAATTGAAGGTTCTCCAAAGATTTTTACTACCATTCGTCATTTTTCTTTGTTTCATAATTTAATTTCGTCTTCTTTTTATTCAGTTTAGTCACAATTTCAACATTTTCAGTACGTTTGCCAAGCGGTTATGCTGCCAGACTTATTTGCTATTCCTTTTGCCTCATCCCTCTCAACCATACTATTTTTACATTTCTCAGCAATCCAAGGGGATTTAACCGTTTTTACAATCATTTTCTTAATGGGTGCACGCGTATTAGTAACTGGGATAAGCAATTTAAAAAATATGTTAAGTGCAACGTCTGTTTGCGCCTCATTACACACCATGGACCAACAAATATTCTTTACATCAACATTGGAATCACGACAAAACTTGTATGACCTCTTATGCATATTAGGCCCAGCCTTTGGAACTTTAGTTTGCCATGATATGGCTACTATATTGTGATCACTACATCCAATGGATTTGGATACTGTTTTCAAGCACATTTCTGCAGCATTAGTAAAAATGTGATCAACACATGTTGATGATTTCATTCTTGTGCTGTTTGCAACTACCCTGGTAGGTTGACTGATAACCTGAACCAGGTTGCAGGCACTGGTTACAGTTTGAAACTTTTTCATGAGTGGGCATCTTGATGAAAGCCAGTCAATATTTAAATCACCCAGAAAATCCAGTTTCAACTGTTCAGAGCTGCCCTTCATAATGTCATTAAAAACCACATAGTCTACGATTGAGTCGAGATCCATGTCCTGCCGTAGTACATTCGGGAGCAGCTTAGTAATGTAATTTACTCGATCTCCGGGATAGGACATTGTTTTTGCACCAGGAACAGTCACATTTCTTATCATGGAGCTGCCCAAAATCATGGCTGGCGAGAAGGACGATGAAATCCACCAACTCCTGCTCGATCCAGAGCAGGGCTGGAAGGTTGCCGATGTCAACTTTTAAATCGTAGGGGATGGAGTAGGAGTAGGCACAGCGGCCGCAGAAACACAGGTACCCCCAGCGATGGGCCTCTCGTTGGGAGTGAAGACTGCTTTGCAGGAGGCCACTGTCTTCGGCTTCCACAGCTCGTGACATGCGACAATCATTGATTCCGATGCTCCTCTTGCTGTGCTCCTTCGACTCCGCTGTGCTCCTTCGACTCCGCCAGTAGGATAACGACAAATGACAAGACGGAGATGCATCCAACATGCGCGAACGCCGCCCAGCCACCGGCGTAGAAAAGGTCAACATTCCACACTGCGTTTTCCCCGGTTACTTACATAGACTGGCGACCTGCATGATCAAGGAAGCCACCTCAAGCCAATAATCATTTTGGAAGTTATCATTCTGAAACTTTGCACAAGTACTGTTGCCCTCTTGTGTTTTTCACTGAAATCGGCAAATTGGTGAAGTTATACATTTTGAATGGAATAACTATATATAAAATACCAAAATGGTATTCTAACACAACCCCTAAAAAAAGGAGAAAAAACATGAAAAAAAATACATGTATAAAATAACACTTTCAATATTTGGAAGACCCACAGTCCTCTACACAATATTGTGCTGCTGATGCCAGGTGCCATAGCAGTCTCTTTCTGCTGTAAAGCAGTTGGTCACCAAGCAAGTGGTGCAGGTGATGGGGGACTTCATTTTGCAAAGAACACAGAGACGCCTACATGCTGTGCCCTTTTGGCCCTGAGGCACATCCATGCCTGCAGAAATACATTTGGGCAGATGAACACCACTTGTGGCAGGAGCTGGATGAACCAGCTTCAGTGGGGGATGGACACCTTGGCACTGGGGGCTGCCATTCGGAGTCAGTGTCACTGTGAAAGAAAATGTTCAGTTAGAATAGTTTCACATATGAGCCCTGTATCAACAGGTGTAATAAACAGATATATAAATATATATATATATATATATATATATATATATATATATATATATATATATATATAGAGTACAGGGAACATAAGGTTGAATATATTATTATAGACCTGCTAGATCTACTGTCTCATTTATATTATGACAGACCAGCTAGATCTACTGTCTATTTCATATTATGACATTTCAGCTAGATCTACTGTATATTATATTATGACAGACCAGCTAGATCTACTGTCTTTATTATATTACAACAGACAAGCTGTATCTACTGTCTCCATTTCACTTTGGCCATTGCTGTGGGCCTGCCCTCCCCTCAACAGCCTCAAATAGGCTATTTCATTTCACAAATAATATTTTATATTATTAATTTCAAACAACAGCTTTGGTATGAGAAAAACTTACCAGCTGAAGATGCGCTTTACCAAAACAATGCTGTGCATAACATGCGTGGCTCCTTCTGGTATGAATCTTCAATGGCGAATGAACCTCTTTATGCCGGAGTTTACTACATGGGTTGATCTTCCAACACATAAATATTACATATTGCCGTTTACCTCAGCTCATTGGCTATCTACCCAGCTAGATTTCAAGACGATCAGTGGTCATTGGGTTAAAATACAGTCAATCAACAAAACAGAGGTCATATCATTGGTGCACAATGATGTCATTACTTGTTGTCTTCAAATCGGTTTCTTTCAGTCAATACGTCCCGCGAAATGATCCATCAGGTTTGGTTGTGTTACAAACAAAGCAGTTGATTGCAATGAAACCAAACATGACTGGAAAAGTCCCGTTTAGTGTGTGTATTTACATCGAATCTGTCGTCGAAAATGGAATGAGACGGAATTCACGACACAAGCGGTTCACAAAATGTTTCGTGTTAGGCTATAAAAATGGATTTGATCAAACAAAAGACCATTCATTGTGTAACAATGAGCATTGGGATTGCAAACAGAGGAAGATCGTCAAAGGTAAACAATTTATTTTATTGCAGTTTGTGATTTTGTTACGCCTGTGCTAGTTGAAATAGTTGTTCAGATAATCGCATCGTATTCTCTGCCCAAAACAAATAGTGAAAATCTGTTTCTCTTGACCATCGTGTGCGCTGCCATTTGTTTCCTTGAGGCCAATCCACTGAGGAAAATCACGAGAGAAAAGTTACAACAGATATTACAGGAATTTCCCCTTGAAATCAGACATGTCCGTGGTAAGGACAACTTGGTTGCTGATTGTCTTTCTAGGGTGGGCAGTCAATTTATTATGACTGCACGTTTTTCCATATTGGAGATGAGTTTTGTTTTGGTTGTGCTCCTTTCAAGGGGATGAGAGTTATAGAAGCGTCTTGTCCTTCCCTGTTTCTTAAAACGTGAGAGTTTTAGGCAACTATAGAAAGAAAAAGAAAATATATAAAAAAAGATTGTAAAATAACATCTCTATATATCTATACAGTTGAAGTCGGAAGTTTACATACACTTAGGTTGGAGTCATTAAAACTTGTTTTTCAACCGCTCCATAAATTTCTTGTTAACAAACTATAGTTTTGGCAAGTCAGTTAGGACATCGTCTTTGTGCATGACACAAGTAATTTTTCTAACAATTGTTTACAGACAGATTATTTCACTGTATCACAATTCCAGTGGTTAGAGCGTTGGTTTCTGGATCGAATCCCCGAGCTGACAAGGTAAAAAGCTGTTGTTCTGCCCCTGAGCAAGGCAGTTAACCCACTGTTCCCCGGGCGCAGAAGACGTGGATGACGATTATGACCCCCCCCCCCCGCACCTCTCTGATTCAGAGGGGTTGGGTTAAATGCAGAAGAATTTCAGTTGTACAACTGACTAGGTATCCCCCTTTACTTTCCTTTTATTAATTGCTGGACGGATTTATTTGACCTACTTTTACAAATAAATTGTGACTCAAAGGTTTGAATTCCACATATGCTCATGTGGGGAGTAACAGTGATTAAAAGAGAGAAACTATTAACCCCTTGAAATCAAAACTTTTACTTGATGCCAATTATCTTCACTTTAACACCAGACAGGAACATGGTTAGAATTGTATAACAAAACAGACTTGTTATTTGAAAACTGAAGTTTGCATGGGTTTGTGCTCAGCCTTCGCAATTACCATCTCTCCCTTTATATCTCCTCCGCATCTTCAGAGTGAATTTCAAAGTGGCCCTTTAAGATTCCATGTCATGCCATCCAGCAGCGCTTGAGAAAGCTGCTCTAAGGGCATCTAGCATTCCGATAGGACCCAACCCCATCCTGTCAAATCCATGTGACAGCAAGTCCCCGGGGGAATGATGTTACTGGTTGCTCACAACAGCCCTTTCACACCACCGCTGACAACATAGACAACAGTATTACTGATGACACCTGAAGCCAATCTAAACCCAACATACAAGTACATGAAAATAGTCCCTTCTGAAATTCTCCTTTCATCTCTAAAACAGTTATCAAATTGCCTTGCAGGAAAATGAATAGGAGCTCAAGTCAAATACATTATGGTGAAATTACCTGAAAAGAGCTTGTATGAACAATGTTAGCATTTTGAGAGAACCAACAAATGGGATTTTAAAACAGTGTGCACTCTACTGTCCCTTGGTATAGTTTTTATTTAAAAAGGACTTCCTCGCTTCGCTCCTACCGCATCTCAGCTACTGTCTACAGTGCAAGGCAAGACATGAGAGAGTAGGCTGGGGACCAGAGCATCTCTGCAGTGTCAGAGATACCCCCGAAAATAAACCGACCCCTTCAGTAAAGCGCGTCTACCGCTTGGAGAGCCTGGAGAGGAAAGGGCTTACTTTAAATGGTGGCTTGGTAGAAAATCCTAGCCAATGTCTTGCCTGCTCTCCCTCTGGGTGATTTGTCATTTCCTCCACATCTAGGGCAGGGGGAAATAGGGTGTCCTGTCCTCAAACTGCTTCACCGCCCCGCCAAGCCCTGGAGACATGGTCTACTTCCAACCACCTGGTTGACTTTGTTGCAGAAGTGGATAACCTTAGCTTTTTTTTGGACTGAGATGGATGTTGTTCCCCTCGGTGCCTGAAGCTAAAATAGGACTGTTGACAGCTAATTTCTTCCAGAAGATGTTACGCTGGTACTTTAATCTGCCACATGAAAGAACCTCAATAAGCTTGACCAAGGACACATCTCTTTTTCCAATTAAGTTTAAATTAAGCTAAACACATTTCTCCCTCTGATTATCCAGGCACATCAACAGTGATACATAAAAAATGTTATCAAACCGGTGGAACCTGCAGCCAAATGTCAGGACAGTCCTTTGACATAACCCCAGTTTAACTACCATGTGACCACTGATCTTCAGTAGATCTTCATATGATGTTGCTTTGAGAATGGTCTTTCTCATGGGCACGATCCCACTTTGACCACCAAAGTGGCAAAGTGTAAGGGTTACCCCCTCTTTAAACCTAATAATCTACCATTATGGATCCAGACCAGTTAGCTGGGATGCAGACAACCGGAATAGCAGTGGTCTGTCACCGTAACTCTTACCTGATCTCGGAGCCTGCCAGTCTCCTCCTGATACTCAGCCAGCTGTTTCTTCCACTCTTCCACGCCCGTGTTAGCCTCGTGAAGCGCCGCCACTAGCTTAGCGTTGCTATCCTGCAGGGTGAACAGCTCTGCCTCCAGGTTAATCTCACATATGGACCTGGAGGGAAAAACCAAATCAGAAGATAAGTGCACCATGATCAGACAAATCAGAGGTCATAGTCAGGTGCAAAGTACTGCTCCCCAAGTGGTATACAGTACAGCTATTAAGTGGTTTTAGAATTCCTGTCATGCCAGAATGTGGGACCATTAGAGTCATTATATTGAATGGACAAGAGCTTTCAAATAATTTGCGGGAGATGGGAAAATTCCAAACAGTCTTCTAAGACCAGCATCTTCTAAAGTACTGAGGCCTCAGGCAAAAAACCACCCCCATGCCGTTTCTAACTGTCTGCCAACTACCAACCAACTCACCATAGCAACAGGCACAAAAAAAACATACAACTCTCATTACATGCAAGAAAAGAACAAGGAGGGTTTGTCAAAGAACATTTTAAAATTGTATATTATGTGCTTGGGTGGGATGGAATGGTGTCTGAATGGCTCTGCTGTAGAGCCTCATTAATGACCATGTTTTAACTGCACATGACTCAGCCTCATACAGGTCAGTGGCCACCTGTCATTGGGCTCAACCTCCCACTCACAACAACCTCCACAATAGGAGAAACCATACCGCCTAGGGCCATGGCTTGATTTTGCTAGTATATTTCCACAGCTAAAACGCATCCCATACACTCTATATAGGAGTTATTATCTAATGGTTTGCTTTAAGCACTAATCTGCTTTCCTCTCGCCACGCACGCTCCTTCCTCCCTAACGTAGCGGTGAGTTAAATCGTGTGCGACAGTTTCCCGGGTCACATCATCCTATTAAGTGAGCTCAGCGTCCGTGTTCCTTTCCATTCACTTAGGCACCATATATCCCATGTTCTAAAAAGGCTTCACCTCTGCCATTGTGATCACATTGACGCTTTCGCACCACAAGCCACTGAACCTCTATCATCATCTGGCACGTTAGCGCAAACTCTGCCCCAGAAATCAGATGACGGGGAACACGCACTATGCCTGGCGACACGTGATAGCTGCTCAGTGACTCACTTGGTAACCCAACAGTTGCACGACAACACCAGATAGTGGGAGACAATAGGCTACATTTACATTTTACATTGAAAATGTCACACCATGCTACCGCAATTAAAATAAAATGTCACAATCTGGTGCCAGCTAATTTGAAAGGTTATTTGAAGACACCAATGTGACTTCACACCGACGGGGTGGCACATTATTACCATTTGGAGAAATATAGTGTGCACTGTATGCTTTACATTTTATACATGGTCTACAGTATTTAAATTGAACCTTCATTTAACCAGGAAGTCACACTGAGCTCAGAATACCTCTTTCCCAAGGGAGACCTAGTCACTGTAAACAATGACGATGGTGGCACAATGGAAGTAGACTTTTTTGGATCTCATTGTGTAACTACGAGGTGTGTGTTTGGCAAACTGCTGTGTTCAGGGGGGGGGGGGGGCTGTTCCATAACATTACCCTTCAGACAGCATCTTCTTAATGCGCTCCTTCTCCGACGTCAGCTGCTCCATGTCGGCGCTCTTGCTGCGGAACAGCTTGTCCTCGGGTCCGTTGACAGTCAGCAGCGGTGGCGAGTGGCGGTCCTCTGATAAGTCCTGGGGGACCACAGGGACATGATTAGTGACAGGAAGGATATCATGGAAATGAGTTACCCGGACACCTCCAATCCTACTGTATGTTCAACTCTTCCTTGTTGTCAAAGCTCAATGAAGCTGACCACAACTACTCTACATTATGAAGCGAAGGGGTGGTCAACCAGCCTCCTGCAGAGCTACTGAGTATGCAGGTTTTTGCTCAAGCCCTACTCTTACACACCTGATTCTACTAATTAGCTGCTCAGTAAGACTTTGATATGCTTAATTGGGTGTGTTACAACATGAGGTGTTCCAAAAGCCTGCATATCCCAGTGGCTCTCCAGGAGGTGAGTTAGCCAAACCTGACATAACTCTAGAACGGCCTAACAGGCCTAAGGATTGGTTTAGACAAACCAGGGCTCACTTCAATATGTTTTTAATACAAATGTGAGCTCTTGGTTAAAATCGTGGATGAATAAGTGATGTGTCCATCTCATGTGTCTTTCTGAACTAACAGACCACACATAGGGATCTCTCTCTGATATCTCTGTCTGTATCTGAATTTGGTGTGGTTGTTACGGGAATTAAAGGGATACTTCGGGATTTTGGCAATGAGGCCTTTTATCAACTTCCCTAGTCAGACGAACTCGTGGATACCATTTTTATGTCTGTGTGCAGTTTGAAGTAAGTTGCTATCTAGCGCAATTGCTAACTAACATGAGTGCAATGACTGGAAGTCTATGGGTATATATATTAGCATGGTAGCAGATACCCATAGACTTCGTCATTGCGCTAATGCTAGTTTGCATTGGCTCGCAAAACTACCTCCAACTTCCTTCATACTTGACACAGAGACATACAAATGGTAACACGAAGCATCCTTTAAGAAAACATGAACGCTTAAAATAAAGACTGCGCATGTCCTACAGTGTTCCCATTCAATTCAAATAATTTGTTTGGATCTGAAAAGGGAGCGGAATGACTATTCATTTCACACTGCATATCTCTATTTGTCATAGCTATTCCCCTGCCAGTTGGAGCATTGACATTCAGGGGCTGTACAATGAGACAGAAACAGGGCAGCTCAGCATTTCTGATGTGAGTAGATATTTATTGTTCGAGGGACATCCAAACTGTTAAAAAAAATTCTGTATTAGTATTGTACCGTTTCTGTTACCTGACAAAGATAAATGGTTGAAACATTAGCCCTCGTTAGTACAATAAAATGACAGGAAGAAGATGACAAGCTGTCACTATAGATTCAGACACCTCATTCAAAACAACAGGTTGCCAAAAGTAATTATGTCATTTATCAACCTCCATACTGATGTAGGATCTTAATTTGAGCCACTTTGCTAAATAACCCTACAGAAACAGGAAGTGTGAATTATTGTGGGGCTTATAATTATTGGACGTTTTTGTAAGGGTTTTCCATAAAGGGAAAATCAAGTCTGACATTTCAAAGTGAAAATTACAAACTTCAGAAGCCTTGCAGGAAATTCTCCTGCAACAGGGTGATCAAATGAAGATCCTACATCTGTATCCGCAACGCAGGTTCAAAGTTGAACAAGCAACCATGGGGAGCCACACAGCTGCTAAACGCATTACTTTGTAGAGCATGAAGCAGCATATGGCTCTTTCCTTTTAAAATGATTTAAATTCGAAGGAACATTGCCCCAGTTGCAATGCTTCCTTTCATTTGTATGCTAGTGGATACTGAAAGACAATTCTCTGTATTGTACAGTGCATTCTGAAAGTATTCAGACCCATTGACTTTTAGCACATTTTGTTAAATTATAGCCTTATTATAAAATGGATTAGAGAAATGTTTTCCCTCAATCTACACACAATACCCTATAATGACAAAGTGAAAAGCGGGTTTAATACATTTTTGCAAATGTATTTAAAATAAAAAGCAGAAATGTCTTATTTACATCAGTAAACCTTTGCTATATGAGACTCGAAATTGAGTTCAGGCACATCCAGTTTCCATTGATCATCCTTGAGATGTTTCTACAACTTGATTTTCCACTTGTGGTTAATTCAATTGATTGGACAGGATTTGGAAAGGCACACACCTGTCTATTTAAGGTTCCACAGTTGACAGTGCATGTCAGAGCAAAAACCAAGCCGAGGTCGAAGGGATTGTCCGTAGAGCTCCGAGACAGGATTGGGTCGAGGCACAGATCTGTGGAAGGGTACCAAAAAATGTCTGCAGCATTGAAGGTCCCCAAAACCACATTCTTAAATGGAAGACGTTTGGAACCACCAATACTCTCCCTAGAGCTGGCCGCCCGGCCAAACTGAGCAATCGGGCGAGAAAGGCCTTGGTGGCCAAGAACCTGATGGTCACTGACAGCGTTCCAGAGTTCCTCTGTGGAGATGGGAGAACCTTCCAGAAGCACTCCACCAATCAGGCCTTTGTGGTAGATTGGCCAGAAGGAAGCCACTCCTCAGTAAAAGGTACGACAGCCAGCTTGGAGTTCGCCAAAAGTTACCTAAAGGACTCTCAGACCATAAGAAACAAGATTCTCTAGTCTAATGAAACCAAGATTGAACTCTTTGGTCTGAATGCCAAGTGTCACGTTTGGTGGAAACCTGGCACCATCCCTTAGGTGAAGCATGCTGTTGGAATGTTTTTCAGCTGCAGTGACTGGGAGACTAGTTGGGATCAAGGGAAAGATGAACGGAGCAAAGTAGAGTGAGATCCTTGATAAAACTTACTCCAGAGTGCTTAGGGCCTCAGACTGGGGTGAAGATTCACCTTCCACAGGACAGTGACCCTATGCACAGAGCCAAGACAATGCAGGCGTGGCTTTGGGACAAGTCTCTGGCTTTGGGACAAGCCAGAGCCCGGACTTGAACCCGATCGAACATCTGAAAATAGCTGTGCAGCGATGCTCCCCATCCAACCTGACAGATCTTGAGAGGATCTGCAGAGAAGAATGGGAGAAACTCCCCAAATACAGGTGTGCCAGGCTCGAGGTGTCATACCCAAGAAGACTTGAGGCTGTAATCACTGCCAAAGGTGCTTCAACAAAGTACTGAGTAAAGGGTCTGAATACTTATGTAAATGTGAGTTTTTTACATTTTTTTAATTATAAATTAGCAAAAAATTCTAAAAACCTGTTTTAGCTTTGTCATTATGTGGTGTTGTGTGTAGATTGCGGGGAAAAGCAATTTAATACATTTTAGAATAATGTAACAAAATGGTTGTTAGCCTTTTTTAATTTCGTAAGACATTTTACTTATTTGCTAGAGCCAGGCCAAATAATTTGAGGAATAACTGTTTGTGATTAGAAAACTTAGAAGAACCATACAAACGTCAGCACACAGCGTCCAGGGGGTGAGCACGCTCTACCACTACGGGGCAGTTTAGTTGACGCAAAGTAAGACATTCTCGTGTTCCAATTGTTTGTTTAGGTAGCGTGAATCGTTGTTGTTCACACAGAGGTGAAGTGCGGAATAATTGAAGGAATGAATCCGAGCCTCACGCTTATCACCTGTGGAAGGCGGGGCTTCCAGTGAGCCGTGGATTTAATTGGCCTTGTCAGGAGTGATTGTAGATCCTTCAACTGAAGTCGTGAGAGTTCGACACCCCATAAGTATATTGTACCAAAGTTGACTGACTGAAAGGGAACTAAACTTGAGCTCGACAAGTGCAGAGTGCATCGGTGAGGCATTACACCCCTGCACTCAGAAAATCTTGTATTATTAATTAGTCTCAGAGTCAGCCTGTGTGTATTCCCCCCAAGGAAGTTGTTTCTATGACCTAGCTACTCCCTCACTATACTTAAAAAACGTGGATAAAAAAAATGCACAGGGCCAGCATTCAAAACAGAGCTGGCGCTAGCTAGGTCCAAAAGTGAAGAGCAAGAAATCAAAGCTAAGACAACTCCACACACCAAAGTCAATGGCTAGGGAGCACAGTTCTCTAAATTATTCACAATGTGGATCATGTTTAAGTAATAATGGATTACAAATTTCCAACAGTTTTCCCTCATCGTTGACTAGTGCATTCCAATAGGAGCAAGTGCAAACATACGACAGTACTACATCCTAACGAGCGGAATAGCTCATTAGGTTTGTAATTCAAATGATGATATCGCAAGTGGAATCTTTTCCCTTAAAATGTACAGACCGTTTGTATTTGATCATGGGATGATATGCTTTTTTTTCTCTCTTTCCCGCTCTCCAAATCTACCCTCTTCATACTGCAACTGCATTATTGAGAACAATGTCTCATGGAAACACTAGGGGTTCTTCTAGGAACTCCCAAGTCCCATTGAAAATGCCTCATGAAGTAGGCCATCTGGGATGTGATGAGGAGAATGCCTTTGGAATAACGTGCAGGGAGTGCGCTCTCCGTGCCAGTCGGCAGCAGAGAGAAAAGAGGTGTAATAGACATGACACTAACCTGAGAGAGCTGTGAGATGAGCAAGCAGATGGTGGATCAGTGGCAGCGAGGCAGAGGGCACCCGCGTGGGGGGAAAAGAGAATAGGTGAAAAGAGAGAGAAGTGTGTTTTCATGAACAGAGCTTAAAAAAAAAGAGAGCAATAATCAGCAATATTTCAGTGTCATACTGTCTGCTCCGGTGCACACCATTTTATGCAACAACAAAAAACAACCCTAAAACAAAGATAGTCGCTGGTTATGCTTTATTTCAGTCAGCTATTCCCTTGATATTTTGTAATTACATTGTATAATGATAATTACATGCCAATTTCCTTTTGGATTCTGTGAGACTCATTGAAATTTGGTTCTAGGTAATTACTAATCGTGTAGAATGAAGTACCCATTGTTACAACAATTTCTCTAGGAAAATATCATATATAGTAGGGCTATAGAATAAAGCTCTGAGTTTCATGACCATAAAAGGAAGAGGATGAGATGATTAAAAACTATACATTTTCATTTCAAACAGATATAAAATATTAAACCAAAGTTATAACCCTGTGCTACCGCAAACCAAGTACATCACCAATGTTTACTTATTTATCATTCTTTGTCAAACCTATTTTCCTTGCTTTATACTTTTCCTTTACACTTGGTTTCCTTGAGACCCTGAACCAGCATTATTAATTAATAAGCCCTTGCATCAGAGGCATATTTCGGTACATGCCGGCTCTCTTTGTGGGTTCTTAATGGTGAGGTCATATTAATTATAGACAACCGTCGTACTCGAGCACAACCATCTGCCCTTTTCATATGGCTGCCATCATGTGTAGCCCTGGTTCACAGGGAAGTTCCTAGCTCCTGTCATGAATGACCATGATGCGCCTACAGCATGACGCGACCCCTACTGAGACTTCACATCTCAGTAGACAAACGTGGCTTCCTCTCCTTATCTCCTTTCTGTCATCTGCTCTGACAAAAAATGTGAAAGAAGTGGACAGGTGAAAGCTAATTCCCAATAGACATCAAGCATATTGCTTCCACCTATCAGATACGAAGCCGAGGATGAAAGTAATATACTTTAGACTGTTGAGATGCACCCTAACCACATAGCTCTGCATCAGTGGGAGTGTGCTGCTGCCTTGGAGGCAGTGAAAGAAGTGGGTGTACCCATGCTATTTGTCAGTGGCCAGGGCTTGTAAGGTTTGGAGTGTGGTGAATTAATACAATAGGAGAGGTACCAAAACCTGGAGCATCAACAACGCTTCTATTGTAGCTGTCCCTCCAGCTACAAAATAAAGTCACTACTAAGCTTTTCAACACTAAAATACAGGACCTCCAGACAAAGATTTTACAGTTATATCACAGACGTGACAACACGTCTGCCATAACCATAATGACTTAAGTCAATTACAATAATTATTTCATGAAGTGGTCCGCCGTGTGTATGCTAAATGTCGGCATATATTTCATACATGAAACTGCACCACTTGTGTTTAATTCATAGAACACAAATCGATACGTTTGACTTATCTTATCTTAAGTCAAACAGAAAGCCAAAGTCAGACTGTGTGTGTGTGTGTGGCTGAAAGGACAGAGATGAGTGCACTCTAGATGGAGGAGAGGAATGAGTCAGTGAACTGTACAAAGAAATGCGCTGTGCTCCAGCCAGTTTCCTAGGTGACCCCACTGCAATTACATTATACATTCCCACAGTAGCCAAAGGAATGTTTCCGCCTGGTGTCAACGGACACGGGGGCATAGTTTGTTGAACTAATGTGATAAAAACAGAGTGAAATCAGATCACATCAAAATAAGCCCAGCTGTAAGATGTGCCTTGTAAAACATGACTCGAGAATATCACAAACCAGGAAAGCTATGAAGAAGAATGTACCGTTGTTTCTGCTGTATTGTTGAAGTTGTGTCACATTTATGAATACCCAAACAATGACTTCCCGGGGTATCTACTCTATACCGCCCATTGTTCATAGTCATGCATAATAGGAATTCATGCCAGTAGAATGCCGCCTAACGCCTGTTTATCTCAATATGCTAAACAGCGGGGCTATTGTACAGTTACACAAAGGCTCTGGTTGGCTGTAGACAGTATGGACAACTGCTTCCCCCGTGACTAGCGCTATTCTGAAAAAAAAAAGATGTTTGCCTTATACTGTTGGCAGCTACTCATGTTCACTGGCTTGTTGTTAGTGGTTTGCAGCACACACACACAGCTCTCATTCAATGCATGTTGGTACCAAAACAAATAACCAAAATGGCCCTAGCACTTATCAAACGATGGATTACAATTACTTTGCTGAAATAGCCATTCAAATGAATTGGACGAGCCATCGATTCAGGTTGGCTCTGTAACAACGAGCTGTATAACAATGTGATTTCCAAACGCGATTAGTTTGTATTTACATAGTTTGCGCGGTGTATAAATTGTGTCTCCCGCCCACATTGGCTCAAGCTGTCATTATTTATACAGCAAATCCTTCAAACGTAACCTAGTGATAATATATCCCATATTAATTCCCAAGAAACAAACAACCCTAATGCCTTTCAGCACACAACATGGTACAAGAGAATCTTTGGAGGAATAGCCACGGGAAGTAGTTTGCGGTGGGGGTGCTGCGTTATTTTTTAGCAGACAGGAGGGAAGCAGAAAAAAATGATTGTTCGCACTGAAGACGTCTATATCAGTCCACTAATACAGGACTAATAAAGGCCCAGTGCACCACTTTTGTGAAAATGTTTTTCCAAAAATGTATTTGAGTGTTTACCAGCTTTTGTAACTGATAATTATCTGTACAAAAAAGTTAATCTGATTATATTTATGGAATATAAAAATACTTGCTTGATATAGCTTATGTTTTCTAGTTTCTTAAAATACTTATTTCTATGTGAAAACTGAAATGGTCTATTCATTCCTTTTCCATTTTAGCAGACGCTCTTATTCAGAGCAACTTAAAGTAGTGAGTGCATGAATTCACATACTTTTTCGTACTGGTCCCCTGTGGGAATCAAACCCACAACCCTAGCATTGCAATCACCATGATCTATCAACAACCACATCACCACAAACCAGCTGATGTCTCAATGTACTCAATTACTGTATTGTGCATTGTTTTTCTTCATGGTGAGGGAAAGTTTACAGGTACAAACCTACATGACCAGCCTACATACATGTACATTTACATGAAGTGGTTTGTAAGAACGGTAAATTAATGACCGCACAAAAATTAGTTGTTTTCCATGTTATTTGATCAAGAAAATATACAAATTTGATGTGGATGTTTTGTGTCTTTGTCCATTACTTTGCGCGTTTTTTTGTATTTTTGTATTTATTTTTTGTGATATCCAATTGTGATCTTGTCTCATCGCTGCAACTCCCCAACGGTCTCGGGAGAGGCAAAAGTCTAGTCATTCTTCGAAACATGACCCGCCAAACCGCACTTAACACCCGCCCGTTTAACCCGGAAGCCAGCCACACCAATGTGTTGGAGGAAACACAGTTCAACTTGACGACTGAAGTCAGCCTGCAGGTGCCCGGCCCACCACAAGGAGTTGCTAGAATGCGATGAGCCATGTAAAGCCCCTAACCCGGATGACGCTGGGCCAATTGTGCACCGGTCATGGCCACTTGTGACAAGGCCTGGGATTGTCTGTAGTGATGCCTCAAGCACTGCCTTAGACCACTGCGCCATTCGGGAGGCCCCAACTTTGCACCTTCTGATGTAAATGTTTGAACAGTGAAAAAATATATATATATTAATAAAAATAAAGAATAAATTGAAAAAAATATTGTTTAACAAATTTAGTGCACTGGGCTTTGAAAGTTTCTTCAAGTGCAGTCGCAAAAACCATCAAGCGCTATAATGAAACTGGACTGGCTCTCAGAGTTCAAATAACAGACACATCTCAACATCAACTGTTCAGAGGAGATCGCGTGAAATCAGGCCTTCATGGTCGAATTGTTGCAAAGAAACCACTACCAAAGGACACCAATAATAATAAGAGAATGGCTTGGGCCAAGAAAGACGAGCAATGGACATTAGACCGGTGGAAATCTGTCCTTTGATCTGGAGTCCAAATTTGAGATTTTTGGTTCCAACCACCGTGTCTTTGTGAGACACACACACACACACACACACGGTCCTTAGGGGTAGCACTGCTACGCCATGTGCTTATCTGTCATGCCTCAGCAGTCTACTTATGAGAATAATCGAACAACTGCAATTCCAGGCCTCACCTGTGGAGCGGCGATATTCAGCGCAGGGTTGGTCAGTTCAAATTTCTCCTGTGATTTCTCCCTTGCAAGACGCGCTGCTTCTTTCACTTCCTTGAACTGGTCTGAAAACTATGGAAGAAAAAGTTAAATATAAGTATCAGAGTAATTCGTCAACCAGTGTGCATTATAAATGTGTTTCTTCTGAATTTGAGACAGTCTATAGTGGTGACTAACCTGCTGAAGCTGTTGCTCGGTGGCAAAGCCCAGGCCATACACGGTGTTGGCGCGGCTGTCAGCCCACTGGCCAAACTTCTGGGAGGTTTTGGTGAAGGTCATGTTGGGGGTGATGGTGCTGTTGATGATGGCCTATGATGGATGGCAGAGGCCATGAAATAAATCAACCGCTTATTTCTAATCAACAAAGCAACAAAGGAAAACTTCACACATCACTGCTTGATTCTGCCACCTTGCCTGGGGCCTACTGATAATAAATTCACAGAGAAAAACAACATTACCAACACATCAGACAAAGGCATTATTGTACAAAATGTACTAAATTGCAGACGTGTCTAAAGTTCACCATTTCCCTTTTTAATCCATCAACCCATTCAGTGAGTGAGAGAGCATTAACATTCTCATTGAGTAAGGACATCCACTCACTCTAGTACTGACAAAAACCTAAGCAAAATAATAAGATGTGTGCTGACTACCTTTGAAGCACCCTTTGTAGGACAAGCATAGGGAGGCAGGACTAGAAAATGTTACATGCTCATTAGTCAAGAGCAGGCCAGCTCCCCTATAATGTGTGTGTTGGGAAGCAGCCAAGGGTACACCTAACTACCCTCTACCAGACATGACACAGCAGGTCCTTACTAATGGTGTTACTCAAAGGGGACTCTGCTGTTCAATCATATTGCATCAAAGGCAATCTGGACAATGAGGACCATGTTGGTAAGAGAGAGCCAGCGGGGTTCACATCTCACCTTGGTGCCCCCCACACTGATGATGCGGTACACACTCCGATTGGCATCGTAGAAGAAGGAGACAGTGACGGCATGCTTGCTGGCCGGAAGCCAGTTCCTCTTGGTGGCCGGGTCTATCTGGAAGACGTGCGCTCTGGCACTGAAGATGGGTTGTTCCCTTCAGGGGAGAAACACACAATGCTATTTAGCAATGCAGCCCAGTCACTCACTGCCATTCTCTTCTAAGACATGGAGGTGAAATGGAGGACGTATGCACGTTACAGTTACATGATTCCATTGCTGCCAGTCAAGCTGTGGGAGGGGAGCCCCTTTTTGAGATTCACACTCGGATTCATTTTGAGCCCTGGAAATGGCTCTCTTTCAAATGAACCACCACAACGCATTAACAACTTAAAGGCCAAACAAACAAAATAGTTCTGAATAGAAAATGTTCTGCAGAGGTACATATTGCTCAGACATTCCCATCTTTTAAATGGATGGTATTTCATTATTTTTTATAGCCTGTGGGTATTGTTGTGGGTTTAGGTTAGGAGTGACCTAGTGTAGCAAGCATGAAATAAAGTCCTGATGCTAGATCTTCTACCTACTGGTAAATAACTCTACTGCACTGTTCAACCAATCCAGTAAATGTGGAGGAGGAGTTAAGATGGAATGTCACATTGTTAATGTCCAAAAGCGTAAGTCGCACCCACAGACTCACTTTCCTTTTCCTCTGAAAATCGGGAACATCTGGTTGTTGGGTACTAGACAGAGGAAAGGCCAGGGTTTTTTCTGCCGTTTAAATCCTTGTGTCGTGCCACATAAGCATTTTATTTAAGTACAAACAGTGGAGAAAAACAGTGGAAGAATATGTAAGGATTGAAAAGCGTTTTCAGTGTAAACTTAAACAACTAAAACCAGATATAGAGTATGTAGAAAAGATAATGGATGTACACTCAGTGGCCAGTTTTTTCGCTCCAACAGACAGTGAGTTGCAGGCAGACAGGCATTCACTTACCGTTTGATTGAATGTTAGAATGGGCAAAACGAGGACCTAAGTGACTTTGAGCATGTTTTGATCGTCCGTGCCAGGCGCGCCGGTTCTAGTATCTCAGAAGCGTCCAGCCTCCAGAGCTTTTCACTTATGACAGTGTCTAGGGTTTACCGAGAACGGTGCGCAAAACAAAAAAACATCCAGTCAGTGGTAGTCCTGGAGGTGAAAACAACTTGTTAAAGGAGAATGGCACAACAGTGGTGTGCAGAACAATATCTCAGAACGCCCCGTTGATAATTATCACGGATCGGCTATTGAAGCAGATGACCACACAGGATTCCACTCTGATCAGCTAAAAACAAGAAGAAGTGGCTGCAGTGGGCATGTGATCACCAACACTGGACAATTGAAGAGTGGAAAAACATTGCCTGGTCCGCCGAATACCGGTTCCTGTTGTGTTATGCGTAAGTAGCATGAATCCATGGCCCCATCCTGCCTGGTGTCAACAGTACAGGCTGGGCGGTGGTGTGGGGATTATTTTCCTGGCATTGCTAGGTCCTTTGATACCAATTGATCAACATTTCCATACCCCAAAGAATTCAATATGTTATGGATGCAAAGTGGGTGGTCTGAGCCGGCACTAGATGGGTGTAACAATTTTTTTGTAATCTTTGAGAACTAACAAATCACCAAAATAAAAGCTAAACAGGGAGAATTGAAAATTCCTAAAACAATGAATTTAGCAGTATAGATTTTGTTATTATGTTTGATCAAAATAACACAGCATTAGCCATGGCAAAATGCATACAATGGCAGGAAATTAGCTTTAAACTGAAAACAATATTGCTATATTGTAGAATTGCAGGAAATTGGCTTAGAAATGCAAACATTTCTCTACCCCACCAAGATGGGGGCAGACCGCGCCACCCTGTTACGGCCCCTGCCACACCCACCGCCTAAGCTTTTGGATCCAGAAAAAACCTTGGAGGCTATCTGTTAAATTAACCTATATCAATGGATAGTGATTTGATATTTCCAGAAGCCAACTCATCCTCTAATTCAGGGCTTCGCAAACTCGGTCTTGGGGCCCCCTTGGGTGCACAATTTGGTTTTTGCCTCAACGCTACACAGCTGATTAGCACTACACACACTACACAGCTCATCAAGCTTTCATTATTTGAATCAGCTGTGTAATGCTAGGGCGAAGACCAAAATGTGCACCAATGCTGCAAGGCAAACGCAGCTGAACGTACTTCTGGTGTACCAAAATGCCATGACCCTGTCGGTGTGATCGAGGCGTAAAGGACATGCTGGTGGCGCAGTCACTTATGACCTATCGAAATCTCCCAAGGAACGTTTGGATGATGCCCGTGGTTTCTTCCCGTCACAATTGTGCGGCCTGTACAGGTATTAAAAAGTCCAACACCTTCAGATCGTTCATTACAAATAAAGAATACACGATCAATAGATTAATTGCCTGTGGATCTAACAATGTAGTGTATCTACTGTCTTGTCCATGCGGCTTGCAATACACTGGTATTCATTTTGCTCCTCCCTTCCTGTAGGCAGAAACTCAAACAGGATGTACCAACGCTGGTCTGACCAATCTGAATCCACATTTCAAGATAGTTTTGATCACGCAGACTGGGATATGTTCCGGGTAGCTTCCGAGAATAATATTGACGAATATACTGATACGGTGACTGAGTTTATCAGGAAGTGTATAGGAGATGTTGTACCCACTGTGACTATTAAAACCTTCCCTAACCAGAAACCGTGGATAGATGGCAGATTTCACGCAAAACTGAAAGTGCGAACCACTGCATTTAACCATGGCAAGGTGACTGGGAATATAGCAGAAAACAAACAGTGTAGTTATTCCTGCCGCAAGGTAATCCAACAGGCAAAATGTCAATATAGAGACAAAGTGGAGTCACAATTCAACGGCTCAGACATGAATGTATGTGGCAGGGTCTACAGACAATCACGGACTACAAAAGAAAAACCAGCTACATCGCGGACACCAACATCCTGCTTCCGGACAAGCTAAACACCTTCTTCACCCGCTTTGTGGATAACACAGTGTCACTGACGCAGCCCACTACGAAGGACTCTGGGCTCTCCTTCTCTGTGGCCGATGTGAATAAGACATTTAAGCATGTTAACCCTCGCAAGGCTGCCGGCCGAGACCGCATCCCTAGCCGTGTCCTCAGAGCATGCACAGACCAGCTGGCTGGTGTGTTTACGGACATATTCAAACTCTCCCTATCCCAGTCAGCTGTCCCCACATGCTTCAAGATGGCCACCGTTGTTCCTGTACCCCAGAAAGCTAAGGTAACTGAACTAAATGACTATCGCCCCATAGCACTCACTTCTGTCATCATGAAGTGCTTTGAGAGACTAGTCAAGGATCATATCACCTCTACCTTACCTGTCACCCCAGACCCACTTCAATTTGCTTACCGCCCCAATAGATCCATAGACGGTGCAATCGCCATCGCACTGCACACTGTCCTATCCCATCTGGACAAGAGGGATACCTATGTAAGAATGCTGTTCATTGACTATAGCTCAGCATTAAACACCATAGTACCCTCCAAGCTCATCATTAAGCTCGAGGCCCTGGGTCTGAACCCCACCCTGTGCAACTGGGTCCTGGACTTCCTGACCGGCCGCCCCCAGGTGGTGAAGGTAGGAAACAACACCTCTACTTCACTGATATTCAACACTGGGGCCCCACAAGGGTGTGTGCTTGGCCCCCTCCTGTACTCCCTGTTCACCACACATGATTGTGTGGCCAAGCAGGCATCCAACTCAATCATCAAGTTTGCAGACATCACAACAGTAGTTGTGGGAGTGTGATGCCAAGAAAATAACCTCTCACTCAATGTCAATAAAACAAAGGAGATGATCGTGGACTGCAGTGGAGAAGGTGGAAAGCGTAAAGTTCCTCGGCATACACATAACTGACAAACTGAAATGGTCCACCCACACAGACAGTGTGGTGAAGAAGGTGCAACAGAGCCTAAAAACCCTAAAACATTTACAGATGCACAATTGAGAGCATCCTGTCGGGCTGTATCACCGCCTGGTACGGCAACTGCACCGCCAGCAACCACAGGGCTCTCCAGAGGGTGGTGCGGTCTGCCCAACACATCACCAGGGGCACACTTCCTGCCCTCCAGGACACCTACAGCACCCTGTGTCACAGGAAGGCCAAAAAGATCCTCAAGGACAACAACCACCCAAGCCACTGCCTGTTCAACCTGCTATCATCCAGAAGGTGAGGTCAGTACAGGTGTATTAAAACTGGGAATGAGAGACTGAAAAACAGCTTCTCTCTCCAGGCCATCAGACTGTTAAATAGATATCACTAGCACAGAGGCTGTTGCCCTATATACATAGACTTTAAATCACTGGCCACTTTAATAAGTGGAACACTAGTCACTTTAACAATGTCACTTTAATAATGTTTGCATATCTTGCATTACTCATCTCATACGTATATGCTGTATTCTATTCTACTGCATCTTAATCTATGCCACTCTGACATTGCCCGTCCATATATTTATATATTTTTAATTCCATTCCTTTACTTAGATTTGTGTGTGTTAAGTATTTGTGGTGAAATTGTTAGATATTACTGCACTGTCGGAGCTAGAAACACAATCATTTCACTACACCCGCAATAACATCTGCTAAACACGTGAATGTGACCAATTACATTTGATTTATTTTGATTTATTACACGTAGGCAACTACGGTTGCGCAATAATAAGCATCGCAGTGCCATCTGAAGATATTACCTAAAATCACCAGACATTTTTATGAGGCTAATCATGCTGTGAATGATCTTAAGTTCTGTGCCATTGACCGTGTTCTCTCAAACTGCAGATGCAATATAGGATGAGCGCCTTCTCCAGCGCTAAGCCCGATGGATCTTGTACTTAAAAAACTCTACACCCCCAAGGGCCTAATGAGGAATTGGACCTTGTATGTTTCTTGTAGTGTTGTCTACACGCACTAACAGTCCCCGTCCCCCCCGCTGAGCGTTTTAGCCTACTCGAGTATTTCATATATTTTGCTTCTGATATTGTTATGTACCCCATACTGTTGTCTCTTTCCAATTATGTGGGATTTGAATTATCGATTTTTGATACTCTTCTATATATTCCTTGTTAATATGCATTGACTCCCGATTCGCCAGTCTCTAACAAACTATCTGCTTTGCTCCTGTTGCACTTGTTACACACAGCAGGTCTTAAGTACGTGTCTTCTTAATTTGTGTGTACAGCACTGATAAAAGCATACGGCCAAAACGTATGTCCAGTAAAAAAAATTATTAGCACCTTTCACTTTTTGTATTATATTCTTTTTGCATCTCAGCCTCCTTGGGTTACTCCTGTTCATGGTTTTGAGTGCAAGGACTTTTTGAACTCTACAGATATTCTCTCTCCCACGCACCGGCCGCCGTTCATTCTAGCCTGAGCGCTAACCCTCATAATGGTTTCTAGCTAGCCATGTTATGAACACAACTCCCATCTGCTGTCGACATCAGGACACAATGAAAGCACGAGCTAGTTACCTTAAAGTGGTTATTAGCTTTGGCTGCATGCTGACAGTGAATTCAGAGACATTCAGTGGCTATCCACACTACAAAACAATTTTACCAGGTTTCCGTTGAAGCAATTGTAATTACAGTCCACCACAACATACTAATCAGGAAATGCTTGGGTAAGGGATAGTGTGTTTAATTTCATTGTGTATAAAAAAACAAAGTTTCAGATCAGTGTGAGGGGATTTTGACAGTAGTTCTTATTAGAAAAGGTTGTCCAAGGTTACAACAGTAGAGAAGGGTCCATTGTATCGCTCTTAGAAGAAAATAAAAGCAGAAAGTCAAGGACATCCATTACCAGATGTTGTAGGGAGATTCAAACACATTACAAGATAATGCAACATTACACAACTAGCTGAGTTTATACAATGTTAATCTATGCAATGTAGGGGAGAACCAGGACCAAAGTAACATGCACCATTTTCTCAGATAACAAGGAAGCTAGAATGATGTAATGAAGTCGGGCATGTTAGTCATTCGGAGGACAACCTCCCTGCAAAATAACAGCCCAGTCTGACCATGTTTCGTCAGCAAAAAGGTTGGTAACTTGGCGACTAATTGCCAGCATAAGTATCAAGTATCATGCTAGCTAATCTTGGGTGTTAGCCTGGGAAAAGTTACAGGAAAGACAGGTGGGACGGAAGTAACAATGCAATCTGATGATCTAGAATAAAAGAAAATAAACGTTTAAGCAGAGGCCATTGTCTCCTCTAGTTCATATTGCTTTTATAAATGTTTGCAAAATAGCAACATGCGACAATGTTTGAAAATTATATATGACATTAGAATTATGCCTTAAATCAATTGACTTGATCGATCAGCTCCAGGACAGCTGGAGCGTGCCTGATTGGTAGGGCTAACCATGAATAGTAATTGAAAATGGCGAAAAACATCTACCACATTCCCATTAAGGTGAGATGACAAAATTAGGGTTAATATAGCTATTCTTTGATCCAATTTAGTTTGATTCATATTGTAAAGACAAAATATTGTGGTTGAACAACATTGCAATGTTGACACATGGTTCATTTTCATAAACTTAGAACCTATAATATAAATTATTTCAATCGATACGTGAAATCATGGCTGATATTACATTTGTTGAAAGTAACAAGCATTACATACCAAAAACATGGAGATAAGACAGGTATTGTGCACTTCTTGGCGGCTGTTACTTCCCTCCCAAGGCTGTGTTACTTTTGTACCTGCCGGCAAGTAACATTGTGGTGGTTCTGTTCTCCGTCTACAAATGAAACCCTACAAATGAAATTACAGTTGCTAATGGTAGAGGACAGGTGTGTCAAGTTGGATGGATGTTCTTTGGGTCGTGGACCATTCTTGAAAACACACAGAAAACTGTTGAGCGTGAAAAACCCAGCAGCGTTACAGTTCTTGACACAATTCGGTGCACCTGGCACCTACTACCATACCCCGTTCAAAGGCACTTCAAACCTTTGTCTTGCCCATTCACCCTCTGAATGGCACACGTACCCAATCCATGTCTCAAATCGTCTCAAGGCTTAAAAATCTTTTTTTAAACCAGTCTCCTCCACTTCATCTACACTGATTGAAATGGATTTGTGACATCAATAAGGGATCATAGCTTCACATGGTCACTCTTTGTGAAGGAAAGAGCAGGTGTTCTTAATGTTTTGTGGATTCAGAAGGTATTTAGATACTTCCCCCTTTCCACATTGTGTTACTTTTTACAGCCTTATTCTAAAATTGATTCAATAAAATAAAAAGTCCTGAATCTACACACAATACCCCATTATGACAAAGCAAAAACAGGTTTTTAGAAATGTTCGCTAATTTATTAAAAATAAAAAACAGATACCTTATTTATATACACAATTAGTCAAAAAGTTTTAGAACACCTACTCATTCAAGGGTTTTTATTTTGACTATTTTCTACATTGTAGAATAATAGTGAAGACATCAAAACTATGAAATAACACATATGGAATCATGTAGTAAACAAAAAAAGTGATAAACAAATCAAAATATATTTTAGATTCTTCAGATAGCCACCCTTTGCCTTGATGATAGCTTTGCCCACTCTTGACATTCTCTCAACCAGCTTCATGAGGTAGTCACCTGGAATGCATTTCAATTAACAGGTGTGCCTTCTTAAAAGTTAATTTGTGAAATTTCTTTCCTTCTTAATGCGTTTGAGCCAATCAGTTGTGTTGTGACAAGGGAGGGGTGGTATACAGAAGATAGCCATATTATGGCAAGAACAGCTCAAATAAGCAAAGAGAAACAGTCCATTACTTTAAGACATGAAGGTCAGTCAATATGGAACATTTCAAGAACTTTGAAAGTTTCTTCAAGTGCAGTCACAAAAACCATCGCTATGATGAAATTGGCTCTAATGAGGACCGCCACAGGAATGGAAGATCCAGAGTTACCTCTGCTGCAGAGGATAAGTTCATTAGAGTTACCAGCCTCAGAATGCAGCCCAAATAAATGCTTCACAGAGTTCAAGTAACAGACACATCTGTGTGAATCAGGCCATCATCGTCGAATTGCTTCAAAGAAATTACTACTATAGGACATCAATAAGAAGAAGAGACTTGCTTGGGCCAAGAAACACAAGCAATGGACATTAGACGGGTGGAAATCTGTCCTTTGGTCTGATGAGTCAACATTTTTGGGTCCGACCCCGTGACTTTGTGAGACATGGTGTGGGTGAACGGATGATCGCCACATGTGTGGTTCCCACCATAAAGCATGGAGGAGCAGGTGTTATGGTGTGGTGGTGCTTTGCTGGTGACACCGTCTGATTTATTTAGAATTCAAGGCACACTTAACCAGCATGGCTAGCACAGCACTCAGCAGCGATACGCCATCCCATCTGCTTTGGGCTTAGTAGGACAATAATTTGTTTTTCAACAAAACAATGACCCAACACACCTCCAGGCTGTGTAAGGGCTATTTTACCAAGAAGGAGAGTGATGGAGTGCTCCATCAGATGACCTGGCCTCCACAATGTCCCGACCTCAAACAAATTGAGATGGTTTGGGATGAGTTGAACTGCAGAGTGAAGGAAAGGCAGCCAACAAGTGGTCAGCATATGATGGAACTCCTTCAAGAGTGTTGGAAAAGCATTCCAGGTGAAGCTGGTTGAGAAAATGCCAAGTGTGCAAAGCTGTCATCAAGGGAAAGGGTGGCTATATAAAATATATTTTGATTTCTTTAACACTTTTTTGGTTACTACATGATTCCATATGTGTTATTTCATAGTTTTGATGTCTTCACTATTATTCTACAATTTAGAAAATAGTAAAAAATAACAACAAAAAACACTTGAGTTCTAAAACTTTTGACCGGTAGTGTAAGTATACAGACCCTTCGCTATGAGACTCGAAATTGAGCTCAGGCGCATCATGTTTCCATTCATCATCCTTGAAATGTTTCTTCAACTTCATTGGACTCCAAATGTGGTAAATTCAATTGATTGTAAAAGATTTGGAATGGCACACACCTGTCTATATAAGGTCCCACATTTGACCGTGCATGTCAGAGCAAAAACCAAGCCATGAGGTTCGAAGGAAATGTCCGTAGAGCTCTAAGACAGGATTTTGACGAGGCGCCGATCTGGGGAAGGTTACCAGAAATGTCTGCAGCATTGAAGGTCCCCAAGAACACAGTGGCCTCCATCATTCTGAAATGGAAGAGGTTTGGAACCACCAACACTTCCTAGAGCTTTCTGTCTGGCCAAACTGAGCAATCAGGGGAGAAGGGCCTTGGTCAGGGAGGTGACCAAGAACCCGATGGTCACTCTGACAGAGCTCCTCTGTGGAGATGGGAGAACCTTCCAGAAGGACAACAATCTCACAGCACTTCACCAAATCAGGCCTTTATGTTGGAGTGGCCAGACAGAATACACTCCTCAGTAAAAAGGCACATGACAGCCCGCTTGGAGTTTGCCAAACAGCACCTAAAGGACTCTCAGACCATGAGAAAAAATATTATCTGGTCTGACGAAACCAAAAGTGAACTCTTTCGCCTGAATGCCAAGCGTCACATCTGCAGGAAACCTGGCATTCCATGTGGGAGTACATGGAAAATAATGATCTGATTACAGCCAATCAGCATGCTTATCGCAAAGACCATTCCACTACCACTGCATTGGTTGACATGACTGACCAGTGGCTCAATGCTATGGATAATGGCACATTTGTAGGTGTACTATTTTTAGATTTCAGTGCAGCATTTGATTTAGTGGATTATGAAAGAATTTTGACAAAATTAATGCATTATGGTTTTAAGGAGGTAGCATTGAATTGGGTACAGTCATATCTAACTGACAAGAAACAGTCCACCTATATCAATGGTTCATTTTCTTCCCCTAATGTGTTAAACTGTGGAATACCGCAGGGCAGCTGCATTGGGCCACTTCTTTACTTAATATATACCAACGACCTTCCCTATGCCTTGGTTGAAACTCAAGCTACTATATTTGCAGATGATACTACAATTTATGCAGCAAGACAATCGGTTCAACAGGTACAGCAGGCTTTACAAGGAGATTGAGAATATCAGGAAGTGGGTTTGCCAAAACAAACTTGTTTTAAACACCAAGAAAACTAAAGTTATGTTGGTCTGTTCAACTAGGAAAAGGCCGAAACAGCATGGGATACAATTAAGTATGGGAGGAGTACAAATTGAAGAAGTGGCAGAAACCAAACTATTGGGAGTGCAGCTAGACAACTGCTTATCATGGTAGTCTCAAATAACTAATCTATGTAAAAAAAAAAAACATCAAAACAGCATGCATAATCAGAAGGATAGCTAAATATTTACCAGGAAAAATTATTCAGCAAATTATTAGGCATTAATTGAGAGTCAGGTGAACTACTGTTCGGTGGTCTGGGGAAATGCATCATCAAGTGAAGTTAAGAGGCTGCAGAATGCACAGAATAAAGCAGCAAGGATTGTTTTAAGGTGGAGATATGGTTTTTCTGTTGCAGTCATGCACAGTGTTCTTGGTTGGTCATCAATCAACAAGATAATTGAAAAAAACATGCTTATTTTATTTTAGAATATACATCATTTAAAACGGCCAAGTTCTATTCACAACTGTATTCAGTTGGTAAGAGACAGACATTCCGTAAATACTAGGAATAGATTGTCCACCATCTATGCGTTATCCAGACAGAAAAGAGAAATAGGCAAAATAACATTTCGATTTAGAGCAATAAAGAAATTGAATAAATTGACTGAGCAAACTAGAAACCTTTCAATATATACATTTAAACATTATTTTAAAACAATTTAAATATAGTATATAGAAATATAGATGAAGAATCAATATTTTTTAGATTGAGTATTTATTGGGTCATTATGCTAATATATTATGTATGTTTGTAATAGTGTGTTATATGTGAAAGTGTGTTTGTATTATACATTTATTTGAATGTTTAAGGACTCTTGGAAGATTAGTCCAAATGGGGACTAAAATAGATCAAATCAAACCCTACGTAGGGCTGGGCGGAATACTGTATTTTACTATATACCGTGATTGATGCATGGACCGGTTTGTGTTTTTACTTTACCTTATATAATGGTATTTGAATGTTTGGTTTGTTAAATGTGATACTCCGTATGTAACGTTCATTTTTTATAGCTTACTCCGCTACTTGAGTCATCCCTCTCCAAGCCACTTTCCACAGACCAAGTCCCACCCGTCACTCAAAGAGCTAATTTGTTGTTGCTTAACCACGAGACATTTTCGTTCAGTCTGCATGGTCAATGCAGCACATGCAACAATGTTGATGACAACAATGTTGTTTCCAATTTGATCTTAATATAAATCGACATACATTCTATAATTACAAACTTAGTTTGTGTTTCTTACATCTGCAAACAGCTAGTTTGTATTTTCTTAGCAAGTTAAGCTAAATCGTGTTAGCCACTAATGCTAATCGCTAGCTAACTAGCTCATAGAAGTACTGAGTTAGAGCAAACATAGCTAGCTAATACAGCCTGATACCAGTGCTGGTGGAGGCCTAAATCAGCATGTTGTTTGTGCAACAGTATCTTCTAAATCAAAGAGGAAAAGGCGAAGCATGAATATGATGGCTATATGAATAAAGATTTAATGTGGCCAAAGTTTATAGGTCCCCTAGGAAACACGGAACATCACTTTGGTTCCTACCTTGTCACAATAACTCTTCCAATAATTCGTTGTCATGTCAAACAACACTGTATTCAAAGTCCCCACTATTATGTATATTCTAACTAACTATAGAATTATAAACTATTTCCATGATTCCAAAAGTTCACCCAAGTGTTGATCTAAATCGCAACATTTGGTTAAAAATAAGGTCTAGTTTTTTTGCCCATATCATGGCAGTGTGGAAATTATCTCAAATGAGTGCAGGAAATACAGAAAGGGATGGAAATGCTGGAAATTATTTTAGGTTGATGTTGAATTGAACAGTATAAAACAATCTGAATGGCGAAAGACCCATTGAAATACTGTAGAATATATGTGTTGCCACCCTACGGTCACACACTACTCAAAGCAAATGTAGAACTTTTATTAATCAAAAACATAAAATACAGTCAAAAATGTGAAAGATTCCATATGATATTTTGGCCATATCACCCAGCCCTAACCCTTCGGTGAAGCTTAGTGGTGGCAGCATCATGCTGTGGGGATGTTTTTCAGCGGTAGGCAATGGGAAACTAGCCAGGATTGAGGGAAAGATGAACGGAGCAAAGTATAGATAGATCCTTGATGAAAACCTGCTCCAGAGCGCTCAGGACCTCATACTAGGGCGAAAGTTCACCTTCCAACAGGACAACGACCCTAAGCGCACAGCCAAGACAACGCAGGAGTGGTTTTGGAACAAGTCTCTGAATGTCCTTGTGTGGCCCAGCCAAGGCCTGGACTTGAACCTGATCGAACATCTCTGGAGAGATCTGAGAAGAGCTGTGCAGCAATGCTCCATCCAACCTGACAGAGCTTGAGAGGATCTGCAGAGAAGAATGGGAGAAACTCCCCAAATACAGATGTGGCAAGTTTGTAGCGAAGACTCAAGGCTGTAATCACTGCCAAAGGTGCTTCAACAAAGTACAGAGTAAAGGGTCTGAATATTTATGTAAATGTGATATGTAAATGTTTTATTTGTAATACATTTTCAAAATTAAAATTGTTTTTGCTTTGTCATTATGGGGTATTGTGTATAGATTGATTAATGGAAAAACGATTTAATCCATTTTAGAATAAGGCTGTAACGAAACAAAATGTCGAAAAAGTGAAGGGGTCTGAGTTTATAAGGTGTCATAAAATATGGTGTCTCAAGCTCTATCGATCTCTGAGTAATTAGGAAAAAAACGTTGTCTTACTTTCGTCCCGGTTCCCCTTACAATTACCTAGCTATACTGATTTTAATGAGCACAACACAACGCATGCCAAAAATATTATTTTTACTTTAAGGGAGAAGGAATAACAAGGTAAAATTGCAACTGCAATAAGGGAATGGCTCATTGCCTTTTGCCTTCAATTTGACTGAAACCAGGATATAGGCCAGATAAAGAAGACAGGCTGTTGTTGGTATTTGCCCCCCAAAACATTTTTATTTCAATTAGGCTACTTCTTATTCATTCCTGACAAGGTTAAATAACTGTTTGGGTGATTATCTGCTAAATCAGTCACAACATGGAGACATTCCCAAATTGATCTCATACGACACCTTTCATCGTATCGTGGGTGGCAGGTAGCCTAGTGGTTAGCGCATTGGACTAGTAACCGAAAGGTTGCAAGATCGAATCCCCGAGCTGACAAGGCAAACATCTGTCGTTCTGCCCCTGTTCTAACCCACTGTTCCTAGGCCGTCAATGAAAATAAAAATGTGTTCTTAACTGACTTGCCTAGGTAAATAATAAAAAAAGATCCCTTTTAGTCTGTTTGAGAAAATGACAACTGTCCTTCAATCTCTCTGGAGTGCAAAGTTGCATCAGGTTGAGACTTCAAATAGAATACAATTGTAATTTGTCACATGCGCCGAATACACCTTACCGTGAAATGGTTAAGGGCTTGTAAGTAAACAACAATGCAGTTAAGAAAAATAAGAGTTAAGAAAATATTTACTAAATAAACTAAAGTTTAAAAAAAAGTTACACAATAAAACAACAATAACCAGGCTATATATACACACAGTGGGTACAAGTACAGAGTTAATGTGTGGGGCTACAGGTTAGTCCAGGTAATTGAGGTAATATGTACTTGTAGGTAGGGGTAAAGTGACTATGCCTAGACAATAAACAGACTTGATGAAACTTCTAGATTAACATGGATTCAAATCCTCCTGAAGATCAGTCCTGTAGCATAAATACAGTACATATTCATTCCCATTAGAGGATCAGATCTAGGTTCTACAGGAGCCCAGGAGAGCTTGGTTGTAAAGAAGCCATGCCTCATGCTGTGAAGCCTCATGTCTGAGCGCAAGAGTGGGCAGAGAGAGAGAAAGAGAGAGAAAATGGGGCCTTGAGCCCTCCCCCTGGCCTGGAGGGAGTGGGTTGGAAGCCAAAAGCGAGGCCTCAGAAGGGAAAGCAAAGAGCCGTGGAGAGGAGGCAGGGGGGGCGGAGGAGGGGTGACCGTGACACACATTTCTGGGACACAGGCCTTTGTCTGGCCAGCTGGCACATTCCATGCTTCCCTGCAGGATCAAGGAGGACCCGGGGGGGGGGGGGGGGGGGGGGGGGGGGGGGGCTCAACGAACCGTCAATTCAATGCTCCACCAACGCTCTACCAACATGCTTCAATGCTCTACTAGCCTCTGCACAGCCATGTCAAATCACCCTTACAGTGTTGTGCACAGGTATCCTAGAGATGAGGTAAATCTGGCAGCGACATTTTCAAATCAACATGGCACTGCTCTGCAAAGGTCATAATAAAGTCAGGGTTGTCCAGATAGATTATTGTAAACCTATTCCAGGTCATATTCAGGAAACGTATAAGGAATCATTGAAACAAACAAGTTGGAGCTGTATTATCAGAGGGGACGGTGAGCAGCTGATGGCTAGCGAGGTGAGTGGGACAGCAGCTGCTGGGCTGGCAGCCAGCAGGATGAGAGGGAGGGAACTGAAGGAAAAGACTACTTACTCTCCCCACGTCTCTATATTTCATCACCTTTCCCGTGCTGTACGCACGACCATATATTATAAATTAATCTAAACGTTTCACAACAATGAATTAATCATGGGCTGGGTGCTGACGATGGATGGGCCGCTTTCTGTACCTGGTCAAATCACTTCTGTGGGAATCAGTGCATTTTTAGGGCAAATGAAAACTGGCCAGTCCATCAGTTTTGAGTCAGTAGTACTTGACAACAGAATGTAAAATTCTAGCCCAACAAACACCCTCTCAGTGAAAAACAAGTGCACAAAAGAAAGTCCATTGTGGTAAAATGCTCATAATCTCAGTCAACATTACTCCTCATTACACTGACTTCAAATGTAAGTCAGTGTAAAACAAAAAGTACAACTCTGAACCTTTCGCAGTGAAGGCAGGTGATATTGATTGGTTCGTTCTGAAATCAGTACCGTAACTGCATTTACAGTGAAACAGCATTAGACATTAGCTTCTTGCTCACGTTCTAAGTTAAACTCTAAAACTCACTTTCCCAGTGACCCGTGGGTGTGTGGGTTCACCCAGAGACAGTGTCATCGCTGGCTAATCCACCTCACTTGGATCTTCATCTCATGCTTAAGCTCCCTCAGTAATTCATCTTCCAGAGTCACTGATCTATAAAATGGCCCCCCTATGCGGATCAGCTGCCCAAAAATACCCATGAGTTATTCTGTGGTCTACTATGAAAGCATCAAAATAAGTTATCTGGAAGCAATAGCTCAGAAATATAAAACCAAGCTGTTCCAAACTACACGTGGTATATGTTACAAAGGATACATCTTCAATGGGGAAAACAGATGGCAGAATACCACAGGTAAACTCTGATACTGAAAAATAATTTGACCAATGATATAAGATTCTAAATGACATACTTCATGCAGAAGTTCTGGGGTGTAAATATCCTCCATTATAATATATCTCAGATTATTTGAAAAGATCCGATGATATAAAAAAAAGAATAGCTGACTCCAAAACTGTGAAATCAATTAGGCTATTGTAATCTTGTGCCATATTTGAATGTAGGTAATAGAATAATGGGAGTTGTTTCGCAATGTTTTCCGCCGACAACTATATAAATGGCCCCTGAGGTAAAAAGACTAAAGTTGTTACCCCTGCTGTAAGCATTACGGGGATGACACTCAGGGGACTATGGTCATTTCCATGTAAAAGGACCCATGAGCACCAACGTGTTAAGTTTATAGGAGCATGACAAAGTGGGTGACAAATGAAAGCTAAGAGTCTATATTTTGAGAGATTAAGGCATAGATACATTTACCATTTCCAATCAAAAAATTTGTAATAAAGCAAAGGCTTTGATTTCTTGTTCAACTGATGGAAAAGGAGTCTTAGAAAACATTTACCCGAAAAAGTCTTAACCTCATAACAATGTTGAAGAATAAAAGACCCCGGCCAACTAAATATCAACACTTACAGTGCATTCGGAAAATATTAAGACCTCTTGACATTTCCCACATTTTCTTACGTTACAGCCGTATTCTAAAATAGATTAAATTGTTTTTCCCCCCTTTTTAGCAAATGTATAAAAAAATTGAAATATTACATAAGTATTCAGACCATTTACTTAGAACTTTGTTGAAACACCTTTGGCAGCGATTACAGCCTCGAGTCTTCTTGGGTATGACGCTACAAGCTTGGCACACCTGTATTTGGGGAGTTTCTCACATTTTTTTCTGCAGATCCTTTCAAGCTCTGTCAGGTTGGATGGGGAGCATCGCTGCACAGCTATTTTCAGGTCTCTCCAGAGATGTTCGATCGGGTTCAAGTCCGGGCTCTGGCTAGGCCCTCAAGGACATTCAGAGACTTGTCCTGAAGCCACTCCTGAGTTGTCTTGGCTGTGAGCTTAGAGTCGTTGTCCTCTTGGAAAGGTGAACCTTCACCCCAGTCTGAGGTCCTGAGCGCTCTGGAGCAGGTTTTCATCAAGGATCTCTCTGTACTTTGCTCCAAGTCCTTAATAAGGTGCCTTTTGGCAAACTCCAAGAGGGCTGTCATGTGCCATTTACCGAGGAGTGGCTTCCGTCTGGCCACTCTAACATAAAGGCTTGATTGGTGGAGTGCTGCAGAGGTGGAGGAACCTTACAGAAGGACAACCATTTCCACAGAGAAACTCTGGAGCCCTGTCAAAGTGACCATTGTGTTCTTGGTCACCTCCCTGACAAGGCCCTTCTCCCCGATTGCTCAGTTTGGCCGGGCAGTCAGCTCTAGGAAGAGTCTTGGTGGTTCCAAACTTCTTCAATTTAAGAATGATGGAAGCCACTGTGTTTTTGGGGATCTTCAATGCTGCAGACATTTTTTGGTACCCTTCCCCAGATCTGTACCTTGACACAATCCTGTCTCTTGAGCTTTACCACAGGTGGACTCCAATCAAGTTTAGAAATATCTCAAGGATGATCAATGGAAACAAGATGCACCTGAGCTCAATTTTGAGTATCATAGCAAGTTTGGACAGCACAGCACAGTACAGTAGAGCACAGTACAGTAAAGAAAAGTAGAGTATAGTTCAGTACAGTCCTGTACAGTAGAATTGAGTAGAGTTCAGTACAGTACACAGTAGAGCATACTAGAGTCGAGTACACTAATGTACTGTACTAAACTATACTCTCCTGAACTTTACTGTACTCTATTGTGCTCTACTTTGATGTCCAAACTTGTGGAACATAGACGTCTATGATTGGTTCAGATTTGGTCCTGTCTGGACCGACGTAGTTTGGTCGTTTGGTGGACGAGCTCTTTAAAATAATAGCCAGTGTGTAGAATAATACCCAAATACGCAAAAGGAGGATATTGCATATTTCTACCTTTGTGTACCTATTTAGGATACATCACCATGAACTGAATTATACTCATAACCATAAATATGCATTTCTGTGTGGTACAGATCAGGGACCAATGATGAAATTCCGTAACCACAATTCTGTTACCGGATGTAAACCCACTCCACCTACATTAGTTCAAAATTCAAACTCAAGGTGTCATGTCATAGCTGATACCCCATTCATTCTGAAGACATCTTGAATCATAATTCTGAGCAGATGTTTAACAACGTTCTTGGAAAACGTCGTCACATAAATTGTACCAAAATTCAGTTACGAAACTTTGCATCTGCACAGTTCTTTTAGTAAATGTGTTTTTGCAAAATGTTCAGTGTAAATTGTTAAAAGTAGTCCTTGTGAACAGTGTTATATGGTTTGTTAAAACTTTAAAATCAATGTTTTTTGTTTGGCATACATTTGAGTCTCCGTGCAATTCTGTTACTGTGGAATTGCCCCTATTTCCTTTCCAGAAACATAGATTATTGTTTTTGTATAGAGAATAAAATGTGAGAGAAAAACTAATTTAGACTCTAGTTCTCCTTTAAGGGTTTCATTCCTATGACACCCTGAGAGTCGAGTGAACCTCACGTCAACATTCCTGAGCCAGCGAAAGTGTCCGGCCATTTCAGCAACATGACACTGCACAACTAAATACCAAAATAGCACAGTGGAAACACTAACTCACTACTATTCAACAACAAGTAGAGACATCTCAGCTCACATATGGTCTTCTATCAAGGTGCTAAGGTGTTTCATTCTTTAATCCACACATTCCTCTCCAGGGACCAAATTATGTTCTCATCAAATGGAATTCTCAACAACTTAAGAATGTTAACGATACAACATTGCCTTTTTCTAAATAATCTGGAAACTTGTCAAAACCTTCTTAGCATCATCTTCACTTGTATTATGAAGTGCAGGCTCTTAACTTGGTCAGTAGGCTCTTGCATATGTCTGACTGATAAAATGTTGTAGTCAAGAAATTAAAGTGAAAGGAGAGAGAATATTACATGCATAAGCAATAGCAAAGATCCCCAAAAACAGCAATTAGCAAGCACTTCCTCAACCTCAGAATTCTCATTGAGCAATATGCTATAGACCACAAAATACTATTTTATGGCATATATAATTTGTCTAATTTTACTCACGCTTGCACAACGCAAAACAAATCCTATTTTTGGGACAACTGGTTTAAGCACAATGTCTTTGACACAATGCAATAATTTATGAGGACAATTTCAGGGTAAATGCATCTCAGTGCAGTAACCAAATCTCCAGAAAGTTCTGGGACACTGTAAAGTCCATGGAGAATAAGAGCACCTCCTCCCAGCTGCCCACTGCACTGAGCCTAGGAAACACTGTCACCACATATAAAATCCACGATAACTGAGATTTTCAATAAGCATTTTTCTATGGCTGGCCATGCTTTCCACCAGGCTACCCCTACCCCGGTCAACAGCCCTCAGCAACTTGCCCAAGCCTCCCCATTTCTCCTTCACTCAAATCCAGATAGCCGATGTTCTGAAAGAGCTGCAAAATCTGGACCCCTACAAATCAGCCGGGCTAGACAATCTGGACCATCTCTTTCTAAAATTATCCGCCGCAATTGTTGCAACCCCTATTACTAGCCTGTTCAACCACTCTTTCGTATCGTCTGAGATCGCCAAAGATTGGAAAGCTGCCGCTGTCATCCCCCTCCTCAAAGGGGGAGACACTCTAGACCCAAATTGTCACAGACCTATATCTATCCTATCCTGCCTTTCTAAGGTCTTCGAAATCCAAGTTAACAAGCAGATCATGGCCATTTCGAATCCCACCGTACCTTCTCCGCTATGCAATCTGGTTTCCGAGCTGGTCATGGGTGCACCTTACCCACGCTCAAGGTCCTAAATAATATCATAACCGCCATCGCTAAGAGACAATACTGTGCAGCTGTCTTTCGACTCTGTCAATCACCACATTCTTATCGGCAGACTCAACAGCCATGGTTTCTCAAAGGACTGCCTCGCCTGGTTCACCAACCACTTCTTTGATAAGAGTTCATGTCTCTCTTGCAGCTGGTGATTCCCTGATCCCACTCTACGCAGACGACACCATTCTGTATACTTCTGGCCCTTCTTTGGACACTGAGTTAACTAACCTCCAGACAAGCTTCAATGCCATATAACTCTCCTTCCGTGGCCTCCAACTGGTCTTAAATGCAATTAAAACTAAATGCATGCTCTTCAACCGATCGCTGCCCGCACCTGCCCGCCCATCCAGCATCACTACTTTGGACGGTTCTGACTTAGATGTGGACAACTAGAAATACCTAGGTGTCTGGTTAGATTGTAAACACTCCTTCCAGACTCACATTAAGCATCTCCAATCCAAAATGAAATCTAGAATCGGCTTCCTATTTCGCAACAAAGCATACTTCACTCATGCTGCCAAACGTACCCTCGTAAAACTGACTATCCTACAGATCCTTGACTTCGGTGATGTCATTTACAAAATAACCTCCAACACTCTACTCAACAAATTGGATGCAGTCTATCACAGTGCCATCCGTTTTGTCACCAAAGCCCCATATACTACCCACCACTGCGACCTGTATGCTCTCGTTGGCTGGCCCGCACTTCATATTCGTCGCCAAACCCACTGGCTCTCGGTCATCTATAAGTCTTGGCTAGGTAAAGCCCCGCCTTATCTCAGCTCGCTGGTCACCAAAGCAGCACGCGCTCCAGCAGGTATATTTCACTCATCACCTCCAAAGCCAATTTCTCCTTTGGCCGCCTTTTTTTCCAGTTCTCTGCTGCCAATGACTGGAACGAATTGCAAAAATCACTGAAGCTGGAGACTCATATCTCTCTCTCCCTCTTTAAGCACCAGCTGTCAGAGCAGCTCACAGATCACTACACCTGTACATAGCCCATCTGTAAATAGCCCATCCAACTACCTCATCCCCATACTGTTGTTTTTTTTCTTCTCCTTTGCACCCCAGTATCTCTACTTCCACATTCATCTTCTGCACATCTATCACTACAGTGTTTAATTGCTAAATTGTAATTATTTTGCCATTATGGCCTATTTATTGCCGTATCTTACCTCGATTGCACACACTGTATTTTAACTTTTCTATTGGTGTTATTGACTGTATATTTGTTTATTCCATGTGTAACTCTGTGTTGTTGTTTGTGTCGCACTGCTTTGCTTTATCTTGGCCAGGTCGCAGTTGTAAATGAGAACTTGTTCTCAACTGGCCTACCTAAAGATGAAATAAAAAAGATGAGGCATGAAAAATCCAGTTTGGACTTCATTTTTTATTTTACCTCGATTTAACTAGGCAAGTCAGTTAAGAACAAATTCTTATTTTCAATGACGGCCTAGGAACAGTGGGTTAACTGCCTTGTTCAGGGGCAGAACGACAGACCTTGTCAGCTCGGGATTCGATCTTTCGGTTACTAGTCCAACGCTCTAACCACTAGGCTACCTGCCGCCCATACTGTAGGGGTTCTAATTTTTATCCCTAGATTAGAATATGATAAGAGCATACATGACGTGACAAGATGGGGCAATTGGGAGGGGAGACTTGTAGAGGAGGGGCACATTTTTGGGGGCAGGGCAAATGGACAATGAATTAGCACAACACATATGACATGTATCAATAATACCTTTCTCTGTGTGACGGATACATGTTTACAGCTCAGGGAAGGCTCCTTTTCTGTGATGGAAAAAGAAGGTAACACTTCAAATTAGACCTTAAAAAAAAAAAGTGGAATAAACTTTAAAAATCACGGCGGTTTTTCAAGGTCAAATGAAAACAGCATGAGGTTAGAATAGTTTTTCTTCTTTCCCAACCTTTGTCTGTAGTGGAGAACTATGGGAACTAAAGACAGCACTAGTTTCTCTGAAGCCGAGCTGACTGCATCCTTGCTCAGACATACTTGCAATACACTAAACCCCTCACATTTGGTTTCCAAGGCCCCAAGGCCCTTCTTAAATATCATTAGTTAAATAATTCAAAGAGGCAACATAAATCTTTCAACTAATGATTTCACCATCAATGGAGCCTTTAACCCATTCATAGATGCTAACTACCTTTAGCTCCTATTGACAAAAGTATCCTCTGGCTGGGGAAGTTTCGTTAACAGCCCCGACGCTCGTTCTGAACTTCAAAACACTTCGCTTGTGGTATGTTTTTGGAAACATAATCGTTCATATCAGCGAGAAATACTAATAAGTAAAAAAGAAAAGTTAATTTATTACACCTTTATAGGCTTCCCACACAGCCATATTTCCATGTTACAGCGCTTGTGTACGGACAACAGACAGAGACAGAGGCAAAGACAGAGGCATAGCCTACCTGTGCTAATTTGCCATCTGCATCTTCCGAACACCTGTGTGTAAACGGAAGACAGATGGCACAAAAGTGTTGTCCCTGAAAAATACTGTGTGCTGCAACTGTGTTAAAACAGTGTACAGTGAGTGTATATTTTGCATTTGTGAAAATATTTTGATGTGATGTAAAAGTAGAGGTCTTTATGTTTCTAGATCCGTACCACTATTGAGAATCGATTCACATTTAAATTGAGTATTTGGCTGCCAGAGCCAATTCGCCTCTAAAAAGAACATGTAAGGCCCTTGAAAGGAGTAACTTTAGGCTTCTTTAGTCCATTATTGAGCTATGGAGCCTTCAGCACAGCTTGACTATCAAATTATGAGGTGGCTTCAAAAGCTGTCTGTTACCAAGGTATACATAAGTAAATATTAATTGGAAAAAAGGGCTAAGAATTAGAGAAAATTATTGCACCACACAATACAACCAAAGTCATCAACATTTCTGCGTATGTGAACTGTGGCATTTTAATCGGATTATTTCAACACATCAGTATGACATGTCTTTGACAGTGTGGAACAATGTAGCCATAGTCAAGGTGAACATTCATACAGTAGACTGAGGGCAACAACCATGCTGCTGACGGCGCTGAAATGAGGTCATAAGAAAAATAAATAAGATTAAACCCTTCTTTCAAATAAGATCATTAAGAAAAGATTAAGACTTATGTACAAAACATTTAAGAATTCTGAGATTTCTTTTTGGGGGGGGGGGGTCAATGCATGCATACATTACGCCCATACATTAGGGCGATAACATGCCACATCTTAAAGAATATTTCCAATCAAACTCATACAAAAACATGGGTAATTTATACATACCACCCTGAACTCATCCCAAACTTCACTTTTTGTCTTTGCCTTTTCAAGAGATTGTAGAGAAAGCGCAACTTGATTTGAGAAACTATGAAGCTGCAGTGCACTCACCCCATATTGTTGAACGCTTTCCGTGTCCTTGCAGAATATAAATTCCAGTCTTATCTCAAGCGATAGGTAATGTCTTGCTCTTTGTCTCCGAATAGATGGTTAACAAATTGTCTCGAATGTCACTGTAAAGTGAATTCCTTTATAATTGTACAGTACGTTGCATTACATTTCTCTAACAGGAATACCGCAAACGTTCAGTGGGGGAAAAATGTACTTGAAAACATGTAATGTTTTCCCAATTGTAGTAGTTCTGTTGTTTGGAATCAATTAAAACAGCTTTCCTTTGTCCGTCGAATCCCGTTCTTTGTCGCTCTTCCTTTGTGGTGGCACACTAATCTTGTAATTTAACGCCTCTCAAAAACATGAGGGAACTATGTTCTACAAAAGTATAAATGCGTTCTGCCCCTGCTAAGTGTCAGCGCACGGTAATGAGATCCTTCTGCAGTTTGTTGTTTCCCCCTGCTCTGCCCATTCCGGTATCCCATTCAAGAATTGTCCTTGCTCAATGAGACAGAGACACTAAGTCTAACACCACCTACTGGCTGCTGTTTGACGAATCAAATTACATTGCCTCTAACCTAACCTACTTTACGCCATTTGAAATGTGAAATATAATATTCTAATGGCTTGCAGGTTGTCTTGAAAGCACTCTCCCCACTTGTAATGAGGTTTGATTGACATAATGGGATTAAACTATCTATATTTCCAGCGATTGATGGCTGAAATGAGGAATACATTCACATTATGGGTGTAAACGTACATTGTAATTGCTGTTTGGAATAAAAAATGCTCTGCCTATTAAGGTAAACCTAAATCATACATTTTTTAAATTGCTGTACGTTTTTTTCTTCTCTCCTGTGGTTCCAAAAACTCCCCCTGAGCTGTCCTTGAAAGGTCCGTGTAAATGTCTCTGAAGCATTTTATTTTTGTCTTCCTTCAATCTCTAAGCTTTTATGACATGTAGGTGCTCAAAATATGCTTGAAACAAGGTGTTCATATTATATTGGTGTGTATTTGGCATCATATTGAAAACCTCACTAAGGCATTAATACAATATAGAAATACATCTGGTAAATCAGGTGCGTCAAACTCATTCCACCGTTTCTTTTCTATTAAGACCTAGACAACCAGGTGAGGGGGAGTTGCTTCTTCTTCGATGAGGTTTAACGGCAGTTGGCATCCAATAAATGTTGCATTACCGCCACCTACTAGACTGGAGTATAACTCCCTTATACTTGGCTTATTTTTTTAAATCAACAAAAACATTTAATACTACAACAATTACCTTACCATCTAACGCTACACTCACAAAAAAAGTATGAATACCATACTCCACTATTTAAATCTATTTAGTCCTACAGCCTGAAAGGATGGGACACTACCACTTAACACACCCTGTAACTCTTCTGATGGCAAGTCTCTTACACCCAAATACCTCTCTGCAGCTGCCACCACAACCTCAATTTTTTTTTTTACAACTTACGTTCCATCCCTGCAGTACAGTTGAGAACCATTACTATAAATGCCAAAAACTGGTACAGATCTACTATTTCATTTCACCTTTATTTAACCAGGTAGGCCAGTTGAACAAGTTCTCATTTACAACTGCGACCTGGCCAAGATAAAGCAAAGCTGTGCGACAAAAACAACACAGAGTTACACATAAACAAATGTAGTCAATAACAGTAAGTTAAAAAAGAAAAATCTATGTACAGTGTGTGTAAATGTAGAAGAGTAGGGAGGTAGGCAATAAATAGGCCCTTACAGGTGAAAATAATTACAATTTAGCATTAATACTGGAGTGATAGATGTGCAGATGATGATGTGCAAGTAGAGATACTGGGGTGCAAAAGAGCAAGAGGGTAATTAATAATATGGGGATGAGGTGGTCGGGTGTGCTATTTACAGATGGGCTGTGTACAGGTACAGTGATCGGTAAGCTGCTCAGACAGCTGATGCTTAAAGTTAGAGGGGGAGATATAAGACTCCAGCTTCAGAGATTTTTGCAATTTGTTCCAGCCATTGGCAGCAGAGAACTAGAAGGAAAGGCGGCCAAAGTAAGTGTTGGCTTTGGGGATTTCCAGTGCAATATACCTGCTGGAGTGCGTGCTATGGGTGGGTGCTGTTATGGTGACCAGTGCGCTGAGATAAGGCGGGGCTTTACCTAGCAAAGACTTATAGTTGACCTGGAGCCAGTGGGTTTGGCGACGGATATGTAGTGAGGGCCAGCCATCGAGAGCATACAGGTCGCAGTGGTGGGTAGTATATGGGGTTTGGTGATAAAATGGATGGCACTGTGATAGACTGCATACAGTTTGCTGAGTAGAGTGTTGGGGGCTATTTTGTAAATGACATCGCCAATGTCAAGGATTGGTAGGATTGTCAGCTTTACGAGGGTAAGTTTGGCGGCATGAGTGAAGGAGGCTTAGTTGTGAAATAGGAAGCCGATTCTAGATGTAATTATGGATTGGAGATGCTTAATGTGAGTCTGGAAGGAGAGTTTACAGTCTAACCAGACACCAAGGTATTTGTAGTTGTCCATATATTTTAGGTCAGAACCCATCCAGAGTAGTGATGCTAGTCGGGCGGGAGGGTGCGGGCAGCAATCAGTTGAAGAGCATGCACTTAGATTTACTAGCATTTAAAAGCAGTTGGAGGCTAGTGTTGTATGGCGTTGAAGCTCGTTTGAAGGTTTGTTAGCACAGTGGCCCAGAGAATCACCAGCAGCAAGAGCGACATCATTGATAAATACAGAGATGACTACTCACACCACTCCTCTCAGAATCCCTCCACCTTGACCCATCTTCCTCTATTTTCTTCACTGCCTCAGCATATGACCACTTCTGCGCTACTCTATTCACCCCCTTGGCATTTTTCCTATTTTGTTGCCTTACAACCTGTCATTTGATTTACACAACATGCATACCACCTTGAAGATGCAATTTCTTGTGTGAAACAAACAAGAAATAGGACCAAAAAAAACAGAACTTGAGTGTGCATAGCTATTCACTCCCCCTAAGTCAATACTTTGTAGAGCCATTTTTTGCAGGAATTACAGCTGCAAGTCTCTTGGGGTATGTCTATAAGCTTGGCACATCTAGCCACTGGGATTTTTGCCCATTCTTCAAGGCAAAACTGCTCCAGCTCCTCCAAGTTGGATGGGTTCCGCTGGTGTACAGCAATCTTTAAGTCATACCACAGATTCTCAATTGGAGAGAGGTCTGGGCTTTGACTAGGCCATTTCAAGTCATTTAAATGTTTCCCCTCAAGTGATGTATGCTTAGGGTCATTGTCCTGCTGGAAGTTGAACCTCTGTCCCAGTTTTATTTTACCTTTATTTAACTAGGCAAGTCAGTTAAGAACAAATTCTTATTTTCAATGACAGCCTAGGAACAGTGGGTTAACTGCCTTGTTCAGGGGCAGATCAACAGATTTTTACCTTGTTGGCTCTGGGATTCGATCTTAAAACCTTTCGGTTACTTGTCCAACGCTCTAACCACTAGGCTACTTGCGCCCCAGTCTCAAATCTCTGGAAGACTGAAACAGGGTTCCCTCAAGAATTTCCTTGTATTTAGCGCCATCCATCGTTTCTTCAATTCTGACCAGTTTCCCAGTCCCTGCAGATGAAAAACATACCCACAGCATGCTGTTGCCACCACCACGCTTCACTGTGGGGATGATGTTCTCGGGATGATGAGAGGTGTTGGGTTTGCGCCAGACATAGCGTTTTCCTTGATGGCCAAAAACTCAATTTTAGTCTCATCTGACCAGACATGTTTGGTCAGGCTAGAATGAATGGGCAAATTCGAGCGTATCCAACGACCAATCCTGTCATCCATTGAAGAAGCATAGTGACATCAAAAAAATTCACAAATTTTATGATACCAAGAGTATGATTTTCTGGCAGTTCAGATGATAATTCTGAACACAAAATAAAGTATATTCTATATAATTGTCATCTGGAACTTTGTAAAATGTTGGACTTCTCCTCTCTCGGGCTGTCAGATTGTTGAATCAACCAATGTAAACCAAATCAGAAATTATCTGATGACCCATATGGCATCTTTTGTTTGGTGCTCACACCTACCATGTTGGGCATCTTCGGATAATTTAAGTACAAATTCTAGAGCAATAATTGACCAAAATTTCATTTAAAAGGCATATCTTCTGGAAAACAACAATGTAATATAATGGTCAATGTTGTGTAATGTTTAAACTTGTGTCCTTTGCAGGGAATTGGCCTACCAGATTGCCAAACAGTTCAGAGTCCTGGGAAAACCAATGTGCTTGCGGGACCGCATCATTGGTGGAATGAGTAATCTCGATTACCAATGACACTGCCTCTTATTGCATTGTTATTCATTTGACCAGCATGTTCAGGTGATGTTCCATACACATATGATCACATAGACCTTAGAGCTCTCAATGAAGCCCCACGTCGTTGTAACCACTCCAGGAAGACCACATTCGGATCTCCAACACATTCAGCATCAAGAAGATCCCGTTTCTGGTAAAACAAAGATTTAAAAAATATTGTTTCTTCCACAAAGGCCATGTTTGAGGATGTCTAGGTGAGGATTTCACTGACAACCAAAACAGTGTGTCATGAACAACCTTTATTTCCTCAGGTTCTCAGATTAACCCCCCCCCCCCATTAGGGTTTATTTTTTGTATTGCCTTCTAATAGGATTTCAAACCAATTTAGTTACATTTCTTCTGCATACTTAAATTGTAAATATTTTTCTCGTAGGGTCCGCACAGCAGAGGAGTTGGATCAAAAGGTACATCCTGACGCCAGAGAAAGATGCCTACCTGGTGCATCTGATCCAGAAGTTAAGACGAGCATGACAACTGGTCCATCATGATCTTCACCAAGACCTGCAAGTAAGGACTCCTTCACTCAGAGATGACTGAAGAACCTAGAACAATGACTATGTGGATTATAATAGAACCAATAGAACATGCTGCTGCATCATGGCCTCCAGACACATCAATATAGAATGATGGTTAGACATTGAATCATTAATGCATTGCATTCTTCCTACAGGAATTGCCAAATCCTCACAATGATCTGGCAGAAATTCAACTCTCCTTCCATTCAATGATGATGCGGGTAAACAACCCGAGCTCAGACTGTAGCTTTGTATTCATTAATGGGTTACAGGACAGGTTAAAAGCACATTTAACACGCGTCATAATAAGTAACGTTAATTTGGACAATGTACACAGAATCTTGGGGCGGAAAGCTAGATTATTATTTGTTTTGCTTTCTCGTTTGTCCAGAGGCCAAACTGAAGGAGTATCCTGTTGAAAATCCTGACTCAAATCAACGTGGCCAGACGCTAGTGTGAAATTGTATGAACACATTCTGTTTATATAGACATTTCCCCTCGTGAACATGTGGCCGTTGGATAACATGGGCTCATATTGCAGCTGTGACTTCTCACCATTCCTTTCGTGTTGCAGAAACCTGAGTCAGCAGATGTTCACTCGAAAAAGGAGACCAACTAGAGAATATGATTGGAGGGGAACGTAAGTATACACACTCACCATGAGCCACAACACCAAGGACAGACTTACATTTTTTGCTGCGATAAGGGTTCTAGACAATTTTTCCCGACATTCCAACTACTATCCTGTCAAGAGTATCCTGGAAAGAAAGGCTGAACTGGATAAGATAAGGGGTGAGAAGAAGTTGTTCAGGGAGAAGGCACATGAAACCATTCAGAAGACGCAACATGGGATTCAGAAAAATAAACTGATGAAGCAAAAACTCATTCAAAAGAGAAAAAAAAGGCAGAGAAGTCCATATAATGCAACACTGTACATTAACAAATGGTGTATATACAGTACATACACCTTAGCCAAATACATTTAAACTCTGTTTCACAATTCCTGACATTTAATCCTAGTAAAAATGCTCGGTCTTAGGTCAGTTAGGATCACCACTTTATTTTAAGAATGTGAAATATCAGAATAATAGTAGAGATAATGATTTATTTCAGCTTTTATTTCTTTCATCACATTCCCAGTGGGTCAGAAGTTTACATACACTCAATAAGTATTTGGTAGCATTTAACTTGGGTCAAACGCTTCGGGTAGTCATCCACAAGCTTCTCACAATAAGTTGGGTGAATTTTGGCCCATTCCTCCTGACAGAGCTGGTGTAACTGAGTCAGGTTTGTAGGCCTCCTTGCTTTTTCAGTTATGCCCACAAAGTTTCTATGGGATTGAGGTCAGGGCTTTGTGATGGCAGCTCCAATACATTTACTCTGTTGTCCTTAAGTCATTTTGCCACAACTTTGGAAGTATGTTTGGGGTTATTGTCCATCTGGAAGACCCATTTGTGACTAAGCTTTAACTGATGTCTTGAGATGTTGCTTCAATATATCCACATTATTTTATTTTCTCATGATGCCATCTATTTTGTGAAGTGCACCAGCCCCTCCTGCAGCAAAGCACCCACACAACATGATGCTGCCACCCCCGTGCTTCACGGATGGGATGGTGGTCTTCGGCTGGCAAGCCTCCCCCTTTTTCCTCCAAACATAAAAATGGTCATTATGGCCAAAGTGTTCTATTTTTCTTTCGTCAGACCAGAGGACATTTCTCCAAAAAGTACATCCCCATGTGCAGTTGCAAACTGTAGTCAGGCTTTTTTTAAAGGCGGTTTTGGAGCAGTGGCTTCTTCCTTGCTGAGCAGCCTTTCAGGTTTTGTGGATATAGGACTAGTTTTACTGTGGTTATAGATACCTTTGTACCCATTTCATCCAGCATCTTCACAAGGTCCTTTGCTGCTGTTCTGGGATTGATTTGCACTTTTCGCACCAAAGTACGTTCATCTCTAGGAGACAGAACGTGTCTCCTTCCTGAGCAGTATGACGGCTGCGTGGTCCCATGGTGTTTATACTTGCGTACTATTGTTTGTACAGATGAACGTGGTACCTTCAGGCATTTGGAAATTGCTCCCAAAGATGAACCAGACTTGTGGTCTACAATTTGTTTTCTGGGGTCTTGGCTGATTCCTTTTGATTTTCCCATGATGTCAAGCAAAGAGGCACTGATTTTGAATGTAGGCCTTGAAATACAGCCACAGGTACACTCCCAATTGACTCAAATTATGTCAATTAGTCATTTAGCCTATGAGAAGCTTCTAAAGCCATAACACCATTTTCTGGAATTTTCCAGGCTGTTTAAAGGGCAGTCAATTTAGTGTATGTAAACTTCTGACCCACTGGAATTGAGATATAGTGAATTATAAGTGAAATAATCTATGTAAACAATTGTTGTGTCATGCACAAAGTAGATGTCCTAACCGACTTGCCAAAACTATAGTTTATTAACAAGACATTTGTGGAGTGGTTGAAAAACTGGTTTTAATGACTCCAACCTAAGTGCATGTAAACTTCCGACTTCAACTGTATAACAAGATCAGTTGCCCATTATTGCGCCGAGTTCAGGTGCAACATGTTTCATAATCTGTAAATGCCAAATAAATGGCAAAATCACTTTCTCATTGCTCAAACCCTTTGACATGCAAGCAACCTTTGTTTCTGTTTCACAAGAGAGGAATCATCAGGTGAAATGTCTCGATTAATCTTCACTGCAACTAAAATACTAATTCCTGCAAATCCAGTGCAGTTTTTCCAGTGAGAATCCAAATGCTGGGAAGAAGGAAAGCATACATTACCGTATTACCATATTACCATTACCGTAAAAAAAATGTTTGTTCTTATCCATTGATTCCTGCAGTATAGTTTGGTAATATACTTTTAATACATTTCTAGTTAGCAGTGCTGGCCATGTAACAGATGACAAACTTTGATAGCAGGATTGCTGTATTTCATTTCAACATAAGTATAATGTCACCATCTTAGTAAAAAGTATAAGGAGCAATGCTATATTCCCTGCTGGAATTCTTGATGTGAAATACAAGTAACATAATCAACATGGAAAAATGCATAATGTTGATCAAAAAAGACCATTTGTAAGCATTTCTTCAACCATGACTAGCTATTTGACAGCAAGATTGTCATACAATGTGTTTTGGATTGACATATTCAAAGTCAGGTGACGACAAAGAAAAAGAAATGGACAGCAGAGGACAATGCAGGTGGTGAGCTAAAATGAATACATTCTCAATTTGGTGCTCGAAGCATCCAAATGACATTCCTAAAAACTGATAGAGGACTCCTCAAATAGCCAAGGATTCCTCAATATAAAACAGTCCCATGGACAGTTTATTTAAATGATTGATTTAAAACTTTAAAAAACAAACATTATTTAATCCCCCTTTGTCATCAGATAACAAATTAAACCATATAGTGTGGTTTAAGTGTCATTTTGCTGTTCACAACCTCACCCCTGGCAGGAAAATCATGCAAAAAAGAAAATACTGGGGGGAAATTACAATTCACAGAGGGGTAAGAATGGAGGGTTTGGGAGCCATAGGAATTTGGAGCAAACAGATGGGCGAACTATAGGGAAGCCAAAAGTGTAAAAACACTAATTAAATAGAAGTTACAAAAGGAAGGCCATTCTACCAACCTGGTTTAGTGGAAACTCCTAAGAGAAGGAAGGTGGCTTAAACCAGTTCGTACATTCAGTAACCATTCAGAAACACTTTGACTCAGGTTCAAGTAATGACTCTGTGGGTTTCAATGTCACAACCTACTGGTCACATTCAGCGATTCTTTCTATGAAGTTAGTATATGCTGGCTTTGGCCTAGCACGAACCATGAAAAATAGCTCCAGACAATTATTCCTCCATCACCAAACTTTACAGTTGGCACTATTCATTCAGGCAGGTAGTGTTCTCCTGGCATCCACCAAACCCAGATTCATCTGTCCGACTGCCAGATGATGAAGCGTGATTTATCACTGCAGAAAACGCATTTCCACTGCTCCAGAGTCCAATGGTGGCGAGCTTTACACCACTCCAACCGACGCTTAACATTGCGCATGGTGATCTTCGGCTTGTGTGTAGCTACTCGGCCAAGGAAAGCCATTTCATGAAGCTCCCGATGAACAGTTATTGTGTTGACGTTGCTTCCAGAGGCAGTTTGAAACTTGATAGTGAGTGTTGCAACTGAGGACAGGCGATTATTACGTGCTACGGTCCCATTCTGTGAGCTTGTGTGGCCTACCACATTGCGGGTTAGCCATTTCCACTTCACAATACCAGCACTTAAAGTTGACCCGGACAGCTCTAGCAGGGAAGAAACCGACTTGTTGGAAAAGTGACATCCTATGACGTTGCCACTTTGAAAGTCACTGAGCTCTTCAGTACGGGCCATTCTACTGCCAATGTTTGTCTATGGAGATTTCATGGCTGTGTGCTCGACTGTATACACCTGTCAGCATCGGGTGTATCTGAAATACCTGAATCCACTCATTTGAAGGTGTCTCCACATACTTTCGTCCATGTAGCGTGTTTCACACCTAGCCACCTGCAACTTCAATAGTAACACAAAAGTGTGTAGACTATAGTGGAAATCAGTTTCCATTAATAGCTCAGTGTTCATGCAGATGGATCTTACATCCACAAGGAATTCCCCCAAATAGAGCATTCATTCAAAACCGCTGCCAATCTAAGCATAAAAACATTTAAAACATAGAATATTATCCACTGAACAGCACAGCGGGCGAAATCTCATGTAACCCCCCCCCCCCCCCCCCCCCCCCCCCTTCAAAAGATCAAAAAAGCCTTTGCTACAACTTCAAATAATATTGAGTCAATATTCTTCAATGCTGGTCATTTTTCTATTAAATATTTTTTGCCTTTTGCGCTCAAAAACAAATAGTCTCATGATTAAAGATCTCTTGGATCCAGAGCTCACCACTTCAGAAACCTTCCTCTGATATCCCCATGCCACTCAACTCCACCAGACTTCTAGTTAACCACCTGTTTCTGAAAAGACCTGTTGAAAAAGCCAAATGGTTCTGAAGGCCATCAAAGGCATTTCAATTCAAAGTTCTTTATTATCAGACTTTAGCGGAGAAAACTTTTCAACTCAAAAGTTGAACGACGATGTGAACTGCCACTGTTCCTCTTGGAGACGGTTCCTCTTGGAGACGGTTCCTCTTGGAGACGGTTCCTCTTGGAGACGGTTCCTCTTGCGGTCATTTGATGAGATTTCAGGTCTGAGAGTTGAGATCAACACCGCAAGTGATCAACATTGAGGTGACGATTTCCTATGTTGCCTGCTTGAAGTGTTCCACACCCTCCCCCCTCTACATTCTTGTTATCCGCTTTCGAGAGTTAGTGGAAAGTGCTCCCCCAGCCAAGTTGCTTGAGAACTTGTCTTTCATTCTCTGTTAGTTGATCAAAGAGCAAGGTCCTCTGGATAACTGGTCATTCTCTCAGACAGAGGTGTGAGGTTAGAATGGGAGGTGGGAAAAGGGTTGTGGAGGGAGGGAGTTGTTCCTCGTTTCGTCTTCCTCACGACAGCTCGACCGCTGGCCACCGTCTTCCTCTCGCTTTCGTTCCCATGTGCCGGCAGTGGTCCCTCACTCCCACACGTTCCCTCTTCCTGGCCGTCCGTTTTTTCTACCACTTTCTCTCTCGCGATTGGTTGGTTTCTCTCTCCCGTTGATTTCACACGGTGGTGCTTCAGTTGTAGAGGAAAACAGGTCTCCATTTTTTGTTTTTATTATTACCCAGATTAAAATGCTGATGAACTAAGCTCAGCTCAAGCCTAGCTCCTCTTCCAACAACCTGAGAAAAGGAAACAATAAGGATATTCAAAATGGCTTCCGCCAACACGATTATTGGTCTGTACAGTGGAGGTCAAATCAATAACACTTCTTGATGACTCTAGTACCGTGGGAATGTGAATAGTTATCTTACACTCTAGTACTGTGACAGTCCAGTCACTCCACCATGTTGGTATGCACGTTCACCCTGGTAAGTCGAATCCTGCGACAGAGCCACGTCGATCTGGGACTTGAACTCGTCACCTAAATAACTGTCCTGTTAAAACAGAAGGAGAAACACCCAATTACATCCAAAACATAATTCGTCCAACTAATGTTTCCTACATTTTTTCAGCACTGAGCAAATTTCAGGTCTGCTGAGCGCAAACTTGAATGTTGTGAAAACTCTGTGCAACTTCCAGCGCACATTTACTGTGAACACTGAGGCTGTACCCGGTTTAAGTTAGTTTTAACAGTGGACAAGTAGGCTACTGTGGCTATTTGATCATAACGTAGGCCTATCTGAGTGGTCTACCATCAAAAACAATGGAGGAAATGCATCCCATAACATTTTAACATGGAAATAGCTGTTCTATCATTCAGCCTACAGTAGCAGCCAGTGTGTGGTGTTCAATGTATATCCTTCCTGTTTGGCCCTGTCCGGGGGTGTCCTCGGATGGGGCCACAGTGTCTCCTGACCCCTCCTGTCTCAGCCTCCAGTATTTATGCTGCAGTAGTTTGTGTCGGGGGGCTGGGGTCAGTTTGTTATATCTGGAGTACTTCTCCTGTCCTATTCGGTGTCCTGTGTGAATCTAAGTGTGCGTTCTCTAATTCTCTCCTTCTCTCTTTCTTTCTCTCTCTCGGAGGACCTGAGCCCTAGGACCATGCCCCAGGACTACCTGACATGATGACTCCTTGCTGTCCCCAGTCCACCTGGCCATGCTGCTGTTCCAGTTTCAACTGACCTGAGCCCTAGGACCATGCCCCAGGACTACCTGACATGATGACTCCTTGCTGTCCCCAGTCTACCTGGCCATGCTGCTGCTCCAGTTTCAACTTCCACCTGACTGTGCTGCTGCTCTAGTTTCAACTGTTCTGCCTTATTATTATTCGACCATGCTGGTCATTTATGAACATTGAACATCTTGACCATGTTCTGTTATAATCTCCACCCGGCACAGCCAGAAGAGGACTGGCCACCCCACATAGCCTGGTTCCTCTCTAGGTTTCTTCCTAGGTATTGGCCTTTCTAGGGAGTTTTTCCTAGCCACCGTGCTTCTCCACCTGCATTGCTTGCTGTTTGGGGTTTTAGGCTGGGTTTCTGTACAGCACTTTGAGATATCAGCTGATGTACGAAGGGCTATATAAATAAATTTGATTTGATTTGATTTGAATGTAGGCCTACATTCCATGAAACTTTAGAAAAGAACATGCATGTTGTGTTGTTTGATGCAAGAAACCACTTTACAAAATAAAATGCATTATTATTTCCATACCATTATTACAGAGAATCAGACAAATTATGCTACCCTCTGCCTATTTATTGGCTACTTATTCAAGCCTGCCTCAAAGTAAATGGCACAGATCCATATATGGCAATGGTCTATTTGCATATAGGCCTACTACAGCTCTGATTGGTAATGCCGCACGCTACAACAAAATCTTGTGTAGTTAGTTTTGCATTCTAAGTCTTGCATAGTTATTTTTGTTTTGGTATGTTGCATTGAAAGTGGCTAATATTGCGCTGATTCGATCACAATAGCCGCAGTAAAGGGAAAAGTTGATAGTGTTAACAGGGAAAACTAAAAAGTTGAGTGAAGTTCAATCTCGTGCTTCCCTCCGTGGGACAATACTGTATTTCTTCTGCGCGCCCGCACGCAGCTTAAAGGGGACATTGCTTCCAACACATTTCCCTAAGAGTATCAGATGTCAGCAATATGAACCTCCACCCAGCAAATCAGAGGTGGCATTATTACCATATTGCTTACGTTATTATTACCATACTGCTTCTTGCTTGGTTCAAGCAATATGTCAAAAACATTACATCTAACCAATGGGAAAGGTGAAGATGTTATAATCTTTTACTTATACCCATCTAATCCTCTCAGATCTCCACAATCACATAAAGAGTAAGGTACGATTTGGGATTGGGCATAGGAGTACAAGGCCAGATTCTGATTTGGTATTAGGTAGTAAAGAGTGGAGTTTAGGCCGGTCTTGTTACCTGGGAAAGTTCAGGCTGGGAGAGGCCAGGCTGGCTCATCTGGGAGGGCTGACTCATGGTGATGTAGCCCTGGGTGAGTGGCCCCTGGGAGAAGGGCTGGGAAGATACGTCCTGGCTAGCCTGGCTGTTGTGCCCGTTGGCTTGCCCGCTGCTACCGTGGTTCCCCATGCCGCGGGTCCTCTGGCGCCCGCCACGCCCCGCTTTGCTCTTCAGCACCCCACCACGACCTGGGTGGCACAGAGAGAGTATGTTCCCGCTCACTTATCAAACACACGAACAAACAATGAACATGCATTACAGACGAGAAATAGTAGGGGTACGAGGACATCTCCAAACCCCCATAACATAATATCACCAACAACAGTACCACATGAAGAATACTCTTGTGAGCAGCACAGAGACTTCTGGTCATTTGGATAATGTCCAACTTCACAGGGCCAAATACAATATCCACCAGTCAATATATGAACAACTAATGAATAGTAGTTGTTTTGCTTCCTGCTCACCTGCAGCAGGGCCGTTGGCCTGGGCCAGGTAGCCTGGCGGAGGCATGGGGGGCACCACCAAGTTGAAGGGAATAGGCATGTTCATGGCCGCCATGTGGGCTGGCCCAGTCCCAATCATGCCGATCTGATCGTGGGTTTGGAAATACATGTTGGATGGACGCCCTGTAGAAAGAAACACACAGAAAACATGTCACAGTAGTGTGTGAGCGGTCTCATTGCTGTAGGATGCGTTTGTTGCATCTAGCAATGCAATAAAGTCTGGTGCCACCTTAGAGTTCTAGCAAGGCATTAGCCTACAGTACCTTCAGAAAGTATTCACAACCTTGACTTTCCCCCCCAAAACATTGTGTTACAGCCGGAATTTAAAATGCATTCAATTTAGATTTTGTCATCACTAGCCTACACACAATACCCCAAAGTGGACGTTTTTTTTAAAGAATTTTTTTTATAAAAAAATGAAATGTCGAGTCAACCCTTTTCTTATGACAAGCCTAAAAAGGTTCAGGAGTAAAAATGTGCTTAACAAGTAACATAATATAATAAACAAAAATATAAAAACGCAACATGCAACAGTTTCAAAGATTTTACTGCGTTTTTAAAAATGTATTTAACTGGGCAAGTCAGTTAAGAACAAATTTGTATTTACAATGACGGCCTAGAAACAGTGGGTTAACTGCCTTGTTCAGGGGCAGAACGACAGATTTTTACATGGTCAGCTCGGGGATTCAATCTAGCACCCTTTGGTTACTGGCCCAACGCTCTAACCACCAGGCTACATGCCTCCCCTGCGTTACAGTTCATATAAGGAAATCAGTCAATTGAAATTAGAGCCTAATGGATTTCACATGACTGGGAATACAGATATGCATATGTTGGTCACAGACACCTTAAAAAAACTGGTAGGGGCATGGATCAGAAAACCAGTCAGTATCTGGTGTGACAACCATTTGCCTCATTTAGAGCGACACATCTCCTTCGCATAGAGTTGATTAGGCTGTTGATTGTGGCCTGTGGAATGTTGTCCCTCTCCTCTTCATTGGCTGTGTGAAGTTGCCGGATATTTACATTTTAATTGAACCTTTATTTAACTAGGCAAGTCAGTTAAGAACAAATTCTTATTTTACAATGCCGGTCTACCCCCGCCAAAACCGGACAACGCTGTGCCAATTGTTTGGCGCCTTATGGGATTCCCGATCCCGGCCGGTTGTGATACAGCCTGGGATCGAACCAGGGTCTGTAGTGATGCCTCTAGCACTGAGATGCAGTGCCTTAGACCGCTGCACCACCGGGAGCCCCAAAAAATATAGGTGGGAACTGGAATGCGCTGTCGTACACGTCGATCCAGAGCATCCCAAACATGCTCGAATGGGTGAAATGTCTGGTGAGTATGCAGGCCATGGAAGAACTGGGACATTTTCAGCTTCCAGGAATTGCATAGAGATCCTTGCGACATGGGGCCGTGCATTATCCTGCTGAAACAGGAGGTGATGGCAGTGGATGAATGGCCGACGATGGGACTCAGGATCTTGTCACGGTATCTCTGTGCATTCAAATTGCCAAAAAATAAAATACAATTGTGTTCGTTGTCCGTAGCTTATGCCTGTCCATATCACAACCCCACCATGGGGCACTCGGTTCACAACATTGACATCAGCAAACCACTCGCCCACACAACACCATACACATGGTCTGCGGTTGTTAGGCCGGTTGGACGTACTGCCAAATTCTCTAAAATGACATTGGAGGCAGCTGATGGTAGAGAAATTAACATTAAATTATTATCTGGCAACAGCTCTGGGTGGACATTCCTGCAGTCAGCATGCCAATTGCACACTCCCTCAAAACTTGAGACATCTGTGGCATTGTGTGACTAAAGTGCACATTTTAGAGTAGGCTTTTATTGTCCTCAGCGCAAGGTGCAATGATCTGTGTAATGATGATGCTGTTTAATCCGCTTCTTGATATGCCACACTTGTCAGGTGGATGGAGTCTCTTGATAAAGGAGAAAATATTCACTAACAGGGATGGAAACACATTTGGCCACACAATTTGAGAGAAATAAGCTTTTTGTGCATGTGGAAAGTTGTTGGGATCTTTTATTTCAGCTCATGAAACATGGGACCAACACTTTAGTTTATATTATGGTTCAGTGTAAGTTGCATGAACTGTGTGCAATAATAATGTTTAACATGACTACCTCATCTCTGTACCCCACACAGAAAGATAATTGTAAGGTCCCTCAGTCGAGCAGTGAATTTCAAACAAAGATTCAACCACAAAGACCAGGGAGGTTTTCCAATGCCTCGTAATGAAGGGCATCTATTGGTAGCTGGGTAAAAAAAAGCAGACATTGAATATCCCTTTGAGCATGGTAAAGTTATTAATTATACTTTGGATGGTGTATCAATACACCCAGTCACTACAAAGATACAGGCGTCCTTCCTAACTCAGTTGCAGGAGAGGAAGGAACCACTCAAGAATTTCACCATGAGGGCAATGGGGACTGTGAAACAGTTACAATGGCGGTGATAGTTGTCTCCGAAAGGATGGATCAACAATATTGTAGTTACTCCACAATACTAACCTAATTGACAGAGGGAAAGGCAGCCTGTACAGAATACATTTTTTCCAAAACATGCATCCTGTTTGCAACAAGGCACTAAAGTAAAACTGCAAAAATGTGGCAAAGCAAGTAACTTTTTTTTGTCTTCAATAGTTATTTGCCTCAAAGTTATCTTTGGGGCAAATGTAATACAACACATTACGGAGCACCACACTCCATATTTTCAAGCATTGTGGTGGCTGCATTATGTTATGGGTATGTTTGTAAACGTTACGGACTGGAGAGTTTTTCAGTATGAAAACAGAAACGGAGCCTAGCCAGGCAAAATCCGAGAGGAAAACCTGGTTCAGTCTGCTTTCCACCAGACACTGGGAAATGAATTCACCTTTCAGCAGGGCAATAACCTAAAGCACATGGCCAATTCTACACTGGAGTCGCTTACCAAGAAGACAGTTAATCATCCTGAGTGGCCAAGTTACAGTTTTGACTTGAATCTACTTGAAAATCTATGGCAAGACCTGAAAATGGTTGTCTAGCAATGATCAACAACCAATCTGACAGAACATGAAGAACCGTGAAAAGAATAAAAGGGCAAATGTTGAACAATCCAGGTGTGGAAAGCTCTTAAGAGACTTACCCAGATGGAGTCAGGGGAGTGAATACTTAAATTAAATGAGATGTTTCATTTTCAATAAAACGTGCAAAAATGTCTAAAAACATGTTCTCACTTGGTCATGATGGGGTATGGGTAAATGGCTGAAAACATGTTCTCACTTGGTCATGATGGGGTATGGGTAAATGGCTGAAAACATGTTCTCACTTGGTCATGATGGGGTATGGGTAAATGGCTGAAAACATGTTCTCACTTGGTCATGATGGGGTATGGGTAAATGGCTGAAAACATGTTCTCACTTGGTCATGATGGGGTATGGGTAAATGGCTGAAAACAAATATTTAATTCAGTTGTGAATTCAGACTAACAACAAAATGTGGAATAAGTCAAGGGGTATGAATACTTTGAAGGCACTGTAAATGTTAGTGGGCTATTGAAGAGGTTAAAGAACAAGTTAACGCATTATAAAACAATGAAAACGAAGTGGCTACGGATACAGAGATTCTGTATCCCAATTTGCCCAGGCTAAAAATACAGATATATCTGCGGATGTGCCGGATATTTTTTTGATGTAGCAGAGTGACCACTCTGCTGCCTACGTACTGCTGCGCTCAGCGCTCCCCTGCCGCTCCCCCCTACTCGGTCGCCTTCGTCTGGTCACTGGTGTAGCCTACAAAACGTCATGTTGTACACTAAACTGTTCTAAATATTGCATTCCATGCCGCAGTAAGCATAAGCACACGTCTTCAAGTTCTTTTTTTCAGGAGAGGAGTAGGCTACAGCTATGTACATGTTTGACACAAAATACATTAGACATGTTAGTACAAACTTTGTTGCCAGTATTGTAAACATAAGCATGACACAAACAGGCAGTCTAGCAATATCATGTTCTTAGCTGCGGAGTTTACATGCAGCCATTTACTCTCGCCACGGTACAGCAGTATATATGGCATAACTATGACACCGAGCGATGCAAAACAAACTTGCCCATTGTCAGAGTCTTTTTACCGGTCTGGATACATGCTCGGCTACCCAGAGGTGGAACGCAGCAAGACAGATACGCAGTGTAATTAGAGATGGAATTCAATTTTTTACATCATCAACCCAAACACTGACTAAGTCACACAGGAGGCAGACATGTGTACGATATGGCAGCACCTATAAAGTTTAGCCTACATCACACAACACGCTGATAGTTTTTTGCTCCAAAGTGTAGGGCCTGCATCCTGCTTGTGCACTTGCGATATCCGTTACAACAGACAGAAGGTTGTAGCCTTCATAATATATAGGGCTGACCCCATTTAGTCAACTGGTCAATTGTTTTGTCGATAGGCCGTTGGTCGACCGAGATTTCTTTAGTCAAGCAGAAGCAAATATACATTTTTTAATATGGAGTACAAGACACCTGTCTGATTCACGCCTGTCTCAGTGGATTAATCCATTGTGAAGGCCGTGGGGATGGCACAGTCTATCGCTCTAAGACATGTGCTACTGAAATTGTATGTTGTACACCTGTCTGATTCGGCCAAACTGAGCAATCGGTAGAAGGGCCTTGGTTAGAGAAGTGACCAAGAACCCGATGGTCACTGACAGAGCTCCAGAGTTCCTCTGGCCAGACAGAAGTCACTCCTCAGTAAAAAGGTACATGACATCTTGCTTGGAATTTGCCAAAAGGCACCTAAAGGACTCTTAAAGGGTTGAGGGAATAGGAAATTATTTTCCTAAACATATGTGTCTATATTGTATATGGGGAAATACACGTTTAAAAACTTGACAGATGACTCTCGGTCAAGCAAGATTTATTTTGGTCGGGGAGAGCCCTAATAATATACACTGCTCAAAAAAATTAAATAAAGGGAACACTTAAACAACACAATGTAACTCCAAGTCAATCACACTTCTGTGAAATCAAACTGTCCACTTAGGAAGCAACACTGATTGACAATACATTTCACATGCTGTTGTGCAAATGGAATAGACAACAGGTGGAAATTATAGGCAATTAGCAAGACACCCCCAATAAAGGAGTGGTTCTGCAGGTGGCAACCAAAGACCACTTCTCAGTTCCTATGCTTCCTGGCTGATGTTTTGGTCACTTTTGAATGCTGGCGGTGCTTTCACTCTAGTGGTAGCATGAGACGGAGTCTACAACCCACACAAGTGGCTCAGGTAGTGCAGCTCATCCAGGATGGCACATCAATGCGAGCTGTGGCAAGAAGGTTTGCTGTGTCTGTCAGCGTAGTGTCCAGATCATGGAGGCGCTACCAGGAGACAGGCCAGTACATCAGGAGACGTGGAGGCGGCCATAGGAGGGCAACAACCCAGCAGCAGGACCGCTACTTCCGCCTTTGTGCCAGGAGGAGCACTGCCAGAGCCCTGCAAATTGACCTCCAGCATGCCACAAATGTGCATGTGTCTGCTCAAACGGTCAGAAACAGACTCCATGAGGGTGATATGAGGGCCCGATGTCCACAGGTGGGGGTTGTGCTTACAGCCCAACACCGTGCAGGACGTTTGGCATTTGCCAGAGAACACCAAGATTGGCAAATTCGCCCCTGGCGCCCTGTGCTCTTCACAGATGAAAGCAGGTTCACACTGAGCACATGTGACAGACGTGACAGAGTCTGGAGACGCCGTGGAGAACGTGCTGCTGCCTGCAACATCCTCCAGCATGAACGGTTTGGCGGTAGGTCAGTCATGGTGTGGGGTGGCATTTCTTTGGGGGGGCCGCACAGCCCTCCATGTGCTCGCCAGAGGTAGCCTGACTGCCATTAGGTACCGAGATGAGATCCTCAGACCCCTTGTGAGACCATATGCTGGTGCGGTTGGCCCTGGGTTCCTCCTAATTCAAGACAATGCTAGACCTCATGTGACTGGAGTGTGTCAGCAGTTCCTGTAAGAGGAAGGCATTGATGCTATGGACTGGCCCGCCTGTTCCCCAGACCTGAATCCAATTGAGCACATCTGGGACATCATGTCTCGCTCCATCCACCAACGCCACGTTGCACCACAGACTGTCCAGGAGTTGGCGGATGCTTTAGTCCAGGTCTGGGAGGAGATCCCTCAGGAGACCATCCGTCACCTCATCAGGAGCATGCCCAGGCGTTGTAGGGAGGTTGTACAGGCACGTGGAGGCCACACACACACTACTGAGCCTCATTTATACTTGTTTTAAGGACATTACATCAAAGTTGGATCAGCCTGTAGTGTGGTTTTCCACTTTAATTTTGAGTGTCACTCCAAATCCAGAGCTCCATGGGTTGATAAATTTGATTTCCATTGATAATTTTTGTGTGATTTTGTTGTCAGCACATTCAACTATGTAAAGAAAAAAGTATTTAATAAGAATATTTCATTCATTCAAATAGGATGTGTTATTTTAGTGTTCCCTTTATTTTTTTGAGAAGTGTATATGTTTTGGAATGTTTGTTCAAATCGGCGCAGGGTTTTTAATTTAGCTGTTTAAAAATAGGAGTCAGACATCATCATGGTTCAGAAGAGGGTGAGTAAAGAGCAAAACATGAAGAGAGGAGTGTGAGCAGCAAATACATTAGAAAAACAAATGTGTGTAAAATAACACATGCCGAATGTGATCCGGAATGTTAGCTTTGAGAAAGAGGTTTCCGTAGCCACGGAATCCGTAGCCACGGCCTTATATTAAACACTTTCCCACTAACCTGCGCTGCTGCGATCGTAGGCAGACCCAGGGATGAGGGCCTCACGGGCATCATACATGGCAGTGCTCATGAACCGGGCTCCCTGGAACACAGACAAGGGTTCAATACCCTCAAAAACACAGTGGCACTGCTGTACTGTTATAACATTGCTGTAAATGGCATTACATATTGGCCAAAGTGTTACTGAGGTAAAAGTGTTAAGTACTAATTTAAAAAAGGATATGAGGGGAATAGAATCATCATGGGTTCAATACCCACACTGAAAACATGTGCCAACTGTACACTCCAACATATAATGCGTGTTCATGCAAGTGTGATAACTCACAGGGTTGATGGCATTGACCAGCTTGCGGGGCCTGCTGAACTGCATCAGGCTCTCTCTCAGGTTGTTGAGGGGTCCCTCCACCAGAACCTTCTGCTCCTTGTAGTAGTTGAGAAGGTGGTTCCACAGAGGCTGCTTGGACAGGGCCTTTGGGTTGCCCACAATGATCACCCCATACCTGAAAATATACGTTTTACACACACACACAGTGGGAGAAATCTATCTAAGGACAAGGCAGTCTCAAACTGCACCATTTTGTCTACGGTGTCAAGGATGAATGTGGACAGGGATTCACATAGATATTTTGATGATGCATTCTATACTGTTCCACTGAGGCTCATCACGATTCATCATCAAGGCTTCTAAACTACCATGACTTTGAACACAGACATCCTATGAAGTAACTATTGCTAGGATCCCATTGTCCATTCTAGGTCTTTTATATGGAATTCTATGACTTTGTCCATACAGATTTGAAACTGTCCATCCAGAGAAGCTGTGGTGAGAATGAAGACTAATGGTCCAGATGCTTACTTGGCTCTGGTGAGGGCCACGTTGAGACGTCGCGGGTCATTGAGGAAGCCGATGCCCTGGTGCTCGTTGGCTCGTACGCACGACAGGATGATAAAGTCCTTCTCCCTGCCCTGGAACGCGTCCACGCTGGCGATCTCAACCTCCTGATAGCAAGACAAGAGGATAGAACCATGTTGTAACATTGGTCATCGAGACCTGTTGCATTTGGCATTGGGTCAAATGGCAACAGGGATCGACAGAACTAGCAGCGCAATATTATTTTAAGATTTTATAAGTCTGCTACCATCTGCAGAACAATAACAAAGCAAATCGATATCACAAATCATGTTCTTGAGAAGACTGCGACAACAAAAATATATTGAATTGTTTTTTCCCCCCAAGACAAGTGCAAGTTCAGCTATACTGCCATACCTGGTAGAGTTTTGTATGGAGGGAACCACTGAACTGCATGTACTGCACCAGGTAGGACCTCTGGCCCTCGTAGGGGGTGATGATGCCTATCTGGTCAGGCTTGGCCCCAGCCTTCAGCAGCCTGGTTGTGATCTTCTCCACGTTGGCCGCCTCAGTTCTGGGGAGAGGACAGTGTTTAAAATGGTTCCAGTCAAACTAAATGAAGAGACGCACTCTATGTGCATTTCAAAATAGCAATCAATTCTGTTGATGCTTTGAGATTAACCTTGACAGGACTGTTAGCCGTACCTATTCAGGTAGGACGTTCCAGAGCTGGCTATTTCCTCCTGGCCTTGAGTTACATAGAAGAACATGGGCTTGTCTGGCTGCGGCCACTGGAAGTCAAAGCCTTTCTTGATGCGGTCAGCTTCCCAGGATAAACAGAGAATTTGTCAACATGGTTAGTATGGGAATTGGTCTTCAATAATTCAGTGAGATTGTGAACAAACCTAAAATTGGCCATTTTATTCAACAGCAAATACGTGCCCAAAAGCAATATGCTTTGAGTTGCAGTTGATTTCAGAATGGTCTAACAAACTTCCACAGTAGAGTAAATGCTTTATACTCAGTGTATGAACACAAACACCGCTTGAATCCAAAGCAGATCTACACTGCTACTTCTAGATCTTCTAGGGGTGAACAAACAACCTTTCTACAAAAACGTCACATGTTCTAGATGCAAGGCACCAGTACATTGCTGATAATAAGTGTGAATTATTTTGAAATGAAAACATTTTTTTTACATTTTATTTTTTACGCCTGGTGAAAACGTCTAACTCACCAGCGGTGACTCCGTTCTGCAGGGAGCCCTCGTAGAAGATGTTGGAGGGGAAAGAGCTAAGGGCCGGGTGCATACGGTACTGCACCTGCAGACGAATGGGCCTGATGCCCAGCACCACCAGACGCTCAAACAGAGACTGGGACAGGCCTGCTTTGGCTGCCTTCTTACACATCACTACTGGGCCCAGCTGGCAGTGGTCTCCCACCAGAATGAGCTGTGAAGGGGGGAATTAATGATGAAATGACAATCAATTAACCAAATATTCTCATGGGCTTTTACATTGTTTTCGTAAGTCACGGACAATTGACCTAGTTGAGCTGTTTATCTTGAACATAAATTGGTGTGTGTGGTTGTACCTGCTTGGCACCCAGGACCACAGGCACCATGCACTCTGGCTCGGTGGCCTGGGTGCTCTCATCAATCAAGATGGAGCGGAACTGCATCTTGGCCAGGCGTGGATCTCCTGCCCCCACACAGGTACAGCAGATCACATCCGCATTCTGCCGAGGGACAGAAGAGGAACAGTGGTTAACAGGTTAACAGTTGGTTTGAAATTGAAGGAACGGGGAACCCATATCATCTTCGCTAGGTCAAAAAAAAATAAAAAAAAACATTCTACTTGACAGCACCTGCCATACTCTTCTCATAATACTGCTGTGACATATCGGGCGACAAAGGTGTAAGTGTTGTAAAAGTCCTCCTCACCGTGAGCAGCTCTCGCTCAGCGGTGCGCTTCAGGGCCCGGTAACGCTTCTCGTCAGCAGACGACAGCTCCCCGGTCTCATCCTTCAGCTGCTGCAGCTTCTGCAACTCTGGCATACTGAGGGTCACACCAGACACAGAGCAGGCAAAGTGGGTTGAGTCATTAGTAGCCTTGTCGAGAACCTGGCTTCCCTAATCGGAAAACCTGGTGAAGGTAATGGCAGAAACTAGTTCCAAAGGGGTATAAAGCCGGAGTGAATCAGTGACGCCTTGCAACACCTCAAACCAATTAAATGCCTTGTTTGGGCAGAGCTCTGAAGGTGCCCACTAGAATAGTGTCATAGGAGCAAAGGTTCTCCATCTCATTTCAAACTGCGTATGCGGCGGCAATTCCTTGAGAGTTAAGGACACAAACCTGATCTTTGATTATTGACATCAGATGAGAAACTACTATTACCATCGGTTTTTCCACTTTCAATAAATCAGACTGCCACACTAAACTATTACCACGGCCTGTAGGTAGACACACCATAACTTCTCTTTTTTTTGAAGGGTGCAGAGACTTTGTAACGCCTTCGACTCGATTTGTGTAGAGCACATTTCTGCCAAAACAGAATTAAGTTTTCTCCAGGTTCTCTTCTATTTTCTGCGATGTTGCAAACTAGCATACGCAACAACTCTCTGCAAGTGTGGCCCCGGTCACATGTGAGAGTTACGGTTCTTGAAATTGAACATCCAATAAAATGTAGCCGCTGGAAGCCATCAGACCAATCAAGCCATTTCGGATGATATAAAATTCTCCAGACCTCCAAATGAGGTGTGACAACAATGCGATTTGGAGGTATATGGCTATGCGAAACTAAGTCTGTGGTTGCATTCCCCTGCTCAGAAGTTGCATGCATTAACCAATGTTTACGTGCCACGTCATCGACTGTGTCATCGACTTACAGATTGCTATGACAATGTGGTTAGCGGATAATTAAAATACTTATCCAGGCGTTTTAAGATTTGGCATGAGTTAGCAAAGCCCGAGCAGAGGAACACCCCCATTAGAAACACACAGAATTAGAGTTATTATATCTATCAAAGGTTCTGTTGTAAGTGCTTAAAAAAATCCATCCTTCCCTTTCCGTAATTCTTTGATATTCAAAACAGGGATAATACACTGCTACAAGCATTAACATGAGTGATTACGAGAGCACTACTACATGTAAAATTCTATTTCAGACAGTGCTAACAAAGACTTAATTTCCCAGCATGCCCCACCTGTCCATGTTGCGGATCTGGTTGTGCAGCGCCAGGAATGAGACGGGGGAGTCGATGGCCTCTCTGCTCTTAGCACACAGCCGGACCACCTTCAGACCTGACATGTGGATCTTCTCAGTCAGCTGGTCCACCGCGATGTTACTGGGAGCACACACCAGCACGGGTCTGCAGGAACCAAACACAACAGATGAACGCAGAAAGCTAGGGCAACGTGGAGATGCTTTTGATGTGCGTCGCTTCACATTCTTGTTAAGTACGATAACTTGCTGTAAGTCGTTCTAGATGAGAGCTTCCGCTTAACGACTTGAATGTAAACTGCACACGAAAATGCTTTAAAAAGACACATATGCATAGTGAGTGTAACCCATCTTACCCGTTGCCCTGCCTGGCGAGCTGGTACACTATGGTGGCAGAGGTGACAGTTTTCCCAGTGCCAGGGGGGCCTTGGATAAGACTGAGGGGTCTTTGCAGCACAGTCTTCACAGCATACACCTATTTTACACACACAAATCAAAACATTTATGAAAGCTGCGCAAAGAGCACATGGTAGTACGGGGAATTAACATCTAACCCCAAATGAAGTTCTTTGTGATTATAAGACGACGTTACTATAATAAGGTTTCCCCATCTAATTTTCTGTGATCATTCATCCACTAAAACGAATGGTTAAAAATGCAAACAAGTTCAGTTTCCGGCAGTCAGGTTGGGTCAGGTCAGATGAGGTGTTAAGAGTATGTGTGTGGGTCAGACCTGAGAGTGGTTGAGATCGGGTAGGCCCTGGGCAGTGAAGCGTTTGGGCAGCTGACACTTGATGATGACATCCTCCACCTCGTGGCCCAGCAGTTTGTGGTAGATGTAGCCTGACACGGACGTCTCGTCCACAGCAAAGGTCTTCAGGGCACTCTGCATTCTGGAACCCAGTGGAAACCAATGGGTTATGGTGGTGATAGAGAGTGACGTGATTAACAGCAATAATACCAGCTAGTACCTTCATATCATGTCTTATTCATTCAATTATTCAATATATATAATATATATCAGGAGTTACGTTTGGGATAAATCATGTGAAACGCTGCCGAAGCTAAGGCATTAGTACTCTGGAAGTCACGTTAAGAACACCAGAGCGTCAACAACCAAAGTAGAACTGCTTAAATATTCCGATCGGCTTGTCACACCTGTCAAAGGAAGTGGACTTCCACACGAAATCCACCTGGTAGTCGTGGGTTGTTTCCACAGGTGCTCCGACACTGCTGCGCAATTCTATAGCAATCTCATCTCCATAGTCTTTCACAAAGGGTGCTAAGGAAATAAGTACAGCAAAATAGCCTTTCCTCCTTGTGGAATGTTAGAAAGAAAAAGACGTGTCCCCATCCCCTCCCCCACCCACTTGAACGGGGCTAATAGTAGGGAAGAAAAGCAAGGTCTACAAAACTGTAGATTTTCCCCTACATTAGCATATATCAGATACACTAGCCAGGGGCAAACTAGAGGGGCATTAACTAATGGGTGGGCTTCTCCTAAGGGAGTTCCATGGGGTATTGAACCCTTAATAATTTGGTTTAAATTAGGCAATTATCTCCCAATAAAATATTATTTATTTCTGCAAGCCTTTGAACATTGCAACCCAATAACGTGGCTAGTATCATTAGACTGATTACCTCACGTTTTGCATTGGTTACCAAGAACTAGTCAGCATTTGAGACATTGAGAATGTCCAGATTGGCTGATAAGTTGAGACACAAAATTGCTTCTTTTTTTTCTGACCCCCACCATGGAAAAATAAAGATGGAGAGGTGGATCCTATTTGTTAAAAAGGGACCACTTTGAAAAGGTGGTCAGAAGGGTAGAGATGAGCAACCATTGAAGAATTAAAGTTTTTCTTCAGAATGGTCTTTTAGTTAAAGGATACTGTCTGGGACTTTGATGACATGGCCGATGCCTTTCCAAAGTGGAGCCAGGTCTCCTTTGTAGCGCAGACAAATCTCATCTCCCTGCATCAGCCGCATGTCTGTACAAACCACCACAAACAGAGACACATCAGAAACACTTTGCTCAAAACTATAATCACAAAATATACGAATAATGGTTCCAATGAGGCGGACAGAATACAATACCGTACACACACGGCACGACACAAAACGAACACACCACCAGGGATGCAGGTATGGGATGCGTGGGATGCAAGGGTTCTCTATGCACAGCAGAACAACCGGTAGACAGAGAAAAGTCAATTGAAAGAATTACCACCTGAATCCGTCTTGGGCAAGGAGAAATAGGCAATCCGCTTTTTATTCAGCCCCAGGTCCCACCTGACCGTTATATTATCTTGGGTCTATGAAGAGTTCCAGATGAGAACAAGGGAAACAATAAATAGGACAAGTTAGTCGTCATACTGTTATTAGCTACATAAAAGAAAACTCGGCCCCCTTGCTATGTTCAAGTACAATTTCCTTTTCTTTGAACATGCATCGTTCCCTGCACATGTTCACTGATTTGACAAATTTGGCCGGGTTATAGCAAGGTTTCCACCATTATGATTTTACCTCACACAAGACAGATTAAGTACTGCATGTAAACATTTAATAGAGTGGGTATGTTGTAGTAGGCAGTTGCACAGTAGACTCATGTGTGACTGACGTTTTGTTGATTTAAAGGGGAGATTATGGATGATCTTGGGCCCTATAAAATCAGATTTAATTTTTGATTAATTCTGATTTTCCATGTTTCAGCTTTCCTGACGTTTTTCTGGTTTTCGCTCACTAAAACACACTTTAAAAATATATATTTAAAAAACTACAAAATTGGATGTTCCAAATCTGCAACAACGCTTAAACTGCATCAGAAGACCACATTTGAGGTCTGGGGGAGAAAAATTTTTTTTCAAAGAATTTTACATTTTTGGGTATAGATACCCTTAATTCAAGTGTGCACCAGCAAGAGACTTTGGTTTTTCTGTAGTACACATGTGAGTGCAGAGTTTGCTTTACAAATCACCACTGGATTGATGCAAATAATCATGATATCATTCTGCCAGGTAGGCATAGGCTACTTTGCAATTGATATTTAATTGTAAAGGTTTTTTGGGAAAGCCTTTCCATCTACCAGTTGATAGTTATCATTAGCATCATCGCTATCAGCCACACAAAGTGGTAGACAAACTCGCACACACAGACAGGGGCAATCCCATACTGTCTCTTCAGAATGTTGAAGGTAAAAACTGAATCAACGCATGACTACAAAGTTCAATACATTTAGTCGGTTTCCTAATATGTTCAATACATTTTTGAATATTGTTTAATGTCTGCATTCCGTGACTCCACCCGGGTTCTCCACATCGCAGATTTTTAAAGGGACCTAATTATCTAAAGGGGATGTGGAGGCTATACCTGGGACTCTTTAAGCTTTTTGTCGTAGTCGGCCTCCAGTTTGACAAGGGGGCCGAAGATGTTCTGGTACTGGTAGGCATCCTCGTAGCGCAGCAGCACATGTTGAGGCTCCTCATCTACACCGGGCTTCTCCAGATCCTCCAGAGTGGCTGTTGGATTGTCCTGAGACGAGAGGATGCACAGGTTCAAGCTTTCATGCACGTCCATATATGGTAACACTGACTGATTCCTCCTACAGCTACTGATAGGTGTTGGTAGGGACTGTCCCTGCCTAGTTTTGTTGCCCTTCTGCCCCAAAAGAGGCCTTGATTTGTTGAATGAACCCCCCCAGTATGTTTGATGCTGTGGTGTTTCATGGTTATTTCTGAAGTTAAGATACGTGTACAGTGCATTGTCTACTTCATGGCCCTGGATGGGTTGAGTCAGCCCAGTACCTTCCAGAGCTCCTCTAGCTTGTTGATCTGTTGGGCGGTAATCTGTCGGGCCCGGAGCTGCTCCTGCTCCGAGGGGATCTTTACCAGCCAGGACAGGAAGCAGCGGTCCTGGATCAGCGGCTGCCACTGGGAGCTGTCCCAGTTTATGTCTTTCAGGCTGCTCTGACTGGCACATGGCTGCCTAAGAGCACAAACATTTGGATATAGTCAACTTACACTTGCATTATCGAAAGTCTGTTCGACAGAAGATTGTGCTGATCTCTTGCCATAATAGGACATTCTCAAATCAAGTTTATAAGTCATATACACAGTTTATAGCAGGCATAAACGGTGCAGCGAAATGCTAACTTGCAAGCTCTTCGCTGCACCTAGTCAACCTGCTGTAAACGGTGTAAGTGACAAATAAGCGTTGATTTGATACTTACGTTTACATCACGGCCTCTATGGCAACACATGTGTGTATACTGTCAAATCTATGGTAATAACACACACACAATCAGTCTCTCTATCACACCACACACACAGCGTTGGCCATCATTCCCTCTTTTTCAGCACATTATACACACCTGCACAGCAGCACCACCACAGAGTCGGCCTTGGCGGGTATGAAGCCCAGGAGGAAGACGTTGCGACAGCCACAGTTGTAGCACTCCAGCACTGTCTCGCCCAACGGCCCGTCTTTGTGCAGAGTCACCTCTTTGCATTTGGCTCTCACCAAGTGGTTTACGATGTGGCTGAACGAGAGCATGGAAGACGATCAACTTACATACACACGCATGTTATGAATGCATTTTTTGTGTGTGGATATGATGCTGTTGTGATGCATACCTGCCAGATGTATTGCCACGTCCATTGCAGAACCACTTCTTGCTTGTGTTGCAGTACACCACACACGCAGGATCATGGATGCCACAGTAACTGAAAAAAGAAACATAGCAACAGGCCCTTTTATGACTTCTCAGTCATACGTATTTACTCATAATCGGGTGAAGCTGCACCGAAAGCAATAACAGAGTTATAATACGTTTATATTACAACAGTTATTATTTTACTTTATTTACAAACTACCTGCAGGCATGCAGTGGGAGGTCTTTAGTGTAATAGGTGTCCTCTTCATCCTCCTCAAAGTTCAACTCAGAGAGAATTTGGCTCGCCTTGGCAACATCATCAACCCCTCCATTGTGAAGCCCTTCATTAGGACCATTCACCTACAGATAGAGTATGGTTGAATTAAGACTGAACTATTGCTATGGCACTAGGTAACGTTAGAAGCATGTTTAATTTGCCACTACTATGAACACATACAACTTTAAAAAAGGTAAAACAATACAAGCAAACTTTAAATTTGTGGACGAATTTTTTGGTTTGTAATCAAACCACTTGATGAATACTTGGAACTGCTGCAGAACGTCGTTACCCACATCGGTACTGTTGTTGTTAGTTAGCCATTTTAGCATGACCAACATTTAGCACATGTTTTTGGCCTTTCATTTTGGAGAGGAGGAAGTCATACGGTGTTAGACAAGAAGCTATGTTAGCTAACTAAAGCTACCTTACACTGTTAGCTATCACCAACTAACTTTGTAATATAGCCAGCACAGTGACGTGTAAAAGGTGATTGATACATATAATGCTAGCTAGTTAGCAAACAAGTTAGCTAGTCAGCTAGCTAGTACGATCACTGGCTAACAACGCTTTATAATATTAGCTGGCTAGCTAACTGTTGATAGCGTAAGCAAACAGTCAACATTGTTGGTGGTGGCGAGCAAGCAAACTAACGTTACTTGTTAGCTAGCGTGTTTGGCTAGCTAACGTTAACTGTTGACATGAAGAATAGAAACCTGATTGTCCAGCTGACTCTGGGTGTGGCCTTGAGTTTGTGTCTGGCTAGGTAGGGTAAAATCGGTAAACTCGTACTCCGAGCCCTGGGTATCTGCTCCAAGTAGCTCCGCTTCTTCGGTGTCCAGGAAGGTGAGCGTTTGAGAACTCGGCCCGTACGCTTCCACACTCATCTCGACACAAGTTGCGCGTCCTAAACGGACTCCGATGCGGCGTTGAATATGATCAAGAGCTTCAGTGATATGCTTATCAATGCTGATATCTGTGATCACCGCTTCTGCTTCAAGTCTGATTTGAACCTAAACAAAATTCTAACCGCACCAGAAATTAAACAGAAAACAACTCGAGGCGCCTGAACTCCAACACCAAACAGTGACGAACTTCCTAGCCACACAACGTGCATAGAGAACAGAAATGCAAATGAAGTAGGATGAAACTATTATTGATGGATTGATTGATATTGGTGACTAAATCTATTTTTTATCATGTCAAAAAAAATCAGTAGCTGTCAACTAGAAGTGTTTACTATGAATATACTTATGATTGGAAGAGAATTAACATTGTGTGTGGGTTATTCTCGAGGCACATGGGAAACCAAAATGTATTTATTCAAACGTTAATGAGGTTCATCTTTTTCAATGCTTATTTTTGTTTACAAAACCAACCACTAAATAGAAATACGGGAAAATACAGAGGAATTTGATGTACATCTAGATGTCATAAAATATGATATACATCTAAGAACAATAGGCCTACACATTGAGACAGAGGAGCATTTATAGGTTGGTATAGATTTTAGGCATACTGGGATCGATGTATGTAGGAAGTTCATTTCTAAATAGTAACCTAGTGAATATTCTACAGCCCTTTCCATTATTACATATGGCACAGGTCAGAAGAGTATCCTCAAAGGAAATTGGTCACCTCAACAAGCATTTGGGGACATAGGCTTTCACATCTGTGAGTATAGTCACAATTTAATCACATATGTAATAACCAGTATGTGACAGTGTGAAGGAACACATAAACGACACAAAGACAAATCTCCATGGATACAGTCCATGAACACTCAAATACCCAGTAAACACAAAACATATTTTAGGCAACAAAATTGCTTATGACAGTTGTTCTGGGAAGAAGATACAATTCATCTGGATCAGTTACTGTATGTTATTATGTGGTTGTACCACGAGAGGTATGACATGTCTTTTAAAATATAGATACAACACGGTAAGAAGCCGTAATGGGAGACAACTGAAAACAAATACTGTGTTATGACAAAAATACAAGAACAAAACTAAACCAGCTCAATGACGTTCATAAAGCTGAAACATCCAAAACAATTCAGTCAATAAAGTAAAAAAAGAAAGTGCTACAGAAATGCAAGAACTGGGTCCAATTCTCACCTGGCTGCCTGCCTACCTGCCCACTTCATCAAATGAAATCCTCGGCTGAGATAAGCATACTGATCTGATAAAGTTCATTGAACTTCAAACATCGCCATACAGCTATTAATCAAAGTTGGGCCCACAGACTTGAAAATATGAGATAGAACCAAACCGTTCCCTGATATAAATAACCGTAGTAAAAGGCACAACTACAACTTCTTAGAAAAATACTCAAGAAACAATAAGAAATCCATGTAAACGAGCAACATTTGGCTTTTGCAAGTAAGAGAAACTATCTGAAATTGCTGTTTTTTCCCCCCCAAGAAAAACAACAAACAAAAGTTTAGATAACGTTGGGGTGGATATGAAAACACAATATGCAGTTTAAATGTAAAAAAAAGTCTGCTCTACAGAACATTTTTCAGGTACATTAATTTCTATACAACATATAAATCCAGCAAAACACCTTATGAAAGCACCATCAGAATCACCTTTATTCACTAAGTACATTTACAAATAGTCAGAGTTGTACTTGGTGATATGGTGCCAGCTGCTTGTGATAGACAACATTTAGAGACAGAATACAGACAACGAAGTTTACACACATTATATACAACTAGGTAAAGTGAACATAGAGAATGAGCAGATATACAAATGTACAGTGGGTACACATTTACAGTATGAATCTATCTAAATGCAGAGAGCTGGACAGAGTGAAATGCAGTTATTTTGTATACAGTTCAGAGATGGCCTGATGCGGTGTGCAGCATAGAGTGCATAGTGCTTTAGTCTCTATGGGCCAGATAGCCGGTTGGTGAGGGCCACAGCCTGGGGGAAGAAACTATTCAGGTGGCAAGACATTTTGGGTATGTGTTGCAGTTTGCCCTTGCAGTGGGCAGACCCAAACCAGACAGTGATGGAGGAGATGAAGGATGGACTCAACGATTGATGCTTAAAACCAGATAATGTATGGCTGGGAGATTGTGTTTTGCTGCTGCAAGTAGTACATCCACTGGTGTGCCTTCTTGGTGACCTCTGTGATGTTGTCCTCCAATTTGAGATTGTGGGAGATGATGGTCCCCAGGTATTTGAATGATTTAGCCGTGCTAACAGCTGAGCCAACAATCTCGAGGGGGAGAGATGGTGGGGGGCGTTTTCTTAAGTCAACCACCATTTCAACGGTTTTGTCTGTGCTGAGTTCCAGGTTATTTTGACTGCACCAGGCCACTAGTTGGTTGACCTCTCCACGGTACATGTACTCATCGCCTTCGGTGATGAGATCGACCAGAGTGGCGTCATCTGCAAACTTGAGTAGTTTGACAGATGCGTTGTTAGAGGTGCAAAGTGAGTAGAGTATAGGTGAGAGCACGCATCCTTGCGGCACTCTGGTGCTGAGGGATAAAGAGTCCGAGAGGTGTTTTCCCAGCTTCACGTGTTGCGTCCTGTTGGTTAGGAAGTCAGTAGTCCACTGATAGATGGAGCTGGACACGTTCAGCTAGGACAGTTTGTCTTGTAGCAGTTCTGAGATAATGTAATGAAAGCAGAGCTAAAGTCCACAAACTATGTCCTTGTATATGTCTATGGGTTATCGATGTGTTTGAGGATGTAGTGTTGGCCCATTTCGACAGTGTCGTCCACAGACCTGTCAGCTCTGTAGGCAAACTGCAGTGGGTTGAGGGAGGCGTCAGTGATGGTTTTGAGATGGGACAGTACAAGGCGCTGAAAGGTTTTCATGATTACCGAGGTGAGCACTGCAGGTCTGTAAAAGTTCAGGCAGGACACCTTTAGGTTTTTTTGGGACTGTAACAATGATGGAAGATTTGAAACAGGCAGGAACAGTGCATTGCTCTAATGACTGGTAGAATATGGTCAGTGAAAACGGGAGAGCTGGTCCGCGCAGTGCTTTAAACCTCTAAATATCTAAGCCATTTGAGGGGAGGGTTACTAAGCTGACATAACACGTGGAATTGTTTTAAGATGGTCATACCATGGATCATTTAGCTATTTGATTTGGAATTTTAGCACACCTTTAGGTGTAAACATTTAAAAAATATATAAAAAAATGTTGATAAAATATTGAACTTGGCCATTACTATATCCCATAGAAACACATTGAATAAACATTCATAAATGGCAAAAAATAAGAAAAAATAAGAAAAAAAATCATAAAGGAATAAGGTTTTGAAGGTTGGATACACATTTAACCTCTTATTTCTACTCCCATAACCCATACAAATGAATGGAAGTATCTTAAGATAGGTCCCCGTGACACAGGAGAACACCATTGTGTTTGTGAGAGTCTCCCCTTTCCATTGAGTGGTTATTAGTTTGTAGGCCAAACCGTTCGGAAGCTACAGACGTTTTTGTGAGAAGCTAGATTTTTCAGGATGTCTCATGGTCTGACAGCTCTAGCTCTGTTAGCTTCCACCGCAGATACGGAAAGGCCGCCATAGGTGGATGCGGTGGATTGAGACGTAACCCATGTAAAAAAATGGGGATGATGATTTTTAAAATTGTATTACTTATATTGATGCACGTGGCGTCAATAGACTTAAGTATTAAGTAGAGGAGAGAGGAGCCTGGAGAGAAATGGGGAAGGGAGGGGTGGGATGGGGTAGATGGGTGAGAGGGGGAAGTGGCAAGGAGGGGTAGGTGGAGGGTGTGTCAAATCTGCAGTAGAACTTGTTGAGTTTATTCGGCAGTGAGGGGTTAGGGTTTGTAGTTTTAGGTTTCTAGTTGGACATTTCTTTCAGTCCTTTCCAGACAGACGAGCAGTTGCTCTAGTCTGTCTTTGTACTGCTGTTTGGCTGCCTTCATTCCTGAGAGTAGCTTTTTCTTGACCTCTATAGAGTACCCTGGTCTTGCTCTTCGGCACTGTGGAGAGCCCTAAGCTCACCAGTGACTCATGGCTTGTCGTTGAAGTGTGATAGAAAAATGTTTGGATGGTATGTAGTTCTCCTCACATACACCGATGTAGGATGTGAATCTGTCTGTGTAGTCGTGTATGTTGGCTTTGCTGTCCTTGAATATGTTCCAATTTGTGGTGTCTAGGCAGTGCTTTCACTTCCCAATGGCCTCGTCAGTCTTATTTCCACATGTTTGACAGGCTTGGCTGTTTTTAGTTGATGTCTGTATGCAGGGATGAGGTGTGGCATCACATGGTCGGAGTTCCCTTAGGGAGCATGGGAGACAGCATGGTATGTCCCTTTAAAAGTGCTGTAAACATGGTCCAGAATTTTTTTCTTGACTTGTTGAACATTTCACCAAGTGTTTGTATCTGGGAAGTTCCTGTTGTAGGCTGGTATGGTTAAAATCCCCCCATTGATGGTCAAAGTAGAATCTGGGTATTCTCTTTCCACCTCTGATCTGATCAGCCAGTAGATGTTGCTCTGTGTGCACAGGTGCTCGGAGCGATATAGACTCCGGCCAGAATGACTGAGGAAAATTCACAGGGTGAATAAAAAGGTTTGCAGTGGATGAAAATAGATTCCAGATCTGGAGACTTAGAAGTGTCATCATTGCACCAGCATTGGGTGACGTAGAAACAAACCACCGCTGGATTTATTGCACTGCTTCGGGACGTGATCAGCCCTGTAGACCTGGAAGCTGGCTAGACCCACAGCATAAAAAAGAAAGAGGTGAGAAGTCCTTTTTTATCCTTATCAGAAGTTGTAGTTCGCTGGTTTTGTTGGTGAGTGGAGAGGAAAAGGCCGGGCATTTCATATACATCAAATCCAGGAAGTACTAGCATGACTTAAGTAGCACCAACAAGTGGACGCTTAAGACTTTAATGAAAAAGCTGGTTACAAAAATAGCTCTTCAAGATGATGAATAACAACCAAAGACAGAAATTCCCCTTAAATAACTAGATAGATAACAATAAATAATGTGGAACTTGTACATTGAGTTGATGCAAAAAAGGGCTATTCCATACACTAACCCTGTTTCTGAGATAGCAGTGTAAGTATGGATAAAGAGTCAAAACCATGGAAGCTTCTCAGATTCAAAAAGAGTAGCGCTCTTAGAACAAGCATGTGGCTCACTTCTGTCAATTCCTGTTATTCCAGTTCAAATCGTCATGCTCAATCTCTGTGTCAACAGAATGTGGGGAAAGCTCGTTACACCAAAACACCGAACCAGCTTTACTCACCTCATCATAACCATTAAGATTTTTTTCTTTTTCTTTTTTTAAATGGGCCAGGTCAAGAGCTTGAGGAAACAGCAATGAAGAATGTGACGAAATGGCTGTGAAATAAGTCAACTGGAAGTGTCTGTATGGTTGCCATCTTTGAATTTGCACCAGAAGAGGTAATGAAACAAAAACATTGTTTGGCTAGTTGTGGTTAAGTGCATAATCTCTCTTGTGTGTAAGGGGTTAAAGGCAGTTGGCTTTCACAGGTAAATTAGTGCACACGCTGGCAGTGGATCTTCTCTTTGGTTTGGTCGAGCATGTTCAACATCTCTTGTATGATGGCTTGGAGGGCCCTACCCAAGTCCACTCCACTATAAGGCTTCTCTATGGGAGGCACGTGGATGAATGCCGAGTGCCCATGGCTCAGGTACAGAGAGGTGTAGTAGGTGAAGTCACAGAGGTATCTGTCAGGAAAGACACAGGAATTAATATAATGGTTCTAAGTGGTGGTTCTACAGTAAGATATGTGGGGGGGGTAAAATAGGCCTACAACTTTCTTTGAAATACAGGTGTATGCATGCATATTGATTTTATTAGCAATTTCACAAACACAAAAGCACACAGGAGGAAGATGCTTACCTGCCAGCATCTTGAGAGATGGAGACTGCTACTCCTAGTCCAGAGGCTGTCACTCTTTTGCAGACCGATTCCATGTCAATAACTGAGTCAATGCAGTCTGGGCCCCCCTCAATGCAACACTGAGAATGGGGACAGAAGCGGCTGTTGTCCAGACCCTTGTAGCCATGGTTACGGCCACATTTCTCTAAGGTAACGGTGGTGGCCATACCTGAGACTCCAACATGGACCACTAACTGATTCCCCGTGCAGAGAAGGATACAAAACAAACAATTCAAATATGGTGCATATTAAGATGCATAATTGACCAGCAGGAAAGGAGATAGGAGCCCATTCATTGCCTTCTTACCTGGGGATGATACTGCTTCAATAGTGATGGAATCAAACTCTGGACTGCCTGGTAGTCGACAGGCACCTCATACACATGCAGGTCTATGTCCTTTCCCAGGCCCAGCTTCTTTAGTTCCTTAAAACAAAGAGAAGAGTAGACAGGTGATTAATATTCATAAAAGATAATAGAAATGTCTTCACATTATTTTGAAACTCATTGCTTTTAAAATAGACATTTTGTAACATGTTAGACATTTCCTTGTGGTCATCTTTACTTTGTCTATTCAGTCCATAAAAAAATATGCACAACAGAAATATGATTGGTTGATATCCTAAAAATACAAATTGGGAAAGCACAAATAGGAAAAGATTGAACATTTCTGGAGGAGACAACATTTCTAAAGTGTAATGTTCACAACTGGCTCTATAATTTGCTACAGGACAACTGGCCATGGCTACCAGGCCAGTTCCCATAAACATTTAAAAGTGGCGTGATTGACCACAGCCACAAAGCAGCCCTTTGTTTGATTTGAATATCCTTATCAAGTCTGTCTAGACACCCTGACAACCATTGTCCCCATAACATTTCCCAATACAGCCCCACACCACCACTTTGGCCCTATAATGATTCTCTCACATTATAGAACGTGTAAGAAAACATTTTCTGAATGGAGATCCCATGACTAATGTGTTCTACCAAAACAGGCTGAGGTAGGCAGGTAGGTAGGCAGTTTTGTGTTATTGTCAGGGAAATAAAACACATCCTCATAGTTATAAAGACAAATGAATTCAATATAGCCTACGTGAAATATGCTAAATATACATACCTGGACTGCTACCCAACTGGCATTAATAGTGTGCTCTCCAAATGGCTCAAACCCTGCAAAATATGGCAACATTTATAAAATTAAAAGAAAGTATTAAACTCAAATAGCAGACTCCATTAGCTTGAGATTGAAGCTTTACTTATAGGATTGCTTGGCAATACATTTGCTTGAAGGGAAATAACTGTCCTAAGAACCCACGCTCGAAGGGACACTAAAGAAATATGCACAATCCAATAAAAAGCTCACTTTATATGATGTTTATATAAATGTGTGAGTGTAGCTGCAGTAACGTTGAGACATCACTCTGAATCCCTGTGAAATTAATGGGCTGGTGTGTTCCCTTGGGGACACAGGGATCTGTCTGTCTGGCAGGAAGGTGAAAAGGAGAGAGCGTGGGGTCAGCAGCTGCTGGCCAGCTCTTTTGTGAGGCCCTCTGTTCCCAGGCAATCTAACATCTTTTATCAGGCCATCCCGTGTTCAATTGGCCTTTGCGTCTGGGAGACAGGAGAATTCGGGTGTTTTCACACTTGGTCCCTTTCGGACAATTTTTGTGAACTCAGCACAGTTTGCAACATTTGTTGTGCACTGTGAACACTCCAAAGGAAGTCAGACACCTCAAAAGAGCCCCTGAAGCAGTTCGCTTGAATTCCGTGGTCCGGTTCCCTCTTTTAGGGAAATGTGAACACAAAGCACCCCAGGTTCGTCTGTCATTATTCCCACACCACACACTTGAATACCTCAACACAGATTCCCCTGCCATAATCCATCACATTGGTGCCACAAAAGAGAGAAGATTATATGCAGGTTCGCAGAAAAAAAATGTTTTTGGTTACTGATTAGCGACACAGAAATTCCAAAATGTGTGTTTGTAGTTCAAGATTGTTTGCAATTTGAGCTTGAGTTGAGTTTGAGTTTATTTGTTTTTTTATAGGGACAGTGCACATTAATCAACATTTCAGTAAAAGTGCCGGTTTTAGCCAACCGGCTAATTTTCAACCACAGTCCCTGGGCAGGTTATTAAAAACAATTACAATATAGACAATAGCAACATAGAACAAGCAAGACATAGCATACAGACAGAGCAACATAGGACAAGCAAGATGTAGCATACAGACAGAGCAGCATAAAAACAAAAAGCAGCCAGACAAAATTCATAAAAGCAACAAAGTGTTTCCACACCTCACAAGCTACAGACAACATGCTATCTATAGGCTGAGCGCTTCATAAAATGCTTATTTGATTGTGCATTTTGAAATGTGTGAGAAGACAACATAATTTGGTGAGAATAACAACATACTGTAGGGTACAAAATCAATTCTAGCTAATAAAGGGTCAGTCGCCTATATTTGGTGTACAATTTTCAATTACAGCATTATTTAAATCTGTTATTCTTCTGCTATATATTATGTTAGCAATAAAATGTACATGTTAAATAGTATCTTCTAATTACAATTATGCCTCATATTTTAATTAAATGCTATTATTAGCTTCCAAAATGTATGTATATCTAGTTGTCCAATAACACAATTCTAATTGAATGGCTTGTCCTGCACTTTGTAAAAACACAGAGTGCATGTTGGAAAAAAATATCTTGGTTCCTTTCTAAACATAGCAATGTAAGTGCAAAGAGGACTCAGTCCACAAAATAGGTGAAGTGTACTGGAAAAAATAGTTGAGTCCTCATTCAAAGGCAAGGGTAGTGTGACTACAAAGAGAACTGGGTTATTTTTATTTCATTTAAAATGTTTTACCCCAATTCACTTTAAAGAGGACTGAGATAATGTCTTTTAAAAGAGGAATATGTGAAAACACCATAAAAAGTTTCACAATTCTGTTTAATGCTAGTATGTAAAGCAAATGTTTATTGAAACTAGAATTTTGCTAAACACAAGGAAGACATTAAACATGGGCCAAATTGCCTAACAAGTGCATGTCTGGAGGTCTGAAATATTACAACTTCAATTTGATTCTGCTACATACAGGGTCAAGTAGGTCATACCATGCATGACACGTTCCTAAAGTTATGCAATTATGTCCATATGCAGTTATCCATAGGCATATTATTTTGGAATACAAGAAACAAATGATTGCCAATTTGACAAACACTTTGAAGGAATGTATGCCATTTTACAAATAACAAACTGCAACTTTGGACAACTCAGCTGCATGTCCTTCACACAACTTTTCAACAGAGTAACATTCTTGACATGCACGCCCTAGTTGGCTTTGTCGAGCTAGAAACTACGTACAGTCGAGCAAGTAGAGGAAAGCCCACTAACCTGTTACAACAACAGTTTGCTTACTGTTGTCCATATTTTTCTTAGCTGTAGTGAATGTTTTCGTTTGTTATTCTAAATTTTACCAGGGATGCAGCAGTCTGGGAATTTGCTGTCCTTTCACAGTTGATCAGTTATCTGTTTCTGTGCTTTTTGCGGTTTTTTTTTTATCGGCGAGTCTGACGTAATGACGCATGGTAGAAACACATTTTGGCGACAACTTCCGTCCAACGTAGTTAGCATTAGCAAACAAAATAAAATACGTCCAGTTGACCGGATAGTTTGTAATATAATCTGTTATAATGGTAAGTATATGTTTTATCGGGTTACAGTAATATGAGGACTATTATGTGTGGGACCGTGGAATAGCTCGAGCACAAAAGCGTGGTTGTTTTGTTTACCATGCAGCTTGAATAGTTAGCTACTGTAACGTAACATGAACGTAGCTAAATGGTTAACTCATTGTGTTAATGCTAGCTAATAGCTAATTAAAAATATAATCGTAATCTAGTTAAAACATTGACATATGTTTGTTATAGTGTCTAAACACATGGTTTGCATTTCAAGTCAAATTTGATCTAGCTAGTTAACTACACTAAACAAACAATATAAACGCATCATGTAAAGTGTAGGTTCCATGAGCTGAAATAAAGTATCCCAGAAATGTTCAATAAGTACGAAAAGCTTATTTCTCTCAAATGTTGTGCACAGATTTGTTTACATCCCTGTTAGTGTGCATTTTTTATTTGCCAAGATAATCCATCCACCTGACAGGTGTGGCATATGAAGAAACTGATAAAACAGCATGATCACTAGACAGGTGCACCTTGTGCTAGGGACAAAAAAAGGCGACTCTAAAATGTGCAGTTTTGTCACAACACAATGCCACAGATGTCTTTGAGGGAGTGTGCAATTGGCATGCTGACTGCAGGAATGTCCACCAAACATAGTCCTGGGGTGCCTCTTCTCCCCACGTTTTGGTTTTTGCCCTAGCACTACACAACTGATTCAAATAACCATCTCATCATCAAGCTTTGATTACGTGAATCAGCAGTGTAGTGCTACAGCAAAACTAAACGTGCATCCAGGGGGGGGCCCAGGACCGAGTTTGGGAACCCTTGCTGCCTCAAATGCTGCCTCAAATGTAATTTTTGAGAATTTGGCAGGTCGTCCAACCAGCCACACAACTGCTGACCACATATATAGCATCGCGTGAGCGAGCTGTTTACTGATGTCAATGTTGTGAACAGAGTGCCCTGTGGTGGTGGGGTTATGGTATAGGCAGGCATAAGCTACGGACAAAGAACACAATTGCATTTTATCTATGGCAATTTGAATGCACAGAGATACCTTGACTAGATCCCGAGGCCCATTGTTGTGCCATTCATCCGCCGCCATCACCTAATGTTTCAGCATAATAGTGCACATCCCCATGTCACAAGGACTGTACACAATTCCTGGAAGCTGAAAATGTCCCAGTTCTTTCATGGCCTATTGAACATGTTTGGGATGCTCTGGTTCGACATGTACAATAACGTGTTCCAGTTCCTGCGACTTTTTACAGCCATTGAAGAGGAGTGGGACAACATTCCATAGGCCACAATCAACAGCCTGATCAACTCTGTTAAGGAGCCGCCACGCTGCATGAGGCAAATGGCGGTTGTCAATCCCTTTTTTATAAAGGTGTCTGGGACCAACAGATACATATCTGTATTTCCAGTCATGTGAAATCCATAGATTAGGGCCTAAGGACTTTTTTTAATTGACTGATTTCCTTATATGAACTAACTCAGTAAATTCTTTGAAATTTTTGCGTTTATATTTTTGTTCAGTATAGTTGGCTATCATACCAACTAGTTAGCAAACCTTTTCAAAGCTAGCTAGCTAATTTAATCATGTGTTAGCTAATGAGCAAGACAACATGCGCAATGACTTTAAAAAAACATTGAAATTCACAGCTACCTCTATCTCTGCTGAAGACTGCACAGAACCACCCTATGGTAAGGATGAATTCAACTAGTCTTACGTTTTTGTGATATTTTACTCTTACTTTGTTTCTTGAGTCATGTGAGTTTCTCACAGTTGTTCATGTAAATGTGGTCATTGGTTTTTGTGGTACAAACATGAAACCACATCACTTTGATTTCTTACTCATGCTTCTTCCCTATGCTCCTCAGCTGGTGGAGTTGAAGAATGGAGAGACGTATAACGGACACTTGGTCAGTTGTGACAACTGGATGAATATCAACTTACGAGAAGTCATCTGCACCTCGAGGGTAAAGGATTTGTCTATAAGTACTTGTCGACACTCGAGTTGTGACCACTGATCTGAAATATGTATATGGTTGCTTACGTGACAGCCGTGAATGAAGAGGCTACATTGCTGTCTTTTTCACAAATCAACTATCAGAAAAATGTCCATGTCAAGCCACAAGATGGCACTATTGACAGTCAAAAGATTCAGCTTTTAAGAGTGCTTCTACCAAGACTAATGCTGAAATTCTCCCCTAATCCCATTCACTCCTATCGTTTAGGATGGAGATAAGTTTTGGAGGATGCCCGAGTGTTACATCAGAGGAAGCACCATAAAGTACCTGCGTATCCCTGATGAAATCATCGACATGGTAAAGGAGGAGGTGGTGTCCAAGGGCCGCGGGCGAGGAGGCATGCAGCAGAACAAACAGCAGGGCAAGGGCCGGGGGGGAGGAGCAGGAGCAGGTAGAGGTAAGATGGAACCTCTCTTTCTGGGGAGACAAATGGGTAACATTTGGTTGAGGTGCTGGTAGTGTGATGCAATTGGGACTTATATTTATGAGCTAAGTAAACATAGTGTGTGTGTATATATATATATATATACATACATACATACACTATGTTTACTTAGCTCATAAATATAAGTCCCAATTGCATCACACTACCATATTTTATTTATTTTTTCATTATTGAGTGATTCCACACGAAACCAGGACAAAAAAAGGCTTTGATATTGGTGATTTTCAAAAATGTTAAATGTAATCCATAGAATGGTCCTTTGGCAGAAGGATTGTTAACATATGTAAGCACTGTAAGTGACCCCAAACTTTTGAACGGTTGTGTGTGTGTATGACTCTTACAGTGCTAATATTGTAAATTACTATTGTAAACGTGTGTATGTATGAGCTATATATATATATATATATATATATATATACTGCTCAAAAAAATGAAGGGAACACTAAAATAACACATCCTAGATCTGAACGAATGAAATATTCTTATTAAATACTTTATTCTTTACATGTTGAATGTGCTGACAACAAAATCACACAAAAATTATCAATGGAAATAAATTTTATCAACCCATGGAGGTCTGGATTTGGAGTCACAGTCAAATTTAAAGTGGAAAACCACACTACAGACTGATCCAACTTTGATGTAATGTCCTTAAAACAAGTCAAAATGAGGCTCAGTAGTGTGTGTGGCCTCCACGTGCCTGTATGACCTCCCTACAACGCCTGGGCATGCTCCTGATGAGGTGGCGGATGGTCTCCTGAGGGATCTCGTCCCAGACCTGGACTAAAGCATCCGCCAATTCCTGGACAGTCTGTGGTGCAACGTGGCGTTGGTGGATGGAGCGAGACATGAAGTCCCAGATGTGCTCAGTTGGATTCAGGTCTAGGGAACGGGCGGGCCAGTCCATAGCATCAATGCCTTCCTCTTGCAGGAACTGCTGACGCACTCCAGCCACATGAGGTTTAGCATTGTCTTGCATTAGGAGGAACCCAGGGCCAACCGCACCAGCATATGGTCTCACAAGGGGTCTGAGGATCTCATGGCAGTCAGGCTACCTCTGGCGAGCACATGGAGGGCTGTGCGGCCCCCCAAAGAAATGCCACCCCTACACCATGACTGACCCACCGCCAAACCGGTCATGCTGGAGGATGTTGCAGGCAGCAGAACATTCTCCACGGCGTCTCCAGACTCTGTCACATGTGCTCAGTGTGAACCTGCTTTCATCTGTGAAGAGCACAGGGCGCCAGTGGCGAATTTGCCCATCTTGGTGTTCTCTGGCAAATGCCAAACGTCCTGCACGGTGTTGGGCTGTATAAGCACAACCTCCACCTGTGGACGTCGGGCCCTCATACCACCCTCATGGAGTCTGTTTCTGACCGTTTGAGCAGACACATGCACATTTGTGGCCTGCTGGAGGTCATTTTGCAGGGCTCTGGCAGTGCTCCTCCTGCTCCTCCTTCTTGCACAAAGGCGGAGGTAGCGGTCCTGCTGCCGGGTTATTGCCCTCCTACGGCCTCTTCCACGTCTCCTGATGTACTGGCCTGTCTCCTGGTAGCGCCTCCATGCTCTGGACACTACGCTGACAGACACAGCAAACCTTCTTGCCACAGCTCGCATTGATGTGCCATCCTGGATGAGCTGCACTACCTGAGCCACTTGTGTGGGTTGTAGACTCCGTCTCATGCTGCCACTAGAGTGAAAGCACCACCAGCATTCAAAAGTGACCAAAACATCAGCCAGGAAGCATAGGAACTGAGAAGTGGTCTGTGGTACCCACCTGCAGAACAACTCTTTTATTGGGGGTGTCTTGCTAATTGCCTATAATTTCCACCTGTTGTCTATTCCATTTGCACAACAGCATGTGAAATGTATTGTCAATCAGTGTCGCTTCCTAAGTGGACAGTTTGATTTCACAGAAGTGTGATTGACTTGGAGTTACATTGTGTTGTTTAAGTGTTCCCTTTTATTTTTTTGAGCAGTGTATATTAGTGTACCAGTCAAAAGTTTGGACACCAACTCATTCCAGGGTTTTTTCTTTGGACTATTTTCTACATTGTAAAATAATGGTGAAGACATCAAAACTATGGAATCATGTAGTACGCAAAAAAAGTGTTGAAACAAATCTAAATATATTTGACAGACACATCTCAAAATCAACTGTTCAGAGGAGACTGCGTCAATCAGGCCTTCATGGTCGAATTGCTGCAAGGAAACCACTACTAAAGGATACCAATGAGAAGAGACTTTGGTTCCAGCCATGAGACGCAGAGTAGGTGAACGGATCTCCACATGTGTGGTTCCCACAGTGAAGCATGGAGGAGGGGGTATGGAGGTGCTTTGCTTGTGACCCTGTCTGTGATTTTATTTAGAATTCAAGGCACATTTAACCAGCATGGCTACCACGGCATTCTGCAGCGATAGGCCATCCCATCTGGTTTGCGCTTAGTGGGACAACTATTTGTTTTTCCAACAGGACAATGACCCAAAACACACATCCAGTCTGTGTAAGGGCTATTTGTCCAAGAAGGAGAGTGATAGAGTGCTGCATCAGATGATCTGGCCTCTCAATCACCTGACCTCAACCCAACTGAGATGGTTTGGGATGAGTTGGACCGCAGAGTGAAGGAAAAGCAGCCAACAAGTGCTCAGCATATGTGGGAACTCCTTCAAGAGTGTTGGAAAAGCATTCCAGGTGAAACTGGTTGAGAGAATGCCAAGAGTGTGCAAAGCTGTTAAGGCAAAGGGTGGCTACTTTGAAGAATCTAAAATCAATATATATTTTGATTTGTTTAACACTTTGTTTAACTCATTGATTCTGCTTTGTAGTATACTCTGGTAACATTACCAGTATATCCAAACATTTGGGGGTATATCCAAACATTTGGGTGCACAGAAAGGAAAAAAGATAGCTTCTTCAGGAGATCAATGATCATAGCAATGAATAAATGACTGATCTCCTGGATTCATCACCACAAACCTGCCGTTCTTAGTGTTCAATGTTATGGATCTCAATAGGAAAATACTGCATTTACTCAATGTAGAAACCTAATATAACCCAAATGACTTTTTAATTTCAGTGACTGGTATTTTATCAACATGTTAGCTTTTATAATAAACTGTCTTTACAGTGTTACATAATAATTTCTAGCGGACAGCATGTGCTTCAAAAGTAGCTAGAATTCATATAGGCCCAATATAGGCTGTCAATCAAGAGACGGTGTACAATGCATCGCAATAGCAAAATTAAATAAACCAAATTTCCCACAAATTACTTTGTAATTTCAGGCCTGCCAACCTGCATGTATTTTGCGTACCATGCATGCAATTTGAGGTCAAAGTACATGACTTTAAAACGACCCTAAAATACACAGAAAAATAGGCTTCTAGTTGGCACGTTGTGGTTTTTGACTCAACGGTCTGAATTTGGAGCTGAGCCAATCTGAGGACTTGGGTGAGGAGAACATTTTTCAAGCTGTACGCTCCGGCCAGCCCTTGTAGTCATAGTACTATTTTCCACCCTCGAGCTGGATGGCAGATCTCCACATCGTCCGTTGATACCAATAATGTGTGGGGTGGAAAAGGGTACGGAAAATGAACTGTTTGCCAAATATATTTTCCAAAATGGTATGTTAGTCAAGCACATAATCACTATTCTTTCGTAGTTAGCTCCTTAGCTAAGGTGTCATTACAATGAAGATAGTTGGCTACAACATTGTCAACTCAGTGAACACTTTCTTGCTTGCACATGCTTTGTTCTCCGCAACCGTAGTAGTCACGAGCGCATTGCCGAGCAAGGAAACGTGCGGGTGTTGCGGTAGTTTAGAGCATGTTCCTGTGTGGATGGAAACAGACATGGCAGAGAGCTGTTCCGCTAATACCGTCCTTCACATTAAGTTATTTTAGACGGTTTAAAGATTAGTTGGCCAATGTTAATTAATCAGTTATTGATCTGTCCTCTTGATATATCTGTATGTCAAAAGTAGGCTTCTAATGATGTGATAATAGTCAGTCCACCAATGATGACAAGGCATGTTGAGTGAATGGTAGACTAGTAGTCAGACCTTGATGGATTAGGTCAGGGATGGAGATCTGAAACCAGCTCATATAGGCCTAGTTCAGTTGTTTCATATTTCAAATAGTCTACAATAAACTAGACTACATTGCATCTAGTAATTGAATTGAGAATTTTCTCCCCAAACAAAATTACGAAGCCAGTTCACATTTTCACTAGACTGTTCACAAAGACACCTATTAAATCTAATAATCATTACCCCTAAATTTTACCCAGAAATATGTGAAGGTGTCATTGAGACCACCTCAATTTAATGTAGGATCAAACAAGACTTATTTTGTTGGATACATTGTTTGAGTATTTACTATTAGTTAATTTTAGTATACTGTAAACAAACTGTATCCTTTCAGTTGAGCGTACTAGCGCTTCGCCTGTTTATCGGAAGTTGATGTTGTTGCCGTGCAACCTATTGCTAGCTTGTTAGCATAATAAATGACTAGCTAGACATTTTATGATTTTGGGTGTGTTCGGAAATTCAATCTGGAGTGCCAGAGTGCGCTCTGGGTGTTCGGAAATCCAGATCGTTGTCAGATTGTCCATTTCAGAGTGGTTCACTCTTGGAGCGTGCTCTGGCTGAGGAATAGGGTTGATCCGATCGTTCTGACCTCATAACCACAGTAAAGCACCCAAGCTAACTGGATAACGTTGGCTAGCTTGCTAACTATTTCCAGACACAAATGAGAGAACACGTTACTCTGACCGTTTTACTCGCCTTAGCAGAGCTGGTTAGGCTGGTTCATGTTATCCAGAGCGTTTGTGACTGTAACTATGATGCTGGCAACAATTTAATTATGCTTTTTTTGGCCAACATTTACTGACACTGGCCATATATTCAACGGGTGTTGAAAATGTGTAAATTCATCAGTTATTCTGCGCTCTGGCACACTCAGACGAGTGTGCTCTGAAATCGGAGTAGATGGCCAGAAATTAACAATGTCCATTGAGAACGCACAACGACTATACCACTTAGCTAAGAATGACGTGAATAATCAAGTCAATAAACATTGGGTAGTTAGTTAGATTATAGTTTATACTGCCTGGCAAGTTTGACGTATTAGAAGCCAACTAATGTTAACATTACACGTTAGGTAACTAACTAACATAGCATTACAGCAGTATGTACCGGTATGCGGTTTGTAAAGATAGCGTTGCTAACAAATTGTAAGCCAACATAACGTGTAACTTATTTGATAAGTCATTACTTTATTACATTGTTCAACATGTTCTTAACATTTGTCATTAGTTAAAGCAATGAATTTGTATCCGCCCCCGTCGAACTTGGGCTGCCATTTTCTTCAAATCTGAAAATGTGAAGCCATGAGCATTTTCTGAAGAATTTGCTTTTTAGGCCCTAAAAGCACATAAATAGTGTCCACTGCTTGCATACTTCGTATTTTGGCAAATTTAGTATGATATCTGGGAACAATTTTATTTAACTAGGCAAGTCAGTTAAGAACAAATTCTTATTTACAATGACGGCATAGGAACCGTGGGTTAACTGCCTTGTTCAGGGAAAGAACGACAGACTTTTACCTTGTCAGCTCTGGGATTCGATTTAGCAACCTTTCGTTACTGGCTCAACGCTCTAACCACTAGGCTACCTGTCGCCCCCAATTAGCATACTACATACTCAATTTACGTCACAAATACTACACAAATTCTACTGTGTTATTGACTTGTTAATTGTTTACTCCATGTGTAACTGTTGTCTGTTCACACTGCTATACTTTATCTTGGCCAGGTCGCAGTTGTAAATGAGAACTTGTTCTCAACTAGCCTACCTGGTTAAATAAAGGTGGAAAAAAATATTTTAAAAAGGAAAAAAATATTTTTTTAAAGGAACAAATAAAAATAGTGCGGTTAGTATGAGTATTTGAACACAGCTTAGGTTTCAGGAAATGTCAGTTAGGGAAGTTGACTGACCCCTTCCGGACCTCACCCCTACCCAACCGTAGACCAACATTGGCCTCCCATTCTTACTGAGGCAGTCTTCTGCTAACATCATTATTAGGCACACAAAAAAAAGTGCATTTGCCTATGATTTAGGCAGTGTGTGTTGCAGATCTGTAATTTCAATGACAGGCATATGCATCCACATTTGAGCTTTTATAATAAACTGTCTTTACATTGTTAAATATTAGTTGGGGCGGCAGGTGGCCTAGTGGTTAAAGCATTGGGCCAGTAACCGAAAGGTCCATAGATCGAGTCCCCGAGCTGACAAGGTAAAAATCTGTCGTTCTGCCCCTGAACAAGGCAGTTAACCCACTGTTCCTAGGCCGTCATTGAAAATAAGAATTTTTTCCTTAACTGGCTTGCCTGGTAAAAAAAAAAAAAACATGTTTCTAGGGCACAGTGTGTGCTTCAAAAGTAGCTAGAAATCATATTTGCCCAATATAAGCTGTGTCAATCATTATTTTCTGGTGCTCCTGATGTGCATTAACTTTGGTCTTGCTGTATGTCCCTGCTCAATGTTTAGGTGTATTTGGAGGCCGTGGCCGGGGTATGCCAGGAGTGGGCAGAGGCCAGCAGCAGCAGGAGAAGAAGCCTGGTGGTGGCAAACCTCAGGGAGTCAAGAACCAGCACTGAGGAGAGGGACAGGCAGACAGGTCAGACGTAAGAGAGAGTGTAGTTTTCACAGAATAACAACACAGTGGAGATCATCTCACACAATGTCTTGTATAATGGCCATTACCGCTCCCTTTGTGCTTTGTTTCTAGTTGTGTGAGTTTGAACTCCACTGTGAGAACTATGAATAGTCCGTTCAGGTCAGAAAATGCAGGGTTTTGTATTATCTACAGATTTCCCCCCCCCCCCCCCCTACTTACAGTTTTTGTTAAGTTATCAATTTGGACCACCGTCAAAAACCTATAAATATCGTCCAGAAGTTTGTTTTTATTGTGGCTAGAGACATTTACATACAAGTGATTGTACCCAATTGTTTTTTATGTATATCCAATTGTTTTCGACTTAAAGCACATTTTATGCCCTTGGAATTTGAAAACTTAAGTTGATTGGGGTATATGAGTGAAAAATACCTAGTTGGTTAAAGAGTTTCTAAATGTTCTACTTTTGGAATTTTATTTGCATTTTGTAACCCAAGAAAATAACTTTGTAATTTACTTACATGAGAATAAACAATTTTATGTTATACACTGTACATTATGTATGAAAGAAGAAAAAACGAATTGAATTGGTCTACATACAGAATTAAAAAGCCTTTTGTAACACTCATGCTCGCTTATCTCCTACAGTGACAAAAACACAATTTGCATATTAGGTTTATGTTCTTGTATAACTAGCTGTAAAATAAACAGTCCGTAGTCAACAAACAATAAGGGGTGCATATAACAAGGCTGGTGTAACCCTCTAACCCCCTAAAGCACAACCTCAATCACAGAGCTGCTGAATGTGCAATAATGCAGCCAGGATTTTGTGTGACGACTTAAACTGAATTCTTCCACTGCTCTATGTTCGTTGCATACGTCAATCTGAGACTGCCATCGTTGAAGTCGTTTGTGGTGACTTCAAAATTAGGGGTAATTGGACAAAACAAAGTCCTTAGCGATTGGATCATCTCTAACCAATCAGCGTATCAATGCAAATGACTGATTTTCAAAACGCCGCTATACCCACGTGTGTTCTGGCTCTGGCCCAACCGGTTTCTGTTACCAATCAGAATGGTTAGAATGTGTTTGCGTTCTAGAAATCATCTGCAAGATCTAAATTCGTAGAGTACCACTGTATGAGTCATAATACCAATAAATCCTAGCGGTCTAACAGGGAAATCGTTCAAATAGTTTTTCCATTAGGTCATTTTAGAAACATTTAAAATAAGGGCTGTGTAGGCTTACCGTGACGTTTAGATAACCCTGTAAATCTTTCTAGGACAAGGTGACTTCTATCAATATATTTGCCTGTATTTACCCGCCAAAAATGAAATGCTAATGTGGTTCTCATAAAGAACTACAAATGACATGATGATCTGGGCGAGACTGCCTAATCGAGGCAAAGGTAAGAATCTCTGGATTAACTATCGAATGTTAGCAAAATGTAGTAATTAATAAATTGGCCAAATGTATTTAAATGGATAATTCTGTGAACTGCCTTGTGCAAGTTTTAAGTTGACACAATACCTGTAAGCAAAGGTGTCTGCCAGAGATGATATGCAGGAGCTTGCAGGGATTTGTAGTTTTGCATGATGTCTACTTTGATGCTAATTAGCATTTTCAAATCTGAGAGTAAATATTGCCAAATATATTCGTCACCTTGTCCGAGAGAGATTTGGGGCGGGGGGGGCTGTCCTGTCCTTTAAATAGTCTTGATATGACCAAAATGTACAGTTGATTTGTCAGATGACAAACCATCCAGAGACAAACTCATATCTTTCCAACAGATAAGATCTAAACCAGGCAAGAACTTTTCCGTGTAGACCAATTTGGGTTTCCAATCTCTGCAAAAGAATGTGGTGATCGATGGTATCAAAAGCAGCACTAAGGTCTAGGAGCACGAGGACGGATGCAGAGCCATGGTCTGATGCCATTTAAAGGTATTTTACCACCTTCATGAGTGGAGTCTCAGTGCTATGATGGGGTCTAAAACCAGACTGAAGCGTTTCGTATACATTGCTTGTCTTCAAGAAGGCAGTGAGTTGTAGCGCAACAGCTTTTTCAAAAAAAATTGAGAGGATAAAATTAATGGTGTAAAAATGATTGCAACAGCTAGGTTTTATGGGTATTATGACACCTCCACTGTGGGGCTCTATTGCGGAAAAAAACGTATGTCTGTGGGCGTGGCGTAGCATTTGGCCAGAGCAAGGGGTTTAGGTAGCAAGGCAAGCCCTGATTTAACATAGTTATAATTCATGAAGTTAAATATCACATGAGATGCTGACTGATTTAGGATGCTGTAACATGAGTTTTATTACTGTAGTGTGGCTGTTTCTAATGAATTGAAATGGAACATCTGTATTAGTTTCAGTAACCTGTAACATGAAACCCCCAAAAAAGAACTCAAACCTTAACTTCATTTGCATGAAAAGCCAGCTTCAATGTAAAATGTAAAATGCATAAGTGTTTTTTTGACAAGGGGTTGCTGGAAATTATGAGATGGTTTCCCTACCTCTGAAATAAGGTGCCTTCGGAAAGTATTCAGACCTGTTCACTTTTTCCACATTTTGTTACAATCCAGCCTTATTCTAAAACTGATGAGGAACATTTGAACTCTTATCAATATACACACACAATACCCCATAGTGACAAAGCGAAAACAGGTTTTTAATAACATTTTCCAAATGTAATACATTTTATATATTTTTGTAACCTTATTTACATAAGTATTCAGACCTTTTGCAATGAGACTCGAAATTGAGCTCCGGTGCATCCGGTTTCCATTGATCATCCTTGAGATGTTTCTACAACTTGACTGGAGTCCACCTGTGGTATATTCAATTTATTGGACATGTTTTGGAAAGGCACACCTGTCTATATAAGGTTCCACAGCTGACAGTGCATGTCAGAGCAAAAACCGAGCCACGAGGTCGAATTAATTGTCCGTCGAGGCACAGATCTGTGAAAGGTTCTGCAAAAAAGTTCTGCAGAGGCATGGATTTTTTTTTTTAGGGTGCATTACAGCCACACAAAGGGGATGCTGCTGTGAAATTGTGAATGAATGACTGATGTAGAGTGTACGTCCTGTGCAACAAACAAAGCACACAAAGCAGAGCTCATGCCTTTTTAAAGCAACTTTTTTCAAATCATCTTTAGTCACGTCATGCAGCCTTACAATGTATTAAAAATCTAAGCATATAGATCAATGTTTGTAGAACAACTAAAGTTACAATAATAACTCTAAATTAAGCATATAGGAATACCTATTTCTTAACTGCTCGACACAGAATTGCGCACTCTCAAATTGTTTGGAGTAATTGTTTGGAGTAAATCTCCTATTTTATTCAGCATTGTTCAATTGTATTATTCATACTAAAAAGATGATATAAAATAATCCTAAGGAATTCTAAGCAAGTCTTGTCTGCTAAATTAACTAATGTAGCCCACAGCCATTTGGCATAGCCAGATCAGAGCCTAACAAGGACAACTCAAAGTATAGTATTCTGTTCTTCTGAATTCGATTTTCTTCATATCATACTTCTTTAGACCTGTCTAAAATAATAATGGATTTATTGCGAAGGTGTATGATATATTACATGGATTTATTAGACTTTTTAAAATGTAGATGTTCTGCATCAGGGGAGCCAGGAGAAGCTAAATGTGTTTGTTAATTAACGGTAAGTTACCATGAGACCGACCAGTTATTTGCTTGACAATCACCATCCGACTAAATTTCGTGACCGCCACAGCCCTAGTCAAATCAAATCAAATTGTATTAGTCACATGCGCCAAATACAACAGGTACCTTACAGTGAAATGCTTACTTACGAGCCCCTAACAAACAATGCAGTTGAAAAAATATGGATAAGAATAAGAAATAAAAGTAGCAAGTCATTAAAGAGCAGCAGTAAAATAACGAGCGAGACTATTTACAGGGGGATACCGGTACAGAGTAAATTTTCGTGGGCACCGGTTAGTTGAGGTAATATGCACATGAAGGTAGAGTTATTAAAGTGACTATGCATAGATGATAACAGAGTATCAGCGGTGTAAAAGAGGGGAAGGGAGGGGGGGAATGCAAATAGTCTGGGTAGCCATTTGATTAGGTGTTCAGGAGTCTTATGGCTTGGGGGTAGAAGCTGTTTAGAAGCCTAGACTTGGCGCTTCGGTACCGCTTGCCGTGTAGTAGCGGAGAGAACAGTCTATGACAAGGGTGGCTGGAGTCTGACAATTTTTATGGCCTTCTTCTGACGCCTGGTATAGAGGTCCTGGATGGCAGGAAGCTTAGCCCCATTGATATCCTGGGCCGATCGCACTACCCTCTGTAGTGCCTTGCGGTCGGAGGCCGAGCAGTTGCCATACCAGGCAGTGATGCAACTTGATTGTGCAGCTGTAGAACCTTTTTGAGGATCTGAGGACCCACCCATGCCAAATCTTTTCAGTCTCCTGAGGGGGAATAGGTTTTGTCGTGCCCTCTTCACAACTGTCTTGGCGTGTTTGGCCAATGTTAGTTTGTTGGTGATGTGGACACCAAGTAACTTGAAGCGCTCAACCTGCTTCACTGCAGCCCTGTCAATGAGAATGGGGGTGTGCTCGGTCCTCTTTTTCCTGTAGTCCACAATAATCTCCTTTGTCTTGATCACGTTGAGGGGGAGATTGTTGTCCTGGCACCACATGGCCAGGTCTCTGATCTCCTCCCTATAGGCTGTCTTGTCAGTGATCAGGCCTACCAGTTTGTGTCATCGGCAAACTTAATGATGGTTTTGGAGTCGTGCCTGGCCGTGCAGTCATGGGTGAACAGGAAGTACAGGAGGGGACTGAGCACGCACCCCTAAGGGGCCCCTGTGTTGAGGATCAGCGTGGAGGATGTGTTTGTTCCTACCCTTACCACCTAGGGGCGACCCGTCAGGAAGTCCAGGATCCAGTTGCAGAGGGAGGTGTTTACTCCCAGGGTCCTTAGCTTATTGATGAGCTTTGAGTGCACTATGGTGTTGAACGCTGAGCTGTAGTCAATGAATAGCATTCTCACATAGGTGTTCCTTTTGTCCAGGTGGGAAAGGGCAGTATGGAGTGCAAAGAGATTGCATCATCTGTGGATCTGTTGGGGCGGTATGCAAATTAGTGGGTCTAGGGTTTCTGGGATAATGGTGTTGATGTGAGTCATGACCAGCCTTTCAAAGCACTTCATGGCTACAGACATGAGTGTTGCGGGTTTTCTTGGTGTTCTTGGGCACAGGCTCTATGGTGGTCTGCTTGAAACTTGTTGGTATTACAGACTCGGACAGGTAGAGGTTGAAAATGTCAGTGAAGACACTTGACAGTTGGTCAGTGCATGCTCGCAGTGCACGTCCTGGTAATCTGTCGGGCCCTGCAGCCTTGTGAATGTTGACCTGTTTAAAGGTTTTACATCGGCTGCGGAGAGCGTGATCACACAGTCTTCCCGGAACAGCTGGTGCTCTAATGCATGTTTCAGTGTTATTTGCCTCGAAGCGAGCATAGAAGCTGTTTAGCTCGTCTGGTAGGCTCGCGTCACTGGGCAGCTCCAGGCTGTGCTTCCCTTTGTAGTCTGTAATGGTTTGCGAGCCCTGCTACAACCGTCAAGCGTTGGAGCTGGTGTAGTACATTCGATCTTAGTCCTGTATTGACGCTTTGCCTGTATGGTGGTTCATCGGAAGGCATAGCGGGATTTCTTATAAGCTTCCGGGTTAGAGTCCCGCCCCTTGAAGCGGCAGCTATAGCCTTTAGCTCAGTGCGGATGTTGCCTGTAATCCATGGCTTCTGGTTGGGGTATGTACGTGCGGTCACTGTGGGGACGACGTCATCGATGCACTTACTGCTGAAGCCAATGACTGATGTGGTGTACTCCTCAATGCCATTGGAGGAATCCCGGAACATATTCCAGTCTGTGCTAGCAAAACAGTCCCGTAGCTTAGCATCTGCTTTGTCTGACCTCTTTTTTTTATTGATCTAGTCACTGGTGCTTCCTGCTTTAATTTGGCTTGTAAGCAGGAATCAGGAAGATTGAATTATGGTCAGATTTGCCAAATGGAGGACGAGGGAGAGCTTTGTATGCGTCTCTCTCAGGTGGTCCTGAGTTTGGTCAAACTGATTTAAGTTACCCTGCATTAAAGTTCATGGCTATTAGGAGCACCGCCTCTGGGTGAGCGGTTTCTTTTTTGCTTATGTCGGAATACAGCTCATTCAATGCTGTCTTAGTGCCAGCCTCTGACTGTGGTGGTTTGTAAACGGGTACGATAAATACAGATGAGAACTCTCTGGGTAGATAGTGTGGTCTACAGCTTATCATAAGTACTCTACCTCAGACGAGCAATAGCTCGAGACTTCCTTAGATATCGTGCACCAGCTGTTATTTACAGTGGTGGCAGCATTATGCTGTGGGGGTATTTGTCAGCGGCAGGTCCTGGCAGAGACAAGCCAGAATTGAGAGAAATGTGAACAAAATACAGAGAGATCCTTGATGAAAACCAGAGTGCTCAAGACCTGGGGCGAAGGTTCACCTTCCAACAGGACAACGACCCTAAGCACACAGCCAATGCAAAGCAGGAGTGGATTCGTGCCAAGTCTCAATGTCCTTGAGTGGCCCAGCCAGAGCCCGGACTTGAACCCGAGCGAACATCTCTGGAGAGACCTGAAAATAGCTGTGCAGCGACGCTCCCCATCCAACCTGACAGAGCTTGACAGAATCTGCAGAGAAGAATGGGAGAAATTCCCCAAATACAGATGTGCCAAGCTTGTAGCGTCATACCCAAGAAGACTCGAGGCTTTAATCGCTGCCAAAGGTGCTTAAACAAAATACTTATGTAAATGTGACGTTTCAGATTTTATTAATAAATTATCACAAATTTCTATAAAACTTTTTGCTTTGTCAGTAGGGGGTATTGTGTGTAAATTGAAAACAATTTAATCAATTTTAGAATCTGGTTGTAACCACACAAAATGTGGAAAAAGTTAAAGGGTCTGAATACTTTCCAAATGCACTGTATTTGTATGGCAAAAGTGTTTATTTCTTGTGTCAATACCAAAATCCCTAGGCACTGGTTTTGTGTCCCATAAATGTTATGAGACCAATGTACCACAGCTCTCTTGAAGAATACAGGATATAAAAGTTATGTAGCACTTATATTATCAAATTAGCAGAATGTTGTTCTCCATACTTGGCGCTCAGTCATGAAAAACGCTTACTCGCCTTTTTCCTGCCTGTGGGGAATGTGTTTTCTTTTTTTTAACAGCACTTTTGTGACGTCGTGAAAGATAACATTAACAGAAGTTTCATGCTAATGGGCTTTCATTTTCCGACTTTTAGTTTTTGGAGGCCACGATTGTGAGATACTTTAATGAAGGTTGAAGTTACCCTGTACCCAAATCCATGGGTATAGCATTACTCCTATGTATTATATGTCCCTGTAAGCTACAATTTCACACCATTGTGGGGAACTACTTAAGAGAATGTGTATGTGGGTAGGTGAGTGTCTGTGTAGCAATGTATGAGGGAGAAAGATATTGTGTTAAGATGTTTGAGCTAATGTCGTCTGTTTGGAAGATATTTTCCTCTGACAGGTTATGCCACAGTACTGCTAAGCCCTGAGATAAAGATGCATGGTTCTCTTCAATTAGAGCCCAATGCCCTATCATCTGCCTTCTCAAAAGGGCCAAGACAACTTACAAGCTTGACTAATACAGGCCTACCTTTGCTGTCTTTCAGTTTCCAAATGATACCCTTAGAGTTAATTACAACCTTAGAACTAGCCTATTTCTTTGCTCATAGTTTAAAACCTAACAGACAGCAAAACATGTCAAACTAAAATTACTACAGGTTGCTATTATTTTATCCCCATACCAGCTAACTGGAACTAGTACATCTAGCTGGTAGACAATGGACAGTCAGCCAGAAGGCCTGTGACTCATGCCTGATGATAATGGCCATGTATGAATTAGGGCAGGGCGGTATGTCATATTTGACGATATACTGGTATTGATACACAGAGCGGTTTTGGTTTTTACTTTACCTTCTATAACTGTATTGGAATGTTTGTTAAATGGGACAAGCCGCGTGTGAAGTCCATTTTTATAGTTTACTTCGCTACTCGAGTCATCTCTATCTGCTCTCTCTCCATGCCACTTTCCACACAGACCTAGCCCCACCCCCTGTCACTCAAAGAGCGCATTTGTTGTTCCTAGACCATGAGACACTTGCATTCAGTCTGCATGGTCAATGCAGCACATGCAACAATGTTGATGACAAGGTTGCTGTTTTCACTTTGCTTCTTTAATATAAATCCACTACCGCTCTATAATTACACATAGTTTGTGTGTCTTACATCTGCAAACATACACTTTTCTTAGCAAGTTAGTTAGCAGGCTAGCTAGCTAACAAATGTACTGAGTCAGAGCAAACGTAATTAGCTATACAGCCTGATAATACCAGTGATGGTGTAGACCTAAATCAGCATGTTATTTGTGCAATAGTATATTCTAAATCAAAGAGGAATATGCAAAGCATGAATATGTTAGCTACATAAAGTAGCTAAAAGAAAACATTAAATGTAGCCAACACTTTGGTTCCTACCCTGTCACAATAACTCCTCCCTGGCATTTTCACTAAATCGCAAGTCAAATCGGAATTGCAACATTTGGTTAAAAATAAGGCCTAGGTTGTTTGCCCATATCGTGCAGCCCTACATGGCAGTGTGGAAAGGATCTCAAAGGAGTGTGGGAAATGCAGAAATTGATGAGTCTTAAATAGTTTTTGGTTGTATTGAACAGTGTAAAACAATCAGAATGGAGAAAGACCCATTCAAATGGCTTAGAATGTATTTGTTGCCACTCTAGGGTCATGCACTACTCATAAAGCAAATATAAGAACCCTCTATTATTAAAAAACATAAAATACCATCCTTTTTTTCTTTAAATACCTTGATATGATATTTTGCCCATATTGCCCAACCCTAGTAGGAATGTAGGTGTACATACATTGGCAGCCAGATATACAGTTGAGTCGGAAGTTTACATACACTTAGGTTGGAGTTAATAACCTCTAGGGTACTGGCCAACATCCAGTGAGATTGCAGAGCGCCAAATTCAAATACAGAAATACTTGTTATAAAAATTCAGAAAAGAGACAACTATTTTACATAGGTTTAAAGATTAACTTATTTTAAATCCAACATTAATTTATTCAATAAATGTTCGATAAATTCTCTCTTTATATCCAAAAACCTATTTTCTTCGTTTTCTTCAGTAATCCACAGGCTCAAACGCAGTCACAACAGGCAGACAAAAAAAATCCAAATTGTATCCGTAAAGTTCATAGAAACATGTCAAACGATGTTTATATTCAATCCTCAGGTTGTTTTTAGCCTAAATAATCAATAATATTTCAAACGTCGTCAAGGTAAACAAGAAAGGCACTCTCTCGGTCGCGCGCATGATAAAGCTCTGTGACACGGCAGGATCCACTCATTCCGACTGCTCTTACTCCCTCATTTTTCAGAATACAAGCCTGAAACAATTTCTAAACACTGTTGACATCTAGTGGAAGGCATAGGAACTGAAATTTGAGTCCTAAGTCAATGGATACTGTAATGGCATTGAATAGAAAACTACAAAACCAAAAAAAATCCTACTTCCTAAATGGATTTTTCTCAGTTTTTTTCTCAGGTTTTCAACTGCTAAATCAGATCTGTTATACTCACAGACACTATTTTAACAGTTTTGGAAACTTTTGTGTTTTCTGTTCAAATCTACCAATTATATGCATATCATATCTTCTGGGCCGGAGTAGCAGGCAGTTTAAGTTGGGCACGCTTTTCATCCAAAATTCCGACTGCTGCCCCCTACCCTAGAGAAGTTAACAAACTATAGTTTTGACTATTTGGTTAGGATATCTACTTTGTGCATGACACAAGTAATTTTTCCAACAATTGTTAACAGACAGATTATTTCACTGTATCACAATTCCAGTGGGTCAGAAGTTTACATACACTATGCTGTGCTTTTAAACAGCTTGGAAAATTCCAGGAAATTATGTCATGGCTTTAGAAGCTTCTGATGGGCTAATTGACATAATTTGAGTCAATTGAAGGTCTACATGTGGATGTATTTCAAGGTCTACCTTCAAACTCAGTGCTTCTTTGCTTGACATAATGGGAAAATCAAAAGGAATCAGCCAAGACATCAGAAAAAAAGTTATAGACCTCCACAAGTCTGGTTCATCCTTGGGAGCAATTTCCAAATGCATGAAGGTACCGCGTTCATCTGTACAAACAATAGTACGCTATAATAAACACCATGGGACCACGCAGCCGTCATACCGCTTAGGAAGGAGACGTGTTCTGTTTCCTAGAGATGAACATACTTTAGTGCGAAAAGTGCAAATCAATCCCAGAAAAACAGCAAAGGACCTTGTGAAGATGCTGGAGGAAACCGGTACAAAAGTATCTATATCCACAGTAAAATGAGTCCTGTATCGACATAACCTGAAAGGCCGCTCAGCAAGGAAGAAGCAACTGATCCGAAACTACCATAAAAAAGCCAGACTACGGTATGCAACTGCACATGGGGACAAAGATTGTACTTTTTGGAGAAATGCCCTCTGGTGTGATGAAACAAAAATGAAACTGTTTGGCCATAATGACCATCGTTATGTTTGGAGGATAAAGGGGGATGCTTGCAAGCCGAAGAACACCATCCCAACCATGAAGCACGGGGCTGGCAGCATCATGTTGTGGGGGTGCTCTGCTGCAGGAGGGACTTGTGCACTTCACAAAATAGATGTCATCATGAGGAATTATGTGGATATATTGAAGCAATATCTCAAGTCATCAAGTTAAACCTTGGTTGCAAATGGGTCTTCTAAATGGACAATGACCCCAAGCATGCTTCCAAAGTTGTGGCAAAATGGCTTAAGGACAACCAAGTCAAGGTATTGGAGTGGCCATCACAAAGCCCTGACCTCAATCCCATAGAAAATGTGTGGGCAGAACTGAAAAGGCGTGTGTGGGCAAAGAGGTCTACAAACCTGACTCAGTTACACCAGCTTTGTCAGGAGGAATGGGCCAAAATTCACCCAACTTATTGTGGGAAGCTTGTGGAAGGCTACCTGAAAAGTTTGACCCAAGTTAAGCAATTTAAAGGCAATGCTACCACGTGTATGTAAACTTCTGACCCACTGGGAATGTGATGAAAGAAATCAAAGCTGAAATACATTTTTCCTGTACTATTATTCTGACATTTCACATTCTTAAAATAAAGTGGTGATCCTAACTGACCTACGACAGGGAATTTTTACGAGGATTAAGTGTCAGGGATTGTGAAAACTGAGTTTAAATGTATTTGGCTAAGGTGTATGTAAACTTCCGACTTCAACTGTATTAGCACCCTTGCACTTTTCAGAAATAATTGTTTATTCTAAAACAAACTTTTGGTCTCCACTGTCCACACATTGTTATTGGATTGTCAACATTGCTGAAATACATATTTGGGGTAAACTTAAAGGCTATCTTCAGTCAATGTGATTTTTCATATATTTCCACACCGAGGTTGGAATACATTTACAATTTAGTTATTTAGAAGATGCTCTTATCCAGAGTGACTTAGTTAGTTCATTAATCTTAAGATAGCTAGGAGGGCCAGCGATCAGAGTAATATTAACTACATTTTTCTTAAAGTAGCTATCAGCAAGGTCAGAGCTAGTAAAGGGGGAAAATAAAGTCAAGTGCGAGTTAGTTCACAAAATGCTTTTTTCTTTTTTTAGGGGTGTCAGGATGCTGTGGGATTATTTAAAATACTCTTTGAAGAGGTAGGGTTTCAGATGTTTTCGGAAGATGGGCAGGGACTCTGCTGGCCTAACTTCAGGGGGAAGTTGGTTGGGGGCACTAGGACAGAGAAGAGCTTGGACTGGGCTTAGTGTGAGCTGCCCTCTTATAGGGGTGGGAGGAGCAAGTGACCAGAGGTGGCAGAGCGGAGTGGTTGGGTTGTAGGGTTGGGATTGTAGGGGCAGTTCCCTACCTTCAGGCTATGCTCAAACCCTACACCCCAACTCGAGCACTTCATTCTGCCACCTCTGGAATAATACTGTGACAATTATGATAATGGTATTTTAGTGTAAGTGATGTTTGAAAAGGCTGTCTGAAATTTCAGCCTGTTTTGGTGGAATGGAGTATTGACCTGCCTGGGGACATCACCAGGCTGTAAATTTAGTTAATAGACCAATAACAACGAGTTTCTAACCTCTCTGCCAATAACAGCTACATTTCAGTTTTCCAATCCCCACTCAGACTACTCCCAGACAGTCCTGGCAAAAAAAGTTGTTTGAGAAATTGCTCTTTGAAAATAATCGATTTTTGTTTCTCTTTGACCATTTAAATTAATAATCACAGTACGGTACTTCATACTTCAGAAATGATTTGATATTGAGATATGCCCATTATTGGCACCCAGGAGCTAATACTTGGTTAAACAGCCTTTGGTGAAGATAACTGCATTCATGAGCTTGCTGCAGCTTTCTACTGGCAGTTTGGCCCACTCTTCAGCTGAAAACTGCTCAAATTCTTCAATGTTTGAGTGGTGCTTTCCACAGACGGCTGTTTTCAAATGATCTTTCCATAGATTTTTTGATGGAATTCAGATCTGGACTTATCGCTGGCCACTCCAGATCAGTCCAGTGTTTATTCTTGAACCATTCCTGGGTGCTTTTTTTATGTGTATTTATGTTGTCCTGCTGGAAGGCCCTCAACAGAGACTACATTTTTGGACACTGGGTTATACATTTCACTCCAAAACACCTTGATAATCTGCTGATTTCATGATGTCTTGTACACGTGTAAGGCCCCCATTACCAGAGGCAGCAAAGCAACCCCACAGCATTATCAAACCTCCCTGATATTTGTTTGTAGGGAGGATGTTGGTCGTTGATAAACATAGGAAGACCCCCACTGCTGAAATTTGCAAAAATCCACATAAACAAGCCCAAATCCTGGAAGAAATGTTCTGTTGACCAATGAAACTAAATTGGAGCCCTTTGGCAATTCAAATCAGCGCTATAGTTAACAATGACCAAATTAAGCATTCAAAGAACACCCTGACAGAAATGACACTTTTTTTTCTCATTTCAATTTATTTTAGAAGAAATAAATAATTATTTAAAGGTCCAGTGCAGTCAAAAATGTGATAATCCTGTGTTATATATATGCTGTATTTCTACACAGAGGTTGGAATAATACTGTGAAATTCTGATAATGCTAGGATTATTATGATAGGCTAGTTTTCAGTTTTCCCCTCCCGCTCAGACCACTCCCAGACAGTCTTAGCAAAATTCTTGCTTGAGAAATTGCTCTTTACGAAGAAGCAATTTGTTTAATGTTACAGTTTTAATTTAAAATAACAGTAAGGGTTACCCAGAAATGATTTGCTATTGAGATACAAATGGCTGCATTGGACCTTTAAGAAATGTGCAAGGGTGCCAATATATTTGTCTGCCACTGTATCATGCGTTGTATGTATCATAACTGTATGTGGGTGAATTCTGCTTTATAAATTGTCCCTGAAGGGATCAATTATGGTATTGGAATGAATCAAATCATGCTAGAACAAGGGAAGTACAGGGTGCCCAAGGAGTTGAAGATTGGAAGGATATGAATTTTACCACCAGCTTTCATGTGATGGATCAATCTGTGTCATGCCATATGCATTGGAATACAGTTTCCCACTATCCCTACAATACCATATCTGTGGGTGTACTAAATCAAAGGAAACCTCTCATAAAACCGAAAGGATTCGGCATCTCTGAATCACCAGTGTTAAGTGTGTTGTCAAATGCTTTTTTCTTGCCGCATCGGAATTCATTCACTGTCAAGTTTCCTTTTCATTCTGAGAGACTGAATTTCACCACAAATGCAGAACAATTTTTTTTTAAATCAATTGCTAAGGGAGGAAAAACATTTGTTCTGCTTCTCAGACATTGCTCAAGGGGCGTGCGGATCAGATCTTCGGTAATTGCTTCGCTGAAATTTTAGCTGTGATAACTGGCTTTGACTTAAGGGTGGAAGTCATCTCAGAGATGGTCTTTATATCCTCCTCTCCCTCTCCTCACATCCTTGCTCCCATCCTCCCACGCATTGTTTGCCCACACAACACTGCACCAGCCCATCCAATCGCAGCCACACTCTCCTCTGCCACACTCTTCTGCGTCATGCTACATGTAGGTGTTGCCATGGCGATGGTCGACAATGCCCCCCCCCCCCCCCGCTACCCGAGGATGATGATGATGACGACTGATGCAGGCAGGCTGTGGACGTCATCACTTCCCTTCGGAATCGGGGCTATTTTTACTGCAGGGCACAGATATACCAGCCTGCCCATGTATTTATGGAAACTTGTATCTAATGCAGGCTGCCAGGAAACATTTTTAGTTTCTCTCACCGATCACATTAAAGAGAAGATTTTCCTTTCCTGTAATTTTGGTCTATTTGATTTCAGTGTAAGTGGTGAAATAAGATTATTCCAGTGCTGCTGTTTTGAAAGGCATTCTATTACTTTGGATAATGTCTCCTGAGCAGTTGTCTGACTTTGTTTATCATCTTGTGAATGGATTTAACACTCACTGTGAGACATGGTGTTACAGGGTCTTTTCCTTATACTAAGTACCTGGATGGACTGACTGATCTGAGACATCGTAGGCCAACAGAATGTTCTCTTGTAAGGACATCTGTCAAAATTTCAAGCCCCACGAGAAAGATTGTTTTGATTCCCTTTTTATTCCGCTTTATTGCACCACTCTGACTTTTTTTTTTTACCAAACATACAGTGAGCTCCAAAAGTATTGGGACAGTGACACATTTTGTTGTTGTTTTGGCTCTGTGCTCCAGCACGTTGGATTTGAAATTACAGTGACTACGAGGTTAAAGTGCAGAATGTCAGCTTTAATTTGAGGGTACCATTTAGAAATTACAACATTGTACGTTGTCCCCCCTATTTTAGGGGACCAAAAGTATTGGAGTACAGAGCCAAAACAACAACAAAAAATGTGTCACTGTCCCAATACTTTTGGAGCTCACTGTTAGTGTTAAACACCTTTGCATATTTATGTGGCTATAAGTGTCATTTCTTGTTGTTTCTTGCCATTGTGAAATTACTTATTCATTCCCCATATCTTTTGATCTTATCAAGAGGGTATCAAGTGATGACTTATTCGTTGTGACTGGGTATCAGAGGGGCATGTTAAACATTTTTGGGCACTGAGGGCAGGTCAACTTTTTGTCTGAATCACAGAATTCCTTCTGGCCTTAGTTCAGTGATGTAGGGTTCCTTTGACTTTCAGGAAAAAATCTACAGAGAAAATATTGTTTAATATGTCATTCCTTTTCTGTAGGAGTCAACATACCCAGAACATTTGATCCCACTAAACAAATTATGGAATGTTTCACCATTTTCCCCTCATACATCAATATTAATCTTAGTAACATGGTTTCCATAAAAATGTTGTTCAATTATTGCTGTGTTGTTGGCCACATATTACTTTCCATCAAGTTTTTCCCTCAAACGTCACTAATTTGCATGCCTCTATTTCCTTTTAGAAAGTGAGATGAGAATGAATGGAAAAAATCTTGACATTTTGTAATAGTATTTTGAGTATTTTTTTTTTCTTGTTCTGAAGGACAATGATGATTAACTAAATGCTAATTACCACCTGTCCTGTCCATTGCACGTTGTATAACAGTCAACACAGCAGTATCAAAGCCATAACACAAAACCACTGCTGTGATGCGTGGCTGTGGGTTTGTGGCTTTGAGTGCATGTCTGTGTGTGGGGGTGTGTGACAGGCCACCTCTCCCTCTAACCTCGCATGTGAAACTACTCTACCCCCTCGCACACAGGGATTCCCCCATAGCCGTGAGTGTGGAACGTCACCTACATGTTGAAACTGCGTCATGGGTCTGTGGGAACAGAGGTGAAGGCAGACTACGTACTGTGAAACTGCTACCCTTGCTCATTCTAACGGTAAAAACACTGCAGAACCACATTTTGGTTAAGGTAGAAAACACATATCGAAGCAGTCATGCTGTAATACATGGCATCAGGTATAAACTAATTACGTGATTTATATTTTCTGAGATATGCGATCATTAACATCCTTGTGCTTGTTACTGCCATCCCAGACTTGCCATTGGAGGGGATATAACGCGTTCTGTATCAGAGGATACAACCAGTCAAAAGTTTGGACACACCTACTCATTCCAAGATTTTTCTTTATTTTTACTATTTTCTACATTGTAGAATAATAGTGTAGGCATCAAAACGATGAAATAACACATATGGAATCATGTAGTAACCAAAAAAGTATTAATAAATCAAAATATATTTTACATTTGAGATTCTTTCAAATAGCCACCCTTTGCCTTGATGACAGCTTTGCACACTCTTGGCATTCTCTCAACCAGCTTCTTGAGGTAGTCACCTGGAATGCATTTTCAATTAACAGGTGTGCCTTAAGTTCATTTGTGGAATTTCTTTCCTTAATGCGTTTTTAGCCAATCAGTTGTTTTTTTAGTGTTTTTTTTTTATTTCACCTTTATTTAACCAGGTAGGCTAGTTGAGAACAAGTTCTCATTTGCAACTGCGACCTGGCCAAGATAAAGCATAGCAGTGTGAACAGACAACACAGAGTTACACATGGAGTAAACAATTAACAAGTCAATAACACAGTAGAAAAAAAAGAATCTATATACATTGTGTGCAAAAGGCATGAGGAGGTAGGCGAATAATTACAATTTTGCAGATTAACACTGGAGTGATAAATGATCAGATGGTCATGTACAGGTAGAGATATTGGTGTGCAAAAGAGCAGAAAAGTAAATATAAACAGTATGGGGATGAGGTAGGTAAAATTGGGTGGGCTATTTACCGATGGACTATGTACAGCTGCAGCGATCGGTTAGCTGCTCAGATAGCAGATGTTTGAAGTTGGTGAGGGAGATAAAAGTCTCCAACTTCAGCGATTTTTGCAATTTGTTCCAGTGTTGTGACACGGTAGGGGTGGTATACAGTAGATAGCCCTATTTGGTAAAATACCAAGTTCATATTACATCAAGAACTGTTCAAATAAGCAAAGAGAAAGGACAGTCCATCATTACTTTAAGACATGAAGGTCAGTCAATCCGTAAAATGTCCAAAACTTTTTTCAAGTGCAGTCACAAAAACCATCAAGCGCTATGATGATACTGGCTCTCATGAGGACTGCCACAGGAAAGGAAGACCCAGAGTTACCTCTGTTGCAGAGGATAAGTTCATTAGTTACCAGCCTCAGAAATCGGCAATTAACTGCACCTCAGATAGAGTTCAAGTAACAGACACATCTCAACATCAACTGTTCAGAGGAGACTACGTGAATCACGCCTTCATGTCAAAATTTCAGAATTTCAAAATTTTTTGGTTCCAACTGTCGTGTCTTTGTTAGATGTAGAGTAATTGAACAGATTATCTCTGGATGTGTGGTTCCCACCATGAAGCATGGAGGAGGAGGTGTGGGGGTGCTTTGCTGATGACACTGTCGGTTATTTATTTAGAATTCAAGGCACACTTAACCAGCATGACTACCACAGCATTCTGCAGCGATATGCCATCCCATCTGGTTTGGGCTTATTGGGACTATCTGTTTTTCAACAGACATTGACCCAAAACACACCCCCAGACTGTGTAAGGGCTATTTGACCAAGAAGGAGAGCGATGGAGTGCTGCATCAGATGACCTGGCCTCCACAATCACCCCACCTCAACCCAATTGAGATGGTTTGGGATGAGTTGGACCGCAGAGTGAAGGAAAAGCAGCCAACAAGTGCTCAGCGTATGTCGGAACTCCTTCAAGACTGTTGGAAAAGCATTCCAGGTGAAGCTGGTTGAGAGAATGCCAAGAGTGTGCAAAGATGTCATCAAGGCAAAGGGTGGCTACATTGAAGAATCTCAAATATTAAATATATTCAGATTTTTTTAATCACTTTTTTGGTTACTACATGATTCCATATGTGCTAATTCATAGTTTTGATGTCTTCACTATTATTCTACAATGTAGAAAATAGTAAAAATATTGTAAAACCCTTGAATGAGTAGTTGTGTCAACTTTTAACTGGTACTATTTGATTAGATGAAGACAGATGCTCTCGCCAAATGCCTTTTTAACAGCGCTAAACCACTCCAATCAGGGACATAAATCCTGGGCGATGCCTCGCATACAACAGCTCAGCAAATGACATGTTGCTCAACATAAACACACACTACCTATTCATTACCTGGGCCTGGCCACGGCTTAAAGGTGTTCCATTCCCAGCGTGCATTCGTGATGCCAAACATTCCTGATGTGTTATCTCACTGTGCCTTGACTTGTAGCATTGAAAGATGTGTAGTCTATATCCACCGTCTGTCTATACAGGTTTGATTCTCTTCTCCTGATTTATTTGTATAATTAACCTGTTGTTGCAGTATCAGTTATAGTATAGGCTTGTGTTCATTGGGGTACACTGTAGCAAAACAGTTTGAAACAGAAAACAAACATTTATTTTTGCACAAGATCAGATATGTCCCCGTTTTGGGCCGTTTTTTTTCTGATTTCATGCTTACGAAACATGACCCAGGTTCCTGGTGTTAGTGAAGCAGGATAGCGTCAGCAGATGACATTAGACAATATCTCGGGATTTCCTTAGCTAATTGTGAAATCAAGACTCATCGTGGAAACGAGTTCATTGGAAGCAGCCCCATTGCAGTATTCTTTATTCCCTGAGGGCTGCCGTGTGTGCAGGCTTTTGTACCAGCCTAGCAATACAATACCTGATTCAGCTAATCTTCAAGACCATGACAATCAAATGTGTTAGTCCTGGGTTTCAACTAAAGCCTTTGCACACTGCAGCCCACTATGACCAGGAATAGAGACCAAAGCAACAGGGTTGCTTCCAATGAATATGAATTGATTATGTTTTCAGGTTAAGATCATTGCAACATGTGTATCTGCTCCTAAGCAATTTATTACATTGCCTCCAAATGTTAGATACATTAAAGAACCAGGTTAATCTGCAGGTGGAATGCTCTTACATAGGAGTTGATGTAGAGCTGGTGAATAGCTCAATTGCAGAGAGAATAAGATTATTCCTTTTGTACTCTTCTGTACATTGTCATTCCTTGACAGTACCAAATATAGTGTCTTGCCCTATAATATACTTTCCCAGCAGCTGATATACCCACCGTGACATTCATTTCATCTATTACATTTTGGGTTATTCATTGAAAATAAATCATCATTGGAGCATTGAGCATTCAAATGTAATAAAATGAATGTAAATGATGTGATTACATACTTCTTCATGGTCTTTTTCTTGCCCCAAAAAACATTTCTAGTAACAGCATGTATATTATAGTATGAGCATGCTACAGCAGCCCTGTTCACATTGCAACAAAAAAATACTAGATGTTACTGCCTTTTTTTTTATCCTCTACTGGTTGTTTTTTTCACTGGACCGCCCCCGCACGCTTTGCACTGTTGTATTCAGCCTTTTCTTACAGATAAATATTGCCTGTTCAGTGAGCAGCGTTCACCCCCTCCCTTTTTTATTTTTTTTCCTACCCCTTCCGCCACAGAGAGCGCTGTCGCTGCTCTCTCTGACATCACAGGCAGACGTGGTCCGCCCCCACGTTGCCTTGCAGAGATGGGCCTACCTGTGACGCACACACTCCTCCTCGGTGTAACCCTTACCATGCCAGAGGCTTATATGAACACAGGGAGAACCGGATTGGGATCATCTTTAAAAATAAGATTGCACTGCAGTGGTTTGTTGTAGAGGTGGAGCAGCTCCCTTCACAGGGGGGGAAATTGGGTTGTGTGACGTGTGTCTAATAAAACAAACAAGTAAATGTCCGAAATGCTTTATTGGCTCTTCTATGACATTTGTGTGTAGAAATAATATGTTGATATAGTATGACCTTTGGGACAGGTCTTTAATGTTAGTCTTCCTGCAAAGTATTTCTTAAGGGATGACTTCCTCTGGTGACTTTCAGCAAATATTCCCTGCATCCTTTCATACATTTCTAGCTAGTTTGTGGTCAGTTTTATCCAAGATGTGAAGTATAGTTCGTATTAGATGGTGAAGAATTATCAGCATGGGAACTGAATACGCAGCCTTGGCACTGTGCTTCAATCAACCAAGCTAGGCTCTTCTATTAAAGTCAGGTCAGCCTTATGGTTGAATTGAGTGGGGATAAATGTAGATGGAGTAAGTAACAGTGAAATGGGTGTACCCGCAGGATATTTGGCTCAGGGAATTGTAGTGGACTTTCCTTATCCAAGCAGGAACTGTATCCTCCCTTATACTCATGGAACATGAAATGGCGACAACACATAGACATGACACAAGTGAGGGTGATCGAGGGGTATTGGATATAAAATGTTTCTGTTAGTAGTAATGGGATTTTAGTATATTGAGCGGTTAAAATGTGTGTGTGTGGTGTCTGGGGACCCCTATATCAGGCTATAAGTGGTAGATGTCTCCCCTCCTTGTATCTCCTTATTACACTGTCACATAATAGCTACAATGTTGCTATTGTGTAATGCAGTTTTACATTAATTAGTAACTGGATTATTGACACTTTGTAACAGAGAGCAATACTAGTGGTTGACAAGGTACCCCCCCATGTCTGCACACAGTGCTATCACAGCCAACCCCAAAGCTACGGCCGAGGACACAAGCGTGTACAAGAAGTCCTGCTGCGACCTCTGCAGAGCCATGAAATGGGCAAGAGGACAATACAGGAACAAGGTGGAATATTATTATGCCAGCTCCGACGTTCGACGCATCTGGCAGGGGCTACAGTCCATTACAGATTATTAAGTTAGACCTAGCCGTGATCTTTCCGAAGCCTCTCTACCAAACGAACTCAGTGCATTTTATGCACCTTTCAACAAAAACTACACCGAGCCGTGCACGAGGGCCCCCACCGTACCAGATGACTGGGTGATCTCGAACTGAGGCCGATGAGTATGGTTTTTAATCTGGTCAACACTCGCAAGTCCGCACACCCGTACCACACCAGACCAGCTGGCAGACATCTTCACGGTAATTCTCAAACTGTCAGTCTGTAATCCCCAAATCTCAAACTGACTCCATCATTCCTGTTCCTGAGAATTCTAAGGCTACCTGCCAGAATAACTAGTGCCCTGTAGCACTAACATCTGTAATCCATGAAGTGCTTTGAAAGACTGGTCATGGCACACATCCCCTCCATTATCCTAGACAGCCTAGACCAACACCAATTTGCATACTGCCCCAGCAGATCTATAGACGATGAAATCTCAATTGCACTCCACATTGCCCTCTCCCACCTGGGCAAGAGGAATACCTATGTGAGAATGCTGTTCATCGACTACAGCTCAACGTTCAATACCATAATGTCCTCCAAGCTCGTCACCAAGCTCGGGAGCCTGGAACTGAACACCTCCCTCTGCAACTGGATCCTGGACTTCCTGAAGGGCTGACCCCAGGTTGTGAGAGTAGCCAACAACACCTCTGCCACACTGACCCTCAACATAGGGGACCCCCGGGGGTGTGCGCTTAGCCCCCTCATGTACTCCCTGTTTACCCACGACTGTGTGGACACGCACGACTCCAACTCCATCATCAAGTTTGCTGATCACATGACGGTGGTAGGCCTGATCACCAACAACGGTGAGACAGCCTACAGGGAGGAGGTTGGAGAACTGTCAGTGTGGTTCCAGGACAACGACCTGTCCCTCAATGTCAGCAAAACCAAGGACCTGATTGTGGTATAAAGGAAACAGGGATTACTACACACCCCCATCCACATCGACGGGTCGTTGTTGAGATCGCCAAAGTTTCAAATTCCTCTGTGTCCATATCACTGAGGACTTAACATGGTCCTCTCAAACCAGAACCGTTGTGAAGAAGGTAGGCAATGCCTCTTCTCGCTCAGGAGGTTGAAACGATTTGGCATGGCCCCTCAGATCCTCAGGAACTTTTACAGCGGCACCATTGAGAGCATCCTGACTGGTTGTATTACGTCTGGTATGGCAACTGCACCGCCCGCGACCAGAAGGCCCTACAAAATGTAAAAGGCGCATGACAGCCCGCTTGGAGTTTGCCAAAAGGCACCTAAAGGACTCAGACCATGAGAAAAATATTATTTGGTCTGATGAAACCAAGAATGCCAAGCGCCTGAATGCCAAGTGTCACGTCTGGAGGAAACCTGGCATCATCCCTACGGTGAAGCATGGTGGTGGCAGCATCATGCTGTGGGGATGTTTTTCAGCGGCAAGGACTGGGAGACTAGTCAGGATCGAGGGAAAGATGAACAGAGCAACAGTGAGATCCTTGATGAAAACCAGCTCCAGAGCGCTCAGGACCTCAGACTGAGGCGAAGGTTCACCTTCCAACAGGACAACAACACTAAGCACACTGCCAAGACATCACAGGAGTGGCTTCGTGACAAGTCTCTGAATATCCTTGAGTGGCCCAGCCAGAGCCCAGACTTGAACCCGATCGAACATCTCTGGAGAGACATGAAAATAGCTGTGCAGCAACGCTCCCCATCCTACCTGACAGAGCTTGACAGGATTTGCAGAGAAGAATGGGGGAAACTCCCCAATACAGGTGTGCCAAACTTGTAGCGTCATACCCAAGAAGACCTGATACTGTAATCGCTGCCAAAGGTGCTTCAACAAAGTACAGAGTAAAGGTTCTGAATACTTATGTAAATGTGATATTTCAGTTTACATTTTTTATAAATTTGCTAAAATTTCTATGAGCTGTTTTTGCTTTGTCATTATGGGGTATTGTGTGTAGATTGATGAGGACAAAGAAAGAGCTAATACATTTTAGAATAGATGCCAGGCGGTATCTGAAAAAGCCCCCAAAAATTGACAAAGACTCCAGCCACCTGAGACATGGACTGTTTTCAATGCTGCTGTCCAACAAGCAGTACCAGTGCATCAAGGCTCAGACAAAGAGACAGCTTCTATCCCCTGGCCATAAGACTAACAACTACTGCTCTCCCTCTCCCACAGACTATCCACACTGACTATATGCCCATTTACAAGTTTCTACCCACTCAGACAACTCAGACACAACCTACGCTGCTGCTAAAATGATTGATTTTCTGTCTTACTCCATTACACTACTCTCCATTGATTATTGATTGCCATTACATTGGTTTTGATCTATGTATCCTGCTACTGGTCACTATAACTCTTGTTTACATGTATATACAGTACCAGTCAAAAGTTTGGACACTTAAAAAAAAATCACCTTTACTTAACCAGGTAGGCCAGTTGAGAACAAGTTCTCATTTACAACTGCAACCTGGCCAAGATAAAGCAAAGCAGTGCGACACAAAAACACAGAGTTACACATGGGATAAACAAACGTACAGTCAATAACACAATAGAAAAATCTATATACAGTGTGTGCATATAAAGTAAGATTAGGGAGGTAAGGCAATAAATAGGCCATAGTGGCGACATAATTACAATTTCGCAATTAACACTGGAGTGATAGATGTGCAGAAGATGAATGTGTAAGTAGAGATACTGGAGTGCAAAGTAAAAAAAAATAATACAATATGGGGATGAGGTAGTTGGGTGGGCTATTGGCAGATGGGCTGTGTACAGGTGCAATGATCGGTAAGCTGCTCTGACAGCTGATGCTTAAAGTTAGAGAGGGAGATAAGACTCCAGCTTCAGTGGGGGGGGGGGGGGGGGTTCAATTCGCTCCAGTCATTGGCAGCAGAGAACTGGAAGGAAAGGCAGCCAAAGGAGGAGTTGGCTTTGGGGATGACCAGTGAAATATACCTGCTGGAGTGAGTGCTACGGGTGGGTGACCAGTGAGCTGAGATAAGGTGGGGCTTTACCTAGCAAATACTTATAGGTGACCTGGAGCCAGTGGGTTTGGCGCCAGCCAACGAGAGCATACAGGTCGCAGTGGTGGGTAGGGCGTTTTTCCTAGCCACCGTGCTTGTACACCTGCATTGCTTGCTATTTAGGGTTTTAGGCTGGGTTTCTGTACAGCACTTTGTGACATCAGCTGATGTAAGAAGGGCTTTATAAATACATTTTATTGATTGATTTGATAGTATATGGAGTTTTGGTGACAAAACGGATAGACTACTCATTTTCTGAGTAGAGTGTTGGAGGCTATTTTGTAAATGACATTGCCAAAGTCGAGGATTGGTAGGATAGTCAGCTTTACGAGGGTATGTTCGGCAGCATGAGTGAAGGATGCTTTGTTGTGAAATAGGAAGCCGATTCTAGATTTAATTTTAGATTGGAGATGCTTAATGTGAGTCTGGAAGGAGAGTTTACAGTCTAACCAGACACCTAGGTATTTGTAGTTGTCCACGTATTCTAAGTCAGAATCGTCCAGAGTAGTGATGCTAGACGGGTGGGCAGGTGCGGGCAACGATCGGTTGAAGAGCATGCATTTAGTTTTACTTACATTCAAGAGCAGTTGGAGGCCACAGAAGGAGTGTTGTATATCATTGAAGCTCGTCTGGAGGTTTGTTAACACTGTGTCCAAAGAAGGGCCAGAAGTATACAGACACAACTACTCATTCAAGGATTTTTCTTTATTTTTTACTATTTTCTACATTGTAGAATAATAGTGAAGACATCAAAACTATGAAATAACACATATGGAACCATGTAGTAACCAAAACATTTTTAAACAAATAAATATATAGTTTTGATTTTAGATTCTTCAATGTAGCCACCCTTTTCCTTGATGTCAGCTTTGCACACTCTTGGCATTATCTCAATCAGCTTCACCTTGAATGCTTTTTCAACAGTCTTGGAGTTTGCAGATATGCTTAGCACTTGTTGGCGGCTTTTCCTTCACTCTGTGGTCAAACTCATCCCAAACCATCTCAATTGGGTTAGGGTCAGGTGATCTGATGCAGCACTCCATCACTCTCCTTCTTGGTCAAATAGCCCTTACACAGTCTGGAGGTGTGTTGAACCAAAAATCTCAAATTTGGACTCATCAGATCAAAGAACAGATTTCCACCGGTCTAATGTCCATTGCTCGTGTTTCTTGCCCCAAGCAAATCTCTTCTAATTGGTGTCCTTTAGTAGTGTGTTTCTTTGCAGCAATTCAACCATAAAGGCCTGATTAATGAATTCTCCTCTGAACAGTTGATGTTGAGATGTGTCTGTTACTTGAACTCTGGTGAAGCATTTATTTGGGCTGCAGTCTAAGGTGTGGTTAACTCTAATGAACTAATCCTCTGAAGCAGAGGTAATTCTGGGTCTGCGTTTCCTGTGGCGGTCCTCATGAGAGCCAGTTTCATCATAGCACCTGATGGGTTTTGCGACTGCACTTGAAGAAACTTTCAATGGTCTTGAAATTTTCCGGATTGACTGACCTTCATGTCTTAAAGTAATGATGGACTGTCGTTTCTCTTTGCTTATTTAAGCTATTGTTGCCATAATATGGACTTATCCCTATTTGGTAAAATACCATCTTCTGTATACCACCCCTACCTTGTCACCAGGGTTGGGGAGTAACGGATGACGTAATCCGTTACATGTAAGGGATTATAATAAAAATGTAACTTTTAATCTGTTACCAGCAAAAATATTGGAATCAGATTACAGATACTTAAAAAAATAAACTAGATGATTACTTTGAGGATTATTTTTAAATTCAGAAAGGATGTTTGCGGAAAATAAATCTGACACTTCTGTTTTTTCAATGAAATCAGCATTGAATAAAGGCACACTTTTAAATGTGTACAACGTGAGTGAGTCTGTCCACAGGTCTGAGACCACTATGATAACACACCAAATGTGTTTGATGGATCGTGGGAAATAGGCTTTTGGAATAGGCTTTTGTAGGCTACAGTCCAAGCTATATCTTCCAATGATGTGACTGCTGTTGGCATCCAAAGATTATCCAACTAATATAAATGCTTGGAGGTAAGGATGACAGCAGTGTTGTCTTCGGCGATATGGTTTTCACTTATTATTGATATCTACATAGCGTGTTGATGTGAATCACACTGCTGCTCTCTCATTTAGCTATTTGCACCTTACTGATTGTGGTTGTTGTAGATGGCTGTTCACAATTCTAAATGTGTATTTCAATCCAATAATGGTTGAATTCAAGAAGTTTAAGTTGCCTACCAATCACTGTTTTTTAAACCATTGGACAGCCAGTGAAAAATGCGCTCTTGCAACAGCTGCATAGTGTTTAACTTGGGTCAAATGTTTTGGGTAGCCTTTCACAAGCTTCCCACAATAAGTTGGGTGAATTTTGGCCCATTCCTCCTGACAGAGCTGGTGTAACTGAGTCAGATTTCTAGGCCTCCTTGCTCACACACGCTTTTTCAGTTCTGCCTACACATTTTTTATAGGATTGAGGTCAGGGCTTTGTGATGGCCACTCCAATACCTTGACTTTGTTGTCCTTAACCCATTTTGCCACAACTTTGGAAGTATGCTTGGGGTCATTGTTCATTTGGAAGACCCATTTGCGACCAAGCTTTAACTTCCTGACTGATGTCTTGAGATGTTGCTTCAATATATCCACATAATTTTCCTCACTCATGATGCCATCTACTTTGTGAAGTGCACCAGTCCTTCCTGCAGCAAAGCAACATGATGCTGCCACTCCAGTGCTTCATGGTCGGGATGGTGTTCTTCTGACTTGTTTTACTGTTGCAAGCCTCCCCCTTTTTCCTCCAAACATAACGATGGTCATTAAGGCCAAACAGTTCTATTTTTCTTTCATCAGACCAGAGGACATTTCTCCAAAAAGTAGTTGAAAGCCGTAGTCTGGCTTTTTTTATGGCGGTTTTGGAGCAATGGCTTCTTCCTTGCTGAGTGGCCTTTCCAGGTTATGACGATATAGGACTCGTTTTACTGTATATATAGATACTTTTGTACTTGTTTCCTCCAGCATCTTCACAAGGTCCTTTGCTGATGTTCTGGGATTGACTTGCACTTTTCGCACCAAAGTACGTTCATCTCTAGGAGACCGAACGCATCTCCTTCCTGAGCGGTATGACGGCTGCGTGGTCCCAGGGTGTTTATACTTGCGTACTATTGTTTGTACAGATGAACGTGATCCCTTCAGGCATTTGGAAATTGCTCCCAAGGATGAACCAGACTTGTGGAGGTCTACAAAAAAATAATTCTGAGGTCTTGGCTGATTTCTTTAGATTTTCCCATGATGTCATGCAAAGAGGCACTGACTTTGAAGGTAGGCCTTGAAATATATCCACAGGTACACCTCCAATTGACTCAAATGATGTCAATTAGCCTATCAGAAGCTTCTAAAATCATGACATAATTTTCTGGAATTTTTCAAGCTGTTTAAAGGCACAGTCAACATAGTGTATCTAAACTTCTGACCCACTGGAATTGTGAATTGTCTGTAAACAACATTTGTTGGAAAAATTACTTGTCATGCACAATGTAGATGTCCTAACCGACTTGCCAAAACTATAGTTTGTTAACAGGAAATTTGTGGAGTGGTTGAAAAGCAAGTTTTAATGACTCCAACCTAAATGTATGTAAACTTCTGACTTCAACTGTACATGTAGGTAGAGAGGGAAACACAGAAATTCTGGGTAGCCGTTTAATTAACTGTTCAGCAATATTATCGCTTTGGGGTAGAAGCTGTTCAGGAGCCTTTTTGTCCCAGACATGGCGCTCCGGTACCGTTTGCTGTGTGGCAGCAGAGAGAACTGACTGTGACTTGCGTGGCTGGAGTATTTGATCATTTTTAGGGCCTTCCTCTGACTCCGCCTGGTATAGAGGTCCTGGATGGCTGGGAGCTCGGCCCCAGTGATGTACTGGTTCGTACAGACTACCCTCTGTAGAGCCTTGCGGTCAGATGCCGAGCTCTCAATGGTGCAGCTGTAAAACGTTTTGAGGATCTGCAGATCTTTTCAGCCTCCCGAAGGGGTAGAGGCGTTGTCGTGCCCTCTTCATGACTGTGTTAGTGTGTTTGAAACCACGATAGTTCCTTAGTGATGTGGACACCGAGAAACTTGAAGCTCTCAACCATCTCCACCACAGTCCTGTCGATGTGAATGGGGTCGTGCTTGGCCCTACGTTTTCATGTATACCACGATCAGCTCCATTGTCTTGCTGATGTTGAGGGAGAGGTTGTTGTCCGAGCACCACACTGCTTACCCAGAAGTCAGTGAATGTTCCTGAGTGGCCGAGTTACAGTTTACACTTAAATTTGCTTGACATTCTATGGCAAGACCTGAACATTGTTGTTTAGGAATGATTAACAACCAATTTGACAGAGCTTAAAGAATTTTAAAACGAATAATGGGCAAATGTTGCACAATCCAGGTGTGTAAAGCTCTTCGAGACTCACCTAGATAGACTCACAGGTGTAATCTAACATGTATTAAATCAGGGGATTGAGTCTTTATTTAATCAAAATATATTGCTGTTTTATTTTTCATTATTATATATTTTTTTTTACAAATGATAATTTTTCTTCCTCTGACAGAATATTTTGTGTAGCTCGTTGAGTCTGCACTCCATAACGATTTAATTAGCCTACATGTATTTTATTTGTATATATATTATATATCAACTGTTACTAATAATAATCCTCAGCAACAACCACACGGCCGTGGCAGCATTTACAGAGGTAAGCAAATATAGGTCAACAAAACAATATAATTAAATGGAATAATAATGTAGGCTGTAACAACTGAAGGGAACTAACAGGACGGGAACTGTTAGGAACTGAAGGGAACTGTTAGGACTCTCTACGGTCGATACTGATTGTGGCTAATATTTACCTTGATAGAAATAGGAAACAGAGAAAGTCTGTGTAGCCTATAACTAAGACATTCGAGGGTGCCCATCCCTGCAAGTAAAAAGGCAGTACAATTTCAATTCTGCATAATGGCACAGCATTTCATAAACTTTACTGTTCATGAAATGCTGCCATTTGACTGGTTTCACATTCGTTTCCAGTGATTATAAGATAAAATAGATCTAAAACAACGTATATTTACAATCCCCTTATCCAAACGCATTACTCATTTACCTAGCTCTTATCAATAGCTCTCATTAAGTTGTAAATGCTGAATAAACTGAATAAACTTTGAATCTTGAAAATAAGACTAGATCACTCTTAACTTATAACATTGTATATGCCTTTACTGTGTCAATCAGTTAGTGAAAATAGTGTGACCTTCAATACACTGATAGTCATTATATATCATGTTTTTATAAAGCTCATTCTAAAAACCACACTCTTAGTCCTAGTATCTTCTCCATTTGCTATTTTCTTCTTACACCACACTTTTTGGACAAGGTAAAAAAATTATGTTATAGGGTATTTAGTGCAAAAACATTTGTCAAACAGAACTCAATGACTTGTTTTACTGTGCAAAAGCAATAGAACAGGGAAGAAAACAAGCCTTGACCAACCCCCACGCCTCCATCCAAGATTTGCTATGACATCAAACCACAATGCACCGCAGTGTTTGCAGTTTACCCGCCTTCTCCATGGCAATGGGGCTAGTACGTCCCCTTATTCAAATAAAATACGAAAAAAACGTGATTTCTGTCCAATCTGCGCGCTCTGAAGTGACATAATGGAATTTACGAGGATAGAAAAGGTAGCGGCAGCATGCGAGCGCACACATTGGAACTTCTACCCCTCTAGTCGGGAGATTAACCATCGACTGTTTCTTATCAATTGTCAAGGGAAAAAACGACAACATTTGAGGCAAAGGGTGATTTGTACCCTGAACTTGGAGAAGGGGTAGGGCAACTTAAAAGAGCATTTGATTTAATGTTATGCAAATTACGCATCGTTTCCTCGACAGCAACTGAGAGGTTATGGGAACCCCTCTTTCTGTCGTAAGGCTCTGCTGACTTTTTACAGCTGCTGTCATCTTAGATTTAGTCTTTTACCAAAATATGATGAAGAATGACATTCATTTAAACCTTGTAGATGCCACTAATCTAAAGCCCCATCTCCGCGACGCCGAGAGCATTCTCAACTCCCCGGACCTTGGGCTGCTGAAACTGGCTTCCCCGGAGCTGGAGAGACTCCTCATTCAGTCCAACGGAATGGTCGTAACAACACCGACCTCTCAGTTCCTCTACCCCAAGTCAGTAACTGACGAACAGGAGTTTGCCGAGGGATTCGTCAAGGCTCTGGAGGACTTACACAAACAGAACCAGCTGAACGGGGGGACTTGCGCTCAAATGAACAGTCTCGACCTAAGTACCAACGTGGCTCCCGTCACTGTACACATGGACTTACCCGTCTATACGAACTTGAACAGTTATGGTAATGGGCCTTTGGGTACCACTGTCAATTACTCCACAGACACTGTACCCTTCCCACCTCCTCCCTCTCACCATTTAGGTGGCACACAGCAGCAACAAGCACATTCCCGGTTGCAATCCTTGAAGGATGAGCCGCAGACAGTCCCTGACTTGCACAGCTTCGGCGACAGTCCACCACTGTCACCTATCAACATGGACACACAGGAGCGCATTAAAGCCGAGAGGAAAAAGCTGCGGAATAGAATTGCTGCGTCCAAGTGCCGAAAGAGGAAACTGGAGAGGATATCCAGACTCGAAGACAAAGTCAATAACCTAAAAACTCAAAACACTGACCTGGCCTCAACGGCAAGTGTACTCCGGGATCAAGTGGCTCAGCTAAAACAAAATGTTTTGAATCATGTGAACAGCGGATGCCAATTGTTGCCACATCAAGTTCAAGTGTACTAATCGCAGGACGACATTGGTCAACCAGCATAAATAAGCTCAATATCTGTTCTCTTGTTGGCTCTCAAATATCTCAATTATGCACGTAGAGCCATCGACTTTACAGACTAAAAGGACTTCACTAATGTACATTTTCTGTTTACACATTCTTTATCATGTGTGTAAGACTGGATCAAACCAGTTCATCATTATTGTATTACTATATCATAGCCTTATACTGAATAAATACATATTTGCATGTTTATTGACAAACTCGAATGTTACCTAAGAGGGTGTCATTGGGTGCAAGTAATTTTTTAAATATTTTTTTTATTTTTTTTACCCCTTTTAACGTTTACAAGCAAGCACTTGTACATTTTATATTCAATGCTCCAGTGTCTTATTTCAGTCTTATCTTAATGTGAAACTGTTGTCACCTTTTTGTTGCACTGAATATTTCCCTTCACATTCCTATTTTACTTGGATTCAGTTATCAAATAAACCTTGCTTGGTAATTCAAGGCACGTGTTTTGCTGTCTGTTGGTTCAGTTTTCTGATTCATTTTGAAGCAACAAAACAAGATCCTACACACCAATGTCTTCACAAGCGACAGTAAGCCTTTATACTAGTTGCGTTTTCACAATAGGATAAATTATTGGGTGGGGCACACAAGGATATTGCTCAATACATATTTGGAAAGTCCAATAAATGATGATTTGGGTCCAACCCACCATTACAATGTATTTGATATAAATACACTTTTTAGTACAATATTCCCATGGGACACTTTTACACTTATTTATGTGAATTTTACAAGTTTGCATATTAGCCAACTTTATTAGGCCTAGATTGACTCCTAACTCTGGCTTCATGTCCGGAGAATGGATTCCATCGTGACATTGTAGCATTTAGCATATTGGATACAAACGTATCCATTCCTCGCAGGAAGTCCGTTTGCTGTGATATGTCCGTGAATTGTGTATCAACATGGTGTGTTGTGCCCTCTGCTGGTGTAATACGATAGGCCTATTGCAGAAATTAGACTGTTTTTTATTTATTTATTTTATTTCACCTTTATTTAACCAGTTAGGCTAGTTGAGAACAAGTTCTCATTTACAACTGCAACCTGGCCAAGATAAAGCAAAGCAGTTGGACACATACAACAACACAGAGTTACACGTGGAATAAACAAACATACAATCAATAATACAGTGGGAAAATCTATATACAGCATGGGCAAATGAGGTTGAATAAGAAATTGTGCTGTAGATGAGTTCATGTATTGATTAAGTATACGAAATGTCATCTAATTAGTTGTATCAACACCATTTTTTTGTTCAATTGAGTGCCGGTTATGCTGGTAGGTCTACGTATGATCATTTAGTCCAAAGCAAAAATGAAGACTACTTTTAGTTACTTTATACAGTATGAAAATGTTTGCATATGACCAAGTTGTGGTAGCACAGTTGACTGTTGGTGTTGTTTTTGTAAGTCAAACCTGTAATAATGCTTCATGGATCATTTTATGACAAGGTCATCTCCGGTATAGACACCTTAGTGTAGACAGCCAGACACCTATGAAACAGATGGTCCCTGCTTGCTTTGAACGCAGCCTCAGAGACCACTCTATAGATACCGTAGCCAGACACCTATGAGACAGTGAATAATAGATGGTCCCAGCTTGCTTTGAATTTGCAGCATCAGTACCAGGGCTATAAAAGATGTGATGTTGCAGGGGCTGGCAGGCTCCTGGAAGCAATGTTTACGAGCCAAATGAGATGGTGCAACTGCTGTGTTTGTGAGTGTGTGTCTTCTGTATTTCTATGTGAGACGCACACTACATAATGATAGTGGTGAACATGCATCAATGAGGAAAACTGCGAATTTGCAACAGGCCAAACTTTTATTATTGTCATTGAATTCCACAACATGTACAGCAGATTTGGTCATGTTCACATTTTAACATTTTGACACCATATTCCCTTATTGTTATAACATTAGTTGTTGTATTCCCATAATAGAAGTAAAAAGTAAAAATCTATGTAAACCAAGTCAACAGTACTTTGCAGAACAGTATTCGGTGGATGCACAATAAAAATAAAAATAAAAACACAAAAAAACTATGAAATAAATTCCAAAAACAAGCAACACTTTGGATCTTTTGAAAAACTGCAATACCTTCCTGACAGCGCAAACCTTATTGGATGCCTTCAAGGTTGCCTTCGTAGCAAAGCAATGGAATAAAAACATCATCTGAAATACTCTTATTGTACTCTTCTAAATTTACACTCATGCCAAATGTTTATTTTTCTCACAAGCTTTGGTGACATCCAAGATCCTCACTATCTCTCACTATAAATCCACAAATTTTACAAGAGATTTTAAAACCACTAGTATATTTGTGTAAATGTTTTTTTTTTGACAGTAACAGCTTGGCTGTTGAACATGGTTATTCCCTCTTTTAACATCTTTCCAGATTCAGTTCTATACTACCTAGGAATAGCAGCAAGGTAAAACTTACCCGACACCCTTGGTTTCTTTTTTTTTTTTGGGGGGGGGGGGGTGTATACCCGACACACTTTATATAGTAGATCTACTGTCAGCAAGCTCTACTGTTTGAAGTGCTGTTCAGTGGTACTGCATATTGCTTTTTATTAAAGAAAGTGACACATTCATTCACAAGCAGGCCTAGAACTAATGCAGATAAAATAAGAGTTTCAGATTTTGTCTTTTTTTTTTGCAAGCCTGGAGTCAATACAACACACAATCCACGCATGAAACATATGACTAAAATGCATTTACAGTTTGTTTCATAGAAATGAAGACGGCATCGGCGAGGAGGAGGACAGTTTACAGAGGGGGGTGGGGGTGTCTCTGGATACTACTGAGATGGCAGACTCACAGCCATAATATAGTAGAGCAAAATTATGTTGAAAATGTAATGATGATCAAATATTGTTGTTATTGTAACTACAGTAGTATTATTCTAATATTATTGTTACACATTGTCATTATTGTCTCACATCAAAACTTTGGTATGACTCAGTGAAGTATACATTGGACAGTTTCATCAATTGAGGATGCTTGAATGACTGATCTATTTGTATGATTATTTCGCACTCATTCACTCTAGTAAAGACAGCCATTTGTCAACAACATAGAAAAGTTCACTCGTAAACATCACAAAGGTCTTAAGGGTGGTTTCGATCGCTTACAATGAGTAATAATATATTCTCTCATTTCAATGGAAACTTGCCTGGATTGAGACCTTGGACTCAATATCAATTCAAAGACAAGAGGCAAAAGGCCATTCAGGTTTTTCTTTCCTAAATTAAACGGTTGACTAAATTTGCGCTCAAACAGTCTCAAGGGTTAGTGTTTAATCTTACACATATTTTACTGCAAATTGTTCCAATCACACACACACTACAAACCCATAAACTCTTTGTTGCATAAGCCTACGCTTGTGTGCATTAAAGGTAGACTCAGCAAAATGACATTGCCACGAGCAGCATCGCAGATATTGCGATGAGTGAGATGCAAGACACAGTATCTGCGCATCAAGCTGTTTGAGCATGGTAGGTACGGGACCAAAACAGCAGAAGATTACCGTCGCTCTTTAATGCTCTTAGTTATTGTGGATATTGGCCCTGGTTTACTTGTGCACCTACATCATATCTACCTTTAAGTACTTACAAGCTGTGGGACAAAAACAGCCGTTGCCAAAACTGAGCAAAACATATTTTTTTATCCTGTTATTGTACAGGACACAGTATGATTTCTATATTATTTAACCTCACTTGTGCAGTCTCTTGTATCCTATTTCAAGTCATAAGGAGCCAAGTATTGCCTCTGATATAACATGCACATTGTAATTCATTATTTCTCACAAAAATACAAAATAAGATCATTGAAATGGATGTAAAAGGTGAGCGATGCTGATATACTTCAGCTATGCCCTGGTTCCGTGGCTTCAGCCTCTTTCCATGCAAACTAGCATTAATCTTAACAGCTCTTAGTGAGTGTATTTGCAAGTACCTGAGAGCGGTATAGTAGGAGCAAAGATGTTTCATGTAAATGGGCATAGGGGGATGACAATGAGATTAATTAAACCATAAATAAATTGATTCAGAGAAAATCTACAGCATTGACCTCTCATATCTTCATAGATCGTTTCTTTATGCTTTTTTTTAAACCATTTTTTCTAATGGATCCCTTAGATATTATATTATGCACATTATTTACATACACATTTAAACCAAACATATACAGTACCAGTCTAAAATGCCAAGAGTGTGCAAAGCTGTCATCAAGGTAAAAGGTGGCTACTTTTAAGAATCTCAAATATAAAATATATTTGGATTTGTTTAACACTTTTTTGGTTACTACATGATTCCATAGTTGTTATTTCATCGTTTTGAAGTCTTCACTATTATTCTACAATGTAGAAAATAGTAAAAAATAAAGAAACACCCTGGAATGAGTAGGTGTGTCCAAACTTTTGACTGGTACTGTATACAGAATGTCTGTGTTTCTTTTGACCTATCTATAATTTGTTTTTTTTATACGCGAAAAGCTTTACAAAGGAAAGCGGTACCAGTATACAAAACATAAGGTACATAAAAAAAAAAAGGCTGATTGGACAAAAATTTGACACAGGAAATGATGTTATACCAGTGACTGATGCAATCCAATATATGTTTTCTTGTATTTCACACAGACAGGGGACTTAGACAGTATATATGCACTCGGCTTCAATATCTCTGTTTCCAAAGTATTAACCTCTTTATGACAACACATACTTTAATATGGAATTCCATCCGTCTCTAACAAAGGCTTTTATCAGAAAACCATTAGTCTGAGAAAATAAGGTAAACAATGATGAAGATTTGGGGCAGACCCTGGATAGAGAATTTAAGACCAGTGAGGACCCGAGTAAAGGAAGCAGAGGACACGAGAATCATGTGAGAAACAGAGTGAACATCACCTATTCACCCATATGGAGTGATTCATTGATTTGTGGGGAAGAGGGGGGTGTGAGGGGACCTGAGGATGAGTTGATGGTGTGTGTGGGGGGGTCGCTCAGCTTTAGCATGCACAGTCCTGTTGGGGGGGTGCGGGCTGCTCGGTGAGCTGGGGCCCCTGTTTAGCCCCTGTAACTGCCGGGTCAGCGGCATCCAAGCTCTCAGACATCTTTTCGCAGATTATGTCCACCAGGCGCTCAAACGTCTGTTTCACATTGATGTTATCTTTGGCACTGGCCTCAAAGAACTCGAACCCTGGAACATGGTGTTATAATGGTGTTGGATTTAAATGTTTACCAAACTAGCCATACGTGATCAGTAATCCTGCCCATTGGTTTCTGAAGCTATTGTGAGCAAACTTCGTGTTTTGTCATTCCTGTATGACATGACATTTGGTGGTAGCTGGGAGATCTGTGTTCAACAGCCAATTCGGCACAATTCTTTTTATGTTTGCTTATGATGCTGTTCCACCTCCTGATCGCATTTACTCTGGATAAGAACTTCTACCAAGCGATTGCAATCAAATTATACATGTTATTGTTGCTGACAACTCATATGATAAAATCAAATCATCAGATAAGAAGTACCATTAACATCAGCAGTATCATTGAATTGTATAGCTCATGTAGTTATGGTGGGCACTGTGAGCTGGTGTTGTGTGACTTGAACTCACCCATGTGTTCAGAAAGCTGCCTGCCCCTGTCTCCTGCCACCACCCTCTCGTCCTCCATGTCACACTTGTTGCCTACTAGCAGGACCTGGGCGTTGTCCCACGAGTACGTCTTAATCTGGGTCGACCTATGGCAGCCATACAGAAAGGTTCAGTATTGGAAAAGATTACACACACACACACACCGGTTTTGAGCAGGTACTTGAGGTCAAAGAGACACAATGATGATCTGAGGATCGAAACATTGTTTCAATAAACCACTCTTACTAAGAACATAGATTGTAGTGTGCAGTCTGCAGAGACATGGTCCACTGCAGAGCCATTGAAAGCTTAGGTGACATTTTCACTGCACTTATCCAACACTCAAGGGTCATCTAAAATGAGTTTGGAATAATGCAGCTTGCGATACGATTAATGTTTATTTGAGGTTATTGTGAGTAATAGTATTTGGTTACACGCAAACTTCACCGGCCACATTATGTAAGCAAGTGTTGAAAATAAATGTACACATACATGTTATTCAATCATTTTACCCACGTGAACAAGCGCCTGCTTAGCCAAACGTTAAAATAGAACTTAGTTTTATTTGAGACGCTCCTTATTGGATATCAGGAAGATACAAATCCAAGTCCCCTCCTTATTGGATATCAGGAAGATACAAACCCACGTCCCCTCCTTATTGGATATCAGGAAGATACAAACCCAAGTCAGGAAGATACAAACCCAAGTCCCCTCCTTATTGGATATCAGGAAGATACAAACCCAAGTCCCCTCCTTATTGGATATCAGGAAGATACACACCCAAGTGGATGCTTTTTGTCTGGGGATTAATCGTTGTAATTAGAGAAACACACGACTTTGTCTGACTCCGGTTCAAAATTATATACTGAACAAAAATATCAAACTAAACATGTAAAGTGTTGAACCTTCATTTCATTAACTGAAATATAACATCCCAGAAATGTTCCATACGCACAAAAAGCTTATTTACTTCTACTTTTGTGTACACATTTGTTTACATCCCTGTTAGTGAGCATTTCTTCTTTGCCACGATAATCCACCCACCTGACAGGTGTGGCATATCAAGAAGCTGATTTAACGGCATGATCATTACACAGGTACACCTTGAGCTAGGGACAATAAAATGCCACTCTAAAATATGCAGTTTTGTCACAACATAAGTTTTGAGGGAACGTGCAATTGGCATGTTGATTGCAGGAGAGTCCACCAGTTGTTGTTGTTGTCAGAACATTGAATGTTCATGTCACTACCATAAGCCACCTCCAACGTTGTTTTAGAGAATTTGGTAGAAGCGAGGTCCAACCAACGAGAGCGTACAGGTCGCAATGGTGGGTAGTGTATGGGGCTTTGGTGACAAAACGGATGGCACTGTGATAGACTGCATCCAGTTTGTTGAGTAGAGTGTTGGAGGCTATTTTACCAGATGAACCAGGTGATGTCAACTATACAACTGCGCTTGCTTCATACTCATCGCCAAACCCACTGGCTACAGGTTATCTACAAGTCTCTGCTAGGTAAAGCCCCGCCTTATCTCAGCTCACTGGTTACCATAGCAGCACCCACTTGTAGCACACGCTCCAGCAGGTATATCTCACTGGTCACCCCCAAAGCCAATTCCTCCTTTGGTCATCTTTCCTTCCAGTTCTCTGCTGCCAATGACTGGAACGAACTGCAATCATCTCTGAAGCTGGAGACTCATATCTCCCTCACTAGCTTTAAGCACCAGCTGTCAGAGCAGCTCACAGATCACCGCACCTGTACATAGCCCATCTGTAAACAGCCCATCTACCTATCTCAAATCAAATCAAATGTTATTTGTCACATACACATGGTTAGCAGATGTTAATGCGAGTGTAGCGAAATGCTTGTGCTTCTAGTTCCGACAATGCAGTAATAACCAACAAGTAATCTAACTAACTAATTCCAAAACTACTGTCTTATACACACAAGTGTAAGGGGATAAAGAATATGTACATAAAGATATATGAATGAGTGATGGTACAGATGGTATAGTTAAAGTGGCTAGTGATACATGTATTACATAAAGATGCAGTAGATGATATATAGAGTACAGTATATACGTATACATATGAGATGAATAATGTAGGGTATGTAAACATTATATTAGGTAGCATTGTTTAAAGTGGCTAGTGATATATTTTACATCATTTCCCATCAATTCCCATTATTAAAGTGGCTGGAGTTGAGTCAGTGTGTTGGCAGCAGCCACTCAATGTTAGTGGTGGCTGTTTAACAGTCTGATGGCCTTGAGATAGAAGCTGTTTTTCAGTCTCTCGGTCCCAGCTTTGATGCACCTGTACTGACCTCGCCTTCTGGATGATAGCGGGGTGAACAGGCAGTGGCTCGGGTGGTTGTTGTCCTTGATGATCTTTATGGCCTTCCTGTAACATTGGGTGGTGTAGGTGTCCTGGAGGGCAGGTAGTTTGCCCCCGGTGATGCATTGTGCAGACCTCACTACCCTCTGGAGAGCCTTGCGGTTGTGGGCGGAGCAGTTGCCGTACCAGGCGGTAATACAGCCCGCCAGGATGCTCTCGATTGTGCATCTGTAGAAGTTTGTGAGTGCTTTTGGTGACAAGCCGAATTTCTTCAGCCTCCTGAGGTTGAAGAGGCGCTGCTGCGCCTTCTTCACGATGCTGTCTGTGTGGGTGGACCAATTCAGTTTGTCTTTTGTGACCACACCACGTCTCGTTAGCCATAAGGCATACGCCCCCGCCCCTCTTCTTACCAGAAAGATGTTTGTTTCTGTCGGCGCGATGCGTGGAGAAACCAGCTGGCTGCACCGACTCCGATAGCGTCTCGCCAGTGAGCCATGTTTCCGTGAAGCAAAGAACGTTACAGTCTCTGATGTCCCTCTGGAATGCTACGCTTGCTCGGATTTCATCAACCTTGTTGTCAAGAGACTGGACATTGGCGAGAAGTATACTGGGGAGTGGTGCACGATGTGCCCGTCTCCGGAGTCTGACCAGAAGACCGCTACGTTTCCCTCTTTTACGAAGTCGTTTTTTTGGGTCGCCGGCTGGGATCCATTCCGTTGTCCTGGGTGAAAGGCAGAACACAGGATCCGCTTCGCGAAAGTCATATTCTTGGTCGTACTGATGGTGAGTTGACGCTGCTCTTATATTCCGTAGTTCTTCTCGACTGTATGTAATGAAACCTAAGATGACCTGGGGTACTAATGTAAGAAATAACACGTAAAAAAAACTAAAAACTGCATAGTTTCCTAGGAACGCGAAGCGAGGCGGCCATCTCTGTCGGCGCCGGAAGTACCTCATCCCCATATTGTATTTATGTATTATGTAATTAAGGAAACACCGACATAGTCTTAATTGGGCATTGGGCCACCACAAGCCAGAACAGCTTCAATACACCTTGGCATAGATTCTACAAGTGTCTGGAACTCTATTGGAGGGATGTGACACCATTCTTCCACAAGAAATTCCATCACTTGGTGGTTGATGGTGGTGGAAAATGCTGTCTCAAGAGCCACTCAAAACTCTCCCATAAGTGTTCAGTTGGGTTGAGATCTGGTGACTGAGACGGCCTAGACATATGACTTACATATTGTTTTCATGCTCATCAAACTGTTCAGTGACCACTCGTGCCCTGTGGATGGGGGCATTGTCATCCTATGAGGGCATAGCCATGGTAGCCAAAACAGGAGGTTAGTTGCTTTATTAACTCACGAACCACACCTGTGTGGAGCCCCTGGCTTTCAATATACTTTGTATCCCCCATTTACTCAAGTGTTTCCTTTATTTTGGTAGTTACCTGTATATATAGTATATGTGTCTCAAGCCCAATGGTCTTTATTTAGAAAAGATCAACAAATTCTTATCACTTCGTAGGCCTTTCTGAAGAAAAGGTCAACAAACCTTTTGTGCCAATTGGACCTCCTCCAGTCAGGCCTGTACTGTATCAAGGAACACTGGTCTGTGTTTGTCCTCTGTTTTACTACTATTTGCCATATGGTCACATGACCACACCACATTCCTGAGCAATCACTTACCAGTCCTGCACAGCATTAAAGGACTCCTCATTGGTGATGTCATACATGAGGATGAAGCCCATGGCACCGCGGTAGTAAGCCGTGGTGATAGTCCTGTACCTCTCCTGCCCTGCCGTATCCTAGAAATATGACACACACACACACACACATACACACGGAGGTTGCATGAAAACGAGCACCACAGCCTATTTGACATGCACCACAGTCAAATTGACATTGACAGCGATCGTCCCACGCACACCAATAACGACAGAACATTAAAACCCTCCGGTGATTTCAAACAGTCTACCCGCAGACTGCTTTTGCTGCCAACAGATGAAGATGGGGTATCAGTAGCTTTTACAGCTCCTGACGCATTTCCACTGTGACTTGCCAAATTTCGCCTCCCTTCCTTGGTTGGCAAGCCGGGGGGTGGAGGGGGCAGATTGAGTTACGGCCTAAGCTCTAATGAATGCTCAGGGAATGAGGCCTCCCTGACAACCCAATACTGCATCTCTCTAAACTGTGGAGCAACATCAGCCCCAATCCCCATTACACACAACACTATGCTGGTTAGGCTTCATTTTAGGGTAGTAATCAAATTGTTGCTTTTTGTATGAGCAATGTCTAGCATGCATAATGAATCTGAATACACATGTAAATATGTAAATTGGGTGAGATATGTACATTATATGGTGTGTAACAAATGTGCTTGTTTATGTTTTAGGTCATATTTTAATTATCAGCATTCACAGCTTTTTCAATTTTACTCCACTTGAGTGCAGGCGAAGCTGACTGTATGCTGTACTGGGAGGTGGGGGATGGGGATGGGGAGCAGTGTGTGTATAGGTGGTGGTGGTGGTTGGGGGGGGGGGATATACTCAAGAGAAGTGTGTAGTAATGGGGGAGGGTGCAAACTTCAGAGTCATTGCCCTGGGAAAAGGCTGACCACAGACCAAGCCTTTCCTCAACACACATACACTTATCCTCTTTCACCAGCCCCCAGTGTTTGATGCACAATATGGATGTCCAGTAGAGACTGCAGTGCCCCACTGCACAAACTGGTTGAATCAACATTGATTCAACATACTTTGTCAACGTATTGTGATGTGGAATCTATGTGGGAAATACATTGGATTCGAAAAAAGGGATCAACATAAACTGTTGTTTTGAGGGTGAAATTTCAACCACAGCTATGTCACCATGGTAACCAAATTTCAACATAAACCTTCTAGAAAATATGTTGAATTTGTACCTTTAAAAATTTCAGCTTTTCAACATTATATCCACTATCAGAATTTGTTTTTAAATAGTCTGGGCATCACCTCCTACTGGAGAATTGATCTATCTACAGCTACCCTTTGGTCTTCCATCCAAGGTTTTAACCAAGGCCCAGCCCTGCTTAGCTATGATATTTGTCATTGATTATTAACAATGTGCTATCATGAGAATGATTGTTGAGAGGGCCCCACTTAAAAATGAAATAGATTCCCTATTAAAGTCATTCCAAAGGGTAGGTTTAACTTACCAAATTAAATGTGACCATACTTTATCAATCATCAATGATGCTATTTAGGCCTATATGGCATTTGCAAAGTCATCAACAGCAACTGTTTGAGTTCAACCCAGAATTCAACAAAAAATAGAATACAATAGGCCAAATATCAACATTTGAAGGAGAAGTATTTTCTACTTGGATAGTTCCACCTCTGCCACTGACTTAGTCTGGCTTTTATTCACATCTCCATCTCAAACAAAAATCATAGTTAAATAAAATGAATCAATCAAATCAAACTTTATTTAAAGTTTGATTTGATTTTTAACACATCAATTATTAATTTGTAGACAAACTGGAATTAAAGCCAGACTAAGTCAGTGTTACAGATGGAACTATCCAAACAGAAGATAAATATTCTTAAAATGTTGCTATCTGGTTGCATTGACAACTAAACCCAATTCCTATGTGGCCCAGCTGGTGGAGCATTGCAATTCTAATGCCAGGGTTATGGGTTCGATTCCCATGTGGGACTAGTATTAAAATGTATGCCGTCACTCTGGATAAGGGTGTCCGCTAAATCTAACTAAATATTACTTTTGAAATACAATAAATAGCTTATTAACATGTCTACAAGTTAACCAAAAAAAAGTAGATACATCTCTTTTATATGTTGATATTTGGTTGCATTGTCAACCAAACACAATTCAACACTACTTTGTAATACAGTAAATAGCCTAAAGTTAAAGGAGACATATGAAATATTTGTGAATTTTAATTTAATTGGAATCATAGTGTCACAATGTTTAAAAAAAAAAAAAACGATTTTGGGCCCACACGAAATGATATACAGCTTGTTCAGCCTTCCTATTGGTCAACAAAAGCCAGACTGGCTCGATGTCAAATTGGCAGGCTGCACCCCCCTCTCTTCCATCAACGTCTCTCAGAGACGTGGTTATCATCTCACAAGCAGAATCATCAATGGCAGAAATCGCCTTGCCATTACCTGGTTGATAAAATTCTAGAATGTTGGTCTCCCGAGAGGTGCAGCGGTCTAAGGCACATTGCAGTGCTAGAGGCGTCACTACAGATCCGGGTTTGATCCCAGGAGACACATGAGGCGGTGCACAACTGGCCCAGCATCGTCTGGGTTAGGGGAGGGTTTGGTATTTTATCAGGATCCCCATTAGCTGTTGCAAAAGTAGCAGCTACTATTCCTATTTGGTTGCCAGCTGTACGGCGTTTCCTCCGACACATTGGTGCGGCTGGCTTCCGGGTTAAGTGGGCAGTGTGTCAAGAAGCAGTGCGGCTGGTGGGGGGGTTGTGTTTCAGAAGACGCATGGCTCTTGACCTTCGCCGCTCCCGAGTCCGTAAGGGTGTTGCAGCGATGGGACAAAACTGTAACTACCAATTGGATATCACGAAAAAGGGGTAAAAAGTACAAAAATAATAATACAATTTAAAGATTCTGTTCATGTGACAAAACAAGCAATTTATTGTGTAAAGAATCATTTCACCATCTAAAGCGCTGTGGAATATATTTTCAATTACAAAAAATATCGTACTTTCAGCTGTTTGAAAGTGAAGTACAAAACCGAAAGTAAAAAGACACAGAAATGCAGCATCACATTCGTGGAAACCAAGACTGTTCTCAGGGCAGGCCTGGTTTTATCTAGATACTGTATGTTCAAGTCACGTCTGGGATAATTTTTGCATTTTAGCTAACCCTAAACCTTTTCCTAACCTGCCATGTTAATTATCCTAACATGCCACGTTAATGATCCGAACCTGCTACAAAAAGTTGCTTCTGCTAGTCAAAACTGGCAGATCTGCCATGAGAATAGTCTTAGTTTCCACTAATGCCATACAGCCACAGAAACCACCATGCCATTACCTGGTTGCTAAAATTAAATTGTTCGACTAATTTCATTTTATGTGAAAATACAAGCAATTCATAGTAAACAGAATCATTGCACCATCTAAATCGCTGTGAAATATCTTGTTTTCAACTGTTTAAAGCTGGTGGACAAAACTGAAAGTAAAATGCTCAAGCGCGAGTGGTTTCCACTAGATTCCACAGACACAAAGTCTCCAACATGTTGCAGGGAAATGGGATGTAGAGGAGGAAGTAGAGTTGTTTGTATTCAACCTAAGTGTTGTTGCAATTCACCTAGCTTCCACATGTGTGTACGTAGCACCTTTAAGGCTATCACACAAACTAATGTTACATTCAACCTAAATTGACTAACATATCCATGGACACATTTTGAGGTTACTGTAACTATGCATTCCTTCTTATGTAATCATATAAAGCGTGCTTGTTCAAGATAGCATGCATAGGTTATCACAGGTCTACCTATTGCTATAATAATCTACGCAGAATCTCGAACGGCATTAATCACTTGCACTATGTACTTTTAATGTAATCTCAACTGCAGTCCAGGTCATTTGGTTCTGCTATTAGATGAAGCACAATGATCACATTCATCTGTTGTATAAATAAACAGAGTATCTGACATTGCATTCCCATTTGAACTTTGCTGTGCTTTTAAATGTTTGAAAGCCCAGTGATAAACATTTGGGTGACAACTAAACCAAAAATCTGAAATTGTTTTCCAATTGGAATTATTATTATTATTATTATTTTTTTTGATGGTTGAAAGTGTAGTGATAACACATTGGAAGTTCAACTAACTTTATGCTGTGTTTTTGAGCGAGTGAATACAGGGACAGAATTCTTCGTTACAGGGACATATCAACCGTATGAAAGGGTCTCCAAATCTCACCCAGATCTGTAACTTGATCCTCTTGTCATTCCTGTAGATGGTCTTCACCTTGAAGTCAATGCCCACCGTGCTGACGAAGGCTGGCGTAAAAGAGTCGTCTGCGTAGCGGAACAGGAAGCTGGTCTTGCCCACGCTGCTGTTTCCAATGATGAGGATCTTGAACATGTAGTCAAAGTTCTGGTCTGAGGACTCCTTCTGTCCATAGGTAGCTGTAGCTGAAGCCATCTGAAAGATTAGAGAGAGATTTTGTCAACCGACTGAAAATATCCCTTGTATTTGGAAGTATCATGGAAAGAGTTCCAATACTGATTCTTGGCGGATCACAGGGCAGTACTATTATTACATTGTGTTTCTATAAATGGCCTCCAACACTTCAGAAATACCTACTTCAAAGGTAAAGCCTAGGATAAGCAGTGGAGGCCATGTTCTAAGTACAGACGAAACGATACAGAATCCAAAGTGCCAAATATCCACACAGGGCCTGCTTAACCCCTTGTCAAACACACCTAGTACAAAAAGTGAGCAACCTCATCCATCACAGTGCAGTTCATCAGTGTTCACCAAGGCCAAGTAGTGGTAGTACTCAATAAGACACTAAGTTCTGAAACATCGATATACCAGAGGCACAAGAAGACAAGGCATTGCATCAAGAGACATTTAAAATCGGTTCCCTTCTGCGTGACAAGATATCAGTGGGCGAGGAAATTAGTCCCCTGACGGCTTCTCTTGCACCTGACAGGAATCAAAGCTTTTCGCACAAAGTGGAAAATTCTGAACCGCCTGATACTTACAACACCTCTTTAATTATGGGTTGCTGGTTTTACAGACCAATCATTCTGTCTCTCAAAAGATGTGAGCCATTGTGTACATATTTAGTCAGCTCTCAACAGTGCATTCTTGAAAGATAGAGCAGCCTACGCCACATGCCACAAAAAGGACTTCAAGTGGATTGACTGCTCGTCCTCTCAGGACATCTGCCCCCGTGATAGAACAGTATAGTTGTAAAGTGATTGATCGCATTGGCAGGGATCATATTGATCTTGTGGCGGGAATCGTATCTACTCTTTAGGGCAACAGTGACTTCACTTCAGCCCATCAGGATTCAAGGTCTCTTAAGGCTCCATCTATAGCACAAACATGTGCTTTTTGGTCTTAATTTAAGGTTAGAATTCGGCATTATTTTTAAGGCTAGGGTTAAGGTTAGGGTTAGGTTTAAAATCAGATTTTCTGACTTTGTGGCTGTGCCAGCTAGTGACCACTCTGCAGAGCTGCCTCCAGAACTAGATTCATGATCAAAAAAGCTAACCTGTGCGGAGTACATAGTGCATCTTTGACCTTAGTGCAACTGTACCCATAGTGCTATTTTAAGATTTACTGTGGCGCTGTTCATAGCTTTTCAACACAGGACTCTTGTAAAGAGTAGAGAAGGAAGTACAAATAAGGTCAATAGAAAAAGCATGCCAGAAATTGATATGCAACCGGATCAATACTGCAAACTCTAAATACATTCTAAATAAGTCTTGACAAAATAAACTGACAAAACAGACTATGCATCCTTCAATATAATACATCACAAATGTCCGGAACCTGAATCATACAGGTTCTGGTTTAGGTGTATCCATGACATGTCAAAATATCAGAGTGAAATTCAAAGTATTTTCTAACGTGTCTGCTTCTAGTCATGATGACAAAGATTTCTCTAAGCTTCCTCTGATGATAGATAGTCATATGACTCTGCCTTACTTGCTGTCCAGTGCTACTAGAAAAATACTGTTTGTCTCAAAGAACACTCTTAGCTTTGAACACTCAGGTTATGAGTGAAATAAGCTTGCTTGTGGGCCTGATAATTAATGTCCCCAACATTCAAAGCCATGTTATTTTGGCTATTGTTTCTGAAGAACATCATTTAGATGATAGGCCTAGACCTACCAGTACATAATTGCTGGACCTCACAAAGAGCTTATAGAGTGGTGAGAAGGAGTTTACTGTGCCCGGAAGCAAATTTACCATTCATTCTCTGTATTCTGGGTTCACTCAAACATCATTTTAAACTTTGCTTTACTGTGAAAAGTTACAGCTGATTTTGGGATTGTATATCGATTCTCTCTCCTTAAATATAAACCCTCTGATTTATTTGTTTCAGTCTTTGAATTGTTTAACTTTTCGCAAACAGCTCCTGATAATATCAGGGCATAAGAACTGTAATCTGTCTCCTGCATTAGCCTAATGTGCCCAGCTGGCGCACATGATCACAAGGCCCAAGCTAATTTCCCCCCGATTTTCCCTGGCTAAACTAAATTCAGTAAAAAAAGAAACGTCCCTTTTACAGGACCCTGACTTTCAAAGATAATTCATAAAAATCCAAAAAACTTCACAGATCGTCATTGTAAAGGGTTTAAACACTGTTTCCCATGCTTGTTCAATGAACCATAAACAATTAATGAACATGCACCTGTGGAACGGTCATTAAGACACTAACAGCTTACAGAAGGTAGGCAATTAAGGTCCCAGCTATGAAAACTTAGGACACTAAAGAGGCCTTTCTACTGACTCTGAAAAACACCAAAAGAAAGATGCCCAGGGTCCCTGCTCATCTGCGTGAATGTGCCTTAGGCATGCTGCAAGGAGGCATGAGGACTGCAGATCTGGCCAGCACAATAAATTACAATGTCCGTACTGTGAGATGCCTAAGACAGCACTACAGGGAGACAAGAGGGACAGCTGATCGTCCTCGCAGTGGTAGACCACGTGTAACAACACCTGCACAGGATCGGTACATCCGAACAACACACCTGCGGGACAGGTACAGGATGGCATCAACTGTCCGAGTTACACCAGAAACGCACAATCCCTCCATCAGTGCTCAGACTGTCCGCAATCGGCTGAGAGAGGCTGGACTGAGGGCTTGGAGGCCTGTTGTAAGGCAGGTCCTCACCAGACATCACTGGCAACAACGTCGCCTATGGGCACAAACCCACCGTTGCTGGACCAGACAGGACTGGCAAAAAGTGCTCTTCACTGACGAGTCGCGGTTTTGTCTTACCAGGGGTGACGGTCGGATTCGCATTTATCGTCAAAGGAATGAGTGTTACACCGAGGCCTGTACTCTGGAGCGGAATCAATTTGGAGGTGGAGGTTCCGTTATGGTCTGGGGCGGTGTGTCACAGCATCATCAGACTGAGCTTGTTGTCATTGCAGGCAATCTCAACGCTGTGCGTTACAGGGTAGACATCCTCCTCCCTCATGTGGTACCATTCCTTCAGGCTCATCCTGACATGATCCTCCAGCATGACAATGCCACCAGCCACACTGCTCGTTCTGTGCGTGATTTCCTGCAAGACAGAAATGTCAGTGTTCTGCCATGGCCAGCGAAGAGCCCGGATCTCAATCCCATTGAGCACGTCTGGGACCTGTTGGATCGGAGAGTGAGGGCTAGAGCCATTCCCCCCCAGAAATGTCCAGGAACTTGCAGGTTACTTGGTGGAAGAGTGGGGTAACATCTCACAGCAATAACTGGCAAATCTGGTGCAGTCCATGAGGAGGAGATGCACTGCAGTACTTAATGCAGCTGGTGGCCACACCAGATACTAACTGTTACTTTTGATTTTGACACCACCCCTTTGTTCAGGGACACATTATTCCATTTCTGTTAGTCACATGTCTGTGGAACTTGTTCAGTTTATGTCTCAGTTGTTGAATCTTGTTATGTTCATAAAAATATTTACACGTGAAGTTTGCTGAAAATACACGCAGTTGACAGTGAGAGAACGTTTCTTTTTTTGCTGAGTTTAGATGGCTAACTGAACTAAGCTAGTTTTCGTCCTCATTGCCAAACTTCATAAATACTGCACCCTCAACTTCAAAACTCCTTTGCTAGTTATGCAATCATGTAACTAAGACATTTTCTGGAAAGAAACATCCATTTTGTTTAATTATTTTGTTGAATGGTCATGACTGGTTCGAGATATCTGTCGTATGACGACAGTGGTGAAGGATATCATTGCTACTTAATGGGGATCCAACTTCCGTTTTGAGATCCTCTGGCGTAATTAGCGTAGAGTTATAGCTGGATGTTTCGACTGCTCTTAAAACTGTGACAACGGGCAACCTCGATGGAATATGTAGTCATTTTGCCAATACAGCTGGATATGTACACAAAATAGCAACTCAAGAAAATATGATACAATGAATGGCTAAATTGCTTCCGGACACTTAAGGGTCCGCAGAGCTCCTCCTCCCACTTACTATTGGAAACCCAATCATCGTTATTGACACCTCCCTTTCAAGAGATTTGTGCAATTTATCTAAATCTTATAAAAAATGCATTCTATTCAACTATTGACTGAAATATGCTTCTTGCAATGTCATGACAGGACTTGATGGTCCCTAGACTCCTTATGTCTTTCTAAGGACACAAGTCTGGCTGGCCAGGAGAACTAATCCCACAACTTGGGCAAAAAAAGATGACTTGAGTCTTGACTAGAGGTCGATCGATTATGATTTTTCAGCGCCGATACCGATTATTGGAGGACCAAAAAAAGCTGATACCGATTAAGCGGACAATTTTTAAAAATGTTTTGTAATAATGACAATTACAACAATACTGAATGAACACTTTTATTTTTATTTAATATAATGCCTCAAATAAATAATGAAACATGTTCAATTTGGTTTAAATAATACAAAAACAAAGTGTTGGAGAAGAAAGTAAAAGTGCAATATGTGCCATGTAAAAAAAAAGCTAATGTTTAAGTTCCTTGCTCAGAACATGAGAACATATGAAATCTGGTGGTTCCTTTTAACATGAGTCTTCAATATTCCCAGGTAAGAAGTTTTAGGTTGCTGTTATTATAGGAATTATAGGACTATTTCTCTCTATACCATTTGTATTTCATATACCTTTGACTATTGTATGTTCTTATAGGCACTTTAGTATTGCCAGTGTAACAGTATAGCTTCCGTCCTTCTCCTCGCCCCTACCTGGGCTCGAACCAGGAACACATCGACAACAGCCACCCTCGAAGCATCGTTACCCATCGCTCCACAAAAGCCGCGGCCCTTGCAGAGCAAGGGGAACAACTACTTCAAGGTCTCACAGCGAGTTACATCACCGATTGAAACGCTATTAGCGTGCACCCCGCTAACTAGCTAGCCATTTCACATCGGTAACCCCAGCCTAATCTTGGGAGTTGATAAGCTTGAAGTCATAAACAGCTCAATGCTTGAAGCACAGCGAAGAGCTGCTGGCAAACGCACGAAAGTGATGTTTGAATGAATACTTACGAGCCTGCTGCTGCCTACCACTGCTCAGTCAGACTGCTCTATCAAATATCAAATCATAGACTTAATTATAACATAATAACACACAGAAATACGAGCCTTAGGTAATTAATATGGTCAGATCCGGAAACTGTCATTTCGAAAACAAAACGTTTATTCTTTCATTGAAATACGGAACCGTTCCGTATTTTATCTAATAGGTGGCATCCATAAGTCTAAATATTCCTGTTACATTGCAAAGCCTTCAATGTTATGTCATAATTACGTAAAATTCTGGCAAATTAGTTCGCAACGAGCCAGGCGGCCCAAACTGTTGCATATACCCTGACTCTGCGTGCAATGATGCAAGAGAAGTGACACAATTTCCCTAGCTTAATATTGCCTGCTAACCTGGATATATTTTAACTAAATATGCAGGTTTAAAACAATATACTTCTGTTTTTTGATTTTAAGAAAGGAATTGATGTTTATGGTTAGGTACATTCGTGCAACAATTGTGCTTTTTTCCACAAATGCACCTTTGTTAAGTTATCCCCCGTTTGGCGAAGTTGGTCTTCACACAGTTCGCAACTAGCCAGACGGCCCAAACTGCTGCATATAGCCTGACTCTGTTGCACAGAACACAAGAGAAGTGACACAATTTCCCTAGTTAAAAGATATTCATGTTAGCAGGCAATATTACAGTAACTAAATATGCAGGTTTAAAAATCTATACTTGTGTATTGATTTTAAGAAAGGCGTTGATGTTTTTGGTTAGGTACACATTGGTGCAACGACAGTGCTTTTTTCCGCGAATGCGCTTGTTAAATAACCGTTTGGCGAAGTAGGCTATGATTCAATGATAAATTAACAGGCACCGCATCGATTATATGCAACGCAGGACAAGCTAGATAAACTACTAATATCATCAACCATGTGTTGTTAACTAGTGATTATGTTAAGATTGATTGTTTTTTTTATAAGATACGTTTAATGCTAGCTAGCACCTTACTTTGGCTCCTTGCTGCACACGCATAACAGGTAGTCAGCCTGCCACGCAGTCTCCTTGTGGAGTGCAATGTAATCGGCCATGATCGGTGTCCAAAAATGCCGATCACCGATTGTTATGAAAACTTGAAATCGGCCCTAATTAATCGGCCATTCCGATTAATCGGTCGACCTCTAGTCTTGACCATATGTTAAACGAGAGACGAAGACTCAAAATAATTCCAATCAATGTGATTTACCATAAACTTTTCAACCTCTCCCAACTGAGGAAAGTATCTGTGGCATCAACCTGTGCGTCTGTGGCATCAACCTGTGCATCTGTGGCATCAACCTGTGAATCTGTGGCATCAACCTGTGAATCTGTGGCATCAACCTGTGAATCTGTGGCATCAACCTGTGAATCTGTGGCATCAACCTGTGAATCTGTGGCACCAACTGGTGAATCTGTTGCACCAACCAGTGAATCTGTTGCACCAACCTGTGAATCTGTGGCACCAACCTGTGAAACTGTAGCACCAACCTGTGAATCTGTGGCACCAACCTGTGAACCTGTGTTGTCTCTTCTTTTCAGCCTAAAGAGATTGACACCTTAACAACAGATGTGTGATGTCAGCCGGTCCTAAACTGTGTTGGTGCACTATGAGTCAGACAGTTTTGATCAGTCTTTTGAATGGGTTCCCACTGGCATCTTGTTAATCCTGTTTTAGTCCAGGATGATCCCAGAAAGCCTGAGAGTCAGACCTGATCCAAACACCGTGGCATTAGGCAAGCTAATGAGAAAGACAATGACAGTCTGCCAAAGGAGCTGAAGTATACCTCAGCTTAATCTGGCTCATATAAAACAAAACCAACATTTTGTTAAAGCAAATTGGGCAGCGCTATACATTACATAGGCATTATTCCAGGGTAACTACAAGAGAATAACTTTAGTGAGTTAGTCAAGTTAAGTCCAGGCTGTTACCTAGCTAGTAATTATTTTCTTACAAGACAATACAAAAATGCTATTGAAATGTGCCATAACTTAATAGCATATTACTACGTAATTACTAAGGTTATTCCGCACCGGGTAGTTGTTTTGAGGCCCATGTAATGTGAGGCAATAAATAATCCACTTACATTTTGGGATGTTAGAATGTCCATAATATTGTTACAACCCCTGTCCTAAAAATGCTTAATCTTTATTGAAGTGAGATACTTGAATTTATATTCCCAGCTAAGCAGTCTGAAGAAACCATTGTGCTTCTTCATAAAACATTTTATTTTCCAAACCCATATCAAACATTTACATTTAAGCAGACGCTCTTATCCAGATGGACTTACAGGAGCAATTAGGTTTAAGTGCCTTGCTCAAGGTTACATTAGCATATGTTTCACCTCATTGGCTCAGGGATTCAAACCAGCAACCTTTCAGTTACTTACCCAACGCTCTGAATCGCTAGGCTACACGCCAACCCCAGGTGACCCAAGTTCATGAAAGATATAAAGAGTTGCTTGGGTGATCTAATTAGGAACACATTGTAGCTATACTCTTTCGTCAAATGAAGTGGCCGACAGTATTAATTCAAGAGCAAAGATTAAACTTACTTAGCGAAGATGAATTTCTCGTCTAGAAATCACAGAACTGAATGTACTGAGGCACTAAAAGGCCCTCTACATTAAAGTAACTTTGCCCAGTAAAATAAACATCTGTCAACACATTGCTAAAACTGAGAAATTATACTCCACAGCAGACACACCCATTTCCAAGACAACTCCCTGCATTCTCTTTCAAGGATGGGTTGAATTCATTTAACAAAAAGTGATGATTCATTACTTGGGTAGTGGCAAAACATAAAAGGGAAATAAACGTTCAATTGACAGTGGACCGAATTGGACTGAATCAAATCACATGGTGAGACATTAACCAAAGACCTGTAAGGTACCAAAACATCCAGAAGGTTGCCTAATATGGCATTTTCCCCCCATCCAATCACATTTTCCATTTTCTAAGAAGACAAATGCAGATCAGAAGGAGCTAAATATAGCATTTCCTCCCTCTTTATAGAGCAGAAGATGCCATGAACCTGCTAGTATCACAATGGAAGCCTGCAATTAAGAGAGTGGAGTTTTTGTTTTCGTAGTATGGGGGGAAACAAAAAGTGCCCTGTAATCTAATATAATATTGTAGGGCAGGCAATAGCAGCCCTTATTTAACCATTAAACATTGAAGGTGCCTTAATACTTTTTCTGTGATGCATTTCCCCCAGAGAATCCAGCAATAACATTGGAGTATGATCTCTTTCAAGTATATTTAAGGTAAATGCTCACACACACACATTTAGACGATGTCTGTATATAATATTGCCATGGGACTCAATAGATCATATTTGCAACAATATAGTCCTTCTGAAACGTTGAATAGGCCAGCCACATCCTATCTGTGATTAAATTTGTTTAGTAGGCCAAGTAGCTTAAGGGACAGTTTGAAATGTATTGACCACAAATAACAAATGTAGCAACCCTTTGTTTGTAAACGTGGATATCTACTTTGCCACTTCAGCATGCCTTTGTGGCACAGTTGATGCCACGCTGGGCTACGGACCAGAAGGTTGAGTGTTCAACCGACCACCATGAATGAGCTCACTTTCCCTGCCTGTTTCATTAGTCCTACACTATGATCAGAGTTGGCTGCAGACAATGATCAGCTAGGAGGAAATCTGATTTTCAACATTTTGATGCCATATACATTTTGATGCCATCAAATGTGCCTTCGGAAAGTATTCAGACCGTTTGACTTTTTTCACATTTTGTTAAGTTACCGCATTATTCTAAAATGCATTAAAATCCTCAGCAATCTACCCCATAATGACAAAGTGAAATCATCCTTGAGATGTTTCTACAACTTGACTGGAGTCCATCATGTAAGAATTTTGGAACTACCAAGACCCTTCCTAGAGCTGGCCGCCCAGCCAAACTGAACAATCGGGGGAGAAGTGTACTGGTCAGGGAGGTGACCAACAACCCGATGGTCATTCTGACAGAGCTCTAGAGTTCCTCTGTGGAGATAGGAGAACATTCCAGAAGGACAACCATCAATCAGGCCTTTATGGTAGAGTGGCCAGACAGAAACCACACCTCAGGAAAAGGCACATGACAGCCCACTTGGAGTTTGCCAAAAGGCACCTAATGACTCTCAGACCATGAGAAACAAGATTCTCTGGTCTGATGAAACCAAGATTAAACTCTATGGCCTGAATGCCAAGCGTCACGTCTGGAGAAAACCTGGCACCATTCCTACGGTGAAGCATGGTGGTGGCAGCATCCTGCTGTGGGGATGGTTTTCAGCAGCAGGGACTGGGAGAATAGTCAGGAGAGGCAAAGATGAATGGAGCAAAGTACAGAGAGATGCTTGATGAAAACCTGCTCCAGAGCGCTTAGGACCTCAGACTCGGGCAAATGTTCACCTTCCAACAGGACAACGACCCTAAGCACACAGCCAGGACATGCAGTAGTGGCTTCGGGACAAGTCTTGCAATGTCCTTGAGTGGCCCTGCCAGAGCCCGGACTTGAACCCGATCGAACATCTCTGGAGAGACCTGAAAAAGCTGTGCAGCAATGCTTCCCATCCAACCTTATAGAGCTTGAGAGGATCTGTAGAGAAGAATGGGAGAAACTCCACAAATACAGGTGTACCAAGATTGTAGTTTCATACCCAAGAAGACTCGAGGCTGTAATAGCTGCCAAAGGTGCTTCAACAAAGTACTCAGTTAAGGGTCTGAATATTTTTTACATTTGCTAAAATTTCAAAAAAACAGTTTTTGCTTTGTCATTATGGAGTATTGTGTGTAGATTGATAAGGGAAATACTATTTAATCAATTTTAGAATAAGGCTGTAACATAACAAAATGTGGGAAAGGTCAAGGGTTCTGAATACTTCCAAAGGCACTGTATGTAAAAGCTTTTCCGCCAACAGGTTTCTGTGCCAATACACCGCACAACCAATAAACAAAGCATACCGACTTTGTGCGCTTCAATATCATACCTTGTGTTTTAACGCCACAATAAATAGACCACAAAATACATCCCTCCCGACCTTGTAGGCCTACCCAGTATTGAAGGCTTGGCTTGACCATCCCTGAATGTCATTAAACTTTTTGGTGTTTTTTAACAGATGTCTCTTTCCATTCATCAAATGGCAGCTGCACAGTACGGATATATTGATTTTATGTCAATAGAAAAAAATACATATATACAGAGCACAAAGATTTTTTACAAATGACGAGGATTGCACAATATAGTCGGGGACTTATTTTCCTTGTGGTCCCTATTTCTTTCATAAATACATACAATTAAATACACGGAGTATACAAAACATTAAGGACACCTGCTCTTTCCATGACAGACTGACCAGGTGAATCCAGGTGGAAGCTATGATCCCTTATTGATGTCACTTGTTAAATCCATTTAAATCAGTGTAGATAAAGGGGAGGTTAAAGAAAGATTTTTTAAGCCTTGAGACATGGATTGTGTATGTGTGACATTCAGAAGGTGAATGGGCAAGACAAGATATTTAAGTGCCTTTGAACAGGGTATGGTAGTAGGTGCCAGGCGCACCAGTTTGTGTCAAGAATTGCAAGGCTGCTGTTTTGTTTTTATCCTCAACAATTTCCAATGTGTTTCAAGAATGGTCCACTTCCCAAGGATATCCAGCCAACAACTATGGGAAGCATTGGAGTCAACATGGGCCAGCATCCCTGTGCTTTATATTTAAAACAGTGAATATTAGTCTCTAGTGCTGCGGCAGCAGGGTAGCCTAGTGGTTAGAACGTTGGACTTGTAAACCGAAAGGTTGCAAGTTCAAATCCCTGAGCTGACAAGGTACAAATCTGTTATTCTATCCCTGTACAGGCAGTTAACCCACTGTTCCTAGGCTGTCATTGAAAATAAGAATTTGTTCTTAACTGACTTGCCTAGTTAAATAAAGGTAAAAAAATAATGCTGGTGTACATTTCAAACAAATAAAAAATGGTTGGATAGGTACAGTTGAAGTCAGAAGTTTACATACACCTAGCCAAATACATTTAAACTCAGTTTTTCACAATTCCTGACATTTAATCATAGTCACAATTTCCTGTTTTAGGTCAGTTAAGATCACCACTTTATTTTTAAGAATGTGAAATATCAGAATAATAGTAGAGAGAATGATTTATTTCAGCTTTTATTTCTTTCATCACATTCCCAGTGGGTCAGAAGTTTACATACACTCAATTCGTATTTGGGAGCATTGCCTTTAAATTGTTCAATTGGCTCATTCCTCCTGACAGAGCTGGTGTAATTGAGTTAGGTTTGTAGGCCTCCTTGCTCGCACACACTTTTTCAGTTCTGCCTACAAATTTTCTATAGGATTGAGGTCACGGCTTTGTGATGGCCACTCCAATACCTTGACTTTGTTGTCCTTAAGCCATTTTGCCACAACAGTGTAAGTATACTTGGGGTCATTGTCCATTTGGAAGACCCATTTGCGATCAAGCTTTAACTTCCTGACTGGTGTCTGGAGATGTTGCTTCAATATATCCACATAATTTTACTCCTCATGATGCCATCTATTTTGTGAACTGCACCCGTCCCTCCTGCAGCAAAGCACCGCCAAACTTAACAATGGTCATTATGGCCAAACAGTTCTGTTTTTGTTTCATCAGACCAGAGGACATTTCTCCAAAAAGTACGATCTTTGTCCCCATGTGCAGTTGCAAAGTCTGGCTTTTTTATGGCGGTTTTGGAGCAGTGGCTTAGTCCTTGCTGAGCGGCCTTTCAGGTTATGTCGATATTGGACTAATTTTACTGTGGATATAGATATTTTTGTGCCTGTTTCCTCCAGCATCTTCACACGGTCCGTTGCTGTTGTTCTGGGATTGATTTGCACTTTTCACACCAACGTGCGTTCATCTCTAGGAGACAGAACGCGTCTCCTTCATGAGCGGTATGACGGCTGCGTGGTCCCATGGTGTTTATACTTGCGTACTATTGTCTGTACAGATGAACATGGTACCTTCAGGTGTTTGGAAATTCCTCCCAAGGATATACAAGACTGAGGTCTTGGCTGATTTCATTTGATTTTCCCATGATGTCAAGAAAAGAGTCACTGGGTTTGAAGGTAGCCCTTGAAATACATCCATAGGTACACCTCCAATTGACTCAAATGATGTCAATTAGAATATCAGAAGCTTCTAAAGCCATGACATAATTTTCTGGAATTTTACCAGCTGTTTAAAGGCACACTGAACTTAGTGTATGTAAACTTCTGACCCACTGGAATTGTGATACAGTGAATTATAAGTGAAATAATCTGTCTGTAAACAATTGTTGGAAAAATGACTTGTGTCATGCACAAAATAGATGTCCCAACCGACTTGCCAAAACTATAGTTTGTTAACAACAAATTTGTGGAGTGATTGAAAAACGAGTTTTAATGACTTCAACCTAAGTGTATGTAAACTTCCGACTTCAAATGTACCTGGGGGCTGAGTCCGTGAGAATTCTGTCATCCAGACCAAGTTTAATTAATACAACTCTTTTTTCCACAGATAGCTAACTTAGCTGCTTAAAATGCTCGACCTCCAGATGAGTAGGAGGGAGGAGTTTAAGTATAATTCTTACAAGCTTGTTTTGGCTGGTCTGTACCTTATTCTTTAGACATTTGGGGCTGCTGGTGAACCATGTAGTGCAGGCATAATCAAAGTGACACCAGACTAGCGCACTTGCCAGACTCTTTAGGGTGTCAATAGCTAGGTTTCCATCCAATTGGTGACAGATTTTCATGTAAATATTCTAAAATCTGCATAAAAACAATATGCACATTTTCCCATCAGAGTTGTGTTTCCATCAAATGTACTTGTTGCGGATAAAAGTTTGCGTAAATACGTAGTGCACATAAAAATAACTTTTGCGGTTACATTCCCATGTACCAAATAAAAAATACAAGTTGAATGGGTTTCCATTGCAGTCAAGGCCTACTGCTGGTTTTGTCACAAAAAAATATTGCGTAGGTATTGTGAATATACCTACTCTGGTATTGGCACGTGCACTCTAGCCAGCAGCTCGCAGATACAGTGTGGGTATAGCCTACATGATGAGATTATTATGGACAAAAGTGAGAGATTATTGTTATTTGTCAAACAGCAGCCAAGCATCGATCATCATGTCACCAGAACAAGACCCTCGATCTTTATTGAAAGGAGCATCAAGCTCCTCACTCCGCACTTTCACCACCCTGTGAAGTTCATCGTCATTTATTTAATCTGTAGCCTAATAAACTGCATGCTTTCCCATGATGTGACATTTTTTTATCCGACATGTACTTTACTCGCATGAAAAGGTTGGGTGGAAACCTGGTTAATATCAAGCCATTTTGATGATGCTGGAATTATATTTTGATAATAAGTGTACATGCCTACGGGAGATTTTTGAAGAAGCCTAATAAGATTAAAACATCGTGAATGGTGTTTATGTCACATATAAAAGGTAATACATTTTAAAAGTTAAATAACAAATATTTAGGCTATATTGAGGTTCTAGGTGTGTGAGGAATAGCCACTTGGATTAGAGAGGAGGCAGAGCGTGCACTAAGTTTTCCTGAATAATTAGGCCTTGCCTGAAGCATATGTGGGCAAATTATTATAGTACGATTTGGGAGAATGATGATCTGCAACAGACAGCGCATCTCAGTATAGGTAAAAAGACAGCCAGAATGGCTTGCTACTGTGCCTTTCTAGACTTTATAAAATATCTAGAGTGGACCCACAACTGATCCAAATGGAATGAAACATTCAAATCACAGGGCTTTTGCGCTGTTATTCAAATGAGATTTTCACTGCAGCCTAGAGTAGAATTTAGTACTCATTTGAAAACAATAATGAAATTATTCATTGCGTCGTGGTGTTGTTGGCTAGTCTAGGTAGGATAATAGTTTTTTCCCTAAACATGGTCAATAGGGGAGCTTTTTGAGTGTCTCGTGTCTTCAGTGTTCATTCATGCGCAATGACGCACCTGGCCTCGCCCACTGCCTATCAACTATTCCTATTTGTTCTTGTGGATTCATATTGAAAATTGATCCAGCCTATTTTGGACCACCCCCCACCCCAGTAAATTTCGAACTGTCCTAACTGCCTACAATTTCCTTTATAGCATAGAATATCTACTTTCTTACATTCAAATTATGATTATTTCAAATCTAACATGCAAAAATGCTCAAGTAGCTTTTTTAAAATGAGTATTTATTATTAGTTGTCCAATTGAACATAGCCTGCTTTGCTATTTTGACCATTAATATAACGATGTATAACTACCTAAAATGAGAAAATGTACAATGCATCATCCCAAAACTCATAGACCGTGACCTGGGTGAGTGTCCTAAAACTGTGCGTGTAAACTATCCTGAGATTACAATCAGTAGGTAACTAGAGTCCCCTACCCCTGCTTGCTGATGTGGTCCCATTCGGACACACAGCATTACGATTCTCTGTGATAGGTTTTGTGCTGTCAAAGCAGTGGTTTTATGAAGACATCAAGGATTTAAATAGCCTACAGTACAGTGTAAAGTCAATGAGCCTATACGAGCATGTTCGTTCCCTTGTCTTTGAGAGCACAGAGCGACCCGTGCACCTATCTACAGCGCATTGGATTTCCATATGGCAGGCCTGATATTAATTCACGTAAATTATACATTGCTTAATTGATGTAAGAATTATCTCGCACTACAAATGAAGGATACACATGCGGTATCGCGAACCAGATGGGCTATTTACTGTAACCGATGAGCTATTTTAGGAATTTCGACAGGTCATTCTTCTCCCGCTGATGCTGTGGTTATTCGAGGCTTGACATGTCATACATTACGGCATAATTGTAACCAACCCCATATGAAATACTATATTTACGAGCTACTGCACTTACATTTATCTGTAAAAAGCAAGCATCGAATGTCAAATGATGGTTATTGTTTCTCCTTTATTCTATTTTGTTGGCGCATTTCCATAGAAGCTTCTAAACAAATGTAACTCTACACCAGCTATGGTATAGTGTAAATGAAGAATATAATAATTATATCCTTACCTTTAAGTGTATTTTCTGCTCCTATTACGCAATACACCACCGCGTCAAGCACCTGCAGAAACACTAACGTCATATGACTGACAGTTGACTACTGAGGTGGGCGGGCTCTCAATGTTGGTGGGGTTTGATTGATATTTCAAGCCACTAATCCTGGACCACGTACACTGAAACGTCCTAAAATATTCAAGATGCGTTAAACCTATCCCTATTTATTATTTATCCTCCTAGCTTGTGCTTCTTTATAATTTATTACAAAAGAGTTTCAGGAAATTATTAATCGAATGACCATACATAGCCCTGCTCTTCAACATCAGTTGATAATAATAATTATTATCTTATCTTTCAATCTTTCAATTTCTTTAAATAATGATGTCCCTGGTGTAAATAATTATTAGATCTAGTTTGGGACTTATTATTACTTATCATTTACTTGAATCATGTAGAGTCTACCACAGATTGCAATAATTAATTGTAGCCTACACTGTTTATTTCATTTGAATGGATATGGTGATGAGGGGGAAGAGGATAGGCGCAGCGATGAGTAGAGAGACCGGCGGTGCAGTATTTCTGGTCCCATAACTCTTCTGAGTATTGGCATTGGGAGAGTGTCTGCCATTATGAATGGATGAGGAGCAAAGGGAAGGACAGCCACCCTTGGCCACCCAGCTTTGTCTCCTGACTGCTTCTATCTTGTAAGACCCTCTTATACTTCAGCCAGTAGGGCTGGATTCAATTGATTTAAACTCACACATCTGGGAGCAAATAAATAATGGAATTGCTGAATTGTAGAAATGCAATAGACCCCAAACCCTTCCAGACTGGGGTTAAACCATAGGATAAACCCAAAGGATAGCAGGTAATGGAATTTACATTGCAGAATGTTGCCCTTTACTATTACAACCCTCTGGGCTCACGTCAAATAGAACACACTAAATGAGGATGTGAACCCCTATAGGCACGAGCACTACATCTAATGAAATAGAATCGGTTCATACGATTTTCTCGTGACCCCATTTTTTCAATAAGATACCCATAAGGAGAACAAGAGGGCCTGTTACATTTCAGACAGAATGACATTACTGGTGACAGCCACTGGTTGCCACAGCCTACAGCAGCAATATAATCGTTGATTTGTAGCTTCCCCAGGATGACATGCAGAGAGAACACTATCTCCTTTATAAAATGGTTACTGTGCATTCAGTAGACCTTGGTGTACTGTACAGTAAGTAAAGATAATTCACAGATGTGAAAATATACTCCATAATATTGTATCATTGAGGTGATCACTTGCACTAGCTGCAAGTGCTGCAGGGTCTAACTAAACATTTTACAGCCAGCACTAGGTGGCAGTAGCTGTGGCTTTTGTGTGATTTCAGGGCTCTTTATATCAGCCAGGAAGACAGGGAAACTCCTACCTGTGTTGATGAGGAAGTAAGTCAGTTGTAATTAAGATAAGTCACGTTTTATTGACTATTTTAACGCATCTAATGTGTCTTTGTCAGCTAAATTGCCACATCAGATGTGGTCGACTTCTATACTTCCAAAAAATATATTGATTAACCGTGAGGGTGGGCAACCTTTGCCAGTCAGGCATGAGCATTAGTTAGCTAGCTAGCTAATGCTTTGTAGATGACTTGTCCTCTGCAAATCAAGCTTGATGATTGCTCATATTAACATAAGACCTCCGCAGTGAGTGTATGTTGTCTCTGGGAGATATCATACAGCAAATCAGGGAGAAAAGGAAAGATCATGATATAATTTGTGACTGGAGTCGCAGAGGTGAGAATATCCAATGGCAAATTGATGCAGTGAAATACATAAATATATACAAAAGTATGTGGACACACCTTCAAATGAGTGGATTTGGCTAGTAAAGCCACACCCGTTGCTGACAGGTGTATAAAATCGAGCACACAGCCATATAATCTCAATAGACAAACATTGGCAGTAGAATGACCTTACTGAAGAGCTCAGTGACTTTCAACATGGAACCATCATAGGATGCCACCTTTCCAACAAGTCAATTCCATGACCAAGCAGCCGTACACAAGCCTAAGATAACCATGCGCAATGGCAAATGTCGGCTAGAGTGGTGTAAAGCTCGCCGCCATTGGACTCTGAAGCAGTGGAAACACGTTCTCTGGAGTGATGAATCACGCTTCACCATCTGGCAGTCTGACGGACAAATGTGGGGTTGGCAGATGCCAGGAGAATGCTATCTGCACAAATGCATAGTGCCAACTGTTAAGTTTGGCAGAGGAGGAATAATGGTCTGGGGCTGTTTTTCATGGTTTGGGCTAGGCCCCTTAGATCCAGTGAAGGGAAATCAGGAGGCTGAAGAAATTCGGCTTGTCACCAAAAGCACTCACAAACTTCTACAGATGCACAATCGAGAGCATCCTGTCGGGCTGTATCACCGCCTGGTACGGCAACTGCTCCGCCCACAACCGTAAGGCTCTCCAGAGGGTAGTGAGGTCTGCACAATGCATCACCGGGGGCAAACTACCTGCCCTCCAGGACACCTACACCACCCGATGTCACAGGAAGGCCATAAAGATCATCAAGGACAACAACCACCTGAGCCACTGCCTGTTCACCCCGCTATCATCCAGAAGGCGAGGTCAGTACAGGTGCATCAAAGCTGGGACAGAGAGACTGAAAAACAGCTTCTATCTCAAGGCCATCAGACTGTTAAACAGCCACCACTAACATTGAGTGACTGCTGCCAACACACTGACTCAACTCCAGCCACTTTAATAATGGGAATTGATGGGAATTGATGTAAAATATATCACTAGCCACTTTAAACAATGCTACTTAATATAATGTTTACATACCCTACATTATTCATCTCATATGTATACGTATATACTGTACTCTATATCATCTACTGCATCTTTATGTAATACATGTATCACTAGCCACTTCAAACTATGCCACTTTGTTTACATACCCAACATTACTCATCTCATATGTATATACTGTACTCGATACCATCTACTGCATCTTGCCTATGCCGCTCTGTACCATCACTCATTCATATATCTTTATGTACATATTCTTTATCCCTTTACACTTGTGTGTATAAGGTAGTAGTTTTGGAATTGTTATTTAGATTACTCGTTGGTTATTACTGCATTGTCGGAACTAGAAGCACAAGCATTTCGCTACACTCGCATTAACCATGTGTATGTGACAAATAGATTTGATTTGACTTAATGCTACAGCATACAATGATATTCCAGACAATTCTGTGCTTCCAACTTTGTGGCAACAGTTTGGGGAAGGCCCTTTCCTGGTTCAGCATGTCAATGCCCCCTTGCACAAAGCGAGGTCCATACAGAAATGGTTTGTCGAGATCGGTGTGAAAGAACTTGATTGGCCTGCACTGACCTCAACCCCATCGAACACCTTTGGGATGATTTGGAACGCCGACTGCAAGCCAGGCCTAATTGCCCAGCATCAGTGTCCAACCTCACTAATGCTGTTGTGGCTAGATGGAAGCAAGTTGTGTGACTTTCCTTGTCTATCAGTATTTTGGTACTTGTTTTGTGTTTTTTTGTAGACCCAGGAAGATTAGCTACAGCCTCGGCAGAAGCTAATGGGGATCCAAATTAAAACCAAGACGACTGCATTCAAATATAATTACAGTAGGCTCTATAGGCCTATTTCAATCATATTGAAATACCTTTCATGTTCAATAAATTGAGTTATATTTTGCTACTTGTAGGCTACTGTCTAATTTGTCTCAATATATTTAATGATGTGTAGTCTTAAGGTAAGCATTAGAATAAGCCGCCTCAATATTTGCATATCTACTGTTTGATGCAAATTTGCCCGAAACGAACTATCAATATGCAAATTAGATCATGTTTGTGGTTAATGTGTGTTAAAACATTTCAATTATGTTATATACATAAACCAAATCACATATGACTTTAAATGAACTTCTCAGAGAAAAAAACAAAACATACAAAATGTTGTAAATATATTAAACACGTATTCAATGTCTTAACAGATCAAATAAATCCAAGACAACTTGAAATCATCATCATGGTAAGTAAGAAAAGAGCAAAGACTGGATATTTCCCAAATAAATGGTTTAATCTTTATGAAGCTACACCATTTTACATGAAAGAAATGTGAACACTATGGGGATGTTGACCCCATAGTGTTCAGGATGTTTAAAGGGACAACTACAGAGTTATTGACATGAGACGAGTGATAGATGAGCAATAGATTTCATCCAATGGAAGTTTAAAAGATAACTAACAAATGTGTAATAATTAAAACAAAAACTCAATCAAACCCAGTTCAGAACTATTGCCTGAAACAATCAGATAACACAACATTTGGATACTGATAACATTTTGGGTAATTTTGACAACCCAGCACTGGGTCAATATTGGCAAAACAAAGAATTGGGTTAAATCAACCCAGCTGAGTTATTTTCAGTGTAATCCTAATTTCAATTTTGTTTATATGTTTTTGATTTCTCTACCATCCCACCCTGTTCCTTTTCCTACACACAATCAAGATACAATGTTAATTCATTTGTATTGCCTGAATATCAGAACATACATCACGTCAGAGAATTGTACATAGAAATTAAAACATGTATAGCAAATTGAAACAAAGCCCTATTGGCCTAGTATGTTATTTCATAAAATAGGATTGATTATTAAAATTAATTTATATTATTTCATGAACCAAACAGTCCAAACATCAGACTAAAGCCTCAGCTGAACTTGATGTGCAAAGCATGCGTGCGTGAGACAGTCTGTCTTAAGTGGTACCGGGGCCTCCCACTCCTTTCTATTCTGCTTAGAGCCAATTTGCGTTGTTCTGTGAAGGGAGTAGGACACAGCATTGTACGAGATCTTCAGTTTCTTGGCAATTTCTCGCATGGAATAGCCTTCATTTCTCAGAACAAGAATACACTGACGAGTTTCAGAAGAAAGTCTGTTTCTGGCCATTTTGAGGCTGTAATCGAACCCACAAATGCTGATGCTCCAGATACTCAACTGGTCTAAAGAAGGTCTGTTTTATTGCTTCTTTATTCAGAACAACAGTTTTCAGCTGTGCTAACATAATTGCAAAAGGGTTTTCTAATGATCAATTAGCCTTTTAAAATGGTAAACTTGGATTAGCTAACACAACGTGCCATTGGAACACAGGAGTGATGGTTGCTGATAATGGGCCTCTGTACGCCTATGTAGATATTCCATAAAAAATCTGCCTTTTCCAGCTACAGTAGTAATTTACAACATTAACAATGTCTACACTGTATTTCGGCTTAATTTGCTGTTATTTTAATGGACATTTTTTTTGTTTTTCTTTCAAAAATCGTAGTCGCACACCTTATGTAGCCTAGCCCATAGGCCTATATGTTTTGATAAGGTTTGTATCACAACTAAAGTTGCAAAATAAATTCTTAGAATTAAGCACATTAATCCACATTACACTGGGTTTAGAGCCTAATTGGCATACATAAGTAGCGCATTAGTTTCACGTTTGGGGAAGATCATTTTCACCATAAAAATGCACCTTTTATTATAAAAGCATTACATGCATAATTGCATTTGCTGTAACCTTTGATAATGGTGTTTTCCTGCTAATGGAACATTTGCGCCAATAGCCTACTGCCATGTGCGCATTGCTGCACTTATAATTTGAAGAAGTAGTTTAGCAACATTTTAAGCTAAATGTTATGATCAGTTGCGTCAGCCATGTTGCGTAAAAAAGTTTAATGCTAGTGGTTGTATTAATTTGGGATCTATTGCACCCCACAACTGTCCCAGACTGTTTGGAATATTTATTTCTCGTACAGAATAGAATAGGTCGACTTTTGTACAATGGGGGGATCGTATACTGACATAGGCTAGTGCTTCTGCTGTTTGTTAGGCCTACTCATCTTGTTGGCTGTCGAAAGTAAATGTGGACAGTTCTTCCAATATCTTCAATATCCACCTAGGTATTGGATAAGGACGCGCATAGTCTTCACTTGTAGCCTGTGAGAAAGACCTGATCACGTGATGAAGAGCCATGCGAGTGAGAGGCAGCACTCAGGGAGAAGGGCATAACGCAACAATCCGGGCCAGGAGCACAACGCAAAAGGCATGGATTTATTTTAGGGTGCATTACAGTGACAAAGGGGATGCAGTCGGGAAATTTGAGGCATTATCAAGTGCTTGTCAAATTGTGAATGAGAGACTAATGGAGTGTGTACAGCCTGGGAAGAGAAAAGCTGAGCTCATGCCTTTCAAGCAGCATTTTTCAAATCATCATTACAGTTGCATCATACAGCCTTACAATGTATTACAAATCAAAACATATAGCCCAATGTTTGTAGAACAACTAAAGTTTCATGAATAACTCTAAATTAAGCAAATAGGATTAGCTATTTATTTGTTAACCTCTCAACACAGAATAGCTGCATGTGCGCACTCCCTCAAATCCTTTGGAGAAAATATTTATACTATATTCTTCATACTATAAAATACTATAAAATAATGCCATGGGATTGATTCTAAGCAAATCTTGTCTGCTAAATTAACTAATGTAGCCCGCAGCCATTTGGCAAAGCCAGATCAGGACCTAACATAAGGACAACAGAGTATGCTATTCTGTTCTTCTGAAATAGACTACATTTTCCTCATTTCATGCTTCTTTAGACCGGTCTAAAATAAATAATGGATTTATTGTGAAGGTGTAGGTTATATTACATGGATTTATTAGACTTTTTAAAATGTAGAGGTTCCAAAGGTCTGCATCAGTGGCTTGTAGCGTGTGTGGAAACCAGGAGATGCTAAATGTGTTTATGTTCATTAACGGTAAATTACTGCGAGTCCGACAGTTACTGTATTTGGTTGACAATCACCGTCTGACGAAATTTCGTGACAACCACAGCCCTTGGCTCGCCCCTTTCTTCATTCACAATTGGTGATTACATAATTATGCATCGTTTTCCAGGGCGAGCAGGTGACCGGTCAGGCCCCATGCTATGGGTGATGTGCACTGTGTCTTGGCCGATTATTCACAGGCCGGTGTGCTCGGTGCCAGCATCCCGCATTTGCTGGGTGGAAGCTGGCATCCAGCCAGAAGGGGGGGGGGGGGGGGGGGGGCAGCTATGCAGTCGAGACCACCAGTGCGCCTCCACGGCCCTGTGTATCCGGTGCCTCGGCCAAGGAAGAGGCCGCCTGCATGTCTCCCCAGCCTGGTGAGTCCTGTGCCTGCTCCCAGAACCAAGTCTCCCTCCAGTCCGGATCTGCCAGAGTCTCTCTCCAGTCCGGAGCCGCCCTCCTGTCCGGAGCTGCCAGAACCGCCCTCCTGTCTGGAGCTGCCGGAGCCGCCCTCCTGTCCGGAGCTGCCGGAGCCGCCCGTCAGTCCGGAGCTGCCGGAGCCGCCCGTCAGTCCGGAGCTGCCGGAGCCGCCCGTCAGTCCGGAGCTGCCGGAGCCGCCCGTCAGTCCGGAGCTGCCGGAGCCGCCTGTCATTCCGGAGCTGCCGGAGTCGTCCGTCACTCCGGAGCTGCCGGAATCGCCGCCCCTCAGTCCAGAGGCGCCCCTCAGTCCAGTGGCGCCCTCTGAGGGTCTTCAGTCCAGGGCCCGCTGCCGAGCCGCCGCCGTAAAGAAGGCCCACCCGGACCCTCCCCTTTAGAGTCAGGTCCGCACCTTTGGGGGGGTACTGTCACGCCCTGGCCATAGAGGCTTTTTATTCTCTATTTTGGTTAGGCCATGGTGTGACTAGGGTGGGCATTCTATATTATTTTTTCTATGTTTTTGTATTTCTTTGTTTTTGGCCAGGGACAGCTATCTGTTGTTGTCTCTGATTGAGAACCATACTTAGGTAGCTGTTACCCACATGGGTTTTGTGGGCAGTTATTTTCTGTTTAGTGTGTTTTGCACCTGACGGAGCTGTGTCGGTTGTTCTTTTGTTGTTTTGGTTATTCAGTGTTCAGTTAAATAAAATAAATGACGAACATGTATCACGCTGCACCTTGGTCTTCACCTTTTTCCACCAACGACTGTTACACTTTTTGCCTTTATACAGATTACAACTTCTCATTTCTGATGAATTGAAACTGACATTTTGTTTAAAGTATCACCCTTTTTTAAACAAGCCATACAAAGCTGGTCACAATTTTTTTTAAATCATCAACTGTTACTGGTCTTGGAACTTGTGTTCACCAGAAACAACTTCTGGTAAACTGTTTTGTAAGGAATCTCTCTCGGAGCTGATGTTATTATTATGAAATAATTATAATGTTAAGGTAAGATTGGAATTGAGAAAGCTTAGCGACTGGTGTTTTGGGAAACACATGTTACATCTTCGGCCATTGTAGGGAAGATGACTCCTTTAAACACTCATAAGCCTAAGTTCCATCGCTATCGGGAAACCTGGCACTGAATGTGAAAACGCCTTGTGCAAGTTTACCTTAAGTGTGTGTGTGTGCGTGTGTGTGGAGTCAAAGTTCAATTCCTTCAAGACACTAGTGAAGTAAGAAAAGGGTTTGTGTACGTCAAAACTAGACATTAAAGATTCAGTCAAAGGTTACCTTGGCTTTATGACAAATGGCATACTATGGTGATAGGATGTCATCTGTATGTGTTCCATTGTTATACTTACTATGTACTGTTAAGTCTTTTAGTAGACATCCCAGACTTTTACACAGTAAATGCACCAATCCGTCCCCTTTTCTGATTGCAGGCATGGGAGTAATGGAAGGACACAGTCTATCCAAAGGCACACAGGAATTCAAAGACAAGTTCTGGGAGTTCTATAAGCTAAGTACTACAGTCTTGTATGATGTGTAGAATGTGTTTGTTGTTTAATTATGTAACATCCAGTTATTTAGATTGCTTATGTTTATAAGAACTGAGGTCGGGGCATTTGTATACTTTAGTTTAACTTTACTCAGAAGTATGCTGGCATTACATAGTTCACATATCATATCCCTCCCACCATCTGGCTGCTGTAAAACATGGAACTGGAATCCCACAGTACAAATACATGGACTGGATTATGGCATAAAGTTCACCACATTACAAATGATACCACTTTATTATATGTTATATTGTATCTGATGACAGAGAATGTAGAGGGTTGATTTGACTGAGATTGTGACATTTGGAATCCTAGGGTCTGATTGTAACCGTTTGTTTGTTATGTCTAACTATAGGCTGATTGGTGTGGTCTGATTGCCCGAGTACTGAACTCAATACTGAACTCCAAAGAGTTGAATATCAGTGTTTCATTCTTGGAACAGTTGTCTCTTACACACTGCAGGGTGTATAATTTAAATGTGTGTATGATTATATGTGCATTTTTATGTATTGCAGAACTTTTCTGGTGTAATATTCACACAATGGTATCCTACTGGTTAGGATATCAATCATGCCCTTGACCCGTCATTCAGAGCCCCGGCTGTTTTAAGGCCCACATTTTTGACTTGCCTGATTTGCATGTTATTTTGGCATTAATATGCCACATATCAGTTTGCAAACAATGTTAAAAAAATATATATATATATATTGTTGAGTTAATAAAGAATACAAGATGGTCTCTTTGTTTTCTTGAGTAAGGCAGCTCCAAAATGCAGTTGTTTCAGCCTAGCTCAGCGCTTTCTGTGGTGTTGGGGCAAGCCACCAGAAAATATAGAGCACTGCGCCGTGATTGGCTCAGTGTTCTGTCGCTCATAGGGACACTACGTCACCGCCAAGTCTTAGGTTAGACCTAAAATATTCTAGCCCCTTGGGTGCTGCCATAGAGTTAAATTAGAAGTGCCCATCCAAGAAGGCTCAAGGTCATTGGCCACAGATAATATGACGTCAAATCACGTTATATCTACAGTAGCTTTGATTAGACTGATCATGTCAACATCATACTTTCAAAATCTTAGCCAGCAGTCATCATCATGAATCAAGTCGACAATCTACTGGCAAATCCTTGTTAATCCTTGTCATATGAAGAAAAATAATGAAGATAAATTATAGATAAAACATATCAGTGCTCATCGGCCATTGGATATTACACAACAATTTGGAAATCGCAAATTCAACAATGAGTGGCTTGGAAGGAATCAGTGATAGTGGCTGTGTGGTCCAAAATCTGGGATTAAGGGGCTCTTTTCCAAGTTTAAAATGATAAACAATCAACATTGGCCATGCTCTCAATGAAGCATGATTTGTTCCATGCTCAAAACAACTGATTTAATATGCCAGGGAGATATGTATACTGTAGCTAAGAAACTGTATGTTGTGCAGTAAGATGTTAGTAGCCCATGTGCCTCACCCTAATAATTTGATATATTTACCCCTCTTAATTTCACCTATTGTTCTGACTTGGTGGTGCACATGTAGCCTATAACCTGTTTTAGAGAAATGTAATCATTGAATATTGTAAGAACTTTCATTGTCTGCTTATATGCCCCATTTATTTATCCTAACTTGGTGTACAGGGAAAACGGCCCATGTTCTGAATTCTGTCACTGTACATTTCAAAACTACTAAACAAATAATCATATAGACTACGTCCGTCCTAGCTCGCTCATTAATGTCTTAAATCGAAATTACGGATTGCCTCTTATCCACTTGTCGTCCCCTTATGCCATAGTTTGTATATCTCAATTGTCATTAAAAACCACATTTGTTTAAGCAAGTCAACAATATCAGCTATGTTTTTTTAAAGACAGTAAATGAGGCTGAATGAACTGTTTCGCTGCCAGACAAGGCTTCGCTGATAACCAGGTGTAGCAGTGGTAAGATGTTGGGACTGCTGTTGAGACAGCTTTATGTAGGCCTTAACAGTTTGCGGGCACCGTTTGTCACCGTTATTGTGCAATTCATGTATTGTTTAGTGTTGTGTAGTGGCTTTACTGGCATGATTACACTTTTTTTCCCCCACGTTAAAATCGACACTGAAAAGGATTTACAGAATCAAAAGTTAATGGAGGAATGTGATGTAGTTATTACATAGTTGGTCATTTATGGCAAATGTGTTGAAGAATGGAAATTATAGATTATACACAGTCCGTCTATAATACATATAATTTGATGATCTTGTATTAGCGTAGGCACATGGAAAAAGTTCAAGTTAAATGCTGTAATTAACATTTGAAACATGAATAACATGTCATGTTATTTTTGGGAGAAAATATAAAATGTAAAAAATATATGTGAAGTTGTCGTACCTTCATAATACATTGCACTTATATGAATTTGTATGAAAGTGATCAAAGGGTCGATGTGGCACAGATTTAAAAACCAAATGTTTGGTATGACCGGGGGTTATAGATTCATGTATTATAACATTTAATCCATAAACACCCTTGTGTAGTGAGGAATTCCTCCGCCTGTTGACTAAGAATCCTAAGACAACGTTCAACTTCCTTATCCACTAAACTAGTGTATTTCAAACAGGAAGGACCCAAGAAACCTGTGAAATCCTATGCAAGTAGTTTCTCTGATTACTCAATCATTTACTTTTGTCAATGTTCTACTAATCTACGCACACTGTTGTGGGATGGGCAGAATAAATGTAATCAGTAAGAAGGGACAGCAAATTATGTTTCAAGGGTCCTCATGTTCAACTGTGATTATCTTCTCAGACAATGCAATGCTGCTTTATTTTTGTGTTTTACTTGTATTTTTAGGAAATCAAGTGGCTTTATATTTTTTCTAATCATTTTAAAACAGTAGATATTAAATAATAGGTGAAGGAACTAAATATGCATTAAGAAAGTTATCCTGTGAATGGGTGTTTGAAGGATATGAATTGTTTTGTGGAAAAATGTATCCCACTTTAATGCCTCTTGACTGTAGACTGTCATTCAACTCCCTCAGTTCTAAGGGTGGTTAGTTTCATTATTGAGCAAACATACTTGTTCAAACAGTGACTCGCCAGCTCCAGGCATTGAATATGCACTGAATAAAAGATGCAGATCACCCTGGCCATTCACCAACATCCTGCTTTCAAGGATGTATTAATGTGGGCATGCTGTCAAGTTGACCATCACGTCTATACCTCTAAGGAAACATGGCGGGAGCAATGAGTGTCACTATATTTCTACCTTTTGTTTTGGTAGCCGTCACTCTAGGTAAGTCAATATTTAAAATCTTCTTCGTAAAACATATTCCCTTAGAGAATAATTTACCTAAACTGTATGGAGAGCTCCGTTGTGCCTGCAAAATTATGCAAAACAGGGAGGTTATGGTCACACCGTAAAACAACCATGACCAGGAAATATGTATACAGGACATTGTGGTTTCAAGTCAAGTGAAATAGATTTATTTCTGTATATTGCACATACAAGCAGCTCCAAAGTATTATATAAAAGATCTGAATTTAACCAATGGATTTTCTTACGCCATAGAACATTAGGTCACTAATGAAGAAAGTTGCAGCAAAAACTAAAGGGCCAGTGGTGTGTGTCCAAGCAAATATGAGTTTGGGATGAGTTGAATCGATGGTTGTCTGTTAAAGTCCTGCTCTAGAACTTTGGTAATCACTAAGTCTTTTTTAAACATCTTACCGTTTTAAATCAAATCAAATGTAATTTGTCACATGCGCCGATAACAACAGGTGTAGACCTTATAATGAAAGGCTTCCTTACAAGCCCTTAACCAACAATGCAGTTAAGAAAAATAAGTGTTCAAGTATTTACTCAAATAAACTGAAGTAAAAAACAATACAAAATTGAAAAATAAATAATTAAAGAGGAACAATAAAATAACAGTAGCGAGGCTAGATACAGGGGGTACCGGTACAGAGTCAAGGTGCGGGGGCACAGGCTAGTCAAGGTAATTGAGGAAATATGTACACGTAGGTGGAGGTAAAGTAATTTTTGTGCCCTCTTTACGACTGTCTTGGTGTGTTTCGACCACGATAGTTTGTTGGTGATGTGGACACCAAGGAACTTGAAGATCTCAACCTTCTCCACTACAGCCCCGTCGATGAGAATGGGTGCGTGCTCGGTCCTCCTTTTCCTGTGGTCCACAATCATCTCCTTTGTCTTGATCACGTTGAGAGAGAGGTTGTTATCCTGGCACCACATACCACCTGTTGGGGCGGTATGCAAAAAAATATGTCTGGCCCTGCGGCCTTGTGAATGTTGACCTGTTTAAAGGTCTTACTCACATTGGCTACGGAAAGTGAGTCTATGGTTTCTGGGATAATGATGGTGATGTGATCCATGACTAGCCTACAGACGTGAGTGTTATGGGTCAATAGTAATTTAGGCAGGTTACCTTGGTGTTCTTGGGCATTGGTACTATGGTGGTCTGCTTGAAACATGTTGGTATTACAGACTCGGTCAGGGACAGGTTGAAAATGTCAGTGAAGACACTTGCCAGTTGGTCAGCGCATGCTCGGAGTACACATCCTGGTAATATGTCTGGCCCTGCGGCCTTGTGAATGTTGACCTGTTTAAAGGTCTTACTCACATTGGCTACGGAAAGTGTGATCACACAGTCGTCTGGAACAGCTGATGCGCTCATGCATGCTTCTGTGTTGCTTGCCTTGAAGCGAGCATAGAAGTAATTTCACTCATCTGGTAGGCTTGTGTCACTGGGCAGCTCGCGGATGTGCTTCCCTTTGTAGTCCGTAATAGTTTGCAAGCCGTGCCACATCCGACGAGCGTCGGAGCCGGTGTAGTACAATTCGATCTTAGTCTTGTATTGACGCTTTGCCTGTCGGAGGACATAGCGTGATTTCTTATAAGCGTCCGGGTTAGAGTCCCGCTCCTTGAAAGCGGCAGCTCTACCCTTTAGCTCCATGCGGATGTTACCTGTAATCCATAGCTTTTGGTTGGGGTATGTACGTACGGTCACTGTGGGACTGATGCACTTATTGATGAAGCCAGTGACTGATGTGGTGTACTCCTCAATGCCATAGTAATTTAGTTTTAGTTTTTGCTTGTAAGCAGGAATCAGGAAGTTATCAGAGTTATGGTCAGATTTGCCAAATGGAGGGTGAGCTTTGTCGCTTCTCTGTGAGTGGAATCAAAGGTGGTCTGGAGTTTTTTTTCTCCTCTGGTTGCACATGTAACATGCTGGTAGAAATGATGTAAAACAGATTTACGTTTCCCTGCATCAAAGTCCCCGGGCAATAGGAGTGCCACCTTGTTGAGTGCGGTCTTAGTGCCAGCATCGGTTTGTGGTGGTAAATAGACAGCTACGAAAAATATTGCTGAAAAATTCCTTGGTAAATAGTGTGGTCTACAGCTTATCATGAGATACTCTACCTCAGGTGAGCAAAACCTTAAGAGCTCCTTAATACTAGATTTCATGGAACACCTGTTATTTACAAATAGAAATAGACCGCCACCCTTTGTCTTACTGGGGGCAGCTGTTCTATCTTGCTGATGCACCAAAAACCTAGCCAGTTGTATGTTATACATGTTGTCGTTCAGCCATTACTCAGTGAAACATAAGATATTACAGTATTTAATGTCCCGTTGGTAGGATAGTCTTGATCGGACCTCATCCATTTTATTATCGAATGATTGCATGTTGGCTAATAGGACTGATGGTAGAGTCGGATTACTCACTCGCCGTCGGATCCTTACAAGGCACCCCGACATCTCTGTCTCTTCTTCAATGCAAATGACGGGGATATTACTTTCATTATATGCAAATGTGAAGTGTTGTTTTTCATTAGAAAAACAGAAGGGAACTAGACTTTTCCACATTACATTTCTTTTTGACACCCCAGATCGACCAAGTACAGAACCAAATGTTGCTTGCGCGCTGGCCAGTAACAGTCTATCACGAGAGACTACCCGAATGCATACCAGGTTTTGTCTCAATGTGTTTAACAACAAAAAAATTGTCTCAAAACATTGAACTCCGATACAGATTTGTTAACAGGGATGAGCCAGTTACAGAGCATAACTAAATATGATAAATATATGTATGCATGCCTAGTTTGTAAATGTGAAATGATTCAATAAAAACAATATTTTAATGCAGGGTCCACTGGAGCCCCAAACTTGTCTTCATTGAAGGATACCAACAAGACTACCTCAACATTGTCTGTCATCACCACAGTGGTCCCTGCCTCAAAAGCCAGTATAACACGTCTCATAGTCAGTGAAACATCTGATTCAGCTCCTACTGGTAACACTGAAGTCCCATCGGAATCATCACCGACAACTGAGCCTTCCCAATCCTCTCAGACACTGACTCCATCACAAGCATCCGATGGTAGCACCACCTCTACAGGTTTTACAGCTGACACTTCTACAAATCAGACCCTAACTGGAACAACTTCTCATGACTCCACATCCTCAAACTTCTCGTCAACTTTGTCCCCAAACTCTGATTTTACCACAGGGAACATGAGCTCAAGCACAGGTGTGTGTTTCAGATTCAAATAGTATATTATTGAATTCATCAAATGAATCCCTGCAGACAGTGAGTCTTAGCGGCAAAGCTGTTACCAATGGGCACCTAGGTTCTATTATAATTAAGTTTTCAAGATAACAGCATTTTCATGTTTTTTAAATGCCACAGAATTAATCAATACAGTTGACAACTTTTAAGACAACTGATTCATATATTTGCGTAACTATACTTTTTCACTGTAATTTATTCTTTAGCTTTACAAAGTGATGGGAGCCATGACTTATCAAGGAGTCCGGGTCTTGTAGCAGTCCTATGCATATTTTGCATCTGTCTGGGTCTTCTACTGGCTGTTGGGATTGCAAAGTTCATTAATTCTAGAGGTTCAAAGTTTGAGAGGCTCGAAGATGTGCCAATGGTGAGTACATTTTTCTGTGAGGATAGCATACGACAGATATTGCATGCAAAAGATCTTTCCGTTGAATGTACAGGACATTCAGATATGGAAGTGATATAGAAGAAATGCTGTGTAACACAAAGGAAACCAAACCAAAATGGATGTTAACATATGAGAATTAGGAGAATTTATCAGATAAATTAAATTGACTATTAATTATATGCAAAGATGGTTTCCTTTTCTATATGTTGTGCTTTTTATGCTCCAGTCCTTTTTCTCTCTCATACAATGTGTTCAAAAGGTAGAAATCTTTGAATCCAAATTAATTCGAACTGCTTTTTATTCCTGTTTTCAGGGCAAGATGAATGAAGAGTCTCCATTTGCCCGTTATCCAACAAAACAATTCTGAAAGATAACACATCATGAGACAAAGCCATTGACCCAGAATTGATAGAATGTAAATCAGTCTTTTGTTTGGGTTCAGATGGTGCCGTTCATGACATGTCATCCACCATCATGTTTTTTTCTGTCTTTGTTTGTTTTGTCTGGCTGCTGGAAAGTGACAAATGTTTGAAAGAAATCAGTATAGCCCAAGGGCTACAATCAACCCTGTGATGTAGTACGGAATATCTACTCTGAGGTTGGTCAGCAGCATACTAAAGTTGATCATTGGCCCAAGGTGAAGTACTATTCATTCACAGATGGATGGATGCGTCAAGAACCATAATGTAGAAGATACACAGACAATGGCTGCGCTTACACAGGCAGCCCAATTCTGCTCTTTTGTCCAATTATTGCAAAAAGATCAGATCTGATTTGTCAAAAGCCCAATTATTGGCAAATGTACAGAATTGGGTTATCTGGAATTCTACGTCTGGTAGAAATGTGTTTGGATAAGGAAAGTTTCCTCTCATAACCTCTACAAGACAGTATGTTAAATAAAACAACATTTCAATTTACTCAAACTAGGGGTCATGGCCAGATTAGAAAATGGGGTCCTGAGAGAAACTCCAAAATGTTTATTGTATATTGTTTATTGCTTATTGTCAGATGATCTTCTGAACTTCCCAATACCTTTTTGATGCATTTCAGTCACTTCAAACCATACTTCCATCAGGTTTGAACAATGTCAAAAGTACTGTCCAACTGATTTGTAATAGACTGGCATAGCTCCAATTTAAAAAGTAAACATTGGCTGTTGATTACATCACCTTTTTTAAATTTTATCTAATGGGGTTAGCTGCCTAAAAAGTTTGGGAAACCATACTCTACCCGCTGTTGGTTCTTTTGACTTTAGGAATGCCAGACAATATATCCGCAGGAAAGTATAATCCAATAAAGTTACCAAAGCACTGGTAGTGCGTTTCGATTTCTATCACCTGAAGCATGCACCGAACTATGTAAACGCGTGCATGAGCTTGGCAAGTATCATGCCTGTATTTGCGTCTTGTGGCATGCTTCAAGTGATTATAGAATACTTAACCTCCTACCAGCACTTTGAAAAGTTTATTTAATTATACTTTACTGTGGATGTCTCACAGTCCTACCTGCAAAAAGACCACCCGCATGGACAACCGGTAAAGTATTTTAAAATAAACCGTTTACTCCAAACAGAAGACGCAAACGATAGTTTCTATTGGACAATTCGGGTATTCGTTTCGTTCCTTTTGCACTGTTTGCTTCCGTTTTGTTTTAAATGGCAAACGGTTTCTATAATGAATACGCCCCCGTGTAAATGCAGCCAATGTGTCAGGTATCATTAGAAATAAAGCTGCTCCAAATTCTCTGCTTCTTGAAAATACTCAATGGCCTAATTTTTGTATGGTTTGAATTATGTTTTCTGTTCTCCAGACGTGTTATATATATATATATATAGGGGTAGGGTTATATAAATTGTTATTCTAAGACACATTTTTTTAAGTGACCCACAAACAGCTAGTCAATAGCACATTTCTTTTGTTTACCTGTGTTAACTAAAGTAATGCAATGACAACAACCGGGAAATTTTACAATAATAGGTCGCTTTCTCAATAAACTCCAGGCTTGTTGTCATTGACAAGACGGTGAAGTTAGAGAGAAAAAAACAATTTAGCTGCTCACTGTTCAGCCTCCCATAATTTGACTGAACTGCGTGTCCTGCTCCGTTGCACGCGAACATTGTTTACAGCCACAAACATTTCCTGGCATGTGACTGAACGCCGTTCGCAACGAAAGCAACACGGACAGAGTTTCAAGTCTAAAAAGCAATAATAAAAAAAGTACGGTGATAAAGACAACGAACTTCAATGAAGAAACAGAACTACATTTTCCTTCATAAGCTGCAGTTGTTGGTGTCTTTCTTATCTGAAATACTAAAGTCGACCAAAGGTAGGAAAGTGAAACTTTTCAAATAACGTTACGTGTTGACGGCAGGAGACTTTTAAAAAGGAACACTACATTTCGAAAACAGACAGGGAAATGTGGGATTTACATTTGTCAAGGAATTAAATAAAGTATGTTTTGATTGTATTTGGCTATAGCCTACACATACAGGGGGAATAACTCAATAATGTCTCTCTTAAACTCTTTTAATTTCCAAAATGTGTCTTCCACTAACTGGAAATCTTAAAGTTTAGCCTACGTGCCGTACTCAATTCTGGCAGGTGTGTCATTTGTGTCTTGTCTTTATCCAGTTTATACAGGGTTGGGAAGGTTATTTTCTGAACGCAATCCATTTGTTACTAGTTACCTGTCCGAAATTGTAATCCCTTGTGGAAAAAGTCCCCAAATGTCATACTTTAGTAAAAGTAAAGATACCTTAATAGAAAGTGACTCAAGTAAAAGTGAAATTCACCCAGTAAAGTACTACTTGAGTAAATGTCTGAAAGTGTTTGGTTTTAAAACTACTTAAGTATCAAAAGTAAATGTAATTGCTAAAAAATACTGAAGTATAAAATGTAAAAGTATTATTATTTCATATTCCTTAAATTAAGCAAACCAGATGACACAGTTGTCTTGTTTTTATTTATTTATGGATAGCCTGGGGCACACTCCAACACTCAGACATAATTTACAAATGAAGCATTTGTGTTTATTGAGTCCGGCAGATCAGAGGCAGTAGGGATGACATCTTGATAAGTGTGTGAATTTCACAATTTCTGTCCTGCTAAGCATTCAAATTGTAACAAGTACTTTTGGGTGGCAGAGAAAATGTTAGGAGTAAAAAGTACATTATTTTCTTTAGGAATGTGGTGGAGTAAAAGTGAACGTTGTCAACAATATAAATAGTAAAGTACAGATACCCCAAAAACTACTTAAGTAGTACTTTAAAGTAGGTTTACTTAAGTATTTTGCGCCACTGGTAATCAGTGAAGTAAATGTTGGATTACCCAAACTCAGTAACGTAATCAGATTACTTTCAGTTACTTGTGGATTCATTTATTCTTAAGGCATTAGAAGAAGACAAAGGATCCATCAGACACATTTGGTGTGTCATCATAGTGGTCCCTGACTTGTGGTCAGACTCGCTCAGGTGGACCATACTTAAACTTGTGCTTTTTTTCAGTGTCTAATTGAATATCATTGAGAGAACTGAAAGGTGTCATAATGTGTTTTTTAGCAAACATCCTTTCTGAATTTAAACATAATCATCTAGTTTGTCAAAAGTATCTGTAATCTGATTACAATATTTTTGCTGGTAATTTAACTGATTACAGTTCATTTTCATGTAATCAGAATACTCCCCAAACTTGTTTGTCAATATTCTCTTGGTATTTTAATAGGGTTGTAATATAGACTTATCTATTGGTCCAATAATTGTATTTTTATTTCTAGGTCATCTTGTTCTATTATTTATGTAGCCTACATGGTGTAGGCCTAGCTAGAAATGAATTAGGCATCTGTGTAACTGATCATATATTAATTGTAGCTCGAGAAATTAACACATTTCGAAACGAGTTGTTCAGGAAACTTCTGAAGATTTTTTCTGAAATATCCTTTCGTATCTGTTCCTTCATTGTAACTTGGGCCACATTTATTGTTCAGGCTATTCCAATTGACAGATTTTGCTAAGAAGTTCAGAGACTTTAGATTGTGCAAGCATGATTATTATATTTGGCAAAGAAGACTGTTTACATTATGAGTACTGATACTGAACATTCAGATGTTTTTATGAACAGCGCTTAATGGCTGTTTGGAAGGCCATCATTACCATATGAATTTAGAATGAATTTCCCAGAAAATATTTATACAATCTTGCCCTCCTCTCTTTATCTTCCCCTCTTCCTGTTCAACTAATTTATCTCTCCGTCCCTCTCTCACACACTCTCTCACTTACTCACTCACTCACTCACGCTATCAAACTTACTGCTGATTGAGTATAAATAGAAGGTCCTCAGCCTCTGCTGGAGTTTGCATGCAGTGCCAAGGAACTAAGCTAACAATTGTAAATCTGTATCCCATTCAGACATTCATAGTAGCTCTTCTGCTCAGTCAGTCATGGGTAGGCAGTGTGGGACAGCATGGTCTGTGGTATGACAAAAATGTGTCCCTTCGCATCCTGTACAAACATTTCACATGGGGTCACATACATATGTAGTTAACAACAATTTACTGTTTCACAGACATAATCCCCCTATCTGGTCCATATACTGTCAGTATGTTATTGTAGTACCTTTTGAATGGGGAAACGTTTAACAGCTTAGATGGCAGCTTATTATTTGGATCTTTGAGCACCATGTTGACAAGCGCTTTACAAATAAAGTAGATTATTTTTTACAGTAGTAGCCTATACGCAGTACTTAATGATTGTGAGGGGCAGTAACTAGAATGCACAGTGTATGGTAGTCTTCTGATAAAGATTACTTTTTGTGTCCTGTAGATGGGGTACTACTGCTTTTCAACAGATTTTTCCAATTGCCATAGAACAAAATATGCAATCTGAGCTTGACTGACGCTTAGAAAATATTTACAAAACTGATGCCCAAATATGCAGTGTTTGTAGTTTGGCAGCCTGTGTGACAAGCTGTATAATGAAGATAAACATTTATTTGGTTTCACCATCATTGGATATGTCAGATTCAGTTTGCATACACTACTTGGCAATTGATGTCAATCACAACAGCAGGCTTTAATTTGATACAGAGATGTAATGTGGGAAAATAAACCACAATATAAATGCACGGTATGACAAAACTGTATTTGACGTAACTTGGGTTACTTACGGTGGGATAGTGCAGAGGGCACTGTTTAGGTCCAAGAGGCTTCTAAACAGCTTCTACCCCCAAGCTATAGGACTCCTGAACATCTAATCAAATGGTTACCCAAATGGCTACCCATACCCCCCCCCCCCCCCCCCCCCCCCCCTCTTTCACACCGCTGCTTCTCTCTGTTGTTATCATCACTTTAATAACCCTACCTACATGTACATATTACCTCAATCACCTCGACAAACCGGTGCCCCCGCACATTGACTCTTTGCTGGTACCCCCCTGTGTATAGTCTCACTATTGTTATTTTACTGCTGCTCTTTAATTACTTGTTACTTTTATTTCTTATTCATTTATTACTTTAACTGCATTGTTGGTTAGGTGCTCGTAAGTAATCATTTCACTAAGGTCTGTTGTACCTGTTGTACCTGTTGAACCTGTTGTATTCAGTGCATGTGACCAATAAGATTTGATCATTGTTGTTTCAGTGCCAATCTTAGGGTGTTGTGCTTATCTTTTCTTATCACTCTATCTTTCTCAGCCCAAACTTTGATACACATGTGTCTTTTGCTTAAGGCTAAGTCTATTTGACTTTAAACCTTATTAATAATGGAATTGGCTTGGCTAAGTTAACTTAATTTAACAAACATTTGAATCTATCCTTAGGAGTCATACAGTATCCAAAGAGTGTGAATGCTTGTCCTGCTTATAATTCAAGACATTTGGGTGTGTTTTTCTGTTCTTATCACCTTCCAAAGGTTTTATAATTTACATGCTAAAGTTAGCCCTCTTAGGATTCAACGAGCATTACTGCTATGAAACCGTAGTGTGCGTCACTATGCAGAGAACTTCAAGAGGTCCTGTGTGTATTTTTATGACTCTGCACTTAACTATATTATGAGCCTCACTGAAGTGACACAGATGTATGTAATAACTGTCTGTTCTGGTTCATTAACCTCTTTTTCTTGGAGAAAAAGGCCCCCAGTGAGAAATAGGCCCACTATTCACTGGTGTACTTATTCCCTAGAATCTATTGTGAAAGTTTGTTGAACAGAGTAGCTCATCCTGAGCTATTTTGAGGTTCTTGTGGAATAATGATATATTCTGCACTGGTAGAATATGTATTTTCTTCAGCTGTATAAGTAAGATCTGAAAAAATTAGGGTAGAAAAGTGATGACAAGGTATGTCAACCCAACTCTCTGTTTGCCTCCCTCAGCTGCGGTCTTGCCACACCGGGTGAAGGCGTCCCAGAGCTTCTGTGTCAATGTCTTGGCTGTTGGCTGAGGTAATTAAGATTCAAAGCTGTGTTCCCTCCCACCACACCCTCACCACTTCCTTACCTTATCGCCCCAAGAGGTATGGCTGTGACGGTCATGGAATTTTGGAGGATGCTTATTGGTCAGCCAAATGACCAACTCACCAAAATAACCCAGCTAACATTTCCATGTGGGGCCTATATGGTTAATGGAGGGCTGCTTCACGGGCCCCATGAGGGAAACACAACGGGGACCCACAAGGTTTTGTCCTCAGTATCCACATTTGCCCCACGTGGTTGCCATGTTGGGCTTCATAAGTTGCCCTAGTGGTTTACCCAAATGGGTTACAGTGCATTTGGAAATTATTCAGACCCCTTGACTTTTAAATTTTTTTGTTATGTTATAGCCTTATTCTAAAATGGATTCAATTGTTTATCCCCCTCATCAATCTATACACAATACCCCATAATGATAAAGCAAAAAAGTAAATATCACATTTACATAAGTAGTAGACCCTTTACTCAGTACTTTGTTGAAGCACACTAGGCAGCGATTACAGCCTTGATTCTTCATTGGTATGACTAGTGTTGCAAAGGGTCGGAAACTTTCCGGTAAATTTACGGAATTGTTCCGGAAATGTTCCATGGGAAATTAAGCCCGGGAATTTTGCTTAAATTCATTTTAAAAAGTAAGCTAATAACAGTAAACCTTTTTTTGTGGGATACACATAAGGCAATTCTAGGTCTTGTGGCATATTTTGGTTAAACTATCCCCAATTGCATGCAAGGTGCATTCTTCCATCACATGAACAGCTGAGTCTCAAGATCTTGCACACTAATGAGATGCTATTGAGCCCACACTACTACACTGTCTGAGCCAAGGACTACATGCTTTCTGGTAAGTTTTGATTACAATACTGGGTGGGGTGAATATATTGTATATGACATACATGATTTTTTGTTATTTAGTAAATAATTGGCAGTTGCCAATGACCTTGAACCTCAGAAGGTATTTGCATTGGTGACAGACAATACTTAGAACATGAAGGCTGCTTGGTCTAAAGTGGAGGAGTCCTACCCTTACATCACACCCATTGGCTGTGCTGCTCATACATTGAATCTGCTCTTCAAGGACATCATGGCACTGAAAACAATGGATACACTCTACAAGAGAGCCAAGGAAATGGTTAGGTATGTGAAGGAAATTCAAGTTAAGGCAGCAATCTAACTCACCAAGCAAAGTGAGCAGAATAAAAGCACCACATTGAAGCTGCCCAGCAACACCCGTTGGGGTGGTGTTGTCATGTTTGACAGTCTCCTGGAGGGGAAGGAGTCTCTCCAAGAAATGGCCATATCACAGTCTGCTGATATGGACAGCCCCATCAAGAGGATCCTCCTAGATTATGTATTTTGGGAGAGCATGGTAAGCAGCCTAAAACTCCTGAAACATATAACAGTAGCCATTGCACAGATTTAGGGAGACAATGCCATCCTGTCTGATGTTCAGACTCTGCTTGCAGATGTAAGATAAGAAATCTGTACTGCCCTGCCCACTTCACTGTTGCTCCAAGCAGGGGCAACTGCAGTTCTGAAATACATCAAAAAGCGTGAAGACTTCTGCCTGAAGACCATACATGCCACAGGGTACATGTTGAACCCCAAGTATGCTGGCAAGAGCATCCTGTCTGGTGCAGAGATCAACAAGGCCTATGGTGTCATCACTCCCATGTCTCACTACCTTGGCCTGGATGAGCGCAATGTTCTTGGCAGTCTGGCGAAGTACACTTCCAAGCAAGGGCTTTGAGATAGAAATGCAATATGGCAGTCGTGCCAACATATCTCATCAGCCACCTGGTGGACGGGACTTTGTGGATCTGAGGCTCTCACCTGATGCCTCCATCATCCTCCAAATCACACCAACATCCTCCTCAGAGCCCAACTGGTCCTTGTTTTGGAACACACACACCAAAGCACGCAACAAACTGACCAATACAAGGGTTGAAAAATTGGTGGCCATCTGGGCAAATTTGAGTCTTTTTTCACCTGGCAACGAGTCATCCTCAACAAGGTTGGAAAGTGACAGTGAAGATGAGGCCCAGAGTCTGATGTTCAAGAGTTGGACATTGAGGTGGTCCAGAGAGAAGAAATGGAAGCCTGAGAGGAAGACTACCAAAGCCTTAGTTTCTAGACCATCATTTTACAGATGTATGTTGAAAACGGTTTTGGGAGATGTGATGGATCATTGGGGATCATTCAATATTCCCTTTCTTTTGTTGTTCAGTGAAATCATCCCAGCTGAAGAGTCAACTCATTTAACTAAATTGGAAGGATTGAATCATTTGCAAATAAAGCCTACTTATGATAAGGTAAAAGGTTTATGTTTCAGTCTCCGTATGTTATGGTAAATATATCCAATGCAAAAAAAACATCTACATTTAAATGGTATTAATATTAGTTTGCATATATTCCAGTTAATTCCCATATATTCCCACAAAGTTTCCACCTCTGAATATTACTCAAAATGTGCAACCTTAGGTATGACGCTACAAGCGTGCCCACCTATATTTGGGGAGTTCCTCCCATTCTTCTCTGCAGATCCTCTCAAGGATTGGATGGGGAGCGTCGCTGCATAGCAATTTTCAGGTCTGTCCAGAGATGTTAGATCGGGTTCAGGCCTGAGCTCTTGCTGCGCCATTTAAGGACATTCAGAGACTTGTCCCAAAGCCACTCCTACATTTTCTTGGCTGTGTGCTTAAGGTCATTGTCCTGTTGGAAGGTGAACCTTCGCACCAGTCTGAGGTCCTGAGCGCTCTGGGGCACGTTTACATCAATGATCCCTCTGTACTTTGCTCCATTCATCTCTTACTCGAACTTGACTAGTCTCGCATTTCCTGCCGCTGAAACAAATCCCCACAGCATGATGTTGCCACCACCATGCTTCACAGAAGGGATGGTACCAGGTTTCCTCCAGACGTGACACTTGGCATTCAGGGCAAAGAGTTCGATCTTGGTTTCATCAGACCAGAGAATCTTGTTTCTCATGGTCAGAGTCCTTTAGGTGCTTTTTTGTCAAACTCCAAGTGGGCTGTCATGTGCCTTTTTACTGAGGAGTGGCTTCTGACTGGCCACTCTACTCCACCTGATTGGTGGAGTGCTGCAGAGATGGTTGTCCTTGTGGAAGGTTCTCCCATCTCCTCAGAGGAACTCTGGAGCTCTGTCAGAATGACCATCTGGTTATTGGTCACTTCCCTGACCAAGGCCCTTTTCCCCCGATTGCTTAGTTTGTCAATGCTGCGGTAATTGTTTTGGTACCCTTCCCGACCTCATGACTTGGTTTTTGTTTTGACATGCACTATCAACTGTGGGACCTTTTCTATAGACCTGTGTGTGCCATTCCAAATCATGTCCAATCAATTGAATTTACTACAGGTGGACTCCATCCAAGTTGAAAAACATCTCGAGGCTGATCAATGGAAACTGGAGGCAGCTGAGCTCAAATTCAAGTCTCATAGCAAATGGTCTGAATACCTACCTACACCTTAGACAAATACATTTAAACACAGTTTTTCACTATTCCTGACATTTAATCCCAGTAAAAATTCCCTGTTTTAGGTCAGTTAGGATCACCAATTTATTTTAAGAATGTGAAATGTCAGAATAATAGTAGAGAGAATGATTTATTTCAGCTTTTATTTCTTTCATCACATTCCCAGTGGGTCAGAAGTTTACATACACTCAATTCGTAATTGGTAGCATTGCCTTTAAATTGTTTAACTTGGGTCAAACATTTTGGGTAGCCTTCCATAAGCTTCCCACAATAAGTTGGGTGAATTTTGGCCCATTCCTCCTGACAAAGCTGGTGTAACTGAGTCAGGTTTGTAGGCCTCCTTGCTCGCACACACTTTTTCAATTCTGCCCACAAATGTTCTGTGGGATTGAGGGGCTTTGTGATGGCCACTCCAATACCTTGATTTGTTGTCCTTAAGCCATTTTGCCACAGCTTTGGAAGTATGTTTGGGATCATTGTCCATTTGGAAGACCCATTTGCAACCAAGCTTAAACTTCCTGACTGATGTCTTGAGATGTTGCTTCAATATATCCACGTAATTGTCATCACTCATGATGCCATCTATTTTGTGAAGTGCACAAGTCCTTCCTGCAGCAAAGCACCCCCACAACATGATTCTGCCATCCCCGTGCTTCACGGTTGGGATGGTCTTCTTCAGCTTGCAAGCCTCCCCCTTTTTCCTCCAAACATAACGATGGTCATTATAGCCAAACAGTTCTATTTTTGTTTCATCAGATCAGAGGACATTTCTCCAAAAGGTACGATCTTTGTCCCTGTGTGCAGTTGCAAACCGTAGTCGGGCTTTTTTAATGGCAGTACTGGAGCAGTGGCTTCATCTTTGCTGAGCGGCTTTTCAGGTTGTCGATATAGGACTCATTTTACTGTAGATATATATATTTTTGTACCTGTTTACTCCAGCATCTTCACAAGGTCCTTTGTTGTTGTTCTGAGATTGATTTGCACTTTTTCCACCGAATTACGTTCATCTCTAGGAGACCAAATGCTTCTCTTTCCTGAGCGGTATGACGGCTGCGTGGTCCCATGGTGTTTATACTTACTTACTGCGTACTATTGTTTGTACAGATAAACGTGGTACCTTCAGGCATTTGGGAATTTCTCCCAAGGATGAACCAGACTTGTGGAGGTCTACAATTTCTTTTTCTGATGTCTTGGCTGATTTCTTTTGATTTTCCCATGATGTCAAGCAAAGAGGCACTGCATTTGAAGGTAGGCCTTGAAATACATCCACAGGTACATCTCCAATTGAATCAAATGATGTCAATTATCCTATCAGAAGCTTCTAAAGCCATGACATCATTTTCTGGAATTTTCCAAGCTGTTTAAAGGCACAGTCAACTTAGTGTATGTAAACTTCTCACCCACTGGAATTGTGATACAGTGAAATAATCTGTCTGTAAACAATTGTTGGAAAAATTATTTGTGTCATGCTCAAAGTAGATGTCCTAACTGACTTGCCAGAACTATAGTTTGTTAACAAAACATTTGTGGAGTGGTTGAAAAACGAGTTTTAATAACTCCAACCTAAGTGTATGTAAACTTCCGACTTCAACTGTATGTAAATAAGATTTTTGTTTTTAATTTTTAATAAATGTACATTTATAAAAACCTGTTTTCGCTTTCTCATTATGGGGTATTGTGTGTACATTGATGATTTTTTAAATGTATTTAATCCATTTTAGAGTAAGGCTGTAACGTAAAAAAAAGTCAAGCAGTCTGAATACTTTCCGAATGCACTGTACATCTGGGTAAAGGATGGGTGTATAGTGAGACCTATATGGGCAATAACTAGGCTGTGAATGTGATTTTCAATTGGGCTGCCCACCTGGGACAAACCTATATTTGTGTTCCGTCTCCATGCCCGCGTCGTCCGAGTCTGGCCAGTATAGGCCGTCATTGTAAATGACGGCCCTGTTCAGGGGCAGAACGGCAGATTTGTACCTTGTCAGCTCGGGGGTTTGAACTTGCAACCTTCCGGTTACTAGTCCAACACTCTAACCACTAGGCTACCCTGCCGCCCCAGATGAGGTAGTCATTCAAAAATAATGTTAAATACTATTGCACACAGTTAGTCCATGCAACTTATTGGGCTCTATTTTAACAAACCTATGTATTGCCTTGGAATCAACTCCCAAGTCTAATGTTAGTCCGTTATAGTTTGTTAAATGGCTTACAGATATGAAATAACAAAATGTAGAACAATATTTGCTAAATACATTAACTTGAACCCATTTGCAGTCCATATTGTTCTAAGTAATTGCATGGCTTCAGTAGCATTCACACTGATATACGGTAGTGGCTAGGCCTACTGTAAATTACATTATGGCTCAGCATGGACATGCCAGACATTGTCAATAAGCTAAATTAAACATTGATAAGGCCTAAAAAGAGAATGAATAATTCTTAAAAAATTCTAAACTAAACATAACAACAACTTGTTTTAAATAGGCTATGTCACACTTACAGGCACCATCATTTCTCCCTGTGGGCATATAATATTAAAACAATGCAGACTATTGAGGGTTTTATACGCATCCAAACTTGTCAAAGTAGCTGGACAAAGATCCAATATAAAGAGAAAGGGAGAATGTTCACTCACCGTTATACTCTTCCCAAATTGGCCTATGTTTTATGAACGTAATCGGAACCATCTCCAGAAGTTGCATTGCAAGCGCGCCAAGGACGTTGTCACCATAATACCAGAAAGGTGAATCATTCTAATAAATTGGGTTGGAATAACATTTTAAACAACAACAAATAAGTAGTCATAAAATGGCCAGGATAAAAAAGACCGTTACTGCTGTTGAACCAGTCTTATAGTAGGCCCTAAGGGAGGTCTTGGGTTTTGAGCGTATGAAATGGAAAACAAGCAGTTGTTACAGGTTACAGAACTTCTAAATATGAGGTTCACTGGTATTCACCGAGGTTCTCATCTCTCATGATGGACATGCAGCCTACATCATGGAGGGGTTTTTACGCACAACCAAAACGGGACCTGTATGGCTAAATGAATGTGGGCCTGCCTACAATGCATAGATTAAAAAGGGAATGTCGGCTCACTGTTTTACTCCTCTCAGACTTGATATTTTAATAAAGCTTAGGTGATTTAAGATGTATTTGCAAGCGGTCTCAGTAGCCAAACCCTTTATCGGCTTCGCAATTTCATTGGGCAGACAAAAATACGAAGTATACCGGCACCAAAAGCACATTAGGCTACTCTTGTTCAATGTGCATATGGGCAGTGTGCGTCATGGCTGGATAGGCTGCCTTTCCGCTGTCAAAAGTCATGCCATAACCAACTGCGTTACTGGTAGGTCTTAAATATCACTATCCAGCCCACTATCACCACTGCCTGAAATTATCACTTTGGATCATGTTTTTAGGAATGCACCTCAAATATTTCCACCCTGCCTATCTGGGCACAAGCGAGCTGATATAAGACAGGTATATTGCTGGAAAATGCCAGTGTGACAGTTTTTGCATGACGAAATTGCAAGTGCTGCTGAAACGCCAGCCGAAATTAGAGCCTATTACTTGACTTGTTAAGAACATTTTTACTTAGGCTTGCCATAACAAAGGGGTTGAATACTTATTGACTCAAAAATAGATCTCAATACATCTGTAAAAATGTCTAAAAACATAATTCCACTTTGATAATATGGGGTATTGTGTGTTTCCCAGTGACACAAAATCTAAATGTAATCCATTTTAAATTCATCCTGTAACACAACAAAATGTGGAATAAGTCATGGGTTGTGAATTCTTTCTGAAGGCAGTATGTATATATATTTTTTAAACAGTTAGGACCCGTGCATAATTTGACCTCTGTTTTGGACTGTTTTGTTCCAGAACCCATTTGTCAGGATATGGCACAACTCGTGGCATGAAAAATATTTTGCGATGTCGAAATCCTAATAAAAACAATCACAGTTCATCCAAGTTGACTCCTCTGTAATTCACCTGGCTGCCTCCCTAAAAAAACATACTGTGAAAATAGTGCCTAATATTCTAAGAATTTATTTGTGTTGGTCCTCATGGTTTGCGCAACATTGTAGCATATAAACCAATGCGTGGCCATTGCAGTGGTGAGAGAGAAGCAAGCCTGTATCTCTCACAGAACTAGAATGACATTCTCTTTCTTTCATCTCTCTCCCCCTCTTCATAATTGATTTGATTAAATTGAGATATATTTGCCAAAGTTCTAGAATTACTGCTGTCTATTAAAAAATAAATTACATCATTCAGAATACGACACCAAGGAGTAGGCCTATAATTTAGGCACAGATGTTCAATAGGCTATTTAAAAAAAAAATAATCTGTGGATTGTGTGTAGCCCAATCACAAGGCATGCTTACAGTCGGGAACGGTGTGGCAAATCTGTCAGTGAACAGCATGCAGCCATAACAGGCCTTTCGTATTCTTTTAAATACAATCAAGGGAAAACAGAGGTTGGAAAGCAAATGGATCCTGCTGAAAAGATCTAATCTGTCTGTAGGCTACCAAGTTATCAACTTCTAAGCAAGAAAGAGAAGCTTTTGGCACGAGTGCATCGGCCACCGCCTATGAGTGAGCTGTGCATTATTTGATCTTCCCCTCAGGGGCACGTCATGACACAAGCTTGTAGCATCATACCCAAGAAGATCCTAGGGCTGTAATCGCTGCCAGAGGTGTTTCAACAAAGTACTGAGTAAGGTTATAAATACTATATAAATGGGATATATCTGTTTTGCATTGTTATTATGGGGTATTGTGTGTAGATTGATGAGGGAAAAAACAATTGAATCCATTTTAAAATAAGGCTGTAACATCACGAAATGTGGAAAAAGTTAAGAGGTCTGAACATGCACTGTTGCCTGTCATTTCAATAATTTGTGAGGTAATTATTATTATTTTTTTAAAATTAGTTCTTGTACCTCAGAGCCCCCCCAGGTCACCCCCCCTCTCAGGCTCACTTTTGGTTCCGGTACCTTCCAATTTATAGATTTATCACGGGTTATGATGGTTCTTTTATTTTCATGACAATCTTCACCCATAATCTTCGGTTACACGGTTATATGGTAATTGTGCCAGCCCTACTGAAAGACTCCTTTTGTGATAAACTTGGGCCATAAGGACAAAGCATAAGTCTCAGACGATTCTACTGCTTGCTCTTTATAGCGTCACTGGATGCAATTTGTCAATTTATTAATGCTTTACTATCTCTGTCAAATGTCTTGCTTAAGTATGTGTGTGATTGTGGGTAGACTTGAAAGGCCCTTCCGTCATAGTCTTATCTGCACGTCTGGGGCATTCCTCATTCTTGACATGGGGCTCTGCCCTGTTGTTCCAAAGCATGCTCACACACAGCGCTCTGAAACTCTGGGGTCCAGGGTGAAGTGATTTTTACTAGACTCAAAGGCTGTTATGTCAACTTTGAGGTGTCGGAGGATTGTGTTCTGTACCGGAATATTTTCAGCTCCATGTTCCATCGAGGAAAATGTAATTATTCTGGTCTTGCTAGCATAATTAAATGGGGAAAAGTTATTTATTTCAGATTTGGAGAGGATGAGAGCTGTGAATTAATGTGTTGAATTCTCGTAAATAATGGTGATTTCACATTTAACACTGATGTGCCCACCTCTTGACGCCACAGCTCATGTTCTCATTATCAGTCGTGTTTTTCATTCCTACTTATAAAATCAATTATTTTGATTGTGATATTTAGTTGAGGCCTCCTGCTGATTTCCCCAGAAAGTGGAGCTGTAAGAGTGAGGGAGACACACAAACACCATCAAAACACTATTTTCCAAAACCCCTTAACCTAACCCTAACTCCTAAACATAACCCCTAATTCTAACCCTAAGCCTTTTTTCCTTGTGGGGCTGGGGAAATGTCCCTTTTCTGATCCCCACAAGGATAGTAAAACCCACAACACACACACACACATACATACATACACACACAATGGTACTGAGACAAACAAACCCACTGATTGAACAGAACTCTCTGTACATTTAGTCAAGAGGCCTCCTGCTGATTTCCCCAGGAGGTGGAGCTGTAAGAGAGAGCGAGACACACACACACACACACACCTTCAAAATCCTATTTCCCAAATTAGGGCTGTGGCGGTCATGAAATGTTGTCAGCTGGTGATTGTCAAGAAAATAACTGGTCGTAATTAACATGAATACATTTAGCATCTCCAGGTTTCCACACATATCCTACAAGCCACTGATTTAGACCTTTGGAACATCTACATTTTATAAAGTCTCAATCCATGTAATATAAATCCATTATTTATTTTAGACCCGTCTAAAGAAACATGATGTAGTCTATTTCAGAAGAACAGAAAAGCATACTATGTTGTCCTTATGCTATGCCATATGGCTGTGGGCTACACTAGTTCATTTAGCAAACAAAATTTGCTTAGAATTTCGTGGCATTATTTTATAGTAGGAAGAATACAATTGAACATAGCTGACTAAAATAGAATGGATATTTTCTCCAAACGATTTGAGGGAGTGCACACATGTGGATATTCTGTGTTGAGTAAGTTAACAAAGAAGCAGGTCCTCCTATATCCTTAATTTAGAGTTATTTATGCAACATTAGTTGCCATCAAATGTTGGGATATATGTTTTGATTTTTAATATATTCTAAGGCTGCGTTATGCGACTCAAATGATGATTTGAAAAAAGTTGCATAAAAGGCATGAGCTCTGCTTTCTTTTTTGCGCAGGCTACACACACTTCATCAGTCTCCTATTTACAATTTGACAAACTTGATAATGCCTCGAATTTCCCGGTGGCATCCCCTTTGTGTGGCCGTAATGCCCCCTAAAAAAAATCCATGTTTTTTGCAACCAGTGGCCGTTGTGCCCTTGGGTTGAATAGAATAATGATAATTTATTTTTCCTGGCTGCGTGCTCCGAAGTACCTTTCACTCACACGGCTGTCTCAAGTATCTCAATTATTATTAGCCAATGCCAGTCACGTGATTGGGTCCTTCTCACAGGCTATAAGTGAACACCGACACATTGGGGATGCAACTGCGCGTCCTTATCGAATTCTGAGGCGCATATTGAAGATGTTGAAAAAACTGCCCACATTTACTTTTCATCAGCCAACAGGATGAGTAGGCCAAACGAACAGCAAAAGCACTAGCCTATGTCAATCTACTATGCCCCATATTACAAAAGTTGACCTATTCTAAGCAATAAATAAATATCCAAACATAGTCTGGGACAGTTGTGGAATGCAATAGATCATAAATGAATACAATCACTAGCATCAAAAAATATTTTAGAAGTGATAAGGCTGACGCTGTCGATCAGAATGTTTATCTTAAATTATCTTCCCCAAACTTGAAACTCATGCTGCATATGTATGCCGTTGTAAAGCGAATTGATGTGCTGAATTTTAAGAAGTTATTTAGCCACTTTAGTTGTGATACAAACCTTATCAAAACATATAGGCCTATGGGCTCGGCTACATGAGGTGTGCAACTATGATGGAGAAAAAGTTGCAAAAAAAGGCATGTTGTTTATTGCCTTACTTGTCCACAAGCTGGGCATAATTCACAAGTGATAGTGTCACGAATCCCGCCGAAGATGATGCCTCTTCCTGTTCGGGCGGCGCTCGGCGCTCGTCGTCGCCGGCCTACTAGCTGCCACCGATCCCCTTTTCTGTTTCATTTAGTTTTGTCTGATTAGTTGCGCCTGTTTCTTGTTTTGGTTTTAGGCTTTTTAAACCCGGTAGGCCCACCGGCTTTTGTTCGGGCTTGTTTTCTGTTATTTGATGTGTGTGATTTCTGTGGAAGTATTTTGTTCTCGAACCGTTTCGTCCTGTTGTTTTGGACTGGGTCTTATTGCGCCCGTGTGTGTGGCGTTGACCGACTGTTGTTTTTGGAATAAACATTCCAATGAGGTTAAGAATCCTAGAGTGTCAGCTAAATGCTAACATCTCTGTTGACGAATCTACGATACGTAAAACACTAAACAAGAATGGTGTTCATGGGAGAACACCACGGAAGCAGCAACTTCTGTCCAAAAAAACATTTGCTGCACGTCTGAAGTTCGCAAAAGAGCACCTGGATGTTCCACAGCGCTACTGGCAAAATATTCTGTGGACAGATTACACTAAAGTTGTGTTGTTTGGAAGGAACACAGTGTGGAGAAAAAAAGGCACAGCACAGCACACCAACATCAACCTCATCCCAACTGTAAAGTATGGTGAAGGGAGCATCATGGTTTGGGCTGCTTGCTGCCTCAGAGCCTGGACAGCTTGCTATCATTGATGGAATAATAAATTCCCATGTTTATCAAGACATTTTGCAGGAGAATGTAACGCTATCTGTCTGCCAATTGAAGCTCAACAGAAGTTGGGTGATGCAACAAGACAACGACCCAAAACACAATAGTAAATCAACAACCGAATGGCTTCAACAGTAGACTGGTTGGCTCAATATGCCTTCTGGAGTGGCCCAGTCAGAGTCGTGACCTCAACCCATTTTGAGATGCTGTGGCATGACCTTGAGCGGTTCACACCAGACATCAAGGATATTTCTGAACTGAAACAGTTTTGTAAAGAGGAATGGTCTTCCTCCTGACCATTGTGCTGGTCTGATCCGCAACTACAGAAAACGTTTGGTTGAGGGTATTACTGTCAAAAGAGGGTCAACCAGTTATTAAATCCAAGGGTTCACATACTTTTCTCACCCTACACTGTGAATGTTTACACGGTGTGTTCAATAAAGACATGAAAACATATAATTGTTTGTGTGTTATTAGATTAAGCAGACTGTGTTTGTCTATTGTTGTGACTTAGATGAAGATCAGATCAAAATTTAGGACCAATTTATGCAGAAATACAGGTCATTTCAAAGGGTTCACATACTTTTTTTTGCCACTATAACAGTCTGATGGCCTTGAGATAGAAGCTGTTTTTCAGTCTCTCGGTCCCAGCTTTGATGCATCTGTACTGACCTCACCTTCTGGATGATAGTGGGGTGAACAGTCTGTGGCTCGGGTGGTTTATGTCCTTGATGACACAAAGGTCCTTAGGAGCTGAAGCAGAGCTCACATGTCTCTCGGCGCCATCTTGCTGATAGCCCTATTTGGTAAAATACCAAGTCCATATTATGGCAAGAACTGCTCAAATAAGCAAAGAGAAGCAACAGTCCATCATTACTTTAAGACATGAAGGGCAGTCAATCGGGAAAATGTCAAGAAGTTTGAAAGTTTCTTCAAGTGCAGCCGCAAAAACCATCAAGCGCTATGATGAAACTGGCTCCCATGAGGACCACCACAGGAAAGGAAAACCCAGAGTTACCTCTGCTGCAGAGGATACTGTAAGTACATTCGAGTTAACTGAACCTCAGATTACAGTCCAAATAAATGCTTCAGAGTTCATGTTTAAAAAAATATATATATATTTTACCTTTATTTAACCAGGTAGGCAAGTTGAGAACAAGTTCTCATTTACAATTGCGAACTGGCCAAGATAAAGCAAAGCAGTTCGACAGATACAACGACACAGAGTTACACATGGAGTAAAACAAACATACAGTCAATAATACAGTATAAACAAGTCTATATACAATGTGAGCAAATGAGGTGAGAAGGGAGGTAAAGGCAAAAAAGGCCATGGTGGCAAAGTAAATACAATATAGCAAGTAAAACACTGGAATGGTAGTTTTACAATGGAAGAATGTGCAAAGTAGAAATAAAAATAATGGGGTGCAAAGGAGCAAAATAAATTAATTAATTAAATACAGTTGGGAAAGAGGTAGTTGTTTGGGCTAAATTATAGGTGGGCTATGTACAGGTGCAGTAATCTGTGAGCTGCTCTGACAGTTGGTGCTTAAAGCTAGTGAGGGAGATAAGTGTTTCCAGTTTCAGAGATTTTTGTAGTTCGTCCAAGTCATTGGCAGCAGAGAACTGGAAGGAGAGGCGGCCAAAGAAAGAATTGGTTTTGGGGGTGACTAGAGAGATATACCTGCTGGAGCGTGTGCTACAGGTGGGAGATGCTATGGTGACCAGCGAGCTGAGATAAGGGGGGACTTTACCTAGCAGGGTCTTGTAGATGACATGGAGCCAGTGGGTTTGTCGACGAGTATGAAGCGAGGGCCGGCCAACGAGAGCGTACAGGTCGCAATGGTGGGTAGTATATGGGGCTTTGGTGACAAAACGGATTGCACTGTGATAGATTGCATCCAATTTGTTGAGTAGGGTATTGGAGGCTATTTTGTAAATGACATCGCCAAAGTCGAGGATTGGTAGGATGGTCAGTTTTACAAGGGTATGTTTGGCAGCATGAGTGAAGGATGCTTTGTTGCGAAATAGGAATCAAATTCTAGATTTAACTTTGGATTGGAGATGTTTGAAATGGGTCTGGAAGGAGGGTTTACAGTCTAACCAGACACCTAAGTATTTGTAGTTGTCCACGTATTCTAAGTCAGAGCCGTCCAGAGTAGTGATGTTGGACAGGCGGGTAGGTGCAGGTAGTGATCGGTTGAAGAGCATGCATTTAGTTTTACTTGTATTTAAGAGCAATTGGAGGCCACGGAAGGAGAGTTTTATGACATTGAAGCTTGCCTGGAGGGTTGTTAACACAGTGTCCAAAGAAGGGCCGGAAGTATACAGAATGGTGTCGTCTGCGTAGAGGTGGATCAGAGACTCACCAGCAGCAAGAGCGACCTCATTGATGTATACAGAGAAGAGAGTCGGTCCAAGAATTGAACCCTGTGGCACCCCCATAGAGACTGCCAGAGGTCCGGACAGCAGACCCTCCGATTTGACACACTGAACTCTATCAGAGAAGTAGTTGGTGAACCAGGCGAGGCAATCATTTGAGAAACCAAGGCTGTCGAGTCTGCCGATGAGGATGTGGTGATTGACAGAGTCGAAAGCCTTGGCCAGATCAATGAATATGTAACAGACACATCTCCACATCAACTGTTCAGAGGAGACTGAGTGAATCAGGCCTTCACATTCGAATTGCTGCAAAGATACCACTACTAAAGGACACCAATAAGAAGTGAATTGCTTGGGCCAAGAAACACCAGCAATTGACATTAGACCGGTGGAAATCTGTCCTTTTCGTCTGATGAGTCCAAATGTGATATTTTTGCTTCCAAGCACCATGTCTTTGTGAGACGCAGAGTAGGTGAACGGATGATCTCTGCATGTGTGGTTCCCACCGTGAAGCATGGAGGAGGAGGTGTGATGGTGTGGGGGTGCTTTGCTGCTGACACTGATTTATTTAGTTTTCAAGGCACACTTAACCAGCATGGCAACCACAGCATTCTGCAGCGATACGCCGTCAGTCCCACTAAAAGCAAACTAGGTCGGTCATTTGTTTTTCAACAGGACAATGACCCAAAACACACCTCAAGGCTGTGTAAGGGCTCTTTGACAAAGAAGGAGAGTGCTGCATCAGATGACCTGGCCTCCACAATCACCACAACCCAATTGAGATGGTTTGGGATGAGTTGGAACGCAGAGTTAAGGAAAAGTAGCCAACAAGTGCCCAGCATATATGGGAACTCCTTCAAGACTGTTGGAAAAGCATTCCTCGTGAAGTTGGTTGAAATAATGCCAAGTGTGTGCAAAGCTGTCAAGGCAAATGATGGCTATTTTTATTTATTTAATTAACACTTGGTTACTACAGGATTCCATATGTGTTTCAGAGTTTTGTCTTCGCTATTATTCTACAATGTAGAAAATAGTAAAAAAATAAAGAGAAACCCTTGAATGAGTAGGTGTGACCAAACCTTTGACTGGTACTGTATGTGTGTGAAATGTTTTATTCATTTATAATGGACCATTATCATGCATCTCGAAGCGGGGGGGAAAAATACATGTCGTCTATGCAGTTAAATAGTGAATGGAGGACGCTTTCCCGTGGTTTATTTTCATGCCAGCCAGGTAGGCTATTCTCCAGTTGTAAAGAGAAGCAATGTGCTTAATATTAGGAAAGATGCGAAATAAATATAGTAGGCCTAGCCTATAGAAAGCTGATTGGATCCCTCTCTTTTTAATAGAGGCCATCACTCTGTTTTCTCATGCAATTGCATAGCCTATAGAAAAGAGCATGAGCTCTTGGGCTCTCATGAAGTGTTTGATTAGATTTTTGATTACATTTGCATTGATGTCATTTACATTTGCAGTGATTAGAGAACAATACAGTGCTGAGTACCAGGCAGTTAGCGAGTTTGGTTGGCTACTAATGACCATCAGCAGCATCAGAGCTCGGAGAAGCCTAATTACTGTGACTAAACGGTCACATGGAATTTGACTGCTGTCATGACTCCTGACCACCGGTGTGGCGATAATGCGGTCACCGTAACAGCCCTAACCCTTAACCCTAATCATAACTGATAATCCTAAAATAGCTTTTTTCCAAAACAAACACACATGCATACACAATGGTACTGAGACAAACAAACCAACTGATTGAACAGAACTCTCTTTGGGCATTTAGTCAAGAGGCCTCCTGCTGATTTCCCCCGGAGGTGGAGCTGTAAGAGAGCGTGAGACACATATATGCGTGCTCGCGCACACACACACACACACACACACTTAAAATAGCTGTATACGGATTTATGTACATTTTGCCATTAAATCCATAGCTACCAGTTCAAGTCTTTTACCCTCCGGATGCAAATGCAGGTGAGGGGTAATCATTACAAAAAGCAAATGCTTTGTATCAGCCTCCCTGTGGCTGTAGTTAACCAGTGTGCTCCAAATTATTTATCTCATCTCTTGTAAGGTGATGATTTTAAGAATCAATATTTATTTTCTGAATTAAGACTGTTTCACACTCTAATGCTCCCAATGGTAATATCAAGTCATCAGAAATGCAGCTGGGAGAATCAAATAAAGTCAACTACTTTGCTTTAAGGTGTGCAATGTTTGGTTTTGATGTTAAATGTGTTTTATGTGGTTTATTTTAAACTGTGTCTCTGTCTTAAAACATCATAGCTATTTTAAGTGTGTGCGTATGCGAGTTTGAGTGTGTGCGTCCTTGTACATGCAGTGCATTCGGAAAGTATTCAGACTGACTTTTTCCACATTTTGTTACCTTACCAACTTATTCTAAAATTTATGACATTTATATTTTTATCCATCTACACACAATACCCCATAATGACAAAGCAAAAACTGGTTTTTAATCATTTATGTATTCAGACACTTTACTCAGTACTTTGTTGAAGGACGTTTGGCAGCAATGACAGCCTCGAGTCTTCTTGGGTATGACACTACAAGATTGACACACCTGTATTTGGGGGTTTCTCCCATTCTTCTCTGCAGAAACTCTCAAGCTCTGTCAGGTTGGATGGGGAGTGTCGCTGCACATATATATTTTCAAGCCTCTCCAGGGATGTTCGATCGGGTTCAAATGTTATTGGCCACATACACATATACACATATATAATTTGCAAATAAATTCATAAAAAATCCTACAATGTGATTTTCTGGATTTTCTTCTTTCTCATTTTGTCTGTCATAGTTGAAGTGTACCTATGATGAAAATTACAGGCCTCTCTCATCTTTTTACAGTGCCTTGCGAAAGTCTTCGGCCCCTTGAACTTTGCGACCTTTTGCCACATTTCATGCTTCAAACATAGATATAAAACTGTATTTTTTTGTGAAGAATCAACAACAAGTGGGACACAATCATGAAGTGGAACGACATTTATTGGATATTTCTAACTTTTTAAACAAATCGAAAGCTGAAAAATTGGGCGTGCAAAATTATTCAGCCCCTTTACTTTCAGTGCAGCAAACTCTCTCCAGAAGTTCAGTGAGGATCTCTGAATGATCCAATGTTGGCCTAAATGACTAATGATGATAAATACAATCCACCTGTGTGTAATCAAGTCTCCGTATAAATGCACCTGCACTGTGATAGTCTCAGAGGTCCGTTAAAAGCGCAGAGAGCATCATGAAGAACAAGGAACACACCAGGCAGGTCCGAGATACTGTTGTGAAGAAGTTTAAAGCCGGATTTGGATACAAAAAGATTTCCCAAGCTTTAAACATCCCAAAGAGCACTGTGCAAGCGATAATATTGAAATGGAAGGAGTATCAGACCACTGCAAATCTACCAAGACCTGGCCGTCCCTCTAAACTTTCAGCTCATACAAGGAGAAGACTGATCAGAGATGCAGCCAAGAGGCCCATGATCACTCTGGATGAACTGCAGAGATCTACAGCTGAGGTGGGAGACTCTGTCCATAGGACAACAATCAGTCGTATATTGCACAAATCTGGCCTTTATGGAAGAGTGGCAAGAAGAAAGCCATTTCTTAAAGATATCCATAAAAAGTGTCGTTTAAAGTTTGCCACAAGACACCTGGGAGACACACCAAACATGTGGAAGAAGGTGCTCTGGTCAGATGAAACCAAAATTGAACTTTTTGGCAACAATGCAAAACGTTATGTTTGGCGTAAAAGCAACACAGCTCATCACCTTGAACACACCATCCATACTGTCAAACATGGTGGTGGCAGCATCATGGTTTGGGCCTGCTTTTCTTCAGCAGGGACAGGGAAGATGGATGGAGCCAAATACAGGACCATTCTGGAAGAAAGGTCTTTTGCAGACTCCATCAGGTTGAGACTGGGACGGAGATTTGTCTTCCAACAAGACAATGATCCAAAACATAAAGCAAAATCTACAATGGAATGTTTAAAAAATAAACATATCCAGGTGTTAGAATGGCCAAGTCAAAGTCCAGACCTGAATCCAATCGAGAATCTGTGGAAAGAACTGAAAACTGCTGTTCACAAATGCTCTCCATCCAACCTCACTGAGCTCGAGCTGTTTTGCAAGGAGGAATGGGAAAAAATTTCAGTCTCTCGATGTGCAAAACTGATAGAGACATACCCCAAGCGACTTACAGCTGTAATCGCAGCAAAAGGTGGCGCTACAAAGTATTAACTTAAGGGGGCTGAATAATTTTGCACGCCCAATTTTTCAGTTTTTGATTTGTTAAAAAAGTTTGAAATGTCCAATAAATGTCGTTCCACTTCATGATTGTGTCTCACTTGTTGTTGATTCTTCACAACAAAATACAGTTTTATATCTTTATGTTTGAAGCCTGAAATGTGGCAAAAGGTCGCAAAGTTCAAGGGGGCCGAATACTTTCGCAAGGCACTGTAAGTGGGAGAACTTGCACAATTGGTTGCTTCCATCTATCCACTGTTTCTGGTTTGGGCAGGTTTTAATAGTCAGTGGGAACAACATCCCCCATACACTTCCTGATGAACTCAGTGTCCGTGTATACATCAATGTTATTCTTAGAAGCAACCTGGAACATATCCCAGTCCACATGATCAAAACAGTCTTGAAGTGTGGATTCCAATTGGTCAGTCCTGCATTGACTAGATCTTAGCACGGGTACCTCCTGTTTGAGTTTCTGCCTATAGGAAGAAGCAAAATGGAGTTGTGATCTGATTTGCCGAATGGAGGGCGGGGGAGGGCCTTGTAGGCAGCCCGGAAGAGAGAATAGCAGTGGTCTAGTGTTTTCCCATTGCGAGTACTACAGCCAATGTGTTGATAGAACTTCGTTAGCATTTTCTTCAAATTTGCTTTGTTAAAATCACCAGCTACAAAAAATACAGTCTCAGGATATGTGGTTTCCGGTGTGCATAAAGTCCAGTGTAGTTCTTTGAGGGCCGTCGTGGTGTCGGCTTGAGGAGGAATATACATGGCTGTGACTATAATGTAAGGGAATTCTCTTGGGAGGTAATACAGTCTGCATTTGATTGTGAGGTATTCTAGGTCGGGTGAACAAAAGGACGTTATCACATGTTTCTGTACGTTATCACAATCAGACAGTGTTTAATCATGAAACATACACCACCGCCCTTCTTCTTCCCGGAGAGTTCTTTATTCCTGTCTGCGTGCTGTACTAAGAACCCAGCTGGCTGTATGGACGGGGACAGTATATCCGGAGAGAGACATGATTCTGTCATGGCGTTGCCCTCTTTGGGTATAGCGAGCACCATCCCCTCTCACCACCTCTCTCTTCCCCCTACACCCAGGCTCTGTTATTGCAGGTCATAAATTCCTAGAGGAGTCTCTTCATGGCCAGGCAGTATATAGAGAGAAGGTTTCACAGGAGAACAAAGGAAACTCTTCTCCATCATAAAATTTGAACTGAACAATGTCCATGTTTTGGAGAATGTGTACATGGTAGGGTCCATTATGACTGGTCCATTTCGTTTAATGTTTGTGAAACTCATGAGACAATACAGCCACATTACCATAACTCTGGTTATACAAGAGTCTCAGTTGTGAGGCTTGCATCTAATTGTTGTATAAAGTGAATGAGTAAAGATGAAACTATTTGTGAAATTATGTAATGTGATTATAAACGGTTTAATGAAGGAAACTCCAATTCCCTTTGGAGTGTAACTAAGTCATAGGCCTGCCCCATGTGCACAGACATTAAGTAGGAAAGAGCGTCATGGGACAGCTCTTTCCTACTGTTCTGGATATAACCCCCACCTTGGGAATTTCCCGGCAGACCATGCTTACCTCGATTACCGAGAGGGCTAAGGTTTAAGTAAACACCATAAAACCTGAATATTAGCTCAGGTTGTAATGGTTGTTGAAACTCCGAGACTATCGAATCCGACAGAATAAGACCAAATCTTCGATACTAATTACTAGTCTGCAGCTAGGAATTATGTACCATTGAATGTGAAGGCCGACAACCGTCAACATCTATAGGAACATTTCTGAATGGGACTCTGAAGTATCCATTCTAATCACAAATGACTGGCGGATGAACTTCCAACAGAAAGAAGGACGATTCCAATGACACAGTGAGCGTAAATATATACACTGCTCAAAAAAATAAAGGGAACACTTAAACAACACAATGTAACTCCAAGTCAATCACACTTCTGTGAAATCAAACTGTCCAGTTAGGAAGCAACACTGGTTGACAATAAATATCACATGCTGTTGTGCAAATGGAATAGACAACAGGTGGAAATGATAGGCAATTAGCAAGACACCCCCAATAAAGGAGTGGTTCTGCAGGTGGTGACCACAGACCACTTCTCAGTTCCTATGCTTCCTGGCTGATGTTTTGGTCACTTTTGAATGCTGGCGGTGCTTTCACTCTAGTGGTAGCATGAGACGGAGTCTATAACCCACCAAAGTGGCTCAGGTAGTGCAGCTCATCCAGGATGGCACATCAATGCGAGCTGTGGCAAGAAGGTTTGCTGTGTCTGTCAGCGTAGTGTCCAGAGCATGGAGGCACTACCAGGAGACAGGCCAGTACATCAGGAGACGTGGAGGAGGCGGTAGGAGGGCAACAACCCAGCAGCAGGACTGCTACCTCCGCCTTTGTGCAAGGAGGAGCACTGCCAGAGCCCAGAAAAAGGACCTCCAGCAAGCCACAAATGTGCATGTGTCTGCTCAAACGGTCAGAAACAGACTTCATGAGGGTGGTATGAGGGTCCAACGTACACAGGTGGGAGTTGTGCTTACAGCCCAACACCATGCAGGACGTTTGGCATTTGCCAGAGAACACCAAGATTGGCAAATTCGCCCCTGGCGCCCTGTGCTCTTCACAGATGATAGCAGGTTCACACTGAGCACATGTGACAAACGTGACAGACTGGAGACGCCGTGGAGAACGTTCTGCTGCCTGCAACATCCTCCAGCATGACCGGTTTGGCGGTGGGTCAGTCATGGTGTGGGGTGGCATTTCTTTGGGGGGCCGCACAGCCCTCCATGTGCTCGCCAGAGGTAGCCTGACTGCCATTAGGTACCGAGATGAGATCCTCAGACCCCTTGTGAGACCATATGCTGGTGCGGTTGGCCCTGAGTTCCTCCTAATGCAAGACAATGCTAGACCTCATGTGGCTGGAGTGTGTCAGCAGTTCCTGCAAGAGGAAGGCATTGATGCTATGGACTGGCCCGCCCGTTCCCCAGACCTGAATCCAATTGAGCACATCTGGGACATCATGTCTTGCTCCATCCACCACGTTGCACCACAGACTGTCCAGGAGTTGGTGGATGCTTTAGTCCAGGCTGGGAGGAGATCCCTCAGGAGACCATCCGCCACCTCATCAGGAGCATGCCCAGGCAATGTAGGGAGGTCATACAGGCACGTGGAGGCCACACACACTACTGAGCCTCATTTTGACTTGTTTTAAGGACATTACATCAAAGTTGGATCAGCCTGTAGTGTGGTTTTCCACTTTAATTTTGAGTGTGACTCCAAATCCATACCTCCATGGGTTGATAAATTTGATTTCCATTGATAATTTTTGTGTGACTTTGTTGTCAGCACATTCAACTATTTAAAGAAAAAAGTATTTTATACAAATTTCATTCATTCAGATCTAGGATGTGTTATTTTAGTGTTTCCTTTTTTTTTGAGCAGTGTATATTGATTGCAATTATTCCCGAATGAGTGAACGTTCATGTGCAAAGGATTAGCATTTCAATTGTCATAATTATCAACTGTGTAATGTCTCTTGTCTTTTGCGCCCTTCTCAGTCCCTTTGTCTACCAAGCCGCCATACCGGTTTAGCCCACTAGGGCACACCCCCTATAATTTCCTTGTAACGATATCTACTTTGTTTGTTTGTGCATGTCTAATTGTTTTGTTAATAAATAAATAAATAAATTATTGAGACAATTGATGTATGGATGATTCATAGTGAAGACTGGGTTCGTGCAGATAACCAACAATTTACGACGTTTGGAAGACTAACGTGAGGTAAAGAATAATACATTAATTAGAAGACTAATTGATCAGATATTAAAATGTCTGAAAGTTAACTTTAATCTGAAGATTTCCTTGGTGCCCCGACTTCCTAGTTAATTACGTTTACATTATTAGTTTAATCACGTAATAATAATTAGAGAATTGATTTGAGTCTTCAGTTTAATGATGCCAAAGACACGACAATTCCGTAAAACAGGGTATGTTACAGTCCCTGATGTCTCTCTGGAAGGAGATCCTCACCCTGAGCTTGTCTACTTTATTGTCCAGAGATGGAACATTAGTGAGTAATATATTCGTGGTGGATGGTGGATGGATGGTGTGCCTGCCTCCTGAGTCTGACTCTGTATACCTGTTCTGTATACTCTGTATAAACTCTGTATACCTGTTCTCTGCCGGCGGTGTCTTGGAGCAGCCTCTGAGAAGTTCAATTGCCCTGGGGGGTGTGAACAAAGGATCCAATTCGGAAAGTCATATTCCTGGTCGTAATGCTGGTGAGTTACCACCACTATAATATATGTAATATGTTCTGGGCTAATAATGTAAGAAATAACATACAAAAAAACAAAATTCTGCAAAGTTGTTTAGGAGCTAGAAGCCGAGCTGCCATGTCTGTCGGGCTCTGGCTGGGCCACTTAAGGATATTCGGAGACTTGTCCCAAAGCCACTCCTGCGTTGTGTTGGCTGTGTGCTTAAGGTCGTTGTCCTGTTGGAAGGTGAACATTCACCCCAGTCTGAGGTCCTGAGCTCTCTGGAGCAGATTTTCATCAAGGATGTCTCTGTACTTTGCTCCATCCATCGCTCCCTTGATCCTGACTAGTCTCTCAGTCCCTGCCGCTGAAAAATATTCCCAAAGCATGATGCTGCCGCAACTACTATGCTTGACCGTAGGGATTGTGCCAGGTTTCCTCCAGACATCAAAGAGTTCAATCTTGGTTTCATCAGACCAGAGAATATTGTTTGTCATGGTCTGAGAGTCGTTTAGGTGCTTTTTGGCAAACTCCAAGCGGACTGTCAAGTGCTTTTTACCGAGTAGTGGCTTCCGTCTGGCCACTCTACCATGAAGGCCTGATTGGTGGAGTGCTGCAGAGATGGTTTTCCTTCTGGAAGGTTCTCCCATCTCCACAGACAAACTCTGGACCTCTGTCAGTGACCATCGGGTCCGTGGTCACCTCCCAGACCAAGAGTTTTGGTGATTCCAAACTTCTTTCATTTAAGAATGATGTAGGCCACTGTTCTTGGGGACCTTCAATATTGCATAATTTTTTCGGTACCCTTCCCTAGACCTGTGCTTCGACATAATCCTGTCTCGGAGCTCTTAGGACAATTTCGTCAACCTCATGACTTGGTTTTTGTTTTGACATGCACTGTCAACTGTGGCCTTTTCTATAGACAGGTGTGTGCCTTTCCAAATCATGTCAAATCAATTGAATTTACCACAGGTGGACTCCATCCAAGTTGTAGAAACATCTCAAGGATGATCAATGGAAAGAGGATGCACCTTAGCTAAACTTCAAGTCTCATAGCAAAGGGTCTGAATACTTATGTAAATAAGGTATGTTTTTTATTTAATAAATTAGCAACAATTTCTAAAAACCTGTTTTGACTTAGTCATCATGGGGTATTGTGTGTAGATTGAGAATTTGTATTTAGTTCATCCATTTTAGAGTAAGGCTGTAAAGTAACAAAATGTGGGAAAAGTCCAGGGGTCTGAATACTTTCCGAATACACTGTGTGTGTAACGGCGTTCGTCTGTAGAAGGAGAAGCGGACCAAAATGCAGCGTGGTGGTTAGTCATGTTCTTTAATGAAAAAATGAATGCAGCTGACAGCTGCAACCTCCAGTTCTTCGTTGGGGTGGCAATATTCTCCAGGCTGATCCCAGGGTCCTTCTCCGAACAATTCATCCTCCCATGTCCATTCCTCTCTTTGTTGCTTCTGCTGTCGCTGCCTGTCACCACGCTGCTTGGTCCTGGTGAGGTGGGTGATTCTGTAACGGCGTTCGTCTGTAGAAGGAGTGGCGGACCATAATGCAGCGTGGTGGTTACTCATGTTCTTTAATGAAAAAATGAACTAGACATGAAATAACTTAAATATACAAAAACAACAAACGGAACGTGAAAACCTATACAGCCTATCTTGTGACAACAAACACAGAGACAGGAACAATCACCCACAAACACACAGTGAAACCCGGGCTACCTAAATATGGTTCCCAATCAGAGACAACGATAATCACCTGACTCTGATTGAGAACCGCCTCAGGCAGCCATAGACTTTCCTAGACAACCCTACTCAGCCACAATCCCAATACCTACTAAAACCCCAATACAAAAACACACCACAAAATAAACCCATGTCACACCCTGGCCTGACCAAATACATAAAGAAAACACAAAATACTAAGACCAAGGCGTGACAGTGTGTGTGTGCTTGTGTATTCGTAAGAGGGTGTGTGTATTGTTTGTACAGGGATATGGGAGAACCGTCAGTCCTCGGTGCCAATGTGTGCATAGCTCTTCCCAGTAGGCCCGTATGGTTTTAAGTCTCTCTGCTGTCACAAAGCCACGGCTGGCGCATTAAGGGAAGTCTCACTGTCTCTATCAGAGCCAAAACATTCACTGTAACAAGAACAGACAGAATGGCATACTGTAAAGCATCTTGTGTCCTCTACTCTCAACCATGATCTTATAACAACCCAGCCACTGCTCATCAGTATTGTTAAGAGTCGAGGGTTGAAGTATGCAGGTGTACTGTCGATTACAACGGGAACCGTATAAGATATTATTTATGGTTTATTTGTACTTATTATTGCCCTGAACTCGCAAGTAGTATTTTAGTAGTTGTAAACGTGAGTTAGGAGCAGGTGCAGAAGGTGAGTTTAATAATGAAAAGAAACAGATGAACACACATGAGAAGCGTATTGAACGTGAGAGAAAACAATACTACCTAATGACTGGTGTCAAGTGAGGGCTAAATAAAGGGGGAATAATCGCAGAAAAAATGAAGACCAGTTGTCCATAATGATGGGGAGCAGGTGTGGTAATCATAGTTGCCAGGGCCTGTAGTTAGTAGACCGGTAACGTCGAGCACCGGAGGGAGGGAGCAGGAGTAGGCGTGACAGTAGTAGTATTTATTGGGATCCCCAATTACGCTACTCTTCCTGTGGTCCAAAAAGGAAACAAACATGCATAAAATAATTACATAACACTGCATAATACTACATGATCTCCTGCTTCTGCCTCACGCTTCAGAAACAGGAGATGGCTCCTGCCCTATGAGCTGTTCCGGCTCGCACAAGCCAAAGATTCGTTCAAGGCCTCCCACCTTATTATTATTTATTATACAATAAATAATACAGTGCAAATTACAATACAAATGGCTGTGTCTTCACAGTCCCCTTTGCGCCGTGAGGTGTTCTTTTATTTTATCTGGTTTTATTGCCAGCTTGAGTTACCTGCGGTAGTCATGACTATTTAATACTGTGCGTTTCCCAGCCTCTGTTCTGGACTTGGGGACAGTGGAGAGACCTCTGATTGCATGTCTTATGTTGTACCGATGAGTGTCCGAACTGTGTGCCAACTGCTTGAACAGACAGTTCAGTACCTTCAACACCTCGCACGAAGACCAATAGTGATACAGTCAATCTCTCCTCAACTTTGAGCCCGGAGAGATTGACGTGCATGTGACTCACTCGCCCTCCGTGTACATCTAAATGCAACACGTGCTGCTCTGTTCTGGACCAACTGCAATTTTACCCATCTCCCTCTTTGCCGAACATGACCACACAACTGGGCAGTAGTAAAGGTGTGACAAAACTGGGGCCTTTAGGACCTGTCAAGAAAGCAGACCAACGCCTTATCATGGATAGACCCCTTCCCATTTGAGCAACCATTGAGTCTATATGTTTTGACTATGACAGCTTGCTATCTAGGGTTGCACCCAGCAGTTTAGTCTCCTCCACTTGCTCAATCGCCACATTAATTAATAATAGATCTAGATTTGGTTTAGGGCAGAGGATGCAAATCCATAACAGTTAGGTTTTTTTCAGCAATTAGTTATGATCAATTCTTTCGAAAGCTGCACTGAAGTCTAACAAAACAGCTTCCCAATCTTCTTACTATTTTTTTCAGCCAATCATCAGTCGTTTGTGTCAGTGCCGAGCATGTTGAGTGCCCTTCCCTATACTGTAAGGATGCTGAAAGTCTGTTTTGATTGTTTTCTGTAAAATAACTTTACATTTGGTCAAACACAATTTTTTCCAAAAGTTTGCTAAACACCGGTAACAGGCTGATTGGTCAGCTGTTTGAACCATTAAATAGTGCTCTGCTATTCTTGGGCAGCAGTATGACCTTTGCCTCTTCAGGCCTGAGGGTCTCACCGTCTTCTAGGCTCAAATTGAAGATGTGGCAAACAGGACTCACAATATTTTCCGCTGCCAACCTGAGCAATTTACCATACAGGTTGTTGGTACCAGGTGGTATGTCATTTATGGATAGCAATAATTTGTTCCTCTTCCACACCCACTATGTAGAACTCAACTACAGAGCTTGTGTTTCATTCTTTTAGTCCATGATGCATGAATATGAAGGCTCAGTGTTTGTTTGCTTGTCATGCATACATTTGCTAATCTTGTCAACAAAAAAAACGTATATTAAAGTGGTTGGCAATATCAAAGGGTTTTGTTATTGACTTGCCATTTGCCCTAATGAAGGATGGAGCCGAGTTTGGACATACCTACTCATTCAAGTGTGTTTCATTTTCTTTTCTTTATCTTTACAAAAAAAACTATGAAATAACACATACGGATTCATAAAGTATTGAAATTTTTTTAATATATTTTATATTTGAGATTCTTCAAAGTAGCCACCTTTTGCCTTGATGACAGCTTTGCACATTCTTTGCATTCTATCAACCAACTTCATGAGGTAGTCACCTGCAAGGCATTTCAATTAACAGATGTGCCCTATTAAAAGATCATTTGTGGAATTTCTTTCCTTTTGTGCGTTTGAGCCAATCGGTTGTGTTGTGACAAGCTACGAGTGGAATACAGAAGATAGCCCTATTTGGTAAAAAACCAAGTCCATATTACAGCAAGAACAGCTCAAATAAGCAAAGAGAAACAACAGTCCATCATTACTTAAGACAGGAAGATCAGTCAATCTGGAAACTTTCAAGAACTTTGAAAGTTTCTTCAAGTGCAGTCGCAAAAACATTGCTCATGTTTCAATTGATTGGACATGATTTGGAAAAGCACACATCTGTCTATATAAGGTCCCACAGTTGACAGTGCATGTCAGAGCGAAAACCAAGCCATGAGGTCAAAGGAATTGTCCATAGAGCTCCGAGACAGGATTGTGTCGAAGCGATCAAATATCTCTGGAGAGACCTTAAAATAGCTGTTTAGCAACACTCCCTATTCAACCTGACAGAGCTTGAGAGGATCTGTAGAGAAGAATGGGAGAAACTCCCCAAATACAGGTGTGCCAAGTTTGTAGCATCATACCCAAGAAGACTTGAGGCTGTAATCGCTGCCAAAGGTGCTTCAACAAAGTACTCAGTAAATGGTCTGAATACTTTCCGAAGGCACTGTTTATTATGATCCCTACATTCAATGGGTTTGGATACTGCTTAAGAGCAGATTTATGCAGCATTAGTAAAGATGTGATCTATGCACGTGGATGATTTAGTTCCTTTTCTGTTTCTAAATACCCTGGTAGGTTGACTGATAACCTGAACCAGATTGCAAGTATCGGTTACAGCTTGAAGCTTCTTTATTAAATGTATTTTTACATTTATTGAATATTCTAAACATACAATATACTTGCAGTGAAGCCACTCAACATCCACATCATACCAGTCATTCAACAGATTCCCATTCAGAGCGACACACAGAAGCATCCAGGGTCAATGCCCTGGTCAAGGGCACATTGACCGATCTACCACCAGGCCAAAAAACGTGAACCTGAACCCTCCAAGTTCCCCAATAGCTGTCCCTCAACCATTCAAGACCCCTCCCACAGTCCCCCGCCCACAATAATAAAAAACACAATTATTCCCCACCCCCAAGAACCCCCACCTCAATGCACCAACAACCAAGAGAATGAACTAAAGAGAAAAAAGGAAAAGACAGAAGAAAACAGCAAACAATGCAAAAAAAGCTTATTTTTGAGTGGATAGCTTGATGACAAGCAGTCAATATTTAGGTTACCCAGAAAATATACCTTTTCTGTTGATATAACATTATCGAACATTTCACACGCATAGTCCAAATACTGACTTTTATCACTTTGTGGACTATAATAACTTCCTATGAGAAAATAACAAAAATTAATTTGTTGCGGAAAACCTCCTGCTAGTTTGTGACAAATTTCCTGCAAACTAAATAGTGTGCCACAAAATTTTGCCATACTGTAAGTTTGCAAATGTTTGACGCTAATGGTGAGTAATGCAGCAAACCTGGCAGAGAATTCTTTCAAGATTCAATTTTAATCTGTGGCAACAAGTTCCAAAACCCGTAACCATTGAAGACAAATCCGGGGGATTAGAAACATCTATTGAAAAATGGAAACCAAGCTATCTAGCTACAGTACCTACCTACAAATGCTGTCCGGTGAGTGTCTAACTTATTAATTAAACGTTCTAATAAACTTTAACATTTTATTAGCTAAATGATACCTAGATAGCAATGTCATGTTTTATGGGATAGAGTGAAACACTTTTTGTTGATACCAATTTCAATCTGTCAGCACCACTTACTGGCTAGCGTTTAGCTAGCTAATGTTAGCTATCATATTTTTGCACAATTAATGTGATGGGTAGCTACCAAACTGATTTGCCTAAACACATATTTATTTGTGGATACATTGCAGTCTGAATACCAATATCCATGTCAAAATGCTAGTGTCATGGTTCAGTAGAATGTTAGCTAGCACAACAACCTAGGTAGCAACAATATGAGTTGATATGAGGTCAAAGCAAAACTTAACTTTTGCAGATGGATGCCCTTCCCCTACCTGTGGTGTTGGAGGAGGCTGGGAGGAGGATGCATCAACACCCTGGAAGTAGTTTGTGGTGCACTCATAATACGCTCATTTATTGCTCCAAAAAAGTGTGGTCTTCAAGATTGATAAGGTAAGAAAATGCATGTATTCTCAAATGTAAACCATGCATTAATTCTTTAACAATTCAACCTTTTTATTGCTAGTACTAGCAAGGTCATCTTGGTCATGTTGTTTGTTCTCTCGTTCTCGAAGCAATCAGTTACAAGGGAAAAATTCAGATTGAGGCCTTCAATCAAACTGAGGACAGGGAAATGTGTGTGCACCAGACAGGTCAAGGCTTCTTGTATGCATGGCTTTGAGATTTAAGTAACACTCAAAAAAATGCTGGGTTGCTTATATGACCCAATTACTGGGTTGCAGCCATTGGGTCAATAGTTGGGTTGTTTTCTGTAAAAACAGTAAGGTTGGGTTGTTGGTGCTGGCTTATTAAGGTTGAGTTATGGAAGTTTTATTTTAGCATGTAAATCTTGGTGGGGCAAACTTTCTTCTTTTTTTTTACATGCATCCCAGCAAAGCCACTACACAACACTAAACAATGCATTATGGATATTTGACCCAACCAATGGGTTAATTCTCCCGCCACCAGCGCATGAAGTCCACCAGAATGTGAGCAACTGTCTTCTAGTGCGACTTAATGACTGACTGAGTGGAAAATGACTAATGTTAGACTAACCTAAGGGTGTTCTGGCAGACTGAAAACGGTAAGTAACAATCGTTACGAATTTTGAATTTGATGGTCAGTCAGGTTAATTAGGTTGTCCTGTCATAATTATTTAGCTAGCTAATGTAAGATTGAGCGCTAACTAGACAATTTCTATGCTAATATCGCTGGCTGTGGTAACATTTACTAACTAGCTAATGTTTAACCCCGCGACCATGCTCGCGATGTTAGGTTACTGGAGTGATGTCACAGAATATAGCTAAATGTACTTTTTTTGTTGACGTTTGGCTAGCTAGCTAACTATATCAGTAATTGTAGCTTAGACAATTTAAGTAAGTAGACAATCTATGTCTGACACTGTTTCTGGACTGTGTCGTATACTGTTTCACTCACTAACGTTAACTTAGATGGCTGGCTAGCTAAGTTACCATAGCTAGACTTTACTTATTCTCTGTCTGGGTTAATTTAACCAAGCTATTTGGCAGGTTTATCTAATGCTTGCATGGTGATTGATTGAGTTAGCTAGCATTACTGTACTGGTTTTCAATGGTTTCTAACAGTGGCAGCTTTAGTTGTGCAAATTATTTTAGCTATCTAATGTTAGAATTGACCTTAAATTTCATGTAGCCAAGTTAGTATAAATCCTTTTTGGGATAGGGGGCAGCATTTTCACTTTTGGATGAATAGCGTGCCCAAAGTGAACTGCCTCCTACTCTGTCCCAGATGCTAATATATGCATATTATTATTATTAGTATTGGATAGATAACTCTGAAGTTTCTAAAACTGTTTGAATGATGTCTGTGGGTATAACATAACTCATATGGCAGGCGAAAACCCGAGAAAAATCGGAGGTTTGTAGTTTTTCAAAGCTTGGCCTACCGAATACACTGTCTATGGAGTCAAGTTTCACTTCCTACGGCTTCCACTAGATGTCAACCGTCTTTAGAAACTTGTTTGAGAATTCTACTATAAAAGGAGGGGCTCATGAGACCTGTTTGAGTCAGTGGTCTGGCAGAGTGCCTTGGTCTCATGACGCGCAGTCACGAGAGAGTTAGCTCTCGTTCAAGTGCTTTTCTTCAGACATAGGAATTCTCCGGTTGGAACCTTATTGATGATTTATGTTAAAAACATCCTAAAGATTGATTCCATACATCGTTTGACTTGTTTCTACGACCTGTAACGGAACTTTGAGTTTTTGTCTGGATGAAGTGCTCACGCCTCATGAAGATGGATTACTGGGCTGAACACGCTAACAACAGGTGGCTATTTGGGCATAAATGATGGACTTTATGGAACAAATCAATAATTTGTCGAACTGGGATTCCTGGGAGTGCCTTCTGATGAAGATCATCAAAGGTAAGTGAATATTTGTTGTAATTTTTTACTTCTGTTGACTCAAATGGCGGATATTTCTCTGGCTAAATTGGGCTCTGAGCGCCGTTCTCAGATTATGCTTTTTCCGTAAAGCTTTTTAAAAATCTGACACAGCGGTTGCATTAAGGAGAAGTCTATCTTTAATTCTGTGTCAATGTTTATTATGAGTATTTCTGCAATATCACCGGATGTTTTGGAATCAAAACATTACTGCACGTAACGCGACAATGTAAACTGAGATTTTTGGATATAAATATGCACATTATCAAACAAAACATACATATATTGTGTAACATGATGTCCTATGAGTGTCATCTGATGAAGATCAAAGTTTAGTGATTAATTGTATCTATATTTTTGCGACTCCTATGTTTGGCTGGAAAGATTGCTGTGTGTTTTTTTGACTTGGCGTGATCTAACATAATCATATGTTGTGCGTTCGCTGTAAAGCATTTTTGAAATCGGACACGATGGGTAGATTAACAAGAAGTTTCTTTCATTTGCTGTATTGGACTTGTAATGTGTGAAAGTTACATATTTCTCAAAAATATTTTTGAATTTCGCACGCTGCCTTTTCAGCGGAATGTTGTCGAGGGGTTCCGCTAGCGGAACGCCTGCCCTAGAAAGGTTAAAACTAGCTAGCGATGTTTCTAACATGTTTTTATTTATGTACTTAAATGCAGAGGTCAGGCACCGAAGACGTGGCTGTCAAATTAAAGCACCCTACCCTCACTTCTCTGATTTAGAGGGGTTGGGTTAATTGCATTAGACACATTTTGGATGAATGAATTCAGTTGTACAACCGACTAGGTACCCCCTTTCTCTTCTGCAACGGAGGAGATAGACAAGGAAATGCTCTTGCTTTTGGAAGACTCGACTATAGCCTGAAGTTAAAGCAGAACATGAAAGACTAACGCAGTGAGTATTCTGTAAACGCCACCTTTTTTATACATAAGTGGAGGTCCTCGGCACACACGTGAATACATAGGACTGTAGACACACAAAGCGACACACCAAGCTTGAGCAGTAGCCAGATCTTGCTAGGTACATGTTGTTTATTTTGAAAACTGATTGTTTAAAAATGAATTTATAATTAATTTAATGCTTTGTGCTCAAAACATTGTCAAATGTGAGAGCGCAGCCCAGCTGACCGAGTGGGTGAAGAACAACATCTGGCCGGCAATCCAAGTTGCAGAGTACTTGAAATAGACCGCAATCCAGAGGGCTCAGAGGACTCAGAGGACCAGTCAGAATGGGGCCAAGACAGTTGAGATAGCCCGAGAGCATCCTCGTCTGCTGGATAGAGCCCCACAGTGGAGGTGTCATAATACCTATAAAACCTAGCGTTTAAACAAGGAAATGATTCCAATCGTTTTTCCACCATTCCATTTTCCGATAGGGTATTTTAGAAACACCTAAAATAAAGGCTGTGTTTTGTGTGGGCTTACTCTTGCGTGACATTTTGATAACTATGTAAATCTCTCTTGGCCAAAGTGACTTATCAATATATTCTTCTCTATTTACTCCAATTCTAAAATGTTAATTAGCATCAAAGTAGATGTCATGCAAGACTACAGATCCCTGCAAGCTCCTCCACATTTCTATCTGACATATTTGCAAACCAGTATTGTAGTTCTCTTTATAATAGCCACATTAGCAGCTAATTAGCATTTCCTTTTTAGGGAGTAAATAGTCACCTTGTCCTAGAGAGAGTTACATGGTTATCAAAACGTCACGCCAGGGTAAGCCTACACAAAACACCGCCCTTATTTGAAGTGTTTCTAAAATCCCCTATGGGGAAAAATGAAAGGTGGAAAAAACGATTGGAACCATTTCCTTGTTTGACCACTAGGTTTTATTGGTATTATGACACCTCCACTGTGGGGTTCTATCCAGTCGACTAGGATACTCTTGGACTCTCGACTGTCCACATTCTGTCTGGTCCTCTGAGCCATCTGGATTGCGGTCTATTTCATGTATTCCGCTGCTTGGTTTTTCTGGCCGGATGTTGATCTTCACTCGGTCATCTGGGCTGCCCACATTTGATAGTGTATTGAGCACAAACTATTCAATTGATTCTAAATTAAATTAATTGTGCAATAAGATTTGATTGGTTCTCTCAAATGTTTTTTTTCCTCAGGTTGAGATCTCTCAGACCTCTCATTGTTTGGATTTGAAAATCCAACCATTGTTATAGAATGGGGCAGCGCTCGGGGGCCGACTGTGCTGTTGGTGTTTGTGTGAGAAAGACACTGGAGAGCCAATAAGTAAAATCACAGCTCCCTTCATTATTGACACATTGTGCCGACAACATCAAAGAGCCATTTCAGACTGAGGTCAGGAGGACTTAGAGAGTTAGGTGTTAGCCAAGCTAATGACTAACTGCAATGGAAAATAAATTGTTTGTCTGCTTTACTACAGATTGCCCAGGACTTTTCCGTTTTAAACCCAGACTGCTTGGGGAAACTCGCTGAGAACTGGATTGCGGTCTTAAAGGACAAAAAAAACTTTGCTTTGACAACTGAGAGAAGCAGGCCCAAGATTTTCTCTTTGAATTGCAGGTATAGTTTGAAATAGCCCTGCTGGTGGAACCTCATATGCTCATTCATTTTTTTGTTTGAAACAATCAAGTTATTCACTAAACATTCTTCTCTCCAGATACACAATGTGACATCGCTTTAAGACTTTTGACAATGGTCCTCCCAACACCAGTCTACAAGATTGGCAGGATGAATTCTGACCCAGCTTCCAAAAGACCAGAAAATTCTTAATTGACTTGCAGCCTGTACGCGGATAGGCATATGGAGATTGTTGGAGAAATTCAATTATATCATTTGTAAACCTTGAATGACAGGAACAGCATTCCAAAATCGGTGAACTGCACACTCCAAGACATTGTGTAAATGAGCCTCAGCCCCAAATGAATGGAAAATGTAGGCATCAAACTAGGATTGGGTGTTTATATTGATGTGTAAATTGTTATATAGTCCATGATTTGTAAAAGTCCTCATTCTAAAATCGAGTGATTTCTATCTGACAGGTTGGGACCAACATGGCGATGACCAAAACCCTATCCATTTATGTTGGCTCTTGGGGACTGCTCCCAGGTGTTTACGGCCATAAGTGGACAGGCATTGGAGCAAGAGGCATTGTTTTTTGGGGCACTGGATTGTTTAGCTAAATATTTTTTCTGAGATCTTTTATTTCGACTCATGAAACCAACACTTTACATGTTGCATCTATATTTTTGTTCAGTGCTCTGGCACTGTCTGGGAGACATAAATTTGAAGTCAGAAGTTTACATACACCTTAGCCAAATACATTTAAACTCAGTTTCACAATTCCTGACAATTCCTAGTAAATATTCCCTGTTTTAGGTCAGTTAGGATCACCACTTTATTTTAAGAATGTGAAATGTCAGAATAATAGTAGAGAGAATGATTTCTTTCATCACATTCCCAGTGGGTCAGAAGTTCACATACACTCAATTAGTATTTGGTAGAATTGCCTTCAAATTGTTTAACTTGGGTCAAACGTTTTGGGTAGCCTTCCACAAGCATCCCACAATAAGTTGGGTGAATTTTGGCCCATTCCTCCAGACAGAGCTGGTGTAACTGAGTCAGGTTTATAGGCCTCCTTGCTCACACACGTTTTTTCAGTTCTACCCACAAATTTTCTATAGGATTGAGGTCAGAGCTTTGTGATGGCCACTCCAATACCTTGACTTTGTTGTCCTTAAGCCATTTTGCCACAACTTTGGAAGTATGCTTGGGGTCATTGTCCATTTGGAAGACCCATTTGCGTCCAAGGTTTAACTTCCTGACTGATGTCTTGAGATGTTGCTTCAATATATCCATATAATTTTCCTTGCTCATGATGCCATCTATTTTGTGAAGTGCACCAGTCCCTTCTGCAGCAAAGCACCCCCACAACATGATGCTGCCACCCCCGTGCTTCCTGGTTGAGATGGTGTTCTTCGGCATGCAAGCCTCCCCCTTTTATGGCCAAACAGTTCTATTTTTGTTTCATCAGACCAGAGGACATTCCTCCAAAAAAGTATGATCTTTGTCCCCATGTACAGTTGCAAACCGTAGTATGGCTTTTTTATCGTGGTTTTGGAGCAGTGGCTTCGTCCTTGCTGAGGGGCCTTTCAGGTTATGTCGATATAGGACCTGTTTTACTGTGGATATAGATACTTTTGTATTGTTTCTTCCAGCATCTTCACAAGGTCCTTTGCTATTGTTTTGGGATTTATTGACACTTTTCGCACCAAAGTACATTCATCTCTAGGAGACAGGATGCGTCTCCTTCCTGAGAGGTATGACGGCTGCATGGTTCCATGGTATTTATACTTGCCTACTATTGTCAAATCAAATCAAATCAAATGTATTTGTCACATACACATGGTTAGCAGATGTTAATGCGAGTGTAGCGAAATGCTTGTGCTTCTAGTTCCGACAATGCAGTAATAACGAACAAGTGATCTAACTAACAATTCAAAAAAAACTACTGTCTTATACACAGTGTAAGGGGATAAAGAATATGTACATAAAGATATATGAATGAGTGATGGTACAGAGCAGCATAGGCAAGATACAGTAGATGATATCGAGTACAGTATATACATATGAGATGAGTATGTAAACCAAGTGGCATAGTTAAAGTGGCTAGTGATACATGTATTACATGAGGATGCAGTCGATGATATAGAGTACAGTATCTACGTATGCATATGAGATGAATAATGTAGGGTAAGTAACATTATATAAGGTAGCATTGTTTAAAGTGGCTAGTGATATATTTACATCATTTCCCATCAATTCCCATGATTAAAGTGGCTGGAGTAGAGTCAGTGGCATTGACAGTGTGTTGGCAGTAGCCACTCAATGTTAGTGGTGGCTGTTTAACAGTCTGATGGCCTTGAGATAGAAGCTGTTTTTCAGTCTCTCGGTCCCAGCTTTGATGCACCTGTACTGACCTCGCCTTCTGGATGACAGCGGGGTGAACAGGCAGTGGCTCGGGTGGTTGATGTCCTTGATGATCTTTATGGCCTTCCTGTAGCATCGGGTGGTGTAGGTGTCCTGGAGGGCAGGTAGTTTGCCCCCGGTGATGCGTTGTGCAGACCTCACTACCCTCTGGAGAGCCTTACGGTTGAGGGCGGTGCAGTTGCCATACCAGGCGGTGATACAGCCCGCCAGGATGCTCTCGATTGTGCATCTGTAGAAGTTTGTGAGTGCTTTTGGTGACAAGCCGAATTTCTTCAGCCTCCTGAGGTTGAAGAGGCGCTGCTGCGCCTTCCTCACGATGCTGTCTGTGTGAGTGGACCAATTCAGTTTGTCTGTGATGTGTATGCCGAGGAACTTAAAACTTGCTACCCTCTCCACTACTGTTCCATCGATGTGGATGGGGGGGTGTTCCCTCTGCTGTTTCCTGAAGTCCACAATCATCTCCTTAGTTTTGTTGACGTTGAGTGTGAGGTTATTTTCCTGACACCACACTCCGAGGGCCCTCACCTCCTCCCTGTAGGCCGTCTCGTCGTTGTTGGTAATCAAGCCTACCACTGTTGTGTCGTCCGCAAACTTGATGATTGAGTTGGAGGCGTGCCTGGCCACGCAGTCGTGGGTGAACAGGGAGTACAGGAGAGGGCTCAGAACGCACCCTTGTGGGGCCCCAGTGTTGAGGATCAGCGGGGAGGTGATGTTGTTGCCTACCCTCACCACCTGGGGGCGGCCCGTCAGGAAGTCCAGTACCCAGTTGCACAGGGCGGGGTCGAGACCCAGGGTCTCGAGCTTGATGACGAGCTTGGAGGGTACTATGGTGTTGAATGCCGAGCTGTAGTCGATGAACAGCATTCTCACATAGGTATTCCTCTTGTCCAGATGGGTTAGGGCAGTGTGCAGTGTGGTTGAGATTGCATCGTCTGTGGACCTATTTGGGCGGTAAGCAAATTGGAGTGGGTCAAGGGTGTCAGGTAGGGTGGAGGTGATATGGTCCTTGACTAGTCTCTCAAAGCACTTCATGATGATGGATGTGAGTGCTACGGGGCGGTAGTCGTTTAGCTCAGTTACCTTAGCTTTCTTGGGAACAGGAACAATGGTGGCCCTCTTGAAGCATGTGGGAACAGCAGACTGGTATAGGGATTGGTTGAATATGTCCGTAAACACACCGGCCAGCTGGTCTGCGCATGCTCTGAGGGCGCGGCTGGGGATGCCGTCTGGGCCTGCAGCCTTGCGAGGGTTAACACGTTTAAATGTCTTACTCACTTCGGCTGCAGTGAAGGAGAGACCGCATGTTTTCGTTGCAGGCCGTGTCAGTGGCACTGTATTGTCCTCAAAGCGGGCAAAAAAGTTGTTTAGTCTGCCTGGGAGCAAGACATCCTGGTCCGTGACTGGGCTGGGTTTCTTCCTGTAGTCCGTGATTGACTGTAGACCCTGCCACATGCCTCTTGTGTCTGAGCCGTTGAATTGAGATTCTACTTTGTCTCTGTACTGGCGCTTAGCTTGTTTGATAGCCTTGCGGAGGGAATAGCTGCGCTGTTTGTATTCAGTCATGTTACCAGACACCTTGCCCTGATTAAAAGCAGTGGTTCGCGCCTTCAGTTCCACACGAATGCTGCCATCAATCCACGGTTTCTGGTTGGGGAATGTTTTAATCGTTGCTATGGGAACGACATCTTCAACGCAGGTTCTAATGAACTCGCACACCGAATCAGCGTATTCGTCAATGTTGTTGGCTGACGCAATACGAAACATCTCCCAGTCCACGTGATGGAAGCAGTCTTGGAGTGTGGAGTCAGCTTGGTCGGACCAGCGTTGGACAGACCTCAGCGTGGGAGCTTCTTGTTTTAGTTTCTGTCTGTAGGCAGGGATCAACAAAATGGAGTCGTGGTCAGCTTTTCCGAAAGGGGGGCAGGGCAGGGCCTTATATGCGTCGTGGAAGTTAGAGTAACAATGATCCAGGGTCTTTCCACCCCTGGTTGCGCAATCGATATGCTGATCAAATTTAGGGAGTCTTGTTTTCAGATTAGCCTTGTTAAAATCCCCAGCTACAATGAATGCAGCCTCCGGATAAATCGTTTCCAGTTTGCAGAGAGTTAAATAAAGTTCGTTCAGAGCCATCGATGTGTCTGCTTGGGGGGGATATATACGGCTGTGATTATAATCGAAGAGAATTCTCTTGGTAGATAATGCGGTCTACATTTGATTGTGAGGAATTCTAAATCAGGTGAACAGAAGGATTTGAGTTCCTGTATGTTTCTTTCATCACACCATGTCACGTTGGCCATAAGGCATACGCCCCCGCCCCTCTTCTTACCAGAAAGATGTTCGTTTCTGTCCGCGCGATGCGTGGAGAAACCCGCTGGCTGCACCGCTTCGGATTGCGTCTCTCCAGTGAGCCACGTTTCCGTGAAACAGAGAACGTTACAGTCTCTGATGTCCCTCTGGAATGCTACCCTTGCTCGGATTTCATCAACCTTGTTGTCAAGAGACTGGACATTGGCAAGAAGAATGCTAGGGAGTGGTGCACGATGTGCCCGTCTCCGGAGTCTGACCAGAAGACCGCTTCGTTTCCCTCTTTTTCTGAGTCGTTTTTTTGGGTCGCTGCATGGGAACCATCCCGTGGCGCTGGTTGTAAGGCAGAACACAGGATCCGCATCGCGAAAAACATATTCTTGGTCGTACTGGTGGTGAGTTGACGCTGATCTTATATTCAGTAGTTCTTCTCGGCTGTATGTGATGAAACCTAAGATGACCTGGGGTACTAGTGTAAGAAATAACAAACTGCATAGTTTCCTAGGAACGCGAAGCGAGGCGGCCATCTCTGTCCCAAGGATGAACCAGACTTGTGGAGGTCTACAATTGTTGGCTGATTTCTTTACTCAAATGATGTCATTTAGCCTTTCAGAAGCTTCTAAACCCATGACATCATTATCTGGAATTTTCCAAGCTATTTAAAAGCACAGTCAACTTAGTGTATGTAAACTTCTGACCCACTGGAATTGTGATACAGTGAATTATAAGTGAAATAATCTGTCTGTAAACAATTGTTGGCAAAATTACTAGATGTCCGAACCGACTTGCCAAAACTATATATTTTTTTAACAAGAAATTTGTGGAGTGGTTGAAAAACGAGTTTTAATGACTCCAACCTAAGTGTATGTAAACTTCCGACTTCAACTGTAAATAAGCATGTTTAATTTTGTCTGGCTTAGCATTCCAAATAAAATAACATTTTTCTCTCATATGATTTAAAAAAGTAAATGTGATGTTTCCATAAATAGACAAGTATTTACCTCTCCATGGTTGCAGAATCTTGTTTATTTTTGCTAACTTTCTATTGAAATTGATTGTGGTAAGTTCATTTATGTTTTTTGAGCTATGAATACTAAGTATGTCTACTTCACCATCCGCCCATTTTATCGGTAAACTACAAGGTAGTGTAAACACTCTTTTAATGATCCAATACATAATATGGTACACTTGTCATAATTGGGTTTTAGTCCAGAGAGGCTAGAAAAGTGATCAAGATCTTCAATAAGGATGTGCAGGGATCCAGATTACGGACTTTAGATCCAACAAGAAGATCAAAGGGTTTTTCAAGTTTTTCTTATTTAATAGCTAGCATTTGAATGGCCATAATAAATAGATATGGAGACAGACAGCCTTGTTTTGCTCCTCTGTAAAAGCTCAATACATTCTGACAAGTAACCATTATTTACTGTTTTACACCTGGGGTTGCTGTACATTAACTTTAACCCATTGTGTAAGAGATTCCCCGAAATTAAAGTAATCCAGGCATTTATATAGAAATTAGAGTCGTACTTTATCAAACGCCTTTTCAAAATCTGCTATGAAGACCAGGCCTGGTGTCTTTTGATGTTTCATAATGTTCAATTGTTTCAAGTAATTGTTGTACATTATCTACAATATATCTTCCATGTAAAACAACATCTGGTAAAATCTTTTTGTATTCTATGTGCTATGCATTTGGTCAGGATTTCTGCATCACAACATTGAAGTGTAAGAAGCCTTAAATGAATTAGATCTTTATACTTACCCACCTGGCTCCTGTTTCAGTAGTATTTAAATCAGACCTTCTTGTTGAGTACCTAAAAGTCTACCACTTTTATAGGAGTAATTAAAACATGCTAATAATGGATCTTTGAGTACATCAAAGAAGGTCTGATAATACCTCTACTGGTATACCATTGAGCCCTGGTGTTTTTCCAGACTGAAAAGATTGAATTGCTTCAAAATGTTCCTCCTCTGTATGTAAGTCTTGGCTGATTTATTTTGATTTTCTCATTATATCAAGCAAAGAGGCACTGGGTTTGAAGGTAGGCCTTGAAATACATCCACAGGTACACCTCCAATTGACTCAAATTATGGCAATTAGCCTATCAGGAGCATCTAAAGCCATGACTTCATTTTCTGGAATTTTCCAAGCTGTTTAAAGGCACAGTCAATTTAGTGTATGTAAACTTCTGACCCACTGGAATTGTGACTAAGTGAAATAATCTGTCTGTAAAAAATAGTTAGAAAAATTGCTTGTGTCAAAGTAGATGTCCTAACCGACTTTCCAAATCTATAGTTAGTTAACAAGACATTTGTGGAGTGGTTGAAAAACAAGTTTTAATGACTCCAACCTAAGTGTATGTAAACTTCTGACTTCAACTGTATCTGTGTTAATACAACTTACGACAGTGTCACACACTCTCATGCTTTGTTTTTATCAGATTGCAATCTGAGTGTGAACATCAAGTTCAGCTGACGCTTTAGTCTGATGTTTGGACTTTTGGGTTCATGAAATAATATAAATCCAATTGAAGATTTCATAAGATAGGATTGTTTATCTTATGAAATAACACATAAACAATATGGATTTGTTTCGGGGTGCTATTTACATTTTTTTTATATACATTCTTGTACTTTGTGGACAATTGTCTGACGTGATGTATGTTCCGAAATGCAGGCAATACAAATTAATTATTTGAAATCCAACATTTTATCTTGATTGTGTGTAGGAAAAGGAAGAGGATGGGATGGTAGGGAAGACAAAAATATACAGTTGAAGTCGGAAGTTTACATACGCTTAGGTTGGAGTCATTAAAACTTGTTTTAGAGTTTTGCAGAGTTGCAAAGAAAAAGCCATATCTTAGACTGGCCAATAAAAAGAAAAGATGAAGATGGGCAAAAAAAACAGACACTGGACAGAGGAACTCTGCCTAGAAGGCCAGCATCCCAAAGTCTCCTCTTCACTGATGACGTTGAGACCGGTGTTTTGTGGGTCCTATTTCATGATGCTGCCAGTTGAGGACTTGAGGCTTCTGTTTCTCAAACTAGACACTAATGTCACTTGTCCTCTTGCTCAGTTGTGCACCAGGGCCTCCCATTCCTCTTTCTAGTCTGGTTAGGGCCAGTTTGTGCTGTTCTGTGAAGGGAGTAGTACACAGCGTTGTATGAGATCTTCAGTTTCTTGGCAATTTTCTCGCATGGAATAGCCTTCATTTCTCAGAAGAAGAATAGACTGACGCGTTTCAGAAGAAAGTGCTTTGTTTTTAATTTCTATTCATTTTAATTGCAACCAATCTCAACTTCTCAAAGCAAGAATATACTGAATTAGACATATCTATGTATTTCCCCTCCGTATGTTCCCTTTTTGCAACCACAGGCTCAAAATAACACCAGGTAAAAATATATACAGATGGCGCAGTAGAAATGGAATAGTATATTCTGGCAGGCTACTTCACACCAGCCAATTTAACCCATGCACTGTTTAGCACAGGAGGTTGGTGGCACCTTAATTGGGGAGGAGGGGCTCATAGTATTGGCTGGAACGGAATAAATGGAATTGTATCGAACTCATCAAACACATTAAATATCAATTACCACTTTAAAGCTGCAATATGTAACTTTTTTGACAAAAAAAAAATCTAAATGGGTACACCACAAGCTCACACAGATGGCTTGACTTCACTTTGAAACCCTTCATTGATGGGAAACATGATTAATGCCAGGCTTAAGGCAGTTAACGACTCAGGCCTCAGGTGTTAACAACAAGGCAGGAATCAATACTCGTCCGGTCTCTGAATTGTCACTCCTTAGAACACAAGGAGACCAGTCAAGCATGGTTTGGGTTAGTGCACTCAATAATTAGGAAATATATGTATTGAGCTGAGTCCACTTTGTGACTCTGGTAATTGTGTTTTTGGCATTGGGTGAAGATGTGTTCATGAGTGAGGCTTTTTGTGTTGAACTTATGTCACACTTTTGAAATGGTCTGACACATCACATCAACTCATTCTCTGAGCCTTGTTGTCCCACATGTATACACAGAGGCCTGTTACATTCACTGGTTCCAGTTGAGTTGATATATTTAACCCTTGCAGTCATTGCCCTGTTGTGAGAATCCATTGTTTAGTGTCTGAGTGTCGTCATGCTATTTGTCAGAACGCTGTAACCTAGCTGCGGAAGATCTTACATTGAGAATTGTATTACTTTGTGGTCCAAAGAAATTACATTTTAGCTTTTCATAAGTTTTAGCTTCTCATAAATGCAACAACATTGTGATATCCTGGACAAGGTATTACTTCTGTCTCAAGTTTTCCCGCCACATGTAGATGTTCATAGAGTTCTCAAATTCCCTTCATATTTTACTCAACAATAAAAGAAAAATCTGTGATTGCTTTTCCTGAAACTTAGCTAAATAATATCCCTTGCGGACAGAAATGGCAATAGAAATATGTCAAAAATCCTTTCTAAAATGATTTTATAATTGATCAGAATACCTGTCCTCTGATTGTATTTTGTTTCCTCCACAGAGTCTGAGGGACTCTCTACCCACGGCCAACCTCAGCTATGCAGTGCGGCGGCGTTTCTCAGGGACAATACTGCTGCCCCCACTGTCTCGGCGCCACTCCACCCACACCCAGGACCACCGCAGGCTGCTGGACCTGGAGGCCCTCTACAGGAATGCCCTTGCCAGTGTGGCTGCCACGAGCCTGGAGACCATCAACAACTCCAAGTCAGTGGAGCAGCTTGTTACTCTTTCAACTATGTCTCTGTAATGCTCTGTCTGTTTCCGTCTCTTTGTTTTTCGTTCTCTCTCATTTCATTAGAAACACTCGCTCTGTCGAGAGCTGCCTCTCTTTATTTCTCACTCTTTACTTTATAAATGTAATCCGTTAGTTACTAGTTACCTGTCCAGAATTGTAATCAGTAATGTAACATTTTGATTATCAAACTCAGTATTGTAATTAGCTTACTTTCAGTTAATTTTAGATTACTTTCCCCTTAAGAGTCATTAGAAGAAGACAAAAATGAATATTACCAATTGAATGACATCTATTGCAGGGTAAATCAATGTTAGAGTTTACTGGCCATACATTTATGTTGCATTTTACTTTATGGGCTGGTTATGTAGGCTTCTTTTAACCAATTGCTTTCTACTACAGATAATAATATGAATTGTTATATATTTACATTAAAAGCTAAGTCTGTCAGATTTCCAGTCATTCCAATTAATTTAATACCCCTTGATCTTCAAGAATAGGATTTGGAAATATGGAAGTATAGATTAGACAGATTGTTCTACCTGGGCATAACCCCACAACTAAAGGACCTATTAGCCTACTCTGTTGTTTATGATTTAGTTGTCCAGGTGGTATAGGGCAGTGTGGAGTGCAATAGAGATTGTGTCACCTGTGGCTCTTGGATGATGGTGTTGATATGAGCCATGACCAGCCTTTTAAAGCATCTCATGGCTACAGATGTGAGTGCTACGGGGCGATAGTCATTTAGACATTTTACCTTGGTGTACTGTTAATCCGTCAGAATGTTAACCTGTTTAAAGGTCTTACTCACATCGGCTACGGAGAGCGTGATCATACAGTCGTCCGGAACAGCTGTTTGGAACAGCTGTTCTCATGCATGGTTCAGTGTTTCTTGCCTTGAAGTGAGAATAGAAGACATTTAGGTCATCTGGTAGGCTCACATCACTTGGAAGCTCGCGGCTGGCTTTCCGTTTGTAATCGATGGTAGTTTGTAAGCCCTGAAACATCCGACGAGCATCAGAGCCGGTGTAGTAGGATTCGATCCTAGTCCTGTTGACGCTTTGCCTGTTTGATGGTAGTAGCGGGATTTCTTACACGCGTACGGATGAGTGTCCTGCTCCTTGAAAACGGCAGCTCTAGCTCAGTTCGGATGTTGCTTGTAATCCCTAGCTTCTGGTTGGGATATGTATGTACGATCACTGTGGGGACGAGGTCGTCGATGCACTTATTAATGAAGTCAAATCAAATCAAATGTATTTCTCACACACACATGGTTAGCAGATGTTAATGCGAGTGTAGCGAAATGCTTGTGCTTCTAGTTCCGACAATGCAGTAATAACTAACGAGTAATCTAACTAACAATTCCAAAACTACTACCTTATACACACAAGTGTAAAGGGATAAAGAATATGTACATAAAGATATATGAATGAGTGATGGTACAGAGCGGCATATGCAAGATGCAGTAGATGGTATCGAGTACAGTATATACATATTAGATGAGTATGTAAACAAAGTGGCATAGTTTAAAGTGGCTAGTGATACATGTATTACATAACGATGCAGTAGATGATATAGAGTACAGTATATACGTATACATATGAGATGAATAATGTAGGGTATGTAAACATTATATTAAGTAGCATTGTTTAAAGTGGCTAGTGATATATTTTACATCAATTCCCATCAATTCCCAGTCGGTGACTGATGTGGTAAACGCCTCAATGCCATTGGATGAATCCCGGAACATATTTCAGTCTGTGCTAGCTTAGCATCCGCTTCATCAGACCATTTCTATATTGAGCGGGTCACTGGTACTTCCTGTTTGAGTTTTTGCTTGGAATCATGAGGGTAGAGTTCTAGTCAGATCTGCCAAATGAAGGGCGAGGGAGAGCTTTGTATGCGTTTCTGTGTGTGGAGTAAAGGTTGCACAGGTGACATGATGGTAGAAATTTGGTAAAATGGATTTCAGTTTCTCTGGCCACTAGGAGCACCGCCTATGGATGAGCATTTTCTTGTTTGCTTATGGCCCTATACTGCTCATTGAGTGTGGTCTAAGTGCCAGCGTCAGTTTGTGGTGGTAAATAGACAGCTATGAGAAATATAGATGAAAACTCCTCTTGGTATAAATACTGTGGTCTATAGCTTATCATGACGTGTGTGTGTGTGTGTGTGTATACATACATACATACATACATGCATACATACATACATACATACATACATACATACATACATGCATGCATACATACATACATACATACATACGGACTTGGGAGACGCGAAGGTCGAGAGCCATGCGTCCTCCGAAACAACCCTGTCAAAAGTTGCACTGCTTCTTGACACACTGCTCGCTTCACCCGGAAGTGAGCTGCACCAATGTGTCGGAGGAAACACCGTACAACTGGCAACCGAAGTCGGCGTGCATGCGCCCGGCCCGCCACAAGGGGACACTAGAACGCGATGGGACAAGGACATCCCGGCTGGCCAAACCTTCCCCCAACCTGGACGACACTGGGCCAATTGTGCGCCGCCTCATGGGTCTCCCGGTCGCGGCCGCCTGCGACACAGCCCGGGATCAAACCCGGGTCTGTAGTGACACCTCTAGCACGGCAATGCAGTGCCTTAGACCGCAGTGTCACTCAGGAGACCCATGTGGTATTTTAACACAGGTGAGCAGAACCTCGAGACTTCCTTAATATCAGAGATTACACACCAGCTGTTGTTAACAAAGAGACACACACCTCCCCACTTGAGATTACCCGACACTGCCGTTGCATAGAAAAAACAGTTAGATGTTCAGTATATTATCCATGTCCTTGTTCAGCCATGACTCTGAGAAACGTAGGGTATTACAGTTCATCAGGTCCCGTTGATAGGATAGTCTCGAACGGAGCTTGTTCAGTTTGTTCTCCAGTGATTGTTCTCCAATGATATATTCGCCAATAGAATGGAGGGTAGAGGCGTTTTATGTACTCATTAACGTATTTTCGTCAGGATGCCCGTGATCGGCCTCTCTTACTCCACCTTTATCTTTTCCCTGTCTCGGGGATTAGGGCCTGGTCCGGGCTGAGCAGTATGTCCTGTGCCTCCGACTCGTTGAAGCAAAAACCTTCATCCAAATCGAGGTGAGTGGTCGCTGTTCTGATGTCCAGATGCTCTTTTCAGTCATAGGAAACGATGGCGGAGACATCATCTACCATACAAAGTTAAGATCAGCGCAAAAAAATAAATAATTGCCCGTAAAGTGGCTGCTATCCATTGCAACGCCATTTTTTATGTTATCATGAAATGGCATGCTTTGAGCACTACCGAAAAGTGCTATTTGCATGTGACAAAAGTATGTCATATGCTGTTGGTGACACTTTGATATCTCGATAATTTGCAGCTGTTTAAAGGGCGAATCCACAGTTGAAACAACAACAAAGCGAAACCCCGCCTCTGTTTTGGTAAAAAGCTGAGGGATGTTTCTGGAGAAATGTTTCTAAGGTAATAGACAGAGCTATGGAAGAAGGACTGACCATCCATGATATCAAAATGATTGTTTTAACCATGTTTTGAGGCTATATACTGTTTGTTTACATTTACCATGTTTTTTAACATTGGAGAAAAACTATCTTATATTTTGGATTCTCATGTGGTGTGACAGTTGAATTAGTGAGGCATTGTTAAGTTCACGTCAACCATTTTTGGGTTAAAATACACATATACATTTGTGAACAGCCATCCACAATAACCACAATCCGTAAGGCACAAATAGCTAAATGAAAGAGAAGCAGTGTGATTCACATCATTGCACTATGTAGATATCAATAATACGTGATATCCGTATCGCCCTTAGGCTACACCACCGCCGGTGTCCTTACCTCCAGGCATTTATTGAAGTTGAATAATCTTTGGATGCCGACAGCTGTCGCACCATTGGAAGACATAGCTTGAACTGTAGCCTAAAAAAGCCTATTCCGGCTTTTTCCCTGAGATCCATCAAACACGTGCTGTGTCATAGTGGCCGCCGACTTGTCAGATTCGCTCCGTTACTCCCCGACCCTGCACAATCTCTCGTTTCTCTCCCTCTATGTGCTCAACAAGCCATGAGAGGTCCGCAGTGTGATTCATTGAGAAGGCTACTGTGTGATATTTATGTCTGCTGCAAGGGTTTGAATTTTCTCCAAACTTCAGGAGAATGTTACAGTATGTCATGTCGGAAGGACAGACTGTCAACTGACTTTCTTTCAAAGCAGTCAAATTAGCTGGGATGGAAACTGCACTGCACCTGTGACACTTGGTTTTCACATCAAGCTAATCTAGCCAAGGCTGAAGGAAGCGGAGACTGAATAACTTTTGTGGATGTGTGTGCGTGTGCTTGGACGTACAGGTAACTTCCAAAATAAAGGAAACCCCAATATAAAGTGTCTTAATAGGGCATCGGGCCGCCACAAGCCGCCGTAACAGCTTCAGTGCACCTTGGCTTAGATTCTACAAGTGTCTGGTATTCTATTGGAAGTCTATGGATGTCTATCTATGCGACACCATTCTTCCACAAGAAATTCCATAATTTGGTAGTTCCATATTTTGTTGAGAATTTGTTGCTGTTTCAGGCGCCACTCCAGAATCTCCCATAAGTGTTCAGTTGGGTTGAGATCTGGTGACTGACGGAGACACACACATAAACACACACCTTTTTAAAAACCCTATGCTCCTTTGAGACCTCTCTATCAAAGTCACTGAGATCTTCTTCTAGCCATGGTAGCCAAAATAATAGGTAACTGGGCATTTTATACATGAACCTAAAAGCATGATGTTAATTGCTTAATTAACTCAGGAAACACACCTGTGTGGAGGTATCTGCTTTAAATACACTTTGTATCCCTAATTTACTAAATTGTGTCCTTTTATTTTGGCAGTTCTCAGTATGTCTGTGTTTGTCCCAGTGTTTACGCACTCACTCACACAGCGCCTTCCTATCACGCCTCCCTGCCCCTATTTATCTTTGTGGCCCAGATTCCGCTCAGTCAATAATATGAAGGTGGAATCTCTTTGAATCCTGTATCTCTCTAAGCCCAGAGGGGGTTAAGAAAAGCCTTCTGTCTGACGGCTGCTTCCCGCCTCTCCCTCTCCCAGCCTCAGGTCAACGGAGGTCACCTGCTTTATTGTGTCTGTGTTTGTTTATCCACAAATTTCGTTATGGCCCGGCGGTACATGTATCCTCTCTGAGCTGACGCCTCTACCGTCTGCTTCTCAGCATCGCAGGCCTCACAGAGGCAAGATGACAGGAAAGGAGGCAGGATTCTGTATGATGGGCTTTTGTTGTTGGTTGTTGCTGTGTTACGGGTGTTAATGATTCTCCTTTCTCCTTATGAATTGATGGGTAATTACTGGAATGGCCCGGAAGAGGCAAGTGGGAGAAAGGTCAGAGAAGATATGGGGAGGGGGAGAGTCTTGCATGGTTCTCTTGCTCTCTCTCTCTCCATGTCTGTTTGTCATGTCTTTCTCTCCATTTTCTTCTTTCTTCCCTTTTTCTTTCTTCCTCTCTGCCCTCTCGGTTTTCTCTCATTTTTTAGTTGTCTCACGTCTTTCCCTCTCTTCATATTGCTTGCGCTCTCTCTCCTATTCCAATAAGAGCCCATCATGTTTGCAAAGCCGGGAAAAGGGCACAGTGACATGCTCAGATCTAGAGAGAAAATGAATGGCCGAATCCTCGGTAATTCATTTGAAAACTTTGTGCAATTATGCAGGGCTTTTTGGTACAGAATGTATTCAAAGGTCTATTACTGTCAAATAAAAATGACTGGATGTCAGGGCTATGAGGAGTGTATGGAGAGTGTTATTGCCTTTTCATGTTGAGCATCACATGGTATATAAGTCTGTAGAGGGCTATATCAACTCTGAGTCATATTTTTATCAATACTAGAATACCATCTTATTCATAGTAGTGACCATAAACTGATAATGAGATGAAGAAACAATGTTGATATGTCACAGTCCCAAGGTAGTATCATGGTGAAGGAAATGAAAGAGAACAAACTGGAACTGCAAGTGCAATTAATTGTATTCTATCTATCTTGGAGGGAAATGAAAGTTAAATTAAAGCTGTTCCCTTTTTATTGAAATCCTTTACCAGCATTATAAAGAAACACATTTAATAGGAATGAACTGACTTTATTAAACTTTCCTTGCCCCCCTTGAGTGACTGAATATCTTTTGTAGTCTGTTTTTAACTGAACAAAATATACAGAAATTATTTTCGAGTGATGTTTTTTTTAAACATAATCCCTTCAATTGGATCACAGAAAACTGGGGGCAATTTTCACTTTAATGATTTGAACCCCATGGAGAAGCCAACTTGAAAGTGTCCAACATTGATAACATAACAAATCAATGTTTTATTTCACATAAGGATTAATAGTTTCCTGAATTCCTCGTCAATGTTGCTCACCCGATGATGTAATGTGATGAATACCTCGCGTCAGTCGTGCTCGCGCGGTCCCAACGGTTGGCTGAACTGCTTCATAACGCGCGCAGATGGGAGCCCAACAACACAAGCAGCGGAGTGAGTTCACCTATCGATAGATGCTCCTCTCACTCCGACATCCTGCGGTTTGAAGATGTTTCTGAAATGGGCGAAAAAGTTGTTTTCTTTTACTCGTTATACTCACATGTAGGCTACATTACGAGAGCGAGGATTGCAAAAACATTTTTGACAACCGATGAATCTCCAGAGATTGAAAGGCAGCGATAGAAAAGGGTATCAAACTAATAGTTTCGTATAATATTTGAAGAGTTAATACTATTTGTTTGTGGCTTTTATATCCCTTGGGGTTATGTCGATATTGACGCAGAAGAACTTTCCTATCTGACGTTCCCTCGTTTCAGCACCTCGTGTCGTGGACAGCACAATGTGCCATCGCCTGTAGCGCACATTGAAGTTTCATACGAAGAGGTAGCCTACTGATGTTGGAGGGAACAACCGAAAAGATGGAGTGCACAGGTCTAAGTAGAGAAAGTGCTGGTTCCGCCAAGGCACCCAAACACTTGTGGCGACAACCAAGAACTCACATCCGAATCAAGCAGCGTTTTCACTCCGACACAGAGCGTTACCTGACTCGCAACAGAACTATGGAGAAGGATCGCCCTGGGCTGAAAAAGCCACGATTGTCGTGGCCATCCGCATTTAAACGGTAATTGTAATGCGTCATTATTAATGGTGTTTTAAATAGCCTTACTAACCTCTTGATCTCTTTTTGCAACTGCCTTATTTGTCACTTCCAAAGTTCATAATAAATGAGAGGGATAAAAGTGCTCAATTGAATGGCGGCGTCTCAGCAAGCTACTCCACTTAATTAGAATGCCAATATCCTCCCCACACTCTCCATTTTGTGTGAAGTAAAGTCAGTCAGGATGCACTGATTTAGCTCTTAACACAGAAAGATATTGAGCTCATGCTGATTGAAGTGTGTGCATAATTCCAGAATAAAAGGAACTACCTCTTTGACCAGACTGGGCTCATTGGACAGACGTTTGGTATTTCACGTAAATCCTTGCACCTCCAATAAGTGTGATATGTTACGTTTGGTATGGTTACCAAAGACAGAAGGTTACTGAAGGCAGAAATGATTGGAGGGAGGTTGGTCAGCGGAGGATGGGTGGGTGTCAGTGGAGGCTGGTGGGGGGAGCTATAGAAGGATGGTCTCATTGTAATGGCTGGAATTGAATAAATGGAACGCTATCAAACAGATCAAGCATATGGAAACAACATGTTTGACTCCATTCCATTGATTCCATTTGGGCCATTACAATGAGCCCATCCTCCTATAGCTCCTCCCACCAGCCTCCACTGGTGGGCGTGTACCCAAGGCCCCAGGGTTCTGGTCTAGAAGCACACTTTCCACTGTGCTCAGAGGACACTTTCGGTATTGCAGTTTAGTCTAGCCGAAAATAGAATTCCCATAGACTGCCCCATAGAGAAGTCCCAATTCAAAAATATAAAAAAATACACTTTTTTTCATCACTTTTGTGGCAAAAAAATATCCATTTACTAATTCAATTAATTCTTTGATACCGATTTGTATTCCGTTACTCAAAGAGGAAAATATGGACATTTTATATTCATCCAATGTCTGTCATGTTTCTGACGTGATGCCGTCGTCGTTGCTCACACTGCTTCAGTGTGCACTGAGTGCTAGTTTGCAGGCGTTATCGGCTCTGTAAAGCAGATGGCAACCAGCATGACACGGCGTATGCGAATGTGAGCAGATTATGTTAAAAACAATGGTCTGCCATCTTGGAAGCTATCTCCTGTTCATATGTACTTCAGTGCTTAACAGTCTAGAAATCCAAAGGTTGTGTGATCTAGTCACATCTGGGCCAACTGTAGCATTTTAGCTACCCCTTAACCCAACCCTTTTTCTAGCCTTAACCAAATTCACCTAACCTTTTACATAAATTCTCCTTGCCTTTGTTGTTAGTTCTCCTAACCACCAACGTCAATTCTATCCCTGTAATTATCTTTTGTTGTTATGATGCAACAAAAGAGCCTTTATTTTTTACATTAGTTAATTTTGCAATCAGACACGCACACAAACACACACTGTGTTGCTGAGCATTTCCCCTGGAAAGACAGTGTGGCTAGGGGTAGTTTGTGCAAGAACAGCGTTGGCCTACTAAAGTGAGAGAATATTGCAAAGGGACCTTCCCCGTCTCTGTGGTCTATGAGGTCATCTGTCTGCAGTCTTAAGTTTGATCCTGGGGGAAATGTTTCTTGTTGTTTGGTTGCTTTTCATTAACTGTCTGTAGATATTGGACTAACCAGCGTGAGAGGGTGTTGTGTTGTGGCTGAATCCCTTTCTTCTGTAAGCCATGTGTAGGCTAACATTACATGGTCACTTTAAAATAAGATCAGACATTCATTCAAATCATTGACATCATCATCCATCATCAATTTACATCAGATTGAAGTGACACCTTCAACCCATTCAGCTGTGATTTCCTGTGATCTTTGTGACCCTGGCTTTTTGGGCTGGAAACATGTTGTACTGAGGTCAGTAATGGTTCATGACTGGGGCCTACCATTATAGCATTGCAGCGTTTCACGTCACATTTCACCTCAGTTATCCACTCTGGAGGGGCCCACTGCCATGAAAGCTGCCTACTGACTGCCGCTGGCTGTTTGGCATTGAGGATAGTATGGCATTGAAATCACTGCAGGCTTCAGGTAGGAGTAGAGACGTGACTCACTCCCTGCATTCTGCCTCCCCAGTGCCTCGTATTTATGTATGAATGAATGCAGCTCTCCTCTATTGTCTCATGACATTTTTATCCCACACTGATGACTCAGTTCACATGGGCAAGGTAGAGAGAGATGAACGGACTGCTCCGTGGCTGAGGTGTGAGGGATGCTCCTGACTTTGCTGATGGAAACTGTGTTGTGTGTTGTTTTTTTATGGTTCTGATTAGATAAGGGCCTAAGAACAGCATTTGTTTGAGGATTGAGGTGTGTTGACAAAATGGCGCAAATCCTCAAATGTTCCTGAATGTAGCCTGCTTCTTGCTGTCTACCCAAGCCGCTTGCCGGTGTCTCCATGCCGTTCACATGTTGGCCGTGAGGAAACAGAGCCTTTAATAAAGGTCTGTGTTAGTACTGCTGAGCTGAGCCAGGCCTGTGGACTGCCTCAGACGCTGCCTCTCTGTCAGTGCTCCCCAGCTGGGCTGTATGAGGTCATTCTTCTGGGAAGAGTGACCCATATGTGGTCAGTGCTGCTGCCGTTTTACTCAGACGCTCTGTTTGCTTTTAAAGCACTTTTAACACTGAGACAGTGGAAGGATTAGCCATTCCATGGATGATGTTGCCATGGCACCCATCTGTTTTCGAGTGATAATGGCTAAAGGTCTGTGTTGGAAAGGGGTTATCAAGCCCCAGTTTTAAATCTACTGGTTTATGATTAAACTAGCCAATGTTAACATTGAGCATAGAAACGGTTTCAGTGTGCAGGATTTGTGTTATATTCGAGAATTTATAAAAGCTTATGGGTGCTATGTTCTAATGGGGTGACCTGCAAATGCCAGCCGTTGCATTACTGATTTGGATGTCCTGGTACATAGGGCTGGGGATTGCCAGTCACCTCACAATATGTATTTTGATTCTCATGATTCTATATATATTGCGATTCGACCCTGCGACCCTTCTATTGTGATTTGATGTTCCCGAACATATTGCTCACTATACTGTATGTCTGCTGCAGAGAGACTAGAGAGAGCATGATAAAATTAGTTTTGATCAGTCAGGGAAATAAATGTGCTGAAAACATGTTGGCTCACTATTTACAAAGAAGATGGAGAACAAGCTATAGGATGAAAAACTACAGCTGTTATGGAGTTTATTTATTAGTAAAAAATCGATACTTTGACTCATATCAATAGAATATTGTGCCAAAATAATATTGCGAAATGTAACTATCAATTTTTCTCCCCAATCACTACTGGTACATGCCCTGGTATTTGACATGAGCCTTGTATTATAATCCTGGATGCTGATTGGTTAAAACCCCATTCCAGCCAGTGTCTATTCCAGAAGTTACCACCGGCTAAAGCTATGATGTTGAAATGCCTATTTACTCTGTTCCATCTCACTGCGCAATCCACAGTCTCATCAGCCCTGTCAGATCATTTATAAACTTGATCTCCGCTGTAAAAAGAACCTAGACATTATCTCCAATTTCTTTTAGACTAGCAATTTGTTTTCAATAGTGGAGATTTGTATAAACCTTGCAGTCTGTCTCCTCCGAGACGGGCAGGCAGGCAGCTTTTCTCAGCCAGTCGAAATCATGAATCATCATCATTACAGTACCAGTCAAAAGTTTGGACGCACCTACTCATTCAAGGGTGTTCCTTAATTGTTTTACTAGTTTCTACATTGTAGAATAATAGTGAAGACATCACAACTATGAAATAACACATATGTAATCATGTAGTAGCCAAAAAAGTGTTAAACAGATCAAAATATATTTGATATTCTTCAAAGTAGCCTCTCTTGGCATTCTCTCAACCAGCTTCACCTGGAATGCTTTTCAACACTCTTGAAGGAGTTCCCACATATGCTGAGCTTTTGTTGGCTGCTTTTCCTTCACCCTGCTGTCCAACCCATCCCAAACCATCTCAATTGGGTTGAGGTTGGGTGATTGTGGAGGCCAGGTCATCTGATGCAGCACTCCATCACTCTCCTTGGTGAAATAGCCCTTACACAGCCTGGAGGTGTGTTTTGGGTCATTGTCCTGTTGAAAAACAAATGATAGTCCCACTAAGCGCAAACCAGATGGGATAGCCATGCTGGTTAAGTGTGCCTTGAATTCTAAATAAATCACAGACAGTGTAACCAGAAAAGCACCATCACACCACCACCTCCATGCTTCACAGTGGAAACCACACATGCAGAGATCATCCATTCCCCTACTCATTCACTAGCACTTTTCTGGGGGGGGGGTTACTAACTGATTCCATATGTGTTATTTTCATAGTTTTGATGTCTTCACTATTATTCTACATTATTGAATGCGCGACATTGTTGCCTATAGACCAACTTGCGGCCATTTCTGTGATGAGAGAGAGAGATGCTCGCCTGTATCCCACCCAGAACTAGAATGAGATTCAAGGTCTATGATCTCTCTCCCTCTCTCTACTCTAATAGACATGAGCCTGCGACTCATCTCTCCAGCGTTGCACATAATTTATTTCCTTATAGAATCATAGCCGCAGGAAGGGTGCCGCAGCACCCCTGAGAAATTGAAATACATTTGCCAAAGTCTGTTCAGAACAAAATGAAATCATTCCGAATACTACACCAGGCCTATAATTGACCCACAGTAGCGTAGCTGTGGATTGTGTGTAGCCCAATCACAAGGCAGGCCTACAGTCAGGAGCAAGCGGCAAGTCTGTCAGTGAACAGCATGCAGCCAAAACAGGCCTTTTGCAATATTTTGAATACAATCGCTGGAAAACACAGGTTGGAAAGAAAATACTTATCGGTCTGTAGGCTGCAAAAATGTATATTTTTTATTAACCTTCAAATTAGGCCTATTGAGCAAACAGCATTGTTTTACAAAGTAAAACAAGAGAGGGGATAGGCTTTTGTCACTTTGCGCATCGACTGTCGCCGGTGATTGGAACTGCGCATCACTGGGTGACTGAGTGAAACTGGAAAGCTTTTTTTTGTTGGACTAACTTCCTCCTCATTGTACAATATGTGTGTCTCCACACAGTTAGGCCTGGGCTATTGATTTGATTCAGGACAGGGTAATTTCCTTTCAATCATTTCAATCATTTGTGAGGTATTAAAAAAGGTCTCCAGTCATCAAAAATGATGTAGAATTCTATGAAATGCGTTTTATAAAATACCACATTTTCCTGGACCCTAGGCTTAAAAAAATCTTCCCCGTGTGCAACTTCTGCAAGCCCCTCGGCTATAGTGCTCAATGCCACTACGCAATAGGTCACCCCCCTCTCTGAGCACTTTTTGTTCCAGCACCTCCCAATTTACAAATTAAGCACTGTGTCGGACGGAAGCCAGCTGAGCATTAGAAGATTAAGGAGGAAGCCTCTGCTTGATCACAAGCCAGATGAGTAGGAACGAAAGGAAGTCCAGTGCGCTGTTAGAGAGCGAGGTCAGGATGGGAGGTTGTAGTGTCGTACTGATATTCTCGCTGGGTCCCAAAATGGTCCATTGTTCCCCCCTCAGAAGTGGTCATCATCAGAGAGATAATTTCTCATTTGCTCTCCGATTCTCTCATTCATGGCAGGTCGGAGTTTTTTTCTGATGAGGTGCAAATTAGGTTCTAATCCTTACACATTAAGCCCATTAAAATGGTCCTTCTCAAGGCTTGATGAGGTTCTAAGTTCATCCACTTGAAAATATGTGTTTGCATTTATATCAGTGTTTTTGTAAGGGGCTTGGGTCGCCTGGTCTTAAGCATTAGCACCGTTTGTCTTCTTCTTTACTCATGGCCATGGAAACGTTCCAGGTAATTATTTGATTAGAATCACTCCCATTGTCTCGTGAAGGCTAGGAGTTAATGCACATCATTTGTTCTACTCTATCAAGAGCTTTCCGAGACCCAATGCGTTGTTTATTTTTCTTATGTTCTTTCTGTTGGCTATTGACAAAAGCAGTGCAATCAAAATACTAATGGTTCAGGTTTAATGGTCTTTATGTATGGATGACCAGGACCTCTAGTGATTCAGATTTGTTTGGGGCTATTTGTTTCCCTGGGGTGGCAGCCCAGTATTATAGTATAGCAAAAAAAACTGTATCTTCATTCTCACCCCAAGATACATTTTTTTTTACTTCAGTTTATTTTAGTAAATACTTTTTTTTCTTTTAAAACTGCATTATTGGTTCACTGTAAGGTCTACATCTGTTCTATTTGGCGCATGTGACAAATACAATTTGATTTGAAGATTTGTGACGAGAGAACTGCAGAGCTGCCTTGAAGCTGTACAGAGATCCACATTCAACATTTACAGTGTTTACTCAATACCTACCAAGTTGTCCAATTGCTCATGGAAAAATCTGTACCTGGTAGCTATAGTACTATGGTCTTGTCTGTTTCTATTTTATGACTCGATGTTACCTGATACCTGTATTCAGATTACTTTTATATTGGTACTTTGACATAAATTGCTCTGCTTACAAGGATAACCAAGAACGACTCATAAAAAGGATACCTATCTTCAAGATGGGTCTGTCAAATATGAAACTAAAACCCCCCTTAATTGTCTCAATGAAGGCCAGGGTTTGTTTTCCCACCTTTCCAGCCAAATGACTATGGCCCGTAGCTGTAAACATGCTGATTTCTTAGCCGGTGAGTCAGCCTGGTGTAATAGATTAGAACTTACCTTTGTGTCACCTGGACAACACCATTGTCTCCATAGGCAAATATATTGAACCTTTTTTAAACTCAATTATCTCATTAGCAACAGACAACGACGAGACAGCCTATAGGGAGGAGGTCAGAGACCTGGCCGGGTGGTGCCAGAATAACAACCTATCCCTCAACTTAACCAAGACTAAGGAGATGATTGTGGACTATAGGAGGACCGAGCATGCCCCCATTCTCATCGACGGGGCTGTAGTGGAGCAGGTTGAGAGCTTCAAGTTCCTTGGTGTCCACATCAACAACAAACTAGAATGGTCCAAACACACCAAGACAGTTGTGAAGAGGGCACAACAAAGCCTTTTCTCCCTCAGGAAACTAAAAATATTTGGCATGGGTCCTGAGATCCTCAAAAGGTTCTACAGCTGCAACATCGAGAACTTTCCGACTGGTTGCATCACTGCCTGGTACGACAATTGCTCTGCCTCTGACTGCAAGGCACTACAGAGGGTAGTGTGTACGGGGGCTAAGCTGCCTGCCATCCAAGACTTCTACACCAGGCGGTGAAAGAGGAAGGCCCTAAAAATTGTCAAAGACCCCAGCCACCCCAGTCATAAACTGTTCTCTCTGCTGCCGCATGGCAAGCGGTACCGGAGTGCCAAGTCTAGGACAAAAAGGCTTCTCAACAGTTTTAGCCCCAAGCCATAAAACTCCTGAAAACGTAATCAAATGGCTACCCGGACTATTTGTATTATGTGCCCCCCCTCAACCCCCCCAACCCCTCTTTTTACGCTGCTGCTACTCTCTGTTTAGCATATATGCATAGTCACTTAAACTATACATTCATGTACATACTACCTCAATTGGGCCGACAAACCAGTGCTCCTGCACATTGGCTAACCCGGGCTATCTGCATTGTGTCCCGCCACCCACCACCCGCCAACCCCTCTTTTACACTACAGCTACTCTCTGTTCATCATATATGCATAGTCACTTTAACTATATCTACATGTACATACTACCTCAATCAGCCTGACTAACTGGTGTCTGTATATAGCCTCGCTACTGTATATAGCCTGTCTTTTTACTGTTGTTTTATTTCTTCACTTACCTATTGTTCACCAAATACCTTTTTTGCACTATTGGTTAGAGCCTGTAAGTAAGCATTTCACTGTAAGGTCTACACCTGTTTTATTCGGCGCACGTGACAAATAAACTTTGATTTGATTTGACATGGACATGAGAGCAAAGCCTTGTCATCCTCCTCTTGTTGAGCCAAGTATTTTTGGTGGTGATTTCTTGGGAACGTCCAAGGCATCAGCCCGCCCAGGAGTGTGTGATGAATGCGAAATTGGGGGCCTGGCAGGGTTATCAGTGAGCACCGTGTCGTGCTTGCATCAGCCAAAAGACCATGCTGTGATGAGTAGGGCCGGGAGTCCACAGGGAGCACTCGTGATTCTGGGGAAAGGAAATGGAGCTCTGTTTGCAGGGGGGAGAGAGGGATGATGACATTCTATATCAGAAGCTCACTTTAGAGGGTGTCCTCCAACGACGGCAAAACCAAGGAGGTTTTTTTAAACAATATATATCATTGTTGAACACTGCTTCACCCGGCAACAAGCCATGGTGTGTTTTTTTCTTCCGGATCATTAGAATTATTTTTTTTACACCACTTACAAACATACACATACGAACAATAACTTACAGACGTGCACAAACAACAACTACATCTCATCTGCCCAGACACACATGCTCTCACTCCCATCTCTTGTGACTGCACTGTTGTTTGCCACATGGCCTTAAATTGTACCAATTAGTTTTTCTCGGTCACCCATGCTATTTCAATAATAGATCATTTGATTATTCTATTGTGTTAATGATGGTGGATTGATTGATTTTCCAAGTGTTTAGTGTACGTTTTTTTTCAAAATGAGTGATGAGAAGGGAATCGTCCAGCCCGTTGGGTGTCTCACTACACCCACATATGCCATGTCTTGAAATATGCAGACAGACCGATTTAAAAGTAAGTTACATTGTAATACTTCTGACAGCCAATTTCTAGCTGCCCATAACTTTTGGACTTCATAGCATTCCCAGAAAGAATATATTATTTACTCATTGTTATTCTTTTGTATCTGGTGTAAAAAATATATATAATAAAAATAATACGATAAAAAAAAAATACACCATGGGTTTTTACACCAGCTTCAAACGGCTGAAAATCCAATATTTTTGCTTATGGAAAATATATTTCACAGCGGTTTAGATGGTACAATGATTCTCTACACAATACCTGCTTATTTTATTGCATAAACTGACTGAAATTAGGCAAACTATTAATATTTTAGCAACCAGGAAATGGTAGAGCAATTTCTGCGTAGTGCATCTTTAAATAACATAATCTTGAAAAGTGCTATGGTTTCATCAGCCATGACTTCATCATATGTGCAGCAAACGTATGTGAGATACATGAACAGGGCCCGGTTTCCATCGTGATGTATTTTGCCGTACATCATCTTCATGCGATCTCGTTCCACTACTGGATGGAGAGCGAGGGAGGGTTTCACAACGCAAAATAAGATGGAGGAGAGTCTCTCGTCAGGGATCGCATTTATTTTGGGAGATTGCAAAAATATGACCTTTTCATTCAAGACAGGAGAAAGATATTGTTTCAGTTGATAATAAAACATGTTTAGTTTAGCTACTTTTTCCTCAATCTATTACTTTCTAGCAAGTCAAGCTATCTTTACAGAGCCGCTAGCTAGCTGAAAGCTAGGCTATACTGTAACTAGCAACCTCCACCTAATAATTATCATCCATCACAATAAACTAAAACGGGAGGCACGTCATAAAGTATAATTGGCTTAACAGCCAATGTGTATTACTTATGCGGTGTCCGTCTCGCAATGGAACCGTCAACCGCAAGGACTGTCACCAAATGAATGGCATCCGGCGCAACGTAATAGAGTGTTTATGGTTATTGGGAATGGGGTTTAAATTCATGGTTAGAACCTTCGTAGGAGCATCATTAAATCTGTTTCCCAAAACCATTGTTATTAACGTTGCACTTGAAAACACTCGTAATCTAACACCTGTTAAATGCCCTTTTGCCCTCCCACATCACTTTATACATGGAAGATGTCCACTAAACATAGAATAACATGGTTTATCGATCTCTCTATGACCTCCGATAACTTCAGAACAAAGTTGCCAATGTATTTGCAATTGATACTAACAAGTGACGTATAAAAATATGCTTTAAATGAAAACCGAGATGACTGCATTAAATATAAATAGCCTACTGTAGGCTATAGGCCTAATTCATTCTTAGTGAAATACATTTAATGTTTAATACAATTTAGTTATATTTTGCTTACTTTTGTCTCAATTTGTATCAATATGTTTCATGATGTGTAGCCTAACTTGCGCAATGATGTGTCAAATCTGTGATTTAGTTCATTTTTACTGGGTAAGCATTAGAATAAGCCGCCTTAATATTTGCTGCCATAGGTGGTAATGTCTCTATAGGAGCTGATCCGTCGTCAGTATTGTGGAATGACTCTAATGTTCAGAGTCACTCCAAGTTTATTTTGATATGATGGTTATTATATACGTTTTTGCAAGTAAAAGCGTTTCCACAGCCATTTCTTGCATAATACATTTTACAGACACATTAATATCACACCTTGTCTAGCAGATTTTGTTTTGTCTACATTTGGAAAGTTTTCAGTGCATTTACAAGCCCATTAACTTTTGCCTTTGCAGTGCAGTGACCTGCTCTGGAAAAGAGGAGATTTGTGTGGACAGTTTTTAGGGCCGGTGTAGTCCCCTCTATTAGATACAAACACAATTATAATTTTGGGGAAATTGCAGAAAACTTTTAGTATATAGAAGACCTTGGTCCAATACCATGCTTTTAGCTCTGATAAAATATGTTTTGGCGCACACCCAGAGAACATTTATTTAGTGTAGAGGTGCTGACTAAAGGAGAATAAAACTGTAAGCTATAAAAACAGAGTCACACACGCCATATGTATAACCTCCCAGTAATTTATTGGGTTAAAAAAACAATGTTTCAGCATCACTGTGCCTTCTTCAGGGTTGGCAAACCCAACAATATCAATATGTCTACTAATATTCCTGCACTCAGTACCATGATGTTTTTGTTAAAAATACTAAATACTCTACACACATAGATCTACTGTTCACATGCGTGCACGTGCACACACAAACACAAAGGTCTAACTGTTCACATGTGCACACAAGCTTCACAACCGCTGTAATTACGTTTGTTTGACCTGTACCTTGTAAGGCGAGGTCATGCTGATTCCAATCTGCCTGCAAACAGAAGGACAAAATTACACCATTCATCAGTGTGTCCTACGGTTGAATATTTTCATGGTATTTTACATATGTTCCATCCTGAGAATAAATCACTTTTCTCCCAGGTAACCCAGTATTTACCGCCAAAACCGTAAGTGTCATTCTAAAGCATATAAATGTGTCTGGATTCGATTCGAGCTTTGATCGGCATGTTAATTCTGATGCTTCCTGAGACAGATGAGCCCTACATTAAATACATTTTATGAGCCCTACATTAGACATTTTATGAGCTCAAGGCCAAAGAAGGCCAAAGGATTGTGCCGTTATCCAATAGGATAGGTTATAGGCTACATTACGCAAGGCGGAAAAACATGAAAGCCCATAGATGTATGCTCGCTCGGGTAAATGAATGAAACAAGCTTCCGTAGTCTTTGAGTGTGGACTGTATTTCTGTATTCTGTTGTACTGTATTATGTGGACTTGAATTACGCACCTCGTTCAAACCATGAAGCTGGGAGCGAACACGCAATGCTGATACAGGACATGAAATCAACGTTTATTGGTCGCGTACAGCGTTTAGAAGGTGTCATAGTGGTGCAGCGAAATGCTTATGTGACTTGTTCCTAACAATGCAGTCAAATGTCAAACATCTCTAGTGTAAAGAAAAATACAACAAAATTATGTGAAGAAATCAAGAGCGGCAAAATGAATCCAATTAACAACCCAAATAGCACCGTAGCAGTATCAAAATGCAATCTATACATATAGTATGTACACCGAGGGAATATGTGCAGCAGTAGATATATTAGAATGAACTATATCAAGAATTCAGTACATAAATAAATATGGGGTGTGTATAAACGGTGTAACTAAAATACAATGTACAGTAGAAGTATTAGCATAAGCTATGTTTGGGATACAGTATTTAAATACACAGTGTGAAACAGGGGTGACCAACACACAGCCTGTCAGGATGCTCTCAGGGGTGCATCTGTAGAGGTTTGTAAGGGTTTTAAGGGCCAAGACCAATTTATTCAGCCTCCTGAGGTTGAAGAGGCCCTGTTGCGCCGATTACCGGCTCAAAAGGGCCAGAAACAAAGACTTTCTTCTGAAACTCATCAGTCTATTCATGTTGAGAAATGAAGGCTATTCCATGTGAGAAATTGCCAAGAAACTGAAGATCTCGTACAATGCTGTGCACTACTCCCTTCACAGAACAGAGCAAACTGGCCAGAATATAAAGAGGAGTGGGAGGCCCCGGTGCATAACTGAGCAAGAGGACAAGTACATTAGAGTGTCTAGTTTGAGAAACAGACAAGTCCTCAACTGGCAGCTTCATGAAATAGGACCCGCAAAACACCCGTCTCAACGTCAACAGTGAAGAGGCGACTCCGGGATGCTGGCCAACTAGGCAGAGTTGCAAAGAAAAAGACCTATCTCAGACTGGCCAATAAAAAGAAAAGATTAAGATGGGCTCAAGAACACAGCCACTGGACAGAGGAACTCTGCCTAGAAGGCCAGCATCACATAGTCGCCTCTTCACTGTTGACGTTGAGATGGGTGTTTTGCGGGTCCTATTTCATGAAGCTGCCAGTTGAGGACTTGTGAGGCGTCTGAAGAAGATAAGGAAGGTAAGGAGTTCTTCAACATAGGTCATTGGAAATCCCAGGGCATATTGTCTATAATTCTGTATTAAGCTCACATAATCGCTGTCATAAACTCCACACAGTTGACTTTGACTTGTTGGATATTCATTTCCCAGTGAGAGAAGAATGATGTACTTACAGCATTAATATAAATACCTTTTTATGAGGTTTTTGCTGTGGCGGACTGTATTGTTTTTTTATTGACATTCGTGTTCTATTTGTAGCCCTTGTTGTCCTGAAAAGAAAATGGTAAAATACTTCATTGTGAGGCTAAATATAAGGGCTGGACATCAATGGAAGTCAGATAAATGAAAAGCTGGGATCTCTGATAGGGTTAACACTTCCAAATGTGTTTGTTTATTTATTGATGACAACTTGGCAACCTTTTTGTCTTCCTCTGTCTTCAGACAGAGACTAGGGTGGACACATCAAGCAACCACCTTCGGGAGAGTTAAAACAGCGTACACATTTGTATTTTCTTTAACCTGCACCGTGTCATTCAGCTTCTGTGAGATGAGCATGTCGAACTTCTATTCACTGAAAAGACAGACCTCTGTCTGAGTCTTGAAATAGCAGGAAATTCACGGAGGCATCTTAATGGCACTGACATTGTTAGCTGCTTGTTCTGGCATGTCTCAGAAACAATTTCAAAAATGACCTTTATGCAAAATCTCTAATCTTGCAGAGACATGCCACTCTAATCTTTTGTATGTTTATCTATTTGGGTCATACACAGTGCATAGCTCTTCCCTTTGTACTAATATGTGCACCAGACCAGCACTGAGCACTCTAATAGTACCTATTTATTAACAATAGATTTAATGCTGTGTATGTGAAGTACTTAAGAAATTAAGTGGAAATGGTCTCCGCTTAGGGAAGCCATAATTAAGATGAACTTAAAGGTCCAATGCAGCTGGATTTTAATTTTTTTTATCTCAATGTCAAAACAGACTGAAATTCCAGACGGTCTTTTCAAACAGCTCTTACACTAAAAGGGCATTAACATAATTTTCACAGTTTCACAGTATTATTCCAACCTCCTAGTGTGGAAATATACCGTATATAAAACACAGGAACGTCAAGTTTTTGACTGCACCGAGAGGTTGGTTTCATTTCTGTAGTTGGTGGAACATGTAGTACGAGCAGATGTTTTTTTCAGTGTCTGCATTTGTAAATTAGCGCCTATGTAACAGTATAGCTTCCGTCCCTCTCCTCGCCCCTACCTGGGCTCGAACCAGGGACCCTCAGCACACATCGACAACTGACACCCACCAAGCATCGTTACCCATCGCGCCACAAAAGCCGTGGCCCTTGCAGATAAAATAACACGTACATAACATTAGAACATCACAGCCATCATAAACAAGTTTTTAAAGTCAATCAATCAAAACAATGAAATCTGCATCAGAAATCAGCATCCAAGTTTTTTTTAAATGCCTTCGTGGCATCATGGAATCCAAATGTAATTAATATTATAAGTGATTCCAAAAAAATGGAGACCAAAGGAACATGGACAAGTTAACCAATCCTGGTAGCTTGTATAGTAGAGCTTTGTAAACAAAAAGGAGTAATGAAGTGATCTACGGGACTTTAATGAGGACCAGCCAACCTTTTGATACAGGAAAGGGAGGAGGTAAGTGAACTGGCATTGTGTCATGACAACCTTTTCCTCAACGTCAGCAAAACAAAGGAGCACATATACAATCATGTAACACACAGATCACAGCTGCTGCTACCAGCCTCTTATTATACTGCTCAGTTTATACACTGCACCTGTGGGACTGTGATATGAGTAGGGAAGTAGAAAGGATGCCCCTGCAGCTACAAATCTACTGACTGTACGGTTCTTTTGTATGGAAGTTTCCCTTAAGATTACATGTACTCTCTGGCCTTTTTTGAAGTTGAATTGAAAGCTTGTTTTTTCAGATTTTAGCTTTTGATAACCACAAGGGGGCAGCAAGGGATGTAACATCTGAGCAGTAGGGAGAAAAGGCTTACTTTTTGAAATTCTCAATATGAATGAGCCACTGAATATACGTGCACTCAGAGCTAGTCTGTTTGTGTACATACTGTAGTCGTAACCATGGTAATTACTTCCACAGTGCCGCACCATTCATCTGTACTGGGCATCCTTAAAGGAAAAATCCACTCAAACTATATTTTGGTATTTTTTACATTAGTCCACTGTTAATACAGTCCCAGAATGTCACTTGATGTGGCAGTGACACTTTGCTTCTTGAAAATCCTATATCTTGATAATTTGATTGCTGACATGCAAAACCTTTTGGGTGGACTAATTATTATTATTTTTTTTTTAAAGATAGTTTTGTGAGTGGAGGGTTTCCTTTAATAGCACACTCATTGCAGATACAGGTACAAGGAAGGTCACTGACATATCCTTAGCTCTAGCTGTCCTTTTGATTAAATACACACTTTTTGCTTTTGAGAAGCTGTTGGTTGCCTAGGAGATGTTGCAGGGTGTAACATACAGGAGGATGTGATTATGCAACATGGTGAAGGCTGCTATGGTAGAGCATGCCTGTGGTGTGGTAATGACATCCAGGTCTTCACAGTGTCTTGTAACACACCACCTATTGAACTCATTAACCATACTTTACTAAACATATGCACTGGTGCTATGTTTGTGCTCACTGATAAGAGAGCAGTTAAAACGTTCATCAAAAAGGTGAATATTAAGCGAATACCTTACTTGTCCCGATTCAAGATTCTCCAATGAGAATGCTTTTTAGTCAAGGAGTAGGTTAATCTGGCTCGTATTTCATGGATAACCACTCCTTCGTGATGAAGCATTGGATTAAAAAATAAATAAATAATCCCCACTTAACATAACAGGTGCACATTTTGTATCCACAATCTGGCCCACTGACTCTTCCTCTTGCGAGCATATACCCATGCCAGGGACAGCCGTGCCAGGGTTTGCCTGCTCTAGTCCATAGAGGCTTCTCTTTGCCATCACTTGCTGACAGTCAGTGGCACACAGACAGTTCTGTCCAAGTTCTTGTCTTTTCCAAAGGAGATCGCCACATTGCACCCACCCCTATACCCTTGGTTCCAAGAGAGGATTTTACTATTATTTGATTGTTCCATCTGGGCTTTTACCTTGAAAGTTCTGTGTTCTGTACCTTTTTATATTTGCTGCACTACATTCTGAGACCAATCTCTTCCACTCTTCCACTCCTTGATCTTTCCAAGTTACTCTTTAGCTAACATACTGCCTTCAGAAAGTATTCACACCCCTTGACTTATTCCACATTTTGTTGTACCGCCTGAATTAAAAATCTATTAAATGTAGTTTTTTTTTGTCACAGGCCTACACACAATACCCCATAATGTCAAAGTGTAATTATGTTTGTAGACATTTTTACAAATTAATACAAAATGAAAAGCTGAAATGTCTTCAGTCAATAAGCACTCCTTTGATACCCCTTTGATATGGCAAGCTTAAATACCAATTCATCCCAAAGGTGTTCGATGGGGTTGAGGTCAGGGCTCTGTGCAAGCCAGTCAAGTTCTTCCACACCGATCTCAACAAACCATTTCTGTATGGACCTAGCTTTGTGAATGGGGGATTGTCATGCTGAAACAGGAAGGGGCCTTCGCCAAACTGTTGCCACAAAGTTCGAAGCACAGAATCGTCTAGGATGTCATTGTATGTTGAAGAGTTAAGATTTCCCTTCACTGGAACTAAGGGGCTTAGCCTGAACCATGAAAAATAGCCCCAGACCATCATTCCTCCTCCTATGCATTTGGGCAAGTAGCATTATCCTGGCATCCGCCAATTACAGATTCGTCCCGCAGACTGCCAGATAGTGAAGCGTGATTCATCACTCCAGAGAACACGTTTCCACTGCTCCAGAGTCTAATGTCTGCAAGCTTTACACCACTCCAGCCGCCGCTTGGCATTGTGCATGGTGATTTTTGGCTTGTGTTCGACTGCTCGGCCATGGAAACCCATTTCATGAAGCTCCCGACAAACAGTTCTTGTTCTGACGTTGCTTCAGAGGACAGACAATTTTCGCTTGCTACACGCTTCAGCACTCTGGTCCTGTTCTGTGACCTTGTGTGGCCTACCACTTTGTGGCAGAGCCGTTGTTGCTCCTGGAAATGTCCACTTCACAATAATAATACTTACAGTTGAGCGGGTCAGCTCTAGCAAGGCAGACATTTGAAGAACTGACTTGTTGGAAAGGTGGCATCCTATGATGGTGCCATGTTGAAAGTCACTGAGCTCTTCAGTTAGGCCATTATACTGCCAATGTTTGTCTATGGAGATTGCATGCCTGTGAGCTCGATTTTAGACACCTGTCAGTTTGGCTGAAATAGCCGAATCCACTAATTTGAAGGGGTGTCCACATACTTTTGGACTGTGTAGTGTATGTTCAGGAGTAAGCATGTACTTAACAAGTCACATAATAAGTGGCATGGACTCACTTTGTGTGCAATAATGGTGTTTAACATAATTTTTTTATGACTATCTCTTCTCTGTACCCCACACATACAATTATCTGTAGGTCCGTCAGTCAACCACAAAGACCAGGGAGGTTTTCCGGAGTTCCTTTGTCCAGTGTCTTTGTTCTTTTGCCCATCTTAATCTTATTTTTTTATTGGCCGGTCTGAGATATGGCTTTTTCTTTGCAACTCTGCATAGAAGGCCAGCATCCCGGAGTCACCTCTTCACTGTTGATGTTGAAACTGGTGTTTTGTGGGTACTATTTAATGAAGCTGCCAGTTGAGGACTTGTGAGACGTCTGTTTCTCAAACTAGACACTAATGTACTTGTCCTCTTGCTCAGATGTGCACCAGGGCCTCCCACTCCTAGTTCTATTCTGGTTAGAGACAGTTTGCGCTGTCCTGTGAAGGGAGTAGTACACAGCATTGTACGAGATTTTCAGTTTCTTGACAATTTCTCGCATGGAATAACCTTCATTTCTCAGAACAAGAATAGACTGACAAGTTTCAGAAGAAAGTCTTTGTTTCTGGCCATTTTGAGCCTGTAATCGAACCCACAAATGCTGATGCTCCAGATACTCAACTAGTCTAAAGAAGGCCAGTTTTATTGCTTCTTGAACCAGAACAACAGTTTTCAGCTTTCAGTTTTAGCTGTGCTGACATAATTGCAAAATAGTTTTCTAATGATCAATTAGCCTTTTAAAATTATAAACTTGGATTAGCTAACGCAACGTGCTATTGGAACACAGGAGTGATGGTTGCTGATAATGGGCCTCTGTACGCCTATGTAGATAATCCATAAAATTAACTATGTCTACACTGTATTTCCGATCAATTTGATGTTATTTTAAATGGACAAAGAATTAGCTTTTCTTTCAAAAACATGGACATTTCTAAGTGACCCCGAACTTTTGAATGATAGTGTAAATGAGATATTACTGCAAGCATTTCAAAAAATATGTTTTTACTTTGTCATTATGGGTTATTGTGTGTAGGTGGTTGAGAAAATCCACTTTGAATTCAGGCTGTAACACAACCAAATGTGGAGTAAGTCAGGGGTATGAATACTTTCTGAAGGCACTGTAATTGGTCTTTAAAAAATCGAAACACTTGTGCAGGTTTCCTCCACATGGAGACACATCTTAGGGGGCGAATGTACTGTAATTGGACTGTCAAAAATCAAATCACTCTGAAGGTTATCCTCCCCTTGGAGTCTTTATTGAAACCGTGTATGTGTGTAAGCCTGTGAGTTTGTGTGAAACGGTGTATGTTTGTGATATGGTATATGTAATGTATGTGTGTGTTTGGAACTGTGTGTGCTGCTATGTGTATGTCAGCATGGGTGTGTGGGTTTGAAACAGTGTGTGGTATGTTGTGTTTGTGCAACAGTAAAGGGTGGCAGTTAAGTGACTTAGCATTGAAATGAATAGTTTAACGCGCATTCAGAGGTCAGTAATTTAGTGGACATAAGATCTGGTACAGTCCTCTGCATTCCTGGTGACTCAAAATAACCAAACAGCTGATAAATCCTTATTATCCTATTGGGAATCAGTCCTAGAAGGGTGTACAGCCCTCACAACCAAATAGGGCACTATGTACTGTCCTCAAAGTGCAATAGAGAAAGTCAATCTAATCTTAAAGGGATACTTCGGGATTTTGGCAATGAGGACATATCTTCTTCCCCAGAGTCAGATGATCTCATAGATACCATTTGTATGTCTCTGCAGCCAGTATGAATGAAGTTAGAGGCAGTTTCGTGAGCCAATGTTAACTAGTGTTAGCACAATTACTAGAATACTAGCAGTAACCATATTCTAGTCATTGCGCTAATGCTAGTAAGCAACTTCCTTCAAACTGCACGCAGATTATTATTATTTTTTATTTTATTTTAGCCCCAGTCCCCACAGAAGGCCTTTTGCCTTTTGGTCAGGCCGTCATTGTAAATGAGAATTTGTTCTTAACTGACTTAAATAAAGGTTCAGTAAAAAATAAGTAATAATAGAGACATAAAACTGGTATCCACGAGTTCATCTGACTCTGGGGAAGTAGGTAAAGGGACAAATTCATTGCCAAAATGCTGAAGTATCCCTCTAAGCTGTTAATACTTGGTCATCCAATTGCATTTGCTACATTCTATTCATGCATATTGGATACACAACACACCATGATGGCCGCTAGCATTATTGATTCTTGCTTACATATGAATGAACACAATATTCAATTTAATGGATTACCTCGTCCATAGTACCACCAAGAAATAACAGAAAAAACTATTACAGTGGTGTTATGCCATTGTGATATAGTATTTTAAGTTACCCTGGTCCTAGATCTGTATGGGCTTTACCCGACTACCATCAGAGGAGTTCAAATCCATACAGATCTGGGACCAGGCTATTGGAAGTCCCACATACTCTTTTTGGTGCTCTGTCCCTCGCATACATCTGCAATATTCAACAGTTCTAAAGTTGGCCTGTTGCGTGGGTCTGGTGTCTGTCCTTAATTCCTCACAGACGCACAGTATTTGTTTAGTTGTGATCCTAGAACACTCAACCCTGCCTTGTGAGTGTTCCGGGCCGGAATGTGTTGACCGTAACGGCCCTGTATGCAGGGAGGGGTGGGGGCCCCGTAGCGGGGCTGGGAAAACTCAGAGTGCACCATCTGCTGGTTGCATTTGGCAAAGGTTCACACAGCAGCTGTGTGTGGATAAGTGAGCTCATTCCAGTACGTTGACCCCCTGACCCGCGTGCATTAGATCAGCCCTGTCTAGGGGGCCGGCCTGAGACGGACCACAAAACTGTAGTAAGGCCACCTCATCACTTTCATGTTTCATAGATATTGACAACGAAGAGAAGAGCATTGAGTTGCAAATGACTGCAATATCTTCACTACAACCCTGTCCACATACAGTATGAGTAGGTGATAGAGAGAGCTTATGACAATGAGAGTTGTTTTTTGATTTTACCAGATGTTGTCATAGCATTAGCAATACAGACGGACATTGTTGGCAGGCTCAAATAATTATTTACTGTACTATTAAATCTTAAATCTCCCAAATTCCAGTAATTCAGATTTAGGATACTTTTCAAATATAGTATAAAAAGACTTTGGAAATGTGTACTTTTTAATTTAAATAATTGCATAAAATAGGATCACAATTTGTTTGACTAAAGAAAGATGATTAAATTCAGCCTTCTACATTCCTTTTCAGACTGAGCTTTCAGGAGTATTTTAGTCTAAGGGCCGTATTTGGATAGGTCTGATGCTAGCTTATGAGTTGTAGATACAGTACTGTACGCATCAGGACAAACTCGAATTTCAGTTTTTCCCTTAGCATATTCAGCTAATTATAGCCTGCTTTTTCCTGACCCTCTTTATAAAAGCATGTTATTCTTTCTAGGTGGCACAGAATGTGTTATTTTTACTTGGTAATATAAAAGTCGTATTGTTCCTCATCTACCCTCCATATTACCTAAGTTACAAGATATTGGTTAGAACGGGTGGGCACATGTTTTGGCTTCAGGGCTGCACATTTGCATGTCAACATCAATTTGCAGGCCAGACAAGGGTATTTTTCTCACCGCTGGGTTAGAACCATCACACAGAGACTCATACAAAGCTCTCCCTCGCCCTCCATTTGGCAAATCTGACCATAATTCTATCCTCCTGATTCCTGCTTCCAAGCTAAAATTAAAGAAGGAAGCACCTGTGACTAGATCAATAAAAAATAGGTCAGATGAAGCAGATGCTAAGCTACAGGAATGTTTTGCTTCCACAGACTGGAATATGTTCCCGGGATACTTCTGTTGGCATTGAGGAGCACACCACATTAGTCATTGGCTTCATCAATAAGTGCATCGATGACATCGTCCCGACAGTGACCGTACGTACATACACCAAACCAGAAGCCATGGATTACAGGCAGCATCCGCACTGTGCTAAAGGCTAGAGCTGCTGCTTTCAAGGAGCTGGACTCTAACCCGGAAGCTTATAAGAAATCCCGCTATGCCCTCCAACGAACCATCATACAGGCAAAGTGTCAATACAGGACTAAGATTGTACTACACCGGCTCTGACGTTCGTCGTATGTGGCAGGGCTTGCAAACCATTACAGACTACAAAGGGAAGCACAGCCGAGAGCTGCACAGTGACATGAGCCTACCAGACGAGCTAAACTACTTCTATGCTCGCTTTGAGGCAAATAACACTGAAACATGCATGAGAGCATTAGCTGTTCCGGAAGACTGTGTGATCACGCTCTCTGCAGCCGATGTGAGTTAGACCTTTAAACAGGTCAACATTCACAAGGCCGCAGAGCCAGACGGATTACCAGGACGTGTACTCCGAGTATGCGCTGACCAACTTGCAAGTGTCTTCCCTGACCTTTTCAACCTCTCCCTGTCTGAGTCTCTAATACCAACATGTTTTAAGCAGACCACCATAGTCCCTGTGCCCAAGAACACTAAGGTAACCTGCCTAAATGACTACTGACCCGTAGCACTCACATCTGTAGCCATGAAGTGCTTTGAAAAGCTGGTCATGGCTCACATCAACACCATCATCCCAGAAATCCTAGACCCACTCATTTGCATACTGCCCCAACAGATCCACAGATGATGCAATCTCTATTGCACTCCAAACTGCCCTTTCCCAACCTGACAAAAGGAACACCTATGTGAGATTAGTATTCATTGACTACAGCTCAGCGTTCAACACCATAGTGCCCTCAAAGCTCATCAATAAGCTAAGGACCCAGGGGCTAAACACCTCCCTCTGCAACTGGATCCTGGACTTCCTGACGGGCCGCCCCCAGATGATAAGGGTAGGTAACAAACACATCCGCAACGCTGATCCTCAACACAGGGGCCCTTCAGGGGTGCGTGCTCAGTTCCCTCCTGTCCTCCCTGTTCACTCATGACTGCACGGCCAGGCAGGTCTCCAACACCATCATTACATTTGCAGATGACACAACAGTGGTAGGCCTGATCACCAACAATGACGAGACAGCCTATAAGGAGCAACAACCTCTCTCTCAGCATGATCAAGTCAAAGGAGATGATTGTGGACTACAGACAAAAGAGGACCAAGCACGCCCCCATTCTCATCGACGGGGCTGCAGTGGAGCAGGTTGAGAGCTTCAAGTTCCTTGCCGTCCACATCACCAACAAACTAACGTGGTCCAAGCACACCAAGACAGTTGTGAAGAGGGCACGAAAAAACCTATTCCCCCTATTCAAGAGGCTTCTAAACAGCTTTTACCCCCCCAAGCCTTAAGATTCCTGAACATCTAGTCAAATGGCTATCCAGACTATTTGCAGAGCCCCCCTCCCCCTCACTCCCTCTTTACACCACTGCTACTCTCTGTTGTCATCTATGCATAGTCACTTTAATAACTCTACCTACATGTACATACTTCCTCAACTAACCGGTTCCACCGCACATTGCCTCTGTATTGGTACGCCTCTGTATATAGTCTCGCTGTTGTTATTTTACTGCGGCTCTTTTATTAATTGTTACTTTTATCTCTTATTCTTATCCGTATTTTTTTGAAACTGCATTGTTGGTTAGGGGCTCATATGTAAGCATTTCACTGTAAGGCCTGTTGTAATTCTGCGATTGTGACTAATAACATTTGATTTGATTATATGCTTAATTTAGAGTTATTTATGTAACTTTAGTTGTGATGTAAACATTGGGCTATGTGTTTTGATTTTTAATACATTCTAAGGCATTTTTGCGCAGGTTGTACACTTCATCAGTCTCTCATTCACAATTTGACAAGCACTTGATAATGCCTCGAATTTCCCGGCGGCATCCGCTTTGTGTGGCCATAATGCCCCCTAAATAAATCCATGCCTTTTGCGTCCAGTGGGCTGAATATAAGAATTATAATTCCCTTCTCCCAGCTGGATGCTCTGAAGCACCTCTCACTCACATGGCTCTCCATCACCTGATCAGGTCTTTCTCACAGGCTACAAGTGAAGACTCCTGAGTGGGCTCCCGAATGGCACTGCATCTCAGTTCTCAACGTCTTTAACCAATTCTGAGGTGCATATTGAAGATGTTGGAAGAACTATCCACATTTACTTTTCGCCAGCCAACAAAATGAGTAGGCCTAACGAACAGCAAAAGCACTAGCCTTCTATCCCGCATAGTACAACAGTTGACCTATTCTGTGCGAGAAATAAATATTCTAAACATAAATTTAAGCAATGATCCTGACGCAACAGATGAGAACGTTCTGCTTAAAATGTTGATACACTATTAGGCTATTTCTTCACGTTGTAAGTGCATCAACGAGCCCATGGCAGTAGGCTATAAGCGCGAATGTTCCATTTGCAGGAAAACACCATTCTCGAAAGTGACCACAAATGCCATTATGCATGCATGTAATGCTTTTATTATAAAGGTACATTTTTATGGTGAAAAGGATCTAACCCCAAACATGAAACGCACGCGACGCATATGTATGCCAGTTAGGCTCTACACCCGTTCTAAAGCAGATGAATGTGCTTAATTTTAAGAAGTTATTTGGCCACTTTAGTTGTGATACAAACGTTGGGCTACAGTATATGTTTTGATTTTTAATGCATTCTAAGACTGCATGATGCGACTCTAATGATGATTTGAAAAAAGTTGCATGAAAGGCATGTGCTCTGCTTTGTTTTTTCCCCAGGCTGTACCCACTCCATCAGTCCCCCATTCACAATTTCACAAGCACTTGATAATGCCTTTAATGCCCAGCAGCAAATATATAATTCACAAGTGATAGGCTAATATTGTTACCCATCAGACTATTCCTGATTTAATCTTGTTTTTACATATACTAAATAATATATGTGTGAAATGTGTTGATTTTAAATGGACCATTATCATGCACCTGTCTCAAAAAAGGAGCAGGGGAAAAAATACATGTTGTCTATGCACTTAAATAGTGAATGGAGGACACTATTCCTGTGGTTAAATGTCATGCCATCCTGTTGTAAAAGAGAAGCAATGTGCTTAATATTAGGAAAGTTGAGAAATAAATATAGTAGGCCTAGCCTATAGAAAGCTGATTGGATCCCTCTCTTTTTAATAGAGGCCATCACTCTGTTTTCTCATGCAATTGCATAGCCTATAGGAATGTTGTGCAACATGAGCTCATGGGCTCTCATGAAGTGTTTGATTAGATTTTCGATTACATTTGCATTGATGTCAGAGTGATTAGAGGGACAATAGAATGTTGAGTACCAGGCAGTTAGCACGTTTGGTAGGCTACTAATGACCATCAGCAGCATCAGAGCTTGGAGAAGCCTAGTTACCGTGACTAAGCGGTCATGTGGAAATTGACTGCCATCATGACTCGTGACGTCCAGTGTGGCGGTAATATGGTCACTGTAACAGCCCTACGCCTGGCACCTACAACTATACCCTGTTCAAAGGCACTCAAATCTCACACGTACACAATCTATGTCTCAATTGTCTCAAAGCTTAAAAATCCTTCTTTAACTCCACCCCTTCATCAATGTCACACCCTGGTCTTAGTATTTTGTGTTTTCTATATTTATTTGGTCAGGCCAGGGTGTGACATGGGTTTATTTTGTGTTGTGTTTATGTATGGGGGTTTTTCGTAGGTTTTGGGATTGTGGCTTAGTGGGGTGTTCTAGCAAAGTCTATGGTTGCCTGAGGCGGTTCTCAATCAGAAGCAGGTGATTCTCGTTGTCTCTGATTGGGAACCATATTTAGGCAGCCATATTCTTTGAGTGTTTCGTGGGTGATTGTTCCTGTCTCAGTGTTTTGTATTTCACCAGATAGGCTGTATAGGTTTTCACGTTCCGTTTGTTGTTTTGTATTGATCGTGTTTTGTCTTCATTAAACATGTATCGAATTAACCACGCTGCATTTTGGTCCGACTCTCCTTCAACGGAAGAAAACCGTAACAGAATCACTCACCACACCAGGACCAAGCAGCGTGGTGACAGGCAGAGGCAGCAGGAGCAACCAAGGTTGGAATATACGACTTGGGAGGAAATAGACAGGTGGGCGGTCGACCCAGAGAGAGTGCCGGAGCCCGCCTGGGATTCGCTGGAGCAGTGCGAAGAAGGCTATAGGAGAATGGAGTCGAAGAGACAAGCACGGCGGCGCAGAAGGAAGCCCGAGAGTCAGCCCCAAACATTTCTTGGGGGGGAGGGCTCAGGGAGAGTGTGGCAGAGTCAGGGTTCAAACCTGAGCCAACTCCTCCTGTTTATCGTCAGGAGCAGCGATCACAGGACTTCTGGACGTGGGAGGAGATATTGGACGGAAAAGGACGCTGGACACAGCCTGGAGAATATCGCCGCCCCAAAGAAGAACTGGAGGCGACGAAAGCGGAAAGGCGCGGGTATGAAGAGGCAGCACGGCGACGCGGATGGAAACCCGAGAGTCAGCCCCAAAAATCTATTGGGGGGGGGGGCTCAGGGAGAGTGTGGCAGAGTCAGGGTTCAGACCTGAGCCAACTCCCCCTGTTTATCGTGAGGAGCCAAGGAGGAGACCAGAACCAGAGCCGGTGTTGGAGGTGAGTGAAGCAGAGACTGTGAAGGAGTTAATGGGGAAAGTGGAGGAGAGAGTTATGAGGGAGTTGCTAGGTTGGTGCTTTAGATACGATATTCGCCCGACGGAGCGTGTCGGGGATTTGATGGCACCTGGGTCAGCGCTCCATACTCGTCCTGAGGTGCGTGTTAGTCAGCTGGTGAAGAGTGTGCCAGCCTCACGCACTAGGCCTCCTGTGTACCTACCTAGCCTTGCACGTCCTGTGCCAGTCCTGCTCTCAAGCTCTCCAGTACACCTTCACGGTCCGGTCCATCCTGTGCCACCTTCACACACCAGTCCTCCGGTGGCAGCTCCTCGCACCAGGCTTCCTGTGCGTGTCCTCGACCCAGTACCACCAGTGCCAGCACCACGCACCAGGCCTTCAGTGCGCCTCGCCTGTTCAGCGCTGCCAGAGCCTTTCTCCTCTCCAGCACTGTCGGAGTCTCCCGCCTGTTTAGCGCTACCGGAGTCTCCCGCCTGTTTAGCGCTACCAGAGCCTTCCTCCTCTCCAGCGCTGCCGGAGTCTCGCGCCTGTTTAGCGCTGCCAGAGCCTTCTTTCTCTCCAGCGCTGCCGGAGTCTCCTGCCTGTTCAATGCAGCCAGAGCTGCCAGTCTGCATGGAGCAGCCAGAGCTGCCAGTCTGCATGGAGCAGCCAGAGCTGCCAGTCTGCATGGAGCAGCCAGAGCTTCCAGTCTGCATGGAGCAGCCAGAGCTTCCAGTCTGCATGGAGCAGCCAGAGCTTCCAGTCTGCATGGAGCAGCCAGAGCTTCCAGTCTGCATGGAGCAGCCAGAGCTGCCAGTCTGCATGGAGCAGCCAGAGCTGCCAGTCTGCATGGAGCAGCCAGAGCTGCCAGTCTGCATGGAGCAGCCAGAGCTGCCAGTCTGCATGGAGCAGCCAGAGCTGCCAGTCTGCATGGAACAGCCAGAGCTTCCAGTCTGCATGGAGCAGCTAGAGCCGCCAGTCAGCCAGGATCTTCCAGATCCGCCATTCAGCCAGGATCCACCATTCAGCCAGGATCCGCCAGTCAGCCAGGATCTTCCAGATCCGCCAGTCAGCCAGGATCCGCCAGTCAGCCATGATCTTCCAGATCCACCAGTCAGCCAGGATCCGCCAGTCAGCCAGGATCTGCCAGAACCACCAGCTAGCCAGGATCCGCCAGTCAGCCAGGATCTGCCAGAACCACCAGCCAGCCAGGATCTGCCAGAGCCTACTACCTGCCTGAGTTTCCTCTCAGTACTGGGCTTCCTCTCGGTACTAGGCATCCTCTCAGTGCCGAGCTTCCCCTCAGTGCCGAGCTACCCCTCAGTCCCGAGCTTCCCCTCACTCCCGAGCTTCCCTTCAGTCCCGAGCTTCTACCTCAGTCCAGAGCTGCCCCTCAGTCCAGTGGGGTCCTTGGTGAGGGTTATTAGGCCAAGGTCGGCGGCGAGGGTCGCCAATCAAAGGACGCGTTACAGGGGGACTAAGACTTGGTTGGAGTGGGGTCCACGTCCCGAGCCGGAGCCGCCACCGTGGACAGACGCCCACCCGGTCCCTCCCCTATGGGTTTAGGTGTGCGGCCGGGAGTCCGCACCTTGGGGGGTGGGGGGGGTTCTGTCACGCCCTGGTCTTAGTATTTTGTGTTTTCTATATTTATTTGGTCAGCCCAGGGTGTGACATGGGTTTATTTTGTGTTGTGTTTATGTATGGGGGTTTTTCGTAGGTTTTGGGATTGTGGCTTAGTGGGGTGTTCTAGCAAAGTCTATGGTTGCCTGAGGCGGTTCTCAATCAGAGGCAGGTGATTCTCGTTGTCTCTGATTGGGAACCATATTTAGGCAGCCATATTCTTTGAGTGTTTCGTGGGTGATTGTTCCTGTCTTTGTGTTAGTTGTCACCAGATAGGCTGTATAGGTTTTCACGTTCCGTTTGTTGTTTTTGTATTGTCGTGTTTATTTCGTCATTAAACATGTATCGTATTAACCACGCTGCATTTTGGTCCGACTCTCTTTCGACGGAGGAAAACCGTAACAATCAACACTAGTTTAAGTGGATTTAACAATCAATAAGGGGTTTCACCTGGATTCACTTGGTCATTCTGGGGGGGCTTGGCCTATCCACAGGGGTACTCGAGAAGACTGATGAGACCATAGGCCTAATGGTAAAATGCACATGAGGTGGTATTTCAGGGTTACTCCGGGCAGAGCAAAATTCAGTTGATGGTAGAGTAAGCAAAAAAGGTTGGGAACCACTGGTCTATGTCATGGAAAGAGCAGGTGGTGTTAATGTTTTGTGTTCTCAGTGTATATAGTGTTGCAGAGGAAATTGCCTAGCCCTTGTGCAGCTGGTTTCTAGAGGCCTTGTGTGGAGTAGATGAGGAATGGGTCACTGGCCACCCACTGGGTCAAAAGAGGACACAAGATGGTCTATTTTTTCCATCATCCACCAACCCCATGGGAGAAGGCAGAATCTCCATTTGAGACACAAGCTTATGATCGCTTGTGCTCCTCTACAAACTTTATCTTCCTCTCTCATTTTTTATGGTCGGACGATGTAACTTTGCCTTGCTAACTAAGCATAATGAAGAACCAAACAGGCCTTGTCAGCTAAGACCTGAGCCTGATCACAGCAGCTCAGGCATGTGTTTGTTGAGGGAGAGTGAAAATGTGGCTCTGACTGGTTAATGTTTACAGGCCGATTGACTGAAAAAGGAAATCATTTTAAAGTAACCCCCCCCCCCGGCTAACTATCCCTCGACGCGCTAACCCCCTTTATAACTCCAGCCGGACGTTTTCAGGCAAGAGGAGGGAAACGTTTTCAGCACCATGTAAACAGAGCTTATATCGCAGGGGAGGCCTCGCACCGCACTTGTGTCTATGTCTATCTAACAAGACCAGTAGACCACTATAATGAACGGGGTGGGAGAGATTCTCAATCCCAAAAAGAAAGTACAACATTCTGTGAAGATCCATTGGTACATTCTCTGAAGATTTAACGTTTTTCAAGTTTCAAACCTTTGACAACTCTTTTGAGATGCCTGTGGACACCTTATGTGACCCAAGGTTATGAAGAGCATTACGTAAAGTATCCCTTTGAGAGAGCATCCTGGTTGACTTTTCTGGGTGGAGAGTGGCAGCTACAAGGCCAGAACATTGGAGCATCCCCATAAGCAGCAGTGGAGTGGAGGGGACGGTGCGTCATTTTCAAGAACTATTTAAAAGTGTGATTTTTCATGAAATTTCCGATTTGATCACTGTGATTAGGATATGTACTATTTCATAATTATTATTATGTTTTTTGATCAGATATTTTCCCAATTTCAGCTTTTTAGCCATTCCGGTAATGAGAAGGCAAAGTTGGGTAAAGGAGGTGTTTGAGAATAAGAACCTAATTCTGAAGGCATATAAGGGAACAAGTTAACTTAACCTCTACTACTCTAGATGATTCATCATGGGTGAATAAAACTTCATTTAAAAACTGATTGGAGTTTTTACAGGAACTTGAAAAAGTATTACAGTACTGAAACACATTTTTGTTTGTATGTGATAAATATTGTACTTTAACGTAAACTTCAACTAGTGTACAATTTTTATGATTTATGGACAAACTACAGCAACATATTTTGTGTTTTATTCAAATACGTTAGATGACCTGAGACTCATTTCAATAATGAGAATTTGGGGTGAAATGTGCAAGATTCAGGTGAGCATTTGAGAGTTTCAAGTTCCTTGGTGTCCACATAACCAACAAACTATCATGGTCCAAACACACCAAGACATTCGTGAAGAGGGCACGACAACACCTTTCCCCCCTCAGGAGACTGAAAAGATTTGGTGTTGGTCCCTAGATCCTCAAAAAGGTTATACAGCTGCACCATCGAGAGCATCCTGACCGGTTACATCACTGCCTGCTATGGCAGCTGCTCGGCATTTGACCATAAGGCGCTACAGAGGATAGTACATATGACCCAGTACATCACTGGGGTCAAGCTTGAATTATTTTTAATTTTTTAATTTTACCTTTATTTAACTAGGTAAGCCAGTTATGAACAAATTCTTATTTGCAATGACGGCCTACCCCAGCCAAATCCTAACCCAGACGATGCTGTGCCAATTGTGCACCGACCTATGGGACTCCCAATCACGGCCGGTTGTGATACAGCCTGGAATCAAACCAGGGTCTGTAGTGACTCCTTTAGCACTGAGATGCAGTGCCTTAGACCGCTGCGCCACAGCTTCCTGCCATCCAGGACCTATATACTAGGCGGTGTAAGAGGAAAGACCCAAAAATGGTCAAAGACTCCAGTCACCCAAGTCAGACTGTTCTCTCTGCAACCGCACGGCAAGTGGTACGGGAGTGCCAAGTCTAGGACCAAAAGGCTCCTTAAGAGCTTCTACCTCCAAGTCATAAGACTGCTGAATAATTAATCAAATGGCCACCTGGACTATTTACATGGTACCCCCTATTTGTTTTTACATGGCTGCTACTCGCTGTTTATTATCTAGACATAGTCACTTTACCCCTACCTACATGAACAAATTACCTCCACTAACCTGTAACCCTGCACATTGAATACCCCCTGTATATAGCCTCGTTATTGTTATTTTGTGTTACTTTTTATTACTTTAGTTTATTTGGTAAATATTTTCTTATCTCTTTCTTGATCTGTGTTGTTGGTTAAGCTCAAACCGCAGCATCACCCTGCCTAGGCACTTCACCTTGTCTCACACACCCAGTTAATGATACAATACTTTTTACATTACGATATGTGACAATGAGAAACCTTACGATGCAATGCTTTATGATACAACAGTTGTCCATTTGTCAGAGCTGTCTTTCCCAAATGGTGGTTTGATTCCTTGCTGGGTGAAGACTTGATTGTTGCATGCAAGATTTGTTCTGTTGGAGGGTGTTTTTAGATGGTTCACAGCGCAAACCATGCAGTCTCTTGTTTATCTGCAGTTCTTTGTATGATGCCTGATAATTACCCCTTGAAGGCATTTTGGGGTGGCAGGTAGCTTAGTGTTTAGAGCATTGGGCCAGTAACCGAAAGGTTGCTAGATCGAATCCCTGAGCTGACAATGTAAAAATCTGTTGTTCTGCCCCTGAACAAGACAGTTAACCCACTGTTCCTAGGCTGTCATTGTAAATAAGAATTTGTTCTTAACTGACTTGCCTAGCAAAATAAAGGTTCAATAAAAAATGTAAATAAAATTAAGATGCCAGATAGTTACCCCTGTGAATTCCCTATAAGATGCCAAGGAAGTCAATTGAGGAGCTAATAGGTAATGTAATAGGGCTTTGTTTTGGAGCCGTCACACTGCCAGCGCTTGCTGTTCCGTATCATGTAGTTGTCATGGGGTCTGCTCGCTAACGCAGCCTCCTGGCCAAGTCTGAAGGTAACTCCTGAGTCGAAATCATGGGTTAATGTCTCTTGTGTCGGCATCTCAATGAAGCCTTTTGTTCGCGGTGTGGCAGACAAGCCTCTCGTCTTCTGCCTCAGGTGTTCAGTACTGTTCAGCAGGCCAACCATAGGTCAGCACTGTGCTATGTGTCTGATGTACCGATGTCTTATCTACTTACCATCCTGGCAAAACAAAAGAAGAGACATCTCTTCACATGAGTTTTTTAAAAATCGGTGTCTATTATTGGTCTACTTTGATGCTACCCGTGATTTCACTGTGATGTCAGCACAGGTGGAATGTCACTGGCCAAATCATACTAACTCTACAAGAGCTATAAAAGTAGCTCAGGAAGAACTTCATAGATTTCCAAGAGCTACGGATGGCCACAGTGATCCAAAGCTAGATTTCCCAAAACAATTAGCAGTCTTTTCTGGCTTTTGGTGGCGTCAAAGATTAATTTTTTTTCATAACCTGCAGGGGAAACTTGATGAAGCAAATAAAGTGAGCCAAACCCTCTAAAACTTCTCTTTACACAACATGCTATACCAATTCCCCTCAACTGATTATTTTTCCTGTACAAATGGATTGAGAAACTCTTATCTGCTTCTAGTTCTTGAGTTTCTTTAAAGTGTCTCATGAACTGTCTACTTTTTTGGCATTTAATTACTGTATGTTTTCACAATCACTGTTGGCAAATACTTTATTTGTGCAGTATGTATCATAGATTTCAGTTGAATTTCAGAATATAGAGGCACCCAAGAACGTTCACATCTGTATTTGGGAGGTTTCTCACAGATCCTTTCAAACTCTGTCAGGTTGGATGGGTAGTGTTGCTGCACAGCTATTTTCAGGTCTTTTTAGAGATGTTCGATTGGGTTCAAGTTTGGTTCAAGTTTGGGCTCTCACTGGGCCACTCAAGGACATTCAGAGACTTGTTCTGAAGCCACTCCTGCATTGTATTGGCTGTGTGCTTGGGGTCGTTGTCCTGTTGGAAGGTGAACCTTCGCCCCAGTCTGAGGTCCTGAGCGCTCTGGAGCAGGTTTTCATCAAGGATCTCTCTGTACTTTGCTCCAGTCATCTTTGCCTCAATCCTGACAAGTCTCCCAATCCTTGCCGCTGAAAAACATCCGCATTATGCTGCTATCACTATGCTTCACCGAAGGGATGGTGCCAGGTTTCCTCCAGATGTGACGTATGGCATGCAGGTCAAAGTGTTCAATCTTGTTTTCATCAGACCAGAGAATCTTGTTTTTCATGGTCCAAGAGTCTTTAGGTGCTTTTGGGCAAACTCCAAGCGGGCTGTCATGTGCCTTTTACTGAGGAGTGGCTTCCGTCTGGCCACTCTACAATAAAGGCCTGATTGGTGGAGTGCTGCAGAGGTGGTTGTCCTTCTGGAAGGTTCTCCCATCTCCACAGAGGAACTCTAGAGCTCTGTCAGAGTCACCATCGAGTTCTTGGTCACCTCCCTGACCAAGGCCCTTCTCCCCCGATTGCTCAGTTTGGCCGGGCAGCCAGCTCTAGGAAGATTCTTGATGGTTCCAAACTTCTTCCATTTAAGAATGATGGAGGCCACTGTGTTCTTGGGGACCTTAAATGCTACCAACGTTCTTTGGTACTCTTCCCCTGATTTGTGCCTCAACACAATCCTGTCTCTGAGCTATAAGGACAATTCCTTTGACCTCATGGTTTGGTTTTTGCTGTGACATACACTGTCAACTGTTGTGTGCCTTTCCAAATCATGCCCAAACAATTGAATTTACCACAGGTGGACTCCAATCAAGTTGTAGAAACCTCTCAAAAATGATCAATTGAAACAGGATGCACCTGAGCTCAAATTCGAGTATCATAGCAAAGTGTCTGAATACTTATGTAAATACAGTATTTCTGTTTTTTTTTTTTAATACATTTGCTAAATTAAAAAATATATGTTTTCACTTTGTTGTTATGGGGTATTGTGTTTAGATTGCTGAGGATTAAAAAAAAATCTATTTTAGAATAAGGCTGTAATGTAACAACATTTGTAAAATGTCAAGGGGTCTGAATACTTTCCGAATGCACTGTATATGCAACAATTTCAAAGATTTTGATGAGTTACAATTCATATAAGGAAATCAGTCAATTGAAATAAATAAATTAGGCCCTAATCTATGGAGTTCACATAACTGGGCAGGGACACAGCCATGATGATCCCGCAGGTGAAGAAGCCGGATGTGGAGGTCCTGGGCTGGCGTGGTTACACGTAGTCTGCGGTTGTGAGGCCGGTTGGACGTACTGTCAAATTCTCTAAAACGACGTTGGTGGCGGCTTATGGTAGAGAAATTAACATTCAATTATCTGGCAACAGCTCTGGTGGACATTCCCGCAGTTAGCATGCCAATTGCATCCTCCCTCGAAACCTCAGACATCTGTGCCATTGTGTTGTGTGACAAAACTGCATATTTTAGAGTGGCCTTTTATTGTCCCCAGCACAAGGTAATGTGCTGTGTAATGGTAATGCTGTTTAATCAGCTTCTTGATATGCCACATCTGGATAAAGGATAAAATGCTCACTAACAGGTATGTAAAGAATAAATACAATAATGTTCTTGTGCATAGAACATCTTTTATTTCAGCTCATGAAACATGGGACCAACACTTTACATGTTGCATTTATATTTTTGTTCAGTGTATATATGAACTTGAGACAACGTCCAAGATGGCCGACCGTTGTTTTCAACATAATCTACTCACGCCGTTTCATGGCGGTTGGCATCTGCTTTACAGATCTGAGAACGGCAGTGCACCAGCACTCAGTGCGCACTGGAAGCAGGGCGAGCAGCAACGACGTCATCACGTCATCCAGAAACATGACAGAGAGTGGATTGATATAAATGTTAACATATTCGGCTGTGAGTGATGAATAAAAAAAAATGTGTCCCCGAGACAATTACTTGAAAAATTCTATGGATATTTTCGGCACAAAGGTGATAACGAAAGTTTCTTGTTAGGATTTTTAAAATTTGACTTCTCTATGGGGGCCGTCTATGGGAATTGTCCTTTTGGGCTCGACTTCAGCTAAACTGCTGTACCGAAAGTGTCCTCTGAGCACAGTGAAAAGCGTGATTCCAGAGCGGAACCCTGGTCCCCTGGCTTTTTAGCATGAAATTGTTAAAAGCAACAGCCAATGTAAAATGGAATGATCTATGCTTCTTTGCCCATTATGATTCACAGATGGGCCAGGATTAATTAACAGCGGAGTTTAGGTTGATTACACAGAGGGGCGTGTACTGGGCCATCATCACAGATGAGAATCCTCATGCAGTTTCCTCACTGGCTCTTCTCTTTATCTACTTTGGACCCTATTCGTTCCAACCAAGTAAAAACAGTGTTCTCCAAAAACATCCTCCAAAACAATGTTTACCTTGGACACTTGGATAGCAGTTTGAATTGTTTTAGGGTTTAATGTATAACCCTTTTGACAATGCTGACAATCGCTAGTTTGTGTAGCCTTTTGTGCGGGTCTTCAAGCAACAAGGTTAGGAAAAATTACAACATTTGTGCGTCAGGAAACTTGGCATTAAGCAGATGATGATACACGCAAGAAAGCTAGCGGCTGGTATCAATTAACTCGTTTTAACGTCACAGAAAATAGATTATACCTCTGGCAGTGCATGGAGTGTGTACTGTGAGGCCTTGCAGAAGATAAACACAAGGGGGAACCGTCATAAGGTATGTGTTGGCAGCCGAGAGCTTTCAGCGATTGCCTTTCAAGAGAAAATGCTTCAGATAAGCTGCATTTGTCCAGAGCTCTTTAGATTCTCTTCCTGTTTCCCGGCCAGACATTCACCAGACAGAGCATGCAGTGTTTACATAATAGGGCTGATTAATGCTGCATTTATGATGGCATCCTTTGTATCTAACATACTTTTCATACAGAACAGTATTCTTGTATGCCATTTTATGTGACTTAAATCTGTGTAATGATGACTTTTTTAATTCCTGCAGAAGAGGCTCTTATTTACTCTGTAGGCCTACACCTTTTCTACTTGATTGTCGCACCCAGATTTGGCTATCTGTGAACAGTTTTACAGATGTTGCTCATATTCATTCTGTTTGCTATCACACTCACAGCTTCCAAACGCTTACACACACCTTGCACTTGCTGTGACAGGCACTGATGTCCCTGCCAGGCCTAGCAAAAGGACAGAACACACACTCACACACTTTTTGGGAGGCAGGCACATGCTCTTGCATATATAGATGTACGAAATAGTATTTGAAACCAGGTCTGTGTCTAGCCCCATGCCACGTCCATGGTTCCATCTGGTCTCCTGGTTTAATATCTGGCCTCCCATGTTCTCTTTGGCAGCAGCTCCACCCTACAGACCTCCCCATCCTCTTCTCCTCTCTCTCCCCCTCTGACTGTTTCCCCGCTATAGCCGATTAACAGATCGAATAGCGTGTTTGGTGTGTTTCATGCTTTAATGAGGCTGTCTGACGGGGGCCTGAGGGCCTAAGGGGTCTGTTCTGCCCTGTTCTGACTCAAGGCCATGCAGAGGAGGGGACACACTCTGACACACTCCAGGGCTCAATCCCAATACCCCCCGCTTAGCCCTCCCCTTTTGTATTCGAGTGTCTCTCGTGGGGGTAGGCACTCGAAAACAGAGCAACTAGTGGTAGGGAGAGCTAAATTAGGCCTAGGGAATGGGACATCACCACATCACAGGAGCCTTGTGTTTTTCTCAATGCCTGTACTGGCAACAGTCCTTATATTTCAATGTTTCCCCTAGTTTAATTTAGCAGCGACGGGCAGCTCTGGGGGAGGATACATTTTCGGGATGGTAAAACGTTTTCAGTGTAAACATAAACGACTCAAACCAGATATAAAGTATGTAGCAAAGATAATGGCGCTGTGTATTGTTTTAAAAATAACTTTGAGAACTAACAAGCACCAAAATAAAAACTCGACAGTCGGTGAGAATCCAAAATAAAAAAAATGCCTCATGCAACAAATAAGCACCATATGCGCAACCAATGAGAACATCAGAACAACAATGTACCCAGCTTTTGGCTGTGGTTCAATGTGGAGTAGTACTGAAGCAGGACTTTCATTCCGTAGCAGTTTGAAATGAAACTGTCACATTTCCTTCACTCAGTCATTACCAGTGGAAGCGTTGTAGCTAGAACAATTAAACCCGCGGTTCTAAACTAATATTTATACCAAACGGTTTAGGGTCCATGCACAGATCAGCTACATAGCTACACATCCATAGCATACAGGTATTTTTATCCTCAGCTATACAATTACAATAAAATAAGTGATTGACTTGGAAATACTTTTTATTGAACAGCAAGGCAAGCTTACAAAATTGTACATTCAATTTGCAGTAAATACATTAGCTAACCCTGGTGTCCCCCTTTGCTCAGGGGGGGGGGGGGATTGGGATTGATCCCAGGACACCCCTTTTGTCCACTCCTGATAAGAGTCACTTGAGTGTAAAATTATTATTTTAGTCTGTCACACTGGTCTGTGTTGTATTGTTGTGTATTGTATTCGTCCTGCCCAGATACAGCTGATACGAGTGAGCTCGATTGGAGCACCATCGTTCACTTTTACCATGCTCCATGGTAAATGAACAGATATCCAAGTAACTATTATTTTATCTATCTGTTTATTTACCATGGAGCATGCACAACATACTGTAAACATTGCGGCAGAGTTGGATATTACTGTAGCTTATTTCCAAAAAGAAAACGTCCCAAACGACACAATCGACTAGAGATGTTCTTGCAGGGACACGTAGTGTGGGAAGGCCAATTCAAATTAAACCAAACATTCCCTGCTGAACATTTTAACGACCCAGCTCATTAGAGGTGAGATCTCACTCCTTATCCCCCAATCACCGGCACATAGGTAAAGGAGGCTGTCGTTTAGATAGAAGTTCCAGATCAAACACATTTATTTAACACTGTTAGGTGTGTGTGTGGTGTCTAGGAAAGTGGTGAGGTGAGGGAGCAGGTTGTGTTGTAGCTGACAGAGGTTGTGCATAGTACAATCCAGGGTGGATGGTTATTACTGTGCTCTTTTAATGAGTACCTGCAGGTGGTGTGATTATGAGTTTTCCTGAGATTGCCTGTTCTATGAAACCTGGAGAGCTACTGGGTGTGCAGGCTTTTATTCCAGCCCTGGCATGTCTGTGGCACAGTGCAAAAAAAAAAAGTTGTCTCAATTACAGTGTCATCTACAGGTACATCAAATGTGTTATGCACTTATATTGGTGGACTCACTTTGTGCAAGAGTGACATTGCATAGTGTGTGTTGTGGGTAGCAGTTTCCTGGAGTCTCTCAACTGCAGGGCTTGAAAGCATTTTTGTAATGTACATTTTTGTAATTTATCCAACACACTTATCCAGAGTAACTTACAGTAGCAATAAGGGTTAAATGCCTTGCTGCTCAAGGGCACGGCAGCAGTTTTTTCACCTAATCGGCTCGTGATTTCGAAACCATTCACCTTTTGATTACCGTTCCAATGCTTTAACTGCTGGGCTAACTGCCGTCCAGTGATGTTTTTATCTCTGTTTTTATCACTGACCACAGACTGCGTGTACTTTTCCTGTGTGCATGTTTCTGTGCGTGTTTCTGTGCGCAGATTTGTGCGTGTGCTGTGCTAGACCCTAGACCCCAGGAACTACATCTGAGTGCCCCCTCACTACCCCTTATTCGTGGAAGCTAACAATACACAATGTCATTGTTTAGCTTAAGGGGGAACGAAGGGCGTGCCACATTGGGAGGCATGTCGATCCCACGTGTCGGCCTGTGCTAGGTTAGGGCTGCCAGGCACCAGAGAGACCCAGTAGTAGAAGAAACCCACAGACAAGTCCAGACGAACAAAGCTAATCTATGGCAACTCGATCAGAATGCATCAGAAAACCTTTAAACTGTTATTTTTTTCTTATTCAGTATAAAATAATTATCCATGCACTTGGGAATATGGTAGGTATAACTCTCATATCTTTTTAACTTGACCGTTTGCTTCTGGCATACTTATCTGAAGTCTTCGGTTCTCCTTTCCTCGGAAGATGCCAACGCTTCCTCAATTTCATCAAGTTCCTCCTTAACTGAAGGCTTGTATTTGCAGGCTGTTTCACTTTTACTGTCGATATCCTAAAAAATCTCTAAACAGTTGTGGGGGCTTGGATGGGCCCTGGGTGCAGCCCCCACAGCCAGAACCTCTGGGGACAGCGCAAGCTCTCCCACACTGCGGAGAGAGGTCAACGCTCGCTCTGCCCTCCGCGCTCAAACCTCATTCCCTTCTCCCTCACATTGGTTACTGTATCACGCAGGATTTCCCCTTTCTATAGAGACAGACAGAGAGTCTGAGAGAGACACTGTGAGAAACTTTGTGTTTAAGAACCGGTCTCTCTGAATTTTGGACGACAGAAGAGACGGAATCCTAATACAGCAAATCAAGAAAGCTATCTGGAGCACTGAATACCACTGGTCTTGTTGAAACCTGCGTATCCTACAGCACTTGGGACTCCTACATTTTCAGCCTCTCCCCTTCTCCTGATCTACAGTTACCCCAGTATCCCCAGCATACCTGTGATCGGGGGACACCCACCTACCCACCCACTGCTCCTTGAGTCTCCCCAGGCGGTAGCAACATGTGGTGGGTACAGCCCCGGCTGGAGAACCCTTCGGAGAGGATGAGCTCCACCTGAGCTCCAGCTCGTCTCCCAGCTGTTGTTGTGGGTGTGTAGCCTCTTTTTTTATTTGTTAGCCCAGCAAGTCATACATAGACTTATAGCAGCCAAAAGCTTGACCCACAATGAACAAAGATCACCGATTCCCCAGGAAGGGGAGCCAGTTCAGCTATGGCCCCAACAGCCACGGTCGAAGACACTCCTGCTTAGGGTATGTATGTAGAACTGGATCTTGTGTGGGGGTATGTGATTATCTTGACTGTTTTATTCCGTTTTTGTTTTTTGCAGTCAGTTCAACCTCAGTTGTAGTTTCAGACTGTCTTTCAAGTGTTGTATTTTTCTGGTTCATGTACAACGCAGTGGCTGTACAGTAACATGACGTCAGAGCTCTGGCTTTGCCCTTCACAGAGCTGTATGTGTTTTGATTGACAGCCGTTCTGATCTTGAGCACCGTGCAAGACAAGAAGTTGCCACCATTCCTCCCGCTAATTGGGCAACTTTTGCAAGTGTTTTGTTGTCTGAGTGAGAGAAATACTGTAAATTAAAGCTGCAATATGTTTCTTTTTGGGTGGCCTGACCAAATTCACATAGTGTGTGTGTTGTAGATGTGTCACTCTCATTGAAAGCAAGTCTAAGTAGTGGTAGACCAGTTCTATGTGCGCTATTTCTATGCTTCGCGTTCTTGTGTTTGGTTTTTGCGTCTTTTACTTTTGGGATTGTACAGTACACCAGCTGAAAATACAATATTTTTTTTAATCAAAAATATATTTCACAGTGGTTTAGATGGTACCGTGATTCTCTACACTATACTCGCTTGTTTTGTCACAAACTGAAATTAGGCAAACTTTTTGAATTTTTGTCAGGACATGGAGTGATTTCTGTATAGTGCATCTTTAAGAGGACTCTATATATTTTTGAAAGATGAGACGTTGAGGATTATAATAAATAGCACTTTGATGTCCTACAAGCAATCCAAATGTGCAGTTTTCTATGTCATGCACAGTGTCAACGTTTATGATCACTATGTTCAGCTACAAGGTTACATGGCGTCATACCCTGAGTTGTTCTGAATGTTTGTCTATTGTCTATTCTAATTTTCCACGACACGCACCTGAATGCACTCATGACTCCTTTATATGTGTACAAAAATAATGATCTCTTTCCCTGAATTGCATTGTGAAATCCTAACACTGTAATATTGTATTTGATAACAGGCTTTCAAATGATACCCACCTGACCCAGATTGTGATTTATAATGGACTTTTTGGATTGCGTAAACAACAACAGTAATTTTGTGATGGGGGATGCAGGGTTGTGTTCCAAACAAAACAACTACAAGTGTGCTTGCTCTAGTTCCCCAATGGCACAGCTACAGTAGGAGAGCTCCAAAAGAAACTTATAGTTGAACACTCTTCTTTGAGTCATGAAAGTGCATTGAAATGACTTAGGAACTATGCACACTTTGGAGAGGTGTGTGGGCAATTGGAGACACCAGTTAGTCCTCTCACTCAAACTGTCATAAAATCAACAGTGGATTTAGTCTTTCCCATAATCTCCAAACTGTTCCCTTCTAATTGCTACCATGGTTATGCATATGCTTTTCATATTTCTTCTATAAGAATGTTTTTAATTTAGACCTATCCATATAGGTCAATTCCCACGAGTGTAAAGGGTTAAGAGGAAGCAAGTAGAAAGAAAAATAGCAAAACATTTTCTATTTCTCAAACACAAGAAAAGCAGTGCAAGTGCCACATTGGAATGAAGAGATTCGGGAGACAGGCACAGGAATGCGTACGTTTTTTTTATTAAGCCCAAATTACGGCGTGCCGTGTAAAGGCACAGGGATGAAGACCAAACAAACATGAAACAAAACACGGGGTAGAAACACAAAACAAAAGAGCGAGGAGTACCTTGAATAAATAACACACGGGACGAGACCCGTAATCATCTGCGCAATCCACAAGGGCACGAAAGCCCAAAACACACAGCACAGGTACTCACACGCACCAATGGACATAGTAACAATAATCGACTACCCAATGGTAACCAAAGGGCACATATATACAAATACATTCAGTGGGAATAGGGGACAGGTGTGCGTAATGAAGGTTCTGTGACAGTACCCCCCCCCCCCCCCCCCGACGCACTAGCAGCGCAACGACACCGGTCTCGAGGACAATCACAGGAACGCAGTGCGGATCGATCAGGACCCGATGCAGCTGCCAAAGTTACATCGGCGCCGGACAGACCAGTCAAAGCGTCCTTGGACGGACCATTCCTGCTGTCGATTATTCTGTCACATTGGTATGAAGAGATTCGGTAGGAAGGTAGGCCTTGAAATAGATCCACATGTTTACCTCCAATTGAATCGAACTATGTCAATTAGCCTATCAGAAGCTTCTAAAGCCATGACATAATTTTCTGGAATTTTCCAAGCTGTTTAAAGGCACAGTCAACTTAGTGTATGTAAACTTCTGACCCACTGGAATTGTGATACAGTGAATTATAAGTGAAATATTCTGTCTGTAAACAATTGTTGGAAAAATTACTTGTCATGCACAAAGTAGATGTCCTAACCGACTTACCAAAACTCTAGTTTGTTAACAAGAAATTTGTGGAGTAGTTGAAACACTTAGGTTGGAGTCATTAAAACTCGTTTATGTAAACTTCTGACTTCAACTGTACAAATACAGTCAGTCGGAATGGGGGACAGGTGTGCGTAATGAAAGTTCCGGAGGGATCCGTAACAGCAAGTTTGAATTTTGTGAAGTTAGTGTGGTAGAGGGGGAAAAATTATTATTAACGATCAATAATGACAAACCTCCTGGCATTGACAACTTAGATGGAAAGCTAATGAGGATGGTGGCTGACTCTATAGCCACTCCTATCTTTCATATTTTTAATCTGAACCTAGAGGAAAGTCTTTGTCCTCAGGCCTGGAGGGAAGACAATGTAATTCCGCTAACCAAGAGTGGTAAAGCGGCCTTTAATGGTTCTAACAGCAGACCTATAAGCTTGCTGCCAGGTCTTAGCAAACTGTTGAAAAAAATGTGTTTGACCAAATACAATGCTATTTCTCTGTAAACAAATTAACAACAGACTTTCAGCATGTACTGCAATGACACAAATGACTGATGATTGGTTGAAAGAAATTGATAATAAGAAGATTGTGGGAGCTGTACTGTTAGATTTCAGTGCAGCCTTTGATATTATTGACCATAACCTCTTGTTGAAAAATCTTAAGTGCTATGGCTTTTCAACCTCTTCAATATCGTGGATTCAGAGCTATCTGTCTAATAGAACTCAAAGGATTTTCTTTAATGGAAGTGTCTCTAATGTCAAACATGTAAAGTGTGGTGTACCGTAGGGCAGCTCTCTAGGCCCTCTACTCTTTTCTATTTTTACCAATGACCTGCCACTAGCATTCAACAAAGCATGTGTGTCCATGTATGCTGATGATTCAACCATATACGCATCAGCAACCATAGCTAATGAAGTCACTGAAACCCTTAACAAAGAGTTTGAGTCTGTTTTGGAATGGGTGACCAGTAATAAACTGGTCCTGAACATCTCTAAAACTAAGAGCATTGTATTTGGTACATATAATTCCTTAAGTGCTAGACCTCAGAGGAATCTGGTAATGAATGGTGTGGTTGTTGAACAAGTTGAGGAGACTAAATTACTTGACTTTACCTTCTGCCGGCTCTGGTTTTGTCTAATCTTGATTATTGTCCAGTCATGTGGTCCAGTGCTGCAAGGAAAGACCTAGTTAAGCGGGCAGCTGGCCCAGAACAGAGTGGCACTTTTACTCTTAATTGTAATCAGAGGGCTGAAACAGATACTATACATGCCAGTCTCTCTTGGCTAAGAGTTGAGGAGAGACTGACTGCATCCCTTCCTCTTTTTATAAGAAACATTAATGTGTTGAAAATCCCAAATTGTTTGCATAGTCAACTTACACACAGCTTTGACACACACACTTATCCCACCAGACATGCCACCAGGGGTCTTTTCATAGTCCCCAAATCCAGGAAAAAAAAATAAGAAAACGTACAGTATGATATATAGAGCCCTTATTGCATGGAACTTCCTTCCATCTCATATTGCTCAAATAAACAGAAAACCTTGTTTCAAACAGATAAAGCAACACCTCGTGGCACAACGCCCCCCCCTCCTATTTAACCTAGATAGTTTGTGTGCATGTATTGATATGTAGGCTTCGTGTGCCTTTTTAAAAATGTGTGTAGTTCTGTCCTTGAGCTGTTCTTGTCTAATGATGTTCTGTATGGTGTTTCATGTTTTGTGTGGACCCCAGGAAGAGTAGCTGCTGCTTTTGCAACAGCTAATGGGGATCCTAATAGAACACCATATACCCGCTAATGACAAAGCAAAAACAGGTTTGTAGAAATGTTGCTACTTAATTTTTTTTTTAACCCAGAAAGAATACCCTTTCTATGAAACTCGAAATTGAGCTCAGGTGCATCCTGTTTCCATTTATCATCCTTAAAGATGTTTCTACAACATGATTGGAGTCCACCTGTGGTAAATTCAATTGACTGGACATGTTTTGGAAAGCTACACCCTGGATTTATATAAAGTCCCACAGTTGACATTGCATGTCAGAGCAAAATCCAAGCAATGAGGTCGAAGGAATTGTCCGTAGAGCTCCGAGACAGGATTGTGTCGAGGCACAGATCTGGGGAAGTGTACCAAAAAATTCTGCAGCATTGAAGGTCCCCAAGAAGGTCCCCATCATTCTTAAATGGAAGAAGTTTGGAACCACCAAGACTCTTCCTAGAGCTGGCCACCCGGACAAACTGAGCAATCAGGGGAGAAGGGCCTTGGTCAGGGAGGTGACCAAGGACCCATTGGTCACTTTGACAGAGCTCCAGAGTTCCTTAATGCTAAGAGTCACATCTGGAGGAAACCTGGAACCATCCTTACGGTGAAGCATGGTTGTAGTAGCATCATGTTGTGGGGATGTTTTTCAGTGGCAGGGACTTGGAGACTTCCCACTCTTCTGGGAAGGCTTTCCATTAGATGTTGGAACATCACTGCAGGGATTTGCTTCTGTTCAGCCACAAGAGCGTTAGTGGGGTCGGGCACTGATGTTGGGCGATTAGGTCTTCTTCGCAGTCGGTATTCAAATTCATCCCTAAGGTGTTCGATGGGGTTGAGGTCCGGGCTCTGTGCAGGCCAGTCAAGTTCTTCCACACCATTCTCGACAAACAATTTCTGTATGGACCTCGCTTTGTGCACGGGGGCATCGTCATGCTGAAACAGGAAAGGGCCTTCCCCAAACTGTTGTCACAAAGTTTGAAGCACAGAGTCGTCTAGAGTGTTATTGTATGCTGTAGTATTAAGATTTCCCTTCACTGGAACTAAAGGGCCTAGCCCGAACCTTGAAAAATAGCCCCAGACCATTATTCCTCTTCCACCAAACGTTACAGTTGGCACTTGGGACAGGTAACGTTTGGACGCACCTACTCATTCCAGGATTTTTCTTTATTTGTACTATTGTCTACATTGTAGAATAATAGCAAAGAAATAAAAACTATGAAATAACACATATGGAATCATGTAGGTTAAGTGTGCCTTGAATTCTAAACAAATCACTGACAGTGTCACCAGCAAAGCACCACCACACCTCCTCTTCCATGCTTCACGGTGTGAACCACACATGCGGAGATCATCCGTTCACCTACGCTGCGTCTACTCAGCCAGCTAACGTTAGCTAGCTGGCGAATTAGCTTTCTAGCTAGTTGTTTTGGTCTACCGGTGTCTCCATTTCAGTTAGCACAAACTGACGTTGCATGATACTTGCTTGCTAAGCATCTAGTTTGCTCACGTATCTAAAGTTAGATTATCAGCCGCTAATGTTGGCTAGGTTAACTGAAATCGACTTTCTACTGTCAGTTTGATAAGCTAGCTAATTTAGCTAGCTACGTAATCAAATCAAATTGTATTTGTCACACGCGACAAATACAACAGGTGTAGTAGACCTTACAGTGAAATGCTTATTTCTAAGACCATAACCAACAATGCAGTTTAAGAAAATCCCCCCAAAAAGTATGAGATAAGAATAACAAATAATTAAAGATCAGCAGTAAATAACAATAGTGTGGCCATATACAGGGGGTACCGGTACAGAGTCAATGTGCAGGGGCACCGGTGTTGAGGTAATTTAGATAATTATGTAGGTAGTTATAGACTTGGCGCTCTGGTACCGCTTGCCGTGCGGTAGCAGAGAGAACTGTCTATGACTAGGGTGGCTGGAGTCTTTGACCATTTTTAGGGCCTTCCTTTGACACCGCCTGGTCTAGAGGTCCTGGATGGCAGGATGCTTGGCCCCAGTGATGTACTGGGCCGTACCTGCTGCCCTCTGTAGTGCCTTGCGGTCGGAGGCTGAGCAGCTTTTATACCAGGCAGTGATGCAACCCGTCAGGATGCTCTCGATGGTGCAGCTGTAGAACCTTTTGAGGATCTGAGGACCCATGCCAAATATTTTCAGTCTCCTGAGGGGCAGACTTCACTACTGTCTTGGTGTGTTTGGACCATGTTAGTTTGTTGGTGATGTGGACGCCAAGGAACATGAAGCTCTCAACCTGCTCTACTATAGCCTCGTCAATTAGAATGGGGGTGTGCTTGGTTCTCCTTTTCCTGTAGTCCACAATCATCTCCTTTGTCTTGATAACGTTGAGGGAGAGGTTGTTGTCCTTACACCACACGGTCAGGTCTCTGACCTCCTCCCTATAGGCTGTCTCATCATTGTCGGTGATCAGGCCTACCACTGTTGTGTCATCAGCAAACTTAATGATGGTGTTGGAGTTGTGCCTCTGCGTGCAGTCATGAGTGAACAGGGAGTACAGGAGGGAACTGAGCACGCACCCCTGAGGGGTCCCCATGTTGAGGATCAGTGTGGCGGTTGTGTTGTTACCTACCCTTACCTCCTGGGGGTGGCCCGTCAGGAAGTCCAGGATCCAGTTGCAGAGGGAGGTGTTTAATCCCAGGGTCCTTAGCATAGTGATGAGCTTTGAGGGCACTATGGTGTTGAACACTGAGCTGTGGCCAATTAATAGCATTCTCATATAGGTGTTCCTTTCGTCCAGGTGGGAAGGGGCAATATGGAGTGCAATAGAGATTGCATCATCTGTGTATCTGTTGGAGCGGTATGCAAATTAGAGTGGATCTAGGGTTTCTGGAATCATGGTGTTGATGTGGGCCATGACCAGCCTTTCGAAGCATTTCATGGCTACAGCCGTGAGTGCTACGGGTCGATAGTCATTTAGGCAGGTTACCTTAGTGTTCTTGGGAACAGGGACTGTGGTGGTCTGCTTGAAACATGTTGGTATTACCGACTCAGACAGGGAGAGGTTGAAAATATCAGTGAAGACACTTGCCAGTTGGTCAGCGCATGCTCAGAGTACACGTCCTGGTAATCCGTCTGGCCCAGCGGCCTTGTGAATGTTGACCTGTTTAAAGGTCTTAGTCACATCGGCTGCGGCGAGCGTGATCACACAGTTGTCCAGAACAGCTGATGCTCTTGTGCATGTTTCAGTATTACTTGCCTCGAAGCGAGCATAGAAGCTATTTAACTCGTCTGGTAGGCTCGTGTCACTGGGCAGCTCTCAGCTGTGCTTCCCTTTGTAGTCTGTAATAGTTTGTAATAGTTTGCAACCCTGACACATCTGACGAGCATCAGAGCCGGTGTTGTATGGTTCGATTGACGCTTTGCCTGTTTGATTGTTCATCGGAGGACATAGCGGGATTTCTTATAAGCTTCCGGATTAGAGTCCCGCTCCTTGAAAGCGGTAGCGCTAGCTCATTGCGAATGTTGCCTGTAATCCATGGCTTCTGGTTGGGGTATGTACGCACAGTCACTGTGGGGACGATGTCCTTGATGCACTTATTGATAAAGCCAGTGACTGATGTGGTGTACTCCTTAATGCCATCAGAAGAATCCCGGAACATATTCCAGTCTGTGCTAGCAAAACAGTCCTGTCATTTAGCATCTGCTTCATCTGACCACATTTTTACAGACCAAGCAAGCCAGCCAGTACTACAATAGCTTCTTTTAGTAACTCGGGTGTATTTAGATACACTAGCGTTGCTTTCAATTGCACAAAAACAGTCTGCAGGAAGCCAGAAGTTAAATACAATTCTGTTTTAACTTAGCTACTCTGCCGGTGGGGGGAATTTGAGACCATATCAAAAGGATGGTATTATTAAACAGGCGTTCCAAATGTGGGTCTGTTGTAGACCCAGTTCCTCTCTGCTTACAGCTACTCTAGAGGCATCACTACAGACACCTTGGTTCGAATCCAGGCTGTATCACAACTGGCCGTGATTGGGAGTCCCATAGGGGGGCGCACAATTGGCCCAGCATCGGTCTGGGTTTGGCCATTGTAGGCCGTCATTCTAAATAAGTATTTGTTCTTCACTGACTTGCCTAGTTAAATAAAGATTAAATAAAAATACAAATAAATATAGATCTTTTTTTATTGCTATTTAAACGATTATAACAGTGACCGCGGTCATTTGGCTTACCAATAACCGTCATCCAAAATTCTGTGACCGTCACAGCTCTAGTGTGTGTGTGTATCTGTGTGTACGTGTGTGTACGTGTGTACATGTGTACTTTGACTGCTCTGTGTACTGTGCTGTACCAGCCTTGGGGAAAGGAGAATAGGATCGATAGCACCAACCCTGTCTGCTGATTTCACAACTGGGATGGGGTGCAGTGAGTAACACTGGTGGAGCACACTTTGCTCACTGTGTGCGTGAGTGTGATTGGTGTGTGTTTCCGAGTGGGTGTGTGATTAGCCACACCATTCTCCTATGGAGCCATCCTGCACACTGGTTTGTATTCGTATATTGAATGTGCTTTCACCCACACGTCTCCTATTAGGAGGGAGGCACCACTGGGATGGGTGGTACAATGTGGTATTAGCCTCTCCAGATCAACAGTTGGCTGGGGTCACCAGTAACTCGCCCACTGATCATAGATTCTAACACCACCACTGACAGAGGCCTGAACATAGTCTGAAAGTGCCCTCGGGTTCAGATGGGCAGTATTCTGGGATTATGTTCGTGATTTGTTTGTTTTCGTCTATTCTGTTTTTTTTTTTATTCCGGGCTACCTTTATTTATTTATTTATTTTCACCTTTATTTAACCAGGTAGGCAAGTTGAGAACAAGTTCTCATTTACAATTGCGACCTGGCCAAGATAAAGCAAAGCAGTTCAACACATACAACGACACAGAGTTACACATGGAGTAAAACAAACATACAGTCAATAATACAGTATAAACAAGTCTATATGCGATGTGAGCAAATGAGGTGAGATAAGGGAGGTAAAGGCAAAAAAAGGCCATGGTGGCAAAGTAAATACAATATAGCAAGTAGAGTTACCTTAGAGTTTCAATATCTTACTTTGTTAGTACTGTGTCTCTATTGTGCAAATCTGTTCACACATTTCTTCTGTGCCCCTCATATGCTTCGATTATTTACTTTATGTGTAATGCTAAGCAATGGCCCAGACAATATATGGATCCCTTATAACATTATCATATGATCAGACGTTTGGAGACGTTCAGATCATCACACTATTCCTCTGACATCCCCCCCCCCCCCCCCCCCCCCCCCACCACCAATGCTTTCCAGATGTGCTGATGTCATCGTCACATGAGCGTTTGAGAGAGCCCGTACAATGCCAAGGCCACTGACCGATGTGAAGTACCAAATAACTATGGCCACCACAGTTATGATCTTCACAGGAGGGCTGCCCACATTCCAGCAGCGGCAGAGCTATTGGGGAAGTACAGTGGTGCCATTTTCAGATGTGCACTGAGGAAGAGGGCACATAATAAACCTCATACTTTATATTGCTTAGCAGTTATGCCATTTGTTTAATCAGTTACGATAAACAAGGGGTCAGGCAACTGCCAGTCACATCATTTGGTGGCAGTTGTTGGGGTACTTGATGGAGATTGGCGTTATATGTTTCAAAGCAAAACACCAAGTTGGTGCTTCATCAACCATCGGACACCACATTGTTTATTTTTCAATTCCTTTGAAAGGTTTTGCTTCGAGTGTGACTCAATAATGAGAGGCTTCAACTAACGAAGCATTGACTGTAACTTGCCTCTCCCTGGCCTGCTACCCCCTCAAAGCCTCTATCAGTGCCCAAGTGATGTTCAGACACTACTGCTATCACTGTTAATACAAGCTGTGGTCTGGTCAGTGTCTCTGGGTACCTGTCAGTCTGATCTGCTGACTACTGCCACACTGAGAGAGACCCAAAGCATGTCATCCAGGTGGCACTGGGCACTGGAGAGTCTCCAGACTGAGATTACAGTTAGACCAGAGAGTTTGTCCATGTCATATCTCGATCAGCCATTCACGTTTCAAACAGCCCCTTCAAGTCTAGTTTTGCACTAAGAGAGAGAGTGGTTGCATGCATAATGTAGCAAAATGCTTTGAAACAGAACATTGCACTCTGTGTTCTTATTGGACAAGTTCACGTTCGTGCCTTCTGAACACGACCCATGCTCTCCCAGGCAGCCATGCAGCCCAAAGAGAACTGGAATGCTAATCAAGGCAGCAATAACACAACACTCCCGGTCTGTCCCCCCGAAATAAAGCCCCGAGCCTGGAATAGTTCCCAGATCTCACCAGGGGGGCCGCAACAGTGGCTCATGTGCGTCACTACTCCAGCTCCATGTATTCAGCATGACCGCCCTTCCCCATCACCCTCCTCCCCCTCCTCTTACTCCCAGAAACCTATTGATTCCTCCATGCCCGGCTCTAGGAGGTGTATGTTTTATTATGCCATGGTTTTGATGTTTCAGAGGGGCATTGAATATTGTGTCAGGGGGAGGTTATTATTTGGTATTTTGGTATGGAGTGACATCTACTGGTTACAGCCTCTTGGTTTGCGTTTCACATGAAAGAATTGGTCAATTCCAAAGAGGTTTTGAGAAGTTTAGAAATGTGAGATGTTTTGAAAGGCAGACTCACAGAAACACTCATCAATTCCAGTGAGTGTTTTCATTCGTGACTTTTGGAAGACTCTTTGCGATCATAATCACCTGTCCATCTTTACTTTTTAAAACGTTCTAAAAACCACATTTCTGAGAATAATAATATGCTTTTCCAAAAACAATGTAAAAAGTATACAGATTTCCTATGTAGGTGCGCTGTTAGTTGTGAATTGATCTCCATAAAAGGGTGCTAGGACATCAGTACCTAAATGATAAGCCTTTTAATAATTAGCCTTTAATAATTAGCCTTTAATAATTAGCCTTTAATAATTAGCCTTTAATAATTAGCCTTTAATAATTAGCCTTTAATAATTAGCCTTTAATAATTAGCCTTTAATAATTAGCCTTTAATAATTAGCCTTTAATAATTAGCCTTTAATAATTAGCCTTTAATAATTAGCCTTTAATAATTAGCCTTTAATAATTAGCCTTTGTCATTAAAACAACATAAATAAAACATTCCATTGTCAAGCAATTGAACAAAATAATGGGCTTAGATTTTTGGATGAAGGGCACGTACGGTTCGCTCGACTCCACTCCACTAGGCAGGCACATGGTGATCCAGTGCCTACCCAACGGTGCTCCAGCCAGTCCACAGAGGGTGACAATGCATAGCACGGAGCACTCGGATCTAGATGTGGCTCCTCATAGGGGAGGGAACGCAGCATGGCACAGAGGCACATTCTTTGAAAGCCACCCAGCCCAGTGTCTTTTTCAAGACCCAGCACGTTTGTCAGGCACGTTGCGCAATGATCAGAGGGTCCGATGTATGCAGCTTACGTATGTCCCTGTCTGTCATAGATTGTCCAGATCTATAAGATGCCTTCAACAGCCATGCTAACTGGAATGTATTTACCCTCAGTGCTCAACTGCTGCTGATGGCTTTTAGTTTTCGTTGATGTTTCAGGAATGTCTCTTACTGTAGGTCAGGTCTTCAATGTTCGGACCAGTTTATTGTATTTTATTGAACCCTGACTAGATTTGATTACATTTAATTGAACCATGTAAGACTTTATGGTATTAGCTTTGGATATTTTTTTTAGATTGACTTTTTTAGTGATAAACGTTCTCTCCTGGTTTTCCCCAGATGGCTGGCAGTACCAGCAAGATTGCAGACAGGGAAATTCTATTTTAATCGCTCAGCACTGTGCCTGTCATTGGTGTGTGTGACAGATTTATGTCGTCGTCGTTCCCATCTCCTTAGCAGAGAGAGAAGGTCAGAGGTCATATACCTGGGTTGTGTTCATTAGGCACTGAATGGAAAACAAAAATGTGTGTTTTTTTATAACACTGTGTTTTCACACTTGCGTGACTTTCAAAAGGCTCCCCTTTTCAATTCCCCTCCAACATGTCTGCCAACATGCCACCCCGGGCTCTGTGCCCTCTTCCCCAGTATACAAATATTTACCCCTGATTTCATTAGTAACGCTTTGTGAGCTCATGGGCCGTTTCAGTCCACTGCTTTCTCTGACCTTATTGATCTGGGCTCTGGCTCTAGGTCTGGGCAGATTACTTTTGGAGATTTTCTTGTCTGGGATCAGGTGAAGACTGTCATGTAGTAAACATGCTAAAACAGGAGTGGGTGATCTCCGATGGTGAGGGCTGATATGGGTGCAGGATTTTTCCCCCGACAAGTAGTAACACACCCCATACTACTAATCTCAACTAATCATTGTCTTCCATTCAGGCTTTTGTCAGTAGAAACTGTTCTCAGTTTTATTGTGACACACTTCAATGTGTTACTGTCATAGGACAGAAGTCTTAAGCAATGTCATGTGAGAGTTGATATGTTAATATGTCTGTATGCACATATTTCAGGTATTTATGGTATTTAGATGCATGTTATATAGCATATAGAGCATTTAAAGAGTTAAACTTGGAGATACTGAGAGGGTAGGAGCCATGCTGCCTCTGAGACCGCCCCTGTTTTTTCTGACCTCACAGTTCAACTGGCATACACATACACAGGAAGGGAACACTAGCACAGGCACACAGACACATGATATAGCGAGACTTGCACACAAACAGACACTTATTGAGTTTTCAAGAGGGTCCATGTCTTCAGCTGTCAGAGGGAGTTGAGACTTAGAGGTGGAAGACTGGGTTTAGAAGAATTGCAGAGGAGAGAAAGACACTGATGAGGAGTGAGACAGAAGGGGAGACTGGGAGAGCTTTCTGATCAAGCCTTCATGTAGAGATTGTTCAAAAAGACAGTGAGAGCCAGACATAGGAATGGAAAGGACAAAATCAAGCTAGTTAATCTGCATTTTGTTTATTTTGACCTTCATCTGGATAGAAAAGGAATTCCATATTGTCCGTTTAAGGGAGCTTCACTCTTGCTTCTACAACTGTTGAACATGTGCTTGGTGACAAACTCAACTCGTTCTGTCCCTCAACCACATCTAAGGATGTTACCCGGGAGAAAAAAATTGACTTTTTGAAACACACAGCAGCTTTTCAAGAGGCGGATTTTTCAATGTTTTTGACAGGAATGTTGGTGGGAAATACCAAGGAGGATTTCCCTCAAAGCCTCAGACTTTCTCCCAGATTCTCGCAGGGATTGTCTTGCTGTTTTGGCTTTTCTTGTAATTGCGGCATCTTCGGTCCTCTCTGTTTGACATATCATTCATTTGAGCGGCAATGGGAACCAGGTGCGGCGTGAGGAAAGCAGCAGGGTCGCGCGAAAGGAGACGGACAAGAGCACTCTAATGTTCCCACCGTAGCTTTCAAAAGGAGAAGGAAACTAAAGGAAAGCAGAGAAAAAAGTAGAAAGGGGGGAAAAGAGGGAGCGAGAGGAGGAGTGAATAAAGGGGGGAGAAATATGAGTTTGCCAACAAACTGTGTATTCATGGCCCCCACCACGGACCGGTCGTTCAAAGTGCGGAATGGGAATATCTGTGGATCCCCGTGCGCAGTCAACCGGCCCATTGACATTGTCCAGAAGCGCAGGCGGTAAATGCACCACCTTATTATTCCCTCTCACCTATTGTCCCAGATGCTGCATGTAATCATTTCCATGTAAAAATACCAATGAAGACCAACATGTGAGGTTTATAGGAGCATGTCAAATGACAGATAAGAGTCTGTTTTTTTAAGAAATTAAGGCATATATAAATGTTTCAACCATGTTCTATCCTAAATATTAGGAAATAGCAGAGGCTTTTATATATGGTCAAACAGATAGCACAGGGGCCTTAAAAACATCTTAAAAGGTATTATAAATACATCAAAACACAATAATGCTGAATTAAAGACCCCTGCCAACTTATATCAACACTTATATTTAGTTTTGGAGAGATGACTTGCCTTGTTTAATTTTTTAGAAACATTGCCCTGTGCCTTGAAATTCTGTTAGCAAAGACCCACATATCTTTAAGATATTTTCTAATTTCTCTCTTTCATCAGGAGGGAGGATAATGAAAGTTCACAGAAGTAAGTAAAGGTTGACCTAGCAATTAGTTATTGTGTTTTTAGGGATATCTATTTGGTTTATGAATTAAGTTAAATTATGAATTATTAAATTAAAATGTGAAATTCCGTTACTAAACTGGTAATGGAATTTCAGAAAAATCTGTAATGGAACTAATGCAATTGAATTGGCTACAGTGGGAAATCATAGTAGGCACAAACCACAGTTGAGTCACCTGCTACAGTCCTCCCTTCCACTGGCATACTGGTACTGTAAGCTCAGCTCATAACTGTTTTCTTTCTGTTTCTGTCATCTGGTGTTCAAAGCAAGAGTGTAAAGAACCACAACCCCTCCCTCCCTCTCTCTCTCGATCTGCCTCTCTCCTCTCTCGATCTGCCTCTCTCCTCTCTCTCTTCTCTCTCTCCAGTTAATGTCACCTCTCCCGGCTCTTACTCACACCTACCCATGACCCCCTCTCTTTCCATTTACTGTAACCAGCATCCTTACCGACTGACACTGGACTTCCATGTTCATTGAAAAGTAGTTGAAATTTGGTCAGTCCGCCCTGGCCTTGATTCCAACATACACAGACGTTGTTTTTTTGGGGGGGTATTGTCCGGACCGGACCAGTTTTAATTTCAACATCTACAGAGGTTGATTTTTGGTCCGTTCCCGGACCAGCCTTGATATGGCGCAAGCATAGACCTCCATGATTCGTTCAGATTTGTCTCAGTTGGACCGGACCAAATCTGAACCAATCATAGATGTCTATGTTTCACAAGTGTGGAGAGCACAGTAGAGTACAGTAAAGTAAAAACAAAAAGAGTTGAGTATAGTTCAGTAGAGCACACTAGAGTTGAGTACAGTATACTGTACTGTACTGTATTGTATTGTACTGAACTGTACTCTACTGTGCTCTACTGTGTTGTGCTTTGATGTCCAAACTTGTAAAACATAGATGTCTATGATTGGTTTAGATTTGGTCCGGTCCCGAATTTGGTCTTGTTTGGGGGCAAAGCTCATTAAAATAACAGCCATTGCGTATAATAATACCCAAATAAGGAGGGTATTGTATATGTATACCTTTTTGTACCTATTTAAGATACATCACCATGAAGAGAATTACGTTCATATCCATAATTATGCATTTCTGGGTAGTACAGATCAGGGACACCTGATGAAATTCCGTTACCGCAATCCATTACCAAGTGTAAGTCCACTTCACTTACTGTAGTTCAATAACCAAAAGAGAACAGATGTAATGTCATAGCTGACACCCCATTTTTTTCTGCAGACATTAAAAAAAAATCTAAATTCGGGGGAGCAGATATTTAAGAGTTTTAGGAAAACGTGGTTACACAAAAAAAATGAATTTCTGTTCCCAAACTTGGATCGGCACAATTCTTCCAGTAAATGCGTTTTTGTCAAATGTTCTGTTCAAATTGTTAAAAGTAGTCCTTATGGGTAGAGTTGTATGGTTTGTTAAACTTTGAAATCAATGGATTTTGTTTGGCATAAATTGAAAGTGAGTCTTAGCGCAATTCCTTTACCCTGGAATTGTCTATGTGTCTGTAATGAACATGATAGGAGACAGAGCTGGTTTCAAGTGCAGAGCGCAGCAGGTGTTTATTGGAAGGGACCATAGGAGGAGGTAGGGTCCAGGGGCAGGCAGAAAGTCATACACAGTAGGTCCAAAATGGCAACAGTACAGGCAAGGAACAGGCAAAAAAGAGTTGTGAGTGAGGCAGGCAAAAACTATCAGAAATGGGAGGAGTGAAGGACGGGAAAAAAACAGCACTCTGAAAGAAGTGTGTCTCAAAACAAACAACACCCCCACAGTGATGGGGTGCAAGGAACTGAACGAAATAGTGTGGGATGATGACATGCAGGTGTGTGAACAGGTGATTAGAATTCCAGTAATTGGGATCTGGAGAGTGAGCTGGAAAAGTGGGCTGCATTCCGGGGATCTAAATGTTTGAGAGTGTGAGTTGGACGCAGACTTTACAGTTTCATTTTCAGCACCCACACACATCTGTGTGCTTTTAGGCCAGTTTCACTTTAACACAGCTCTTTCATCCTATCTTGGTGTGGGTTTTGTGTCACCCTTTGTTACCACAAGCTATGCTGAATCTTAGTAGTCGTGGGAGCTTTTTTGTTGGTGAAGTTTTTATGACTTTGTTCGGTATTAGGATGTTTCTCAGTGACGTAGCTGTGGATATAGCCATGACTGTGACTGGACTATGACTGTCAGGCTAGAATGATGTGGCCAGAGCGTTTCTTTTAATGAAGAACACATGGCTTCTCAGCACAGGTGAAATCAGAGGTCTTCTGGTCTGTGACAGACTTATTACCACTACTGGCATTCACACCACACACACACACGTTCACGTGTGGCTCACACCACACCACACTCAACAGATGGCAATATGTGAAAGAGACCATTATGTTAGCTATATAGTTTGTACCCCAGGGACTCTCGTTCACGTTAGTCTCAGTGCTCCAGTTTAAAGAAGCAAAATGGAAATAGGACTAATTCTGTATCTGACATTTGAAAACGCATGACGACAAACCCCTTCACCGCAGAAACAAAGTCTGTTTATAATGTCAGGCCCAAATGTTTAAAACACTTCAAAGGCAACGTCTAATGAACGTTGAGTCAGGCGTATTTATAGACCAGTGTGGTGGGCCGATGAATTGAACATATGCAACTAATAACACAGTAAAAATCTGTTTAGACAAAAACTATGTATACTGTATAATCTTCCAAATCCTCTAACTAGCCTCTCATCATTTTAGTTTCCGCTAATGCCAACAAGCAGCCCTCCTTCCAATGCTGTGCTTTTCAATATTAATGCTTTGGGCACAACTTGATTAAGCCATGAGTAGGAATAGGTTATTTATAGTTAATGCTGAGGGAGAGGTTGTTGTTCTGGCACCACACTGCCAGTTCTCTGACCTCCTCTATATAGGCTGTCTCATAGTTGTCTGTGATCAGGCCTACCACTGTTATGTTGTCAGCAATCTTAATGATGGTGTTGGAGTTGTGTTTGGCCACGCAGTCATGGGACAACAGGGAGTACAGGAGGGGACTAAGTACACACCACTGAGGGGCCCCAGTGTTGAGGATCAGCGTGACAGACGTGTTGTTGCCTACCCTTACCACCTGGGGGCGGGCCCATCAGGAAGTCCAGGATCCAGTTGCAGAGGGAGGTGTTTAGTCCCAGGGTCCTTAGCTTAGTGATGAGCTTCGTGGGCACTATGGTGTTGAATGTTGAGCTGTAGTCAATGAACAGCATTCTCACATAGGTGTTCCTTTTGTCCAGGTGGGAAAGGGCAGTGTGGAGTGCTATTGAGATTACGTCATCTGTGGATCTGTTGGGGCGGTATGCAAATTGGAGTGGGTCTAGGGTATCCGGGAAGGATGTTGTTGTGAGCCATGACCAGCCTTTCAAAGCACTACATGGCTACCGACGTGAGTGCTACTGGGCGCTAATCATTGAGGCAGGTTACCTTGGCTTCCTTGGGCACAGGGACTATGGTGGTCTGCTTGAAACATGTTGGTATTACAGACTCTGTCAGGGAGAGGTTGAAAATTTCAGTGAAGACACTTGCCAGTTGGTCCGCGCATGCTTTGAGTACACGTCCTGGTAATGCGTCTGGCCCCGCAGCTTTGTGAATGTTGAACTGTTTAAAGGTCTTGCTCAGATCGGCTACCGAGAGTGTTATTACACAGTCATCCAGAACAGCTGGTGCTCTCGTGCATGCTTCAGTGTTGCTTGCCTAGAAGGGGCATAAAAGGCATTTAGCTCTTCTGGTAGGCTCACGTCACTGGGAAGCTCGCGTCTGGCTTTCCCTTTGTAGTCTGTAATAGTTTTCAAGCCCTGCCACATCCGACGAGCTTCAAAGCCGGTGTAATTAGGATTCAACCTGAATCCTGTATTGACACTTTGCTTGTTTGATGGTTCGTTTGAGAGCATAGCAGGATCTCTTTTAAGCGTCCGAATTAGTGTCCCGCTCCTTGAAAGTGGCAGCTCTAGCCTTTAGCTCGATGTGGATGTTGCCTGTAATCCATGGCTTTTGGTTGGGATATGTACGTACAGTCACTGTGGGGACGACGTCGTCGATGCACTTATTGATGGAGCCGATGACTGAGGTGGTATACTCCTCAATGCCATTGGATGAATCCCGCGACATATTACAGTCTGTGTTAGCAAAACAGTCCTGTAGTGTAGAATTCGTGTCATCTGACCACTTCCGTATTGAGCAAGTCACTGGTACTGCCTGCTTTAGTTTAAGCTTTAGTTTAAGCTTGTAAGCAGGAATGCGGAGGATAGAATTATGGTCAGATTTGCCGAATGGATGGCGGGGGAGAGCTTTGTATGCATCTCTGTGTGTGGAGTAAAGGTGGTCTAGAGTTTTTTCCCCTCTGGTTGCACGTGATATTCTGGTAAAAAGATTTGTTAAACTGATTTAAATTTGCCTGCATTAAAGTTCCCAGCCACCACTAGGAGTGCCGCTTCTGGATGAGCATTTTCTTGTATGCTTATGGCCTTATAGTTGGTTTAGTGCGATCTTAGTGCCAGCATCGGTATGTGGTAGTAAATAGACGGCTACGAATAATATAGATGAGAACTCTGTTGGTAGATAGTGTGGTCTACAGCTTATCATCAGGTACTCTACCTCAGGCGAGCAATACCTCGAGACTTCTATAGGGGCAGAATCGTAGGTTCATCAATTTTATTTTCCAATGATTGCATGTTAACCAGTAGAACGGATGGATTTAGGAGTTTACTCGCTCGCCTACGGATTCTCAGAAGGAAACCCGACCTGCGCCCCCTTTTCCTCTGTCTTTTCTTCATGCAAATTACTGGGATTTTTTTTGGTGAGTTTATTCCAGTTCGTGGTGAGTAATCGCTGTTCTAAGAGACGGTAGCAGCAACATTATGTACAAAATAATTTCAAATAAAAGTTACAAACAACGTAAAAAAAAAAAAAAAATAGCACAGTTGGTTAGGAGCATGTAAAACGTCAGCCATCCTCTTCGTACTACCATCGTACTATGGCGCCAAAGAGGATCATTGCTAGACATTTTCAAGTCTTGCCATAGATTTTCAAGCTGATTTAAGTCAAAACTGTAACTAGGCCCCTCAGGAAGTGGTACAAACGGGATGGATGTTTTGGAATATTTTTTATTCTGTACAGGTTCCCTTCTTTTCCCTCTATCAATTAGGTTAGTATTGTGGAGTAACTACAATGTTTTTGATCCATTCTCAGTTTTCTCCCATCACAGTCATTAACCTCTAACTGTTTTAGTCACTATTGACCTGATGGTGAAATCCCTGAGTGGTTTCCTTCCTCTCCGGCAACTGAGTTAGGAAGGACTCCTGTATCTTTGTAGTGACTGGGTATATTAATACACCATCCAAAGTATAATTAATTATTTCACCATGCTCAAAGGGATATTCAATGTCTTTAAATAAAAACATTTGCGAGGCATTGGAAAACCTACTTAGTCTTTGTGGTTGAATCTGTGCTTGAAATGTACTGCTCGACTCATCTCTGGGGTACAGAGATGAGGTAGTCATTCAAAATAATGTTAATTAAAAAGTATTGTTGTACACACCGTGAGTCCATGCAACTTATTATTTGACTTGTTAAGCAACATTTTACTCCTGAACTTTTTTAGGCTTGCCATAACAAAGGGGTTGAATACTTATTGACTCAAAATGTTTCAGCTTTTCATTTTTTAAATAATTAGTCAAAATTTTGGAAAACATAATTCCCCTTTGACTTTATGGGGTATTGTGTGTAGGCCAGTGACAAAAAAAAAATCTCAATTTAATCCATTTTAAATGCAGGCTGTAACACAACAACATTTGGAAAAAGTCGAGGGGTGTGAATACTTTCTTTCAATGCCATTCCCTCTATATCTTCTTGACTACTCAGTCAAAACCAATACCTTAGCTATTAGGATGAGACAAACACTTGCATCAAAATGTCTGAATTTCCAAGAAGATATTGAGTTTTCTTTTGTTCCCCTGTACAGTCATTGTTTTGTTGAGTACATTTGACTCATCCAAGCTACCTGCTTACTGGTTTGGACAGAATGCTTTGACGTCAGCAGTTCCGTTTTGCATAACAAGAACAAATTTGGTAGCAAACAATGCCCCATGCTGACTGGATTAAAACCTGTGGAGTGGTCTTATCTGGTGTCCATCAAGCCCCACTGTGCTAGTTTATCTGCACAGACTTGCTCCAACGACTCAGAAAACCACTGGTGACGTCAACGCACACCCACTCTCAGACGCCTCAACCTCTGTGGTCAATGACTTGGGGCCTCTGGCACAGATAGGGAGACAAGTAGGACTGTGAGAAAGTGTGTGCATGCTTGTGTGTTGATGTGTGTGTGTGCAGATGTGCTTGTTTGAGAATATAACAACACACACAAGCCACCGCAGACTAGCCTCTCTGTCTACACTTTCTGCCCAAACTCTCAACACTGTCACCAACAATAATATTCTCTCTAAACTGCGCGCCTGCGCAGCCGCACACCTCCTCCAGGACTGCCGCCCAGAAGAAATGCCATGCCGCGCGGAGACGCAAGAGATTTAACTTCACTGAGTTCGCCCCATTAGTTTGCACTATATTGATCAACGTTTTTGCTGTGATCGAATCAACATATCATCCACTTTTCAATGCAACAAGCCAAAACAAATCTAACTTTGCAAGATTTAGTCTGTTATTTTGTTGAACGCAGAGCCAGAGTGCAACGGAGTATAATTCTATTGGCGGGTGTAGCCCACGAGCGGTCTTTCAATCACCCGCGAGTGAATGCGCTTTTCTGATCAGATCCGCGCGTGTGGACATTTGTTGATATTCTTTGCTAGATAGCGAGTTATTAGCCCAGTTATAGATAAGTATAGCCCAGCAATCGAGAGTTACTGCTTCACACAAGAGCACAAAACGTGTAGGCTACATTTCAAGCTCGTAGAAAAGCCAGTCAGGTAAAAAGCTTGTGTCTTAATTAAAGGGGCAGTGTTGTATTTTGAGACAGGCGTGAATATGCACATAAGCCAATAGGAAGAGGGGTAGCCTACTTTGTCTAATTCGCTGTATGGTAAAACTAATACATTTGATTTTTTAAAGGGGTTTCTTGCATCATATAACACTATACAATGCAATTTGCAGTCACCTATATGGCCCATGGTGTTACAGACCAAGTCAAAAATCATTAGTCAAGCCCTTCATAATGTAAAAACATGTGACAAGAGGACATCATGCCCAGTGTGCCTCAGTCTTCCTCTTCTTGGCTGCGAAGTCTTAATGTGAAAAGGAAGTGGAGGAACCTGCCTCACACCAGGGCTCAATCACTTGTTTATTGAAAGGCACCTATTAAAGCCATATGAGTCTTGTTAGAGGAGAGCACCCCTGCTCCCCTGAGCTTGTTTGTTCCATGGAGAGCCCTGCTCTGAGTCCTGCTCTGCCCGTTGAGCGCTCATGTTCCATGGCCCGCCTGCCTAATTGTGGCCGCTCGGGGGTAGATGCAAAAGGGGGTCGATGCAAAGGGCCAAATCAAGACCTGGCCCGCTGGGGCCCTAATCAGACTCAGCTGGCAGGACGCAGAGGGTGTGTGTTTGTGGATGGTGTGTGGGGGGAAGGGAGGTTTTGTGTGTGTGTGTGTGTGTGTGTGTGTGTGTGTGTGTCTATTCTGAGTACATGGTTGGGGGGTTTACTCATCAATATAACTTGTGGGAAGAGGGCTGCAGGTTTCTGATAGGGCTTAATTAGTTTATGACCTGAGCAGTCTAACCCATGTATCATCCCTTAACCATTCAGCACAAGTTAATGGCAATCACCTCATCCTTACACGGTGTGCCATTAGATTAAGAGTTTCCATGTTAGTGCTAATCAGTTCCCCACGTACCGTACCCAACATAATCAATAAGATGAGTCAGGCCTACTTACACTACATGACCAAAAGTATGTGGACACCTGCTCGTTGAACATCTCATTCCAAAATTATGGGCATTAATATGGAGTTGGTCCCTCCTTGCTGCTATAACAGCCTCCACTCTTCTGGGAAGACTTTCTACTAGATGTTGTAACGTTGCTGCTGGAATTTGCTTTCATTCGGCCACAAGAGCATTAGTGAGGTCAGGCACTGATGTTGGGCGATTAGGCCTGACTGGCAGTCGGCGTTCCAATTCATCCCAAAGGTGTTTGATGGGGTTGAGCTCTGTGCAGACCAGTCAAGTTCTTCCACACTGATCTTGACAAAACATTTCTGTATGGACCTAGCTTTGTGCATGGGGGAATTGTCATGCTGAACCAGGAAAAGGCCTTCCCTAAACTGTTGCCACAAAGTTGGAAGCACAGAATTTCTTAGAATGACATTATACAGTATACTGTAGCGTTAAGATTTCCCTTCACTGGAACTAAGGGGCCTAGCCTGAACCATGAAAAACAGCCCTAGACCATTATTCCTCCTCCATTAAACTTTATAGTTAGCACTATGCAGCGTTGTCCTGGCATCCGGCAAACTCAGATACGTCCGTCGGACTGCTAGATGTTGAAGCGTGATTCATCACTCCAGAGAACACGTTTCCACTGTTCCAAAGTCCAATGACAGGGAGCTTTAAACCACTCCAGCCGACGCTTGGCATTACGCATGGTGATCTTCAGCTTGTGTGCTGCTGCTCGGCCATTGAAACCCATTTCATGAAGCTCCCGACGAGCAGTTCTTGTACTGACGTTGCTTCCAGAGGCAGTTTCGAATTCGGTAGGGAATGTGGCAAACGAGGACAGACTATTTTTACTCGCTACATGCTTCAGCACTCGGCAGTCCCGTTCTGTGTGCTTCTGTAGCCTACCACTTCGCGGCTGAGCCGTTGTTGCTCCTAGACATTTCCACTTCACACTATCAAGGGCAGACATTTGACATCAGGGCAGACATTTGACGAACTGACTTGTTGGAAAGCTGGCATCCTATGACGGTGCCATGTTGAAAGTCACTGAGCTCTTTAGTAAGGCCATTCTACTGCTAATGTTTCTATGGAGATTGCATGACTGTGTGCTCGATTTTATACACCTGTCAGCAATGGGTGTGTGTATAGCCAAATCAACTAATTTGAAGGGTGTCCGCATACTTGTATACAGTTGAAGTCGGAAGTTTACATACACCTAAGCCAAATACATTTAAACTCAGTTTTTCCCAATTCCTGACATTTAATCCTAGTAAAAAATTACGTCAGTTAGGATCACCACTTTATTTTAAGAATGTGAAATGTCAGAATTATAGGAGAGAGAATTATTTATTTCAGCTTTTATTTCTTTCATCACATTCTCAGTGGTTCAGAAGTTTACATACACTCAATTAGTATTTGGTAGCATTGCCTTCAAATTGTTTAACTTGGGTCAAACATTTCGGGTAGCCTTCCGCAAGCTTCCCACAATAATTTGGGTGAATTTTGGCCCATTCCTCCTGACAAAGCTGGTGTAACTGAGTCAGGTTTGTAGGCCTTGCTCGCACACGTCAACACATTTTCTATAGGATTGAGGTCAGGGTTTCGTGATGGCCACTCCAGTATCTTGACTTTGTTGTCCTTAAGCCATTTTGCCACAACTTTGGAAGTATGCTTGGGGTCATTGTCCATTTGGAAGATCCATTTGCGACCAAGCTTTAACTTCCTCACTGATATCTTGAGATGTTGCTTCAATATATCAACATATTTTTCCTTGCTCATGAAGCCATCTATTTGTGAAGTGCACCAGTCCCTCCTGCAGCAAAGCACCCACACAACATGCTTCTGCCACCCCGTGTTTCACGGTTGGGATGGTGTTCTTCGGCTTGCAAGCATCCCCCTTTTTCCTCCAAACATAACGATGGTCATTATGGCCAAACAGTTCTATTTTTGTTTCATCAGACCAGAGGACATTTCTCCAAAAAGTATGATTTTTGTCCCCATGTGCAGTTGCAAATCATAGTCTGGCTTTTTTATGGCGGTTTTAGAGCAGTGGCTTCTTCCTTGCTGAGCGGCCGTTCAGGTTATGTCGATATAGGATTCGTTTTACTGTGGCTATAGATACTTTTGTACCGGTTTCCTCCAGCATCTTCACAAGGTCCTTTGCTGTTGTTCTGGGATTGATTTGCACTTTTCGCACCAAAGTACGTTCATCTCTAGGAGACAGAACGTGTCTCCTTCCTGAGCAGTATGATGGCGGCGTGGTCCCATGGTGTTTATACTTACGTACTATTGTTTGTACAGATGAGTGTGGTACCTTCAGGCGTTTGGAAATTGCTCCCAAGGATGAACCAGACTTGTAGAGGTCTACAATTGTTTTTGTTAGATATTGGCTGATTTCTTTAGAAGGTAGGACTTGAAATACATCCACTTGGTCACCTCCAATTGACTCAAATGATCTCAATTAGCCTATCAGAAGCTTTGAAAGCCATGACATCATTTTCTGGAATTTTCCAAGCTGTTTAAAAGCGCAGTCAGCTTAGTGTATCTAAACTTCTGACCCACTGGAATTGTGATACAGTGAATTATAAATTAAATAATCTGTCTGTAAACAATTGTTGGAAAAATGACTTGTGTTATGCACAAACCGACTTGCCAAAACTATAGTTTGTTATCGAGAAATTTGTGGAGTGGTTGAAAAACTAGTTTTAAAGACTCCAAACTAAGTGTATGTAAACTTCTGACTTCAACTATATATAGTGTATGTAGTCACCAAAGTCCTATCCCTGTAGCTGAAACCCTTTCAGATTGACCAAGACCATAAGCACTTGGTTCAGGTCCATTTCAACACATTGAAATATCCTATTTCCAATTGGAAAAGGTTTTGAATTGAACAAACCTCAAGGTTTACGTCTGACTACATCGTCAACTCGTACTACCCCCGAAGTGTGTGTGCTGTATCTTAGTGGGTGTCTAAATGTGCCTATGAGCAGCTGGCCTGCTCTCTGGCTTACATCTGTGGCTTTACATGACGACTCATCCAGATGTGATTGACGTCAGTCTCACGACATACAAGCCACCTTCAAACGGGAGTCCCCGCTTACAGACAGGACACACACACACTCTCTCCCTTTGATGTGGGAGCAGAGATCAGAGCCTCCCTGCCTTGGCTCTCCACCCCTCCCTCCCTCCCTCCACCCCACCCCTCCGTCTCTCCCTCCCTCCTTTAACCAAATGTTTACCGCTCCTGTTTTTTTCCCCTCATATGCCTCCATGCAGCCAATGCCACACCCTTCATTTTTTTCCTTTCTTAATTTTCTTTTACAAGGGAGTGTTTTTTCCACACAACATATTATCAACATTCCTCCCATAGACTGCAAAGACAGGGAAATCACTTTCAAGAAACAACTATTTGTATTTTCTCTCATGGCCAGCCATTTCACTTCCACTGATGACATCACAGTCTGTCAAACTTTGTGTCATTCACACAGAGAGCTTGACAGATAAATACTTGTCTTTTGCCTGATGAGCTTTTAATGAACTTCCATTTTCCTCCAAGAATGGCTGAATATCTCTCGCCGATCCAGTTTGTTCTTGATTTTAATGCACCTTGTTTGGACTGTGAGGTAGCAACAGTGTGATTTTTTTCCCCCCCTTTCCATTGGGAAAGAGCATGTTGATCCCATTCTAAGAGGACAGTAATGAAACACGGGAGAGAAAGAAGAGGGTCATACCACAGAGGTCAAGCCAGGGCTGGTCTCCTCTGACGGAGAGATTTGAGAGGACTAGCACTAGCTAATTGCTAACAGATACCCAGCACGCAAGCAGAGTCCTACCGGCTAAAGTTCCATACTGTAATACCCACCTGTAGAGATGGGGGGAAAGGGCTCATGCTGGAATACCACTTTTTTTCACTTCATGACACTTCATTCATTTTATGCCTTCTTGACTCCTCGCCTAGGTCATGGGATTGAGCAGAGCTGATGGTATCATAGTAAGTAGTCATGAGTTGCAGGTTGGCAATGTCCCAATCAGTAATGTTTGTGTCATAGCAAATGAAAGCAGATGGTAATACAGATGGGTGGTGGTTTGGGTGAGTTACTGCCATAGAAGAGCACTTCAAAACCAAGAGAAAAGCACTTCAGGTAAATGCAATACTTTTTAAAGAGCTTGGACTTTAATTTTCACAGAAGTTTCTTTCAACTGTCAACATTTGAGGGGTGTTATTTCCTCTCCAAAAGCACAAGAGTCCACGAGAGGCAGGGGTGAAAGTGAGTCCACGAGAGGCAGGGGTGAAAGTGAGTCCACGAGAGGCAGGGGTGAAAGTGAGTCCGCGAGTGGCAGGGGTGAAAGTGAGTCCACGAGAGGCAGGGGTGAAAGTGAGTCCACGAGAGGCAGGGGCGAAAGTGAGTCCACGAGAGTCAGGGGTGAAAGTGAGTCCACGAGAGGCAGGGGTGAAAGTGAGGTCACGAGAAGTAGGTTCCACACTAGATGTGAGAGGATTGAGCTGTGTAGCCATTGGGTTGTAGCACTCTCTTGACAGGCCTGAGCAGGGCCCACCACAGTAGCTTATCTACCTCTCCCAGTCGTCTGTCACAAGCGCCTCTGACGTCACGGCCCCGGCCAGAGTATATGGGTATACGGACGGTGGCATTCTGGAGCCGTTGTGGTGCTCATCTGATACATGGCTGCTTGTGTTTTACCACAGGACCACTGCTGGATAGGATAGGATCCTCCAGTTCCCCCTGGAGTAAGTGAAGCCAAAGCGTGTGAGTGGGTGTGTTTGTGGGAGGTGGGTGGGTGATACTGTACGGGTATGGGTGGTATGTGTGTGTACTTATTTGTATCTGTTATATCGGTTACTTCTACACTCTCACTCTTCATGTATACATCCTGTAGATTTTTGAAGCGGTTTTAATAGCAGAGTTTTTTTTTACCTCTGATTCTTGTTGGCTGGTACAGAGGCTTGTTCCGGTAAGAGTTCAGCCACAGTGCGGAACAGTATAGTCAGTTGGCGGTGAACAAAAGCAAAGGAGGACTATCTTTTGGCTTTGCTTTGGAGATCTTTCCAAAAGTTTCTCAGTTCCTTTAGTTCTTAACATTTCACTTTATTTATGATGTATGTGAGACAATATGAGTTCTATTATCTTATTGGCTCAAGTGGTACATTTAACTTTTGTTCAGCTGTGCCACACCAATTTACCAGGCCAAACATTCCCTTTTTTAAACCGCTAAATGTCATAAGCTCACATATTTGTCATATTAGGTTAATCTTCTTATCTGAATTACACTGTTTATAAAAAAATTATGATTCTTATAAAAAAAATCATATTATTCTTAATCCATTTGGTCAAGCCAGTTAAAGTCCTGAAGTATTGTGCATGTATATGGACGGTTACCAGTAAAGTTGGGTCTCTCTTACCCTGTTGACAGCGAGTCAAGTTGTGGTGTTTGGAGAGTCGCTCAGAGAGAAAAGAAATATCCACAGACGGTTCTCTGATGACTCCATGTCTGTTCTCGTGCAACAACTTCTCTTCAAGGGCTATTTTTAGAAAACATATGCTCATGGCTGTATCTTATGTTGCTGGATACAGAACGTTTTTCCCTTTTGGTCAACTTGGATGAATTGATACACAGTGAATGTATTATGTTGTGGGGTTCAATTTTGTTCTGCTGTTGAGATGATAAATAACATGTATAACATGTTTATCAGTATCCAGAAATGACTTATAAAGACCAGAAGCTAGACCAGATAAGAGAAGAATAGTCAGTAACCTATCTAAAAGACCTTTGGCTAGACCCGGTACAAAAGTATACAGGGCAAAGAGGTTTATATAGCCTCATTTACACGTTAACCATGGCGTTTGTGTTCAAACGTTGAGTGTTTGACATAGGTGTAATAGGAAGTGTTGAAATTGTTTACTCTAGACTGGCACGTGGGACCTCAAATAAAAAGTCAGTTTTGTGCTAATGCTCTGTCTTCATACGTAAGCTGTGTTTTAGATGTGCAGTTTCAAATACATTCTTTTTTTCTTGTTTTTGGTGGTGCACCGCGTTGTTTTGCTACGGGTGTCAGGTCGCGCACAATGGGGTGAGAGGTGCAACACTAACATCCCCCTTTCCCAAACCCCCCCCCCCCCCCCCCCAGTACAAAGCTTACGCATCACCAGGAACACACACACCAAAAAAAAGGTCCAGTCCTCTGTTTTCCAACATTCTCTGCCTCCACTCCCTTCTTTCCTGGCGTGTAAGGGCTGCGGGAACTTCCCCGAGACAAACACACACACTTTGATTGTCATAGGTCGGCGAGGCCCCAGGAGCTGGTTCTCACGCCACTCGGAAAGAAAACAGAAAGGGGATTGGACTTTTTATTAGCTAAAAGCGGTATTTGGGGAACGACCTTAATGTCCATTCTTCCTTTGTCTGAATGACACAGACCTGAAGGCTTCTTTGAGTTTCCTCTGAATCACTAGTCACTAGTAACCCCTACCTCCTTGTACAAATTACCTCGACTAACCTGTAACCCCTGTATATAGACTCGTTATTGTTATTTTATTGTGTTACTTCTTCTTATTTTTTAGTTTATTTGGTATACATTGTCTTAACTCTTTCTTGAACTGCACTGTTGGTTAAGGGCTTGTAAGTAAGAATTTCAAGGTAAGGTCAACACTTGAATCATGAGGGGGGCTTATCCTTTTATCCAGGAACTAATGGATTTGCTCTTTTTCCCACATTTGAAGAGGAAAGGAAACATGGAGGATTATCTTTGTGTTTGTGGAGATCAGATGACGTTTCGATATCACCGTTCCGGTTTAGTAAAAGATAGTCATTTAGTGATTAGTCTGCACCAAATGTTTGTGTGTGTGCATGTGTATATGTGCTAGTGGTCTCCTCGGGAGACACCCCAGAAGGGTGCGTACCACAGTGGGATACAGGGAGGCCTGTCTCCCACGAGTTCTGACGGTAGTCCAGACTCAAAGAGAAGGGAGAGGAGACACTGACTGACGTCAGAGCCTGAGAACAATGACAACACCAAGGTCACTATCGACAGTTATGACCTACCAGACAAAGAGCACCTCATAGAACATCACCATAATAAAAGATGATTGATTCAAAGGTTTATTCAGTGGAATGGCACAATTGGTTTAATGCTTGTGTGATACATAATACATATCCTCCATGTTGAGTGTAGTGTCTGTGTAACATCAGATTTTTTTTATTATACTTTTTTTGGTCCTTTACATGTTATACAAATTTACAGTAGCAAACACACTTATCCAGAGCAATTAGGGTTAAGTACCTTGCTCAAGGGCACATCGGCAGAGTTCACCTAGTTAGCTTGTGGATTCGAACCAGCAACCTTTCAGTTACTTGCCCAACCTCTTAACCTCTAGGCTACCACCCAATCCACATTGAGGCAAAAACTTCATCTTACCTGTTCTCTGGCTGACATTTAAGATGCATGTACTTTAAACAGTGGTCGAATTGCTCTGTGCTCTCTATAGAGACACTGGTGTGCTGGGGAACATGCACTGACTGGCACAGTGATGAGTTATATTTCTGTCTCCAGTAGATGGTGCTACCTGACACTCAGAAGCCCATTCTGTTTCCAGTATTTTTTACTTAACCTTTATTTAACTAGGCAAGTCAGTTAAGAACCTTATTTTTATTTTTTTTACAATGATGGCCAAACCCTCCCCTGACCCGGACAATTGTGCACCGCCTTATGTCACTCCCGATCACAGCCGGTTGTGATACAGCCTGGGATCGAACCAGGGTCTGCAGTGATGCCTCTAGAGCTGAGATGCAGTGTCTTAGACCGCTGCGCCACTCGGGAGCCCAGTAGAGGGAACTAACAGTATGAATACCACTGTTTATGGACACTTGTCCTCCCACTCAGTCTGATAATCCCAGGTTTTTCCTAGTGGCATTTCTTGAACTTTGCCCAGGTGGTTTTCTTGGGAAAATATGCGCCTTCATCTACCGCACTGTATTGCTTCTGGAAATAGAAGTGAGTGGGAACGTTGTTGAGAAGAGAAGCCGCCTGCAGCTGGGAAGGAGATCGCCACAGTCCATAAGTGTACTCTGATATCTCCAAGCCTCAGGCTCTGATAGTTTACTCAAACATTAACATTTCATGTGAATGATGTGGATTTCAGTTCTAATGGGCGAGTTTTGTTTCACGTGTGAGTGTTTTTGGGGGTTAATTCAGTTATTTTGGATAGAGCTATTCATAGCTGCTGATGCCATTGGCCCCGTGATTGATGACATCCCACCCTCAGAGATGGCCCAAATCGGATGCATCTTTGAAAATTAGATGAAGGGAAGGGTGAGAAAAAGGGAGGGAAGGGAGGAGGAGAGGTAGGGTAATAAGGCAAGCCCCTCCCCCTGGGGCTCTCCCCACCAATCAGGGAGGAAAGGGAGGAAGAGAGGTTGGGTAATAAGGCAAGCCCTGGCACTGATGCTTTTATACTGCAGCTCCTCCCCCTGGGACTCTCCTCACCAATCAGGTGGAGCTTGTTAAAACGCTGCATTGAGCCGTCGAAATGCAAACCTATCTTTCACTCTCTCTCTCTGTTGCTCTCCCTCTCATTGTTTCTGATTAATGATGTCAGTCACTGCCCGAGTATGGTGCAGGTTTGTTTTTAAATGTTAATTTAGGCAAAATACTGAGACTCGTTGTATTTAGGGTGCATACGTCACAACACAACACACCCCATACAGAGGCATGCAGGTTTGACTGCTGTTGTGAGAGGAATGAAATGCACTCGTACATCCACAGGTGGTTGTTGCAGGTACCTCGGAGACATTCAGCAATAGTTTTACTCAAAAGAAATTTGCACACCACACAGTGCTGGCTAATAATAACTGTTTGTGGAAATCATGACAACAAACAAATCTGCAGCACTTTCTATTCACTATGTGTTGAACTTGAAGTCGATTGAAAGGGTATGTACCGTATTGGGTGAGGGTTTCAGCCTAACGTAATTATATGAGACTCCAGCCAGGGGGGGGGTGGGGCATGCCGTATGTTTCAGGCTATGTATAGCCCTCTCGCATGTACCTCCATCAATGACAGAGGGCTATTCTTAGAACCACTCTCTCCCAACTCCACCTCAGCCTGACCTTGCAGCTGCCGCCTGTATACCGTGGCACCGCCCCCTGGAGCAACTCCGCTTCTGGAGTTGGATTGGACAAAGGAGAGTCACACAGGTCAGACGCACGGTCGCGTATTCCTACCAAAGAGCCTAAAGGAGGAGGATATTGTAGTATTAGAACTTCGTAAGCATTCACCTGCCGACTGCGGTATCTGTAAAGTCCCTGTTGTATTGGATATACTTTGCTCATGCAGAGCCTGTGGTTGATTGGTAACAATTCCGGCTCTTGACACATACTGTAGCTTAGATGACTTCCTTCCAGAGACTTTGGTTCAATCCCCACATCCAGCATTCCCTCTGTATCTCCCACTTGCCTTTCTCCTCCTCCGATCTCCTAACTGATCGTCTAATTGCATTCTCAAAATATGAAAAGGAGAGAGAGGAGTTCCACTGTCCCATCAAACAGTCAGCCCTATTATGAGATTGGATGACTATGGACTGATCACCCTGACATTTTGGGGTCAGGGTCTGGCTGTAGAGGTGGAGAGGTGCCAGCGGCGCCATTAGTTTTAGTGCTACCCAGGGCCCTGACAGAGGCGGAAGACTTTGGCACTCTGCTGACGTACGTGGTGAAGTCAGTGCTGACACTAGCGTGATTATGTTCAAATAAATGTTGTAGGGGGGGGGGGTTGTAGGGAATGGCTGCTGCTCTAGGCCTGCTATCACTAGGTCAGCTCTTTTCTATTCTCAATATACTGTGTATTAGCTATGAGGCAGGCAGAGATTGGTCAGTGGTGTTTTTTGACGACGATAACTACAAGGATGATTTCGGATTGAAGATTCACACATTTTGTCAGACTTCCAAACCTCTGTCATCACACTGGACAGAATAAAAGAAGGGACAATGACATCTTGTCTTCCTGCTCCGCTGCTCCAGACACCTATTCACATGAATCTTCCCTTCTCTTTCTCATCTCTCACCCTAAGTTTTGATGTGGAGAATGGGCTGCCGGTGGGACGCAGCCCTCTGGACCCCCAGGCCAGCCCCAGCTCCGGCCTGGTCCTGCAGGCCAACTACCCCCACAGCCAGCGCCGCGAGTCCTTCCTCTACCGCTCCGACTCAGACTTCGACCTCTCACCAAAAGCCATGTCCCGCAACTCCTCCATGGCCAGTGAGCTGTAAGTACCATTGGACCAAAGTGATGCATGCCCCTCCTAACCTTACCCCTTCTCCAGGGACTGACTCTCTCTCTCTCTCTCTCTCTCTCTCTCTCTCTCTCTCTCTCTCTCTCGCTCTCGCTCTCTCGCTCTCTCTCTCGCTCTTTCTGAATATTTTTTTCGGACCTTTTTGTCTCTCTTTTTGCCATTGTTGCTCCCCCCCAACCTTGATGTTTCACTAACCAATACATGTCTACTCTCTTATATTTATACTGTCATAGCTAACCCTATGATTCCCACAGAGGTCCCTAAAAACGTAACCTTCCTGTCTCATATTGTTGATGTTTGTTTCTGGAGATCGGAGGCCATGTCACAGTCTGTTTACCCATGTCAAGTCTAGCTTAGTCACTGGACTCTCGCTCTATTTATTTAAAGGGAAGAGGGCTTGAAGCACTGGGAAGTCGGTTGGCTGCCGCGGTGAGAGATGCGTGTGACACATTTTTTCTATTTAACTTCCCCTTTAAGGACCCACTGCGTTTTTAGGTTTCAGACACTTCCTGCCCTCACAAACCCCTTAACCCCTCCACACACCCCCACCCACCTCCTGCCCCAACACATAACCTTTAACCCCCCCAGCCCATACACACACACATGCACGCATCCCTCACCCCCTTTTCCTCCCGAACCATCCCAAAAGAAAAACCCCACAGGCCTTGCATCTGAGTTGAGCCTGCTGCTGTTTGGGTGCTGCATGGATAGCCTGCGGCCTATAATCTTAACAGAAATGCTCGACCACAAGACCACACATTATGTGCATGATAATATATAAAGCACAATTTCAAAGGATTTTGTTTGTTTTTCCCACAGTTCTCACAGTCAGTTGTGTGCATGTCACTTGTTTCCTCTCCATGTGTCCAATGTGTTAACTGATACAGGATATATGGGTGTTCAGGCTGCATCTAGGACGCCCATTGCTTAACACTCAGGGCGTACCATAGAGCCCCAGTATACAGTATATTATATCAATATTGCCCTTGTAAGATGGTGATGTTCTGTTCTTCACCTATTTGTTGAAGATGTAGTATCTAACCCAGTGTTTTTGTTTTCTTCTGTCCGTTTAGACATGGAGAAGACATGATTGTGACACCATTTGCACAGGTCAGTGCTACGTTCATGCGTTTTCTCTTTAAGTGCATGGTAATATTGTGTGCAGTACAGTGAGCCAGCCTTTATGTACTTCTTTGCGTGGAAAATCATATGATGCACAGTGCTGTCTTGGTGGTGTTTTAAGTGGTAGGGCGCCATTCATTACACACAAACACACACACATGAAATACTTGATTTGAAACAAAGCACATTACAGTCGGGAAGGATTCAAACATTTCAAAAGTCTGAACACACGGGCCTACTTTAACGTAGCTGTGACGACATCTGTGTGCCAGCGATACTCTTCCAACCCAGACCACCGGCTTTTGCTGCAATAACCCGTCTGCACGTAGTGCGTGTCATTGTGTGTCACAACTCAACTAGGGTTACAAAACAAGTGAGGAGTCCAATATTGACATGCGTCGTAAGCAGAGCCGGACAGATGTCAAATCTTCAAGGGTTTGGAAAGGAGAGATCTTTTATGTGCCGGCTGCCCCCTTGATTTTTCACCGGGGTGACATTTTGAACTCGGAGCAGTCTTGAGTTGCAACATGAAGGCACACAAAGTCCCTGAGACAGGTGTTTAGGGATGTTTTGTACCCCTGTGCATTTCTGTGTCTCACTAGAGCTCACGTGTGTGATAGGTATATAATACCTGAGTGGCGGCAGGTAGCCTAGCGGTAAAGAGTGTTGGGCCAGTAACGGAAAGGTCGCTGGTTTGAATCCCCATGCTGACTAGGTGAAAAAGCTGTCGATGTGCCCTTGAGCAAGGCACTTAACCCTAATTTCTCCACTAAGTCGCTTCGGATAAGAGCGTCTGCTAAATTACTAAAATGTACAATTATGTACGACCTGCACATGCCAAAGACAGAGCCATTAGCCTGGTCCCAGTACTTTTTGTGCAGTATAGCCAACTGGTCATTGTCACGATAGGTGCAGGCTATACAGCCCAAACAGATCTGGCACCAGGCTACAGAGCCATAGGCAGAGTTTGATCAACTACCCTCTATGTTGGCATCAAAATTCCAAAACCGTAACATTCTGATTTTCGTTTGATTGTCTTGGGACAGACATAGCTCCCATTTAAAAATCGAAAAAAACGCAAACAAAATCTTATGTTTTAGGAAATCCGGATATTGTGCGTAGAATATCATGGACGTAATGCATCATACCACTAAGTCTCCCTTCCCCCCCCTCTCTTTAGGTGCTCGCCAGTCTCCGAACAGTCAGAAGCAACTTTGCCGTCATAACTCATCTGCAGGATAGGCCCAACAGGCGGCCGTCAGGCAGCAACACTCCCTCAATGCCTACTCATACCAATCCAAGCATACCGGGTCAGTAGGTTATGCATCTGATTATACCTCTTACATTACTTCACAACAATTGGTTTTGTTGTTCCCTAGTGTCTGCTGCACTCTGTGAAAATAGTAAGTTCACAAGAACTGAAAATACAGCTTGCCCTACGATCTAACCGTAAGATTGGTTTGATGTTACTGCCATAATTGCAAGTATTGCGTATCTGTCAGCTTTACGTTGGTAAGGGCAGTGCAGTGAGAATGAAAAGATGTAAAGAGACATACAGAATAAATATCTGTCTCTATATCCATCCTTTTGGGAGGGGGGGGGGGGGGGCACTGGTCCTATTTTCTATGGCAATCCAAAATGTCATAGCTCGATACAAGTACTCATTTGTAGTATTTGAAGCTGCCATGGTTTAAGAATGATTTTTCACTGATAACAAACCAGAGAAAATATGCAATAGATGTCTAGACAATGAATTGTGTAGTCTCTGGTTTGAGATGGAGCCTTAGAGTCTGATGCCAGATAACTGAACACAGGGGTCGGGGCCACAGTCTGTGGGACTAGGGTAAAATAAAGAGAAAGTGGTTATAGCCATGGGTGGTAGGGGTGCTGAGGGTGCTGCAGCACCCCCTGAAAAATCTGATTTAATAAAATCAAAAAAAAAAAATTGAAGTAAATGTTTTTTTAACGTCAGTAGTACACTGGGCATTTACTACTCCTGTATTAGCGGACCAATATAGACGTCTGTAGCGGGCAAAAAATGGTTTTAGCATCTCAGCTTTGGCAAAAAAAAAAAGTTTTTAAGATAATTAAGAAAGTTATCTTGCAGGGGTCAACAGTCAACAGAGTTGTTGCCCTGTCCCTTTCTCTGTGATCATCATTCTAATGGAATCCAGAAAGAACAAAACTCTTGTCCTCAAACATTTACATCAAAAGGTGCAAAGTTATGGGAAATTACCCAAAACATCCACATCAAATTACATTTCTTGATCAAATTACATGCAAAACAATCCATTTTTGTTCAGTATTAATTTACCATCCTTACAAACCACTTAATGTAAATGTGCATTACTGTATTGTACATATGCTGGTCATCTAGGTTTGTACCTGTAGACTTTCCCTCACCATGATGAAAAACAATGTACAATACAGTAATTGAGTACATTGAGGCATTAAGTGGTTTGTGATGATGTGGCTCAGTTGGTAGAGCATGGCGCTTGGAACAGTAGGGTTTTGGGTTCGATTCCCACGGGGGGACCAATATGAAAAAGTATGAAAATGTATGCACTCACTACTGTAAATTGCTCTGGATAAGAGTGTCCCCCCCCCCCCTGTTTGAGGGTTTGGACATGAACCAAAGGATCTGAGGCTCAGTCTAGACTAGGGCCTGGATGGGATGGTCTCTGGTGGTCTCTCTCAGGGCTTTAACAGCATAATGACCTTTGACCCCCTCAGAGGAGCCCTACCAGAAGCTGGCCATAGAGACACTGGAGGAGCTGGACTGGTGTCTGGACCAGCTGGAGACCCTGCAGACCCGTCACTCAGTCAGCGAGATGGCTTCCAACAAGGTGAGCTGTGTTGCATTTGAACTGATCCTCATCTACAGTAACAACCTGAAATTGATTGCTGATCCTCATCTACAGTAACAACCTGGGAATGATTGCTTTAAAGCAGTGTTATTCAAGCTTTTTCAGCAGGGACCCCATTTTTTCCCCCAAGAATTTCTCGCGACCCCACCCCACCCCAAATCTGATGACACAACCGTAAAATTGGTCAATTTTGATTTTTACATCAACAAATAACCTTCAATTCATTGCATTTGAATCTCTTATCAACATGAAAAGAAACCAATAAATACATTTTTACTCAATAATTATTTATATTTTTTCTCAAATTATCTTTCTCAAAAACATTTGTATATTATCCCATACAATAACGTGACCCCACTGCACTTCCCCCGTGAACCCACTAAAGGTCGCGAACCCAACTTTGAATACCATTGCCACAGCACCTTTCATCTCCCTCATAAGTATCACATTGCCCTGTGTTCATGTCGATCACATGTCTTATGTTTAAGATTTACAAAGTGATGTTATTCTTTACCTGTACAGTATATTAGATTGGAGAATTGAGTACCTGGTGTAGCATATGCTGTTTTCCTTAATGCATCAGGACAGTGGTTGATTGAAGTGATATGATGCTTTTGTTTGCTATGCCATCTCAATAGCTTTTGAAAATGGCACAGTATACAGTGCATTTGTAAAGTATTCAGACCCCTTGACTTTTTTCACATTTTGTTACATTACAGCCTTATTCTAACATGGATGAATCTACACACAATACACCATAATGACAAAGCGAAAACAGGTATTTAGAATTTTTGCAAATGTATTAAAAATAAAGGTATTCAAACCCTTTGCTATGAGAAGCGAAATTGAGCTCAGGTGCATCCTGTCTCCATTGATCATCTTTGAGATGTTCTACAACTTGAGGTCCCACAGTTGACAGTGCATGTCAGAGCAAAAACCAATCCATGAGGTCGAAGGAATTGCCCGTGCAGCTCCGAGACAGGATTGTGTCTGGGGAAGGGTACCAAAACATTTCTGCAGCATTGAAGGTCCTCAAGAACACAGTGGCCTCCATTTTTAAATGGAAGAAGTTTGGAACCACCAAGACTATTCCTAGAGCTGGCCCCAAAGCCAAACTGAGCTCAGAGAGGTGACCAAGAACCCGATGGTCACTCTGACAGAGCTCCAGATTTCTTCTGTGGAGATGGGAGAACCCTCCAGAAGGACAACCATCTCTACAGCACTACACCAATCAGGCCTTTATGGTAGAGTGGCGAAATGGAAGCCACTCCTCAGTAAAAGGCACATGACAGCCCTCTTGGAGCCAAAAGGCACCTAAAGGACTCAGACCATGAAAAACAAGATTATCAGGTCTGATGAAACCAAGATTGAACTCTTTGGCCTGAATGCCAAGCGTCACGTCTGGAGGAAACCTGGCACCATCCCTACACTGAATCATGGTGGTGGCAGGATCTTGCTGTGGGGATGTTTTTCCGTGGCAGGGACTGGGAGACTAGTCAGGATCGAGGAAAAGATGAACGGAGCAAAGTACTGAGAGATCCTTGATGAAAACCTGCTCCAAAGCTCTGACTGGGGCGAAGGTTCAACTTCCAACAGGACAACGACCCTAAGCACACAGCCAAGACAACGCAGGACTGGCTTTGGGACAAGTCTCTGAATGTCCTTGAGTGGCCCAGCCAGAGCCCGGACTTGAACCCGATCTAACATCTCTGGATAGACCTGAAAATAGCTGTGCAGTGACACTCCCCATCCAACCTGACAGAGCTTGAGAGGATCTGCAGAGAAGAATTGGAGAAACTCCCCAAATACAAGCGTGCCAAGCTTAGGTATCGTCATACCTAAGACTCAAGGCTGTAATCACTGCCAAAGGTGTTTCAACAAAGTACTGAGTAAAGGGTCTGAATACTTTTATGTAAATGTCATATTTAAGTTTTTTATTTTTGATACATTTGCAAAAATGTCTAAAAACCTATTTTTTCTTTGTCATTATGGGGTATTGTGTATAGATTTAATACATATTAGGCTGTAACGTAACAACATTTTGAAAAGTTCAAGGGTTCTGAATACATTCTGAATGCACTGTAACAGCTGGAATGTCAAGGAAATGTCTAAAATACATTAATAACAATAATAGATTTAATTTGTATAGCGATTTTCTGTTCTGGGTGGAAGATCTTCCACAGTCATCCACAGAGGGAGGTGGAAGTCCAACGGGTCACAACATATGTCTGATCCACTCTCCATGCGCACCTTCCTGTGGAGGCCCAGATGAAGGGTTGAGCTGGGGGGAAACGATGGTCAGATCCAGGGGGGAAACTAGTCAGAAGCCAGGACACCTTTCCATCCCCAGTCGTAGACTCCTTGGTAAACTCCTCCGAAAAACATGTAGCACCCACCTGCGTGAAGCCATGCAGCCACTAAGCTTAAGGCGCTTGAAGCTCACTACAGTCAACACTACAGTCCACCTTGAAATAAACCATTGTGGAAAAACTTTAGGGATCCTCTGCCATATTCAACAGTCTCCAAGCCTCTGTCATCTCGTTGTTTCAAATGAAAACAGTTAGATGGCTAGATAGCTAAATAGCTAGCTTCTCAGTTCAGTTGCTAAAATAACTGACTTGCCAGTCTTGCACTGCTGTGGATCAATATATAAATACAACATGCAACAATTTCAAAGATTTTACTGACTTGCAGTTCATATAAGGAAATCAGTCAATTGAAATACTTTCATTAGTCCCTAATCTATGGATTTCACATGACTGGGAATACAGATATGCATCTGTAGGTCACAGATACTTTTTTTTAAAAGGTAGGGGAGTTTATCAGAAATCCAGTCATATCTGGTGTGACCACCATATGCCTCATGCAGTGCGACACATCTCCTTCGCATAGAGTTGATCAGGCTGTTGATTGTGGCCTGTGGAATGTTTTTCGACTCCTCTTCAATGGCTGTGCAAAGTTGCTGGATATTGGCAGGAACTGGAACACGCCATCGTTCAGGTCCATCCAGAGCATCCCTAACATGCACAATGGGTGACATGTCTGGTGAATACGCAGGCCATGGAAGAACTGGGGAATGTTCAGTTCCCAGGAATTGTGTACAGATCCTTGTGACATGGGGCCGGCCGTGCATTATCATGCTGAAACATGAGGTGATGGCAGTGGATGAATGGCACGACAATGGGCCTCAGGATTTTGTCACGGTATCTCTGTGCATTAAAATTGCCATCGATAAAATGCAATTTGGTTCGTTACCCGTAACCCCACCGCCACCTTGGGGCACTCTGTTGACATCAGCAATCCGCTTGCCCACACAACGACATACACATGGTCTGCAGTTGTGAGGCTGGATGGATGTACCGCCAAATTCTCTAAAATGACGTTGGAGGCAGCTTATAGTAGAGAAATTAACATTACATTCTCTGGCCGTCAGCATGCCAATTGCACGCTCCTTCAAAACTTGAGACTGTGGCATTGTGTGCCAAAATTGCACAATTTAGAGTGGCCTTTTTATAGTCCCCAGCACAAGGTGCACCTTTCTAATGATCATGCAGTTTAATCAGCTTCTTGATATGCCACACCTGTCAGGTGAATGGATTATCTTGGAAAGGAGGTATGCTCACTAACAGGGATGTAAACAAATTTGTGCACAACATTTTTGAGAAATAAGCTTTTTGTGCATATGGAACATTTCTGGGATATTTTATTTCAGCTCATGAACCATGGGACCAACACTTAAATGTTGCATTTATATTCTGGTTCAGTGTATATACAATCAAAACTTAATTACCTAAAAAAAAATGTTTTATCTAAAATTCTGTCCAGAAACGCCTACAACTATTAAAATATGTTCAATATTTACAGAGCTTTCTGCGTATGCGACCTCACAGCGCCATGGCAACCACAGATTCACAGATATGACCACTTCACAGATATGACCATTATTTGGACCCTCCACCAAGCAGGTCGGTTCTTGTTGCGTTGCAGTATTTACATTTTTACAGATGTAGGCAGTTGAACTGCTGTTGCATTCTCCCTCTGCTTAATATTTGGGCATACAACGAGCATTGGGCTGATGCACATGCCCTCCCATTCAGACACAAACACACACCAACACATGAATGGAGCCCATCCTTCCTATTGAAGGAGTTAACCAGTCGCATGGATTCCCATCCCTTCTTTCCACTACACTCCTCCTGGATGCATTATGTATCCCCCTCTCTCTCTCAGCCTCCACCTCTCACACTCCCCTCCCCTTTACACCCACAACCAATCATATCCCTTGCATCCCTTCAGCCTGTGTAGCTGATTGGCTAGGGGGCATCCCACATGTAGGCAGTTCAAGGGGAGATACACACAAGGAGGGAGAGACTTTCCTCGCTCATACTCTCCCTATCCCTCCCTCCCTCCATCCATCTCTCACTCCTTCCCCTCGGTCTCTGTATTTACATTGAGAGTGGGATGGTGGATGAAGGAGCAGCAGTCAGCCATGCGCTCTGGTGTCCTGCACCTAGCTGGACTGTCTGTCCCCTTGCTCTGCATCGCCCGTCCCCCATGTCCCCTCTGTGCCCTCTGTCCTCCTTACTCAGCTCAGGGCTACGGGCACACCTCGTGTTTGGCTGACGACTGTTAGATCTTTTCCCCTCTTTCAATCTCGGACCTACGGACTGTCAGGTTGTGACAGAACTGTAAACCCATCGAATCTGCTACTGGATTTTATTCATCCGAGTTGGTTTTTACTGCTCACTCGTCTTTGTTTTTGATTTAACATGTGTCCACTGGGTTGGCCGAAGTCACTTTGTTCTCTGTGTCTTGGACACTCATACAGGTGAGTGCACGGGAATGTGTGTGGGCTCAAGGTGTAAGGGTGTCAGAATTTCATTTTCTGTTATTGCATTGCAAACTTCTTAATGGGTCTGCATAACGATAAGTGTGCTTTGGTGCACTGTAGAACAGTATGTTTTTGGATGTATCTGTGTTTTAGCATATTATGTCAGTGAGATGGTACACTACAAAAGTATGTGGACACCTGCTCGTTGAACATCTCATTCCAAAATCATGGGTATTCATATGGAGTTGGTCCCCCCTTTGCTGCTATAACAGCCTCCACTCTTCTGGGAAGGCTTTCCACTAGATGTTGGACCATTGCTGTGTGGACTTTCATTCTGCCACAAGAGCATTAGTGAGGTCAGGTATTGATGTCAGGCGATTAGGCCTAGCTCGCAGTCGGCGTTCCAATTCATCCCACACGTGTTCGATGGGATCAGAGCTCTGTGCAGGCCAGTCAAGTTCTTCTACACTGATCTCGACAAACATTGGGTCAGGGCTCTGTGCAGGCCAGTCAAGTTCTTCCAGACCGATCTCGACAAATCATTTCTGTATGGTCCTCACTTTGTGTATAGGGGCATTGTCATGCTGAAACAGGGAAGGGCCTTCCCCAAACTGTTGCCACAAAGTTGGAAGCACAGAATCATCTAGAATGCCATTCTATGCTGCAGTGTTAAGATTTCCCTTCACTGGAACTAAGGGGCCTAGCCCGAACCATGAAAAACAGCCCCAGACCATTATTCCTCATCCACCAAACTTTACAGTTGGAACTATTTATTGGGGCAGGTAGCGTTCTCCTGGCAACCGCCAAATCCAGGGTTGTCCGTTGGACTGCCAGATGGTGAAGCGTGATTCATCACTCCAGAGAACCCGTTTCCACTGCTCCAGAGTTCAATGGCAGAGAGCTTTTACACTCCAGTAGACGCTTGGCATTACGCGTGGCGAGCTTCGGCTTGTGTGCAGTTGCTCGGCCACGGAAACCCATTTCATAAAGCTCCTAACAAACCAGGAATTTGACAAACTGACTTGTTGGAAAGGTGGCATCCTATGACGGTGCCACGTTGAAAGTCACTGAGCTTTTCAGTACGGGCCATTCTACTGCCAATGTGTGTCCGTGGAAATTGCAAGGCTGTGTGCTCAATTTTATACACCATAACAAATAGCCGAATCCACTAGTTTGAATGAGTGTCCACATACTTTTGGCTACGTAGTGTATAAAACTGCCTATTATTGTCTAGACAAGTTCTCACATATTGTGTGTGTACACACATGCCTGTTTCCCTTTGAGTACACTACACTTTTCATCCTGTATGTCTCAGTGTGTGTACATGCACCGTCTCCTTTAACTTCTTATGGCTGCAGGAGCAGTATTGAGTAGCTTGGATGAAAGGTGCCCAGAGTAAACTGCCTGCTCCTCAGTCCCAGTTGCGATATATGCATATTATTATTAGTATTGGATAGAAAACACTCTGTTTCTAAATCTGTTTGAATGATGTCTGTGAGTATAACAGAACTCATATGGCAGGCAAAAACCTGAGAAGAAATCCAAACAGGAAGTGGGAAATCTGAGGTTGGTCGATTTTCAACCCAGCCCCTATTGAATATGCAGTGGGATATTGGTTATGTTGCACTTCCTAAGGCTTCCACTAGATGTCAACCGTCTTTAGAAACTTGTTTGAGGATTCTACTGTGAAGTGGGACCGAATGAGAGAGGATTGAGTCATAGGTCTGCCAGCAGTCACGCGCTGGCATTTCACATGAGAGGTAGCTGCGTTCCTTTGCTTTTCTGAAGACAAAGGAATTCTCCGGTTGGAATATTATTTAAGTTTTATGTTAAAAACATCGAAAAAATTGATTCCATACATCATTTGACATGATTCTATGGACAGTAACGGAACTTTTTGACATTTCATCTGCAACTAGGTAACGCGCTTCATGACTTTGGATTTGTTTACCAAACATGCTAACAAAAGTAGCTCTTTGGACAGAAATTAGGGACGTTATTGAACAAATCAAACGTTTAATGTGGAACTGGAATTCCTGGGAGTGCATTCGAATGAAGATCATCAAAGGTAAGTGAATATTTATAATGCTATTTATGACTAGTGTTGACTACCCAATATGGCGGATATCTTTTTGGCTGCTTTGTTGTCTGAAAGCTGTACTCCGATTATTGCATGGTTTGCTTTTTCCGTAAAGCTTTTTTAAAATCTGATACAGCGGTTGCATTAAGGAGAAGTGCATCTATATTTCCATGTCTAACAATTGTATTTTCATCGACATTTATAATGAGTATTTCTGTAAAATGATGTGGCTCACTGCAATATCACCGGATGTTTTTGGAACTAGTGAACATAACGCGCAAATGTATACTGAGATTTTTTTAAATAAATTGAACACTTTGGTGGGATTAACAACAATATTACCTTTAAATGGTATAAGATACATGTATGTGTGAGGAATTTTAATTATGAGATTTCTGTTGTTTGAATTTGGCGCTCTGCACTTTCACTGGCTGTTGTCATATCAATCCCGTTAACGGGATTGCAGCCCTAAGAAGACCATATGGTGGTTTGTATGGCTGGCGTTGTGCGCTCCGCCATCTCGTACCCACGTGATTACATAATGGGCTGAGCCCAGCTGAAGACGTTGTGCCCTACCCTCCCTTCCCAAATGCCCTGCGCTCACTCTCAATGAACCACTCACTGAGCACTGCTGCCTCTGTGTACCATGATTCACCATGGCAACCACACCGCTCTGTTTGAAAAATAATGTTCCCCTTCTTTCTGTCTGGACTGTGTGCTGCACTGTCGGCTAGTGATATGGCTATACTTCCCTGGTTTTTCCATTTATCCCCATTCATGGAACGACTGTGTCCCTGCAGATGGAAAATACCAACAGAGCTAATTCAGCTAAACATGGTGCAATATTTGTTGTGCATGTGTTTAGTATGAAATAAACAACAACAACAACTAAATGTGTGATGCACTGAAATAGACTTGGGGTTTGTATGAGGTTGTGTCATGATAGAAGTTAATGATTCATTTTATGGTCTTATTGAAATAATTGTGTATTACTTGACTACTATTAGTCTATTGATATCACACATTTATTTTGATGTGATCAAGGAAATCACTACTGTCATTTGATTTACTTGTTAGTTACTCCTGACACTTAAATGTGTGGTGTAAAAAAGTCACACCAAACATCATGTAAAAATATTTTGGGGGCCATTTTGAACTCTCATTTTGTTTTATTAATTTATCATTTCACAAATTGTTTATGCAAAAAGAGATAAGTCAGTCATCCACATTAAAGTGTGTGAAGAACTCTAATGCGGGTACACTTGTTCTACTGAGGCATTTTCTACTTTCCACACTGTACAGTATGTCCATGTATGAACTTGTGTCACTGATGCCTGGTGTCTGATCTTGTCCCCCAGTTCAAAAGGATGCTGAACAGAGAGCTCACCCAGTTGTCAGAAACCAGCCGGTCAGGAAACCAAGTCTCAGAGTTTATCGCCAACACTTTCCTAGGTGAGTGACAACAGCGCTCCTGAACAGGCATTAAAATGGCCATGCAAGGTATTTATTTTAACCCTACTGCCAAATAGGAATTAATGTAAAGCATTCATCCTGCTCAAATTCTGTTACATAATACAATATTTATTTGCTTTATAAGGCGTTATACAGCCTTGGTCATAATGCTCTATAAATGTAGTCAAAGATGTTCATGAGTTGTGCATTATTATGCATAGCTCATAAGGTATTATAAATGCACTTATAATGCATTATGAAGAGGGTATTCATAGGAAATTGTCACAGACAGGCCATATCTATGAAAGGAATCGCAGGATGACAAACACATGGTACAAGTGGCAATAAGAAGGCCTCCTCACAGAGACACCTTCACTCATGTTCTCCCAGGCCTTGAACCAGGAGACTTGAAGCCCCACCCCATAGCACTCCACTATATACCATTCCCACTGGTCACAGGTGCAGTTCGTCACCTGTGATGAGGGAAGAGAGAGAGGCAACAAAGAGAGAACAAATGATAGCACGACATAATGACATTTCATCTCACATTCATGCAAATACTTAAGAATAATGTATCAGGGTGAAATGATGAAAGTATGCATATAACTGTACGTTGATGAAATATGGATTCTGATCAGTAAAATAAAGGACAAACATTCATACATCCACTCTCATACTCAGCGCCCCCTTATAGATGTTATTTTTATTTAACTAGGCAAGACGCTTAAGAACAAACTCTTATTTACAACGACGGCCTACCCCGGCCAAACCCGGACGACGCTGGGCCAATTGTGCGCCACCCTATGGGACTCCCAATCACGGCCGGATGTGATACAGCCTGGATTCGAACCAGGGACTGTAGTGACGCCACTTGCACTGAGATGCAGTGCCTAGCACTGCTGCGCCACTCTAGATAGAGATAGCAGGCACCCATAAGTATTCAGACCCTTTACTCAGTAATTTGTTGAAGCACATTTCGCACCTTTCACAGCGAAGCACCTTTCACAGCCTCGAGTCTTCTTTGGTATGATGCTACAAGCTTGTCACAGCTGTATTTTGGGAGTTTGTCCCATTCTTCTATGTAGATCCTCTCAAGCTCTGTCATGTTGGATGGGGAGCATCGCTGCACGGATATTTTCAGGTCTCTCCAGAGATGTTAGATCGGGTTCAAGTCCGGGCACTGGCTGGGCCACTCAAGAACATTCATAGACTTGTCCCGAAGCCACTACTGCGTTGTCTTGGCTGTGTGATTAGGGTCCTGTTGGATGGTGAACCTTCGCCCCAGTCTGAGGTCTTGAGTGCTCTGGAGCAGGTTTTCACCAAGGATCTCTCTGTAATTTGCTTTGTTCATTTTTCCCTCAATCCTGACTAGTCTCTCAGTCCTTGCCACTGATAAATATCCCCACAGCATTATGCTGCCACCACCATGCTTCACTGTAGGGATGGTGCCAGGTCTCCTCCAGACGTGACGCTTGGCATTCAGGCCAAAGAGTTCAATCTTGGTTTCATCAGACCGCAGAATCTTGTTTCTCATTGTCTGAGAGTCCTTCTGGTGCTTTTGGCAAACTCCAAGTGGGCTGTTTTGTGCCTTTTACTGAGGAGTGGCTTCTGTCTGACCACTCTACCATGAAGGCCTGATTGGTGGAGTGCTGCAGAGAAGGTTGGACTTCTGGAGGGTTCTCCCATCTCCACAGAGGAACTCTGGAGCTCTGTCAGAGTGACCATCGGGTTCTTGGTTACCTCCGTGACCAAGGGCCTTCTCCCCCCGATTGTTCAGTTTGGCCGGGCGGCCATCTCTAGGAAGAGTCTTATTGGTTCCAAACTTATTCCATTTAAGAATTTTGGAGGCCACTGTGTTCTTCGGGACCTTCAATGCTGCAGAAATGTTATGTTACCCTTCCTCAGATCTGTGCCTTGACACAGTCTCAGAGTTCTACTGACAATTCCTTCGACATCTTGGCTTGGTTTTTGCTTTGACATGCACTGTCAGCTGTGGGACCTTATATGGACAGGTGTGTGCCTTTCCAAATCATGTCCAACCAATTTAATTTACCACAGGTGGACTCCAATCAAGTTGTAGAAGCATCAAGGATGATCAATGGAAACAGGATGCACTTGAGCTCAATGTCAAGTCTCATAGCAAAGGGTCTGAATACTTATGTAAATAAGGGATTTCTGTTTTTTATTTTTAATACATTTGCAAAAAGAATTCTAAAAAAGTTTTGCTCTCATTATGGGGTATTGTGTGTAGATTGAGTTTTAAAAAATTGTTAGATCCATTTAAAATAAAGCTGTAAAGTAACAAAATGTGGAAAAGGGGAAGAGGTCTAAACATTTTCCTAATGTACCGTACAGTATATAATGTGTTGGAGTACTGAACAGTCCAACATATTCAGAGGGTGAACATAGGTTGCACAGTGTTTGGTTACATAGGAGCAGAGGTGCAACTTTTGTTTTAGAAGTGGGGGGGGGGGGGGACACAACCTGGTGTGGGGTCTGGGGGAACTCTGGAGCCCCTGTCAGTTTTGGGGGGCATTTAAAGCTCATTTCCTGCATTTCTACACAAACTAATATGACCCTTTTTGGGTAATTTTGTGGTCACTTATTGTAAATAAGAATATAATATGTTTCTAAACACTTCTACATGAATGTGGATGCTACTGCACAAATATCATACCCCCCAAAAATGCTCACCTCCCCTGTTATTGTAATGGTTAGATGTTAGCATGTCTTGGGGGATATGATATTTGTGCGCCTAACTTTCTCACTCGTCATTATTCACGATTAATTCAGGATTATCCATAGCGTCCACATTAATGTAGAAGTGTTTAGAAACATATTATATAGTTGAAGTTGGAAGTTTACATACAGTGGGGCAAAAAAGTATTTAGTCAGCCACCAATTGTGCAAGTTCTCACACTTAAAAAGATGATAGAGGCCTGTAATTTCGATCATAGGTACACTTCAACTATGACAGACAAAATGAGGGGAAGAAAATCCAGAAAATCACATTGTAGGATTTTTAATGAATTTATTTGCAAATTATGATGGAAAATAAGTATTTGGTCACATACAAACAAGCAAGATTTCTGGCTCTCACAGACCTGTAACTTCTTCTTTAAGAGGCTTCTCTGTCCTCCACTTGTTACCTGTATTAATGGCACCTGTTTGAACTTGTTATCAGTATAAAAGACACCTGTCCACAACCTCAAACAGTCACACTCCAAACTCCACTATGGCCAAGACCAAAGAGCTGTCAAAGGACACCAGAAAAAAATTGTAGACCTGCACCAGGCTGGGAAGACTGAATCCGCAATAGGTAAGCAGCTTGGTTTGAAGAAATCAACTGTGGGAGCAATTATTAGGAAATGGAAGACATACAAGACCACTGATAATCTCCCTCGATCTGGGGCTCCACACAAGATCTCACCCCGTGGGGTCAAAATGATCACAAGAACAGTGAGCAAAAATCCCAGAACCACACGGGGGGACCTAGTGAATGACCTGCAGAGAGCTGGGACCAAAGTAACAAAGCCTACCATCAGTAACACACTACGCCGCCAGGGACTCAAATCCAGCAGTGCCAGACGTGTCCCCCTGCTTAAGCCAGTACATGTCCAGGCCCGTCTGAAGTTTGCTAGAGAGCATTTGGATGATCCAGAAGAAGATTGGGAGAATGTTATATGGTCAGATGAAACCAAAATATAACTTTTTGGTAAAAACTCAACTCGTCGTGTTTGGAGGACAAAGAATGCTGAGTTGCATCCAAAGAACACCATACCTACTGTGAAACATGGGGGTGGAAACATCATGCTTTGGGGCTGTTTTTCTGCAAAGGGACCAGGACGACTGATCCGTGTAAAGGAAAGAATGAATGGGGCCATGTATCGTGAGATTTTGAGTGAAAAACTCCTTCCATCAGCAAGGGCATTGAAGATGAAACGTGGCTGGGTCTTTCAGCATGACAATGATCCCAAACACACTGCCCGGGCAACGAAGGAGTGGCTTCGTAAGAAGCATTTCATGGTCCTGGAGTGGCCTAGCCAGTCTCCAGATCTCAACCCCATAGAAAATCTTTCGAGGGAGTTGAAAGTCCGTGTTGCCCAGCAACAGCCCCAAAACATCACTGCTCTAGAGGAGATCTGCATGGAGGAATGGGCCAAAATACCAGCAACAGTGTGTGAAAACCTTGTGAAGACTTACAGAAAATGTTTGACCTCTGTCATTGCCAACAAAGGGTATATAACAAAGTACTGAGATAAACTTTTGTTATTGATCAAATACTTATTTTCCACCATAATTTGCAAATAAATTCATTAAAAATCCTACAATGTGATTTTCTGGATTTTTTTTCTCATTTTGTCTGTCATAGTTGAAGTGTAGCTATGATGAAAATTACAGGCCTCTCATCTTTTTAAGTGGGAGAACTTGCACAATTGGTGGCTGACTAAATACTTTTTTGCCCCACTGTACACCTCAGCCAAATATATTTAAACTCAGTTTTTCACAATTCCTGACATTTAATCCGAGCAAGAATTCCCTGTCTTAGGTCAGTAAGGGTAACCACTTTATTTTAAGAATGTGAAATGTCAGAATAATAGTGTAGAGAGTGATTTATTTCTGCTTTTATTTATTTAATCACATTCCCAGTGGGTCAGAAGTTTACATACACTCAATTAGTATTTGGTAGCATTGCCTTTAAATTGTTTAACTTGGGTCAAACATTTCGGGAAGCCTTCCATAAGCTTCCCACAATAAGTTGGGTGAAGTTTGGCCAATTCCTCCTGACAGAGCTGGTGTAACTGAGTCAGGTTTGAAGACCTCCTTGCACACACACGCCTTTTCAGTTCTGCCCACATATTTTCTATAGGATTGAGGTCAGGGCTTTGTGATGGCCACTCCAATACCCTGACTTTGTTGTCCTTAAGCCGTTTTGCCACAACTTTGGAAGTATACTTGGGGTCATTGTCCATTTGGAAGACCCATTTGCGACCAAGCTTTAACTTCTTGACTGATGTCTTGAGATGTTGCTTCAATATATCCACATAATTTTCCTTGCTCATGATGCTATCTATTTTGTGAAGTGCACCAGTCCCTCCTGCAGCAAAGCACCCCCAAACATGATGCTGCCATCCCCGTGCTTCACGGTTGGGATGGTGTTCTTCGGCTTGCAAGCATCCCCCTTTTCCTTCAAACATAACGATGGTCATTCTGCCCAAAAGGTCCTATTTTTGTTTCATCAGACCAGAGGACATTTCTCCAAAAAGTACAATCTTTGTCCCCATGTGCAGTTGCAAACTGTAGTCTGGCTTTTTATGGCGGTTTTGAAGTAGTGGCTTCTTCCTTGCTGAGCGGCCTTTCAGGTTATATCGATACAGGACTCGTTTTACTGTGGATATAGCTACTTTTGTACCCGTTTCCTCCAGCATCTTCACAAGGTCCTTTGCTGTTCTTTTGGGATTGATTTGCACTTTTCACACCTAAGTACGTTCATCACTAGGAGGCAGAACGCTTCTCCTTCCTGAGCGGTATGATGGCTGCGTGGTCCCATGGTGTTTATACTTGTGTATTATTGTTTGTACAGATGAGCGTGGTACCTTCAAGTGTTTGGAAATTGCTCCCAAGGATGAACCATACTTGTGGAGGTCCACCATTTTTTTTCTGATGTCTTGGATGATTTCTTTTGATTTTCCCATGATGTCAAGCAAAGAGGCACTGAGTTTGAAGGTAGGCCTTGAAATACATCCACAGGTACACCTCCAATTGACGGACCATTCCTGCTGTCTCCCTCAATGGTCGATTATTCTGTCACGTTGGTATGAAGAGATTCGGTAGGAAGGTAGGCCTTGAAATAGATCCACATGTATACCTCCAATTGACTCGAACTATGTCAATTAGCCTATCAGAAGCTTCTAAAGCCATGACATAATTTTCTGGAATTTTCCAAGCTGTTTAAAGGCACAGTCAACTTAGTGTATGTAAACTTCTGACCCACTGGAATTGTGATACAGTGAGTTATAAGTGAAATTATCTGTAAACAATTGTTGGAAAAATTACTTGTCATGCACAAAGTAGATGTCCTAACCAACTTGCCCAAACTATAGTTTGTTAACAAGAAATGTGTGAAGTGGTTGAAAAACAAGTTTTAATGACTCCAACCGAAGTGTATGTAAACTTCCAAATTCAACTGTATTCTCATTTATAATAAAGGTTGTGCCCCTGCATAAGAGTACACAAATATGCATATTTAGTCATGCATGTCTTCTAGCCTGTTAGCATGTCAGCCTGGCATTACTGGACACATTGTGTGGCATTGCCATGGAGACCATAATATTATTAGGCTGCCTTTTGCATCAGGATGTGTGTGATTGTAAATTCCCTCTGGAGTGCCAGAGGACGCTCTGGGCGTTTGTAAATTAAGAGCTTATTGATCCGAGCGTTCTGACCTTACAATGGCAGTCAGGCACCTAAGCTAACTGGCTAAAGTTGTCTAGCTTGCTAGCTACTTCTAGACACAAATGAGAAAACACCACTCTGACCATTTTACTCGTCCTAGTAGAGGTGGTTAGGCTCAGAGTGCAGACAGAGTGCTCTGAAATCAGAGTAGATAGCCAGAGTGAATTTACTAACGCACGCTTTAACTAATAATGTGGCAGCACAACTGCCCCCTCTCATTGCAGCCAAGGAAGTTCAAGACCGATCGCGGTACTGCAGGCATTGTTAGCAGAAGACAGGATCCCCCCATTATAGTGAATGGAAATTTTGCACTCTTTTTGTGTAATAAAAACATTTGAAATAAATACAAATCAAAGACAACTCTAATTCAAGTGAACAGGAGCTTTCACACTAAACGATAAGTACAAAAATAGTGGAGAACGATAACAATGGCTATCGTTTGGATAATTTTCTGAGTGATCCCCCTGTCCCCCCGACGATAAAACATTAACAACCAATCAAAAAGTTGTTCAATAGAAGCATTATTGGTTCCTGGAACGCGAGGCGAGAAGGCAGAACGCGCGGCAAATTTGCCTGATATAGGACGAATTAGGAGAATGATGATCCACAACAAACTTGTATATCAGTATGAGAAGGCCATATTTTCAGATAGTGTATGTTAACGCACGATACATCCTGACAAAATACGCACTATGACTGGCCTGCTAATGTGCCCTTCTGGACCTTAGACCTAAACTGTCTAAAAGACTAGGCTAAATTATTATTATTTCGTAATGAAACATGCATTCAAAATGGTTATTGAAATGCCATATTCAATGCAGTTAATTAACAGCCTAGACTAGAATGATTTACTCACCAGAAAAAAATCGGATAAAATGCATTATTGTATGATAATGATAATTTTCTTGTTTAGCTAATTCATTTAGGCTACACTTCTGTAGTCTGTCTTCATGGGTCCTTTCAGCTACAGGCAGCTATTCGCCTTTAGCTCTTGGAGTCCCAGGAAAAGCTAGACTACATTAGCTTGAATGATTAGTCTGCTAATGTACCTTTCTGGACCTTGTAAACTGTAGAGAATAGATTCATAACTGATCCAAATGGTTGCAAAATCAGGCCTAGGCTGGATGCAGTTATTTCGGCATGAAGCATTCAAAACAGAAAGTTTGAGCAGTTATTCAAATTAGCCTACATAGCTGCAGTTTACAGCCCTAGTCAATACTTGTGTACTCAATTGATAACCATAAAAAAAGTCCACATTTCACTGTGTTGTAGCCTAGGTAGAAAATGGTATTGTCTAAAAAACGTAGGCCTAATCAATAGTGGAGCTTTGCGTGCCCGGGGAGTGCAAAGCACAGCCTGGATGAACACACTGATCTGCCATTTTATAATCTGTCAACCTTTTTTTCTTTGACAGGTAAATATGTATAGCCCTAGTATTTAGCTAATTAATGGCCTATCTAGTTAATATTTAGCTTCTTACTTCGGCTACACAGCTCCAGCCTTTTTCTCTTCCAGCCGTTCCCGTGTGCAATTGGCTTTATGGAGGCAAGCCTCTCCGCTATTCCTCTTCTCTTGAAATCCCAGGAAAAGCTATAAGCTACAAAAGCTATAATATATTTTAAACTATGCCCAATAGCCTTTTTGTGGAGAGAAGCAGGGCTGCTGATTGCTGAATGTAAAATAGGTCTAGGCCAACTTAACTGTTGTGGAAATCTTAGGAGTGCGTGTTGGTGGGATCTTTGGCCAGTGATGATAACATTATTGCACTGATGCATTGCAAATGATTGCACAGGATATACAGAGAGATGAGCACAGTGAAAAAGAAGATTCAAACGAATTGACAACCATTCGAAAAATGGAAATAACTTCCAACCACTTAAGCAACGAGGCAAGCAATAACATGATATAAAAGATACATTGGCTAAACAGCATTTGTTGTTAAATTGCTACATTTAAATACGAGTTTCTACATTATTTTTTCGTTACATTTACATTGAAGGACAATTTGCAGTTGTCACTATGACAATGAACACACACTGAATGGTCTGTGCTACCACATTATTAATAGGCCATACAGCCTGCAGTAGAATGCGTTGATCAGTTGATTGACAGGTGTAGGCTACTGCAGAACAATCAATGATAAACTGCCAGCTGTTGTGGATGCTCACCAACTGTTTATAGTTCTGTATAATGTTTTGTTATACAGTGCCTACAGAAATTATTCATACCTCGTGACTTATTCCATATTTTGTTGTTACAGCCTGAATTCAAAATTGATTAAATAGGTTTCCTCCTCACCCATCTACACACAATGCCTAATAATGACAAAGTGAAAACATGTTTTAAGAAATGTTTCCAAATGTATTGAAAATAAAATACAGAAATCTAATTTACGTAAGTATTCACACCCCTGGGTCAATTCATGTTGGAATCACCTTTGGCAGCGATTACAGCTGTGAGTCTTTCTGGATAAGTCTCTAAGAGCTTTGCACACCTGGATTGTAAAATATTTGCACATCATTCTCTAAAAAATTCTTCAAGATCTGTCAAGTTGGTTGTTGATCATTGCTAGACAGCCATTTTCAAGTCTTGCCATAGATTATCAAGCTGATTTTAAGTCAAAACTGTAACTAGGCCACTCAGGAACATTCAATGTCGTCTTGGTAAGCAACTCCACACCACAAGAGCTCTATTTTCATGTCGTCTGACCATAGCACTGGTTTCAATCCAAGTGCCAATGCCATTTATCAAACTCCAGCCGGTGCTAAGGTCGGATGACATGAAAATAGAGCTTGTTATATTTGTCACTGTCTGACTACCAGGAATCATTCTTGGTTGAGACATTACATTTGCTGCAGAGTTATCGGTCGAAGCCGTATTCCTAGTCCTAGTCTAATTGATTGCTCACCTGATTTGTGATGGAAAAAGATTAGATTAGCTATAGTTATTAATATTAACAATCATCAACTGTGTCCCCCTATATTGGTTGAAAGAAATCTCTCTCTCTCTCTCTCTCTCGCTCTCTCTCTGTGTGTGTTTGTAGAAAAGCAGCAAGATGTGGAGATTATGTCTGGGCCTCTTAAAGACAAGGACAAGAAGAAGAGGCCCATGTCCCAGATTGTTGCGGTGAAGAAACCTGCACTCAGCCCCAGCCTTGCCCCTACCCAGATCCCCCGCTTTGGGGTCACCACGCTCCATGAGGGTCTACTGGCAACGGTGGGTGCCAAGCACACACACACTTACACAGACGGGCACAAACACACTCCAAGCTCAGTGGGTTAGAGCATGATGTTGGCAGCTTAATGGTTTGTTTCCCGCATGGAAGACAGACCTTTGGATAAAAACGCCTGCTTAGAGACCGTATTACTATATGTGAAGAAAAACACATTATGTCTCAAGTTTTATTGTCACATGCACAAGATACATCAGGTGTAAAACAGTACAGTGAATTGCTTAACTATAGTAATAAAGAAACAGTTATATACTGTACAGGTCTTGTATACAGGTCAGTGCAGTGCCAGTAGCGTTATTTCAATGTGCAGGGGTACTGGAGCGAATGAGGAAGGAATGTACATGTAAAGTCGCTGTTAGCAGGATAAATACCCATGGTAATACTAATAATGGTAATAAACAATATAGCAGCATCGAATGGTAATATGAATCTCTATAATTAATCAATCCATTTTGGCAGCAGCGTATGTGGTATGTGTATGGTAAGAAGTGAGTGTGCGAGGTGTCAGTAGAGATTGTGTGAGCATGAGTACATCGGTATGTGTGAATGTGAAGAACGTCAGTGCAGGTTTGTGTGGCTGAGTGGTAGAGACCATTACGTGCTTTCATACGTCAGACATACTACAAATACTATATGAATCTCTTCATTCCATCCCTAAAACATTTTCGCATTTTTATGACTGGAGGGCTTACAATAGTCGTAAATACGGTGGTATAAAAGCACCTGGCCACAGGGCCTTTATTTAGAAAAACGGCAATTAATGATTTGTACAATGGGTTCCCCCCTCTCATTATGACCATAGGATTGTGGTACTTGAAGGCACTGTTTTATGATCTGTCGAATACTGTAATGTATGAGTGGTATTGCGTAGCTACTGAGTTTGTTTACCCCATGTTACAGTGAAGAATGGATAAGTTACTGTACTTTAATGCTTATTGCTTGACCTTTAATGTTATTTATGTAATGCCGTTATAATCTACTGCCGTCAGTGACGTGTTATAACGCATTATCACTCGTCACATCATCTGCCCTCTGGAGGATCGCAATTGGAAAAAGTCAGACTTTTTTGTGCCATTTTCATGTATTCATGTATTTTGCTATGCATGTTAAACAAGTTAAATAAATCAAATATTTTTGCCATGCCAGACTTTTTCTCACTGAATGTTGTGTTGTCATTCTAGGAATTTGAAGACATCAACAGATGGGGTCTAGATATTTTCAAGATAGCTGAATACTCGGGGAATCGGCCTTTGACGGTGGTGATGTACTCCATTTTCCAGGTATGAGTCTCCCATTACTTTGTAGCATTTTCTAGCATTCTCACCGAGGCGTTTGAAACTCTTAGTGTATTGTTTGAGTCCCGGTCTTGGCTACCCCGAATTCGCTGCAATACTTTACCCCTATGTTTCTTACGTATTTGGTTTACTCTTCTGTGAGCCTGGTTTCTGTTGCTCCCCAAACTCAGGAGCGAGAGCTGCTGAAGAACTTTAAGATCCCAGCCGACACCTTCGTCACCTTCATGATGACCCTGGAGGACCACTACCACACCGACGTGGCCTACCACAACAACATCCATGCTGCCGACGTGGTACAGTCCACTCACATCCTCCTCTCCACCCCTGCCCTGGAGGTATGGGACGCTCCATTATGAGGAAGATTACAGGATGATGTTCAGCCATATTCTATATTCTAATCCAGTTAGTTGACTTGCCCTGTGCATGGCTTTGGATTTCATCAACTTTATCAATGCATATTGAGGGAGAAGGCATTTGTTCATGGTTTTAATCGTAAAGATAAGGTAAAAAAAAAATCCCCACGTTAAGTGTTAATACACTGCTCAAAAAAATAAAGGGAACACTAAAATAACACATCCTAGATCTGAATGAAAGAAATATTCTTATTAAATACTTTTTTCTTTACATAGTTGAATGTGCTGACAACAAAATCACACAAAAATTATCAATGGAAATCAAATTTATCAACCCATGGAGGTCTGGATTTGGAGTCACACTCAAAATTAAAGTGGAAAACCACACTACAGGCTGATCCAAATTTGATGTAATGTCCTTAAAACAAGGTAAAATGAGGCTCAGTAGTGTGTGTGGCCTCCACGTGCCTGTATGACCTCCCTACAACGCCTGGGCATGCTCCTGATGAGGTGGCGGATGGTCTCCTGAGGGATCTCCTCCCAGACCTGGACTAAAGCATCCGCCAACTCCTGGACAGTCTGTGGTGCAACGTGGCGTTGGTGGATGGAGCGAGACATGATGTCCCAGATGTGCTCAATTGGATTCAGTTCTGGGGAACGGGCGGCCAGTCCATAGCATCAATGCCTTCCTCTTGCAGGAACTGCTGACACACAGCCACATGAGGTCTAGCATTGTCTTGCATTAGGAGGAACCCAGGGCCAACCGCACCAGCATATGGTCTCACAAGGGGTCTGAGGATCTCATCTCGGTACCTAATGGCAGTCAAGCTACCTCTGGCGAGCACATGGAGGGCTGTGCGGCCCCCCAAAGAAATGCCACCCCACACCATGACTGACCCACCGCCAAACCGGTCATGCTGGAGGATGTTGCAGGCAGCAGAAGGTTCTCCTGCTGGATTTGTTGCCCTCCTACGGCCTCCTCCACGTCTCCTGATGTACTGGCCTGTCTCCTGGTAGCGCCTCCATGCTCTGGACACTACGCTGACAGACACAGCAAACCTTCTTGCCATAGCTCGCATTGATGTGCCATCCTGGATGAGCTGCACTACCTGAGCCACTTGTGTGGGTTGTAGACTCCGTCTCATGCTACCACTAGAGTGAAAGCACCGCCAGCATTCAAAAGTGACCAAAACATCAGCTAGGAAGCATAGGAACTGAGACGTGGTCTGTGGTCACCACCTGCAGAACCACTCTTTTATTGGGGGTGTCTTGCTAATTGCCTATAATTTCCACCTGTTGTCTATTCCATTTGCACAACAGCATGTGAAATGTATTGTCAATCAGTGTTGCTTCCTAAGTGAACAGTTTGATTTCACAGAAGTGTGATTGACTTGGAGTTACATTGTGTTGTGTTTAAGTTTTCCCTTAATTTTTTTGAGCAGTGTACTTAGTAACACTTGTTTTTTTTAACCTTTATTTAACTAGGCACTTAACATACACTTAACAGTAGTAGTAACACAAAAGTGTGTGTTGATTGTTTTCAGGCTGTCTTCACTGACCTGGAGATCATGGCTGCTCTGTTTAGCAGTGCCATACATGACGTGGATCATCCCGGAGTGTCCAACCAGTTCCTCATCAACACAAGTCAGTTCCATCCCTCTCTAGCAATCTCACTGATTAGATATAAAGGATATGTCCTTTGGTGCAAAATGTGTCTTGGATCTACTACTGTGAAGACTACATTATAGCATCTGTAAGGCGTTACATCACTGAATACAGGAGTGCCTTGGAATTGTTGTTGCTTGTTGTTACTATAGTTGTGGGTGTTCCTACTGTAGACTCTGAGCTGGCTCTGATGTACAACGACGCATCTGTCCTGGAGAACCACCACCTGGCCGTGGGCTTCAAGCTGCTGCAGGAGGACAACTGTGACATCTTCCAGAGCCTCAGCAAGAAACAGGGACAGTCCCTCAGGAAGATGGTCATCGACATGGTGAGACACTGACTGACTGAATGAATTGGAATCAGATATAAATAACATTATATCTACACAACTCTCTGTTATCATAGTTAAACATGATAATGAATTAGCTAACATCATAATAACATGGCCATTTAGCAAAACCTTTTTCCCAAAGTCACTTAACGGTACAATTTAACACACACAAAACATTAGGAACTTACTCGTTCCATGACATTGACTGACCAGGTGAATCAAGGTGAAAGCTATGATCCCTTATTCATGTCACCTGTTAAATCCACTTCAATCAGTATAGATGAAGAGGAGGAGACAGGTTAGAGAAGGATGTTTATGCCTTGAGATATAGATTGTGTATGCCAGTCAGAGGGTGAATGGACAAGACAAAATATTTAAGGGCCTTTGAATGGGGTATGGCAGTAGGTGCCAGGTACACCGGTTTGAGTGCTTCAAGAGGGCCACCATGGTCCCAAGAAAGCTAAGGTAACTGAGCTAAATGACTACCTCCCCATAGCACTCACTTCTGTCATCATGACGTGCTTTGAGAGACTAGTCAAGGACCATATCACCTCCACCCTACCTGACACCCTAGACCCACTTCAATTTGCTTACCGCCCCAAAAGGTCCACAGAAGACGCAATCACAATCACACTACACACTGCCTTAACACATCTGGACAAGAGGAATACCTATGTAAGAATGCTGTTCATCACTACAGCTCAGCATTTAACACCATAGTACCCTCCAAACTCGTCATTAAGCTCGAGAGATCCTGGGTCTCGACCATGCCCTGTGCAACTGGGTCCTGGACTTCCTGACGGGCCGCCCCCAAGTGGTGAGGGCATGTAACAACATCTCCACCCCGCTGATCCTCAACACTGGGGCCCCACAAGGGTGTGTTCTCAGCCCTCTCCTGTACTCCCTGTTCACCCACGACTGCGTGGCCATGCACGCCTCCAACTCAATTCTCAAGTTTGCAGACGACACTACAGTGGTAGGCTTGATTACCAACAACGACGAGACAGCCTACGGAGAGGAGGTGAGGGCCCTCGGAGTGTGGTGTCAGGAAAATAACCTCACACTCAATGTCAACAAAACAAAGGAGATGATCATGGACTTCAGGAAACAGCAGAGGGAGCATCCCCCTATCCACATCGACGGGACAGTAGTGGAGAGGATGGAAAGTTTTAAGTTCCTCGGCGTACACATCACGGACAAACTGAAATGGTCCACCCACACAGACAGCGTGGTGAAGAAGGCACAGCAGCACCTCTTCAACCTCAGGAGGCTGAATAAATTCAGCTTGTCACCAAAAACACTCACAAACTTTTACAGATGCACAATCGAGAGCATCCTGTCGGGCTGTATCACCGCCTGGTATGGCAACTGCTCCGCCCATAAGGCTCTCCAGAGGGTAGTGAGGTCTGCACAACGCATCACCTGGAGCAAACTACCTGCCCTCCAGGACACCTACACCACCCAATGTCACAGGAAGGCCAAAAAGATAATCAAGGACAACAACCACCTGAGCCACTGCCTGTTCACCCCGCTATCAGCCAGAAGGAGAGGTCAGTACAGGTGCATGAAAGCGGGGGCCGAGAGACTGAAAAACAACTTCTATCTCAAGGCCATCAGACTGTTAAACAGCCATCACTAACATTGAGTGGCTGCTGCCAACATACTGACTAAACTCTAGTCATTTAATAATGGAAAATATATGTAATAAATGTATCACTAGCCACTTTAAACAATGCCTCTTTATATAATGTTTACATTACTCATCTCATATGTATATACTGTACTCTATACCATCTACTGCATCTTGCCTATGCTGTTCGGCCATCACTCATTCATATATTTTTATGTGCATATTCTTATTAATTCCTTTACACTTGTGTGTGTATAAGGTAGTTGTGAAGTTGTTATGTTAGATTACTTGTTAGATATTACTGCATTGTCGGAACTAGAAGCACAAGCATTTCGCTACACATCTGCTAACCATGTGTATGTGACAAATAAGATTTGGTTTGATGCCCCGACAAATTGAGGCTTTTCTGAGGCCAAAAGGGGCTGCAACTCAATATTAGAAAGGTGTTCCTATTGTTTTGTACACTCGGTATATTCAGCATGTGGCCCATATGGGAATCAAACCCACAACACAACCCTGGATGTGGGCAGCACCATGCTCTAACCCACTGAGCCATTGGACTTAGTGACTGAAATAAGTGTGATCAATGGGTATTGTCCTCTGCAGGTGTTGGCCACTGACATGTCCAAGCACATGAACTTCCTGGCTGACCTGAAGACCATGGTGGAGACCAAGAAGGTGACCAGTCTGGGAGTGCTGCTGCTGGACAACTACTCAGACCGCATCCAGGTCAGAGGTCATTCCTAGATTAGTAGACGCCACAGGCAGTGGTGGACTTACCATTAGGCAACTCAGGCAATTGCCCAGGGCCTCATGTCATTAGGGTTCTTGTGAACTTGGCATCATTTTGTTTAATAATACATAATTTCTCTGTTATCTTAACTTTTGAACACTTGGGTCTATTAGCTATTATGACCCAATTCCTGAAAGCTAAGACTCTTTCCATTTTCCTCTACTAAACTCATTAAGCTGGAAGAACACATTAGAAGGGACTGTGAGAAAAGCACAATTGAAAACAATGCATATCTTTTCTTTCTACACACATTATTACCATGATTATATTTTCCCGAACATTCCCATTAGCATACCTTTACGATGCATTTCACTCATTTTTTATGCAAATAAAAATGTACACCTTTCCCATATTCAACTAATTTAACATATTTTCTGAAAGTTGGTTGCAGTTTGTATATGTGCTAGAATGGTTAAAAAGGCCATCAAATGTAGACCTCCCGAGTGGCGCAGTGGTCTAAGACACTGCAGCGCAGTGCTAGCGGTGCCACTAGAGAGTCTGGGTTCGGGTCCAGGCTCTGTCGCAGCCGGCCGCGACCGGGAGACCCATGGGGAGGCACACAATTGGCCCAGCGTCGTCCGGGTTAGGGAAGGGTTTGGCCGGCAGGGATGTCCTTATCCCGTCATGCACTAGTGACTCCTGTGGCGGGCCGGGCGTAGTGCACACTGACATGGTCGCCAGGTGTACGATGATTCCTCCGACACATTGGTGCAGCTGGCTTCAGGGTTAAGTGGGCATTGTGTCAAGAAGCAGTGTGGCTTGGTTGGGTTGTGATTCTGAGGACACACGGCTCTCGACCTTCGCCTCTACCGAGTCCATACGGAAGTTGCATCGATGAGACAAGACTGTAACTACCAATTGGATACCATGAAATTGGGGAGAAAAAGGGGCACAAAAAAAGGCCAAAAAATGTTAAAACATATTTATCGGTTATTGGTCGATATTCCAATGAAAATATCACATATTGGCCCCAGAATTTCCACATCAGTGCATCCCTAAAATGAGATAGAAAGTATGTTGAAATGATAAAGGACCTACTGTATAAGCCTGTTTTAAAATAACTGCCCTTTTATGGCCTGCAAATGTTCTTTTGACTAACAAATCTATCTGGAAAAAAAATTGTGCGGCCTGCTGTTGAATTCTGACAACCCGATGTGGCTCGAGACAAAATGATTGACCACCCCTGTTCTACAGTATGTGGTGATACAAAACCTTTACTAGTGAAGGACATTTCAAATGTTTTCAGTTAGGCTTTTCATTCTGCTCCGCTCACCTAAATAAAGCCGGCTCTTTTTAAAGCCGGCTTTTGTTGAATAGACATGGGGGTGCCTCAGACTGGCCTCTGCATGGGGCCTCTAAATCACTAAGTGACTAGTGCTGAGCAATTTTTGCTTTTTGAGTTCGGTTCGGTTTTGGTTAGATTATTATAATATCACCAAGTTTTTTAAATTTTGTTTTTATTTTTTTACTTAATTGCACAATTCTTTATGCGGGCTGAATGCTGCAACAACACAGAATAAAACAATTCATACAAGTTCCATGATGGTAGTGGCTGCCCATTGCTACTTAGCATTTATTAACCATCATTTATTCACGTTACTTTAATAAAATATTTCAGTTGTTGTATATACAACATTTGTTTTACTCAAAGAATTAATGTAATATTTCATTCAAAGTCATCAAATAATCTATATAGAGCTGCTGCCTATGCTGTCTGACAAAATCACTTTTATAGTAGTTCTTCAAAGTAAATAAGGCATACTTTTAAGACTGCTGAATACCAACTATCAATCACTTAGAAAAGGTTGGTGACCACTGATCCCAATGCAGTTCACTTTCGCATGACTTAAAAAATGTTTTGTAGGAATGAGGTTTGTGCGGTAGGTCTACTACATTATCACAGCATATTGGCTATATGCCTGGCCTGCCAATATTGTTATTCTCAGACCATGTTATAAACTCAGCAAAAAAAGAAACGTCCTCTCACTGTCAACTGCGTTTATTTTCAGCAAACTTAACATGTATTTGAATGAACATAACAAGATTCAACAACTGAGACATAAACTGAACAAGTTCCACAGACATGTGACTAACAGAAATGGAATGTTTTCCCTGAACAAAGGGGGTGTACAAATCAAAAGTAACAGTCAGTATCTGGTGTGGCCACCAGCTTCATTAAGTACTGCAATGCATCTCCTCTTCATGGACTGCACCAGATTTGCCAGTTCTTGCTGTGAGATGTTACCCCACTCTTCCACCAAGGCACCTGCAAGTTCCCGGACATTTCTGGGGGGAATGGCCCTAGCCCTCACCATCTGCAGTCCTCATGCCTCCATGCAGCATGCCTAAGGCACGTTCACGCAGATGAGCAGGGACCCTGGGCATCTTTCTTTTGGTGTTTTTCAGAGTCAGTAGAAAGGCCTCTTTACTGTCCTTTGTTTTTATCACTGTGACCTTAATTGCCTACCTCTGTAAGCTGTTAGTGTCTTAATGACCGTGTGCATGTTCATGTTAACGACCAGGTGCATGTTCATTAATTGTTTATGGTATATTGAACAAGCATGGGAAACCGTGTTTAAAGCCTTTCCAATAAAGATCTGTGAAGTTATTTGAATTTTTAAGAATTATCTTTGAATGACAGGGTCCTGAAAAAGGGACTTTTTTTGTTTGTTGCTGAGTTTATTTCAAAGCTCAAACTTTGATAACCGGTCGATCACGATTGACTGGTCGATCTTCAAGGCATTCCTAGTCTATCGCCAAACACTTCTGTAGAAACGCCAACGATGAAGGCTTGCACTCCTTTTCGGGCAGGTAGTGGGCTAGAGTCATCACGCGTGACGCGTGAGTCATCACTCCAGAGAACGTGTTTCCACTTCTCCAAATTCCAATGGCGGCGAGCTTTATACCACTTTGTGCCATTGCACATGGTGATCTTAGGCTTATGTGCGGCTGCTCGGTAATGGAAACCCATTTCATGAAGCTCCCGATGAACAGTTCTTGTGCTGACATTGCTTCAAGAGGCAGTTTGGAACACATTAGTGTGTGTTCCAACCAAGGACAGACGATTGTTATGCGCTGCGAGCTTCAGCCCTTGGCGGTCCCGTTCTGTGAGGTTGTGTTGCCTACCACTTTGCGGCTGAGCCATTGTTGCTCCTAGACGTCTCCACTTCACAATAACAACACTTACAGTTGACCGGTGCAGGTCTAACGGAGCAGAAATATGACTAACTGACTTGTTGGAAAGGTGTCCTCCTATGATGGTGCCACGTTGAAAGTCATTGAGCTCTTCAGTAAGGCCATTCTACTGACAATGGTTGTCTATGGAGATTGCACGGCTGTGCTCGCTTTTATATGCCTGTCAGCAAAAGGTGTGGCTGAAATAGACGAATCCACTCATTTGAAGGGGTGTCCACATACTTGTATGTATATATATATAGTATATATATATATATATATATATATATATATATATATATATATATAGTGTAAGTCAAGACATAGTGTCATGTAAATGTAGGTTTCTACATAAATGCCTGAAGTAGAAATGACAAAAGTCAAAAGTTTTAGAACACCTACTCATTCAAGGGTTTTTCTTTCTTTTTACTATTTTCTACATTGTAGAATAATAGTGAAGACATCAGATCTATGAAATAGCACATGTGGAATCATGTAGTAACCAAAAAAGTGTTAAACAAATCAATATACAGTGGGGAGAACAAGTATTTCATACACTGCCGATTTTGCAGGTTTTCCTACTTACAAGGCATGTAGAGGTCTGTCATTTTTTATCATAGGTACACTTCAACTGTGGAATGGAATCTAAAACAAAAATCCAGAAAATCACATTGTATGATTTTTAAGTAATTAATTGGCATTTTATTGCATGACATAAGGATTTGATACATCAGAAAAGCAGAACTTAATATTTGGCACAGAAACCTTTGTTTTCAATTTCAGAGATCATATGTTTCCTGTAGTTCTTGACCAGGTTTGCACACACTGCAGCAGGGATTTTGGCCCACTTCTCCATACAGACCTTCTCCAGATCCTTCAGGTTTCGGGGCTGTCGCTGGGCAATACGGACATTCAGCTCCCTCCAAAGATTTTCTATTGGGTTCAGGTCTGGAGACTGGCTAGGCTACTCCAGGACCTTGAGATGCTTCTTACGGAGCCACTCCTTATTTGCCCTGGCTGTGTGTTTCGGGTCGTTGTCATGCTGGAAGACCCAGCCACGACCCATCTTCAATGCTCTTACTGAGGGAAGGAGGTTGTTGGCCAAGATCTCGCAATACATGGCCCCATCCATCCTCCCCTCAATACGGTGCAGTCGTCCTGTCCCCTTTGCAGAAAAGCATCCCCAAAGAATGATGTTTCCACCTCCATGCTTCACGGTTGGGATGATGTTCTTGGGGTTGTACTCATCCTTCTTCTTCCTCCAACCACGGTGAGTGGAGTTTAGACCAAAAAGCTCTATTTTTGTCTCACCAGACCACATGACCGTCTCCCATTCCTCCTCTGGATCATCCAGATGGTCATTGGCAAACTTCAGACGGGCCTGGACATGCGCTGGCTTGAGCAGGGGGACCTTGCGTGCGCTGCAGGATTTTAATCCATGACGGCGTAGTGTGTTACTAATCGTTTTCTTTGAGACTGTGGTCCCAGCTCTCTTCTGGTCATTGACCAGGTCCTGCTGTGTAGCTCTGGGCTGATCCCTCACCTTCCTCATGATCATTGATGCCCCACAAGGTGAGCTCTTGCATGGGGCCCCAGACCGAGGGTGATTGACCGTCATCTTGAACTTCTTCCATTTTCTAATAATTGCGCCAACAGTTGTTGCCTTCTCACCAAGATGCTTGCCTATTGTCCTATAGCCCATCCCAACCTTGTGCAGGTCTACAATTTTAACCCTGATGTCCTTACACAGCTCTCTGGTCTTGGCCATTGTGGAGAGGTTGGAGTCTGTTTGATTGAGTGTGTGGACAGGTGTCTTTTATACAGGTAACGAGTTCAAACAGGTGCAGTTAATACAGGTAATGAGCGAAATGACAAGAATGTATTTTTTTGCTTTGTAAGTAGGAAAACCTGCAAAATCGACAGTGTATCAAATACTTGTTCCCCCCACTGTATATTTGAGATTCTTCAAATTGCCACCCTTTGCCTTGATTACAGCTTTGTACACTCTTATCATTCTCTCAACCATCTTCACCTGTAATGCTTTTCCAACAGTCTTGAAGGAGTTCCCACATATGCTGAGCACTTGTTGGCTGCTTTTTCTTCACTCTGCGGTCTGACTCATCCCAAACCATCTCAATTGGGTTGAGGTCAGGTGATTGTGGATGCCAGGTCAATCTGATGCAGCACTCCATCGCTATTCTTCTTGGTAAAATAGCCCTTATACAGCCTGGATGTGTGTTGGGTCATTGTCCTGTTGAAAAACAAATTAAACACAAAAAAAACAAGCCCCACTTAGCCCAAACCAGATGGAATGGCGTATCACTGCAGAATGCTGTTGTAGCTATGTTGGTTAAGTGTGCCTTGAATTCTAAATAAATCACAGACAGTGTCACCATCAAAGCACCCCAACATCATAACACCTCCTCCATGCTTTATGGTTGGAAATACACATGCGGAGATCATCTGGTGACCCACATCGCTTCTCACAAAGACATGGACTCCAGACCAGAGGACAAATTTCCACCGGTCTAATGTCCATTGCTCATGTTTCTTAGCCCAAGCAATTCTTCTTATCGGTGTCCTTTAGTAGTGGTTTCGTTGCAGAAATTTATTTGGGCTGCATTCTGATGTGCAGTTAACTCTAATGAACTTATCCTCTGCAGCAGAGGTAACTCTGGGTCTTCCATTCCTGTGGCGGTCCTCAGGAGAGCCAGTTTCATTATAGCGCTTGACGGTTTTTGCAACTACAATTGAAGAAACTTTCAAAGTTCTTGAAGTGTTCCGTATTGACTGACCTTCATGTCTTAAAGTAATGATGGGTTCTCTTTGCTTATTTGAGCAGTTCTTGCCATAATATGGACTTGGTCTTTTACCAAATAGGGCTATCTTCTCTATTCCCCCCTACCTTTTCACAAAAACTGATTGGCTCAAACGCTTTAAGGAAAGAAATTTGACAAATTCACTTTTAACAAGACACACCTGTTAATTGCATTCCAGGTGACTACCCCATGAAGCTGTTTGAGAGAATGCCAAGAGTGTGCAAAGCTGTCATCAAGGCAAAGTGTGGCTATTTGAAGAATCTCAATATAAAACACTTTTTTGGTTATTACATGATTCCATATGTGTTATTTCACAGTTTTGATGTCATAACTAGTATTCTACAATGTAGGTGTTCTAAAACTTTTGACCAGTAGTGTATATGTAAATAATATATAAAAATATTCTGAAAAGATCAAAGCAATAGATTAACAGGGTCCTTTGTGATTGTCTCAAGGTCCTGCAGAACATGGTTCACTGTGCTGACCTGAGTAACCCCACCAAGCCACTGGACGTCTACCGCCAGTGGACAGACCGCATCATGATGGAGTTCTTCACCCAGGGGGACAGGGAGAGGGACAAGGGCATGGAGATCAGCCCTATGTGTGACAAACACAATGCCTCTGTCGAGAAGACCCAGGTACTGTACTGTACAGCGCATGTGCATAGCATACAAGTAGTGTGCACGCAGGCGAAGGCGCGCAGGCTCTCTCACTCAATCTGCAAACCCACCCGCAGATCTTTGGCACTGCTTAACAGACCCAGTTGCTTACAAGTTATTGTCATACTGTCTGTTTGAACCTATCAAACAGTGTGGGGCCCTACTCGTAAACTTTTGCTAAAACCATGGGTTTAAATCATTGGTCTTACATTTCTAGCTGCTAGATTTTCTCATAGGCCAACCTGGCAAAAATTGCCACGATGCTGGGGACGGCCAGCTGAGCAGATAATTCGATCCGGAAACTAAATAAGGAATCAACCTTAAACGGTATAGCCACCATGAAATTGTATTTGTTAAACAGGTCAATTTGGCCACCAGAGGGAGATTGTTAAACCATCCAACTGCTTGTTTAAGTGGAGTGTTCCAATATATGTTGCATGATGCTTCCATGGCTAAGCTATTGATGTTCCACAAAGTTCGAAAGGCAGTAAGGCACATTTCTGCATATATGACCAAATTCCAAGTTTTTACTCACCGTTTCATACACATCCATGTGCTTTTATGGGGATTATGCGTTTATATTTTTAGCTACATCCACCGTAAAAATAAATCGAAGATGGAGGTCTTGTCAACTGGTTGTATTTTTTCCAAACCATTATAACTGATTGGGGTCACAGTTCGCTAAGACAGTTGGCTAAAAGTTCAATGGATACTTTAGTGAGAAAGTATTGGGATCAGATCCAACTACGTAGACAATTTTAATTGGCTGATAAGAATTTTGTTACTGGATATTGCATTGTGGCAAATTTTGCCAGCATGGTTTATGAGAAAAGCTAGCAACTAGCCATTTGAGACCAATGGTTTAAACCAATGGTCTTAGCAAAAGTTCAGAAGTATGGGTCTTTGTGCATTTACATCTCACATATTTACTCCACCCTGCAGGTGGGATTCATAGACTACATTGTCCACCCTCTGTGGGAGACGTGGGCAGACCTGGTCCACCCTGACGCCCAGGACATTCTGGACACGCTGGAGGACAACCGGGAGTGGTACCAGAGTATGATCCAGCGCAGCCCCTCACCCACCCTCGAGGACAGGGACCTTGACGGGGGACCAGGGGCCCTGGAGGTCATGGCGGGGGGCTGCTGCACCTCCACAGGGGACAAGTTCCAGTTTGAACTCACCCTGGAGGAGGAGGAGGAGGGCGACGTCGAGTCAGACCTGGAGAGCTCACCCGAGGAGGAGATGTCACTGGGGGGAGAGACTTCTAGGAAGACCCCGGCCCTGTCTCAATCCCCAGAGCCCAGCAGCAGCAGCAGCACCAGACACCGGCCCCCCTCCCCTCACCCTGGCCGGGCCCTCAGTCTGACCACCATGTCAGTTAGGAGCCCCGGCTATCTCAGGACGTTGAGCCCCGGGCTGGACGGGGACGACAGAGATGATATGGACAGAGAACTGGGTCAGGAAGGTAATAGTGTAGCGTACCTACGGCTTGGCACGTAACACCAACCCTAGCCCACCCAGCACCTCATTCAGTCCCTGCCTTGGTCCCAGCAGCAATTGGACGTGCAGGGTGGGTTTTTTGACAACAGTCTGTAATGACAACAGTCCCTTTACACTGAAGACACCTTTACACTGACCACTTTCCCTCCGTTTAATCTTGTAGAACAAGAAGTATCGTTATATCCTTTTTTTTTCACCTTCTGTAATTGATTCTAGGGGTAAAGTGTCAGAAACAGACTGCTGTATATGTCTAGCTGATCAAAGGTAGAACTAATTACATGGCTAACCAGTCTCACCAACGTCTCCTGATGGAGCAAGGAATTTTACTGAGAAAATGTCTTCCTCAAAATGATGGAATATAGATCTATTCAATGGAATATTGTAAGGATTGTGATCAATTTACAGGGTCTTAGAACTGTTGCACCATACAATTAGGGGGATTATATTTGTTTGAATTCAGTAAGCATAAACTAGTATATTTTATTTAGTTTCTGAGAGTTCTGTGAATGATAAGTTAACCAAATCCAGTATGTACCTGAATAGTGAGATAATTGTGACTTAAAACCTCAGGGTATGGAGAGAGAAATGATTTTAATGTAGCACAGACTTCTTGGGTGCCCCTTAACCTAGACTCCCTGTTTCGAGTTTATGTCGCTGACGACAAACGTTTCTTAGAACTTCAAGAGGTTCAAGTTACACAAAAATACATAACTGATTGACATGTGTCTGGCGCCCTCTATTGATCTAAATTAAGAGTTTGAGAACTAAAGCAAGTTAATAAGTATGGAGTAAGAAACAAACAGTACCAGTACAATTATATACATTGGGGTCTGAAATTATTGACACCCTTGATACGGAATCATTTATAGGAAATCTTTAGGAGTGTCAATAATTCTCACCCCTACCTTTTAGGAGGGGGGAAAGTCATTTTTTAGCACAAAATATAGCTCAGTATTTTTATTGTTTATTTTATACAGTCAGTATTGCTATTCTTTATCAAGGGTGTCAATCATTTCAGACCCCACTGTATACAAGTCAAGCATTTAAACATTTCCTGAAGTACTGTGGTTGATTGGGTTGTTTTAAATCTAGACAAACACCACCACTACACTCATATTCGTAACATTGTATTTGTTTTTATGGGGTCATGTTTTACGTTTGTGTCACATTTTTAAATATGTTGTTTTCTTTTATATATTTGGGATGTCTTCACTATGTCTGTTTGTCTCTGTGCTTTGTAAGCATAGTTATCAGGGTGCCTCCACCATCCAGTAGCACTTTACAATCTCTGTTGTAAATTAATTCAGTTTTGAAGCGCTTGAGCCAAACCATGATTCTACTAGACAGCTTACTGAAGGTTGTGTAGATCTGAGAGGAATGGATAGGTGTAATAAATGTGGTAATAATTCCACCTAACCTATCAGAGTGGTTAAATTGTGGTTAAATTGTCATGTACTGTAGCTTAAACCTATGAAATCCTGTCAGATCTCCACAAGTGTCTAGGGGCTATGGGTTGTTTCTGGACAGGGCCGCAGAGTAGACTAATAAGGGTTTTTGTCCAGTAGGGTGCGATGCTTTGAAAGTTGCAGATAGAAATGTAGTGAACAGAGATGATATGATTCCCTGTATAACACAGCAGAAAATAATTTCCGTATTGACATTTGATAACTTCCCATTTGCCTGAATAAGCCCCTAATGTCTTGTTTAATTTGTTCTTGAGGGGAAACAAGTTTATAGGGAAAATTGTGCCACAAGTGTTTGGAATTTGAACCAAAGCATCTGCCAGCCTAAGTCATTATGAAATGTTTAACACAATGTTCTCTCTGAACTGTTGATTGTATTAATGTTATTTGATCAATTGTTAGAATTATGCTAATTTTTTAAATGGGAAATGTCTCACCTTATAACACGTTGGATGTAAATGCTTCGACTTAAATGCCTCATTCAATTTTGTCAAGTTGATTTAATGTTCTGCTCTTCACAGGGATACAGCTTTTATCTACAGTATGCGAATGCCAATTGACCACAGCAAAACACTGAAACATCCATTTTCCACCAATGCTGTATAACTTTCAACAAGTATGCTACAGGGAAGGACCAACAGGAATTGTAAGACGTTGGAGAATATGCTTGTACCCCAGATGTACAGTACTAGTCAAAAGTTTGGACACCTTCTCATTCAAGGGTTTTTCTTAATTTTTTACTATTTGCTACATTGTAGAATAATAGCGAAGACGTCAAAACTATGAACACATATGGATTCATGTGGTAACAAAAAAATATATTTTAGATTCTTCAAAGTAGCCAAGCTTTGCCTTGATGACAGCTTTGTACACTCTTGGCATTATCTCAAACAGCTTCATGAGGAATGCTTTTCCAACAGTCTTGGAGTTCCTACATATACAGTTGAAGTCGGAAGTTTACATACACCAAATACATTTAAACTCAGTTTGTCACAATTCCTGACATTTAATTCCCTGTCTTAGGTCAGTTGGGTTCACCACTTTATTTTAATGTGAAATGTCAGAATAATAGTAGAGAGTGATTTATTTCAGCTTTTATTTCTTTCATCACATTCCCAGTGTGTCAGAAGTTTACATACACTCAATTGCTTAACTTGGGTCAAATGTTTCAGGTAGCCTTCCACAAGCTCCCACAATAAGTTGGGTGAAGTTTGGCCAATTCCTCCAAACAGAGCTGGTGTAACTGAGTCAGGTTTGTTGGCCTCCTTTCTCGCACATGCTTTTTCAGTTCCGCACACACATTTGCTATGGGATTGAGGCCAGGGCTTTGTGATGGCCACTCCAATACCATGACTTTGTTGACCTTAAGCCATTTTGCCACAACTTTGGAAGTATGCTTGGGGTCATTGTACATTTGTAAAAGACCAATTTGCGACCAAGCTTTAACTTCCTGACTGATGTCTTGAGATGTTGCTTCAATATATCCACATACTTTTGCTTCCTCATGATGCCAACTATTTTGTGAAGTGCACCAGTCCCTCCTGCAGCAAAGCACCCCCACAACATGATGCTGCCACCACCGGTTGGGATGGTGATCTTTGGCTTGCAAGCCTCCCCATTTTCCGCCAAACATAACAATGGTCATTATGGCCAAACAGACCCAAGAAGATTTCTCCAAAAGTGCAATCTTTGTCCCCATGTGCAATTGCAAACCATAGTATTTTTATGGTGGGTTTGGAGAAGTGGCTTCTTCCTTGCTGAGAAACCTTTCAGGTTATATTGTGGAGGTCCACAATTTTTTTTCTGAGGTCTTGGCTGATTTCTTTTGATTTTCCCATGATGTCAAGCAAAGAGGCACTGAGATTGAAGGTAGGCCTTGAAATACATCCACAGGTACACCTCCAATTCACTCAATTTATGTCAATTAGCCTATCGGAAGCTTCAAACGCCATGACTTCATTTTCTGGAACTTTTCCAAGCTGTTTAAAGGCACAGTCAACTTAGTGTATGTAAACTTCTGACTCACTGGAATTGTGATACAGTGAGTTATAAGTGAAATAATCTGTCTGTAAACAATTGTTGGAAAAATTACTTGTCATGCACAAAGTAGATGTCCTAACCGACTTGCCAAAACTCTAGTTTGTTAAGAAGTTTGTGGAGTTGTTGAAAAACAAGTTTTAATGACTCCAACCTAAGTTTATGTAAACTTCTGAGCACTTGTTGGCTGCTTTTCCTTCACTCTTCGGTCCAACTCATCCCAAACCATCTCAAATTGGGTTGAGGTCTGGTGATTGTGGATGCCAGGTCATCTGATGCAGCACTCCTTGTTCAAATAGCCCTTACACAGCCTGGATGTGTGTTTTGAGTCATTGTCCTGTTGAAAAACAAATGATAATCACACAAAGTGCAAACCAGATGGGATGGCGTGTCGCTGAATGCTGTGGTAGCCATGCTGGTTACGTGTGCCTTGAATTCTAAATAAATCACAGACAGAGTCACCAGCAAAGCACCATCACACCTCCTCCATGCTTCACGGTGGGAACAACACATGCGGAGATCATCTGTTCACCTAATCTGTGTCTCACAATGTCATGGCAGTTGGAATCAAAAATCTCAAATTTGGACTCATCAGACCAAAGGACATATTTCCACTGGTCTAATGTCCATTGCTTGTGTTCCTTGGCCCAAGCAAGTCTCTTCTTCTTATTGGTGTCCTTTAGTAGTGGTTTCTTTGCAGAAATTTGACCTTGAAGTCCTGATTCACACAGTCTCCTCTGAACAGTTGATGTTGAGATGTGTCTGTTACTTGAACTCTGTGAAGCATTTACTTGGCCTGCCATCTGAGGTGCAGTTAACTCTAATGGACTTATCCTCTGCAGCAGAGGTAACTCTGGGTTTTCCTTTCCTGTTGCGGTCCTCATGAGAGCTAGTTTCATCATAGCACTTGATAGTTTCTTCAAGTGCAGTCGCAAAAACCAACAAAGTTCTTGAAATTTTCCGGATTCATGTCTTAAAGTAATGATGGACTGTCATTTCTCTTTGCTTATTTGAGCTGTTCTTGACATAATATGGACTTGGTCTTTTATCAAATAGGGATATCTTCTGTATACAACCCCTACCTTGTCACAAACGCATTAAGAAGGAAAGAAATTACACATGTTAACATTTAACAAGGCACACCTGTTAATTAAAATGTATTCCAGGTTGCTACATGATTCCATATGTGTTAATAGTTTGTCTTCACTATTATTCTACAATGTAGAAAATAGTACAAATAAACACCCTTGAATGAGTAGGTGTCTAAACTTTTGACTGGTACTGTACGTAGAGAAGAATCAGTGGCGGCTGCTGTGGAGAGGACGGCTCATAATGCTGGCTGGAACGGAGCAAATGGAATGACGGAAACCATATGGGAACCATGTGTTTGATACCATTCCACTTATTCCACTCCAACCATTATCACGAGCTTGTCCTCCCCAATTAAGGTGCAACCAACCTCCTGTGATAAGAATACCTCCCAGTTAGCTCCCAAGAGTACTTCCAAAAAAGTTCAACAGCTCCAGCTTGGTTTACTTGCCTGGGAACTAACACTAAAAAGTATTCCCCCTTACTCTTTTCCTGGTAAGGCAGGAGAAGAGTACATTAGTATTCATACATACTGTACTTTGACAGTATTCCATTCACTCAGCTCTTTGGTCATGAACAAGCAAACAGCTGAAATAAGAACCTTAAATTGTGATGGGGAGGAGCTCAACTGTATTGAGGGTAAAACGTACATAAATCAGTGCCATTCAGTGTTAAACGTGTTGGCTGAGATGTTAGAAGGGTGATCATTTGTTCCCTTGGTCCCTTTGTATTGCTTTGCTCTGAAACAGTGACACACGACGGCATGCCATTACTGTTGTACTTCTGTTCTATGTCCGTCTCTTCATCCTCAATGTTGTTCCAAGTCCGATATTTATTCCTAGTATATTTGTCTGTCAAAATGTAAGTACTGTAAAAAGAAATCTTAACGATAGAATCTGTAGTTGTGACATGCATTTTTGGACTAATATATTCCCATCAGAACCCCAAATATAAGCTTGTTTTACTCCAATGTTTGTAAACAATGTAAATGTAAACAAACACTGTATAGCCTCAAAACATGGTTCAAACTATAATGTTGATATCGTGGAGGGTCAGTCACTTGCATCCATAGCTCAGTCTATGAATTAGAGTGTGGGTACATTTCTCCAGGCCCATTCCTTTTTTATTTATTTATTTAGTTACATTGTTGTTTCAATTAAGGATTCTAGCTTTCAATTCATTTTTCTGGAGCCTAAAAAAAAATCAGGTATACCTTTCAAAATGTATACATCTATCGCTCCAATATTTGTTTAGAGAATTTGCTTTGTTTTGTTTATCATTTTTAAAGCCCAAAGTTTCTGGAGTTCAATTTATTCAAAGTGAAAATGCCAATAAATATGGAAACCTGTATGCCTATTAAATGGATCATTTTTGTGCATATTCTTAAATCTGTCTGTGCGCAAATAGTTAATTTCTGTTTTATTGAATCCCGGCCTAATCTTTGATTCAAGCATTATTCTACATGTCAATTTGAACGCGGGATATTTATTTGCAATGCAGCTTTTAAAGGTAGTGTACCTGCGTGTGCAGAGATCATTCACCGTAAACAACTGCTTGTGTCGCTCAGCGTTAACCGACAACTGCATAGCATACCTTTTTTTTTATTTTTATTATTATTATGCCATCGGTTTACGAAGCCCCAAGTCTGTCCACGAAAATAAGACCACGAAGTGAAGGTTTTTTTTGCATGGAAATGCCATTTCTAATTTGCTACGTGAGGATTTTTTTTGATCGAATAAAGTAGACGATTCGGGATAGTTAGTTTGTTACGAATGCACTGATATAAGTAGACGCATGGCATTTCGGCAACTTTGGAAAAAAACGACTTTATATCGCAGTTGTGCATGCTCTTATTGTCTAAAATGGTCCCACCCAGTGGCGATTTTAGCATGTAAATATTGATGGGGCAAACAACAACAAAAAAGTGGGACGCAATGTCAGCAAAACCACTACACATACTGACAATTGAGATGTACAAACTATGGCATAGGGGGATGACACGCGGATAAGAGGCCATCCTTAAGAACATGGGCTGCTCTTACAGTGTTCTCCCTGTACATGTCAGAACCGTGGGATAAACACATGGGGCATATAAACAGACAATGAAAGCTCTTACAATAATCGATTATTACATTTATCTAAAACAGTTTATAGGCTATTTGTGCACCACCAAGTTAGAACAGCAGGTGAAATTAAGAGGTGAAAAATAGACAATTATTAGCGTGAGGGACATTGAACGTCGTTTGGGTCTTTGCGTGTCAAAAAAGATACACGTCATATAACACTATTTTCGTGTTTTAAATAGGCTTTTAATTTAACACGTAAAACACACAATTATATTATAGAATGTTGTGTGTGCTGAATTTGCACGTGCAAGCCAAGCACCGCCATTTCTATCAGTAGCACTGTCAAAGCTGTACAAAAAAAGTAGCCAGTGTGTTTACAATACCGCATTGGTGAAAATAGACCAATATATTCGCGTGAGGCACATGTGTAGAAAGCTGTTAGTAGCCCAACATACACTTAGTATTACTTAGCTACAGTATACATTTCTCCCTTGCATATTACATCATTTATGCAGCAGCATACATTCAATTGTTGGACTCTTAGCGGTCCTTTAAAAAAAAAACATTGTTCGCAAACTGATATGTGACATGTATTAATGGCAAAATAACAAGCAAAACAGGCCGCTCAAAACGCCCTGAATGACGAGTCGCCACTGGTCCCACCTGATCTCGCCTCCTCCTGCCTGCCTTCCATTTTTGAGGACACTTCCATTGTTAGAGCCATCACTTCGACTATCTTTTCAATATAATACATCTTGGTTGGGTCTAGATTTAGGGCTCTAAAGAGCAGGGTTTCCCAAACTCTGTCCTGGGGCACCACCCTGGGGGCATGTTTTGTTTTTTACCCAAGCACTATACAGCTGTTTCAAATAACCAACCACAGTATGAGTCATAATACCCATAAAATCTAGAGGTCAAACAAGGAAATGTTTCCAATTATTTTTCCCCATCGAGGATTTTAGAAACACTTATACTGAACAAAAATATATAATGCAACATTCAACAATTAACGATTTTACTGAGTTAGAGTTCATAAGGAAATCAGTCAATTGATTGGCCCCAATCTATGGATTTCACACGACTGTGCATGGGCACAGCCGTGGGTGGGCCTGGGGAAGCATAGGCCCACCCACTTGGGAGCAAGGCCCAGTCAATCAGGAGTTTTTCCACACTAAAGAGCTTTATTAAAGACATAAATACTTCTGGGGGGCTGGTCTCAGACAATTCCGCAGGTGAAGAAGGCAGATGAGGTCCTGTGCTGGCGTGGTTACACATGGTCTGCGGTTGAGAGGCCGGTTGGACATACTGCCAAATTTTCTAAAAAGACGTTGGAGGCAGTTTATGGTAGAGAAATGAACATTCAATTCTCTAGCTACAGCTGTGGTGGACATTCCTCTCAACTTGAGACATCTGTGGCTTTTTATTGCCCCCAACACAAGGTGCACCTGTGCAATGATCACGCTTAAGACATCTGTGGCATTGTGTTTTGTGACAAAACGGCACATTTTAGAATGGCCTTGTCCCCAGCACAAGGTGAACCTGTGTAATGATCATGCTGTTATATCAGCTTCTTGATATGCCACACCAGTCAGGTGGATGGATTATCTTGGCAAAGGAGAAACGCTAACAAACGTGTGCAAAATAATTAGGTTGTGCCCAGTCTTTTGGCTGCCATTGCTAGAAAAAGAGATTTATGACTTTGAAAGAGGGGTCTCAAAAGGACCATACGGTGTTTAAAGGGTGTGTCAGTCACCAGATCAACGCAATAACACTTTTTGGAGCAGCGCCTAAAATAGCATTTTCAACCAAACTATAGAATTACTTGTAGAATCTACCTCAAGGCGCATTGAAGCTGTTCTAACGGCTTGTGGTGGCCCAAAACCATATGTATACACTATGTTACCTGTACTTTTGAAAAAAGCTGCACATAAAAGGAACATTGTTCTCCAGAATATGCAAATTAATTTTAAAATAAGTCAAAGGTTTTTCCACAGATAACATTACATGTTGACAAGAAGTTGATATTCTGCCATGATTGTTGCTTTTTCCAATAGCTTCAAAATGACCCCAAGTTGGTCATCGATGCATGTCAAATATGTTGGTAGCTTGAGGGTTAAGCTTTCTGGATGAAGGCTTGAAAGATATTTACAAACTGTTCATACAAAACAATGAACCTCAATTTGTTAGCATTGGGTTTATTTATCAATACATAGGGAGTTATTTAACATAGTATTGTAGAATCACACTGACAAAATATATATATATTTTTAAATCTTTCAATTCATGAAATACAGATCAGCAACTGATGTTTTTGAAAGACCATTCAAGTTAACCAGGGAAGCTGGTACTTATATTGTAACAAAATATTTCAAAACATGACTGTTGGTTTCAGTACAAATGCGTGTCTAGTTTCTTCTGGGCCCCAGTACAGGCAGGGGGCTTACCTCCCCGTGGACAAATATGGGTGGTCATTACATTTTAGCTCAGCCCATGACCAAGTACATGTTGACCACAGTTTATGACTTTAAATGTAATTCATATTAAACCTCAAACAAGGACGAGTAACCCCCCTGCTACTCACCATGTACATTTTGCAGACCAAGTTGAAAAGCGATGACATTGCTTTGTCCTGAAAGTCATCCGTGTATTCCTGCAAAGCAGCAAAGGAGGAGGAAGTGGAATGTCAATGTACAGGCTTGACATCGGCACAGTGTTTAATTGCATGACCGGCTATACACTTAAGAGATTTAAGTAGCACTGTATCCGCTCAAAAAAGCATTACTCGGTAACCCCATTGTTGATAAACAGTAGATACTCACCCCTGGTTGTACTATAGCCATGTTATCTACATTGTGCACCTAGTTTCAGTCCCGGCACGGTCTTCTTACCCCATTAATAGTCACCCAGGGGACGTGTGTTTTGGCCGGACTGAGAGCATTGGTCTTCAGGGCGTTCTCATGCATCAGTTTGAAGCCGAGCTCTCCCTTCACACAGGACGTTACACTGTCCCATATCATGGAGGGGACGTGCAGCTGTAAGCACTAGAGAACAGAATGCAACCAGAGCCCTTGATGTAAACAAGTGCACAAATGCATTTTGAATTACGAAAAATGCAACAGCTAAAACATTAAGTTAAAAACAGTACAATACTCACAGGTTGGGCAGCATCAAGAACGTTAGCTGCAGATTCCATGCAGTAAATGACTTGGAATGCTGAGTACCGACCCACTGAATGTAGAAAACATGCCTAAGCGGAAGGTATGAAATCATGAATGAACAATATTTCAGGTTACAAGCAGTTTGCCATTTGATTGGCAGACGCACCTCAATCATGTTACCATGACACTCTGGTTCTCCATGTTGACAGGTGAAGGGAGAATTCCCTGAGGGAAGCTCCCGTGAAAGAACACCAGGAATAAGACTGCAGCATTAACACAACACAAGATTCACTTCTGTGATTACGGTTGATTTCTCTAATGTTCTCATTCACTCAGTAGTCTAACTGAACACGGATCCATCAAAAGGCCTAAACGGAGGTACAACCTGAACTTCACTTTTTAAAATGTGCCCTACTGAACCTGACCCAGTGCTCTCCACTTCGAGAAGAGGCCTACCTGTGCATTGCAGTAGGGCACCAATTTGACGTCCATGATGTCGTGGAGCATGGCCCAGGTGGGAAAGAGCTGCTGGGGGAGGAAGGCCCTGCAGCCTGGACACAGGCTCTCATAGTACAGGGTCACCTCCACTCGGGGTACCGCCAAGTTGGGCCTGGTGGCATTGAGCTCTAGACACTGCTTCTGAACCTAGACAGGATCCATGAACACGTGTGATACATGTTCAGGGAAAGCATGTGTCGTGGAATCATTCTAATCAAAAGGAGATATTTACATTTCTTCAAAAACAAGTCCACTTTAATATTTAATTACTGCAGTAATGGAGCTTGTCAACTAGCCCCCCCCATTGGTGATTCGTTGAGAGCCCAACCAGCAGGACTATACCACAGCATTTTATAGCAAAGTCCCTCCTGGATGTTCATGACAAACAGATGTATGGAATTGGTCACAAGGATAAAATTCGTATGAAAGATACTAATAATTGACAGCAAACAGTACATGCTGTAAAAACTGTGTAATGTGTCAATGTGTAAAAACCAGTCTGGCCCCCAGCTCCATATTGGAGTCTCCCCCCCTGGTTCCCCCAGTACAGAAACATTAACTCATGCTATGGAATGCAGTCTTGCTTGGCTTATCACCCAAAGACATCGTAAATCTTCTGTCAGCATTAAATCTCCCAAAGGCCCATCCTCAGTAGAACACACACAGATTAAAGTGTTCTAAGAACCACCTATTCTGTTGCATAAAACAACCATTTGATGTAATAACAGTATTATAACATAATCTTGAAATGTATGTTCTCACACACGGCAGGCTTACTGTTTCAATTAGACAAATAATGACTTGCCTGGAATTTACCTGAGAATGAATATTGTGGGAACCAAAACAACTTCCAACCCCCAGTTACATGTTGAATGTTTAGAAATTATAGTAAAATGGAGGGCTTTGAAATTCTCATGAAGACACATTTAAGGGCTTAACTTGAACCGAAACAAAACAGCTTGTTGGCGTCACATTTCTCATTGACATTTGGCTTCAGTCACATGCCCTCACGAAATGTAGGACCTATGGTGCTCAATTTCAAAAGCATGACTCATTCAATCATGTACAGGGAACTCTTTGAACATCAATTTAAACTGAACCCACAATCCTGTAAAACAATGTTTGGGAATATGGGATATACACTGACATTGACATATATTGCAGGAGAATGTCTTAATGCTTGGTGATATTACACACAAAAAGGACATTGGATTTTTGTAGAAAAGGACACTTTAATCATTCAACTGCGACAGATTAAATACTTCAAGCCAGAATCAAGAAAAAAAAATCTTGAATAGATTTGATAAAACAAACCTAAACTGAGCCCAGCAGTTGTCATTATAATAATGTCTCAGTGCAGTTATTCATCCTTGATGATCCATTCACAAGCCGGTTTGGGCTTTGACTTTCCTTGGGATTTCTTGAAAGTAGAGCAGAAGAAAAAGACAAATACAGGTGCAAACGTCATGTTGCTTACAGGTACTGAAGCCAAAGCCTTCCTTGACACTTATCTCAGACAACACTCTGACCAATTTGAAAAGCCAGTGGGTTGGAGCTCCTCCCATCCAATGATTACGATCATCCTCAGGATGTGCTAACGAGATGGATTTTTGTGACCATTTGAGAAGCCAAACTCTCTCATTGGACATCCCACAGCAATTACAACAGCCATATCATCTCTTCAACCACTTCTCTTTACGTAGAGACAAACTGGTTGGCAAAACAGGCAGAAGAACAAACGTAAAACTTAGGCCAGAGTAAAAGCCTTCTTAATTGATTGATTCATTATCTAATAGATAATTAATAACATACATACAGTCACAACATCAAAGCAGTAGCTAACTAAAGCAGTCCATCATCAGTAGTGACTAACTTCACAGAAAATTGCCAAGACAACAGTGAGGAACATCATAGACCATCTGACCACATTTTGAGAGTAGATATCACAATTCTCCCAACGTTTACACTCAATTGCCTTCTGAGCAAGGGATTACTTTTCTCAGAAAACTGTCGGTAAAAATGTCAACAAAAAGTTTTGTTGACATTTTTAAGAAATGGTTAATTTAGTTCTATACAAAACTACCAGTCTAACAAATACAACATGAAAACATACCATTGTTTATGTGCAGCCAGAAAGTAATGCAATAACAATTTTACAGAGTTGGACTAATGTTGCTTACAGTCAATTTTAAAGTGCATTTTGTAATGTTTTGGGGGGGGGGGGGGGTTCCATGTTTCAAAGTACTTAACTCCAACCTATGTCAAGGTTGTATAAATTAGTTTCACAAATGCAAAAGTTAAAAACCAAGCAGTCTTAAAAACATTTGAAAGTCAAGATACAACAAACACTACGACAGAATTTCATTCTAGATATGCTTTTGAGCAGACAAATAGATCGTTAGAAAACAGTCTTTTTAATCTATTTGCTTATTTAGAGATTGTAAACACATTAAATGTAAATGTAAAGAAAATGCCCAAAATTCACAATAGCTTCTTCAATTAAATCTGTTCAGGTTATGATGAACAAATAACAAAAACACTGAAACACAGACGGGTTTAACGGCCTTTCATAAAACCCCATTTCAAACAGACCCTTAAAAGTGCCTCTTCAATGATGCCATCCTTGTCTTACAATGAATGAGATGTCCACGATGAGGAGTGTTCCTGCCCTATCATAGCCGGTTATTGTAAATAAATAAATGAGCATGTTCAAGTCCAATTGTAATAAAACTCCTGAAACATATGAATGTCTTTGTGGTGCATTTACAGTTCCAGATTATAAATATTGGCAAGGTAACGTCCCGACTCAAACCTCAAACATTTACCCACTCATACACTTTCTCTCACAAGCTGAAGAAGCGTTTGGTGTTTTATGCTGCACTGTCATAACAGTCTGTGGGGCAATCAATGGACGATAGTCATAATCTCCAATATGGGCCCAAGCACACAGAAAAGGCCAGGGGAGATATATAACAATTCCTCTGAGCCTAGCTCACGTTGAAAAGACTGTCTACACGTTGGAGAACAAGCATAGTCTTACACTGCAAGTGCAATTTCAAAATCAACCGGAAACCTTTTTGGGATTGCTCTCTCTGTTTACATACAGTGCTCTCTCACATGCCCCCCCAAAAAATGCAATCTCACAGTTTTCAAAGATCCTTTGACCTGAAGGGTAGCCTAACTGAGCAGGACTCTGGCTGAAATGCTATGTTCAGTAAATAGTACACAGACTATTCATCTGTCATCTCTCTCCAGAGAGACCTTTTCTCCTAACTACCAGATAAACATAAGATACAGGTTTACCAGATTAACATAACACACAAAACAAACGATGTTGACAGTTATAAAACGTACATTTTCACCAATCCCAACATGCTGGGCAATTGAATCACTCCTAATAGTGAGCAATAAAATGCACCAATGCAATGTCATCATAGTATACAAGACATCGTCCACTTCTAGCACCAATAACCCCGTCACCCCTGCTTCTGGTTAGGTTAAGAACATGATAATAATACCATACAAGATCTCTAAATCAAGTGAGATTCTTGCGTGCAAAAGCTAATGACACCTTCTGTGTCCCTGCCGTTGGATTTCTACCTCAATACCTCCTCTAGTCTTGTTTAAAGGTCTGATTCATACACGACAAATGTGAGGGTTATCAATGTCGATAACGAGGCGTCATCAAGTGGTCTCCGAACTCGCTGCATAGTACTAATCAGTTTGTCAAAGTAGTTTGTTCGAAATCTAACAAGAATATCTTGTGTATGTTAGCATCACAAAACAGATTTGGAAGCTTGTGTCCTGAGAAATAAGTGCATTCATAAAGTGTGTCAGGTAAGGTCCAATGAAGGAAAATGCGTTTTGAATAATTGAAATAGGCTACTTATACCTTAACGAGAGACTGACAAATACCTCAGTTCATACAGCATACATAACCTAATGTCAACAGCAACCCCCACGAGATTTACCAATGATCGACTCGAAAAATGTGAACATAAATCCATTTTCAACATGGACAATTCCAACACCACCATCATACACACACTAATGCAGGGGTGGGCAAGTTTCGTCTTCATAGTGTCTTTCCTTTAAATCAGCAACTGATTGAGACCTGGGAAACCAGAAGTGTGCACTCTGAGCAGGCAGTGGCAGTAGTGCCAGGTACAACTCTGAGGGAGTTGCCCATCTGCTCTAAGGCAATCAATAGTGAGGTCCATTTCAGATTTCCAGTTTCATACACAGTGCTGTACAAAACACTTGGCATCTGATTGGGGCCAGGCATCCACACGGACTCTGATTTACAGAGAAATAATGGAAGACAGAGGATTAGAACAGAAGGCACTTTCACCACCAAATGTTCCACCATGTTCTACTGTGAAAGGGCACATAGCATGAAAGGTTACACAGAGAGCAGATAGAATGCTTTCTTTGTGTGTGTGTGTGCTACCCAACGCTGTGGATTTTGTGTTTGTAGTAATATGTACTTGAAGTAAAGAAAAATAAAACATTGACAGTTAATAATTACTGTTCTCCTTCAATTAGCCACAAAATCCCTAGTTTGAAAGCAACTGTTTTTCTGGAAGCTGTGCTGCGCCATTTCCCCCAAAATCCTCCCCCTCCTGTGCAAGCCCCCTAGTAATTTGAGTTCAACCAATGAGCTTCAGCCCCTCGCCATGTCAGTAACAGCTAGCAAGTTGCAAATGAGCGAGACAGAAAGGAATGACGTAGTGCACATAGACGTAGTACGCAATTTTGGCTTGTGAGCGCTTCTTTCAGAACTGGTGGCTAAAAAGTAGTCAAAACTACGGGATAATCCCTTTAAGCATTTTACCACAGTGGACAATGTGAGCAAGGCTTAATGTAAACAGAAAAGCGCTGGCAGGTCTTTTTGTTCTCCATGTCTTGAATATCAAACCCTCTCGCAAAAAGCCCCTCTTTAACTGTAGAAAAAAATAACAGAAAAATAAAGAAATACATTTCAAAGTCGATTTTTAAAAAATCTACAGCAATTACTTTTTTTTTGTTTCTCCAAAAAACGGTGTAGTGTTGTAGAGATTGAACAAAAATAGAACATGTGAATGTGCTCTTCCATGTCAAAATCCACTCCGCCCTCCCCCTCCTCTCAAACCCAACGCGCAGAAAGCCGTTTGCTTTTTTGTTTTCTTGTATGGGAAAAGTGAGGGTTTGTGGTCTTTATTAGTTCTGTGTGTTTCCTCTGTGTGTGTCAGGCCCTGTCCGGGTTATCTTGCGTCTCATCTGGGTTGCTGCTGGGTTAGGACAGGACATGCCAGAGTTACATTCAGCAAGTCATTGTGCTGGACCAGGGAGGTGTGTCTATAGTGAAGCACCAGCTCTCTCAGGGAGCTGTACAGGTCGTAGGGCTCGGCAAAGCCGTAGCCCGTGGAGGTCTTGAATATCACACAGTGCTTGATGTCCCCGTCCACACTGCATGTACAGATATGTGAAGTCAAGAACAGAACCTTTGGTTAGCCGAAACACAGCAGTAAAAGTGATATCTCACCCCAAAACCACAGATTGTCAAATGTTTTTCAAGACCTCAGAAGTGGACTACTATCAAGATCTACACGCCATAAATGTTCCTGGTACAGTGGTTCCTTACGCTGGACGTGTTTGTGGTAGATGGTGGCAGATTGTGGTAAATTGCCTCGTTCTGTCATTGCGCCACACTATCACAAGGGGGAGGTAGAACGCTGGCTATGCTTTTGGTTTCTCTCCCTCCCCCTGCAAAAATAATTGTTTTATTTACCACAGTGTTTTCCAGACCTGAGCTATTTATTAATTTACTTATGAACTGTACTGGTTTATTTAGGCAACTAAATGTATGTTTAGGTTAGGCATATTTTGTAGGCTATTTGACAAAGCTTTTTGCAGCACTCATTCACGGCTTTGGATCAAAATAAATAAATACCAATACCATTCCCAAATGTTCTGCAATCCCATAGGTTTGGACGAGCTGAATCAGTTGTGTTACTGCTTGCTGGAACAAAAACCTGCACCCATAACGGCCCTTTGAGGATAAGATTGGCCAACCATGTTTTTAGATGGTCCCGATATTTCCTATGCATTTGAGATTTTCAGCATCTCGGCAGGTGAGGCCGGAAAACATCTGATAAACCTGGCTAAATCCCACCCAACTGCCGTATTCCAACCCAAATCATTCTGTGTTCACCAAAGCCTTTTGTTCACACGGCAAGCCTTAAATGCTCAAATCAGTTTTGTTTTTCAAATCTGTTTTGGAATACTGACTGTCAAACAGCAAGTCACAAGTGGCAAAATTGCATTTGTGTGTGTTCAGATAGCAGTCATTTGCTGACATGGTTATGCTAGATGTAATCCCAATGACGGGTATGTGTGCAGTGGAGTAGTTTGATTGGTGGTGGTGCTCGTGCATCCTATCACTCAGAAATGATGTAGCTAGCTAAGGTGGTGACAACAATGTCTGCCATGGACGTCTCCCAGTTGCTTTGAATGTTCAAAATGATAGTGTAAGAAAAAATGTAAAGCCTCAAAGGATAAGATGAACTTTCAAAACAAGTCCTTTTTGGCTAGCCACAGCAGTCAACTAGCAAGCTAGGTAGCTGTTTAGCTTTCTAGCACATTCACTGATTTGTTTGTAAACGATGAACAAGCTAGTTAGATACCACATGTTATTGTCAAACTGTCAACAGAGTAGCTAGCAAGCAACAATATATGCCAAATAACAGTCTAAAAACCACACAAGGGCAAATAAATTCGATTTGACCGTACAGACACAAGTCGCATGGCCAGGAATCAGATTGGTATCTGATTTTAAACCACCTACAAAGGTGGTTTGAAATGTGGTTTGAAATATTTGATTCCATGTGCTTTTTGGCTGTTCAGACTGCAAGGGGGAAAAAAACTGATTGAAATCGGATATGCAATACAGATTGCGGAAAAAAATCAATAGTTACATATCGGATATTATTTTTGATGATATATCGTATCGTTTTGGCAATATCGCAATATTATGTTTGCGCTAGTTTTCTGTACCTGCACCAAAATGCCAGTATTCTTCCTTCATAGCCTGTTCTCCATCTTCTTTTGAAATAGGGACCCAATATGTTTTCAACACTTTTATTTTCATGACTGAGCTAAACTTGTTTTCTCATGGCTCTCTCTTGCCACTCTGCAGAAGCAATATTTTGTAACATTGAATTGCAATAAAATCACAGTATTGAATCACAATACATATAGAATTGTGAGAATCGCAATACATATCGTATCAGCACCTAACTATCATGTTAATATTGTATCGTAAATTCCCAGCCCTTATATGCACATTTTTTTAAGTTTTTGTCACTTCAAACTGCCAGTGTTAACAAGGCTTTGCAGACCCCAGGTCAGGCTAACGGGACTCACACTACAGAGCAGGCGTAGGAGCCCTTCTGGGACTGGCTGTCTCGGATCAGGAAAGTGCCGTCACCCTTTCCCCTCAGCAACTCCTCGGCTTGGCTGCGCGTGATGTCGCCCACGTACCAAGTGCGCTCGTCGAGGTGCGGCAGGTCTTCCTCCTCATCCACCAGAGAATACAGGCTGGGAGGTAGAGGGGAAGAACTGCAGACATGGGGAGGAAAACAGTGTCAATACGATACACGATACGACATGATAATACGTGGTAATACATTACAACTGGCTAAAGGCCACGTTGGTTTCACTCACCCTTCCATGTCATTTTTGATCCCCAGCCACTCGTTAATCTTCTTCTGTCTGGTGCCCTTCTGATTGAGCCACCTGGGACGTTAACACAAGCAAACTGTTGGACTGCCGTGTTCCTAAATATTGCTGTGTGTGTGTGTGTGTGTGTGTGTGTGTGTGTGTGTGTGTGTGTGTGTGTGTGTGTGTGTGTGTGTGTGTGTGTGTGTGTGTGTGTGTGTGTGTGTGTGTGTGTGTGTGTGTGTGCGTGCGTGCGTGCGTGCGTGCGTGCGTGCGTGCGTGCGTGCGTGCGTGCGTGCGTGCGTGCGTGTGTGTGTGTGTGGTAGAAGGGTATAACTTACACCAGGTACTGGTCTCTAATCTTTTTCAGCTGCACGAGGTCCGTTTTCAGGCTACTCATCTTCTTATCGATCTCTCGGTTGTCCTTCGCATGCTCCTTCAGGTCCTGCCCTAGCTTCCTCTTCCTGTCATGGATCTCAGTCACCCGCGACTTCAGCTTATCCCAATTACTTTGGATTCTGGGAGATGGAGCGGCAACATTGTTAGATCCCCCACTTTAAAATCATGATCACGACCAGCTTGATAGTCAATCAGAGGGCTAGTTTAAAGCCTGTATCACAACAGGAAATTCCTAGACCAAGCAATGTATTGTGGATACCTCTCAGTATCTTTGCTGTTTCCCTCCCTGAGGAACTGGTCAATGTTCTCCTTGCTATAGCCTTCTTGGGTCTCGCACTGCTCCTCGGAGATCTTGATGGTCTCGTTGAAGGCCTCGATGGCCGTGCGGTTCATCTGTAACTCCTGATGTACAGGGAAAACAGACGATATTGTGCTCATTTCAAATGCTATGGAGCCCAGACCCAAATGGGACAGTGAAAAACATAAGTGTTGGATATGTACCTGAGAGATGCAAGTATACTCTTCATATAAGACGTCATATTCCCGGCTCGTCTCCTGGCAGTGTTCGTGGTACACCTTCAGTTGCTCTCCTACTGCTTCCACGCTGTCTCCTTTCACCACCTGATCCTGGAAACAACAGAGACCACAAGTCACTAACTGACCACAGCACTTGAGATGTTGAGATAAGGTGCATTCAATATGGGCTCAGTGCATTTCAAATAGAGAAGGGCAGCAAGCAAACTGTTCTCACCTAAACATAATTTTTTGGGGACATTTCAGACAAGCGTAAGTGCTCTTGGGAATGCCATGGGTTATTTTCCTTCATGCAATGTGCCATAAGAAATGTAGGGCCTTCCAGAAAGCATCGGAGTGCTGTTCGAAGGCTACATTCCTTATCTCTTATAACATCTCTGTTTAAAAACCAAGGAGTCCCATTAAGATATGGCCCAGAAGCCAAACCAAGACTGAGTCCCTTCAGAACAGGATACAGAACACTATAATAATAATAACAGAATGAGCCTACCTGCGGATATTTGGAGATTGGGTACAGTAGCCGTGAGTCCAGCTTGGGGTTGTACTGGGCCAGCGACTCGTGGTGATAATACAGGATGAGTTCCACCACAGAAGCAAAGGTCAGCGGCTCAGAGAAGCCATACTTGCCTCCTTGGTGGAAGATCTTGATCAGCTGGTTGTTTCCTCCTTTCCTAGAAAAGTCCCGAGACGTTGTGCAACATTACTGAGGTTCTGTGAAAGACTCTGGAAGTTATCCAAAGTGGTAAAATGCCATTGCACTTCAAATGAGTGACTAGGCAAGCTCAAACTTGGAGTGTATTTTAGGAGGGACAAAATAGTCACTTTTAGAAAGACATTATTAATATTATTATAATATTATTATTAAGTCATTATTAATACCCTTACCTGAGAGTCAATGTATATTCTCCTTGCACCTTGCTTGAGGCATCTCGGACCAAGAAAGTGCCATCTGGTGTGTCTCTCATCTTGTCATTCACCTCATCTCTGGAAAAATGTATGCAAATATATAGCATGATTATGTAACTAAAGATGGTTGAGTAAGACGAGTGACAATATTTTCTTCTTGAAACAGAAGATCGTGGTTTCAACTGTAAATAACCAAGTGTGGATATCCATTATTTATACATTTTACCTGGAAATGTCTCCCCAGTACCACTCTGCATCAGCCATCTTGCTGCCATCCCCATTGACGACAGAAAATGCCATGGCTTTGGTTTTGGAAGGCTTGGAAGGTAGGGCTGTCAAAGGAATCAATAGGTAGTGGTGTTACAAATACAGTGAGACATCCAATCAAAACCTACCCAGGAGGCAAAGATGGGTTTTTAGTGTAATAACCTTATTAAAACCAAGTATAGAGTTTATTTGTTATAATTAATTGGTATCAGATTTAAAAGATGATCGAATTGCTCCTGAATTGTAATGTCATTAATGCATTTATTTTTTATAAATATTTATTTAATGTACAAGTGAATAGGCTGATTTACTTTTAAATTTAAGTTTTGATCAATAAGGTAGCTTGTTAAGCTGTGGCCAATGGGAGAGTTGACCTGGTTAACAGGAAGCCTGGGAAAAAGAGACGTTGAAAAAAAGAGGGAGAGACATTGACAGAGAAATGTAGAGATATTATCAGTGTTGGTGAACAAAAACTATTGTAACGACCTACTTCTGATCCCACTTCTGACACCAATGTAATGAAACAGCAGGGAGCAGGTCTCGAACCCTCGACCTTCAAGCCCGAAGTCCGGCGCGCTATCGACTGTACCGCAAAAGTATGCTCAGACGGCAGAGTCGATTTCCGCGCTTATAAACCCAGGGTCATTACACTATGAAAGACGATAAAAAATAGAACAAAACCCATCTCTAACGAGTTTTGAAGGGACATACGGATTTGATTTGATAAGAGTTATTATTATTTTTTGTTAAGAAACACTTGGAGGCTGAAGCTACCGTCGCGTCGTGGAGGTATTTGACAGCTCGAGGTTAGCCTAGGATAGTGCGAGACCTGGAGGGAATTGCTTGTGGAAGATTAACGAGTTCATGTTGCCATGGGATATCTGTTGCTGCTAAGAAGTACTGTCGGCATTGATAGCTGTGCTTGCTGTGGATCTTGCGAGGACACCTGCTGGGAACTGCTATACTTCAGTGAGGAAATATCAACGAGTAGTGAGTAACTACAACGGTGGGGCGCTTCGGGACTTTATGTATGGCATAATGTTTTTGGAGCACCAACGGGCGCCAACGGGTTGGAAGTAATTTTGGACATGGGTTGTTCACGACTCATTGGGGTTTATTCTTTTGATTTATTTTGATGTGGTACATTGAAAATGTGATAATACACATCTTTACCCTTATGTCTGTTGCATTGGTGGAGTCAGTTACTGTTTCAGTTGAATTTAATGCATGGGAAAGCACATCCTTATATAACAACAAAAATCTATAATCATTCTATCTGTAGTTAATACTCTGTCATATCCTTAGCGAGTTTACAATAGGGATTCGTATTTGAGATGTCCTTCTCACCTAATACCCCATGCTGTTCAGATATTCTAAGGTAATATGGTGAGAGTCACATTCGAGCCTGGTTGAGGGGGTTACATTAGTGAGTGTGCTAAATTGTTGTGAGCTTGTGTGTTTACCTGATGACATCTGGTCCAGCTCCCAGGCCCTCGCCACCAGCAGCCTCTCTAGCACCTGAACCTGATGACCTTCTTCTGACCTGGACACAAATAAATACACTCATACGTAAGTCATTCAGAGGACGGTTGCTGTTTGGGGTTTTAGGGTGGGTTTCTGTACAGCACTTTGAGATATCAGCAAGGACTATGTAAATAAATTGGATTTGATTTTGATTTGACGGTGGAAAGCTTTGCTATTACAATGAATTAAGGTAGAGAGAGTTGTTCAATGCGATAAGGGGGTGGGGGGGTTCATATTTTACATTAGTACCAGATGGATGGGTGCCATAATAGGACTTCAGTTACTAACATGTGGGACATTGGAAAGGTGCTGAGGGGACGTATACTCTGCTGACTATAGAGAATAGTGTTATGGAACAGACAGGTGTTATGGCTTCAATCTCTTTCTGGCTCCATCTGAGGCCCATTCCTACAGCCAGAACTCTGTAGACTGACAACAGCATGCGCTCAAGAAGATGCTGGCACTGTTAATGCATTCTCTTCCTCTCTGTGTCTGTGGGCTGGCCAGTGTGTCTCTCTCCCTCTCTCGCTGACACAACAAAGCCCTCGTGAAAGTGGCAGAGGGACCTGCCGTATATATGAAGATGGCAGGTTTTTAATCCCCCTTCAAGATTAGTCTAAATTTGAGTTGAAGTAAAAACAAATATTTTGTCTGAAAGTTTTATGACCAACATAGGTACAGTATTTTTGTTTAAATGTGAAACTGACCCAGTGGTGAGCAGAAGAGGGCTGAAGAGGAATGCGAGGGTGTGGGGGTCCAGGCCGTTGTGGGCCGAGCTCTGGCCGTTGTGGGCCGAGCTCTGGCCCACTCGGTCCAGGTGTCTGAGCAGGTAATGCAGGCGCGGCAGGGGCACAGCCGGGGGCTCCAGAGCCTTCAGCAAACGCCTGCCTGTCTCCCCGACGGACAACTCTTGGATACAAGAACCAGCAAGGAGATTGAGTGACAATCTTAGTGGCTTGGCTGTGAGACACAATGGTAAGTAAGCAACATTATTTTCTATCCAATGCCAAATTAACATATTTTGCTTTGCATTTCTAAGGGATTCCAAAATATACACAATTCTTTTGACAGTCCTGGTAGTGTGCTTCAATGATGGCATTTAAATAGTTTTCCTTAGCTTTGTTGGCCACCAAGTAGAATATGCTCCTTGCATCAGTTCTTGACGAGATACATGAAGAAGCATGTGAGTGCTAAAGGTGCTGTTACCTTCTTCCTCTTGCAGGGTAGTCTTCAGGCTGGGATAGATAGACTTTGGGATGACGGGGGATGGCAGGTCCTGCAGGAATCCCATCAGGGTCTCTGAGAGAGCCTGGGTGTCGTACTGGCCCATCTCAGGACCAGAGAGCTCTGTAAAAGACCACTTTAGTCGTTAATTCAGACACTGCAGAGTCCGTTTGTGTACATCGCTGGTTCTCCTGTTCTGTGGTAAGGTCTCCAGAGAGTGTTGTTGTGGTGTGGCAAGTGTTACTGGTGCGGCTAAGTGTGCTGTCTGGGAGACAGTGTCCAGACTCGTCCTACGACAGGTGATAGTGTCTGAGTGCCTAAAATAACGTCCTCCTTCTCTTCCACCGCTGCGACAGGCAGGCCGGCCAGACTGGCTGGGTGCTGTTTACTGCTCTGTCACGCCTCAGCTAGCAAACAACAGCTGTCTGAAAAGGCCTGCCTGGCTCGGCCGAAGTCTCTCTATCTGAGCAGATAGACTGTGGGGAAAGTGTCTGGCATGTGTGAGCACAAGGAGGGGAGAATCTGAGTTGTTCTATCTGTCTGTGTTCATGTTAAAGGTATGTGTGGGTGGGGTGGGGGGGGGGGGGGGGTCTAGCTTACACCTGTTCTGTCTGCACATGCAGCAAGTCCCAGGTCACATGAACTCTAGGAACAGCCTCTCCACCACGTAGACAGATCTTACAAAACACACACTGTTCACTTTCTCCAGTCGAAACAAACTGTCATGCAATTATAGATATACACGTATATCAATCGGAACATGAACTTGTAGAGACAATTCTATTGCATTTAATGCAATCGTACTGCCAATTTTACTGAGTTCCTCTGAGGAAATCAGTCAATTGAAATAACTGAATTGGGCCCTAATCTATGGATTTCACATGACAGGGAATACAGATATGCATCTGTTGGTCACAGACACCTTTAAAAAAAAAGGTTAAGGTCGTGGATCAGGAAACCAGTCAGTATCTGGTTTGACCTCCATTTACCTCATGCAGCGCGACACCTCCTTCACATAGAGTTGATCAGGCTGTTGAATGTGGCCTGTGAAATGTTGTCCCACTCCTCTTCACTGGCTGTGTGAAGTTGCACAATGCCATACACGCTGTCTGCCATCTTCCCGGTACAGTTGAAACCCGGGATTCATCCGTGAAGAGCACACTTCTTCAGCATGACAGTGGCTATCGAAGGTGAGCATTTGCCCACCGAAGTCGGTTACGACGTTGAACTGTAGTCAGGTCAAGATCCTTGTGAGGACAACGAGCACGCAGATGAGCTTCCCTGAGACGGTTTCTGACCGTTTGTGCAGAAATTCTTCGGCTGTCTCAAGACGAGCCCGCAAATGAAGAAGCCAGATGTGGAGGTCCTGGGCTGACATGGTTACACGTGTTCTGCGATTGTGAGGCCGGTTGGACGTATTGCCAAATTCTCTAAAACAATGCTTATGGTAAAGAAATGAACATTCAATTATCTGGAAACAGCTCTGGTGGACATTCATGCAGTCAGCATGCCAATTGCATGCTACCTCAAAACTTGAGACATCTGTGGCCTTTTGTTGTCCCCAACACAAGGTGCACTTGTGTAATGATCCGAAAAAGAATTTCAATGGGAGGAAAATCCCTGGATTGTCTTTAGAGGGGAGAACAGCCGGGTTTCTAAACAGGCTGGCCTATTTCTCTACTCTAACACAGGCTGTGTTATTGGCCCACTGTTGAAATAGAGCAAAGATAAATAGAGCATGCAGGGCAGCATGGTAATAACCCTCGAGTTAAGTTGGAATTGAACCTATTTAACCGAACTCAATAGGCAAGGCTATAGTATGAACAGCAGCACAGATCACTGAAGTCACAGGGTTGGGAGTAAATCCCTTTTTATCCCATTGGAATGGATGACTCTATCCGACCATGGCAACAAACTATACCAACTTGTGTAGCTCAGCAAAAGATGAATGTAAGAACAGCGCATGCATGCACAGACATAAGGTGTAAGAGAGGAAGTGGGTCTTACCGACATTCAGGCTCTGTCTCTGACTGCCAGCAGCCAAGGAGCCAGGTGACCTATTGAGAGTCTCACACTCAACTTAACTTACCCTTCTGAAATAGTCTCTTCTCTCCTGGCATGCCTGGATTAGTGGGTCAGTAACACATATATAAACATCCAGAATACATCACCCGGAGCTAAAAACACATGGGCGAGACGCTAACTGGAACACGGCGCGTTTCAACACTAACCTGGCCTTTGACATGCTACCCAGAGGCCAAGGAGCCCCTTTTAGGAGTGCTAAGTCTGAAGGGTCTAAGACCAGATGGCGGGAGGAAAGGTTGACTGGTATTCAGGAGTAGAGGTGTGAGCGGAAAGGTGAATTCCTATCAAATCCCAAGCGTTTTCTGGAGGAGGAAACAGCTGGACAAACTCATGAGCTGAAGTCCCTGGAAGACAAATATAATTTTTGCATTTTTTTGGCCATTATTTTACCAGGTAAGTTGACTGAACACATTCCCTACAATAAGGGCCATGGGATCTTTAGTGACCACAAAGAGTCAGGACACCCATTTAACGTCCCCTACAAAAGACCGCATCCTACACAGGGCAATGTCCCCAATCACTGCCCTGGGACATTGGAATATTTTTTGGACCAGAGGAAAGGATGCCTCCTACTGGCCCTCCAACACCACTTCCAGCAGCATCTGTTCTCCCATCCAGGACCAACCCTGCTTAGCTTCAGAAGCAAGCTGGGATGGGGGTGGTATGAATTTGGTATGAATTTGCCTAATCATCCCACCTTGATGCCAGCAGCATACCACCCTGCATACCACCCTACATACCACTGCTGGCTTGCTTCTGAAGCTAAGCAGGGTTGGTCCTAGTCAGTTCCTGGATGGGAGACCAGATGCTGCTGGAAGTGGTGTTGGAGGGCCAGTAGGAGGCACTCTTTCCTGTGGTTTAAAAAATATATATCCGTGTAGGGTGCCGTCTTTCAGATGGGATGTTAAAACGGGTGTCCTGACTCTCTGAGGTCATTAAAGATCCCATGGCACTTTTTGTAAGAGTAGGGGTGTTAACCCGAGTGTCCTGGCTAAATTCCCAATCTGGCCCTCAAACCATCACGGTCACCTAATAATCCCCAGTTTACAATTGGCTCATTAATCCCAACCCTCTCCCCTGTAACTATTCCTCAAGTCGTTGCTGCAAATGAGAACGTGTTCTCAGTCAACTTACCTGGTAAAATAACGGAAAAATAAATGCTGCTGGATAGGCCTTGATGTTGTTTAAAATCAATGAAAACTACTACACCGTAGCGCTTGATGGTTTTTGCGACTGCACTTGAAGAAACTTACAATGTTCTTGAAGTTTTCCGGATTGACTGTCTTTCATGTCTTAAAGCAATGATGGACTTTCATTTCTCTTTGCTTATTTGAGCTGTTCTTGACATAATATGGACTTGGTCTTTTACCAAACAGGGCTATCTTTTATATACCACCCCTACCTTGTCACAACAACTGATTGGCTCAAATGCATTAAGAAGGAAAGAAATTCCATAAATGTACTTTTAACAAGGCACACCTGTTTATTGCATTCCAGGTGACTACCTCATAAAGCTGGTTGAGAATGTGCAAAGCTGTCATCAAGGCTAAGGGTGGCTACATTGAAGAATCTCAAATATAAAATATATTTTAATTTGTTTAACACTTTTTTGGTTACTACATGATTCCATATGTGTTATTTCATAGTTTTGATGTCTTCACTATTATTTTACAATGTAGAAAAAAAAACCGTTGAATGAGTGTGTTTGAACTTTTGACTGGAACTGTATGTATTTGAATCTAGCCTATTATAGGCCTATAATAAACTCTTCTATGAAGATGCGCTTATTATCCCAAATGGCCTTATATTGCGTAGCCTATTTGAAGGTCAGTTGGCAATATAATAAGCTATAATAAGTTGTTCCCTGTTACAAATGGTAACAGGAGCCCTGCTTGGCCTAAACAGTACAACAGTGTATCAGCCCCTTCAAAACTCCCTAATTCTTCATAACATCCCTCACACAGGTCCACTGACGTCGGCATTTGCCTACATATTCAATCTTAAGTATTTGCTTTTCAAAATCTAATATTGCCATCACTTTTTCTGATTGTTTTCTCATAACTCATTAGGCCTACTAAAGTGGTTCAGACCAATCCACTGCTCATAACCTATATCAATCAGCATTGTGCCAGGTGTCTATCTTAGTAGGCTATAGTTTGTGAACTTTATAATGTAAAATTCTATATTTTGTTTATACCATGAATATATCAATTGACGTCAATTAATTTTTGTAAAACAACTAGTACATCATAAGCTGCTGTAAATAGGCAACCTACGTTATTGTCCTTCATCAGCCAGTAAGCTTTAACAGGACATATGTCCTACCGTTTGAAATGATGGTGTAGGGTACAATGCACTGCTGCAATATATGGGCTGGGCAACAGTACATTCCACTCAATATCAGATTAGCAAGATGATGTTGTATTTACAATGTTGCAAGGAGCAGCAATGGCTTGCAGCATGCTCCACCAACACTTTTTATTACATCAAAACAATGGATGGATTGAAACACACACTCAGAGCTGTTAGGGCTTAATGCATTTATTAATTAACAAGTAACTGAACGTAGCCATTTTTAGAATGAATCAAACCACCGTTTTTCTTCGTGCATAAAGGCTCTCCAAACCTGTTTTGTATGATTTAATAAATAAACTTAAATAAACATAAACTTAAATAAACCAAGATCAGAGTATTTTTAAATGTAACGGTGCTTCAACAGATATGAATATTTAGATGGATTTCATTCATTGATCCCAAATATTCTGAATCCGTTCTCTCGATATATTCTATTGAGTCTGTCAACAAAATATTTAAAGGGATGGCTCAAGATAAATGTACTGAAAACTCCAAGAGAAAATCTGTTGGCCAGCAAGTGGGTTTTCAGCATTTGAATTAGATTTATTCAGCACATGCAAGAGAACCACGCATATAACCCTTAAGCACCTTAATAAGGTAAGTCTGCATTCCAAACAAAAGGCAATGAATAAATTTACAAAACTAGAAACAAACATTTATTTGTTGGAGTAGAGGACATTGTGTATTTCAGGTAAAATAACAACCCAATGTTTATATCCCAGGCCAAATGAGCTAGCAAAGGCAAGCTACCGTGGACTTCAGGAAACAGCGGAGGGAGCAACCGCCTATCCATATCGACGGCACAGCAGTGGAGAGGGTGAAAAGTTTTAAATTCCTCAGCGTACACATCACAGACAAACTGAAATGGTCCACCCACACAGACAGTGTGGTGAAGAAGGCGCAACAGGGCCTCTTCAACCTCAGGAGGCTGACGAAATTTGGCTTGTCACCTAAAACCCTCACAAACCTTTACAGATGTACAATTGAGAGTATCATGTCGGGCTGTATCACCTCCTGGTACAGAAACGATGTACAAGCGCGAGAGGTCTGTTCAGCATGTTAAGAAAAATATAGTTTACTTAACTAAAGATAATTTGAAGGGAGTTCACTACATCCAAACTTCATCGTTATAAATTATTATATCTAAATCTGAAATGTGATAGAATACAAATTGCAACAACAGATCAGGTTGGGGTCATATATTAACAGAATGTGTAATTTAGCCCATTAAACGTTTTCAGTCAGACATTCACGCTTGCCATACAGAGTTGAACTTTCTAGCTAACATTTTGAATTGAATAACATTGCTTGTAAACATCAGAGCTGTAACTATTTGACGCTTTGGTTAAAAGCAAGTACAAACGCATATAGTCTTCACAACGCAGTATCATTAAGTATGTACTATATATACAAATGAGCACAATGTTTTATGTACTAAAAGCAAACTTATGCCGCATCGAACTCAACACCAGATGCTGCTAATAGCACACCCCTTCTGAATCGCTTTAAACTCGATGCGCCCTGAGTTTGTGTTATTAGTACAAATTAACATAACCGCTTATTTGGTTGAAGCTAGCTAGCTATTTTACAGTGAGAACTAAGTAAGTTATTGGACAAGAAAGGACAAATAATCTAATATTTTCTGTTTTTCAGCCCGCATATTTCTAAACGTATTTTATTTCAATCAGTTACGTATATTGGTTCAACTTCTAGACAGGAAGTGTTATTTTTTCGCTCAACAGTATCTTGTATGCTATCGTTAGCTTTTTGGTTCCCACTGGTTGCAACCCCAGTGAACATTGGAGCCTTTTTTGCTAGCTGCGCGGCGTTATTAATTATGTAAAAAGACAATAATATCAATTGTGTAAGCACATGGAAATACTTTTTAGCAAATTATTGAGGTATTTGTTTCATGAATTAAAAGTGTCTGACTGTGAAACTCAATCTCCCATCATTCCGTAGTTCCGAAACTGACGTTTTATCATTTGTACCGGAACTGACCATTGTGTTCATTCTTATTATACCTGTGGTTGTGTTGAACACCGCACGCACCCACCTTAAAATAAAGAATTACTCTGCACAGAATACATAACATATAAAAGAATAATCTATTTGGCCTTTTAATTAGATATTTGATGGTGTAGCTAGTTTATTTATGGCCTGTGTGTCTCCCATATAAATATGATTACATAGCTACACGTATCTACACATTTTAAACTGTTAACTGTAATTCTCTTTTTGCTGTCTGTATATCAATTGTGTAAATATGAATACACATCTAGTTCATAAATAATAATACTAGTTTTGTTCACAACTGAGTGAATTAAAGCAGATAAATAACAAACATTTGAGTGTTAACTATGGAGGCTTTGCCTTTTGCTTTTGCACAATATAACGCAGTTCCCACGATAATGAAAATCAACCATCCACAATGTATACCAATGTACTTCTATCATGTGTGAATCTACTATATATATATATATATATATATATATATTTGATTGTCTCACAGTATATGATCACACGTTTAGTTACTTTTTTATCTTTCTATGTTAACATACAATAATGTTTATGTTCACACCAAATAGAGAAATGAGCTTGAGCAAAGAGCGGGATGCGGCACGGGTGGCATTTGAGGAGGCTCTTCGAGAAAGCTATCGCACAGCATTACAATTTCAACATGTAGCTGTAAGTGATATTTCTTCCCATTTCCACAGTATATTTTTAGGGCAGTTGAATTGTGGATACATACCACAGTTGTCGTGTTGTAATTTGAATCGCAGATATATTTCCATTCTATGTTTGAGTTGCATGAATACTTTCGGATCAGAAAGAGCGAGCTGCAAAGCGACAGTCACCTGCTCCTGCCACAAGCCTTGCCCCTGTCCAATGGATAGAGAGGGACAGAAGAGGCAACATAATTCACCAGAGACCTGGACTAAGAAGGCCTCAAGCCATGGTAAGTGTTATGTGCCCTTTTAGTTGTGTGTTTGTTTACACATGTAAAGTGTAACCATTTTTTTTGTAAATAGATAACATATGCCAGTCCTGGCTGCCTCATGTTAATTCTATATTATTGTCAGCAAAAGTCTCAGCGGAGGACATGGACCTTCCCAGAAACAGGTGACCATATTGCAGCTAATGGCTGGGGCGAATACTGCCTTAAATAGAGCTTAACCCTGGGGCATCTGACCCTAAAACAGTGTTTCCCAACCCTCTCCAGAAGTTTCACATTTTTGTTTTAACCCTAAATTGCCATACCGGATTTAATTAGTCAAAGGCTTGATGATTAGTTGACTAATTGAACCATGTGTGCCAGTTAGGTGTTAAAACAAAAATTTGAAACGTCTGGAGAGGTTTGGGAAACCCTGCCCCAAAAGAACCCCAAGGGAGGTGCCAAGAGTGAAATCTCCCTCGGGGGATTTCTTAATAGACTTATCATGGCTAGGATCGTTACACTACTCCCTCAGTTCAGAAAACACAACCTGTGCTTCTCTATCACAAATCCCTCACGCCCTGAACAGGACATGCTTTTGACCATCATACATTGTCTTACTTCTGCTCATCAGAGTAGCGAATGGTAGGAGGGGGTGTTAACCTGAGGTAGGCATGAAGCCAGGTCGCTTGACCCTGAGGAAATCACACAACAACCCCAAAAAGAGTAAGGGCCTCATCAAGGCTAGCGTCGTTCAACTGTCAGGCAGCATGACTACCTTGTTAGGACATTTATAACTACTACTGAATGCTGTTGCAATATACTGACCAATTTTTTGCTGGCTCACTGGCTTTCATTTCAATACAAAGTAGTGCTATAAAACTTTAAAATCCTCAGACCGATTGACTGTAACCTAAGCCTCTGTCTTGCAGGCATGAACTCTTAGGTTGCATGTATTGAAAATAGATTCAAAATGTTATATTACTCTCAAAATAAGAAGAACCACTGCTAATGTACATTAAAACCACATAGTTATGCACAAGTAATATAATGACATATCTAATATAATGATGTACAGGACATATATATCATAATTTCATGAAATATCTGTCAGAGTGGATTCTCATCTCATCACCCAATCAACACAGTTATACTAAGTTATACTTACGTTAATGAAGAAATATAACACCATTTTTATTTAATAGTTTCCAGTACCAGTACCCATCCTCCTGCAGTACCATGCTCCTGCACCTATCCCCACAAGATTCAGGTACAGAATGCTAGAATGCCAAACAAATACCATGCTAACTTTAACATGTTTTACATTTAACATGTTTACATACAGCCAAGCTATTCTGTTCATGAGTTCTGTCATAATTTTGTATTCACATTTATTTATTTTTTTACATCTCCACAAGACTCCCTGATGCAGGACCTACAGGAGCTGATGGGGAGTTTCATGGGGCCAGATTGTCACGTAACCCCAAAGGTGACTTGGGCAGAGAGGCAGACAAAAGTTGGGGGAAAGGATTGAGGCAATGGTGGACAGCATGCTCTCTGCTGAAGGTATTGTGTTGGGCCAGTGTCAGTATTGAAACAGTGAGGATAGCCTGTCCAGGCATCGTCTCTGTGACACATGTGACATAGCCACCCATAGCACCAAGGTTTTGCACAACAGGAGTCCTCTGTTTGAAGGGTTTTATTGCCCCTTGTCCCCAACCACCGTAATTCATCAGGATGATGCATGGTCCCTTACCTTCCAGGAGCACGGTGTGTGTTTATTGTTTTGGTGTTTCAAATTAAATCTGATAGCACCTCCTGCAATACACACTTTTTAGTCAAGCTGCACACTTTCTGAGTTTAACTGATGATGCTACGATGATGTGATGTAATGTTAATATTTTGTATCTTACACGACTGTAATAGCAATCTTTATGTTGATTGGTTAGGCACACGGTAGTACATTATTAGAATAGCTGACTGAAGATTTTTTGATGGGGGGGGGGGTGCTTTCATAATATATATTTGTTTGATCTGGATCTGCTTTCTCATTCTTGTTTATCTATTTCTACATGTCTGATCTTCTGTGTGCATCCCTGGCTCAGCTTTTAATTATTCTATTAGTCATCTTGATGTAGGAAAACTATATACATTAAAGTCAAAGTTTAGTGTGATACCCTTGACATATTAAAACCTTCCCATATGTTATTCCTTAATTGAATTGAATTTTTTCAGAATGTCAAAAGACTGAAAGAGACAACCAGCCTCCTTGAAGAAAAGCGGGCAGAGCTGGACATCAACCACGCTGTGCTTCAGGAGTGGGTTGCTGAGGTCCAGCAGTGGCCTGAAGGTATGTTAGGTTCTGAACAAATAGATCAAAAGCTAAAACGGACAACCAGAAAAAACTCAAACCAAGTTTATTCTACCCACAAGCATATATATATACCTTCAAACTGGGCGGAGTTGCCACCTTGCATGTCTAAGATAAACACTCCTTCCCTGTTGTTAGGCAGAAACACAATATGTGCCTTTTCCTGGTAATGTCATGGCCTACCTAAGTCTAGGACCCTCATGGGGGTGGAAGTGTTTGTGTATGGGATAGGACTGTAGTCAGATGGTTTTCGGGTTGAGTTCTCGAGTTTTCACATGCCTCCTTGTCCTAGTTCCACAGCAACTGGCCTGTCTTATCAGGAAGTAAAACCAAACTGCTACCCTTTGCCTCCTTCCTTAGAAATATTAATATTCAGCAATAACACATTTGAACAGAATATGAACTTTCTGACCCTCCCATAGTCTCACTCAGTAACTTTCCATACCCAAAGTTCCTATTCACCCTTCATCGTCCCCCAACATATACAGCTGAAGTTGGAAGTTAACATACACTCAGGTTGGAGTCATTAAAACTTGTTTTTCAACCACTCCACAAATGTCTTTTTAACAAACTATAGTTTTGGCAAGTCGGTTAGAACATCTACTTCTAATTTTTCCAATAAACTATCAAAAGAAAGAAAGTCGCACACCCCATGTATAATCTCCCAGCAATTGAATGGGTATTTACAAGTAATTTTTCCAACAATTGTTTACAGAGAGATTACTTCACTTATAACTCACTGTATCACAATTCCTGTGGGTCAGAAGTTTACATACACTAAGTTGACTGTGCCTTTAAACAGCTTGGAAAATTCCAGAAAATGAAGTCATGGCTTTAGAAGCTTCTGATAGGCTAATTGACATAATTTGAGTCAATTGGAGGTGTACCTGTGGATGTATTTCAAGGCCGACCTTCAAACTCAGTGCCTCTTTGCTTGACATCATGGGAAAAAATGTCAAAATCAGCCAAGACCTCAGAAAAAATTGTAGACCTCCACAAGTCTGGTTCATCCTTAAGAGCAATTTCCAAACGCCTGAAGGTACCACATTCTTCTGTACAAACAATAGTGTGCAAGTATAAACACCATGGGACCACGCAGGCGTCATACCGCTCAGGAAGGAGACGCGTTCTGTCTCTTAGAGATGAATGTACTTTGGTGCGGAAAAGTGCAAATCAATCCCAGAACAGCAGCAAAGGACATTGTGAAGATGCTGGATGAAACCGGTACAAAAGTATATATGTCCACAGTAAAACGAGTCCTATATCGGCATAACCTGAAAGGCCGCTCAGCAAGGAAGAAGCCACTGCTCCAAAATCGCCATAAAAAAGCCAGACTACGGTTTGCAACTGCACATGGGGACAAAGATCGTACTTTTTGAAGAAATCTCCTCTGGTCTGATGAAACAAAAAAAGAACTGTTTGGCCTTAATGACCATCGTTATGTTTGAAGGAAAAAGGGGGATGCTTACAAGCCATAGAACACCATCCCAACCGTGAAGCACAAGGGTGGCAGCATCATGGGGTGGGGATGCTTTGCTGCAGCAGGGACTGGTGCACTTCACAAAATAGATGGCATCATGAAGAGGAAAATTGTGGATATATTGAAGCAAAATCTCAAGACATCAGTCAGGAAGTTAAACCTTGGTCGCAAATGGGTCTTCCAAATGGACAATGACCCCAAGCATACTTCCAAAGTTGTGGCAAAATGGCTTAAGGACAACAAAGTAAATATATTGGAGTGATCATCACAAAGCCCTGACCTCAATCCTATAGAAAATTTGTAGGCAGAACTGAAAAGGCATGTGCGAGCGAGGAGGCCTACAAACCTGACTCAGTTACACCAGCTCTGTCAGGATTAATGGGGAAGCTTGTGGAAGGCTACCCTAAACGTTTGACCCAAGTTAAACAATCTAAAGGCAATGCTACCAAATACTAATTGAGTGTATGTGAACTTCTGCCCCACTACGAATGTGATGAAAGAAAGAAAAGCTGAAATAATTATCTCTGCTATTATTCTGACCTTTCACATTCTTAAAATAAAGTGGTGCTCCTAACTGACGTAAGACAGGGCATTGTTACTAGGATTAAATGTCAGGAATTGTGAAAAAAAGTTTAGGTGTATTTGGCTAAGGTGTATGTAAACTTCCAACTTCAACTGTACATTTCGTATACATGTAAAGTAATCAATACGTTCTAATATGATGACAGGAATAAGTATATTTCAAGCCAGAATCCAATAGGCAGAAAAGTGAATGTTTCTGTCTCTCAACCTCAGAATTGCGTTGATGTCAGTGGAGTCATGTTTGTAACTTGCTCTATGTTTGACAGCCACACTTCAGGATAGTCAGACAGGGCAGACACGGCATCTCCAGAAGAAGACTGAGGGGCTTGACAGTGTGAGACAGAGGAAACACTACCTCTACCGTTGGACAGGAAAGCCCCAACAACAATATGACCTCAAATACATTATTAATCAAGCAGTAAAACTGATTTGTGAAAGAAAATGCATTAGTCACATCAGACCATGTTGATGATCAAATGTAGGCATGACCTATGTTATCAATTGATCTAATGCAAAACATTTCATTCAACTGAGAAATTACGTGACCATAAACAACAGATTAACTTGTGAGCCACAACTGTGCATGCCTTGTGTAATGTTATAACTGCATGACAAATGCTTTCGAACTGAGTTAATTGATTTGTACTTTGTTTGTGCCTCTACAGTAGCTCTATAACTTTTAGTAATGTAATATATCTGATTTATTATTTATTTAATTAACCTTTATTTAACTAGGCAAGTCAGTTAAGAACAAATTCTTATTTACAATGACGGCCTACCGCGGCCAAACCCAAACCCGGACGATGCTGGGCCAATTGTGTGCCGCCCTATGGGATTCTCAATCACTGCCGGTTGTGATACAGCCTGGAATCTAACCAGGGTCTTTAGTGACACCTCAAGCACTGAGATGCAGTTCCTTAGACGGCTGCGCCGCTCGGGAGCCCCCAGTCCGTCTAATCACCCCTTTTTATTCAGACGGCAACAAGAGGAGGCATCAGATTCGGATAAAAATAGTTGAGGACAAGGCCTTGACAACTGCCATTGTTCAACTTCACGAGCAGCAGGCAAAGTTTAGGCTCCCCACAGTGGATGAGCTGCTCAATACTGACAACTTTGTGTGGTCATGGGAGAGACTTGGCAACAGTAAGTGTATGATTGCAGAAGGTTTCTATTGTGATTGAATGTTTACCTTCACCGTAGGCTGCAATCATCGCTGTTCCGTTACATCTCACAGGCAACAGCCATCTTGCCATCAAAAAGGCAATTTTTTACAGACTGATGTTGGTGAACATACTGCAAGAGGAAGAGAGGATCCTGGTGCAGGAGATGAAGAGGCACTGGGGAAGCCTACACAGAGCAGTTAGAACTATGGCGCCACTGTCCCTACAGCTGCAAGGTCAGAGTAAATTGAAGTTTATACTATTTTTGGACTGAACTTTTTGTCTTGCTATACAAATACCTTCCACACTTTTATTTTGTGTAATGGAATTGTAAATAAATTTAGTGCTTTAAATGTGACTTTTAGGCAATGCAGTGGAGTTGTCAGAGGGAGGGAGGAATGGCCTTCTCTGCCACCTGAAGAGAAGATTGAATGACCTGACACAAGACAAAGTCAACACCAGGAATACCTACCACAAGCTCATTCTGGGAGAAGTGGATATTTTTGATGATTCTGTAGATGAGAACTCAAATGAAGATAGCAGTCCTATTAACGAGAGCTCGAGGGCTCAGATGACGACTGCTAATTCTTTCTGAAATCATACACCACCCCTGCCTCTTTCTCTCGGTCTCGCTGTCTCCTACAGGAGAGGAATGAAGGCCACCACCACCTCCTTTGGGAGCAACCTGGTCTCTTGACGTTGGCCCCTTACCTTCTGAACCAATCCAGGGAAATGTAATTTGCCTGATGACTCGCTAGTGGAGAAGGAATGTCTCATTTCAGCTGCATTTGTTTCCATGTTTCCTATACTCACCTCCTCTCCTCCGTTTCTTCCAGTCCTAGACTATGGCGACGTCATCAGCACAAGACTGTTGTTTGAGGACCTCTTTACTGAGGAATGTGGTTGTTCTTTGTGATAGTTTTTTTTCCTTGGGGTATTTTTTTATATTTTGAAATGTACTTAACAGTATAAAAAAAACACTTAACAAATTCTTATTAACAATGACGGCCTACCCTGGCCAAACCCTCCCTTAACCCTGACGACGCTGGGCCAATTGTGCGCCCAGGATCGAAACAGGTTCTGTAGTGACGCCTTAGACCGCTGCGCCACTATAATGCCGTGATTGGGATTTTGGTGTAATTGTGAGTTGCAAGAGTCCTTGGTCTCAATAGGACTGCTAAAATACACAAATAATGGTCTTAATGTTGGAAGATTAGCGTAAATCTAATTATAATAGGGACAATAGTGTTGGCAATAGTGTTAAATCTCAGACATGACATCTTCCGCACATGACAAACCTACCGCTCAATGCCCTGCTCTATTGCCTGTACAAACCCTGGAACTGTGTAATGACCGCGAAGTATTGCGGCACGCGTTGGGTTCAAACTCGGCTGGGTCTGCGATCGGCTCCGAAGTGATTTTAATTAGCCTACAAGTATTTTTTTAATATGATACTAATGATCATCGGCAACAATCACATGGCCGTTACGACGTTTACAGAGGAAGCACATGAAAGTAAAGAAAACAATGTAATTAAATGAAATAACAATCTAGGCTAAACCAACTGAAGCGGGCTAAAAGTAAATTGGCAGTTGGATATGTGTGGTTATTAGGCCTACTGACAGTCAATACTGAATATCTACCTTGATAGAAACAGGAAACAGGGAAAGTCGTGGTAGCCGGTAATTAAAACGTTTCGAGAGTGTCCATCCCTGCAAGCTAAAAGGCTGTACAATTTTAATTCTGCATAATGGCACAGTATTTCATAAACTTTACTATTGGAAAGTTGATACGTTTATATGCTTGCGTTTGCTGCCATATGACTGGTTTCACATGTGTCTCCAGCGATTATAAAGGTAAAATGTATCTAAAACAAGTGTCATTTATATTTACAATTCCCTTATCAAAACGGATTACAAGTTTACATAGCTGTTATCGTAAAAAATAATACAGACGTTTTTTCCATTTGGTTCGCAATACCATATTCATGACTTCCTTGCGCGTAAAGGAGGTGGAATTATTAGGGAATTAAGTCAAGGTCAGAAAACGGCGTACAGTATATGTAGACACTTCAGCCACACCTTAATGTATTCGATCTCCACTCAAAACGAATAGCAGGTGAACAGCATGCTATTCTCATGCTTAAATTCAAGCTCACAATAAGCACTGAGAGAAAACAGCATATAAAGGGAATTACGTTCCATTTACACACATGCTTAACTCTGTCTGGAATCACACCTCATGTGAGCAATGAGCATGTGTCTGGTTCGTTTCTCTGTCCTGTTAATGTTGAAGTAGTGAGGTCGGAAAGCGCCCATTTGGGGATGTCTGATTTCTGATCACCACTACTACTAAGCTGAGCTTCTCAGTCATTTTTGTAACCTTGTGACAATATTTTTGAGAAACTAAAACGTTGTTATTGAAATGAAACTGACGAGACAACTGGCACGCAGATCGGTAGAAAATGGTAGGATAAATTCTTAGCTTCCTCAAATGTGAAATGCAACCATGGCCAGTAGAGAGGAAAGGAAAGGGAGCTAGGAAAGGAAATAGGGAAGGAAGCTAGGAAATTGAAAAGAAGCTAGGAAAGGAGGAAAAGGAAACGATGAAAGGAGAAAAGGAAACTAGGAAAGACTATTAATAAAGGAAAAGGAGGAAATTAAGAGGAAAGGAATTAAGGAAACGGAGATAGGAAATGGAGGTATGGAAAAGAAAGGAAGTCATCAAAAGGAGGAAAGGAAGCTAGGACATGAGGGAAGGGAAGGAAAGGGAAAGGAATCTAGGAACAAAAAGGAGGAGTTCATACATGTGGTAGGGATTAACCACGGCCATAACCACAGCCAGTAGGGAGGTAAGGAAGGGAGCGAGAAAAGGAGATAACGAAAGGGAGCCAGTAAAGAAGAAAAGGAAGCAAGGAAAGGTGGAAAGAAATCTAGGAAAGAAGAGTTCACAAATATGTGGTAGGGATTAAACACGGCCAGTAGATGGCGATAGTATTGCTTTTAGTGACTGTCTAGTTTCGTCGCAGGGCTGCAGCTCCATACTATTGGTCATACCAGCTAAACTTGTGTTGTATGAAGCTTGCTGAACACGCACCAGTTCAAAAGAACTTCTTAAACAAAAGATAGGACAATGTGTGCCTTCAATATCAAATGCCATACGGAAACAATTTATTATAAAACCGTTTGGTAACATCAAGTAAAAACACAAAATAGATCAATCTTGACACTTGTACCAAGGATGGCCGGCATCCCTACTCAAACAAAAGCAGACAGATGTTCAAACGAGGCAAAGTGATGTGAGCCTGCAAAATTGTTCGGATTCTCAGGTACACAAGCACTTCTGGCAAACACATTCAATAGTCCAACCCAACCATAGGCAAATTCACATCCTAGCCATCTATTTACTCAACATTTGCTTTTGTTTGAATAGGGCGCTAGGCCATACAGTTAGAACCACAAAAAGAAAAACTAGTCAGACAAAACTGGCTTCAAATGAAACAAATATGAACACCACCATACTCTCCATATTCACATAAAATGGACATTCGCACTGTACCTCCAGTATTTCTAACCCAATCACAGAATTAAACAAAAGGGAAGGAAAGAATGAATGTGGACATGTTTTTGCATATGTGTCCATTTGACCCTGTAAGTGTGTGACAATGTGTACAGGTACCCTTGTCTACAACTAAGTCAGCATAGAGGCGTTCCCGAGAGCAGACAAAATGGAAAATGTGTTAAAATGAGGGTTAAATGCAAGAGAGACAAACCACTGTAGACTAATGGACTATGCTAGTAGCCTAACCGTCTAAGCTTCACTCCCAGCCCTCGATGAACCGCATGCATCCCCCTTTATGACGTAGATGACGAAAGAGATTATTTTACCGCACAGTGGTGAGAAAATGAAAAACATTAGACATACACATCCTGAGAGTGGAAGATTTCATCCCAGTACACACAGAAAAAGACCTACAACTATTAGGAAAACAGACCAGTTGTCTATTTGTGGTTCAGGGTATGATGAGTAGGAGTCAGAGGAAAGTGAAAAAGTTGACTTTGCACACAAATGCTCTATTAGACACACTGTAGAAACCCCAGCACGGGCTATATAAACCCAGAGTACCATGCAATCAAGTATGATGTGTCCTTGTCTCATGCAGCATGCAGCTAACAAAGGCATAAACAAGAGAAAATGCATCATACTGTATTCTTATAGAACAGTTCGGAAGTTTTACAGTTCCAAAAAGGTACTTGAGTAAAGCCTTTAAAACGGTGGTGTTGAAATGCACAGACTGCAATACAATACCTACACAGTACAAAGAAACACAGGATTACAAAATACCATTTGTTCAAATTGTACATAGCATGTTCGTTTGTAAACAATTCTGACCGGCTTTGCGAGATAGCATGTCCTGGGTATAATTCCATTTCACCACCACTGACTTCTGAGTAGTTCATCAAATCTGAAAATATAGACCTCTTTTGAGGATCTGTTGAGACTTCGAAAGAACCCCCCTCTGCCAAAGTTTGATTATATACAGACAGTTACATAACAGCAAGTAATAATAGACACAATATCAACCTTCAGAACTACTGTAGTGTATAAAAGGCCCAAAATGATGGTGTTCAACACAACATCACCAATTGTACAATATGCATTGCAATACTGATGTGATTCCCCAACCAGCTTCATCCTTGAGGCACATTTTTACAGCCATTGTTATTCACATCGCTTGTGCAACTGGTATGTTGGTATACTCCAAAATATAATCATATTATGTAGAATAATAATGCATATGGCATTAACAGACTCCGATATAAAAATACATAGTGAGGGAAAAAAGTATTTGTTCCCCTGCTGATTTTGTACATTTGCCCACTGACAAAGAAATTATCCGTCTATAATTTTAATGGTAGGTTTATTTGAACAGTGAGAGACAGAATAACAAAAAAAATCCAGAAAAACGCATGTCAAAAATGTTATAAATTGATTAGCATTTTAATGAGGGAAATAAGTATTTGACCCCTCTGCAAAACATGACTTAGTACTTGGTGGCAAAACCCTTGTTGGCAATCACAGAGGTCAGACGTTTCTTGAAGTTGGCCACCAGGTTTGCACACATCTCAGGAGGGATTTTGTCCCACTCCTCTTTGCAGATCTTCTCCAAGTCATTAAGGTTTCGAGGCTGACGTTTGGCAACTCGAACCTTCAGCTCCCTCCACAGATTTTCTATGGGATTAAGGTCTGGAGACTGGCTAGGCCACTCCAGGACCTTAATGTGCTTCTTCTTGAGTCACTCCTTTGTTGCCTTGGCCGTGTGTTTTGGGTCATTGTCATGCTGGAATACCTATCCACGACCCATTTTCAATGCCCTGGCTGAGGGAAGGAGGTTCTCACCCAAGATTTGACGGTACATGGCCCCGTCCATCGTAGCAGAAAAAACACCCCCAAAGCATAATGTTTCCACCTCCATGTTTGACGGTGGGGATGGTGTTATTGGGGTCATAGGCAGCATTCCTCCTCCTCCAAACACGGCGACTTGAGTTGATGCCAAAGAGCTCCATTTTGGTCTCATCTGACCACAACACTTTCAATCAGTTGTCCTCTGAATCATTCAGATGTTCATTGGCAAACTTCAGACGGGCATGTATGTTTTTTCTTGAGCAGGGGGACCTTGCGGACGCTGCAGGATTTCAGCATTCACGGCGTAGTGTGTTACCAATTGTTTTCTTAGTGACTATGGTCCCAGCTGCCTTGAGATCATTGACAAGATCCTCCCGTGTAGTTCTGGGCTGATTCCTCACCATTCTCATGATCATTGTAACTCCACGAGGTGAGATCTTGCATGGAGCCCCAGGCCGAGGGAGATTGACAGTTCTTTTGTGTTTCTTCCATTTGCGAATAATCGCACCAACTGTTGTCACCTTCTCACCAAGCTGCTTGGCGATGGTCTTGTAGCCCACTCCAGCCTTGTGTAGGTCTACAATCTTGTCCCTGACATCCTTGGAGAGCTCTTTGGTCTTGGCCATGGTGGAGAGTTTGGAATCTGATTGATTGATTGCTTCTGTGGACAGGCGTCTTTTATACAGGTAACAAACTGAGATTAGGAGCACTCCCTTTAAGAGTGTGCTCCTAATCTCAGCTCGTTACCTGTAATAAAAGACACCTGGGAGCCAGAAATCTTTCTGATTGAGAGGGGGTCAAATACTTATTTCCCTCATGAAAATGCAAATCAATTTATAACATTTTTGACATGCATTTTTCTGGATTTTTTGTTGTTGTTCAAATCATTTTAAATGCTAGGTTCAAATAAACCTAGCATTAAAAGACTGATCATTTCTTTGTCAGCTGGCAAACGTACAAAATCAACCAGGGGATCAAATACCTTTTCCCCCTCACTGTACAAAAATACATGTGCAGTACAAAGACATAAAACTATCATCTGTTCCTAATATCTAAGCCCTGGGTTCTGACTGAAGGTACGTGACACTCCTCCATCGTTGCCTCTTCCTTATGTCGTTTACAAAATTCATGTCAAAATATACATTTTCCTTAGTGCACTTTACCCCAATGTAAACATCAACACACAGAAGAAGGAGATGAAAGAAGAATGGGTTTCTTACGCATGGACATTTTCACACGCACACTAGTCATTGTGCTCAAATCTGAGTCTAATATGTAGATAAAAAGGTCAAAGGCTGCATTGAGGATAATTTGAAAATATGCAAGCGGATCTTGTGGAAAGCTTAAACGGTTTATCTTTAGCTTGGTGGTGTCACCTGGACAGCGGATTTCTAGGATGTAGCCTAAAAACAGGTTTGAGAGCAAAACTATCTGTGGCTTATCAAAACAATATCCTGTCAACAATTGCCTCTGTGATAGAGATTAGGTGACAGCATTTGATAGGATTAAAGTTATGCTTTAGAAGTACAAGCATTGGCAGCAAGCTCAAATTGCCATGCTACCATGATTTCAGCGAAATCATGTGATATAAACCCTGTTGTCCATCAGAATCAGTACAGAGAAACCAGGAAACCCAGAAGTGGATGAGGTCAGGATGAACGAACATAATGATGAGGTTATGGCATAATATTGTGCAATATAATCAGTAGGTTTCAAAACTAACTAAACCAATAAGATTGGAAGAAATACCCTCTTTTTGATTTGGGTAAAAATGCTTAGAAATATAAACTAGCAAAATAATTGAAGCATTCGTAAAGGTGACTGCATTTTCCTGCTACTATCAAGCCTGTAAACAAGGGAATAAGAACTATTTGTCAAAGAAGAAAGGCCCTCATTCCATAAGATATGGGTTAAGAGATCAAAAACAAAACAAATCTGTTTCATGGCAGCTAATACCATTTGTTAGTAATACAATGTCTTCACATCAACTAAAACCTGAACTAGCCACAGTGCATTCGGAAAGTATTCAGACCCCTTGACCTTTTCCACATTTTGTTTAGTTACAGCCTTATTCTAAAATGAATTAAATAGTTCAATCTACACACAATACCCCATAATGACAATGTAAAAACAGGTTCTTAGATTTTTTTGCAAATATCAAAAAAATAACAAAACTGATATCATATTTGACATAAATATGCAGACCCTTTACTCAGTACTTTGTTGAAACATCTTTGGTGATTACAGCCTCGATTCTTCTTGGGTATGACCCTACAAGCTTGGCATACCTGTATTTGGGGAGTTTTTCCCCATCCTTCTCTACAGATCCTCTCGAGCTCTGTGAAGTTGGATGGTGGGGGGGGGGGGGGGGGGGGGGGGGTCCAAGTCTGGGCTCTGGCTGGGCCACTCAAGGACATTGAGACTTGTCCTGAAGCCACTCCTGCATTATCTTGGCTGTGTGCTTAGGGTCATTGGAGCAGGTTATCATGAAGGATTTCTCTGTACTTTGCTCCGTTCATCTTTCCCTCGATCCTGACTAGTCTCCCACTCCCTGCCGCTGAAAAACATCCCCACAGCATGACGCTGCCACCACCATGCTTCACTGTAGGGATGGTGCCAGGTTTCCTCCAGACGTGACGCTTGGAATTCAGGCCAAAGAGTTCAATCTTGGTTTCATCAGACCAGAGAATCTTGTTTCTCATGGTCTGAGTCCTTTAGGTGCCTTTTGGCAAACACCAAGCGGGCTGTCATGTGCCTTTTACTGATGAGTGGCTTCTGTCTGGCCGCTCTACCATAAAGGCCTGATTTGGTGGAGTGCTACAGAGATGGTTGTCCTTCTGGAAGGTTCTCCAATCTCAACAGAGGAACTCTGGAGCTCTGTCCGAGTGACCATCAGGTTCTTGGTCACCTCCCTGACCAAGGCCCTTCTCCCCCGATTGCTCAGGAAGAGTCTTGGTGGTTCCAAACTTCTTCCATTTAAGAATGATGGAGGCCACTGTGTTCTTGGGGAACTTCAATGCTGCAGACATTTTTTGGTAGCCTTCCCCAGATCTGTGCCTCGACACAATTCTCTGTCGGAGCTCTTAGGACAATTCCTTCGACCTCATGGCTTGGTTTTTGCTCTGACTTGCACTGTCAACTGTGAGACCTTATATAGACAGGTGTGTGCCTTTCCAAATCATGTCCAATCAATTGAATTTACCACAGGTAGAATCCAATCAAATTGTAGAAACATCAAGGATGATCAATGGAAACCGGATGCACCTGAGCTCAATTTCGAGTCTCATAGCAAAGGGTTTTAATACTTATGTAAATAAGGTATCTGTTTTTTATTTTTAATACATTTGCAACAAAAAAATCAAAAATGTTTGCTTTGTCATTATGGGGTATTGTGTGTAGATTGAGGGGGAATAAGTGTGTAAAGTAACAAACTGTGGAAAAAGGTGTCTGAATACTTTACGAATGCACTGTAATGAGTTCAAATAACAATTGCCCTGCAGTTTTATATGATTCAAAATATACTTCAAACTGTTCAAGACGCAGTCTGGGATCTTAAGCACAACAAATTCTTAATATATTGTTTGAATTGGATTCGTAACAAATCATACGAATTGAAAAAAAAAAATGAAAAAAAAACGTCATGGATGGCGTTGTACACAATTGGATGATGTAGTACCCGTTTTGGGACCCGTTTTGGCTCGTTAGCACCACTTTCAAAACTACTGCCTGAGATTATACAAAAGCATCACTCAGTCTCAGTAAACGAGCCTAAATCAAAACATGAATGTGTAAAAAATGAATTCCTCTCAAACTACTCACTTCTTTGAACTACTATTAGCAACTACTCTGTAGAATGTTTTAAAATAGACAAAACAAAATATATGGACACAAAACATGATTTAACCTTGGCTAGCCACTATCAATTTAACACTTTCCTTTTTTGGCCCCAAAAATCCACTTAGCTTATAAAAGTAATAAATAAGCCCAGGAAATAAAGTGCAATCTATTTCCTAGTGTTACATATTTACAAAACAATATCCTGGATCAAGTGAAATCTACACAATAAAATCAATGTCGCGATTCGTTTGAGTTCCTTCGGAAGAGAAACACTCTTTTGCCCAAACATTTCCTTCCTTCAACAGTGAGTGTCAAGGTGCATCCTTGGAAGATATGTGCTGCATGAAATGATTCAAGGAAATGTCACTTTCTTAGCTTCCCTTTCTGGGGGCTAGAGTCTACTGCGGTATCCCCAACTTTATCAGAGGCAGTCTTTGTGTAAAGCAGCTGTCGCTTCTGGTGCCTTACTGGAGACGTTCACCGTGAGAGAGACATCCTTAACAAGCTGCTGTGTGCCAACGTTGTTATCGGTAGATTCGGGCTCCTGTCTCTTGCCGTCCTCCTCCTCTCCGTCTGAGCACGGCTCCCAGTCGTCCTGCTCTTCACTCTCCGTCGAGCCCTGCACAGCAATCTGAGGCACCAGGGTGAAGCGTTTCACCTCAGTCACCTCCTCGCTGGGTTGGGACATGGGCGTCCAGGAGGCTGCCCTCTGCTGGAGCCTGTTGGCTCCAGGGGCAGTGAGCATCACGGTGAACGTGGGGCTTGTCTTCTGGTCGTCAGACTCGTCAAAGCTCACCTCCTGCACCGCCTCCTGCTTCTTGAAGGAGTCACGGCGTTCCGAAAGGTTGAGCTTCCTCATCACCACCAATTGCTCTGAACGCTCTGCCGCCCAGTCCCTCAACCTCTGGCAGCCCCCGTAACCCCCCAGCAGCCTCCCGTGGTCCCCGAGGTAGGAGACCCCCCCGCCGCAGACCCCCTCCACCTCCACGTCCTCCCCCTCGCCCTGGAAAGGCACCTCCAACGTGTGCCTCCGGTGGGGGTACGACTTCTTGTCAACGTGGTAGGCGCTGGAGAGCCTCTCAGCCGACTGCACCCTCTTTAGGAGGGGAGAGCGGGGCGGCTCTGCGCTGCGGGGACGCACACAATGGCGGACAATGGTTGGGGGGGACAGAGTCTTGCCACGGACTGTGTGGAAGGTCTTGGTGATGCCAGGGAGGGGAGAAGGGGAGCGCTGGGGCGACAGAGGCTGGGGAGAGGAGTTGCAGGCCAAGGGGGACGGGGGGATGCTGCTGGTGGACTTGCGGCGACCCACCTTGGTGTAACGCTGTATACTCAGCTTGGAGCCCAGGCCGTGCAGGGAGCTGGGCCGGATGTGTGCAGCCGGGGAGCTGGGAGAGCTGGAACAGGGAGAAGTGCTCTGTGGAGAGTTTGTGTCTGAGGGAGAGGTAAATACAGAGTAAGTTTACAGTCCACCTCAAAGGGGATATTGCATTGTCATGGACTAAGAGATATTGCAAAGCAAAATGGGGAGATAAAAGCTTAAGTTAGTGGTAACAGTAGTTGTTTTAGTAGTAGCCTAGTAATACAGTAATGACTGTAGCCACAGTAGTAGTAATAGTGACAGTAGTATTAGTAGTCATAGTTACAGTGTCAGTAGCAACATTGCTGCAGGAGCGTGGGCCTTGTCTTACCTGCAGCCTGGTGGTCGGGGGCAGGACTGCGGCAGGGGGTGGAGGGGCCAGGTGATAGGCTGTGTGTGGGGGAGCCTGGCAGGCTCTCGCTGGACGACACAGAGTGGTGCTGCAGTCCAGAGTTGAAGCTGCGGCTGCTGTGAATCACCGTGCTCTGCTTGGACAGCTTCTTCAGGATGCTCCTCCGCCTAGCTCAGTCAGTGGTTACAAAGAGTTATGAAGGGGTTGCGAAGGGTAAATAGAGCCATAACATTATTATTATAGTACGTGATTCACAGCCCGGGAGTTTTTTTTTCTGAAAATGTATGCTGTAAAACAAATTTCTCATTGAGGATAATTTGGTTTTCTAATTGATCGGGGTTAGGTCAACTTGTTTCACGATGATGACAGTAGAGTTATAGAAATGAGAGGGAATACTCTGTGCATTAAGGAGGTCTTCTACAGTATACCTTACGTTTCTTAGCCTAAAGTCAAGGCTTAGATTTCTTACTCCATTTTGAAAAAAGGCAACACTGGTGAGGTATGCAGTTTGTCGTCATCCATGCGGTAGTGTGTAGTGTGTAGTGATCTCGATTGAACACTGGGGGGAGATTCACGTCGACGGGCATCAAGTTCCTCTGTGTCCACATCACTAAGGATCTATCATGGTCCACACACCAACACATGCCTCTTCCCCCTCAGGAGACTGAAAAGATTTGGCTAAGATCCTCAAAAATGTTATACAGCTGCACCATTGAGAGCATCTTGACAGGCTGCGTCACCGCTTGGTATGGCAACTGCTTGGCATCCGACCGCAGGGCGATACAGAGGCTTGTGCGTATGGACCAGTACATCACTGGGGCCGAGCTTCCGGCCATCCAGGACCACTATACTAGGCAATGTCAGAGGAAGGCCCTAAAGACTCCAGCCAATCAATTCAAGTCTGGAACCAACAGGACCCTGAACAGCTTCTACCCCCAAGCCATAAGACTGCCAAATAGTTTGTTAAAAAGTTTACCAAATTGCTACTCGGACTATCTGCATTGACCCTTTTTGCATGAACCCTTTGGACTCGTCACATACACTGCTGCTACTGTCACTTCCAAGTTAAATGTACATATATAGCTCAATTACTTTGTACCCTTGCACATTGACTCGGTACTGGTACCTTGTGTATATAGCCATCGTTAACCATTGTGTATTTATTATTACGCAAATACTTTTCTATTATTTCTCTATTTTATTTCTCTCTGCATTGTTGGGAAGGGCCGGTGGGTAAACATTTTTCTGTTAGTCTACACCTGTTGCTTACGAAGCATGTAACAAATACAATTTGACTCAATTTGGAATAGTGGCTTTTGCAGTACGACTCTTGCCGGGTGTACTTATATAAATGTTTTGATACAATATCAACCCCCAGCAGGTTAATATATCATAACAATGGCAATACGGCAGCAATATTCCATCAAATTAAATCAGCACAAAAAGAAATCTAAATATTTTCCCTCACCTGTCCTGATTGTCCCTTTTTTTGCTCTTCTTGCTGCGTCTTGCCATCTTTCCCTTGTGGCTGGTCTTTCGAGCCGGCCCAACCTTGATAGACGTGTTCTCCAATGCCGTAGTCTGAAGGGCCACCTTGCCGCCACTCTATTGGTGTTTCACAAAAAAAACTATGAAGGATTGGATCTTCTATCTCCAACAGTGTTGTTATAGGTTGACAATAGGTATAGGCTCTAGGGTGTGTATTGTTTTATATACCTTCAGAAGCAGCTCCATCATCTCTGTGTGGACCAGACCCTGCACGGACTCTCCGTTCACGTGAGTGATGAGGTCACCAGCCCTCAGTCCTGCCTCGTGGGCTGGGCTGCCATCTTCCACACTCTGTAAAACAAGTGGTTTTTTTTTACTATCACAATTCCTCAGTCTTTGTGAAGTGATGCCGCCTTTTATTTGTGTAACTATTGGCTAATTCTGGAGCAGGATAGAAAAGCGGCACTCACCGAGACCATGTGGTGCACCGTGTAAACGTCGCTGTCGCCCATGTAGACGCGGATCGCCTGCATGGTGAAGCCGTATTTCTTCCCTGAGCTGTGGATGACGATGGGTGGCCGCAGGCTTCTGAGGCTAAGCGACAGGTCGCGGCTGGGGGACGAATCGCGGGACGAATGATTGGAGGAGAGCGAGCGCGAAGAGATGGGGCTGGGCTGGAGGCCGCTGGGCATATCATCTGGAATGGTACACAAAGGATGAGTTCAAGTTCAAGAAATTAGAAAAGGCATTGGGTAATGGTTGTATTTAGAACAAGAGCCTGCTCTTGTTTAGCATTTACAATCAACTTAACAGCCATTAGCTCTGTACAAACACACCTGCCATACCATACCCTATTCAGCGATATCTGCCCGCTGGGCACTAGTAACCCTGTATGACTAACTTACACTATATATACAAAAGCATGTGGACACCCCTTCAAATTAGTGGATTTGGCCCGTTGCTGACAGCTGCATAAAATCGATCACACAGCCATGTAATCTCCATAGACAAACATTAGCAGTAGAATGGCCTTACTGAAGAGCTCAGTGACTTTCAACGTGGCACCGTCAAAGGATGCCACCTTTCCAACAAGTCAGTTCGTCAATGTTCTTCCCTGCTAGAGCTGCCCTGGTCAACTGTAAGTGCTGTTATTTTGAATAACAACGGCTAGGAGCAACAACGGCTCAGCCGCGAAGTGGTAGGCCACACAAGCTTTCAAAACGGGACCACAGAGTGCTGAACCACTTCACGCATAAAAATAGCCTGTCCTCGGTTGCAACACTCACTACTGAGTCCCAAATTGCCTCTGGAAGCAACGTCAGCTCATTAACTGTTCTTCAGGAGCTTCACGAAATGGGTTTCCATGGCCGAGCAGCCGCACACAAGCCTAATATCACCATGCGCAATGCCAAGGGTCGCCTGGAATGGTGTAAAGCTCGCCACCATTGGACTCTGGAGCAATAGAAACGCGTTCTCTGGAGTGACGAATCACGCTTCACCATCTGGCAATTCGGCGGACTAATCTGGGTTAGGCGGATGCCAGGAGAACGCTACCTGTCACAATTCATAATGCCAACTGTAAAGTTTGGTGGAGGAGGAATAATAGTGTGGGGATGTTTTTCATGGGTCGGGCTAGGCCCCTTAGTTCCAGTGAAGGGATATGATAACTCAACAGCATACAATGACATTCTAGACGATTCTGTGCTTCCAGCTTTGTGGCAACAGTTTGGGAAAGGCCCTGTCCTGTTTCAGCATGACAATCCCCCGTGCACAAAGTGAGGCCAAAAAAATCACCAATTCTGTAGGAGCGAACAGGGCCGTGTGCACTCTGACAGAGATGGGCTATTTATGAACTCAGGTTTGATCACTAGTTTCTCCTGGCATCTGTGGCGCTGCTTTCCTGTGCTAGTCTACAAGCCATATGCACTGTAAGCCAAACATCTGTACAGATTTCCTATCTTTTCATTCAAAATCTTTCTCTCGAGCCGCCAGTTCTGGTTGTAGACCACACGTACACAGACACATAGAAATGTATAGAGAGCACACTTGCCACTACACGGGAAAGCCCTCCATGGGCTTTGTTTTCACAGAAGTGATCAATGGCAAAGATCAGAGGTGCGCCCTCTATATATTTCTATGGACAGCAACTGTCATGACATTTCTCCAAACCAGAGAGCGCGTTGAAGATTGACGTCGAAATTGAACATCTATCCATGTCCCAAGGCCGTCGGGAAATGCCTTCAAAACTGTCCATTAGGGGCAACAGTGAGCACTATTACCATCAAGTAGGCTTGTGTTTTGCTCGGGTGCTGTGGACAGAGCTGGTGGAAAAGTGTTATCCCATGAATCTGGATCAGAAGGTTGTGTGTTTGATTCCAGTCATGGACACAGGTTTTACATGTTTTCTTTAAACCCTATTCCAAACCTTACCTTAACCCTTAACTTCGAAATTTGATGTTTGGAGAAATGGGCCCACATAGAGCAGCAGGAGTCAACCCAGGGTGTCAAAAACACTCTGAAATTTGGAGCAACGTGGATAAATGTCTAATTCAGCAGTGAGACTGTGAGAGCTTGTTGCCTTTATAATCGCTCGAGAAATAAATGAGGAAACAAGTCGCGATCAGATCATGGAAACGTGCCCGTTAGAGATATGATTGTGAAAGTAACGCAAGCGTTGTTTGACAAAGTAACTGTAATAATATTACCCCGTTTGACAAAGTAACCCATTACTTTCCTCAGTTACTCATAAAAGTAATCTGATTTACGTAACAATTTACTTTTGTAATGCATTACCCCCAACACAGACCTGCAGTGATGATGAGAGACAGGGCGGAGATGGAGGCAGACTTGGGGACTTTGCCCCCAAGCCTCGGTCTGTCTGGTGTCTGTCTATCTGGTGTCTCCAGCTGGTTTCCAAAGCGTTGGGGGGCTCTGTGGTTCCTGGGGGAAGAGTGTTTGGCCCCGGTGCTGTTGCTACGAATCCTGATCCGATGCAGGTTTGACACTACCACCTCAGCTGTAATACACAGGAATAAGGGTTCAAATCAAATGTGTTTGACCAAAAAAGGCAATGTCTGAAGTATCTTTGCAAATAATTTGGTCTGGATGGAAGCTCACTCTAAAGAGAAAGTCCATACACTTGAACTCTTGTGTTTGTGACTAGACTGCTTTTTGTTTTGACGGTTTGCCCTTTGATCAGTCTGCACCTGGCTTGGTCATGAATCCTCCTATCGACACAAATCTGTTTGTCTTTATGAAGAATGTTTCATGAGAAATTAAATATCTTATGTAATATTTCAATTTTTGTTGGTTTCCATGAAGCTGTGGAGACTTGAAGAAGAGTGGAGGGGCTTGGGACTGAGCTTACCTTCGTCGTCTGTGGAGAAGGCGAAGCGGGGCATGGTCTCCAGACTGTGGGTGCTGCTCATCACCAGTGGGCTGGTGCCCCTCTCAGAATGGAAGGAATTGGACGAGGCCCGAGGGCGCAGGCTGCAACACATCAACGGCAGTGTCAGTTAGGAGTAGAAGGGGCAATGGTGACATCCTATCTACAGCTAAAATAGTCATTTATGATGTGTGCAGCCATTGGATATGCCCATCCTATTCAGCAAACATTTCTTGACTTTTCGGAACTAATCATCATTTTATGCACTTTTCGCCCACTGTTTTGGAGTGCCTCCAATAAATATGTGTTTTAACTCTTACACAGGGAATCCTAACAGAAACAGAGCGCTACGAACTCATTCTGGCTCTGCTCACCTGCCCCTGCGATCTTGGTGCTGGCGTTCCGGTCTCTGAATGTCTCCTCCCGGGGAGGGTGTGAAACGCCCATCCCAGCCCTCCTTGTCCTCACTGTGGCTGCGGTCCGATGAGAAGCTCAGGTTGGACGGTGTGGCCAGATGTTCTGTGCTGCTGTACACCTGAAAGCATGGAGTAGCCACGTTAGCTAGGGTGGTCACGCTTGGTGAACTTGGCACCAACAAAACCTTTTTTTTCTCTTTCACAAATTTTCCATTATATTGATATTTACAAAGAACTGCTCAGCAAATGACTGATATTATTGACATTTCTAATATTTGAAAAGGTACGTTACGAACCTTGCTGAAGCGGTTTGACCAGGAGGAAAACTGACGGATTTCCAGGGAAGACTCTTCATCGTTGGTTTCGTCATCCTCATCTGAGGCCAAATGGTGGTAACGCTCTAAGCGAGCTGAAAACATGACAACACAAAATGAGTGGAACTCAGGAACAGGGACCGTACCATAAAATCCGAACCAGGACATTTAGTGTATTTCAGGAAAACATATAGTTTTCATTAAACACAATTGACTAATGAAAATATCAATAAGCATTAGACAGGCATGAAGAGTAAATATCACTACATCTGTGGAGATATACTGGCAATAGAAAGAATGAATCTTTGTCTTTAATAAAAGCACTTATGAAGGACTGCCCGTACTGTCAAAGTAACTGGTGTCGTCCTCCGCTTCCAGTTGGGGGATGAATTCGGCTTTCAGTCGCAGTAGCCCGTTCCAGTCCAGACGTAAGAAAAAGGGGTGTTGTTTTACCTCAGATGCTCCTCCTAGAACAACATTTATTTTTCCGATTACAGTCGTGCGCAAATCCCAGGAAAAATAGCCAACAGCAAAACGTCAGACCAGGATGATGTGACATGAAAAACGAGGCCCCGGGTTCCAATATCTAGACTAGCGCACCACTTAGAATGAAGCAATAGGACATGCATTCTATGTGGGATGCTAGTATGGACATTGGAACGTAATTTTGTGGTCTACGAACCTGTCCCCAGGCGCTCCAGAGGGCTCTGCCTCAGCAGCCGTGTGATCATGTCCTGGGCGTCTGCAGGTAAAGCATCATCCCCATCGGGCCAGATGATGTCATCTGTACATTGAGCAAGCAAACGTTAATGAGAGGATCTCCACATTGTACACAATTAAAGAAAGCCTACATACTGTACATATTCCAGCAACGGAATACTTACCACTGACAACCTGCCCAAAGAGTTCCTCGGGCGTGTCCCCAAAGAAGGGCACACATCCAACCAGGAACTCGTACAGGATGACTCCCATGGCCCACCAGTCTACTGGCTTCCCATAGCCCTGTCTCAGTATCACCTCTGGGGCTATGTACTCTGGGGTGCCACACACCTAGAGAACCACACCAATAATATTCAGTTATACTGTAACATTTGCATTCAGATTTTTGTAACACAATGGAGTTGAGTTACAACAGTAGTTATGAGATGGTACACCTATCCTGGGTTGAGTATTTGAACACATTTGACCCTGGTGTGAGGATGTGTTCAAAAAACTTGTCTGGCATTTGGTTATATTGTTTTCCTGAATGTATTTATAGTGAAAGGACAAATAAAGGGTTACGCGGTTGACAAGACTCTCACCTGTTTGTCGATGAACTCCCTGGTGTCTTTCTCCATGTGACCCTCGTAAAGGTTAGTGGTCATGTTCATCAGGCCAATTCTGGACAGGCCAAAGTCGGTCAATTTGATGTGGCCCATAGAAGTGATCAACAAGCTGCAGGTGGCATAGAGAGAAATGTTAAAGCTATATTTTCTTTGACTTGAGGTACGTTACCTTCAGAAAGTATTCACACTCATTTTTCCACATTTGGATGTGTTACAACATGAATTTAAAATGGATGACATTTAGATTTTGTGTCACTGGCCTACACACAATAACCCATAATGTCAAAGTGGAATTATGTTTTTAGAAATAGCTACACATTTCCTAAATAAGTATTCAACCCCTAAATAAGTATTCAACCCCTAAGTTATAGCAAGCCTAAATAAGTTCAGGAGTAAATATTTGCTTAACCAGTCACATTAGTTGCATGGATTCACTATGTGTGCAATAATAGTGGTTAACATGATTTTTTAATGACTACCTCATCTCTGTACCCCACACATAAAATGACCTGTAAGGTCCCGGAGTTGAACAGTGAATTTCAAACACAGATTCAATCACAAAGACCAGGGAGGTTTTCCAATGCCTTGCAAAGAAGGGCACCTATTGGCAGACAAATAGACATCGAATACCCCTTTGATCAGGATGAAGTTATTCATCACTCTTTGGATGGTGTATCAATACATCCAGTCACTACAAAGATACAGGCATCCTTCCTAACGCCTAAGTTGCCAGAGAGGAAGGAAACCACCCAGGGATTTCACCATGAGGCCAATGGTGACTTTAAAACATCAGAGTTTAATGGCTGTGATAGAAGAAAACTGAAGGATCAACAACATTGTAGTTGCTCCACAATACTAACCTAAATGACAGAGTGAAAAGAAGGAAGCCTGTAGAGAATAAAAATATTCCAAAACATGCATCCTGTTTGCAATAAGGCACTTTAGTAAAGCTGAAAAAAATGTGGCCTGAATACAAAGTGTTATGTTTAGTGCAAATCCAATGCAACACATCACTGAGTACCACTCTTCATAGTTGTGGCTACATCATGTTATGGGTATGCTTGTCATCGGCAAAGACTAAGGAGTTAAAAAAATTATAATAATGAAATGTACGGAATAGAGCTAAGAATGTGCAAAATCCTAAAGAAAAACCTGTTTCAGTCTATTGTTCAACAGACACTGGGAGACAAATTCACCTTTCAGCAGGACAACCACCTAAAACACAAGGCCAAATATACATCTATACTGGAGTTGTTCACCAAGACGACATTGAGTGTTCTTTAGCTCCTAGTTACAGTTGACTTAAATTGTCTTGAAAACTTATGGCAAGACTTGAAAATGGCTGTCTAGAAATGATCAACAACCAACTTAAAAGAGCTGAAGAATAAAAAAAGAATGTGCAGATATTGTACAATCCTGCTGTGCAAACCTCTTAAGAGACATGCCCAGAAAGACAGCTGTAATTGCTGCCAAAGGTGATTTTAACATGTATCGACTCAGGGGTGTGACAAATTTGCAAAAATGTAGATTTATTTTCTTCACTTTGTCATTATGGGGTATTGTGGGTAGATGGGTGAGGGGGAAAAAAACTATTTAATCCATTTTGAATTCAGGCTGTAACACAACAAAATGTGGAATAAGTCAAGGGGTATGAATACTTTCTGAAGGCACTGCTTGTAAAGAGGTTTAAAGTTTGTTCTGGACTCACTTGTCAGGTTTGAGGTCTCTATGAACAATGCCGTAGTTGTGAAGGTATTCCAAGGCCAACACAGTCTCAGCAAAGTACATCCGGGTCATGTCCACGGGAAGGGGGCCCATGTTCTTCAGCAGGTTAGCACAGTCCCCACCTGCAAGAGATAATCAAAAGTTATGCTAAAGCTAGGAGAAATCATGTGTGGATCAAATTCGCCTTTCCAACTATACTGAACAAAAATATTATATATATATATATATATATATATAAAACACAACATGTAAAGTGTTGGTCCCATGTTTCATGAGCGGAAATAAAAGATCCCAGAAATGTTTCATACCCACAGAAAAGCTTATTTCTCTCAAATTTGGTGCACAAATGTGTTTGCTTCCCTGTTAGTGAGCATTTCTCCTTTGCCAAGATAATCCATCCACCTGACAGGTGTGGCATATCAAGAATCTGATTAAACGGCATGATCGTTACATAGGTGCACCTTGTGCCGGGGACAATAAATGGTCACTCTATAATGTGCCGTTTTGTCACACAACACAATGCCACAGATGTCTCAAGTTTTGAGGGAGCATGCAATTGGCATTCTGACTGCAGGAATGTCCACCAGAGCTGTTGCCAGAGAATGAAATGTTAATTTCTCAACATAAGCCGCCTCCAACGTCGTTTTAGAGAATTTAGAAGTACGTCCAACCAGCCTCACAACCGCAGACCAAGTGTAACCATGCCAGCCCAGGAGCTCTACATCTGACTTCTTCACCTGCGGGATCGTCTGAGACCAGCTACCCGGACAGCTGATAAAACTGAGGAGTATTTCTGTCTGCAATAAAGCCCTTTTGTGTGGAAAAACTCATTCTGATTGGTCGGGCCTGGGAGGGCATAGGCCCATCCACTTTGGAGCCAGGACCAAACAATCAGAATGAGTTTTTCCACACAAAAGGGCTGCGTCCCTACCCAGTCATGTAAAATCCATAGATTAGAGCCTAATTCATTCATTTCAATTGACGGATTTCCTTATATGCATTGTAACTCAGTAAAATCGTTCATTGTTGCGTTTATATTTTTGCTCAGTATATTTCCATTCCAACATGACGAACAGAGTCATGATAAACATATCGCTTTTGGGTTAGAATATCATGACATTACCTTCCACATACTCCATCACCATGCACAGGTGGCGTCGTGTCTCAAAGGAGCAGAACATGGAGACCACAAATGGGTTCTCGGCGAAGGTCAGGATGTCTCGCTCCACAAACACCTGCTGGATCTGGTTCCTCAGGACCAGGTTTTGCCTGTTGATCTTCTTCATGGCGAAACGCTGCCGAGTGTCTCTGTGTCGGACCAGGTATACAGCCCTGCCAACCACCACAGTACAGGAGCCGTGTCATACAAGACCTCCACATTGATAATCCATGACTACAGGGACAGTTCAATCCATAAAAGGTGGAATTGTAGTTAATATTCAATAGTTTTCTAAATGTTTACTAACCATGACAGAAGTCTACAGTTGGCATTTTACTGTTAACCTTTAACTGACGTGACAGAGTGCATTGATTTCAGATCAACATGATAATAGCTAATTGGGTGTCCATGTTCTCAGTGATCAGCGTGGTTAACCACTTGCCTGTTTAGCGCTTACCCATAGGCTCCATTACTGATGAGCTTGATGGTTTCAAAGTCACTCTCCAGTGGTTTCCTTCGCGTCGGGGTGAGTGCCTGGGGACACTTGTTCTGCTGCAAACAGTGCAAACAATTAGAGAATTAAGAGGCAGCCATTATTCAAAAGGTGCCGGGGGACCCATTAACCCACTGGTGCCAGTATGATTACATAGCCAGTCTACCAAATAACGTCATGTAAATAAATCTGCCTATGTTGTTAACTGAAAGTCCAGTTTATGTGATTCTGTTGGCAATCTCACACTACAAACCTAGTACATCACAGACAAGCTAATGCCCAATTTGCAGTAAGTCATCTTAACGCAATCTCACTCTGCTACTTACTGGATGGAGCGCATAGGGTTTCACAATGCAAGACAAAATGGAGGAGAGCCTAGTTTCTCGTCCGAGAACACATTTATTTTGGGAGATTGCAAAATAGGTCATTTTCACTCAAGACAGGAGAAACATATTGTTTCAGGTGATAATAAAACATGTTTCGTTGAGTTACTTTTTCCTCAACTTCTTTCTCAAACTTTCTATCAAGTCAAGCTAGCTTACAGAGCAACTAGCTAGCTAACTAAAAGCAAGGTTGAAAATACTGTAGCTAGTGATCTCCACCTAAACATTATTATCAAAAACAAAAGTCATTACCAACACAATAAACTAAAAGACATATAATATAATTGGCTTAACAGCCAACATTTCTATTAAAATAGTACTCAATTATAGGAAGTTGCTAGTTAAAGCCATCGCCGAAAACCACATATTTTCATCTTGTTCTGTGGTTTGGTAACTTCCTATTCTATTGACAGACTCGGGTTGCACTGAAGATGTTGCATAGTTTGAAAAAGTGTGTCACCCGTTTCACAATGGAGCCTTCAACCGCAAGGGGGGGGGGGTGCTGCGATACCACTCCGTTAAGGAAAGTTCAGGCGGAATGTGAATGAGGCATAACTCCTTACCTCCACAGACTCATCAGACTCCAATGTCATCGATGGAGCGGACTCATACTGCTCAAGCTGTACCATATCTAAAAGAGCAGGGTAGAAAGATATGATTTAACAGCAATGCAATGATGTTGATTGGTACTGGATGTCTGTCTCAAGTGCGGGAAATTCAGGTCAATGTTATGGCAAAGGATATACCGATACCTTCGAGGGGGTCGCGAGTCAAGCCCAGTTGGTTGATGATGTAACGTGGAATATCCGTCTTGATGCCCTGGCCCTCTTTGGCATGACCCTCGGCTGCCTCCAGCAGATGATAGAACTCTTCCGGGTCAAATTCCTGCCAATGACATCCAAGGGCCATTAGATTAGATTGGATTAAAGTTAATAAAATCACTTAGTCATGAAAGAGCTTATTGGCGATACAGTGGCTTAAAAACCAGCGACAAAACAGATTAAGAGAGACAGCTTTCCAACGCTCTCAACAGAATCAAATCACATTTTCAATCGGAATGAGATTTCCTCTCCGTCTCACCAGGCACTCGAGCAGCCTCGCCGGTCGGGATATGATGATGAGAATCTTCTTCACCAGCTGGGTGATGACAGATACCTCCTCGCTCTCCGAGCGATCGTACGCCTGAAATGCAAAGCCAAAATGTTATCAACTTCTGAACAGAGCACAACATGGAGATGATAAACTTTGTTGATGACGAAAAAACAGAGAGAGCTCAAAAACAGAGGAGCCTTTATCTCTCTTTCACCATAGCAAGAGCGCAACCACATAGCATTAAAGCCAACATACTACAAGAGCGCAATCACATAGCATTAAAGCCAACATACTACGTTCAAGCCAACCTAGCTACCTGCAGCATGACCACAGAATGCATTACTTGCAGACATAGGCCCTGTCTAGAAAGAAACCCTGGCCCCTAGGCACTTCTGTAGATCTGAGAGGACTGAATAAATTAAATAGCGATAATTCCACCCAAGTGCTTAGGGGGAAGGGACAATGGGTTGTTCTTTGTTCTTCAGTGGTTAATCAATTCCAGAGAATAAATTGTTCTACAGAACACAAATCAGGAAGCCAATGGATCTTAAGCCCTCGTACTATGCATCATTATTGGCTACCCCAAGCATCACAATCAAGTACCTGGACGGCAGGTAGCCTAGCGGTTAGTGTTGGCCCAGTAACCAAAAGGGCACTAGTTCGAATCACAGAGCCGACTAGTTGAAAAATCTGATAATGTGCCCTTGAGCAAGGCACTTAACCCTTATTGCTCCAGGGATGCCGTTGATAATGGTTGACCCTAGCCATGACCTCACTCTCTGAGGTTGTCTCAGGGGCAGTTGGAGTATGCAAAAAACACTGACGGAAAATTTGATGTGAAGAGACAGCCTTGAAAATGTTCATCTTGTCTTAGTGTCATAAATAATCCTTGGTTCCTGCCTGTGCTTGGTAAAGACATGAGGGGTGGCGACATGACCCCCTCCTTAAGACCATCTGGCAGAATGCCAAGAATATGGTCTATAAGTTAAGATAGGAGACGGTGCCTGACAAATGCCCAGAACCAACCCAATGAACTATGCCTATGTAAGCAGTCTATAAGAGATCTAACAGGACTGCCCCGGGGGAGCTCACTTCAAACCGGTACTTTAAGCATCTAAGTTTGACTGTGACCTCTCCAGCTTGCTGTCAATAAACAATGATTCATTTAAGATTGACTTCGAGTGTCCTTGTGTAGAATTTCCACGACAACACATTTGAAATAAGACAAATATAAGCACCCACCCAATTATTTTGATGTTTTAGTTTGTATACCAGGACCAATAGGGAGAATAGCATTGGCTTTTGATTCGCTGTCCTTCTGAGGCCAGTTGCAAGTGACTGGACAGCTGGGTCACAATGTACAGACACCAGACCTGAGTTCAAATATATGTGTATTTGAGTATTTTCAAATAGTGTGGACAAAATCTACTACTGCTATTTGAAGTATTTGAAAGTATTTTCAAATAATTTCCTATTTAGCCTAATAATTATTAGGTTCAGGTGCATTGGAGTATTTATTTGTATTTGAAAATACACTGTGTATTTGAGTATTTTAAAATACATGCCAAGACTTTCCTAGTGTATTTCCAAATATTCAACTACTATTATTTTCCAAAGAAATTATCTGAATACTTACTTTTAAATGTATGTGAAAGTAATCGAAATAATTTCAATAGTATTTGAACTCAGGTCTGATACACACACACACACAAAGAGGATGACTAACTACACGGAACAAAAATATAAACGCAAAATGTAAAGTGTTGGTCCCATTTTTTATGAGCTGAAATAAAAGATCCCAGATATGTTCAATATGCACAGAAATATTATTTTTCAAACATTTTGGGCACAAATTTGTTTACATCTCTGTAAGTGAGCATTTGTCTTTTGCCAAGATAATCCATCTACTTGACAGGTGTGGCATATCAAGAAGCTGATTAAACCACATGATCATTACCCAGGTGCACCTTGAGCTGGGGACTATAGAAGGTCACTCTAAAATGTGCAGTTTTGTCACACAACACAATGCTACAGATGTCTCAAGTAGAGAGAGCGTGCAATTGGTATGCTGACTGCAGGAATGTCCACCAGAGCTGTTGCCAGATAATTGAATGTTATTTTCTCTACAATAAGCCACCTCCAACGTCATTTTAGAGAATATTTCAGTATGCCCTGTCCTCACAACCACAGAACACGTGCATGACGTCGTGTGGGAGAGTGGTTTGCTCAACGTTATGAACAGGGTGCCCCATGAATGCACAGAGATACCGTGACGAGATCCTGAGGCCCATTGTCGTGCCATTCATCTGCCGCCAGATGTGTTTCAGCATGATAATGCATGGCCCCATGTCGCAAGGATCTGTACACAATTCCTGGAAGCTGAAAATGTCCCAGTTCTTCCGTGGCCTGCATACTCACTAGACATGTCACCCATTGATCAAGCTTGGGACGCTCTGGATCGACGAGTAAGGAAGCGTGTTCAAGTTCCCGGCAACTGCTCCGCCCACAACCGTAAGGCTCTCCAGAGGGTAGTGAGGTCTGCACAACGCATCACCGAGGGCAAACTACCTGCCCTCCAGGACACCTACACCACCCGATGTCACAGGAAGGCCATAAAGATCATCAAGGACAACAACCACCCGAGCCACTGCCTGTTCACCCCGCTATCATGCAGAAGGTGAGGTCAGTACAGGTGCATCAAAGCAGGGACCGAGAGACTGAAAAACAGCTTCTATCTCAAGGCCATCAGACTGTTAAACAGCCACCACTAACATTGAGTGGCTGCTGCCAACATACGGACTCAACTCCAGCCACTTTAATATTGGACAAATTGATGTAAAAAATTTATCACTAGCCACTTTAAACAATGCCACTTAATATAATGTTTACATACCCTATATTACTCTTCTCATATGTATATACTGTACTCTATACCATCTACTGCATCTTGCCATATTTATGTAAAACATGTACCACTTGCCACTTTAAACAATGCCACTTTTATATGTTTACATACTCTACATTACTCATCTCATATGTATATACTCTACTCGATACCATCTACTGCATCTTGCCTATGCCATTCTGTACCATCACTCATTCATATATATCTTTATGTACATATTCTTCATGCCTTTACACTTGTGTGTATAAGGTAGTTGTTGTGAATTGTTAGGTTAGATTACTCGTTGGTTATTACTGCATTGTCGGAACTAGAAGCACAAGCATTTCGCTACACTCGCATTAACATCTGCTAACCATGTGTATGTGACAAATAAAATTTGATTTGATATTCAGCAACTTCGCACAGCCATTGAAGAGTGGGACAACATTCCACAGGCCACAATCAACAGCCTGATCAACTCTATGCGAAGGAGATGTGTTGCACTGCATGAGGCAAATGTTGGTCACACCAGATACTGACTGGTTTTCTGATCCACACCCCAACAGATGCATATCTATATTCCCAGTCATGTGAATTCCATAGATTACGGCCAAATACATTCCTTTCAATTGACTGGATTTCCTCATATGAACTGTAACCCAGTAAGGTATTTGAAATTGTTCCATGTTGCGTTTATACTTTTGTTCAGTACATTTACCACACGTTACATAAAGTGAGTTTGCCTTCGAGGAAAACTGTCTGCTTGGGTTAGAGTGGTGAGAGCAAGACTGAGTTTTGGTATAAGCGGAACTCAGGGGAAGAGAATGCACGCTGCTCTGGATAGAGGAGCTCTGGATAGAGGAGCTCTGGATAGAGGAGCTCTGGAGAGAGGAGCTCTGGAGAGAGGAGCTCTGGAGAGAGGAGCTCTGGAGAGAGGAGCTCTGGAGAGAGGAGCTCTGGAGAGAGGAGCTCTGGAGAGAGGTGCTCTGGATAGAGGAGCTCTGGATAGAGGAGCTCTGGATAGAGGAGCTAAACACAGAACAATAGTGTGCAGTGAGAACTCTGAATTAAAAATGCAAAACCTGAAATGTGTTACGCATCACAGAAAGACGTCTAGCTGGAAACAACCCCACGGAACCACATGAGACAGCCTCAGTCATGCTGTGGCCTCCGTGAGGGCAAATTTGATCCATCAATAACAAAACAAGCCAAGGCAATGAGGACGAACGTCTGAAAAGGGAGGAGAAAAGCGACGTGTCCTTAACAGATGGGTTAAATGTGGCCAGAAATATTATACACACACGTATCCCCAAGAAAATGCATCAGACAGGACGTTACATCAACAAAGGAGAATACTCCTTGGCTGTATTCTGAGGGCCTCCTGATTCAAACGGTGAGTCCTCATCATTGGCTACGCTAGCTAAACCGTACAAATAACATGCCATCCAAAAACAACTTATTTATTCCTCAGGGGGTTGACATATCATATGCAAATCATAAAACAACTGGATGCCCAAGGGTAGTGGTGAGGAAACACATTTTAGACTCAAGTGCCGGCAGTTATTGTTCGATCACACTGATAAACCTAGACGCAAAGATATTTGTGGATATCCCACCTCGTGGAGGAGCTTCTCCAGTTTCTCCTGCAGCTCCACAAAGTAGCGTGAAGTGACCAGGCCAGTGTGGGACTTGTCCAGGCAGTCTCGGACCAGCTCCACCAGCTGGTGCTGGATGAAGCCCAGCACGCCATCGGACAGTGGGAGGGTGCTGTCTGGGGAGCAGGCGGTGATGATATCCAGCAAGCGCTCTTCCATCTGTGCTGTGGCCTAAAGGGACAGCAAACACACACAACATTATACCAAAAAAAACACAATTAAGCATTAGTTCAGTAAGAAAATGCATTCAATCACAGCCTGTAACCAAGTGTAATCCTCAGTAGCACCCAAAACAGGGTAGCCATGGTTAAGTGGTCATTCTGGAGCACCCACTACTGCTAATTACCTTCAGACATGTTATGGCGACCATGGTTAGTCCAAGTGCAACATTCAGAAAGTCAGATAAGTCAGAGTAATCACATTCCCCAGGAGCAGAGGGGAAATTAGCTTTCGGATTATGGCAAATACAAACAGACATTGCTTCCTGTACAACAAAGGGGGAGGAGACAACATGACATACCTTAGGGAACCGTTCTTTGTAAACATGGTTCATCATGACGACCTCATTATCGAATGAACCCATTGTTCTTCCGGGGCTAAAACAGAAAAGGACACAGATCTGGTCAATGTTTATTATTCCAATCCAACCAAATGGACTGACAGAGCTCACAAAAATCTGTGAAGCAGTCGGCATTGACAGTTCTTATTGGGTGGTTGCAATATTTTGAATAGTGGCTAAAATTATCATCCCAAGTGAAGATTCATTGTGGAATAGTGAACGTGCAACATTGGGTTCCATTTCCTGTTTTACTTTGCTAACTTTAGATTTTTTTTTTACTCTTCAGTATTAGGTAAGAGAACAACTGGTGTAAGACATGACCACATCTACATTGTCTGTCTGGCCCATGTAACAGACCAACAGGCCCTTCCCTCTCACGTCGTCCCGCCTAATCTCATTGTCCAAGAGTTAGGGGTACGGTGCAGAAATGCACCCCAGCCACAGACGCATTCAGCGCTTTTTTTTTGCAATGAAAGAGGCTTCTGTTGCAGCAGATGGCAGCCTGACCACCACACACTGCAGCCCGCCCCCTCCCCCTAACCCGCCCCCTCCCCATAACCCGCCCCCCCCTGAGAACCTCCAGCCTAGCTGGTCCCCGCAGTGCTCTGCACCCACCCACCCACCTACTCATTGCACGCCATGCCACGACAACACAGGGAGCTCGGGCAGAGCACGGTACACAACGCTGCTCGCCTTAGGCCACGCGGCAACACCACGCTCTGCGTCCTAATCTATGCTTAAATCGGACCCTACGAGAGTCCCACAAATTGGTGCAGTATGTTACTTATTACAAAACAGGCTCATTTTCTACAATATTATACCACGCGAGAACAGTGAAGGTGGGAACTGCAATCCCACTGTGTAGTGAGTTTAGCTAGAGGTCAAATTGAGGCGTACTGAACATTAGCAACCGCAAAATACTTTAGCTTTGCTTTGTTACAGGAATGAATACATTTTGACTGACCACACTGTCAGAACTAGCAGCAGGGTTGGATTGTACAAAGCAGGATCAATAACTAGCTAACTCATTGATTCTTCTTTGTGACACAGCCCCCAGGTAAGGGGATATAGACGAATACATTGACTCCATTCGTCAGTTCACTGTGTAAATACTCCACTGACTCATGCTCTCGTCCACACCTAAGTTCTCTATCGCAACACAAAGGGAGGTGAGTTCATTAAGAACCAGGCAAAACAATGAGATCCTGGTACGGTAGAGTCAAATCTGGATTTGACTTAATACATTGGATTTGAAGGTGTTCCAATTAGCATGTAATAAATTCCCAGGTCAGATTTTTTTTTGGATCCACAAAAAATGTACGTAAGGGTGATGATGCATTATATCTCATTTTGATGATATGGCACATTACAGTTAAGGCGAGGATTAACGGACGGCTACCTGAGGCTGCGGGAGCGAGGGCGCATGAACGGCGAGGGTCGCACATCCTCGTCTGTTACGCTCTCTGAGCTGCGGAAGTGCTTAAACAGGAAGTGGAGCTCGTCTTGAGTGGGCTGGTAGGGGAGCTGGTGCAGGCGCTCCTGGGAAGAGGAGGAGGACTGGAGGAAAATTAGTACTTTTAACATTCAAACGCCAACACTTTATCCTGAAGGATGGAGAATCGGTATCATAATTAGGACAAGAGAACGGTTATTTCATGTGGCTTTTGAGGCTGAGTACATTATTTTCCTGATTATTTTTATGAGATGAAAGGCACACTCTGGCAGCTCCTGGCAATCTGTCAGATGTTTTGCCCCATGGGTCCTGAATAGCAGTAGATCATGGTGACTTGGCCTGCTGCATCTGTGATGCCCCTTTTCTGCCTGCTCATAAAGAGGTCACTGAGGATCACTGAAAGGCCTATTGTCTCAGTCTGACCTTGCCGCATATGCCGACCTTTCCCTTATAAAACTACTCACAAATGGAGGAACACATGGCCTGTTCTCATCTTAGACCCTCATCTAATTTTTACACCACCCTTCTCCTTCAGAATGGAGACCTTGAATTATTATTTTTTTCAACCTAATTCAGCCTTGGGACAAATTCTTTCTTGAGCGGATGGTCAGGGGGCCAGAACATAATTACAAATACTCTGAAGACTGCAAATTGACCGCAAGAAGTCCAAACATACAGTGCATTCAGAAAGTATTCAGACCCCTTGACTTTCCCCCCCTTTTTGTTACATTACAACATGATTCTAAAATTGATTAAAATGTTTTTTTCCCCCTCATCAATCTACCCACAATACCCCATAATGGCAAAGCAAAAACAGGTTAAGACATTTTTGCAAATATATAAAGAATAAAAAAGCTTAAATAATACATTTACATAAGTATTCAGACCCTTTACTCAGTACTGTGTTGAAGCACCTTTGGCAGTGATTACAGCCTCGAGTCTTCTTGGTTATGACATTACAAGCTTAGCACACCTGTATTTGGGGAGTTTCTCCCATTCTTCTCAGCAGATCCTCTCAAGCTCTGTCAGGTTGGATGGGGAACGTCGCTGCACAGCTATTTTCAGGTCTCTCCAGAGATGTTCGAGGTCCTGAGTGCTCTGGAGCAGGTTTTCATCAAGAATCTCTTTCCACTTTGTTCCATTCATCTTTCCCTCGATCCTGACTAGTCTCCCAGCCCCTGCTAATGAAAAACATCCCCACAACATGATGCTGCCACCACCATGCTTCACCGTAGGAATGTTGCCAGGTTTCCTCCAAACATGACACTTGGCATTCAGGCCAAAGAGTTCAATCTTGGTTTCATCAGAGCAGAGAATCTTGTTTCTCATGGTCTGAGAGTCCTTTAAGTGCCATTTGACAAACTCCAAGCAGGCCTTCGTGCCTTTTACTGAGGAGTGGCTTCTGTCTGGCCGCTCTACCATAAAGGCCTGTCTGGTGGAGTGACGCAGAGATGGTTGTCCTTCTGGAAGGTCCTCCCATCTCCACAGAGGAACTCTGGAGCTCTGTCAGAGTGAGCATTGTGTTCTTGGTCACCTCCCTGACCAAGGCCCTTCTCCCCCGATTGTTCAGTTTCTTCCATTTAAGAATGATGGAGGCCACTGTGTTCTTTGGGCCCATCAATGCTGCAGACATTTTTTGGTACCCTTCCCCAGATCTGTGCATCAACACAATCCTTTCTCTGAGCTCTATGGACAATTCCTTCGACCTCATGGCTTGGTTTTTGCTCTGACATGCAATGTCAACTGTGAGACCTTATATAGACAGGTGTGTGCCTTTCCAAATCATGTCCAATCAACTGAATTTACCACAGGTGGACTCCAATCAAGTTGAAGAAACATCTCAAGGATGATCAATAGAAACAGGATGTATTCAGACCCATAGCAAAGGATCTGAATACATAAGCAAATAAAGGTATTTCTGTTTTTGCTTTGTCATTATAGGGTATTGTGTGAAGATTGATGAGGATGTATATATATTTTTTATCTATTTTAGAATAAGGCTGTAACGTAACAAATTGTGGAAAAAGGGAAGGGGTTGGGAACACTTTCCGAATGCACTGTACATAATACCTGGCTAAAACAATCATTTTAAACCTTGCTGACATTTGTATATGATATATCGCTCAAATATGCGTGGGAATAATTTAGAACAGATTTCCAAAATGTAAATCACTTGGAGCTGATTTGCTGGTTATTTTAGTCGTATTTAAAAAATAAATTTTAAAAAAATCACACGATGGCCGAATTAGGCTGCCAGTTTGTGAACCCTGTCCTACTGTCTCACGCAGCACATATAGAGTGAAAAGGTACCAAGTTCATCTGTCTGTCAGAAACGTAGATGCTGGTAGATTTGTGAGCATGAGAGTTTGTATTAGATTTGTTGGGGCGTATGGGGAGCAGAGGGCTAAACTCTCCCCAGTCGCCTATAAAGCCCCCACAGTTGTATTCTCTCATATAGAATATTTGATTTTCACATCTTATTCTGTTAATTCTGTTCATGCTTAACCATGAACAATATCCGCAGGGTAAGCAAAAGATATGAGGGCATTTAAGTGCGCACCCTTTCGGCACAGGAGCATTGATAATGCTCTTCCAAGCATCAAATCCTATTACAAGCACAAATACAGAACATTAGCTCATCACGTCACACTTGAATACATTCATGTACTGTGGGCCCATTATCACTAGACATTATCCACCGCAGGCTAGGAGCCAAACATAAATGACTCATTCAGACACATGATGATTCAAGATAGGATTTGTCCCATTTGATCACATGGTCACAGTGTTGTCCCTTTCAGCCACAGACGCATTTCTTATCCTATTCAGATCTTGTTGAATGGTTTATATGGTGTTGTGAAACTGCAGTTTCATGTGGACCCTGTTGGAGCTGGGTGAGGGCTAGAGACTTACAGAGACCGTGGAACTTGGGGGGTTGGTTCCGTAGCCGGAGGAGGGGAGGGACGCCAAAGACCATCGTCTGCCTTCCGCTCTGGAGAAAAACAGACAGACATTGTTATGTTACCTTGTACATTTTTGCATTTCATATCAACTGCCTTGTAACGCGTTACGTCTTCCCCACACTACACTGAAAGCCTTGTCTTTTGCTATTACTCTGTTCTTCGTGATGTAATACGCATTCGGGATTGTGTCATGTGTAATTACTATGCACTTGCAATGTACAGTCAGGTCCATAATTAATGGCACCATTGATAAAGATGAGCAACCAAGACCGTATCAAATAAATAATACAAATACTGAGCTATACTGTATGCTCAAAAAATGTGAGAAATTATATTATTCGATACTAATACAATTGCTCAGAGGAATAGATGAGTTGTTAAACAATCTAAAGAAGATAGGGGTCAAAATTATTGGCGCCCATGTTTTCAATACTCCAGCACCCTCCCTTTGCGAGGATAACAACACTGAGCCTTCTTCTAAAATGTTTTATGAGAACACGTTGGGAGGGGTCTTAGACCATTCCTCCATACAGAATCTTTCCAGATACTTGATGTCCTTCGTCTGTTCTTATGTACTGCCCTCTAATTCAAACCACAGGTTTTCAATGGGTCTCAACTCCGGAGACTGAGATTGCCATTGCAAAATGTTGACTTTGTGGTCAATTAACCATTTCTTTGTACTTGGGGTTATTGTCTTGCTGGAAGAGCCACTAGCTGCCAACTGTCACCCTCCTGGCAGAGGCAACCAGGTTTTTGTCTAAAATGTCCTGGTACTTAGAAAAGTTCATGGTGCCGTTTCTAAAGTCCCCTGTATCGAGGACCTGTGTGGTTCTGGTACTGGTTCCAACAGACATTTTAACTTACAAATTGATCTGTGGACACGGTATATCGAAATGGCTTGCATTGAGCGGTAGCCCTGGTTCCCACGGACTCATGATCCTATCTCTTCCGCCTGTGTGACGTAGGATGTGGAATCTGACAGCATTATCAGTAATCTAAAATAGATTTAAACAACAAAAAACTTCCTGCATATGGTTCTGATTTTCTAACGCCAAACCCACCACTGGTGTGTGTGACCAAAGAGCTCTATTTTCATGTCATATGACCATAGCACCTGTTCCAATCCAAGTGGCAATGCAGTTTATCTCTGATGTTATGGCTATTTAGCTTTCACTGGTACTGTGGCCAGTGAACGGCACCATTGACCTTAATAGCTCAATATAGCTGCAACATAGCTACAATAACAGCTGCAATATAGCTCAGTTATTATATGACCTATTTTACACAAGGTATTTGTTGCTGTTCTTTATCAAGGGTGTAAATAATTACGGGCCTGACTGTATCTGGGCTGATGAAGGACAAGGGGATGTGATCTTTTCAGAAGAAGTGGTAACCAAATATAGAGGCGTGAAAGGAGAAAGGCACGAAGGACAATAGGATAAGAGAGAGACCTACCTGTCAGCACGAGCCATGTGGCTGAGGTCACGACAGCAGGAGAAGCAAGAGAGAGATTACGGGGGAACATGTGAAACTGTTACAGGTTAAGTTTGCATCTTTCCACAGTCTCATGCTTAGATTGAACATGACTGCGATAGTGAGCCAACTGACCTGTGACATTTCATTTGACGAATGAAGTCGGACACAATTGGCTAATGTGTCAGCCTTCATTTGTCTAGCATGGGGAGAACAGGTTCAACATGAATTCAAAGAGCAAAAAAAAAAATGCTGTAGCACTTATTTGCTCTTTCTAAAAACCAGGGATACGGGCAAAGGAAATGATCAGGGGGCAGAAATTATAAAGGGTCTTATCATTTCAGTGCAGTTCCTTTTCAGCCCATATCAAATTTCCAGAGACATTGTGTAAAACCATATATTTTCCTATCAAATCTGGGTTTAAGAAAAATTGGTTATGCACATTTCTCTACATGTTGCATAACCAATAATGAGTTGCCATCAGGAATCGAAGCCAGGGTTGTGAATAAAGGGATGTTGAGTAACTGCGAACACACTGCTGGCCAAATGTGGTTTTAAAGAGGATCAAAATGAAAGCCGACTAAAAACAAATTGTTCCAGCTTAAAGGATTCAGCAACTCCTAGTTGAACGTTCTGACTTTTCCAGCCCGAAAACAGCTTCCTGATGGCAACAGCTGTCGACAGTCTTCCAACATTGGGAACATCTTCTTAATGAGAAAACATTGGAATAAGACTGATTTAGTATAAAACCACATCCCATTATTGGTTTCTGCAATGTCTTGATTTCTGTGTGGAAACTGTCTGATGTTTGCGGGTATCTGTTCGTATATGAAGTTCTCTTGTTTTTATGTTCACCTGCTCAGGGACTGCAACGCATCTTCTCACGTATACTGAGACTAAAGTTTTTGATGTACATTGTCACCGCTCAAATAAACATAACAAATAAACTTATTTTATAAATACAAAAAAACTACTTTATATTGAAATATCTTTTCACGCACGCACACACCTCATCTGAGTGAGGAAAAGGCTAACCTAGCAGGAAGGATGTGATCTCCACTATTTATTCATTTGACCTTTATTTAACTAGGCAAGTCAGTTAAGAACACATTCTTATTTTCAATGACAGCCTAGGAACAGTGGGTTAACTGCCTGTTCAGGGGCAGAATGACAGATTTGTACCTTGTCAGCTCGGGGGTTTGAACTTGCGACCTTCCTAGTCCAACACTCTAACCACTAGGCTATCCTGCCACCAACCAACAATCCAACCACAGCCTCCAGCTCTCTGCTTTATTTACAGTGCATTCAGAAAGTATTCACACCCCTGGACTTTTTACACATGTTGTTGTGTCACAGCCTGAACTTAAAATGGATGACATTTAGATTTTGTGTCACTGGCCTACACACAATACCCCATAATGTCAATGGGGTACATTGTTTTGAGACATTTTTTACAAATTATTTAAAAATGAAAAGCTGAAATGTCTTGAGTCAATAAGTATTCAACCCCTTTGTTATGGAAAGCCTAAATATGTTCAGGAGTAAAAATGTGATAAACAAGTCACATAATATATCAATATATATATCAATATATCAATATATCACATATCAAGACCATTTCGAGGACAGCTTTTTTCCATCTACGTAACATTGCAAAAATCAGAAACTTTCTGTCCAAAAATGATGCAGAAAAATTAATCCATGCTTTTGTCACTTCTAGGTTAGACTACTGCAATGCTCTATTTTCCGGCTACCCGGATAAAGCACTAAATAAACTTCAGTTAGTGCTAAATACGGCTGCTAGAATCCTGACTAGAACCAAAAAATTTGATCATATTACTCCAGTGCTAGCCTCTCTACACTGGCTTCCTGTCAAAGCAAGGGCTGATTTCAAGGTTTTACTGCTAACCTACAAAGCATTACATGGGCTTGCTCCTACATATCTCTCTGATTTGGTCCTGCCGTACATACCTATACGTATGCTACGGTCACAAGACGCAGGCCTCCTAATTGTCCCTAGAATTTCTAAGCAAACAGCTGGAGGCAGGGCTTTCTCCTATAGAGCTCCATTTTTATGGAACGGTCTGCCTACCCATGTCAGAGACGCAAACTCGGTCTCAACCTTTAAGTCTTTACTGAAGACTCATCTCTTCAGTGGGTCATATGATTGAGTGTAGTCTGGCCCAGGAGTGGGAAGGTGAACGGAAAGGCTCTGGAGCAACGAACCGCCCTTGCTGTCTCTGCCTGGCCGGTTCCCCTCTTTCCACTGGGATTCTCTGCCTCTAACCCTATTACAGGGGCTGAGTCACTGGCTTGCTGGGGCTCTCTCATGCTGTCCCTGGAGGGGGTGCGTCACCTGAGTGGGTTGATTCACTGTTGTGGTCATCCTGTCTGGGTTGGCGCCCCCCCCCCCCCCCTTGGGTTGTGCCGTGGCGGAGATCTTTGTGGGCTATACTCAGCCTTGTCTCAGGATGGTAAGTTGGTGGTTGAAGATATCCCTCTAGTGGTGTGGGGGCTGTGCTTTGGCAAAGTGGGTGGGGTTATATCCTTCCTGTTTGGCCCTGTCCGGGGGTGTCCTCGGATGGGGCCACAGTGTCTCCTGACCCCTCCTGTCTCAGCCTCCAGTATTTATGCTGCAGTAGTTTATGTGTCGGGGGGCTGGGGTCAGTTTGTTATATCTGGAGTACTTCTCCTGTCCTATTCGGTGTCCTGTGTGAATCTAAGTGTGCGTTCTCTAATTCTCTCCTTCTCTCTTTCTTTCTCTCTCTCGGAGGACCTGAGCCCTAGGACCATGCCCCAGGACTACCTGACATGATGACTCCTTGCTGTCCCCAGTCCACCTGGCCATGCTGCTGTTCCAGTTTCAACTGACCTGAGCCCTAGGACCATGCCCCAGGACTACCTGACATGATGACTCCTTGCTGTCCCCAGTCTACCTGGCCATGCTGCTGCTCCAGTTTCAACTTCCACCTGACTGTGCTGCTGCTCTAGTTTCAACTGTTCTGCCTTATTATTATTCGACCATGCTGGTCATTTATGAACATTGAACATCTTGACCATGTTCTGTTATAATCTCCACCCGGCACAGCCAGAAGAGGACTGGCCACCCCACATAGCCTGGTTCCTCTCTAGGTTTCTTCCTAGGTATTGGCCTTTCTAGGGAGTTTTTCCTAGCCACCGTGCTTCTCCACCTGCATTGCTTGCTGTTTGGGGTTTTAGGCTGGGTTTCTGTACAGCACTTTGAGATATCAGCTGATGTACGAAGGGCTATATAAATAAATTTGATTTGATTTGATTTGACATAATAAGTTGCATGGATTCACTCTGTGTGCAATAATAGTGTTTAACGTGATTTTTGAATGACTACGTCATCTCTGTACCCCACACATACAATTATCTGTAAGGTCCCTCAGTCAGGCAGTGAATTTTAAACACAGATTCAAATACAAATACCAGGGAATATTTCCAATGCCTCGTAAATAAGGGCACCTATTGGTAGATTGGTAAAAAAAAATGAATATCCCTTTGAGCATGAAGTTATTCATTACACTTTGGATGGTGTATCAATAGACCCAGTCACTACAAAGATATAGGCTTCCTTCCTAACTCAGTTGCCAGAGAGGATGGGACTCTAATGGCTGTGATAGGAGAAAACTGAGGATGGATCAACAACATTGTAGTTACTCCACAATATTAACCTAATTGACAGAGGGAAAAGAAGGAAGCCTGTACAGAATAAAAAATATTCCAAAACATGCATCCCCTTTGTACCACTCTCCATATTTACAAGTATAGTGGTGGCTGCATCATGTTATAGGTATGCTTGTAATCGTTAAAGACTGGGGAGTTTTTTGGCATAAAAAAAGGGCCATAGATAGAAGAGGAAAATGGCCCTTAGAATTCAGACGAACACACACAAAAAACATCCAGAGAGCTTTAAGTATAACCAGGTCCACATACTAAGATTGAATATTTTCCCGGGGTGTCATTCAAAAGCATTATAAAGCATATACAGTGCCTTCAGACCCCTTGATTTCTTCCACATTTTGTAACGTTACAGCCTTATTCTAAAATGGATTAAATAAAAAAATGTCCTCAGCAATCTACACACAACACCCCATAAAGACAAAGCGAAAACAGGATTTTACTTACATAAGTATTCAGACCCTTTTCTATGAGACTTGAAATTGAGCTCAGGTGCATCCTGTTTCCATTGATCATCCTTGAGCTGTTTCTCCAACATCATTGGAGTCCACATGTGGTAAATTGAATTGATTGGACATAATATGGAAAGGTACACACTTGTCTATATAAGGTCCCACAGTTGACAGGGCATGACAGAGCAAAAACCAAGCCATGAGGTAGAAGGAATTGTCGGTAGAGCTCTGAGACAGGATTGTGTCCAGGCACAGATCTGGAGAAGGGTACCAAAAAATTTCTACAGCATTGAAGGTCTCCAAGAACACAGTGGCCTCCATCATTCTTAAATGGAAGAAGTTTGGAACCAACAAAACTCTTTCTTGAGCTGTTCGCCCGGCCAAACTGAGCAATCGGGGGAGAAGGGCCTTGGTCAGGCAGGTGACCAGGAACCCGATAGTCACTCTGACAGAGCTCTAGAGTTCCTCTGTGGAGATGGGAGAACCTTCCAAAAGGACAACAATCTCTGCAGCACTCCACCAATCAGGCCTTTATGGTAAGAGTGGCTAGACAGAAGCCACTCCTCAGTAAAAGGCACATGACAGCCCGCTTGGAGTTTGTCAAAAGGCACCTAAAGACTCTCAGACAATGAGAAACAAGATTCTCTGGTCAGATGAAACCAAAATTGAGATTATCTCCAGAGAAGAATGGGAGAAACTCCCCAAATACAGGTGTGCCAAACTTGTAGCGTCATTCCCAAGAAGACTCGAGGCTGTAATCGCTGCCAAAGGTGCTTCAACAAAGTACTGAGTAAAGGGTCTGAATAATTATGAAAATGTGATATTTCAGTTATTTTTTTTTATAAATTGGCAAACATTTCTAAAAACCTGTTTTTGCTTTGTCATTATTGGGTAATGTGTGTAGATTGAAGAGGGGGGAAAAAACAATTAAATATATTTTAGAATAAGGCTGTGACACATTGTGGAAAAGGTCAAGGGGTCTGAATAATTTCCAAATGCACTGTGTCTGGATTTGATCAGCATGAAAATTCCAACCTGATGCTACCTGAGCCCGATGAGACATATATTAAATACATTGACGACGTTTAATGAGCCCTACATTGACGACATTTAATGAGCCCTACATTGACGACATTTAATGAGCCCTACATTGACGACGTTTAATGAGCCCTACATTGACGACATTTAATGAGCCCTACATTGACGACATTTAATGAGCCCTACATTGACGACATTTAATGAGCCCTACATTGACGACATTTAATGAGCCCAAGCCCAAATGATTTTGCAGTTATCCAATACATTGCACATTACTCACGACAGAAAGACAGAAAAGCCCATAGATGTAGCTAGCTATATGCTCTCTTGGGTAAATAAATGTAACTAGCTCCAGCAGGCTCATCTTTTTGAGTGTGAACTGTATTACTGTACTGCATTGTATTATATGGACTGGAATTACACACATCGTTCAAACCATGATAAAGCTGAAAGAACATCTGATTCTGGTGCACCAGAAAGTATATGCTAGAGAATTTGATTATAATTTTGAAATATAATAGGGCATATTTGTATAATCAGTAGTCTGACGAATATATACCTTTCATATTTCCCCGAATGTTATTGGCCTACCTCCTCTTTCTCTCTCTACTGTTGCTTCATTCTTTCCTCCCTTTCAACATTTTATTGTCCTTATCTTCATCATTCTAATGACATGCTTGAATAATATAGGACTAGAATTAGACGCAGACGGCTTTCACCTCTCTTCACAAAGATTGAATGGTTATGGGTCTGAATAAATAACTGCAATAGCCTACCGTGTAAGCTCTTCTTTCAAATTACCAGTGAGTTCTGTTGGCTGCTGAACTTAACGTTCAGCAAAAAAAGAGCTTGCGCCCCTCTTCAAATAGTCTATTGGTATAAGAAATGCTATAAAAAAAAGAATGTCCAGCAAGCTGTTCTAGTCGAGATTTTCCTGCATGGGCCTCCAAGAGCCAAGGAGTGTTTTTTAAGGAGAGGCCAGCGGAGCACAGGTGCATGCGTGTAGCGCAAGAAAAATGGGGGCTAAAAGTCAGAAGCTTACTATGCATAAACCATTAACTAGCTAAATATAAGGCTAATACTGCATTGAATATATTACCTGAAAGAGGTAGGCTAGGACAAATACATACACTGTATAGGGCTACATAGAGCTGCTTCATGTGCTTGGCCCTCCTATGAAAAACATAATAAACGGCTCCCTTTCCACCGGATGTCTACCAAACTCACTAAAAGTGGCAGTAATAAAGCCTCTCTTGAAAAAGCCAAACCCAGAAAATATAAAAACAATTGGCATATATCGAATCTACCATTCCTCTCACAATTTTGGGGAAAAGCTGTTGTGCAGCAACTCACTGCATTCCTGAAGACAAACAATGTATACGAAACGCTTCAGTCTGGTTTTAGACCCCATCATAGCACTGAGACTGCACTCGTGAAGGTGGTAAATTACCTTTTAATGGCGTCAGAACAAGGCTCTGCATCTGTCCTTGTGCTCCTAGACCTTAGTGCTGCTTTTGATACCATCGATCACCACATTCTTTTGGAGAGATTGGAAACCCAAAATGGTCTACACGGACAAGTTCTGGTCTGGTTTAGATCTTATATGTCGGAAAGATATCAGTTTGTCTCTGTGAATGGTTTGTCCACATCAACTGTACATTTCGGTGTTCCTCAAGGTTCCGTTTTAGGACCACTATTGTTTTCACTATATATTTTACCTCTTGGGGATGTCATTCGAAAACATAATGTTAACTTTCACTGCTATGCGGATGACACACAGCTGTACATTTCAATGAAACATGGTGAAGCCCCAAAATTGCCCTCGCTAGAAGCCTGTGTTTCAGACATAAGGAAGTGGATGGCTGCAAACTTTCTACTTTTAAACTCGGACAAAACAGAGATGCTTGTCCCAAGAAACAAAGAGATCTTCTGTTGTATCTGACAATTAATCTTAATGGTTGTACAGTCGTCTCAAATAAAACTGTGAAGGACCTCGGCGTTACTCTGGACCCTGATCTCTCTTTTGACGAACATATCAACATTGTTTCAAGGACAGCTTTTTTCCATTTACGTAACATTGCAAAAATCAGAAACTTTCTGTCCAAAAATGATGCAGAAAAATGTATCCATGCTTTTGTTACTTCTAGGTTAGACTACTGCAATGCTCTACTTTCCGGCTACCCGGATAAAGCACTAAATAAACTTCAGTTAGTGCTAAATACGGCTGCTAGAAAGCTGACTAGAACCAAAATATTTGATCATATTACTCCAGTGCTAGCCTCCCTACACTGGCTTCCTGTCAAGGCAAGGGCTGATTTCAAGGTTTTACTGCTAACCTACAAAGCATTACATGGGCTTGCTCCTACCTATCTCTCTGATTTGGTCCTGCCGTACACACCTACACCTACGCTACGGTCACAAGACGCAGGCCTCCTAATTGTCCCTAGAATTTCTAAGCAAACAGCTGGAGGCAGGGCTTTCTCCTATAGAGCTTCATTTTTATGGAATGGTCTGCCTACCCATGTGAGAGACGCAAACTCGGTCTCAACCTTTAAGTCTTTACTGAAGACTCATCTCTTCAGTGGGTCATATGATTGAGTGTAGTCTGGCCCAGGAGTGTGAAGGTGAACAGAAAGGCTCTGGAGCAACGAACCGCCCTTGCTGTCTCTGCCTGGCCAGTTCCCCTCTTTCTACTGGGATTCTCTGCCTCTAACCCTATTACAGGGGCTGAGTCACTGGCTTACTGGTGCTCTTTCATGCCGTCCCTAGGAGGGGTGCGTCACTTGAGTGGGTTGAGTCACTGATGTGATCTTCCTGTCTGGGTTGGCGCATCCCCTTGGGTTGTGCCGTGGCGGAGATCTTTGTGGGCTATACTCGGCCTTGTCTCAGGATGGTAAGTTGGTGGTTGAAGTTATCCCTCTAGTGGTGTGGGGGCTGTGCTTTGGCAAAGTGGGTGGGGTTATATCCTTCCTGTTTGGCCCTGTCCGGGGGTATCATCGGATGGGGCTACAGTGTCTCCTGACCCCTCCTGTCTCAGCCTCCAGTATTTATGCTGCAGTAGTTTATGTGTCGGGGGGGCTAGGGTCAGTTTGTTATATCTGGAGTACTTCTCCTGTCCTATCCGGTGTCCTGTGTGAATTTAAGTATGCTCTCTCTAATTCTCTTTCTTTCTCTCTCTCGAAGGACCTGAGCCCCAGGACCATGCCTCAGGACTACCTGGCATGATTACTCCTTGCTGTCCCCAGTCCACCTGGCCGTGCTGCTGCTCCAGTTTCAACTGTTCTGCCTGTGATTATTATTATTTGACCATGCTGGTAATTTATGAACATTTGAACATCTTGGCCATGTTCTGTTATAATCTCCACCCGGCACAGCCAGAAGAGGACTGGCCACCCCACATAGCCTGGTTCCTCTCTAGGTTTCTTCCTAGGTTTTGGCCTTTCTAGGGAGTTTTTCCTAGCCACCGTGCTTCTACACCTGCATTGCTTGCTGTTTGTGGTTTTAGGCCGGGTTTCTGTACAGCACTTTGAGATATCAGCCGATGTACGAAGGGCTATATAAATACATTTGATTTTGATTTGATTTGATGAAACATGGTGAAGCCCCACAATTGGAAGCCTGTGTTTCAGACATAAGGAAGTGGAAGGTGGCAAATGTTTTACTTTTAAACTCAAACAAAACAGAGATGCTAATTCTAGGTTCCAAGAAACAAAGATCTTCTTTTGGATCTGACAATGAATCTTGATGGTTGTACCACAAACTGAAGTACCTCAGCGTTACTCTGGACCCTGATCTCTCTTTTGACAAAGATATCAAGACTATTTCAAGGACAGCTTTTTTCCATTTACGTAACATTGCAAAAATCTGAAACTTTCTGTCTAAAAATGATGCAGAAAAATATATCCATGCTTTTGTCACTTCTAGATTAGACTGCGATTCTCTACTTTCCGGCTACCCGGATAAAGCACAAAATAAACTTCAGTTAGTGCTAAACACGGCTGCTAGAATCTTGACTATAACCAAAGAATTTGATCATATTAATCCAGTGCTACACTGGCTTCCTGTTAAGGCTGGGGCTGATTTCAAGGTTTTACTGCTAACCTACAAAGCATTACATGGGCTTGCTCCTACCCATCTTTCCGATTTGGTCTAGCCGTACACACCTACTCTAGGGTCACAAGACGCAGGCCTCCTTATTGTCCATAGAATTTCGAAGCAAACAGCTGGAGGCAAGGGCTTTCTCCTATGGAGCTCCATTTTTATGGAACAGTCTGCCTATCCATATGAGAGATGCAAACTTGGTCTCAACCTTTAAGTCTTTATTGAAGACTCATCTCTTCAATAGGTCCTATGATTGAGTGTAGTCTGGCCCAGGAGTGTGAATGTCAACGGAAAGGCACTGGAGCGACGAACCGCCCTTGCTGTCTCCGCCTGGCCGATTCCCCTCTCTGCACTGAGGTTCTCTGCCTCTAACCCTATTATGGGGCTGAGTCACAGGCTTACTGGTGCATGCCGTCCCTACTGGTGCATGCCGTCCCACTTGAGTGGGTTGAGTCACTGATGTGATCTTCCTGTCTGGTTTGGCGCCCCCCTCGGGTTTGTACTGTGGGGGAGATCTTCATGAGCTATACTTGGCCTTCTCTCAGGGTAGTAAGTTGGTGGTTGAAGATATCCCTCTAGTGTTGTGGGGGCTGTGCTTTGGCAAAGTGGGTGGGTTTATATCCTGCCTGGTTGGCCCTGTCCGGGGTTATCGTCGGACAGGGCCACAGTGTCTCCCGACCCCTCCTGTCTCAGTCTCCAGTATTTATACTGCAATAGTTTGTGTGGGGGGGGGGGCTTGGGTCAGTCTGTTATATCTGGAGTATTTATCCTGTTTTATCCGGTGTCCTGTGTGAATTTAAGTATGCTCCCTCTAATTCTCTCTCTCTCTCTTTCTTCACCGGATGTGCTACCTTGTCCCGGACCTGCTGTTTTCGACTCTCTCTCTCTCTCTCTCTCTCTCTCCCGCACCTGCTGTCTCAACCTCTGAATGATCGGCTATGAAAAGACAACTGACATTTACTCCTGAGGTGCTGACCTGTTGCACCCTCTACAACCACTGTGATTATTATTATTTTACCCTGCTGGTCATCTATGAATGTTTGAACATCTTGGCCAATTACTGTTATAATCTCCACCTGGCACAGCCAGAAGAGGACTGGCCACCCCTCAGTCTGGTTCCTCTCTAGGCTTCTTCCTAGGTTCCTGCCTTTCTTCCTAGGTTCCTGCCTTACTAGCCACTGTGCTTCTACATCTGCATTGCTTACTGTTTGGGGTTTTAGGCTGGACATCTGTATAGCACTTTGTGACTTCGTAGGATGTAAAAAGGGCTTCATAAATACATTTGTGATTGATTGATTTCAATCTAGAGTCTGGGATGTTGGCTATCAACAACAAGGCAACTCCTATGACTAATTGGGAATGGGATGCAAGCGTAGGATTGATCACCCTGTCGCTGGCCGCCTTTGGGGAGGGTGTATAGTGTGAAAGGCCGAAACACCCTAGGAACCAAAAGGTACACTACTGACGATGCGCTCCACAAATTTCACCAGGCTCACTGTTCATTAACTCTTGGAAGTGCTTGCACAAAGGATAGTAACATCTCATCCTGTGTTCTTGGAATCTGAATATCTGGACTTGTCCAGTGACTGCTGAGAAAGATCAGCTGACAACAGGCGGCACGGAGAGATGGCTGACAGGAGGGAATAGATCCCACTGGGACAGTCATAGGGTAGCTTCCCATTTCTGTAGTTTCCCATGCTTCGCAGTATGTTGGAAACACCCGCTTTAGCTACAGAAAGTCAACATACAAGAATACCTCTAGAGTCTGCAAGAGCGGGGGCGGAAGATGACTCATCGGCTGACAACATGGTAATGACTGGACCGGAAACGACTACGAGTAATGAGAGCACAGCACAAGAGAACACCACAGCAACTGTCACAAGTTCTGCTGCAACAGCGGGCCACAAACAGATGCAGGTATGTGTCTGTGGTTGGAGGAAAGTTACATCACACCATGGGTTGAGGATCCACCAGGGGAAGAAGGGGTGTTTGGGTAAAGAGAGACAGAGGCCTCGCATTGATTACCTTCTGCGAAAGCGATCAAATCAGTCGAATGAAGCACAGTAACTGGACGCAAACCATAGTTTGCAGTGCATCAGTACCACTGTCACGGAGGACGCAAACTCAAGCACCGAAGTAACAAATTAGGTGGAACCAACAACAGGAGTGGAACTCACCCAGCCTCCCAGACCTGCAGTCGAGAGGAGACTACCAGGGCACAGACCGTATGTGAAGTGGCCTGGCTCCAGTGACAAGAAGTTGTGGGAATCAGTGAATACTGACTTTACCTTGACCCTCGAGAAACTTCGAGGCACAGTGGAGCAGAAGTTGGAGAGGATGGGGGACATCATCTATGAGTACGGGACAGAAAGATTTGGTGTGCAAGAGGCAAAAGGCGGGAGAAAGGTTCCAACCCCACCAGTTTCCAGGAGGCAACAAGAAGTCAAGCGCCTCGTTCAAGAAAGGTGACAACTTATGAAACAGTGGAAGAAGGCCTCGGAAGTGGAAAAGGAGGGCATAGAGGCACTTCAGGCTGACATCAAAACCCGGTTGACATCCCTCCGTAGAGCAAAGAACCTACGGAAACGCAGAAGGAAGAAAAAACAAACTAGAACTTGATTCTATAAAGATCCCTTCAAGTTCCTTAAAAGTCTCTTCACAAAGGAAAAAAGTGGAGCTCTAAAAACAACAAAGAAAGACCTAGAGGAGCACCTGAGAACAACAAACTTTGACTCAAAGCGACATGAACATCTGGCCATCCCATCAGATATCCCACCCATTGAACCCCCGGAACATCATATTGAGACCAGCCCTCCGACATGCAAAGAGGTGGAAAACACAGTTCAACGGACAAGAACAGCATCAGCCCTGGGGCCAAATGGAGTCCCGTACAAAGTGTATAAGAACGCACCAGACGTCCTGAGGTTCCTCTGGAGGCTTATGAGAACAGCTTGGCAAAAGAAGATAATACCCAAAGTGTGGTGTAGGGCAGGCGGGGTCCTGATCCCTAAGGAGAAGGATGCAGTGAACATCAGCCAATTCCGCCCAATCTCCTTACTGAATGTCGAGGGTAAAATCTTCTTCAGGGTCATTGCCCAGAGGATGGCCTAGTACCTGCAAAGGAATGCGTACGTCGATACATCTGTACAGACGGCAGGAATATCGGGGTTCTCTGGCTGCTTGGAACATTCCAGCATGATCTGGCACCAGATCCAAATGGCCAAGGTGGAGAAAAGGGACCTCCATGTAGTCTTCCTCGACCTCGCCAATGCATTTGGCTCTGTGCCCCATGAACTCCTGTGGTCTGCCTTCAGATTTTTCCACATAGCGGACACCATCACAACCCTGGTGAAGTCGTACTTCCAGGATCTGCAGTTCTGCTTCACCACCTCATGGCAGTGCCTGAATGTAGGTATAATGCTGGGATGTACCATTTCTCCGTTGGCCTTCATAATGGCATTGGAGGTTATCATCAGATCCTCAAAATGGGTTGCTGGTGGACAGCGAGTCGACTCTGGTTTCCGCCTCCCTCCACTCAGAGCCTACATGGACGACATTACAACATTGACCACCACTGTCCCATGCACCAGGAGACTGCTCAGAAACCTCGAGGAGAACATCAGCTGGGCCCGTATGAAGATTAAACCATCCAAGTCACGCAGCATCTCGATTGTGAAGGGAGTACTCTCTGACCTGAAATTCTTAATCGGAGATGACCAAATCCCAACAGTGTCTGAGCAGCCCGTAAAAAGCCTTGGAAGGTGGTATGATGCAAGCCTGAAGGACAAAGACCAGGTGCAACAGCTGCCCAAAGACATCAGTAGTAGCCTACAGTCCATCGACAACACCCAGCTACCTGGAAAGTTAAAGGCCTGGTGTCTGCAGTTTGGTCTCCTACCCCGGGTGTTGTGGCCCTTAGCAGTATATGAGGTTCCAATCTCAACAGTGGAGAAGATGGAAAGAGGAGTCACGGGCTACTTAAAAAAGTGGCTCGGAGTTCCACGATGCCTTACCACCATAGGCCTCTATGGAGATGGTGTCCTCAAGCTGCCCCTCACCAGTCTAACAGAGGAATTCAAGTGTGCAAAAACCAGGCTACAGATGACACTGAATGAATCTCGAGACCCAGTGGTGAGCAATAACGCGCCGACCTTGGCAACTGGGCGCAAATGAAGGCCAGGAAAAGCAGTCCAGGAGGCAACAGCAGCCCTCAGACATGCTGACATTGTGGGTCATGTTCAGCGAGGGAGAGGAGGCCTTGGGCTAACTAGCCGTGCTGCTTGGAGTAAGGCCACTGCACCAGAGCGGCGGAAAATGGTAGTGCAGGAAGTTCACCATCAGGAGGAGGCTGCAAGGTGGGCCAAGGCAGTCTCTCTTTCCAAACAGGGACAGTGGACTCGATGGGACAGTGTGGAGAAGAGGAAGATCAGCTGGAAGGATCTGTGGGCCATGGAAGCGAGGCGGTTGAGCAACATATGACGTCCTTCCAACACCAGTTAATCTTCACCAATGGTATGGTGAAGATCCGGACTGTGCCCTCTGTTCCATGCCAGCCAACCTCAGGCACATTCTCACAGGGTGTAAAACAAGCCTCACCCAAGGACGCTACACTTGGCGTCACAACCAAGTCCTTAAAAACCTTGCGTCCGCCCTGGAGGACAAGCGAGCTGCCACCAACTCCCTACCACCCCCAGCAGCATCACACCCCTTATGGACGAACTTTGTCCGCGAAGGGGCTAAACCACCGAAGAGCGGCTCTACACCATTAGAGCGAGACCAGCTGCGCTTGGCCCGCGACTGGAAAATGCTAGCTGACATTGGCCGGCAACTTGTGTTTCCTCCGGAGATCGCAACCACCACCCTAAGACCTGACATGGTGCTCTGGTCCCGTTCGCTCAAGGTCTTCATCATTGCGCTCACAGTACCCTGGGAGGACTCAGTAGATGAGGCTTATGAGCGAAAACATCTGCGCTATGCCGATCTAGCTGCCAAAGCACGGTAATCATGGCTGGAACACAGAAGTCCGACAAGTGGAGGTGGGCTGCAGAGGTTTTGTGGCAACATCTACAACCAGACTGCTTAGAGACCTGGGAATTAAGGGCCAGAGCCAGTGTTCGGCAATCAAAGCTGTATCGGAGGCGGCAGAAGGCAGCAGTCATTGGCTCTGGGTGAAGAGGAAAGACCCCAGCTGGGCCCCGAAGTGAGAGGGCCAGGAGGTATGCGGTCAACAATGCTTGACTCAGGGAGGAGGACGCCCCTGCCATGCATAGTCCCATGGGATGTTGGCTATCAACAACAAGGCAACTCCTATGACTAATTGGGAATGGGACGCAAGCGTAGGATTGATCACCCTGTCGCTGGCCGCCTTTGGGAAGGGTGTATAGTGTGAAAGTCCGAAACACCCTAGGAACCAAAGGTACACTACTGACGATGCGCTCCCCAAATTTCACCAGGCTCACTGTTCATTAACTCTTGGAAGTGCTTGAGTTTGAGTTTATTTTTATTTTTACAGGGACAGTGCACATTAATCAACATTTCAGTAAAAGTGCCAGGTTTTAGCCAACCGGCTAATTTTCAACCGCAGTCCCTGGGCAGGTTATTAAAAACAATTACAATATAGACAATAGCAACATAGAACAAGCAAGACAGAGCAACATAGGACAAGCAAGACGTAGCATACAGACAGAGCAGCATAAAACAAAAAGCAGCCAGACAAAATTCATAAAAGCAACAAAGTGTTTCCACACCTCACAAGCTACAGACAACAGACAACATGGAGAGTGGCAACACACAGCTAGGGACCATGTTCACAAATCTGATTGACCTTTAGCCATGTCTTCAAGCATTTGGTGAAAGTGTGATATGTGGTGCAGTTATGTGTGTCTGATGGCAGTGTATTCCAGACATGGGAAGCTCTCACAGAGAATGCAGATTTACTAAAGGTGCTTTTCCTTAGGGGAACTATACAGTCACCTCTCATGGCAGACCTTGTGGATCTGCTGCCATATGTCTGGGTTTTCTGTTTAACAAAAATATTGAGTGGAGGGGGAGCCAGGCCATTGAGGATCTTGAATACAAGACATGCGTCGGTGTATTGCACAAGATTTTCCCAACTCAAGAGCTCATGCTTTCTAAGGATGTGACAATGATGATGGCTATTGGGCTTCCTATCAAGCACTTTGAGAGCTTGTTTGTAGACAGACTGAATAGGTTTTAATGTTGTACAGCAAGCTTGGGCCCAACTAGTCAAGCAGTATGTTAAGTGGGGGAGTATCATAGATTTGAAGTACAGTTTTGCTACCTCTGTAGTCAAACAATTTCGTATAAATCGGAAATTAGCTAGGTTGAATTTGGTTATTTGAATTACCTTTTTCACATGCTTTTTAAAAGAGAGGTTGGAATCAAGTATGATGCCAAGGTACTTAAAATCGGATACCACCTGGAGCTTCTCCCCTGACACATAGACATCTGGCTCAGTAGCATCTGTTGCCCTCTTTGTGAAGAACATGCAAACAGTCTTTTTCACATTGAGATGCAAACACGAGTCACTGAGCCACTTTGTAACCTGGACCATTACAGTAGTGAGTTCTTGTGCAGCTTGTTGTTTGCTCTTTGCATGCACATATATCACTGTATCATCTGCATACATTTGAACTTCAGACCCAGTACAGACAGAAGGCAGATCATTAATGTACAGGCTGAACAGGAGGGGCCCCAGTATTGACCCTTGGGGCACGCCCACATCATAGCTACGAGTGGGCGACAGCTCATTGCTCACTCTGACACACTGAGTTCTGCCTTCAAGGTATGATTTCATCCATCTCAAGGCATCAGGGGAAAAGTTGAACTTGGACAATTTTGTGATGAGAATCTCATGGGTAACAGTATCAAAAGCCTTCCTTAGGTCCAGAAACACAGCCCCAACAGCACCCCCTTTGTCCATCTTGGACTTCACATTTTCCAGAAGAAAGCAGTTGGCCGTTTCTGTGGAGTGTTTCGCTCTGAAGCCAAACTGCATGGAGTGTAATGTGAAGGGGCTGTTGTTGAGGTGGGCAATCAGTTGTTCTGCTACACACTTTTCAACAACCTTTGACACCACAGGTAATATAATGGGCCTGTAGTTACTCACGTTAGCAGGGTCGCCTGATTTAAAGATGGCCGTTATTATGGCCGACTTCCATACCCTTGGAAACACACCGAGACCAATAGATGTGTTGGTGACCTTAGTAATGGGGCCAATGAGTGACTCTTTGTAGTTTTTAAGAAAGGTAGAGTCCATCCCAAACACATCTTTGGCTTTAGAGTTCTTTAGTGAGCTAATCACCTTGTTCACCTTTGACTCAGAAACCTCCCTTATGATGAAGACAGGTTGAGTGTCATTCACTAGCACTGAGCCCAAGAAACAAGTGGAGGGGTTCAGTCAGTACCCTGACAGAGTCAATAAAGTAGGAATTGAAGGCTATTGCTATTACTACTGCATCCTGTGTTAGATTGTTATTCACCATGATTTCTAGTCTTTTTGCAGTGTTACTATGGTCTTTCCCTGTTAACTTTTTTAGATTCTCCCATATCAATTTAGAATTTCCCTTTGCTTCACCAATTATGTCAATAAAAAGTTTGCCTTGGCCTGTCTGATTTCTTTCATCACCTTATTTCTCAACATGGTAAACCTACGTCTGCCATGCTCTAATTTAGATTTTAGGGCTATTTTTAGAGCATAATCTCGTTCTTTCATCAATTTCCAGATTTCTCCATTTAGCCAAGGAAGAGTGCTCTTTTGGCCAGGTTTGGATTTGATTTTCTTTAGGAAGCCATTTATTGTAGTCTGGATTGTGGATAGAAAAACCTGACTATCAGCTTCCACATCTGTATAGGACAAGAGATCATTCCAGTTTATTCCCTTAATTGCTTTTTCAAAATTATTTAATTCACTCTTAGGTATTCTGAGTTGATCCGGCTTTCTAACAGTAGAGAGGTTAAACCTGCTCTTAGACAGCTTTCTGGCTATAAGTGTAAGATTATGATCAGACAGCCCAGTAACCATATTGAATGATTTAGTCACTCTCTCTGGTTTATTACTGAACACCAAATCAATCTGTGTTTTAGAGCAACAAGTCACCCTGGTTGGCCCTTTAACTAGCTGTGTAAGGTCAAAGGTATTAGTGATCCGTTTGAGGGTTTTCCTACAACACTTGTCTTCATAATTAATGTTAAAATCTCCCATTAAGATGACCTCTTTCCCAAAATCACATTTCCTAAGCATGGTATTAAACTGATCAAAAAACACACTTTTGGTGGAAGGTGGCCTATACATTCCAATGAGGGTAAAAGACATTTGGGGAGACAGTGTAACGTTCAGGCCGATACATTCTAGTTCATTATCACATGACCACTCAATTTGTTTACATCGGATATGTTCTTTAATGTAAATCATCACACCCCCTCCTCTTCCCTCAATCCTGTCTCTCCTGAAAACATTGTAGCCAGGCACAACCAAAGCAGCACATGGAGAGTGTTTATGGAGCCATGTCTCTGAGAGGCAGAGAAAGTCAAGGTTGGAGTCTGTGAGTAGATGTTGAATTTGATCACTTTTTGGAATGACACTACGAATGTTCAAGTGCCCCCCTAGTAGTCCCTTGGGCTTAGCTCGTGGGTCCCAGATGACTTGAGAGTGATTGACACATTGAAAAAAGTTAAATTTTCTGTGTTTTCTGACGGCTGGGTTTAGGCCGTTTTGTTTCGTTTTGATTAGGGGCAGTTCGGTAGCGCAATTAACAATCCCTCCCGCCTGCACTGGATGCGGGGAACTAATTAAAATAGCTTGCGTACCAGAAGCAGAGTCAGGGATCGCATATAGCGACTCTGGTATGTTTGAAGAGTCAAAATCTATCCTGGAGCCGGGTGAGTCGAGAGAAACCATAGGACCATAGCACTCACCCACCTCCACAGCGGCGACGACCAGTGGACGAGGCCATCCACCGCTCTCCACTCCGGTGCGTATCACTGGCTCGGTGATATTGGGCCCAGGATTGAGTTGTACATCCCCGGAGAGCAGGAGGGTAGCGAACAGGTAGTTTAACAGTTTCCGATAAATGTTGGACTTGTGTTTGTTACGCCTAAGCGGTTCAGTAGAATAAGGAGCGAGGTAGACTTGGCCATTATTCAGAACATTATGGTATGCTGTGTACTGTCCGCTCCCGTGGAACGGTGAACCAATGTGTTTGGTGTTGATATTCTCCGGTAGTAGACTGATTGTGTCATCCCAGCAAGGACGCACTGAGATTATCAGTAGAGCAGCTACATAACTGACAATCATGGCAGAGTACTGGAGATAAAACACATAATTGCGCTTTAACTCTTTGCATGAGTTACTTAGCTGGGATCGGCGGACACCTGATGGTTTAGATAAAATTACAGCATTCGAATGAGAAGCGGCACCTGCCGCACCACCCTGTCTTGCACAAAGGATAGTAACATCTCATCCTGTGTTCTTGGAATCTAGAACAGGATGATCTATTTTGGATGCAATATGAATGAAATTGATGGAGAGAGAGAAAGACTGCGAGAGAGTGGTCGCGCATGCACTGAGTTACAGCAACAATATTCGAGTGATAGGTGGTTTTAAAACTCTGCAGCTGCAATGAAAAAAAGTATAATCTTTACAAGAGAAGCATATAACTTAACAGTTCAATTTCACGCCATGCTAGTCATATAAATAATGTATTATAATTTACTGGTGTCTCACAGTTATTTATTCCAGGAAAAGGGATTGGTTATGGGCGGGAAGTCCCGGTAAAATGTTGGTAACAGGGTTTCCGCCATTCAACCCTACCACATACCTGCGAGCAAATGGGAAGTTGAGGGAGGCACTGGTGGACACATTTCGGGGGCTGTCTATGGGACTGCTTGCAGCTGAAAAGAAACAAGGGATGATTATCATCATTACAATGAATTAAGCTCGGATGAATAAGAATAGGTAATTATAGCGATTGAAACCCTATTCATATTTTGAATAAGGTCGAAGCAAACTGTATGGAGGCAAGTCTCAGGTACTGTAAGTAGCTAGACTGAATAATATCTCAAATAGGTCTGGTTTATGGTGCCAAACATAGCAGCAGTTAGCATCAAAGGGCATTAATGGAGAGGAGGCTATGCGCCGTTGTAAAGTATCATTTTGTTTGTCTTTGACAGTGCCTGGACCTTTGTGTACTCGAAACACAAGTGTTCATTAACATGGGAGCATTTTGCTACCAATTAATTCAACTGTAAACATAATGAATGCTTAAATTGTGCCCCCTAATCAGATAAGTCTCGACATGATAGAACTTGAAAGAGAATGTCTGCACATCTCTGGCATGTAGGGCCCTCGTGCAGAACTCTATTCATAGGGTGCACCTGCTTGACAACCAGAAGTGATACAGTGCCTTCAGAAAGTACTCATACCCCTTGACTTATTCCACATTTTGTTGTGTTACAGCCTGAATTCAAAAGTTATTACATATATTTTCTCTCACCCATCCACAGTATACACAATACCCCATAATGACAAAGTGAAAACATGTTCTTAGAAATTAAATCTCTCATTTACATAAATATTCACACCCCTGAGTCAATACATGTTACAGTAACCTTTGGCAGTGATTACAGCTGTGAGTCTTCCTGGGTAAGTCTCCAAGACCACACCTGGATAGTACAATATTTGCACATTATTATTATTCAAGTTCTGGTTGTTGACCATTGCTAGACAGGCATTTTCAAGTCTCGCCATAGATTTTCAAGCCGATTTAAGTCAAAACTGTAACTAGGCCACTCAGGAACATTCAATGGCATATTAGTAAGCAACTCCAGTGTATATTTGCCCTTGTGTTTTAGGTTATTGTCCTGCTGAAAGGTGAATTTGTCTCCCAGTTTCTGTTGGAAAGCAGACTAAACCAGGTTTTCCTCTAGGATTTTTCCAGTGCTTAGCTCTATTCCGTTTATTTTTATCCTAAAAATCTCCCTAGTCCTTGTCGATGACAAGCATACACATAACATGATGCAGCCACCCCATGCTTGAAAATAATATGAGTAGTAATATTAACTCAGTGATGTGTTGTGTTGGATTTGCCCCAAACATAACGCTTTGTATTCAGGACTCAAAGTTAATTTCTTTGCCACATTTTTTTCAGTTTTACTTTAGTGACTTATTGCAAATAAGAATATTTTTTATTCTGTACAGGCTTCCTTTTTTTCACTCTGTCATTTAGGTTAGTATTGTGGAGTAAATACAATGTTGTTGATCCATCTTCAGTTTTCTCCTGACACAGCCTGTTTAAAACAACTGTTTAAAAGTAACCATTGGCTTCATGGTGAAATCAATGAGCGGTTACCTTACCCTCCGGCAACTGAGTTAGGCAGGGCGCCTGTATCTTTGTAGTAACTGGGTGTACTGATACACCATCAACAGTGTAATTAATAACTTCACCATGCCCATAGGGATATTCAATGTCTGCTTTTTTTCCCCAATAGGAATTGGAATTGTAAAACCTGGTCTTTGTGGTTGAATCTGTGTTCGACATTCACTACGCGACTTAAGGACCTTACAGATTATTGTATGTGGGGTACAGAAAATCATGTTAAACACTATTACTGCACACAGACTGAGTCCATGCAGCTTATTATGTGACGTGTTAAGAAGAGTTTTACTCCTGAACTTAATTTAGGCCTGCCATAACGAAGGGGTTCGGTACTTTTTGACTTCAATACTTATTGACTCAACATTTCATCCATTTTAAATTCAGGCTGTAACAAAACAAAATGTGGAAAAAGTCAAGGGGTGTGAATACTTTCTGAAGGCACTGTATACACTCCCATTGATTCAAATGCTAAAGGGAAACACAAAAACCCACCCTTTACTGAAGAGCAAATTTTTGTATTTTCTGACCAATAAGATGCATGTCTCCTCCTTTATTTTCTACAATCAGCACAGCATATATCTAAAAATGCTTTGAGGTCCCAATGATAGCGAGAGAAATCCAAAATATTCATACTTGCACTTGCTATGTTGTAGTAGGACAGCCTACTCTAAAACATTCTAACGTGTCAACGGGTAGGAATAAGTCTACGTAGTGTACTATAGGCTACATAAACAGGCTACATAAGCAGGCTACATATATTGGAGACAAACTTCTGTTCCTGTGATGGTTCTTACCGGTGTGGACGGAGAGTGGGGAGAGAGGGCGTGACAGAGTGGGCGAAGGTGTCCCCAGGCCAAGACTCTTCCTGTTGCTGCTCCGGCAACTGTGGAACATAAACAGGAACAGAGATGTCAGTCACCAGCTACAAAACACTTCAGTCATCCATCTGGCAGTGCTTCAAAACATGAGTTAGTTCCACTTTCAAATAGCAATAGGAATAGTTCAAGTGATGTCATGAAAATGTCTTTAAGCACAGCAAATACACCAGTCTAAGCCAGAGGGGGGAAAAGATCATCAAAAACAGGCTTGTTTCTATTCTGGAAGGGGCAAAGATGCATTGCTTTCAATGTGAGTAATTGGCTACGACTAGCAAGCAATGCAGGGATTTTTCTGCCACTGAAATCCTTGGGTGGGCCACCTAAGCGTTCTTTGGGGTTGCCTAAGTCCAAACAGTGTAATAAACAAACGTTGTCTAACCTTAAACAACATAAAGTATGTAGAAAAGATAATGGACACATATTATTTTACCATCTTTGAGAACTAAAAGCTAGACCGTCAGAATTGAAATTTCCAAAAACAACAGGATTATCTATGACATAATGCATATAATTGCAGGAAACTAACTTTTAAACGGCAAAACTTTCTTTCAAAACTTAAATATAACCAAAATCCACACAATTGCAAACGGCTATTGTTAATAACTGTGAAGCAACAAAATATGAGGGTGAGACACTTGTATAACAAAACATCCACTAAAAATCTACCACTTTGAGCATAGGCCTATGTACATCAACAGGAGGCATACTCTGAGGAGGAGTCAAGTAAATCATCTCATCGATTTGACCAGAATGGGCACAATAAGGGTCAATAAAGGACAGATGAGCATCACATGTATGAAATAGGACAAATATCAAATATAAGCACCCATCAAATTATTGTAAGTGACTCCCATAGGTCATCCAGAACTAGGATGTTTTTGCACAGCATTGAGCAACCCAAAATTCTACATGAACCAGGAATATTTATTCTGCATATAGTGTCATTGTTTTGGATCCAACAAGGACTGTACTTAGGTCATTAATTATTTAATACATAACTATTTTGTCCCTTTTTGTTATAACAGTATTACCGACTTAAACACGAATAACCTGTAGGCCTATTTGTTTTGCCTTTCCATAACTATATTGTAGCCATATTCACAATCAGCACATTTTCTAAGCACTGACCACGTTTAGCTGAACGCTCTGAAACTAAAACAATGGGGATAAGACCGCGCGTGGCACCAATATCGAAACCAAATGAGAGCCAATGAATGAGCGTCAACATCGGCTATGTTATCACTTACAAAGTAATGTTTTTATCTAGTTACATTGTTTCTGAATATGTGAAATGGACACAATGCAAGTTGAGGTCAAGCATGTGTCCATCTGGATGACCATCTGGACCATAGACGGGTTATTTCAGAGACTTGTCTGAGAACATCAGCACAAGAAAATATCCTTTAAAAAAAGAATACACAACACATTAAAAGGACCATAATTGTCTGCCGTTAAGCTTTGTTACATAACTACATAAACCAGAACCTTTCCTACCTACCTTTTTGATCGTTTTAGCATTGATCCTGTTACAAAATGAGACTTGTTGTGGGTTGGCACTGCGGTCCAGTAACTTGGATCCGACATGGTGGATGTTGTTTACAACGAAAAAGAGCACACATTCCGATCCAAAATAAATAATTATTGAATCTCCTAGATGGTAGATACAGGACCCAATGATGGAACCCACAAAACCACGGGTAGACCCTCCATCGCCGTGGCAGTATGTTGTGTTCCCTGGACTAGCTAGCCAGCTTGGCTATCATTCAACCAGCTTTCAGCGCCACCTTCGCTTTATTTTGCCTCATATCCAAGCACCTAGGCCTACATCTTCTGCCTGGAAAGTGTTCCCGGTGGACATGGGCTACTCTCTCTGCTGCCAAAACTCCATCGCTGACTGATATAGCCTACTACCATAGACACAGTAGACTTTTCACTAGTATTCTGTTCAGCCCACACGATGACGTCACTTCCCTGCGTTAATAAAGGAAATCTTTCAAATAAAAGTCGGCATTTCAAAACATTGCATGGTGGTTACCTCTTTCAAAAGATATAAAAATTTTATTAATGTCGATTTTTATTGTGCTTATAAGCAAATGCAAGAAGGAATTTATGGTAAATGTTTTAAATATGTAAAACTTGAGACCACTATTGAAAAATACAATGCTCAGACTGGATTGTTGACAACATTGGGTTTAGCGCAATTTTTTGGGAGGTGCCTATGTAAAAGTGGGGTTGGGAGCACTCAGTAGGGTCTGTAGAATCTACAAAAATATAAACATTTTCCAAGATAACCCATCCGCCTGAAAGGTGTGGCATATGAAGAAGCTGATTAAACAGCATGGACATTACACAGGTACACCTTGTGCTGGGGACGATAAAAGGCCACTCTATAATGTGCAGTTTTTTCACACAGCACAATGCCACAGATGTCTCAAGTTTTGAGGGAGTGTGCGATTGGTAAACTGACTGCAGGAATGTCCACCAGAGCTGTTGCCAGATAATGAAATGTTAATTTCTCTACCATAATCCGCCTCTAACGTCATTTTAGAGAATTTGGCAGTACGTCCAAATGGCTTCATAAGCGCTGACCTCGTGTATGATGTCATTTGGCAGAGCGGTTTGCGGATGTCAACGTTGTGAACAGTGCCCTATGGTGGTGGGGTGGTTATGGTATAGGCAGGCATAAGCTGCGGACAAGGAACACAATTGCATTTTACCGATGGCAATTTGAATGCTCAGTGATACCGTGACGAGTTCCTGAGGCCCATTGTCGTACCATTCATCCGCTGTCATCATCTCATTTCAGCATGATAATGCACAGCCCATGTTGCAAGGATCTGTACATAATTCCTGGAAGCTGAAAATGTCCCAATTTGTCCATGGCCTGCATACCCACCAGACTTGTCACCCATTGAGCAGGTTTGGGATGCTCTGGATCGACGTCTATGACAGTGTTCCAGTTTCCGCCAATATTCAGCAACTTTGCACAGCCATTAAAGAGGAGTGGGACAACATTCCACAGGCCACAATCAACAGCCTGATCAACTCCATGCGAAGGAGATGTGTCGCACAGCATGAGGCAACTGATGGTCACACCAGATACAGACAGTCTTTCTGATCCACACCCTAACCGATGCATATCTGTATTCCCAGTCATGTGAAATCCATAGATTAGGGCCTACTGAATTTATTTCAATTGACTGATTTCCTTAAATGAACTGTAACTCAGTAAAATCTTTGAAATTGTTTCATGTTGCGTTTATATTTCTGTTCAGTACATACAGTATATGGTGTAATTTCATGGGGCACTGAATAATACGGAGTATTGCTGGAATTTTACGTCAACCATTCCATAGGTCATAATGCAAATATACAGTGCCTTGCGAAAGTATTCGGCCCCCTTGAACTTTGCGACCTTTTGCCACATTTCAGGCTTCAAACATAAAGATATAAAACTGTATTTTTTTGTGAAGAATCAACAACAAGTGGGACACAATCATGAAGTGGAACGACATTTATTGGATATTTCAAACTTTTTTAACAAATCAAAAACTGAAAAATTGGGCGTGCAAAATTATTCAGCCCCTTTACTTTCAGTGCAGGAAACTCTCTCCAGAAGTTCTGGGAGGATCTCTGAATGATCCAATGTTGACCTAAATGACTAATGATGATAAATACAATCCACCTGTGTGTAATCAAGTCTCCGTATAAATGCACCTGCACTGTGATATTCTCAGAGGTCCGTTAAAAGCGCAGAGAGCATCATGAAGAACAAGGAACACACCAGGCAGGTCCGAGATACTGTTTGAAGAAGTTTAAAGCCGGATTTGGATACACAAAGATTTCCCAAGCTTTAAACATCCCAAGGAGCACTGTGCAAGCGATAATATTGAAATGGAAGGAGTATCAGACCACTGCAAATCTACCAAGACCTGGCCGTCCCTCTAAACTTTCAGCTCATACAAGGAGAAGACTGATCAGAGATGCAGCCAAGAGGCCCATGATCACTCTGGATGAACTGCAGAGATCTACAGCTGAGGTGGGAGACTCTGTTCATAGGACAACAATCAGTCGTATATTGCACAAATCTGGCCTTTATGGAAGAGTGGCAAGAAGAAAGCCAAGTCTTAAAGATATCCATAAAAAGTGTTGTTTAAAGTTTGCCACAAGCCACCTGGGAGACACACCAAACATGTGGAAGAAGGTGCTCTGGTCAGATGAAACCAAAATTGAACTTTTTGGCAACAATGCAAAACGTTATGTTTGGCGTAAAAGCAACACTGAACACACCATCTCCACTGTCAAACATGGTGGTGGCAGCATCATGGTTTGGGCCTGCTTTTCTTCAGCAGGGACAGGGAAGATGGTTAAAATTGATGGGAAGATGGATGGAGCCAAATACAGGACCATTCTGGAAGAAAACCTGATGGAGTCTGCAAAAGACCTGAGACTGGGACGGAGATTTGTCTTCCAACAAGACAATGATCCAAAACATAAAGCAAAATCTACAATGGAATGGTTCAAAAATAAACATATCCAGGTGTTAGAATGGCCAAGTCAAAGTCCAGACCTGAATCCAATCGAGAATCTGTGGAAAGAACTGAAAACTGCTGTTCACAAATGCTCTCCATCCAACCTCACTGAGCTCGAGCTGTTTTGCAAGGAGGAATGGGGAAAAAATGTCAGTCTCTCGATGTGCAAAACTGATAGAGACATACCCCAAGCGACTTACAGCTGTAATCGCAGCAAAAGGTGGCGCTACAAAGTATTAACTTAAGGGGGCTGAATAATTTTGCACACCCAATTTTTCAATTTTTTTATTTGGTAAAAAGTTTGAAATATCCAATAAATGTCGTTCCACTTCATGATTGTGTCCCACTTGTTGTTGATTCTTCACAAAAAAATAGTTTTATATCTTTATGTTTGAAGCCTGAAATGTGGCAAAAGGTCGCAAAGTTCAAGGGGGCCGAATACTTTCGCAAGGCACTGTATATGAACTATATTTTGGCGTATAGTGAAAAAAGGATTCTGGAGGCATGTTTCGGTCTAAAAAGGGCCTACAAGGGTCTAGAATGTTCACTTTCATCATGATGTTCTCTAAAAATGATTTGTGATACAAATTTAAAAAACATGTCAAACATACATCCTCCCGATGAGGTTTCAATGTGAAAATGACCAGAACAAATATATATATTTTTGCCAAATACATAAAAATCTCCAAAGAAAATTCCAATACTAGTTAGGGCTATAACTTAAAGCGCTTATCAGACAGTCAATCATTTAGCAAATTATGTTGTTCTAGTGAAATGTAGCCCAAATAAAGTAATGAATAAATAACATTTTCATTTGAACTAAAAAATTGTTGTTAAGAGTTTGTTTTTTGAGAGTACTGCTGCTGGGTATTGAAATAACATGAAATAACACCATATATAGATTCTACAGACCCAACTGAGTTCTCCAAACCCCAGTTCACATCAGCATATAGAACAGTTTTTTTTAAACCTATAAGCCATGTGATTTGCATTGTGGCCAATGTAATGGGCGAAGTAAAAGGCCTGCAACACTCCATATTACTCAGTGCCCCTCTACTGAGTACTCCCAAATCCACTTTAACATCAGCACATGGAGTAGTTTTTTCAAATGCAGTTTACATACACCTTAGCCAAATACATTTAAACTCAGTTTTTCACAATTCCTGACATTTAACCCTAGTAAAAATTCCCTGTCTAGGTCAGTTAGGATCACCACTTTATTTTAAGAATGTGAAATAATAGTATAATAGTAGAGAGAAGTATTTATTTCAGCTTTTATTTCTCTCATCACATTCCCAGTGGTTCAGAAGATTACATACACTCAATTAGTATTTGGTAGCATTGCCTTGGGTCAAACGTTTCGGGGAACCTTCCACAAGCTTCCCACAATAAGTGGGTGAATTTTGGCCCATTCCTCCTGACAGAGCTGGTGTAACTGAGTCAGGTTTGTAGGCCTCCTTGCTCGCACACGCTATCAGTTCTGTCCACACATTTTCTATAGGATTGAGGTCAGGGCTTTGTGATGACCACTCCAATACCTTGACTCTGTTGTCCTTAAGGCATTTTGCCACGAAGTATGCTTGGGGTCATTGTACATTTGGAAGACTCATTTGCGACCAAGCTTTACTGACTGACTGATGTCTTGAGATGTTGCATCAATATATCCACATAATTTTTCTTCCTCATGGTGCCATCTATTTTGGGAAGTGCAGCAGTCCCTCCTGCAGCAAAGCACCCCCACACCATGATGCAGCCACCCCTGTGCTTCACGGTTGGGATTGTGTTCTTCAGCTTGCAAGCCTCCCCCTTTTTCCTCCAAACATAACGATGGTCATTATGACCAAAACAATTATATTTCTGTTTCATCAGACCAGAGGACATTTCTCCAAAAAGTACGATCTTTGTCCCCATGTGCAGTTGCAAACTATAGTCTGGCTGTTTTATGGTGGTTTTGGAGCAGTGGCTTCTTCCTTGCTGAGTGGCCTTTCAGGTTATGTCGATATAGGACTCTTTTTACTGTGGATATAGATACTTTTGTACCTGTTTCCTCCAGCATCTTCACAAGGTCCTTTGCTGTTGTTCTGGGATTGATTTTCACTTTTCGCACAAAAGTACTTTCATCTCTTGGAGACAGAACGCGTCTCCTTCCTGAGCGGTAATGTCGACTGCATGGTCCCATGGTGTTTATACTTGCCTACTATTGTTTGTACAGATGAACGTGGTACCTTCAGCCTTTTGGAAATGTAATTTATTTTAATGTATCAATTTATTTTCTGAGGTCTTGGCTGATTTCTTTTGATTTTCCCATGATGTCAATCAAAGAGGCACCGAGTTTGAAGGTAGGCCTTGAAATACATCCACAGGTACACCTCCAATTGACTCAAATCATGTCAATTAGCCTATCAGAAGCTTCTAAAGCCATGACATCAATTTCTGGAATCTTCCAATCTGTTTAAATGCACAGTCAACTTAGTGTATGTAAACTTCTGACCCACTGGAATTGTGATACAGTGAGTTACAAGTGAAATAATCTGTAAACAATTGTTGGAAAAATAACTTGTCATGCACAAAGTAGATGTCCTAAACGACTTGACAAACTATAGTTTGTTAACAAGAAATGTGTGGAGTGGTTGAAAAACTAGTTTTAATGACTCCAAACTAAGTGTATGTAAACTTCCGACTTTAACTGTATATACACTTTTGAACGAGAAATTGCCAAGAAACTGAAGATCTCTTACAACGTGGTGTACTACTCCCTTCACAGAACAGTGCAAACTGGTCCTAACCAGAATAGAAAGGAGTGGGAGGCCCCGGTGCACAACTGAGCAAGAGGACAAGTACATTAGTGTGTCTAGTTTGAGAAACAGAAGTCCTCAACTGTCAGCTTCATTGACCATGTGACTGGGACAATGCTGGGGGGAAAGGCTAAAAAACTCTTACAGATAATGCCTTCATCAAACAACACTGTTTCACGACACATCAGTGACATGGCAGGAGACGTTTTGAACCAATTACTGCTTCTCATGCAAGCCAGTTAATTCTATGCATTACAACTGGATGAGTCAACAGAGGTGGCTGGCCTGGCACAGTTCCTGGCATATGTCCGTGTCATGTTCGTCATAACGAGGAGACCACTCCAGTAAAGCAAGGCCCCTGAACTCTTGTGTATTTTCAGCACTATGCAATGATATGGGCAGCGACTATGTAATATTTTTAAAACATACTGGTTATCATTGGGCAAAGTATTGACACATTTTTTTTAAATTGAGAGACAAATTTTCACTTGTCTGACCACTTGCATGATGATGGGTTTCTCACACAACTGGCCTATCTGGGTGATGTTTTTTCTCGCCCGAATGATCTGAATCTAGGATTACAGGGACTCTCCGCAAATATATGTTCAATGTGCGGGACAAAATTGAGGCTATGATTAAGAAGTTGGAGCTCTTCTCTGTCTGCAGTAACAAGGACAACACACGTCTTTCCATCATTTTATGATTTTTTGTACGCAAATGAACTCAAGCTTACGGACAATGTCAAATGTGATATAGCTAAGCACCTGAGTGAGTTGGTTGCGCAATTATGCAGGTACTTTCCCAAAATGGATGACACAAACAACTGGGTTCATTATCCCTTTCATGCCCTGCATCCAGTCCACTTACCACAATCCACTTGGATTGGGCTGCGAATATCAGAATATCCTGTCTTGGCAAATCGCGCTGCTAAGGCACTGATGCCCTTTGCAACCACGTACCTATGTGAGAGTGGATTCTCGGCCCTCACTAGCATGAAAACTAAATACAGGCATAGACTATGTGTGGAAAAAGACTGAAACTCTCTCCAATACAACCCAACATTGCAGAGTTATGTGCATCCTTTCAAGCACACCCTTCTCATTAACCTGTGGTTAGTTATTTGATCATTGAAAATTGTGAATAAGGCTTTATATGTAAGATGGTTAAATAAAGAGCAAAATTATTGATTATTATCATATTATTATTTGTGCCTTGGTCCTATAAGAGCACTTTGTCACTTCCCACGAGCTGGGTTGTGACAAAAACTCACACTCATTATTATGTTTAATAAATGTATTGTATAGTGTGTGTGTGGCAGGCTTACAATGATGGCAAAAATCAACATTTGAGAGTGCACTGACCCTGGTGCTAGAGGAGGTACGCAGCTGGAGGTTGAATGTTTGAAGGGGTTCGGGACTATAAAAAGTTTAGGAACAACTGGTGTAGAGAAAGAAATTGATGCATAACACTTTAGTGTTGTAAAATAAAGAAATCTTGGTGGTCAAATAAATAATTTGATCAAACTAAAATGAAGTTCAACCAAATGTCATTTCAAAAACTATGACTGGTATATTACAGTTTCTCTGTGAACAGAACTGAACAATATTCTTGGTAGTTTTGCCAAATTATCAGGATACAGATGATTTCTCACTATATGTATTACAATAACCTAGTGCTCTACATAGCATTCTGTATGCTGCTTCGGTTTGCCATATGGTTATCCTTTCCTCTGCAGTGTACCATTGGGGGTTGCCAGGCAACCACCATAAGCCAGGCAACCTTTCCTCCAAATGACTTCCAATAGTTAAGACAATTTCTAGCAGCTGCATTTTGCACGTTGCAACATTTTATCTAAACAATATGGTTCAGTGTTTTAATGTTTATTGTTCAACAATTTAGGCAATGTTACTGCGATGAAAAATCAGTGAAATTAAATTAGCAAAAATACAGTCCGTAAAAGCAAAGTCTGCTTTAAAGGTCTCTTCATAATTCCTCACAGGAGCTGTTCTCAAGCTCCCTGTCCGTTCTATAAAGTGGGCCTGATGCCCTTGTGTGGCTGTATGTGGCTGTGTGCTGTATGTGGGCTGTCTTTCTTACCTCCAGGGATGTAGGGTTTGTAAGGGGCTGCAGGGGCTGCATGGGCTGCATGGGCTCAGTAGAGTTGGGCTCTGGCAAGTGGGTGACAAACTGTAAGGCAAGACACGGTCACATGGATCAGTGTGCTGACTCAGCACAGTCGCTGTTGCCTACCAGTGCCTGGGTAATGGCTGAGATGCACCCAAAGGTCTCACTTTCATTGGCTGACATTATAGGTCTGTGATAGACACTCGGCAACTGTTTGCAAAGGACACCAACTTACTTCCCAGCTGTGTTTTGGGATACTTTTTCCAGATAGTATTGTATGGATAATAGTCTGTCATCGGATAGCCATTTCAGTGTTCTGTACAAGACACCAGATCGATGTCCAGGGTATGTCACAGCATGATTTTTTGCTCACTTGCTTTCATTTTTTTTTTTTTACCTTTATTTAACTAGGAAGGGCTCATTGAGATTAGAAATCCCTTTTTAAAGAGCGTCCTGGCCAAGAAAGGCAGGTCCAAGTCATTACACAATTACAGACAGACAACATGAAAAACTACAAGTAATCTAGTGAAAACTATAGAATTCACAAGAGTGTAAAAGAAAAATCATAAAATAGCAAATTAAAAACATTGACAGGTCAGGGAATCAGTCTCAAAATCCTTCATCAGTGATTTAAAAACACCAATCGGGCAAGTTCTTCCAGTTTAAAAGTATTTTGTAAGGTGTTCCAAGCTGATGGCGCAAAGTACATAAAAGCCCTTTAACCAAATTCAGTTCGGACATTTGGAACAGTTAGCAGGATAAAGTCCTGCGAACGAAGAGAGTACCCACCACATTTCTGAACAATAAAAATTCCCCAAATAAAATGGTAGTGAACCCAAAATGGCTTTGTAAATAAAAGTATACCAGTGACTGAGCCTACGAGTGACTAGAGAAGGCCAGCCAACCCTGGTATATAAAGTGCAGTGGTGCGTCAGGGCTTAGCAGTTTAAAAATACATCTCAACGCACCACGGTAAAGGGTGTCAATTGATCTCAAACACTGAGCGGAAACATTCATATATAAAATATCCCCATAGTCTTGTAAAGGCATAAATGTAGCTCATACTAGCCTCCTTTTGGCATCAAAAGAAAACATGCTTATTCCTAAAATAAAATCCCAACTTCAGTTTCAATTTTTTTGTAAGTTGTTGAATATGCAATTTAAAAGAGGCCGTCATCAATTAAAATTCCAAGATATTTATATGAGGTTACAGTCTAAATCTCATTGCTCTGACAGGTAGTAATAGGTGAAAGGTTCAGAGATCTATTTCTTGTATTAGAAAACACCATTAGTTTAATTTTGTCAGTATTGAGGATAAGCTTCAATTGACACAAGGTATGTTGAACAGTATAACAAGCAGTTTGGAAGTTCTGGAAAGCTTTTGTGAGAGACAAGGCACAACAATAAATAACAGTATCACCAGCATAAAAGTGAAGTTGAGCATTTTGCACATTTTTGTCTAAATTATTTATATAAATAGTGAATAAGAGGGGACCAAGTACAGAGCCCGGGGGCACACCATTATAGACAAACAATTTAACAGACATGAGCCCATCAAATTGAGTGCACTGAGTTCTATCAGACAGATAGTTAGCAAACCATGCAACTGCATGCTCTGAAAGACCTACACTCGACAATCTCTGCTTCAGTATGGCATGAGCAACTGTATCAAAAGCCTTAGAGAGATCAATAAAAAGTTAGACACTGTGCTGTTTTTTGTCAATGTCTTCAGTGAAATCATTTAAAACCTTCATGGCTGCTGTAATTGTGCTATGCTTCTTCCTGAAGCCCGATTGGTATATAAAATTGATAAAATTGAGTTAGTATATAAAAACTATTTTAGCTGTTCACTCACAAGGGTTTCAAGTATTTTCACTAGGGGTGACAGCTTTGAGATTGGCCTATAATTATTTAAAAGAGTTGGATCTCCTCCTTTTAAAAGTGGGACAAATGCTGATTTCCAGATCTTTGGAATTTTATTACAATCCAGGGTTAGATTGAACAAATATGTAAGTGGTTCAGCTATGAAATCAGCTGCCAGATTTAAAAAGCAGGGATCAAGAAGATCAGGACCTGCAGGATTTCTCTGATCTAAGGATTTCATAGCTGCACTACCTCCTGCACTGAGAATGGCAAAAAGCTAAAAGTTTGACCAGCTCTCACTGGTTCATCCACACAGGGTTGAACAGAGACAGAAGACACAATCAAACAGCCTACCAGATGATACAAAGTGCTCATTGAAACAATTCAGCATTTCAGTTTTGTCATATGCAGCAACAAAGTCCTTCAATACACTTGACAGTCATTCATTAACATTACTGTTTCCAGACATAGATTTAATAGCCTTCCAAAACTTTCTAGGGTCATTCAGGTTATCAGTGGTAAATGACATAAAATATTCAGACTTGGCCTTCCTGAGAAGAAAAGAACACTTGCTTCGTAACTGCCTAAAAATAAGTCAATCAGCATTAGAACATGATTTCCTTGCTTTAGCCTAGGCTAGATTACGTTCGTGAAAAATACAAGAGAGCTCAGAAGAAAACCATGGATTATCCCTCCCTTTAACTCTGAACCTGCGGAATGTGGCATATTCGGAAAATATTTGGAACAAAAACATCATGAAAGAATTTCCAGGCAGTTTCCACATCAGGAATAAGCTCAATCTTGCTCCAGTCAAAATAAAACAAATCATGAAAGAAAGCCTGCTCATTAAAACTCTTCAAATTCCTCTTATGAATAAAGCGTGGGTTTGTCTTAGGAACCTTAGTATTTCTAACAGCAACAACAGCACAATGGTCTTGCTGTTTTCAGTCAAAGCAGAAGTTAAAGACCTTTCAGACCATTGATTACTTTGGCCTGGTTTCCCATTAAAAGGTTATTGGCCAAGTCTAGCTCTATAACACTGGTTATCTGATAGGTCTAGCCTAATGTCCCAAAGTAGACACCATCTGAGAATTTAAATATATAGCGTGTCAGATATATACATACCAGTACACAGTCTTATATTTACATTTGACATTTTAGTCATATAGCAGACGTTCTTATCCAGAGCGACTTACAGTTAGTGCATTCATCTTAAGAAAGCTAGTTGGGACAACCACATATCACAGTCGTAGTAAGTACATTTCTCCTCAATAAAGTAGCTATCAGCAAAATCAGAGCTAGTAAGGGGGAAATGACTAAATTGGGAGTGTTAGTTCACAAAAGCTTTTTTTGTGTGGGGGCGTGCAACAGCATGTTGCAGAAATCCAGACCGGAGATGACAACTGCTTGGATTAGGACCTGCGGAGCTTCCTGTGTGAGATAGGGTCGTACTCTACGGATGTTGTAGAGCATGAACCTGCAGGAGCGAGTCACTGCTTTGATGTTTGCAGAGAATAACAGGGTGTCCAGGGTCACACTAGGTTCTTTGCATTCTGGGAGGGGGACACTGTGGAGTTGTCAACCGTAATGGAGAGGTCTTGGAGCAGGTAGGCCTTTCCCGGGAGTAAGAGCAGCTTCATCTTGTAGAGGTTGAGCTTGAGGTGGTGGGCCGACATCCAAGCTGAGATATCTGCCAGGCACGTAGAGATGCGTGTCGTCACCTGGGTGCCAGAAGGGGGGGAAGGAGAAAAGTAGTTGAGTGTCATCTGCATAGAAATGATAGAAGGGCAGCAGGTAGCCTAGTGGTTAGAATGTTGGACTAGTAACCAAAAGATTGCAAGATCGAATCCCTGAGCTGACAAGGTATAAACCTGTCGTTCTGCCACTGAACAAGGCAGTTAACCCACTGTTCCTAGGCCGGCATTGAAAAAAAGAATTTGTTCTTAACCGACTTGCCTAGTTAAATAAAAGGTAAAATACATATACATTTTTTAAAGAGACCATGTGAGGATATGACAGAGCCGAGTGACTGGTGTATAGAGAGAAGAGGAGAGGGCCTAGAACTGAGCCCTGGGGGACACCAGTAGTGAAAGTACATGGTGCAGACACAGATCCTCTCCATGTGACCTGGTAGGAGCAGCCTGCCAGGTAGGATGCAATCCAAGAGTGTGCCAAGCCTGGGACCCCAGCCCTGAGAGGGTGGAGAGGAGGATCTGATGGTTCACTGTGAAGAAAGGCAGTGGATAGATCTAAGAGGATGAGAACAGAGGAGAGTGTCAGCTTTGGCAGAGAGAGCCTCCATGACACAGAGAAGAGCAGTCTTGGTTGAGTGACCTGTCTTGAAGCGGGACATGTTAGGGTCAAGAATACCGGTCTGTAGTTTTCTATGTCAGAGGGGACACAGCCAATGATCAGGGATGAGTTGATGATGAAGGAAGTGAGGAATGGGAGAAGGTCAAAGTTGTCCGCATAGAGGGAGGAGGGAGGGGAAAGGGGTGGAGGACTAAGGAGACAAGCTGCTGCCGGGGAGCCTAATAAATAAAAAAGCATAGGCTGAGATGAACTCGGTGTGCTTGACCGCAGATTGGCAGTTCCAAGGAGGGAAGAGAAGGTGGAAAAGAGTTTCCTATGGTTAAAGGAAGAAGCTTGAAATTTAGAGTGATATAAAGTAACTTTTGCAGCAGATATAGAGGAAGAGAAGGAAGAGATGAGGGAACGAAAGGATGATAGGTCCTCCGGAAGTTTCATTTTTCTAAGCTAGCAGGAGGGGAGGGCAGAGCCGGACAGGAGGAAAGGAGAGAGTGCAAATCATAGGATGCAGAAAGGGAGAAGAGTAGAGTCGAAGAGATAGAATCAGGAGACAGGAGGGAGAAGGATTTAGCAGAAGGGAGAGATGATAGGATAGAAGAGGAGAGAGTAGTGGGAGAGAGAGAGAGAGAAGATTGCGATGGCTCATGATCATCTGGATAGAGGCTGAGTGGCTATGGTTGGAAGAGAGGGAGACAGAAAAGGAAACAAAGTAGTGATCAGAGACCTGGAGGGCGGTTAAAGTGAGATTAGTAGGCGAACAGATAAGGTCAAGATGAGGTCAAGCATATTGCCTGCCTTGTGAGTGGGAGGGGACTGCGGAAGGTCAAAAGGGGCAAGGAGGGGAAAGAAAGAGTTGGAAAGAAATTAATCAAAAGCAGGCATCAGGAAGTTGAAGTCGCCAAGTACGAAGAGGGGTGAGACATCATCAGGAAATGAGCTTATCAAGGTTTCAAGCTCATTGAGGATCTCTCTAAGGGCACCAAGTGGGAAATAGATGGCAACAATGGTAAGCCTGAGTGGATAAGTGACAGTGACGGCATAGAATTCAAATGAGGAGATGGACAGGTGAGAGAGGGAGACAAGAGAAAATGTCCACTTTGGAGAAATGAGTAGCCCTGTGTCACCACCACGACAACCAGATGCTCTCGGACTATGACAGAAAAACGTAATCAGATGAAGTGAGAGCAGCTGGAGTAACAGTGTTCTCTGGGGTGACTCATGTCTACATCAGGGCCAAAAAGTCAAAGGACTGAAGGGCAGCATGTGTCGGACCCCAGTAAGACAAGGCGTTGGCTAATGGGTATCCAATTCTTTTTTTTAAAGCATAGGCTGAGACGAACTCGACGTTCTTGACCACAGATTGTCAGTTTCAAACGCTGCAAGAGACCAGGAATTCCACATGGGTTGTGTGAGCAGGTTACACTAAATTAGAAGGGTTGCAACCAAGGGTGGGGAGCGTCTGTAAAGCCTACGGGGGAAAGGAGCAAACAGGTATAGAAAACACACACATAGTTGCTAAAGCTACAAAATAGCCAAATGAGATCATCTGAAAATAACTAGGTAAGATACTCAAGTGAGAGAGTGGTGTGGAACCTTCCTCTTTTATTTCCTACCTCGAATAACTCAGCAGAACTGTCTTTGTTTTGGCGACGGTCTTAGTTTTGCCACTGACAGCTGCCACTGAGAAAACAGGGGAGACTGAATTACTAACACTAATTCCCTTTTTATTTTTATTTTTTATTTCACCTTTATTTAACCAGGTAGGCAAGTTGAGAACAAGTTCTCATTTGCAACTGTGACCTGGCCAAGATAAAGCATAGCAGTGTGAACAGACAACAACACAGAGTTACACATGGAGTAAACAATAAACAATAAACAAGTCAATAACAGTAGAAAAAAATAATCTATATACAGTGTGTGCAAAAGGCATGAGGAGGTAGGCAATAAATGGGCCATAGGAGTGAATAATTACAATTTAGTAGATTAACACTGGAGTGATAAATGATCAGATGAACATGGGCAGGTAGAGATACTGGTGTGCAAAAGAGCAGAAATGTAAATAAAATAAAAACAGTATGGGGATGAGGTAGGTAAATTGGGTGGGCTATATACCGATGGACTATGTACAGCTGCAGCGATCGGTTAGCTGCTCAGATAGCTGGTGAGGGAGATAAGTCTCCAACTTCAGAGATTTTTGCAATTCGTTCCAGTCGCAGGCAGCAGAGAACTGGAAGGAAAGGCGGCCAAATGAGGTTTTGGCTTTAGGGATGATAAGTGAGATACACCTGCTGGAGCGCGTGCTACGGGTGGGTGTTGCCATCGTGACCAGTGAACTGAGATAAGGCAGAGTTTTATCTAGCATAGACTTGTAGATGACCTGGAGCCAGTGGGTCTGGCGGCGAACATGTAGCGAGGGCCAGCCGACTAGAGCATACAGGTCGCAGTGGTGGGTGGTATAAGGTGCTTTAGTAACAAAACGGATGGCACTGTGATAAACTGCATCCAGTTTGCTGAGTAGAGTATTGGAAGCTATTTTGTAGATGACATCGCCGAAGTCGAGGATCGGTAGGATAGTCAGTTTTACTAGGGTAAGTTTGGCGGCGTGAGTGAAGGAGGCTTTGTTGCGAAATAGAAAGCCGACTCTAGATTTGATTTTAGATTGGAGATGTTTGAAGGAAGGAGGAAGGAGAGTTTGCTGAGCTGTTGGCCGAGGTTGGAGTAGCCAGGAGGAAGGCATGGCCAGCCGTTGAGAAATGCTTGTTGAAGTTTTCGATTATCACGGATTTATCGGTGGTGACCGTGTTACCTAGCCTCAGTGCAGTGGGCAGCTGGGAGGAGGTGCTCTTGTTCTCCATGGACTTCACAGTGTCCCAGAACTTTTTGGAGTTAGAGCTACAGGATGCAAATTTCTGCTTGAAAAAGCTAGCCTTTGCTTTCCTGACTGACTGCATGTATTGGTTCCTGACTTCCCTGAACAGTTGCATATCGCGGGGACTATTCGATGCTATTGCAGTCCGCCACAGGATGTTTTTGTGCTGGTCGAGGGCAGTCAGGTCTGGAGTGAACCAAGGGCTATATCTGTTCTTAGTTCTGCATTTTTTTAACGGAGCATGCTTGTCTAAGATGGTGAGGAAGTTACTTTTAAAGAATGACCAGGCATCCTCAACTGACGGGATGAGGTCAATATCCTTCCAGGTACCCTTGCAGAGGTGAAGAGCACATAGTCTAGCAGTAGACACATTTCAGTTGAATGCATTCAGTTGTGCAACTGACTACGGTAGGTATCCCCTTGCCCCGTCCTCACCTCCAGGTAGTGATTGTCTAGGAGAGGAGAAACCACTCCCCCTCCAATAGAGCCACTGATTATGAAGACAGCAACAGTCACACATTTCCATAAACCTTAATCCTGGTTGATATGTCAACAATCATCTGCAAGTCGATAGCAGTCAGCAGTTCATACATAGGGAGCACAGACAGCACTTAAAGTAGATGGCCCTAGCTAGCAAAAAGACAACTGATTAAGACAGAAATTACACTTCTTACTCCTGGAGATATCACGAGTCCTTTAGATATAGAATGAAGCACACTGAGATGGAGCCTGAGAAGTTATGTTCTTGTGTTTTGGAACATACAATAAGCTCATGCCGTCCTCTGTATTCTATAGTAGGGCTGGCACAATTACCTTATAACCTGTGTAACCGACAGTTATGGGTGAACACCGTCATAAAAAAACTAAAAGAAACTGTCATAACTGTTTTTGTTTGTTTTGTGGAACGAACAGCTGACTGAAGACGGCGAGGCCGGGACTCTGCGCGTTTGAGTCTGTTTCTGCGACAACATGGACTCTTAACAACGGGATGAAACTTTCTTGCTCCCTGCTGAAACAAGCAAGGTGTTCTCGCAAACAAGTCTTTGGCTACCTAGGCTGACCCCCCCCCCCCCCCCCCCATCTATTTATATGGAAGCACATGCAGTCAGGAGCGGGGAGGAGAACATTTAAAAATACACATTAAAAAATAAACAATAACCGTCCTCGTTCCATGACCGTCACAGCCCTATTCCATAGGAAGACTTTGGGGTGTATAGAAACACACCCCAAAACATCTGCCATCGTGCTCACGTGTCAAAATATGACAGTTCAGCTATAATACCGTAGCAGGCTGGCCGTCAGAAGTCATCTGCTAGAAGGCTGGCTTTATTGATTTTCATGTACAGATCTGTGCTTTGCTATCACAAATGCACAATGTTGATATGGTTTTAGTGTTGCTGCGGCAGAGGGCTCTTCAGATCCAGTGCAGAACATAGCACCGGCTTCTGCAGCAGCGAGATGAGCCTGTTGTCATAGTAATAAAAGAGATGGTTGGAAAACAAGCCTCTGCACGAAGACACTGCACTGTGCTAACTCATAATTACCTATCACTCACAGTCACGCCTCATCATTTCAAAATATTTTTTTCTCACCCCTCCAACCCATCTACGACGCTCTGAATTAGATTGTTCCACATTGTGCGTCACCTCATTGTTAATCGTTAGATTGCAGCTCTCCACCTACTTAATTAGTGAGTGAGGTGTTATGTTTATATCCAGTAGTGGTAGACGATTGGGGGAGCTGCATTTGCTGCAACACACGGTCAAACCCGACAGCTCCCATGTTTTGTTTTCGTTTTGTGATAAAAAAATTCAAAAACTTTGTGTGAAGCGTTCTGTGAACACAGTGGTTGCTCAGAAAAGGGTCTCTGCAGTGCGCTCATGTTGCTCATCGTGCTGCACCCACAAAACTGAGGGGTCAATACCCTACGCTGCGCCTGTGATCCATGGGAGAGTCAGATTTTGGAGAAAAAGCTCCTACGCTTTATGGATCAGCGTCTAGTGGGCAGCAGCAGGCAGGCAAACAGGCAGCCCCTGGCTACATTGGCTCAGAATGGAGAGTGGGTGGAAAGACGAGAACTGCAGCAATGCTAATCCTTTGAAGGAGGCAAGAATCACAGTAAAGCGTTTGGGAAATGGGTGCATATTTCCAAAATGACAGACATTTGTGTAGGGAGTGAGTGATATGTGAAACAAGCGTTTGACACTGGCCTGAATCAAAGCTATGTGACATTTTGACAATAATTCTGAAAAGGGCAAATAATCTGTGTGCGGAGGTCACTTTGAAAAACATCTAGTCTAATGTATTTCTGGATTGAATGTAGACAAATTCCTATCCTCCCACCCACCATCAAAGTGAGAAGCACCCCTCAAATTCACATTCAGTTTATGATCAGATAATTGGTTCAATTTCAACAATGTACAGTATATACCAGCATCCATAAATTCACCAACATAAATATGCCAAGTAGGCTGGCTATAGTAGCTCATCTTGCAGAAATAGCTTAAGTCATTGGTCAAATCTCAATAGACAAAGAGAAAAATAAATGAACGTTCTGAGTTCTACACCACGATAATCACTCACTCAATGCGTGTTCAAAACTCCTGCAGCCTACAAACTGAGTGGGTCTCATTGGGAAACACACTAGGTGTCTGTAGGTTCCATACTGCGTGTTAAATACTGCGTGCAAGAAACTGGTTGCAACTGGTAGAGTTGAGAAATTCATTGGCACACCACTGTAGCCTGTTGTCTTGTCTTATCAAGCACATACTGTAGGCTAGCTACTATTAGGGCTTCAATCACTGTAAACTCTCAGAAAAAAAGGATTCTTCGGCTGTTTGCATAGGAGAACCATTTTTGGTTCCAGATTAAAAACCCTTTTTGGATCCAGGTAGAACCATTTTGGGTTTCATGTAGAACCCTCTGTGGAAAGGTTCTACCTGGAACCCAAAACGGTTCGACCTGGAACCAACAAGGGTTCTTCAAAGGGTTCTCCTATGGTGACAGCTGAAGGACCCTTTAAAGGTTCTAGATAGCACCTTTTATTTCAAGAGTGTACCATGTCTATCACTTCAAATACTCACAGAAAAATAAGCATGATTTGAGTGCATCAGATGACAGTAGTCTATAGGGATTGTAGACTATTAGAACATCTAAGACATGAATTGATAATATATAGTCAAACATAGGCTACAGTAGGCCCTACATACATGAATAATAGAACATTATACCCAAAGGTGCACTTAGGCTACATTTACTTACCTTAATAAAATATAAGTGATTTCCCATGGTTCCCACGACAACATGAATGAATGGTCATGTAGATCAATGTTTATAAGTTATACACTATATAAAAGCATGCAAACTTACTCCAAAGTAAGGGAGGGGATTTTCAGCTTGTCTCTCCTCGACTTCATCCTTCTACGACTCCTGCCAAGAGGGACCTCCGTTGACTGCTGCTTGCACTTCACTTGTCACGTTGCGACACGGCTGATTTTGCGAACAGTTTCTCTATCATAGTGCGGCGGGACCTAAAAAGAACTGTCAAGTAGCTGTCGTTTATCAGTGGCTTCGGCACATCGTCGCTAACTGGTACAAACACAACATGTCAATGAAGGCAAACTCGACATAGGCAATCCATTTCTGAAAAGGCGCGCGTCAAGTGTGTAGTCCAAAGCGCACCAGTGAAGAACTGAGGAGCAGCAGCGCGGTTGGAACCGCGGTCACCACCAGGGACGGACTTGGACCAGAAATCGGCCCAGGCATTTCTATCACACCAGCGCATTTTTCCCCTCGAGGCCTATTTTTATATCAAGGCCACCAATATTAGCCATATAATTACAATTTTGCAGAAAAAAATAACATCAATTTAGACAGGCCTACTGTGCTAAAAATGGACCAGCCCATCTGGCTTTTGCCAGACTATGGTGCGAGGGTAATGGTGAAGGTGTTGATCAAGGTAATCAATCGGCCCTGGAGAAGGTGTTGGAAGAGAAAAGTTGTGTTGAGAGTGTAAAATTAATTTACCTCCTAAGTTAAATGGATAGTTCATCCAAATTACAAATTACATTTGGCTTTCCTTGCCCTGTAAGCAGTCTGTTTACGTGGCCACTGTTTTAAATGCTAACTTTTTTTCATTTGTGGCACGAACCAATGCAAATCAATGGTAAATTACCTATATTAGAATTTTTTACACTTCATGTCCAAATCATCTATAGTAACTTAATTAAGTTAGCTTACACAATACATTTTTAGATGCTTTAGGGTGATTTGGACATAAAGCACTAATATACAGTAGGTATCACTGACATTCATTGGATTTGTGTCACAAATGCTAAAAAGGTTACCATTAAAAAAACACTGGTCAGCTAAACAAAACCAAAGCATGAATTTCTGTCATACCTTGAAAAAAGGGTTCCAAAAGCATTCTTAGACTGTCCCTATAGGAGAACCCTTTTAGGTTCCATATAGAACACTCTCTGGGACCAAAAAGGGTCATTCAAAGGATTCTCCTATGGGGACAGTCGGAAAACAGTTTTAGGTTCTAGATAGCACCTAAGAGTGTAGACTGTTTACAGGGTAAGGAAACCAATGACATTTTGAAATTTGAGTGAACTATCCCTTTAAATCTATTTGAATTGATAAAAATAAGGCTAAATCAATGACGGTGTGCAATCTGAAATAACATGCAAATTGATGTGCGTAATTATAGCCCGGGATAGCCGTCAGTAGGCAATTTACTGACGCACCGACAACATAATCACAAGCTGTTGCTCAAGATGAGGACTGTTGGTAGCCTATCCCAAAGCTGCTCCAGGAATTCCTCTCAGTCTACTATGCTATCACCAGAGCCAGATCTACTCTGTATATGAGTCTCTATAAGATTTGTGCGTGTGTGTGCGTGTGTGCGTGTGTGCGCGTGTGCGTGCTCCTGTGTGCCCTTGTGTGCAGGTCATGTTTGTGTGTGCATGCGTGTGCTGTGCATGTTTGTGTGTGAGTGTGCATGTGTGCATGCATGTGTTTGCATAAGTGTGTGTCTGGGCATGTGCGTGTGCGTATCTGTACTAATTAGGTTTAATTCTTATATCTTATTCTACAAAAATGTAGACAACATTGGTTACTAAGGCAGCACATGGTTACTGGTGGTTGCTAGGAGCCTGCGCATACTCCAGATTTGACCCTATGCATCTGTGATATTCAAAGCTTGCTTGGAAAGACACATTTTGGAATTCCACCCTTAAACTCCCCCTCCCCTGAACATCCCCCCCCCCCCCCTGTATTCCATTAATCAAACCACAGCTCTCTCTCAAAAGCACAATGTATTAAAGCATTGTCACATTAACTAATGGGATATTTAGTGTGAAACATTGACATTAGAAGGAAGAACAAGAGATCCTATGTTCAAAGAGGACATGAGTGAAAATGGAGGACATAAGTGAAAATGGAGGACATAAGTGGAGGTTTCCTGTTAATGCTTTTCTCTTGTTTTGAGAAGCTTGCTGCTTGGAACAGCTAAAGAGAACAGGTTCCTCTGTTACCATGGTGACAAGGGCTATACCTCCGCCTCACTCTTTTCTAACTATCTCTTCCCCATCCAGATGGACATTTAGGCAGAACAGAAAACAGAGTGCAACAAGTGAGCCACAGCTAATGTTGCTTTCATATTCAGTAATGAATTCAATTGAACTTTATTGTCAACATATTTGAATAAAACAGCCATTAAAACAGCAGTTCAAAAAGCACAGGAGCATGATTCCTCTGGATTTTGAGTTTGTTTCATGTTTGGATTAATTCGATTCAGGCCCTGATGTTGTATGTCACAATTAGCAAAAAAAGAAAACAGATTTGTGATCCGGTCTTTGTTCAGAGTGATTCCAACAAAATGAAGTACTGAGAATTTGTTCACGATTGTGTCATATAATCTGAAAAGGCACCAGTTATTCTATAATGAAAATAATCAAATGAGTCAGCAATGATGAACATTAGCCAAAAAGACTGTATAAAATAAATAATACAAATACTCAGCTATATTGTATGCAAAAAAGATAATTTTTACTCATAAAATGGAGAAAAAAAATTGGTTTAACAATTATAATTTTTTTTATCTAAAAAGGAAAGGGGTCTTGGTGCCCCTGTTTTCAATATCTCACATTGCGAGGATAACGGCACTGAACTTTTTTCTCAAATGTTTTATGAGATTAGAGATCACATTGGGAGGGATCTTAGACCATTCCTCCATACAGTCTTAGAAAAAAAGATGCTATCTAGAACCTGAAAGGGTTCTTCGGCTGTCTCCATAGAAGAACCTTTTGAAGAACCATTTTTGGTTGCAGGTAAAACCCTTTTGGTTACAGGTAGAACTATTTTGGATTGCACAGAGGGTTCTCTGGTGAACCCTAAAGGGTTCTACCTGGAACCAAAAAATGGTTCTCCTATGGGGACAGACGAAGATCCCTTTTGGAACCCCTTTTTCTAAGAGTGTACGGAATCTTTTCAGATCCTTGATATCATTCAACTGCCCTCTTCAATTTATAACCACAGGTTTTCAATGGGAGACTGAGATGAGATGATTTTGTGGTAAATTAATCATTTCTTTCTGGATTTCGATGTGTGCTTGGGGATATTGTCTTGCTGGAATATCCACTTACGGCCAAGTTTCAGCCTCCAGGTAGAGGCAACCAGGTTTTAATTGACCACAAAATCTGAGATGTCTGCCAGGCATGCAGAGATGTGTGCTGCCACCTGGTTGCCAGAAGAGGGAAGGAGAAAAGTAGTTGAGTGTCATCAGCATAGCAATTATAGGAGAGGGGGCCTCCAGGTTCTGGCCGGCAGGGATTTTCTTGTCCCATCGCGAACTAGCAACTCCTGTGGCACGCTGACACGGTCGCCAGGTGTATGGTGTTTCCTTCGACACATTGGTGCGGCTGGCTTCCGGGTTAAGCAGGCATTGTGTCAAGAAGCAGTGCGGCTTGGCTGGGTTGTGTTTCGGAGGATGCACAGCTCTAGACCTTCACCTCTCCTGAGTCATTCTGGAGTTGCAGCGATGGATACCACAAAACTGGGGACAAAAAGGGGTAAAATAATTTTTAAAAAGCAACGATAGGAGAGACCATGTGAGGATATGACAGAGCCGAGTGACTTAGTATATAGATAAAAGAGGAGAATGCCTAGAACCGAGCCCTGGGGAACACCAATAGTGACAGCACGTGGTACAGACACAGATCCTCTCCACGTCACCTGGTAGAAGCTGCCTGCCAGATAGGATGCAGTCCAAGAGTGCGCAGAGCCTGAGACATCCAGCGTTGAGAGGGTGGAGAGGAGGATCTGATGGTTCACAGTCTCAAAGGCAGAGGATAGATCTAGGAGGATGAGAACACTGGAGAGCTTTGGCAGAGCGGAGAGCCAGCCGTGAAAGTGCTGGGGCTAGCGGGGAGTGAAGTGAGGAATGGGAGATGGTCTGGAGGAGGGAGGAGGGGATGCTCATGGTGGGGACGGACAGCCCATCTCAGTATGGAGTGCAGTTCACAATGCATCTCATCATGGTAACTTTTTTCTTGTGACATGTAGGCCTACATGCAGCACAGCCTATACTAAAGTCATATAAGGACCGTCTATCTAATTTACACATCTCCATCTGGCTTTTGGAGGTCACCATATTGTTTTATTGTAATGGTGTATTTTATTTTACTGCAGCTGTAGAGTTTTGAAACAGGCTATCACTCGAATATCGTTGTTTTAAATCAGAGCACGTGCGAGCAGTCTCTCTCTCTCCATCAATTTAAATTAAAATTGCATCCAAAATACATAATCCTATATATGTCCAAGCCTACCTCTTTCATGTAATAAAATCAATGCAGTATTAGCCTTATGTTTAGCTAATTAATGATAGCTTATGCATAATAAGCTTCTAACTTACACTACCATTCAGAAATTCCCTTGTTTTTGAAAGAAAAGCTCATTTTTTGTCCATTAAAATAACCTCAAATTGATCAGAAATACAGTGTAGACATTGTGTAGACATTGTTAATGTTGTAAATGACTATTGTAGCTGGAAACTGTAGGTTTTTAAAGGAATATTGACATAGGCGTACAGAGGCCCATTATCAGCAACCATCACTCCTGTGTTCCAATGACACGTTGTGTTAGCTAATCCAAGTTTATCATTTTAAAAGGCTAATTGATCATTAGCAAACCCTTTTGCAATTATGTTAGCACAGCTGAAAACCGTTGTGCTAATTAATGAAGCAATAAAACTGGCCTTCTTTAGACTAGTTGAGTATCTGGAGCATCAGCATTTGTGGGTTCGATTACAGGCTCAAAATGGCAAGAAAGAAAGAGTTTTCTTCTGAAACTCGTCGGTCTATTCCTGTTCTGAGGAATGAAGGCTATTCCATGCAAGAAAATGGGTTTCCGTGGCAGAGGAGCCGCACACAAGTCTAAGATCACCATGCGCAATGTCAAGCGTCGCCTGGAGTGGTATGAAGCTCACCGTCATTGGACTCTGGAGCAGTAGAAACACATTCACATTCTCTGGAGTGATGAATCTCACTTTACCATCTGGCAGTCCGACGGACGAATCTGGGTTTGGCAAATGCCAGGAGAACGCTACCTGCCTCAATGCATAGTGCCAACGGTAAAGTTTGGTGGATGAGTATAATGTTCTGGGACTGTTTTTCATGGTTCAGGCTAGGCCCCATAATTCCAGTGAAGGGAAATATTATTAATATTAACACTACAGCATACAATGACATTCTAGAAGATTCTGTGCTTTGTCGTGGAAAATTACATAATTAGTCATGCTATCCCGTGTTTTACTGCTTATGTTATATGCTTGTGTTTTTTCTAACCTGATACGAACTTGACTTTGTGGGACAGAAAGACACATGTATGGAAACTTGCAGAAAGGAGCACATTATAGTGTTTGCTGAATGCAGTTAGATGGTTGAGCCCTTGGGCTAGCAACCTCGTGCTATGTTAAATCTGCACAGACAACTAATTGCCTTTTACACACTATCTGCTGACTAACACTCATACAACAAATATGTATTTTTCTATAAAAGTAGAGATCCGACTATGTTTGTTAAGCTTTCAACTCTTAAGCATTCTTGGTGATGGTTGATTGCTTCATTTTTGCAAATCTTGTCAAATTGTTGTTTGAAAGAATCTCCAGTCTCTCTCTTCCTATGGAATTGCTTCCAACTTTAGGCAACAGTTTGAGGAAGGCCCTTTCCCATTTCAGCATGATAATGCCCCCTTGCGCAAAGCGAGGTGCATACAGAAATGGTTTGACAAGATCAGTGTGGAAGAACATGACTGACCTGCACAGAGCCCTGACCTCAACCCCATCGAACACCCTTTGGATGATTTGGAAAGCCGGGCCTAATCGCCCAACATCGGTGCCCGACCTCACTAATGCTCGTGGCTGAATGGAAGCAAGTCCCCACAGAAAGCCTTCCTGAAAGAGTGGAGGCTGTTATAGCAGCACAGGGGGGACCAACTCCATATTAATGCATATGACGTTGGAATGAGATGTTCGACAAGCATGTAGTGCATTTCTTATTATACTTGTGAGGACTATTTGGGGACCAATAATTGATTCCCAATTATAGTCCTTTTTTCCCTAACCCCTAACCCTAACCCTAAACCTGACTTAGAGTAACTGGGTTGTGAACTCTACTGTAGATGTTATTAGCTTCTACTTAGAAGTTCTACCATGCAGACCTGATGGCCATGGACTTCATGGGAGTGAAAGGAATTCTATAATATCTGTCACATCTGCTCCTGCTACGCCCTCTGGTGTTCATCTGGTGTCCTCTTGACCTGCAGTTACTCCCCCTGTACACTCTCTCTCTCCCTCTCCCTCTCTCTCTCTGTGTGATTGTGTGGTTGGAGACAGGTGTGCTGGAGTCAGAGCAGATCCCTACCAGCTGCAACTCGTTCCATAATCAAGACCTGTACAAATAGTCAGTCCTGCCACTTCCACTCTGCCAGATCGTAATCTCTGCTTAGTCAGTTCATGATTCTAGCCATTTATGATTATTCAAGATCCTGTTACGCTGATGTGCCTGTGTCCCTGCCTGACACAGTTTAGCCTCTCATTGCAGTTACCGCTCTCTCTGGCTCCTGTCTCCTGTTCCACATCTCACCACCCAACTACCTTGCTCTGGATTTGACTCACAACCACTATCTTAGATTCCCCTCAGGACCTGTTTACCCTGTTCTACACAGCTATCTCCAACCTCAGTCTCCACATCTGGTTTTTCTGCAACTCATCAACTCATCTGCACTCCATATCTCCCTGTGTAACAATAAATATTTTGGTTCATTTATCCCTGTTTCCTCATCTGAAGCTCTTGGGTTCCCCTGTGTCACTCCGCTTAACAAATATCTGTACATTATTGGAACACCTGTAATTACAAAAGTACAATGATTTATGTTTTGCTTGAGATTAAGAATCAGTGGTAGACACTTTAAGTGCATGAAGAGCTCAATTGTACAAAAGCCATACAAATGCCTGTTTGAAACTTTCAGTTTCTGTTGATACTATGTTCCAGTCTTACTTCTGATAGCAAAAGGAGGAAGAAGGATTGGGAAACTAACTGCAAATAACAAACTGAACTCCACCTAGCAGAAACATCTTTGTGTTAGCAGCTATTAATTATGAGCTTATGGTATTCATGTTAAGGGGCATCACCCTGGGCAGGGTGAACCTTAGTAGCATAGAGTTAAACAGGAACAAAACAAGCAAGTTTTAATAAGAGTTAAAGTTGAATCAACTCTGGAAATGTAACACTTGGTGAAGAGTTGATTTTACACTGTGTGGAGTGGGACCATGTTATCTGAGGCAGTGTTACATGTGTGTCGTTCCACGAAATGAGTGCCTTTTGTGTCTCTTATTTTAAGTAGAAATTGTGCACCAATATTGAGTTTTAAAAGACTTATATTCAATAAAGTGCCCTTTAATATAAACCACATGGGGAAATTAAATAAATCCCTCTGTGACTTCCAGGAAGATTTTAACCCACTTAACCCCAACATTACTCCAAGTTGTCACCATCATTGTAAAGTTATTTTGTTCCTTTGACAAAGCCATTTCTGAAGATTATTATTGTTCAAGATAGCATGCCCAGGTCGCCGCAGGTCTGTGGAGATCTTTACAATTGCTGCAATAACTTGAGCAGAATCTCGAACGGCATTGATCTCTTGCACCATGTACTTTCAATGTAATCTCAATTGCAATCCAGGACATTTGGTGATGCTATTAGATGAAGCAGAGGTATAACACATTCATCTCGTGAATAAATAAATAAAATATCTGACATTGTATTCCAATTTGAACTTTGCTGTGCTTTTAAATGGTTGAAAGCGCAGTGATAGGCATTTGTGTCACGCCCTGGTCTTAGTATTTTGTGTTTTCTTTATTATTTTGGTTAGGCCAGGGTGTGACATGGGTTTATTATGTGGTGTGTTTTGTCTTGGTTTTTTTTTGTAGGTATTGGGATTGTGATATAGTAGGGTTATCTAGAATAGTCTATGGCTGTCTGGAGTGGTTCTCGATCAGAGGCAGGTGTTTATCGTTGTCTCTGATTGGGAACCATATTTAGGCAGCCATATTCTTTGAGTGTTTCGTGGGTGATTGTTCCTGTCTCTGTGTTTGTTCGAACCAGATAGGCTGTTTAGGTTTTCACGTTACGTTTCTTGTTTTGTGTTGTTCGTGTTTATTCGTTTATTAAACATGTATCAAAATTACCACGCTGCATTTTGGTCCTCCTCTCCTTCATCGGAAGAAAACCGTAACAATTTGGGTGAGATCTAAACCAAAAATCAGTCATTTAAATAAATTCATTAGGCCCAAAACTATAGATTTCATATGACTGGGAACTGATATTTGCATCTGTTGGTCACAGATACCTTAAAGGTAAAGGCCTGGATCCGAATATCAGTCAGTTTCTGGTGTGAGCACTTGCCTCATGCAGCACGACACATCTCCTTCACATTGAGTTGATCAGGCTGCTGATTGTGGCTGTGCGGAGTTGCTGGATATTGGCAGAAAATGGAACATGCTGTCGTACACGTTGATCCAGAGTATCCCAAACATGCTCAATGGGTGACATGTCTGGTGAGTATGCAGGCCATGGAAGGACTGGGACATTTTCAGCTTCCAGGAATTGTGTACAGATCCTTGCGCCATGGGGCAGTGCATTACGATGCTGAAACATGAGGTGATGGCGGTGGATGAATGGCATGACAATGGGCCTCAGGATCTCATCACGGTATCTCTGTGCATTCAAATTGCCATCGATAAAATGCAATTGTGTTTGTTGTCCATAGCTTATGCCTGCCCATACCATAAACCCACCGCCACCATGGGACACTGTTCACAACGTTGGTATCAGCAAACTGCTCACTCACACGATGCCATACATGTGGTCTGCGGTTGTGAGGCTGGTTGAATGTACTGCCAAATGCTCTAAAACAATGAGGGAGGCGGCTTTTGGTAGAGAAATTAATTCCCATTAATTCCCATTATTCTCTGGCAACAGCTTTGGTGGACATTCCTACAGTCAGCATGCCAATTGCATGCTCCCACAAAACTTGAGGGATAAAACTGCACATTTTAGAGTGGCCTTTTGTCCCCAGCAGAAGGTGCACCTGTGTAATGATCCTGCTGTTCAATTAGCTTCTTGATATGCCACACCTGTCAGGTGGATGGATTAACTTGGCCAAAGAGAAATGCTCATTAACAGGAATGTTAACAAATTTGTTTCCAAAATTTGAGAGAAAGAAGCTTTGTGCGTATGGAACATTTCTGGGATCTTTTATTTCAGCTCATGAAACATGGGACCAACACTTTACATGTTCCATTTTTATTTTTGTTCAGTGGACATTGTTGAATTTCCAATGTGTTATCTCTATACTTTCAACAAACTTTTGACTGTCTCTTTGAGTGGTTGAAATGTCATGGATCAACGTCTCAACCAAACATTACCCAGTTATCCACGTTGAAATGACGTGGTGTGCGCAATGGAATTTGCACATAGAAATCTAACGGAATGCACCTTTAATGTGGAATAGGTACAAAGAGAGGTATAAAGTGACTAAGCAATGTTAAAGAAATGTAGTCATTTCATAGAAAATGGAAATCCAATTTGAGGATGTAAGAGATGAGAAATTGCTCAGAATTGCTCACGCCTTCAGCTGATTGCCTGAAAAGTCCTACCAAAGTGTCTTCATTCAGATTGGTCGAGCAAACCGTTGCAAAGCCAGTTTTCTAAACCTCAGTGATGAGTGATGCTTTTAATATGAAAGAGTCCATCAAAGCCTAAGCTGCATGGCAGGGGTTAGCTTGAGAGTGATGTGAAAATAGATTATGCTTCTGAACGTAGGAAAGGTAAAGTAGGTCATTTTGTGTCACTGCAGAAGATTGCAGTGGCCAACATCCTCTCTGAAACATTAAGTCAAGGTTTCTTTTTTAACCTGCCAACAGTCAGCACGCTTCCCTCCCCAACATTGTGGTTTGTGGTGTAGAGACAACATGTTCTGCCCTTTTATCTGAGAAAGAACAAGAGCATGCAGACATTTTTCGCCCCCAAACAGTTTCATTTACGAGAAGCGTAACTGAAACAGGTTTGAGGAGCTGTCGACGGCTGCATGGAACTGTGATAACAGTCTAGCAAACCCAAGTCTCTTTGGTCAAACGCAGGCTGATGGAGACAAAGGAACACTGGTTCTTGCAAGGATTTCTGCTTCTTGCTATGGTAATAATAGCTCAAGGTATGAATCTTTTTCTCTACTCAGTTATTCTCAGGGGCTTTCAAGTGGCTCTTGGCCCAGCGTCAATTCGGTTCAGCTTATCTCCGTAGTGATACAATTATCATACTACCAAAACCATAAAAGACAAATAAGAAGCATTTACTGTGATTGAAGTTTGACATGAGGCTGAAGATTATGGTTAGCTTATCTGGGCAGCATGGTTTTCACAAACAAGAGTTTGTGACAGGGCTGCTACTGTAAATTAACTGTGCAAAAATACAGATGAAAGATATGCATATTATTTATTGCACACTGATAGTTACAATTAGTAGTATTTCAATCAAACATTTAATTTGGGGATAATTTTGCAAAGTAACATCTAATATAATAATTTATAGAATATATTCTATTCATAATATCTATGAAATTAACTTGACCCTCTCTGGTGAAAGCAAAGTTGTACGGTGGGGTCTGAAATTATTATACTCCAAAATGACACAATACATTATTTACCATTCATTTCTATTGGGCACAAAATAATCTGAAACACAACCGAAACAAACTGTACATGCAGCCAACCAGTTTGTAGAGTCACAAGCTTGATTTAGTCATTGCGTGCTAGGAATATGGGACCAAATACTAAACTTTTGACTACTTTATTATAAAAATCTATTAGGGGTGTCAATTGTTTTGTTTTTTAACAATAATTACTTGTTAAACAAAATGTATTTCTCTGAACAATTGTATTAGTATGAAATAATACAATTTCACAAATGTTTTACATACAAAAATATACCTCAGTATTTTAATAATTTATTTTACACAGACATTATTGCTCATCTTTAACAAAGGTGTCAATAATTTCAGACCCCATGTATACATACTAATGAACAGGACAGCAACTCACAGAAATTTTTATATGATGTTTTTTACATTTAAACACTTTAAAATTTCCTTTATAAAGGGGCAACAATTAAATGTCCTTTTAGTCCTCTGTGCTACAAGAAAACTGAAAGTGCCACCATCTATACATGTGAATGGGAGACTGAATCTGAATCTATGAAGAATGCAACTTATGAGCTTTTTTACAGGTAAGTTAACTAGCTATGCATGCTTGGGAACTTTCCATAAGTTACACAGACAGAGAAGTTGTATTATGACACCGGAAAACCGGCAGGTGCTGGGTGTGTAGTGGCTAAACAATGCATGAGCAAATGAACAACTCCTCATGTAAGAGCTACCTGTATACACATTGTAACAATTTTATTATAGCAGACAAAAAGAAAATAGTGTTGTGACATGTGAGCGTGTGTACGTTACGGTCACCGGCAGATAAAGCAAGACGGAGGGTTTGACAGTAGGAAGACAGTATTGTCTTGTGCTTGAGAATGAACTATCAACCTTAGTAGATCCCCAGGTAATAAAACATTGATCATACAAATATCTGTTCAGTGTGCGAACCAAATGTTGCTCTCATCCTTAATGTTTTCAGCCGCTCCAATTCCGCTGCAAGTAGAACATCATTGGGCAGTAGTAGGAAGAGCTATATCTGTGTGCAAGACAATACAGTGCTCAACAAAGTGTTGGTGGATATATGGGTGGTCACTTACATGGGCAACGAGAGCTGCCAGTCACTTAATACCACTGTTACACTTTCTGAAAGAGGTAAATCATTTATTTTTTATTTTTGAACTGTTATTCGGTGTAAAATGCAGGCTAAGAATCCACTAAGTACTTTACACAACTGACCACGGTACGATTTGAATCCCAAGATTCCTATTGTAATCTTTGTTTTTTTGTGTGTAACGTGATTTGCTTTCTCCCTACAGTTAAGTATGAAGCTCCCCAACATATGTCTATGGCAAGATCCTCGAGCAATCTTACCCTCAGCTGGGATAACAAGAAAGGTAGTTAAGGTGCTCAGGGCCTTGCACAGTCCTTTTGGGAGGGCAGGTGCTCAACAGTTTTCTTCCAAGATTCAAGAGGTTATGAGAGATTAGCTCGTTTTATGTGTTACAAGTAACGAGACTTACGTTGCATTTTTGGGGGGTTTGTAAACACAACCAATCTGAAAAAGCAATTTCTCATATGTGCACGTGCCTGAAGATGCTGTCATAGAGGTGAAGTTCAGAAGACTAGAGGAAACCTCAGAGACATGGGTGAGACCTCTTCTTTTCCTTGCAACAATGCGCTCATTCATTCTTTTCTGATGAGTTTAGTATTTTTGCCTCAATTAATTTGACCTTGTCTGTTGGTCTAGAAGACATTTAAGAAAGAAGTCAAACAAGGTGAGCTCCTTTCAGTTTCATTTTAAGATCTTTTGAAATATAAGCAGCCACATTATTGTAATGTTTATTTCATTATTTTACTGCAGTGTGGGTCTCAATAAAATTGAGTATTTGAAAAGTGCAAAGCTATCACTACTAGAGTGAGACTTGCAGTAAACCTGTGTTTGTCTGTACAGCCATGGTCACGCTGGAGAATCTCCAGAACGTATCTGTGTACCAACTACAGGTCAGACAAATGTCCAAGCATGTCAAACATCCCCTGTGGAGCGACTGGACTCCAATCCTGGACGTTCCCACTGGTGAGCAATGGATATTTAAATAGTCTGTGTGACAGCCTACAGTGAAACTCACCAGGGTTGATGGCAATTCTATTCAAAATCAGTCAATTCTGTTCACATGATGATTGGAAACAGTGGCAAGTTTTTAAATTCATGAATTGAATTTCAATCTTCTGTATTGTCTGAATTTTCTTTTTGACTCTATGTCCCGAGATGAAGACATGTTCCTGGCTTTGCCCTTCTAGAATTGCTGAGGATGTACCATTTCTGGTTGTAACTGTCATTTTGCTGCAGAAATCCCAAATCCCCCAGAAGTTAACTGGACAGTAGAGGATTTTAACAATGGTACTCGACTACTCAAGCTGACTTGGGGTGTAAGTTACAAAGTGCTACAAAACATTGAAAATTAAGTAACATTCTAGACTCTGCTGGTTTCAATTAGGCTCAAATTGTGTTTCAAAGAGTTGCATCACTTACATCCGTTTGTGTACCCCTGTGTCTTCCAGACACCACCTTATCCAGTCTCTATGCAGGTGAATTACAACCTCTCTCTCCATATTTGGCCATGCCTACTAAAGCGAAAGAACTTCACCATTGTCACTACCACTGTGTTCAGTGTTTACGTGACTTACTCTGCTGTCAGTGGTGACATTATTGCCTTTAATAAAGTGGGAAAGTCATCCCCGACACATATCCTTGTCCCAGCAAAACATATTTCATTTCCCTGCAAGTGTAAGTATATATATGTGTGTGTGTTTTTTGTGTGTCTGCGCTTATGCTTGATTTACCTCTACACAATGTTAATTCCTGAAATCAAAATGTTGTTATTTAATTTCCAATTAGCTTGGCCTAATGACAGACTCATCCCACTCAAGTATGCGCATGGCTTTATGAAATCCTGCCTGGAGTGGTACAAGTCAACAGACGGAGAAACGCGACCAGAAAAAGTGAATAGATCAAAACTAAATGGAACCGTGAAGAAAAAACTAAAACATGTCAGAAAAAGTAAGGGGGAATTTCACCCCAAAACATTTTTTTGGGTGGGGAGAATAGAAAATGTCTCTTTGTTTTACTGTGCTTTACCAAGTGTGATATAATCAAGATATACAGGTGGTATGTCTCGCAAACTGAGATAAACACGTCTGGTTTTGTTCCAGAGATGGACGACTATGTACGTTACTATTACCTCGTTCACAAACAAACTGATGGAAAGCCACAATCAACAGAGACGTGTCTCATGTATAAAAAGGAGGGTGGTAAGCTAAGCTCATATAAAAAAATCTGACTGTCACAGCAATGCTTGTATGCAGTTCTTTCCTACATAATAATGTATACATCATCTAACACGGATGTCTTGTTTTCAGCACCCAGTAAGGCACCTGATCATTTCACTGCTCCTATTCTTAATGTTACAACCAATTCTGCAATGCTGCATTGGAAACCTATTCCTGTGCCAGACCAGCGAGGTTTCCTTACACACTATGAAATCTGCTACACAAGGAGAAGCCAAAACAATGAGTCACAATTTGAATCTGGTAAAGTCCTCCTCCAAACTTAATGAGTCGATGCCCTGTGATAAACGTGTAATTTATGTAATTGTGTAATTAATGTATATAGATGAATATCACATTTTTGTCTCTTATCAGAGTGTCATAAGAGCTTTGCATCAAAAACAGAGTATCTTGTTCAAAACCTGACACCTGGGTCCATCTACAACATCCATCTCGCTGGAGCAACAGCTGCAGGTTCAGGACCAACGACAACTATCGAAATCACGACAAAGCCTCTACCCCAGTCCGTTATTGGTAGGAATTAGGAATGTATTATTTTTATGGCACAGAGTAGACCAGAGAATCAGCAAAACTGTTAAACAATTTTGAAATTATGAGAGTCCACATTCATGGTATAATTGACTTTATCACTTGTGATTTTCAATTTTCAAATTAGTGATATGTGGATGTTGCCTGCATTGTTTCCCCCTACAGACTCAAGATGCTTATCGAACTCAACAACATAACATTCAATTATTATCTCCTTTATCTTTTCCAATAAGGTTGGATCATAGCTGGCATAATTGCAATATTAATAACAGTATGCTTGTTCATCATCAAGAGGTAAGCTGAAAATATATACTTTTTAATAACATCCGATCTTCAGGATTAGCAAGAAAGCCTAGTCTTTCAGGGATGAATATTGTTCATTTTTCAATGACTTCAAAAACATTTCACACATCATTCTAAACAGCATCTATAACTTTTGTTCTAATTCTAAGACATAAAAAGAAAATCTTCCCACCAATACCACGTCCTGTGCTCGTAGAGTCGGTGAATTATCGAGCGAGGAATCAGGTAAAATCCTTTTAACAATTGACATACTTAGCATTGTGTTCAGACTTTACTGTGCAGAACTCTGCATTTTCCCTAAATGTCCTGCTTTGTATGTCAGAATTCACGCAGCACATGATTGAACTGAAACAAAATTGAAAGTAGACATCATGTGACATGCTTTGATCTTTTACACTAAATCACAAATGATAAAAGCACCATAGTCATGATTGAGCCCTGTCAGGCTGTCATCATAAAAGGTAGGGTTAGTTATTGTGTCTACAGAGGTGCTCAGGTCTATATGAATACACTGGTGGGAGGAAAGCACCTGCTGAGCAAGGAAAGCACAAACATGGTGAGAAGAATCTTCCCTTGGCACTCAGTAGCCACAAACCTTCCATACATTCCACAAACAATAATGCACGCCAAACTTATTAAATAGCTGGTTTATCAACTCAACTTTTTACAAAACATGTGAAACTGATGCGTTATAGGTGCAAAGCAAAAATATCTGGTGCACGACTTTATGTGTGTGCTTAACTTGAACATTTGTCCAAGTCATGTGTTGATGCTGACATCATTGAGACATTGGCATGATTTGATCCTGAATGGGTATCCCTTTGTCTCAACAGAGTATGCATGAGAAGGAGGAGGTGCATGAGCTGCAGCTATATGACAACTGCAGCCAAGACCCTAACCCTGAGGAAGCCACTGTCCTGGAGGTGTCTGAGACATACGAGTGTGAAGACACGGACGAGAAGTGCCTGGGAGACTCCAGCACCCCAGTCAGTGACCCGCTGAGCCCTGATTACAAGGCCCAGGTGCTACGTCTAGAAACCCCTGATTCAAGCAAAGGAGAGATTGACTGTTTGGTCAACATGATGATGTACAGGAACGGTCTGGTCTTTGATATGAAAGCATACTCCACCGAGGATGTCGGGATCCCACTTTAGACATCACTGCTGTAGCACTCGCTCGAAGCCTGTAATTATAATATATGACCCCCTTATTATGGTGTATTGTCACGTTCTATTGGTCCTGACTAAATAACAGCCATCTTGAGTCAGTTGAGAGAATTTACATATTATAAGCCTTATAATAATACATTATAAAGGCATATTCTTGTTTCTAACAAGTTATAAAGCGTATCCTTTAAGTAAAGTGTTAGGCAACACTGCGAGAGAGTGGTGACAGTGGCCTGGCTGGGCCATTTGGCACTTTGTCTGTTCAAATATTCAGGCTAGTTCATTAACAGATAATTATTATATTATTGTGGACATTAAAATATGTTTAAACACTGTAGATATAAATAATACTGACAGTTTGCATTGATGTATTTCTTTAAAATATTTGATTAAACTTATTTTCTTGACAATAAGCAAAAACAGGCAACTTAATTTGCAACTTAATTTACATACATTTCCACAAACATTAGTGGCATCACACTTGCTCAGACCCACATGTTCCCACATAAACAAAGAGGTGTAATGGGTTGGCACTCAAAAAGATGTTGCATAAAGCTTACAGTACTTCATTATTCAATGTTTTTCATTATTTTCACTGCATCAGACGTTTCGGCTTTAGTGCCTTCTAATGCTCTGCCCCATGTGACTTCAAATTGTGTTATGTTGTTTGTCTGTAGACAGATTTTCTTCCCATATTTAAATAATAAAGCATTTGATTCTTCCATTCTCTTAAAGATGGAGTATCATTTGACTGGGGACGGTGGGATATGCCCCCCCACATTCTAAAATTGCATTTTTGCCCTCCCCCCACAGTTTTACCTGTCACCGTGCTGATAATAGGCAGACCAAGGCGCAGCGTGTGTTCGGAGTTCCACATCTTTTATTTAAGTGAAACTTTCAAACAAAACCAATAAACAAGCAACAAAATGTGACTTACGTGGTGCAACCAGCACAAACATAAACAATATCCCACAACCCAGGTGGGAACAATGGAGAACTTAAGTAGGATCCCCAATTAGAGACAACGATCATCAGCTGCCTCTAATTGGGAACCATACCAAGTACCAACACCCCCCTAGTCACGCCCTGACCTACAACACCATAGAGAACCAAGGGCTCTCTATGGTCAGGGCGTGACATTATCATTGCACTGTGATACAAAAAAAGGGTCATCGGTGTGCTTTATGACCATGCGGTCATGTGGTCAGGTAGGCTGTTTGGCTAACATTAGCTAGCTAGCTCACTAACTGTAGGTATTATTTTTGCCTCACTCACACTAGACCTGAATTAAATGATGAAACTAGCGGCCAAACGTTTCTTGACAGCGCAATGTGAGTTTTTATTAGAGTCAGTATAGCAATGTAACGTTATTGATTATGTTCATATAATCTCAGACATAAATTAATGCAGTTTAAGACCATCCATAGATCGTACTATATGCCAGTGAAACTGAATAACATGCACTCAGAAATGTATTTCCTCTGCTGGAGGTGTAAAATACAGAAGGGGGGCCTCCCAGGTGGCGCAGTGGTCTAGGGCACTGCATCGCAGCGCTAGCTGTGCCACCAGAGACCCTGGGTTTGCGCCCAGGCTCTGTCGCAGCCAGCAGTCCGTGGGGCGACGCACAATTGGCCTAGCGTCGTCCGGGTTAGGGAGTGTTTGGCCAGTAGGGATATCCTTGTCTCATCAGGCACCAGTGACTCCTGTGGCAGGCCGGGCACAGTGCACGCTAACCAAGGTCACCAGGTGCATGGTGTCTCCTCCGACACATTAGCGCGGCTGGTTTCCGGGTTGGATAAAAGCCGCGCTGTGTTAAGAAGCAGTGCGGCTTGGTTGGGTTTTGTTTTGGGGGACGCATGGCTTTCGACCTTCGTCTCTCCCGAGCCCGTACGGGAGTTGTAGCAATGAGACAAGATAGTAATTACTAACAATTGTATACCACAAAATTGGGGAGAAAAGGTGGTAACATTTATTTTAAAACATAAATAAAAATATACAATTTTAAAATTTAAAAAACACAGATGGGAACATATGCCTGCACTCCGCCCGTGCCGGGTGAATGTGGGTATTGAGCCTAAGGGAGAGGTGCGAGTAGTATGCACCAGATCTCCAGTGCTCACCCACAGCCCGGTTCAACCTGTGCCTGCACTCTGGAGGGTCCGGGCTAAAGGGGTCATCCAGCCTGGAGGAGTGGTGCCAAGGCTGCGCACCAGAGCTCCAGTGCTCCCCCACAGCCCATCCGGTGCCTCCTCCACGCATCTGTAGGTCTCCCCAGGCTGGGGAGTCCTGTGGCAGCCCCACGCACCAGGCTGTTTCTCCGTCTCCTCTCTCCAGGTTCTCCCGTCTGTCAGGAGCTGCCAGAGCCACCCGTCAGTCAGGAGCTGCCAGAGCCGCCTGTCAGTCAGGAGCTGCCAGAGCCGCCCGTCAGTCAGGAGCTGCCAGAGCCACCCGTCACTCTGGCGCTGCCAGAGTCATCCTCCACTCCGTCACAGCCGGAGTCTCCCGCCTGTCCGGCGCTGGCGGAGTCTCCCGTCTATTCGGGGCCCGCTGTAAGGGTCCCCAGTCCGAGGTTGGCGGCAAGGGTCGCCGCTCCAAAGGCGCCACGTAAGTGGACCAAGACTATGGTGGAGTGGGGTCCACTTCCCGCGCCAGAGCCGCCACTGCAGGCAGATGCCCACCCAGATCCTCCCCAATGGGTTTAGGTTTTGCGGCCGGAGTCCACACCTTTGGGGGGGGGGGGTACTGTCACGCCCTGACCGTAGATTACTTTGTATGTTTCTATTTTTGGTTTGGTCAGGGTGTGATGTGGGTGGGTATTCTATGTTGTATGGTCTAGGTTTTCTTTTTCTATGTGTTTGGCCTGGTATGGTTCTCAATCAGAGGCAGCTGTCTATCGTTGTCTCTGATTGAGAGCCATATTTAGGTAGCCTGTTTTCCCATTTTGAGTTGTGGGCGATTATTTTTTGGTTAGTGTTTGTTGCACCTGTCAGAACTGTTCAGTTATCGTTTTGTTGTTTTTGTTTGTGTATTCATTCTGAATTAAAAGTATTATGGATACATACCACGCTGCACCCCACGAAAATCGTTACACTCCCGCCATTTTGGGGTTATTCCTTGTTTCATAATAACTTAATTGTGTGCATTGTTTGCTGTGTATATTAATTCCTCATTACATACATCACCAGTAGTAGCCTACATTTACCGTTAATTCCCAGGATTTCTCATCTGCAATGTTTGTTTGGTTATGGTAATTTCTGTTAATGCATTCAATATATTATTATTAGTCATTTACCTTTCTCATTAGTGGAGTGGACATGTGTTTTACAGAACTCAACCTATGCTACACTCGTCTTTTGTTTTTAAAATCAAAATCAGTTCCTCAAAGTATTTGAACAATATTAGCCGTTCTCTCCCTTTCGATAACCACTCAGCATGAAAGGGAAAAATGTAATGCTCTAATCCAGTGGAAATGTCATAAAACGCCTGATTACTTCTTATCCCTTACACAAATAGCCTACCGCTGGCACACAGATTGATAGAAATGGTAAGATAAATTGGCACTCCAAATGAAAACGGTTGCCGACCACTGGTGTAGCCTATTTACCGGCAACTTCAGGAGCATAAGGAGGGTCGAGAACAGTTTTTCTTTTCTTCTGGTTAGGATATCTTCATCTCTGGCTCCCTCTTGAATCATTTGTGTGTCTTCATTATTGAATCAAACAGCGAGCTTAAAGCATCAGATGAGTTCAGGACATATAGCCTTGTTGATTTTATTAAAACACATAGGGTGTGTCTATACACAACCAATCGATTGGTCAAAAGAAAAGACTACTCTTGGTGGACCAAGATGTTTTTGGTCAGAGACAGCCCAAGTAGAAAGGCAGAAAATTAGTTTAGATGCCAGAAATAATTATGAGGGAGGACCCCCTGCCAGGTTATGTCCCCCACCCCACTTCTAAAACCAAAGTTGCGTCCCTAACTTCTTCAATATAATTGCCAAAAATAATATTGTCTAGCCCATTGGGTATCTCACTGCACACCCATATGCCGTGTCTTGAAATATGCACATAGACTGGTTAAAATACATTTACATTGTAAAACTTCTGTCAGCCAGCTTTCTAACTCTGCCCATAATTTCTGGACTTTATAGCACTCCCAGAAAGCATGAATTATTGAGTTATTGTTAGTTTTACACTGAAGACATGACTCTGCCGTTGTGCTGTAGAATTTGTGAATCTTGTCTCTCACATAAATTATATACACTACCATTCAAAAGTTTGGGGTCACTAACAAATTTCCTTCTCTTCCATGAAAACATACATACCCTTTTTCGAATCCAGGCTGTATCACAACCGGCCGTGATTGGGAGTCCCATAGGGTGGCGCACAATTGGCCCAGCGTTATCCGGGTTTGGCTGGTGTAGGCCATCATTGTAAATATTAATTTGTTCTTAACTGACTTGCCTAGTTAAATAAAGGTTAAATACAAATATTACAATTAAAAAACATTTCTGTATGGACCTCGCTTTGTGCATGGGGGCATTGTCATGCTGAAACAGGAAAAGGCCTTCCCCAAAGTTGGAAGCACAGAATCGTCTAGAATGTCATTGTATGCTGTAGCATTAAGATTTCCCCTCACTGGAACTAAGGGGCCTGGCCCAAACCATAAAAAACAGCCCCAGACCAATATTCCTCCTCCCCCAAACTTTACAGTTGGCACTATGAATTCAGACAGGTAGTGTTCTCCTGGCATCAGCCAAACCCCGATTAATCTGTTGGACTGCCAGACAGTGATGCGTGCTTCATCACTCCTGTATACTTCTGTATACTTCTGGCCCTTCCTTGGACACTGTGCTAACTAACCTCCAAAGGAGCTTCAATGCCATACAACACTCCTTCTGTGGCCTCCAACTGCTCTTAAACGCTAGTAAAACCAAATGCAAGATTGTCAACCGTTCTCTGCCCGCACCCGCCCACCCGACTACCATCACCAACCTGGACGGTTCCGACCTAGAATATGTGGACAACTATAAATACCTAGGTGTCTGGCTAGACTGTAAACTCTCCTTCCAGACTCATATTAAACATCTCCAATCCAAAATCAAATCTAGAACGGCTTTCTATTTAGCAACAAAGCCTCCTTCACTCACGCCGCCAAACTTACCCTAGTAAAACTGACTATCCTACCGATCCTCGACTTCGGCGATGTCATCTACAAAATAGCTTCCAATACTCTACTCAGCAAACTGGATGCAGTTTATCACAGTGCCATCCGTTTTGTTACCAAATCACCTTATGCCACCCACCACTGCGACCTGTATGCTCTAGTCGGCTGGCCCTCGCTACATATTCGTCGCCAGACCCACTGGCTTCAGGTCATCTATAAGTCTATGCTAGGTAAAGCTCCGCCTTATCTCAGTTCACTGGTCACGATAACAACACCCACCCATAGCACACGTTCCAGCAGATATATCTCACTTATCATCCCCAATGCCAACACCTCATTTGGCCGCCTTTCCTTCCAGTTCTCTGCTGCCAGTGACTGGAACGAATTGCAAAAATCGCTGAAGTTGGAGACTTTTATTTCCCTCACCAACTTTAAACATCAACTATCTGAGCAGCTAACCGATCGCTGCAGCTGTACATAGTCCATCGGTAAATAGCCCACCCAATTTACCTACCTCATCCCCATACTGTTTTTATTTTATTTACTTTTATGCTCTTTTGCACACCAGTATCTCTACTTGCACATCATCATCTGCTCATTTATCACTCCAGTGTTAATCTGCTAAATTGTAATTATTCGCTCCTATGGCCTATTTATTGCCTACCTCCTCATGCATTTTGCACACACTGTATATAGACTTTATTTTTTTTCTACTGTGTCATTGACTTGTTTATTGTGTTATTGGCTTGTTAATTGTTTACTCCATGTGTAACTCTGTGTTGTTGTCTGTGTCACACTGCTTTGTGTAACGGATGTGAAACGCTAGCTTAGTTAGCGGTGGTGAGCGCTAAATAGTGTTTCAATCGGTGACGTCACTTGCTCTGAGACCTTGAAGTAGTAGTTCCCCTTGCTCTGCAGGGGCCGCGGCTTTTGTGGAGCAATGGGTAACGATGCTTCGAGGGTGACTGTTGATGTGTGCAGGGGGTCCCTGGTTCGCGCCAGGGTATGGGCGAGGGGACGGTCTAAAGTTATACTGTTACATTTGCTTTATATTGGCCAGGTCGCAGTTGCAAATGAGAACTTGTTCTCAACTAGCCTACCTGGTTAAATAAAGGTTAAATAAAAAAATAAAAAAATTAACTCCAATACCAGTGAGCTTTACACCACTCCAGCCGACGCTTGGCATTGCACTTGGTGATCTTAGACTTGTGTGCTGCTGCTTGGCCATGGAAACACATTTCATGAAGCTCCTGATGAACAATCCCACGTGTGCCACCCTATGTGATTCCCGATCACAGCCAGTTGTGATACAGCCTGGGATCGAACCCAGGTCTGTATTGACGCCTCTAGCACTGCGATGCAGTGCCTAAGATCACTGTGCCGCTCGGGAGGCAGTACAGACAAATGTTATGCGCTACATTCTTTAGCGCTCGCCGGTCCCGTTCTGTGAGCTTGTGTGGCCTGCCACTTCGCGGCTGAGTCGTTGTTGCTCCTTGGCATTTCCACTTCACAATAACAGCCCTTACAGTTGTACGGAGCAGCTCTAGCAAGGCAGAAATTTGACTAACTGACCTATTAGAAAGGTGGCATCGTATGACGGTGCCACGTTGAAAGTCACTCTATGGAGATTGTATGGCTGTGTGCTCGATTTTATACACATGTCTGCAAAGGGTGAGGTTGAAATAGCCAAATCCACTCATTTGAGAGAAAGTGTGTCAACATACTTTTGTATATATTGTGTAAGTTTCTACAAGTCTAGTGAGCCTATTAACAGTAGGGGCTGTAACTCTGAGCTAGATGCTGGATGCTGGATGTGACAACCAGTATAGAATCCGGGCTCAGAGTTGCATCCAGTATCTGCCTCAGAGTTACATGCAGCTTCCAGCATCCGGCTCAGAGTTACATCCAGCATCTACCACAGCCTTATATCCAGCATCCGGCTCATAGTTACATCCGGCTTAGAGTTACATCCAGCATCCGGCTCAGAGTTACATCCAGCATCTGGCTCAGAGTTACATCCAGCATCCGGCTCATAGTTACATCCAGCATCCGGCTCAGAGTTACATCCGGCATCTGGCTTAGAGTTACATCCAGCATCCACCACAGCATTACATCCGGAATCCGGCTCATAGTTACATCCGGCATCTGGCTGAGAGTTACATCCAGCATCCGGCTCAGAGTTACATCCAGCATCCACCACAGCATTACATCCAGCATCCTGCTCATAGTTACATCCGGCATCTGGCTTAGAGTTACAGTTCCTGAACTAAGTGGAATTGTGAGTGTAGAGCTCCCTAGGTGAACCATCCTTACCTTTACTTGATGAGAACTCAGGCTTAGAGATTCAGTTCACTTCGTGGATCTCCTTTCTTGCCAAAGAGTGACCGGGATTCGGTGAGATTCCACAATTCAGTTAGGTAGCAATGCCCTAGCCGTTCATGTGTTACTACTGCCACCTATTGGTGCTTTGGATTAGTCCCTTCATGCGTAGTAAACTGTGTAGTAAACGATTCCTTTACAGTTTATATTGTAAATGGTGTCAAGTAATGTCATTGTATAATTTCTGTATATTATTCCTGATATTATTCCTGGCACTCTGCACTCTGATTCCTCCTATATAGGTCAACCACACAGAAGCACTATCACCTTTCCACATCCACAGTTATGGATCAGTGGTACAGTAGCCTTCCTACTGATCAACCCATAACCCTATACAAAGCCCTATACATATTGTCCTGTTATTTACTGTCTGTTCTTTCAGGAAACTACAACCCTACAAGTCTTGCCATCATTGCGTTCTGACCGATGCCCAGAGGCGAACACACCCAAACCAAACCAGAAACCTACGAATAATACAGTCTTTAGCCTTTGTAACATTTGTAAACTGACCAGAATTTCCTTCTAACTATACAACACAAAAGTAAGATGCACAATGCTTACGATTTAAAGTCTGCAAATGACCTCCCTAAACATGGGTATTTCTTGACTGTCAGGTCATCATTGCAGCTGGCAATATCACCTAGATAGAAAGAATAAAGAAAAGGAAAAGTTAGGAGCAATTACATGGAAGAATCACATAGGACCGAAGGCCAAGGAGGGTCATTGTTGATTTGCATTCAGTTTCGCACGAAACCGGCAGAGAGAGAGAGACAGTGAGAGGGAGAGTGAGAGCGAGAGCATGAGCGAGAGAGAGAGAGAAAGGCAGACAAAGAGAAACAGACACAAAGAGAGATGGAGAGACAGACAGAGACCGACAGAGACAGACAGAGAGACAGCCAGAGAGACATCCAGAGAGACAGACAGAGGCAGCCAGAGACAGACAGAGAGAGAGCCAGAGAGACAGACAGAGACAGCCAGAGAGCGAAACAGAGAGAACATTGATAGGTTTAGGCTACTACATGATACTCCAATTTTCCCTATGAGGTGACATTGACACCTTCAATACCGCCTTGCACAATCTTGTCTGCATCTAGCTTATCTAGGGTGTAATCATTAGTCCAACAATTTTAAATTAGAGTTTCTATTGGACAAATTCAGGTATGTTTATCCCCATTTGTTCTGTTTACTTCCGTTTAAGAAACGTTTTTCCACAGAATCGGCAATGAATACACCCCTGATCACATCAAACACAGTTCAGTGTACGTACATACTCCAACCAGAAGCCATGGATTACAGGCAACATTCGCACTGAGCTAAAGGGTAGAGCTGCCGCTTTCAAGGTGCGGGACTCTAACCCGGAAGCTTATAAGAAATCCTGCTATGCCCTCTGACAAACCATCAAACAGGTAAAACGTCAATACAGGGCTGAGATTGAATCGTACTACACCGGCTCCGACGCTCGTCTAATGTGGCAGGGCTTGCAAACTATTATAGACTACAAAGGGAAGCACAGCCGCGAGCTGCCCATTGACACGAGCCTACCAGACGAGCTAAATCCCTTCTATGCTCGCTTCGAGGCAAGCAACACTGAGGCATGCACGAGAGCATCAGCTGTTCCGGATGACTGTGTGATCACATTCTCCGTGCCGACGTGAGTAAGACCTTTAAAGTCAACATTCACAAGGCTGCAGGGCCAGATGTGCTCTGGGTATGTGCTGACCAACTGGCAGGTGTCTTCACTGACATTTTCAACATGTCCCTGATTGAGTCTGTAATACCAACATGTTTCAAGCAGACCACCATAATCCCTCTGCCAAGAACACGAAGGCAACCTGCCTAAATGACTACAGACCCGTAGCACTCACGTCCGTAGCCATGAAGTGCTTTGAAAGGCTGGTAATGGCTCACATCAACACCATTATCCCAGAAACCCTAGATCCACTCCAATTTGCAAACCGCCAAAACAGGTCCACAGATGATGCAATCTCTATTGCACTCCACACTGCCCTTTCCCACCTGGACAAAAGGAACACCTATGTGAGAATGCTATTAATTGACTAAAGCTCAGCGTTCAACACCATAGTACCCTCAAAGCTCATCACTAAGCTAAGGATCCTGGGACCAAACATGGACTTCCTGACAGGCCGCCCCCAGGTGGTGAGGGTAGGTAGCAACACATCTGCCACACTGATCCTCAACACTGGAGCCCCCCAGGGGTGCGTGCTCAGTCCCCTCCTGTACTCCCTGTTCACCAATGACTGCATGGCCAGGCAAGACTCCATCATTAAGTTTACAGATGACACAACAGTGGTAGGCCTGATCACCGACAATGACATCCTACCCATGCTAGATTATGGAGACGTAATTTATAGATTGGCAGGTAAGGGTGCTCTCTAGCAGATAGATGTTCTTTACCATTCGGCCACCAGATTTGCTACCAATGCTCATTACAGGACACATCATTGTACTCTGTACTCCTCTGTAAACTGGTCATCTCTGTATACCCATCGCAAGACCCACTTGTTGATGCTTATTTATAAAACCCTCTTAGGCATCACTCCCCCCTATCTGAGATACCTACTGGAGTCCTCATCCTCCACATACAACACCTGTTCTGCCAGTCCCATTCTGTTAAAGGTCCCCAAAGCACACACATCCCTGGGTCCCTCCTCTTTTCAGTTCGCTGCAGCTAGAGACTGGAACAAGCTGTTGTCTCTACCTTCTTGCCCTTTGCACTGTTGTCTGTGCCCATGGTTTGTGCTGCTACCATGTTGTTGTCATGTGTGTTGCTACCATGCTGTGTTGTCATGTGCTGCTGCCATGCTATATTGTTGTCTTCGGTCTCTCTTTATGCAATGGTGTGGTGTCTCTTTTGTCGTGATGTGTGTTTGGTCGTTTTGCCTTTTGGTAGGTCGTCATTGTAAATAATAATTTGTTCTTAACTGACGTTCCTAGTTCAATAAAGGTTAAAAAAAATACAGTCATGTAAAATACAGTTCATATAAGGAAATCAGTCAATTGAAATAAATGAATTAAACCCTAATCTATGGATTTTACATGACTGGGAATTCAGATATGCATCTGTTGGTCACAGATACCTTAAAAAAGGTAGGGGAGTGGATCAGAAAACCAGTAAGTATCTGGTGCGACCACCCTTTGCCTAATGCAGCGTGACACATCTCCTTCGCCTAGAGTTGATCAGGCTGTTGATTGTGGCCTGTGAAATGTTGTCTCATTGCATTATCATGCTGAAACTTGAGGTGATGGAGGTGTATGAATGGCATGACAATGGGCCTCAGGATCTCATCTCTGTGCATTCAAATTACCATCGATAAAATGTTATTGTGTTCATTGTCCGTAGCGTATGCCTGCCCATACCATAACCCCAACGCCACCATGGGGCACTCTGTTCACAAAGTTGGCATCCGCAAACTGTGAGGCCGGTTGAACATACAGCCAAATTCTCTTAAATGAAGTTGGGGGCGGCATATGGTAGAGAAATTAACATTAAATTCTCTGGCAACAGCGCTAGTGGACATTCCTGCAGTCAGCATGCCAATTGTACACTCCCTCAAAAGTTAAGACATCTGTAGCATTGTGTTGTGTGACAAAGCTGCACATTATAGAGTGGCCTTTTATTGTCCCCAGCACAAGGTTCACCTGTGTAATGTTCATGCCGTTTAATCAGCTTCTTGATATGCCACACCTGTCAGGTGGATGGATTATCTTGTCATACCAGATATGCTCACTACCATTTGAGAGAAATAAGCTTTTGGTGCATATCGTACATTTCTGGGATCTTTTATTTCAGATCACGAAACATGGGATCAACACTTTAGGTGTTGAGTTTATATTTTTGTGTGTTCACTGTACATGCCATTCCACATTTATTTTGGGTTACAATCATGTTATAATGCTCATCTAATGCTGAATATATGTTCAGTCATACCATTGTTATCAATCAACTGCATTACACTTTAAATCATTCGAATTCAGATGCCAATCTGGTTGACGACACTAGCTAGCTAAATTGGCTAGCTAACCAAACCATTATGATGGTTATCTAGCATACTAGCTAGCCCGACTACTACATCAGCAATAACAGCCGAGTGTAATCTTAACAAATGCCTTAAACAGAAGTCCAAAACTACATATACGCCTGTTTAAATATATATATATATTATGAAATGCAAATCGCTGTGGAATCCGTCTAGCTAGCTGATTACACTTCTGTTCCTTGTTATATCTGTGCAGTGGTTTTCCCAGACCTAGACGTCCTTGCATTCACAAAAGTACAGTTGCGCGCGCGCTCAGTGCAAACCCGAAAAAAGTCCCAGCACAACAGAACATTTACATCTGGTGCAGAGATCACCATATTTTAGCACGGGGGAAAGTAACATAATTGGCTTATCGATAGGCTTGATGCATTTATTTTGTTATGCCTTTGACCTACTGCTACATTAGAAAATGGCGGAGTCGGATGGTGGGGATTTCGCCTCGAATCGTCCGCAGAACAGGTGAGGATGACACTCGTGGTGAAATCAATATGGGAAAACTGTATGTAGACCAAAAGGCAGCCAGAGATAAATGGGCATGTGATAGGCCTACATGACACCCAGGAGAACATACCGGGTAAGGAATTAAAAAATGTATAAATGTGAAACATTGGGCGAGAGTATATTCGGGTGGATTTTCAAGAAATTCCCGAGGATACTGGCCTTTTTTGTTTTTGCATGAATTGTCATAGCTTTGCAGATTGATTCATTTATTGTACATTGTATCCATGGTAGGCTACATCCTAGGCTAAATATTGCCAGTGATAAGGTATGAGTAAGAAAGAATGTTAGGCTACCTGTTTGGAATTCTGTCGTAACATTGTTACGTTCATAGTTACAGACACCGCTCCAGGATAAAGGGATTTAAGGGGGAAGTTGAAATCGGCGAAGGGCTATTTTTGGGGGGGGTTCTTGTATTGGAATTATATTGAATTCTGCTTATATTACGTTACACCACAATAAACATAAAGTTCAAATGCAGAGACTCCGAGATCATTGAGTGCTTTTAAAGTGTCAGGTTGGCGCAAAATCTGTAACCTATATCCGCTGCGCGTATCAGCATAAAATATTGGCCTTCTAGCAGTCGTAAAGACGAATATTCAGCAGGAGGCAGGTAGAGGTGCAAATTCGTGTTGGGTTTATTGACACAGCGCTGGTGTTTCAAAGGTGACGGTGATATTTACAAATATATAAAAATGTCAGCATGCAAAATAAAAAGCCTCTCATCAGGCAAAACCTGCCTTAACCAGTAAAGCACAGGTTTGGATACAGGCTACGCTTGAGGTACCCAAAAGTGAACTATTCTTGGCGCGCAGGCCAGGTATATCTATGCACGCTAAAGTGCGCGCATTCACACCATTAAACATGACGGAGAAAACGGACACATGCTCTCCAAACAAAGACAATTAAGACAGTTAATTGCTACACGCAATTAAATAAATCACAAGTGTTGCGCAGTTTGTGTGCTCTCCAAACAACTTTTCCACTTGGAGAATGAGAATGGTATTAGGCTATATTTAATGAATTACACACATTTCTGTAACCACACATTCTAAATTAATGGGGGACTATGTTGTGATTAACAGTAACTTCACTGATGAATATATATTTCATGGGGCATTGATAAACATTGACAAACAATGAAATCGAATGTTCAGCTGTCCACTAACCTTTTGCCGATGCGGGGGCACAAACTTCTCCACATTGACCTTTTTTGATGCAGGTAAGGGAGAATTCTCTCCAGAACGATACACCAGACCTCCCACTGGGGTTGTCTCCAGACTTCCACGTCACACCCAGGAACATTTTGCGGTGTGGTCATTTTCTCTCCAAGTCCGGGGAAAGGGTCAGAGCACACCCTCTCCTCTCCAGGTTGGGAAGAGAGCTCGGTCATAATCAGTGTCAGTCAATGTCCAGATGAAAACCTCATACACCCCATCACAGGGCAGACACTCCTGCAGAGCGCCCCCCATAGGAACCGCAGAGGAGCAGGAAGGAGATAGACAGGGATCGAACACTGCATCCTCAACAGGGCCTGACTGGTAACCTTAACCCCGCCCTTGTAAATCAAACATTACAGTTATTACGTTATTCACTTAACGTATCACAAAGATGAGAAGTGTTTTTCCCACTTTCTATAGAAACCCAAAGGATTCACACCTAACTGCCCCCGTGTCTTTCCATAGCTCCCCTACACACGGTGTACACCATTTTTTTATGCGCCAACCTGTCACTCAATCATCTGAACTTTTTAGCTATTTTTATATAGGGACATACAACTAAAACTTTAGCCCCCTCTTTAGCCCCCTCATGCATCTGGATAAGCAAATTTCCTCTAGCAGGTGCAGCACCGCAACACATTGCAAAGTCCCTATTTCTTCAGCATCAAATGAAAAATGTTATGGCCTACTGAATTGAATCCGCCACTTATTGATGATAATGTAGCCTATAGCTAGTTTTTAGTTTGACTTTAAGAACAAAACAAAATTAAAGTAAAAATATATAACTTTCAGTTGTGTTTTGTCAACCAAACCCAATCAAGAATTTGTCTCAAAACAGCCAAGCAGTCATAATTATTTGATTTCATTAGTTTTAATTGATATGCTTGAAACATGAAACTGACTAGCCTTCTGCCAGTTACCAGAGGCACAGTCAGTCATACTGTAAGTCACCACAGTAATTGACACACCACTTCCCGCATGTAGGCTATATATTGGATAAATATGTAGGCAACTTCATTCTATTTAACAAAATATAATGTTTCAACATAAATTGTGAGCGACAGTTATAATTTTCCCCCAGGTATCATAGATAGGCAGCCTATAGTACTATTATCCATTGAGACGGTCATATCCTCACTCAATATCTAGTGAGATTAAATTGTCCTGAAAGTGGTGAACAATTCAAGATATTCTCTAGTGTTTAAGGGATATATATATCACCCATTAACACAGGCTTTGTTCTCTGAATACAAAAGAAGGCATTTCTTCAAAGGAAGCAGCTGAATAATTAAAAAGAAAAGGGAGTTGATATGAGGGTGATGATGCAGCTGCTGGGAAAACAGATGGACAAAGTGCAGGAGAGCAAGAGCTCAGCACTGTCACTGATGCTACAACAGGATCAGTCAACTCTGACAAGTATCCTAGAAGCTTAATTGGCAGAAGATACGTGGAAATACTTTTAAAAATACCCTATTCTGATAAACTGATAGTGATAGGCCTTTTCTCTTCCAGTATGGCTAACCAGAATAGCACCCTGCGTTGCACGTTCTCAGCCCCAAGCCATAGCGCCACTCTCCTGCAGGGCTTGTCGGTCCTGCGAGCCCAGGGGCAGCTCCTGGATGTGGTGCTGGCCATCAATGAGGAGCGCTTCCAGGTTCACAAGGCAGTGCTGGCCTCCTGCAGTGACTACTTCAGGTGAGACTGACGCTGTGTCTCCAAAATGGCTTCTGCTACTCGTCTCCTTTCCTTTCATCTGCACTGATTTGAGAGACCTGGACACTGGATGTATTCTCTGACTATAGTGATACACTGACTGGTAAAAGAGAGACCCAGGTAAAGAGACGTACAAATCAAATCATGATACAGATGTAGAGGTGAGGGGAAGAGTGTGATTGTGTTGGTGAATTTGGCTTTGGTGTGAAATGATGATACATCAAGAGCTGAGTCAGATGAGAGGAGTAGTGGAGAAAAAGGAAGAGGAATTGGTACAATATGTGGGACTGATAGGGAGGGAAATAATAACATTACAGGTGCACAATGTGCAATGTGAATATATTTAAATGAATAATCTGATGTTCTTGTCCTGATGTTGCATGGCAAGTAGGGGAGTGGTTCCGTGTCTAATTTACCTCAGATGAATATGTTGTTTAGAATGGGGGGAAATCAATAAAACAAGTTTAACATAAAGACAGTTATTTAAATGGCTTTCTCACTTACCTTGCAGAGCCATGTTCACCGGAGGCATGAGGGAGTCAAACAAGGATACCATTGAGCTGAAAGGCTTGTCCGCCCGCGGCCTGAAACATATAATTGACTTTGCTTACAGCGCAGACGTCACACTTGACCTGGACTGCATTCAGGATGTACTGGGAGCAGCTGTCTTTCTCCAGATGGTCCCAGTCGTGGAGCTCTGCGAGGAGTTCCTCAAGTCAGCCATGAGCGTAGAGACCTGCCTGAACATTGGCCAGATGGCCACCACCTTCAACCTGTCCTCCCTCAAGGAGTCTGTGGACACCTTTACCTTCCGCCACTTCCTGCAGATCGCTGAGGAGGAGGACTTCCTGCACATTCCCATGGAGCGCCTGGTCTTCTTCCTGCAGAGCAACAAGCTGAAGAACTGCAGCGAGATCGACCTGTTCCACGCTGCCATCCGCTGGCTGCAGCACGACGAGGCCCGCCGGGCCGGAGCCGACAAAGTGCTCTGCCACGTACGATTCCCCCTCATGCGCTCCTCGGAGCTGGTGGACAGCGTGCAGACGGTGGACATCATGGTAGAGGACGTGCTGTGCAGGCAGTACCTCCTGGAGGCCTTCAACTTCCAGATCCTCCCCTTTCGTCAGCACGAGATGCAGTCCCCTCGGACTGTGATCCGCTCCGAAGTAGTTTCGCTCATTACCTTTGGTGGGACACCCTACACTGACAATGATCGCACTGTGAGCAGTAAGGTGTTCTATCTTCCAGACATTGCCGCGCGTCAGTTCAAGGAACTAACGGAGGCGGAGACAGGTTCCAGCCACGCCTGTGTATCGGTGCTGGACAACTTTGTTTACGTAGTAGGCGGGCAGCACCTGCAGTACCGCAGCGGCGAAGGGGCGGTAAACGTCTGCTTCCGTTATGACCCGCACCTGAGCCAATGGCTGCGCATCCAGCCGATGCAGGAGGTGCGCATTCAGTTCCAGCTCAACGTTCTTCAAGGACAACTCTATGCCACTGGGGGGCGCAACCGATCTGGAAGTCTGTCGTCCGTAGAGTGCTACTGTCCCAGGAAAAATGAGTGGACCTACGTGGAACCACTGAAACGCAGAATCTGGGGCCATGCAGGAACTCCCTGTGGTGACAAGCTCTACATCTCAGGGGGTTACGGTGTCTCGGTGGACGATAAGAAAGCCCTGCACTGTTATGATCCCACATCTGACCAATGGGACTTCAAATCGCCCATGAACGAGCCCAGAGTGCTTCATGCTATGATCAGCGCCAAAGACCGTGTTTACTGCCTGGGCGGTCGCATGGACCACGTGGACCGCTGCTTTGACGTCCTGGTGGTTGAGTATTATATTCCAGAGAATGACCAGTGGACCACTGTTAGCCCCATGCGGGCAGGGCAATCTGAGGCAGGCTGCTGCTTGTTGGACAAAAAGATCTATATCGTTGGAGGGTACAATTGGCATCTAAACAATGTCACAAGCATCGTGCAAGTGTACAACACAGAGGCTGATGAGTGGGAGAGGGACTTGCACTTTCCTGAGTCTTTTGCAGGAATTGCGTGTACGCCGATCATACTTCCACAAACCACCACGCAACGGTAATCCCTCCGCCCAAAGTGACTGTGACAATTTGATTCCATGGGCGATTCCTCACAAAACTGAAAACAAAAAAAATACCATGATTTGGGGGATTTTCAGTCAATTTAATCCACAGAAGGGTCCTTTGGAAGAAGGATGGATGACACATACAGTGCCTTCAGAAAGTATTCACACCCCTTGACTTTTTCCACAACTTGTTGTGTTACAGCCTGAATTTAAAATTGATTAAATTTGGATTTTGTGTCACTGGCCTACACACAATACCCTATAATGTTAAAGTGGAATTATGTTGTTTTTTTTTCATTTTTACAAATGAACAAAAACCTGAAATGTCTTGAGTCAATAAGTATTCAACCCCTTTGCTATGACAAGCCTAAATAATTTCAGTAGTAAATTTGCTTAACAAGTCACATAATAAGTTGCATGTACTTATGTGTGCGATAACAGTGTTTATCATGATTTTCGAATGACTACTTCATCTCTGTACCCCACACATACAATTATCCATAAGGTTCTTCAGTCGAGCAGTGAATTTCAAACAAGAGATTCAACCACAAATACCAGGGAGGTTTTCCAATGCCTTGCAAAGAAGGGCACCTATTGGTAGATGGATTTTAAAAAATGCAGACATTGAATATCCCTTTGAGCATGGTCAAGTTATTAATTCAATTTTGGATGGTGTATTAATACACCCAGTCACTACAAAGATACAGGGGTCCTTCGTAACTCAGTTGCTGGAGAGGAAGGGGTTTCACCATGAGGCCAATGGTGACTTTAAAACAGTTACAGAGTTTAATGGAGAAAACTGAGGATGGATCAACAACATTGTAGTTACTCCATAATACTAACCTAAATGACAGAGTGAGAAGAAGGAAGTCTGCACAGACTAAAAATATTTCAAAACATAGATCCTGTTTGCAATAAGGCACTAAAGTAAAACTGCCCTAAACAATTGGCAAATAAATTAACTTTATGTCTTGAATACAAGACAATATTGAATGTTCCTGAGTGGCCTAGTTACAGTTTTGACTTAAATTGACTTGAAAATATATGGCAAGAGTTGAAAATAGCTGTCTAACAATGGTCAACAACCAACTTGACAGCTAGAAGAAGAAAAATAATCATGTTCAAATGTTTTACAATCCAGGTGTGCAAAGCTCTTAGAGACTTACCCAGAAAGACTCACAGCTGTAATCAAGGTGATTCTAACATGTATTGACTCAGGGGTGTGAATACTTAAGTATATTTGATATTTCATTTTCAATAAATGTGAAAAAAAATCCCTAAATATGTTTTCAATTTGTCATTATGGGTTATTGTGTGTAGATGGGTGAGAGTTTTTTTTATTTAATACATTTTTAAATTCAGGCAGTAACACAACAACATGTGGAATAAGTCAAGGGGTATGAATAGTTTCTGAAGGTACTGTATTTGACATTTGTATCTTAATGCATAATTGAGAAATAATGAATTGAAGTTGGAATATTTGTGACATTTTTGCCTTGACTATGCCTCCTTTTAAGACTCCATAATGTTTAATCTGTTAAGATCTGTTAAGATGTTGCTATAATATAGGCTACAGTGTATTACTTCAGCTTCCATCCTATGGTTGAGGTCCATGTGCTGCATTATAATGAACTGTGTTTGAAATGATGTGAAGGCCAGAGCTAGTGTAAATGTATTAGTGGCCTTTTAATGGAAAATAAGTGCTAGCTCTAAGGACAGACCTGCTTTTAAATAGTTCATTATTTACATTTCAATGTAGTTTGGGGTGTTTAAAAAAATACTTAAAGCAATACCCACAATCAAAAACCTATTAACAGATTTGCAGGATAACATTTGTGCCCTGCATCAAGGAAGCATGTTTCTATTAATTGGTTGGGTTAATACATTGAAATAATCAATTTGCAGGGTTTAACTTAAAACAAAACGAAAATTACAACAGATTTGATGACGGATTAGACTGCATGGGACCCGTAAGCATTGTTCACATTAAAGTTACTCTAATGAAATTTTATTGCATATAGCAGATTAGAATCTGTTCTTTTTCCTGCAGTCTGAACAGCCAAAAAGCACATGGAATTGGATATTTCAAGACACATTTCAAACCACCTTTGTAGTTCCTTTGAAGTCAGATACAAATCTTATTCCTGGCCATGCGTCTTGTCTGAACTGTCAAATCTGATTTGCCCTCGTGTGGTTTTTAGACTGTTATTTGGCATATATTGTTGACAATAACATGTGGTATCTAACTAGCTTGTTAATTGTTTACAAACAAATTAGTGAATGTGCTAGAAAGCTAAACAGATACTTAGCTAGCTAGTTGACTGCTGTGGCTAGCCAAAAAGGACTTGTTTTGAAACTACTTGTCTTAACCTTTGAGGCTTAAAAAGTGTTCTTACACTATGATGTTGAACATTCAAATCAACTGGGAAAAGTCCATGGGAGACATTGTTGTCACCTTAGCTTGCTACATAACTTCTGATGCTTTGATCTGATACCATTTCTGTCTAGCCGTCTACGCATACAATTTGATGCATACGTTTGATAAATCCAAAGTGTCTACCACACAGAATGCACTGCAACTGCTTCTGCAACGCAATGCTGCAAGGCAAACGCAGCGTTCCATTGGAAAGGAATGTACAGTACTGATCAAATGTTTGGACACACCTACTCATTCAAGGGTTTTTCTTTATTTGTACTATTTTCTACATTGTAGAATATTATTGAAGACATCAAAACTATGAAAAAACACATGGAATCGTGTAGTAACCAAAAAAGTGTTAAACAAATCAAAATAGATTTTAGATTTTAGATTCTACAAAGTAGCCGCCCTTTGCCTTGATGACAGCTTTGCACACTCTTGGTATTCCCTCAACCAGCTTTACCTGGAATGCTTTTCCAACTGTCTTGAAGGAGTTCCTACATATGCTGAGCACTTGTTGGCAGATTTTGCTTCACTCTGCGGTCCAACTCATCCCAAACCATCTCAATTGGGTTGAGGTCGGGTGATTGTGGAGGCCAGGTCATCTGATGCAGCACTCCGTCACTCTCCTTCTTGGTCAAATAGCCCTTACACAGCCTGGAGATGTGTTGGGTCAATGTCCTGTTGAAAAACAAATGATAGTCAGACTAAGCGTAAACCAGATGGGATGGTGTATTGCTGCAGAATGCTGTGGTAGCCATGCTAGTTAAGTGTTCCTTGAATTGTGTTCCTTGAATTCTAAATAAGTCACCAAGAGTGTCACCAGCAAAGCTCCTCCATGTCTCACAAAGACACAGTGGTTGGAACCATCAGACTAAAGGACAGATTTCCACTGGTCTAATGTCCATTGCTTGTGTTTCTTGGCCCAAGCAAGTCTCTTCTTGTTATTGGTGTCCTTTAGTAGTGGTTTCTTTGCAGCAATTCAAGCATGAAGGCCTGATTCACGCAGTCTCCTCCAAACAGTTGATGTTGAGATGTGTCTGTTACTTAAACTTCGGGGAATATTTATTTGGGTTACAATTTCTGAGGCTGGTAACTGTAATGAACTTATCCTCTGCAGCCGAGGTAACTCTGGGTCTTCCTTTCCTGTGGCAGTCCTCATGAGAGCCAGTTTCATCACAGCGCTTGATGGTTTTTGCAACTACACTTAAATAAACTTTAAAAGTTCTTGAAATGTTCCGTATTGACTCACCTTCATGTCTTAAAGTAACGATGGACTGTCGTTTCTCTTTGTTTATTTGAGCTGTTCTTGCCATAATATGGACTTGGTCTTTTACCAAATACGGCTATCTTCTATATATCACCCCTACCTTGTCACAACACAACTGATTGGCTCAACCACATTAAGAAGGAAAGAAAATCCACAAATGAACTTTTAACAAGGCACACTTGTTAATTGAAATTCATTCCAGGTGACTACCTCATGAAGCTGGTTGAGAGAATGTCAAGATTTTGCAAAGTTGTCATCAAGGCAAAGGGTGGCTACTTTGAAAAATCACACAAATTTTGATTTTTTTTGAACACTTATTTGGTTACTACATGATTCCATATGTGTTATTTCATAGTTTTGATGTCTTCACTATTATTCTACAATGTAGAAAATAGTAAAAAATATATTATAAAAAAATAACTGGAATGAGTAGGTGTCTCCAAACTTTTGACTGGTACTGTACTTCTTGTGTACCAAAATGCAATGACACTGTCGGTGTGATTGAGGCGTGAGGAAGCACGAGCACCACCACCAATCAGCCTATACCACTGATAATGTCTGGAGTCAATGGAGCAGGTGTGGATATAGTCCAAGCTATCTTATGAAACACGTATTCAAATCTCTATCTTATGGCAGCTCAGTTGTTTTTGAAGTCCTGTGTGAGTGCATGAGAACATCCGTGGTTAGTGCTCCTTATGTAGGAATTCTGTAGGCTTCTTGCATTTTCTCTAAAATGTTATCCTGTGTATAATTAATACTGTAGATCAGAATGAAGTGATTTTGTCTCGTCCAACTCTTGCAGTGTTTGGTTGTGATGAACAAGTGGGGGTGGGAGGGTTCTGGTCAAGTGGCCAGATTCGAAGGCCAAGTTACATTGGTGTCACCCCCTTCTCCTAGCTCCTACACAAAAGGACTCCTATGGTGTGAGAAATAGGATGATGCCTTCACTTATCTTCAAAGAGACATATGCCAACTGCTTTCACCTATGCAGTTCTGCCAGAACTGTGAAGCCCAAAGAGCTAAAGGCAAGGGGCTGAAATTCATGTAAGGGGGACCTGCTGATGGAAAGAACAAGCACAGCACACAAGCTTTGAGGATATGTGATTATTGTCCAGTGTATTTCTCCCTTTAGTATAGTGCATATGGTAAAACGTTAGTTTAATGTGGAGTAGCCTATTTGTGAGACTTTCAGTATTGTATGCACAACTGATTGTTAATGTATTTTACTCCTTGTAGACTATGTTGACAGTGATGAGACAAGCTTATAATGCAACATCTTATTTGGAAGCACAACGTGGCTCTCGTTGAAATATGTTTTGGTTTTGAAAATGTCACCTGTTTGCCTCACCTGTTCTGATGTTGTGTATGTCCAACTCAAAAGCACATATAAAGCACTTAAAAGCTAACTAAGTGGAGTCCACTGTTATCAAAGGAGAATGTAGACTTCTTCTGCCATTAAAATCCTTGGGTGGGCCACCTAAGTGTTTTTCCGGGACTCCTAAGTAAAAAAAAATATTTAAAAACGGGGTAGAAAAAGCATTTTATCTATTTTTTAAAACATTTATTTTCAGAATGGAAAAAAGCTTTCAGTCTAAACTTAAACGATTAAAACCAGATAAGTTATGTAGAAAGATAATGGACCTATATATTTTTCCCCCAAAAAACTAACAATCACCAAAATAAAACCTAGACAGATAATTGGAAATTCTAAAAACAATTAATCTATCCGTATTGATTTTGTTAATATGTTTATGCAAAAGAACACAGCATTATCCATGGCAAAATGCATAGAATTGCAGGAAATCTGCATTAAAACTGCTAAATTGTCACTCCCTCCATGGCAGAATATGTAGAATTGCAGAGATACATTTCTCTGTGGAGAAATTGGTTTAAAAATGCCTCTACACCACCTAAGCCCCCTTTTTTAAAACAACCCTGCATAACCTTAAAGCTGAGAATCAGTGTCAGTGTCAGTGTCTGTTGTTTGAAGTAATGTCTGTTGTTGTAATATCGCAAACTGATGTGTTCAATTTCACCGCTATGGATTCCAGCTTTAATTAAAGGTGATACATGAACTGAAAACAGCATTCAGGTGTTATAAATGAATGTATCATTTTTCAAAGAACAACAAAAATCTTTGTGGGATGGCAGTTTTAATGTAAATTGAAGACAAGTGAAACCTTATTCCCAATCGTAGAAAATTCTACTTGACCCGTCAGTGAAATACAAGACCGTACCAGAATGTGTTTAATCTTATGAGCTCTTTCTCTTTCTTATACAGTACTGTAATACAGATGTGATATGTAGATTGTACACATTTTTTTGTGATCAGCATACTAATCCTTTTGTCATTTGTGTAAGTGTTTTTTACAGAAAATTCTATTGAATTGAGAGAAAATTGGTTGAGAAATGCCCTTGCTCCAGAGATTCATGCTTTAAATGTGTGTCAGAGGACAACATGCACTTATGAGATTATTCATAATTAATGTATGGTTTATATGAGGTGCTATTTTTGCCTTTCTATACTTGACCATAACCTGTTTTTTAGCTAAATACTGTGCATTTAAACTCCAACATCACTGTAAATGTCACAAAGACATGAATCCCAATATTTCCTGTCAGTCAATTATAGGCCTACTGTATCTGGACAACTGATCAATTTGGTATAGGCCATTACAGTTTATCTCTGTTCATCATGACCCTGATACAATTCCAAGGATTTGATTGATCCATTACTGGTATTTCAACTTTGGTAGAGCAATATCTTTATTTGTACCCCAAAAAAATTATAATTAGTTCATATTCGAAAAAGTAGCATGCACATATCTGCCATGTGTCCTTCATACTTTCTGTATTCTACTTCAAAGGATACTGTGGCGAATTTGTAATCTTATTGTGTGTCTGTGAATTTGCCATCCATGGTTTTGACAGAACATGTGTGGGGCCCCCCCCCCCTCTGGTGATAACTTGTTCACTCAGTTTTTGTAGTTCGGATATTGAGTGGCTTTTAATAAAACTTCAAGAAATAGATTGTTTTCCAGTTTTTTTTTAAATTTTGTCAACCTAACCATTCCTATAAATCGTCATATGATGCAAAGCATCATCCTTGAAAACTTGACTGCTGACATTACATGTTTTGTTTTTTTGGATTGTACTAATGAACAACATACTCAAATATAGTTTTAAGTGAACTATCCCTTTAAACACAATTGTCCTTTGACATATTTTAGTGCGTTCCCACGCATAGTTCTGAGCTATAGTTCGAATCAGAGTTCGATTATTTGTTAAATTGTATTTTCTTAATTTGGTCCAGGTTGTTTCACATTGCCTATCCTGGTATAGCCTTGTCTCCCCACAATTTACACCCATAAATTCGCTGCTACCCACATAATGTTCAACAGATATCGAGTTATGGTACTGTTTGCATGTCATCAAATGCTTGCAGTCAAACAATCATTACTGCACGCCTCTGGTTATTTTCTGGTATTTGGTCCGGACTGCGTTCTCATCTGCAGTGAACCGCACCAAGGTACGAACGGAATCTGACTGAGACCAACCACGGTGCGCTCGAGTGCGGATAGTGTTCACACCAGTCCAAACGAACCGAACCGCTCCAAACTAATTTGTTGTGAAAGCCCACAGAGCCCAACATACAAATCAAATACACACGGTAAGTCCTGATTTAATGATGTGATAATACTCATCATTAGATTTCTAGAAAATAGAAAATGGCATGTAGTATGCGATATGTTATGTAGCTAGCTAGACATTTACATTTGTATTTTTAATTTCATAGCATCATTTACAGTACGCGCGTAATGACGACAAACCATCGTATCCAAGCGTTGTGCGTAATGTCCCATTGAGAAGAACAGCAAAAGATGGCGAGCTCAAACAATCCACGTAAATTTAGCGAGAAAATCGCTTTACATAATCAGAAACAGGCGGAGGAAACTGCGGCTTTCGAAGAAGTGATGAAAGACCTAAACATCACTAGAGCTGCACGGGTAAGTGCCTTGTTTTGTTGATTAATTACTGTATGCATCTTGGCTAGTTAGCCAGTAATGTTAGCACGTTTTTATGACGAGTTGTTTTTAGCCAGCTGGCAGTGGCAAGCAAAAGTAGCCGATTGACTGCATTCGCAGTTAAATAGCTGTATTCTGATAACCATTATATATTGGGGCGTTATTTTGCAAACGTTTTAACCTAGCTAGCCAGCTAGTGTAGTGAGCTGTCTTTGTTGACGTTTGCTAGGTATGGTGAGCAGCCAGGTAGGCTAGCTAACTAGGCTCTATAGTTAGCAAGCACCTGCTCATACATAGTCAAATTGCCATGCATCATAAATATCAAAAGGTTCAGAGTATCAAGCTAGATATCGATACTATCTAGCTAGCTAGCTCGTTACCATCTACAATTTGCAATGAAAACTGAACATGCTTAGCTAGCACAGTTCGACTGACTCAGTCAAACTGGTGTGTATTTGACACTGACAGAACACCGCAGTAGCTAGGAGGATACATCTCGCTAACTCCAATGTTGACAACGCAATGGAGTTACATCCACCATAGCTAGATCACCACAAGCCATTTTGACATAATTCCCCAGTCAATTGTTTGCCCATGCTTGTCAGGCAATGGGTTTGCATGTTTGCAAAGTACCAAGCCTGCTTTGACAGTAGCTATAAAAAAAAAAAATCGCCTAGTCCGACCATTATTACTGTTCCAGCTGGCTGGTAGGCGTTATTGTAGGTAGGGAATGTTAAGTGTAGCACAGATAATTTTCTACCAACCGTTAACTGGGATACTACCTCAATTCCCGACTTGGAAGACGTGTCTTCTAAACTTCCATGTCTAGTTGCAGGGGGTTCGTTTGAATTTAGAAAATGCTAAGACATATACACACTACCAGGCAAATATTTTTTTCTATATTTTCAATATGCTGGCCTATGGCCTAAACCCTACTGCCAAAACATCCAATGATGGTATTTATAAATAAATTATCTGGGCTGCTGAAAGGACTGATCTTTATAATACACTAAACAAAAAATATAAACGCAACAAACAACAATTGTAAAACATTTTACTGAATTACAGAACATATGAGGAAATCGGTCAATTGAAATAAATTCATTAGTCACTAATCTATGGATTTTGCATGACTGGGAATACAGATGTCTGTGACCTACAGATGCATATCTTAAAAAACAAAACCAGTCAGTGTCTGGTGTGACCACCATTTGCCTCATGCAGCATGACACATCTCCTTTGCATAGAGTTGATCTGGCTGTTAATTGTGGAATGTTGTCCCACTCTTCAAGTTGCTGGATATTGGCGTGAACTGGAACACTCTGTCGTACACGTTGATCCAGACCATCCCAGACATTCTCAATGGGTGACATGTCTGGTGACTATGCAGGCCATGGAAGAACTGGGACTTTTTCAGCTTCCAGGAACTGTGTACAGATCCTTGTGACATGGGGCCATGTATTATCATGCTGAAAAGTGCAATCACCTCAACAATGTGCCTCAGGATTTCGTCACGGGCTCTGTGTGCATTCAAATTGCCATCGATAAAATGTAATTGTGTTCATTGTCCAGTTGGGTTATGGTTTGGGCAGGCATAAGCTACGGACAATGAACAAACATGCATTTTAACGATGGCAATTTGAATGCACAGAGAGACCGGGATGAGATCCTGAGGCCCATTGTCGTGCCATCACCTCCTGTTCACAGTTATGGAAACTTAGGACACTAGAGGCTTTTCTACTGACTCTGAAAAACACTAAAAGAAAGATGCCCAGGGTCCCTGCTCATCTGCGTGAACATGCCTTAGGCATGCTGCAAGGAGGAGGCATGAGGACTGCAGATGTGGCCAGGGCAATAAATTGCAATGTCTGTACTGTGAGACGCCTAAGACAGCACTACAGGGAGACAGGACGGACAACTGATCGTCCTCGCGGTGGCAGACCACGTGTAACAACACCTGCACAGGATCGGTACAGCCGAACATCACACCTGCGGGACAGGTACAGGATGGCAACAACAACTGCTCGAGTTCCACCAGGAACGCATAATCCCTCCATCAGTGCTCAGACTGTCCGCAATAGACTTAGAGAGGCTGGACTGAGGGCTTGTAGGCCTGGAGTAATGCAGGTCCTCACCAGTCATCACTGGCAACAATGTCGCCTATGGGCACAAACCCACCATCGCTGGACTAGACAAGACTGGCAAAAAGTGCTCTTCACTGACGGGTTGCGGATTTGTCTCACCAGGGGTGATGGTCGGATTCGCGCTTATCATCAAAGGAATGAGCGTTACACCGAGGCCTGTACCCCGGAGCGGGATGGAGGTGGAGGGTCCGTCATGGTCTGGGGTGGTGTGCCACAGCATCATCGGACTGAGCTTGTTGTCATTGCAGGCAATCTCAACGCTGTGCGTTACAGGGAAGACATCCTCCTCCCTCATGTGGTACCCTTCCTTCAGGCTCATCCTGACATGACCCTCCAGGATGACAATGACACCAGCCATACTGCTCATTCTGTGTGTGATTTCCTGCAAGACAGGAATGTCAGTGTTCTGCCATGGTCAGCGAAGAGCCCGGATCTCAATCCCATTGAGCACATCTGGGACCTGTTGGATTGGAGGGTGAGGGCTTGGGCCATTCCCCCCCAGAAATGTCTGGGAACTTGCAGGTGCCTTGGTGGAAGAGTGGGGTAACATCTCACAGCAAGAACTGGCAAATATGGTGCAGTCCATGAGGAGGAGATGCACTGCAGTACTTAATGCAGCTGGTGGCCACACCAAATTGTGACTGTTACTTTTGATTTTGATCCCCCCCATTTGTCAGGGACACATTATTCAATTTATGTTAGTCACATGTCTGTGGAACTTGTTCAGTTTATGTCTCAGTTGTTGAATCTTGTTATGTTCATACAAATATTTACACATGTTAAGTTTGCTGAAAATAAACGCAGTTGACCGTGAGAGGACGTTTCTTTTTTTTGCTGTGTGTGTGTGTGTGTGTGTGTGTACAATTTACATACAGTACATTTAAAAACATGGAGTGTGAATGTGTGTGCATTTATCAGTTAAACATACAGTTGTGGCCAAAAGTTTTGAGAATGACACAAATATTAATTTTCACAAAGTCTACTGCCTCAGTTTGTATGATGTTAAGTAGTATTTGCATATACTCCAGAATGTTTCGAGGAGTGATCAGATGAATTGCAATTAATTGCAAAGTCCCCCTTTGCCATGCAAATTAACTGAATCCCCAAAAAACATTTCCACTGCATTTCAGCCATGCCACAAAAGGACCAGCTGACATCATGTCAGTGATTCTCTCGTTAACACAGGTGTGAGTATTGACAAGAACAAGGCTGGAGATCACTCTGTCATGCTGATTGAGTTCGAATAACAGACTGGAAGCTTCAAAAGGAGGGTGGTGCTTGGAATCATTGTTATTCCTCTATCAAACATGGTTATCTGCAAGGAAACACGTGCTGTCATCATTGCTTTGCACAAAAAGGGCTTCACAGGCAAGGATATTGCTGCCAGTAAGATTTCACCTAAATCATCACCTAAATTTATTGGATCATCAAGAACTTCATGGAGAGAGCGGTTCAATTATAGTGAAGAAGGCTTCAGGGCGCCCAAGAAAGTCCAGCAAGCGCCAGGACCATCTCCTAAAGTTGATTCAGCTGCGGGATCGGGGCACCACCCTTTCAGAGCTTGCTCAGGAATGGCAGCAGGCAGGTGTGAATGCATCTGCACGCACAGTGAGGCAAAGACTTTTGGAGGATGGCCTGGTGTTGATGGGCAGCAAAGAAGCCATTTCTCTCCAGGAAAAACATCAGGGACAGACTGATATTCTGCAAAAGGTACAGGGATTGGACTGCTGAGGACTGGGGTAAAGTCATTTTCTCTGATGAATCCCCTTTCCGATTGTTTTTGGGCATCCGGAAAAAAGCTTATCCGGAGAAGACAATGTGAGTGCTACCATCAGTCCTGTGTCATGCCAACAGTAAAGCATCCTGAGACCATTCATGTGTGGGGTTGCTTCTCAGCCAATGGAGTGGGCTCACTCACAGTTTTGCCTAAGAACACAGCCATGAATAAAGAATGGTACCAACACATCCTCCGAGATAAACTTCTCCCAACTATCCAGGAACAGTTTGGTGATGAACAATGCCTTTTCCAGCATGATGGAGCACCTTGCCATAAGGCAAAAGTGATAACTAAGTGGCTCGGGGAACAAAACATAGATATTTTGGGTCCATGGCCAGGAAACTCCCCAAGCCTTAATCCCGTTGAGAACTTCTGGTCAAGCCTCAAGAGGCGGGTGGACAAACAAAAACCCACAAATTCTGACAAACTCCAAGCATTGATTATGAAAGAATGGGCTGCCATCAGTCAGGATGTGGCCTAGAAGTTAATTGACAGCATGCCAGGGCGGATTGCAGAGGTCTTGAAAAAGAAGGGTCAACACTGCAAATATTGACTCTTTGCATCAACGTCATGTAATTGTCAATAAAAGCCTTTGACACTTATGAAATGCTTGTAATTATACTTCAGTATTCCATAATAACATCTGACAAAAATATCTGAAGACACTGAAGCAGCAAACTTTGAGGAAATTAATATTTGTGTCATTTTCAAAACATTTGGCCACGACTGTACATGTCAGTACATGCACTCAAGGCTTAAAAATCATTATTTAACTGGTCTCCTCCCCTTTATTCTATACGGATTGAAGTGGATTTAACAAGTGACATAAATAACGGATCACAGCTGTCATGAAAAAAGCAGGTGTCCATAATGTTTTGTACACGGTTCATGTATAAATATATACAGTACCAGTCAAAAGTTTGGACACACCTACTCATTCAAGGGTTTTTCTTTATTTCTACTATTATATACATTGTAGAATAATAGTGAAGACATCAACTATGAAATAAAACATATGGGAAAATCTCAACCAAGAAGTGTTCAACAAATCTAAATATATTTGCCTTAATGACAGCTTTGCACACTCTTGGCATTCTCTCCACCAGCTTCACCTGGAATGCTTTTCCAACAGTCTTGAAGGAGTTCCCACATTATTCTGAGCACTTGTTAGCTGCCTTTTCTTTCACTCTGTGGCACAACTCATCCCAAACCATCTCAATTGGGTTGTGGTCGGGTGATTGTGGAGACCAGTTCATCTGATGCAGCACTCTCCTTCTTGGTCGAATATCCCTTACACAGCCTGGAGATGTGTTGGGTCATTGTCCTGTTGAAAAATGATAGTCCCACTAAGCCCAAACCAGATGGGATGGCGTATTGTTGCAGAATTCTGTGGTAGCCATGCTGGTTAAGTATGCCTTGAATTCTAAATTAATTACTGACAGTGTTACCAGAAAAGCACCATCACACCTTCTCCTCCATGCTTCACGGTGGAAACCACACATGCTGAGATCATCCGTTCACCTACTCTGCATCTCACAAAGACACAGCAGGAACCAAAAATTAGAAATTTGGACTCATCAGACCAAAGGACAGATTTCCACCGATCTATTGTTCATTGCTCGTGTTTCTTGGCCCAAGCAAGTCTCTTCTTCTTATGGTGGCCTTTTTTAGTAGTCGTTTCTTTGCAGTAATTCGACCATGAAGGCCTGATTCACGCAGTCTCCTCTGAATAGTTGATGTTGAGATGTCTGTTACATTTTTGGGGGCTGTAATCTGAGGCTGGTAACTCTAATTAATTTACCCTCTGCAGCAGCTTCCTTTACTGTGGCGATCCTCATGAGAGCCAGCTTCATCATAGCACTTGATGGTTTTTGCAACTGCACTTGAAGAAACCTTCAAAGTTCTTGAAATGTTTAAGTAATGACGGACTCTCGTTCTTGCCATAATATGGACTTGGTCTTTTACCAAATAGGGCTATCTTCTGTATTTTTTTTATTTATTTGACCTTTTATTTAACTAGGCAAGTCAGTTAAGAACAAATTCCTATGACGGCCTAGGAACAGTGGTTTAAATGCCTGTTCAGGGGCAGAACGTAAGATTTGTACCTTGTCAGCTCAGGGATTTGAACTTGCAACCTTTCGGTTACTAGTCCGACACTCTAACCACTAGGCTACCCTGCCTCCCCTCCCTTGTCACAACACAACTGATTGGTTCAAACACATTAAGAAGGACAGAAATTCCACAAATGAACTTTTAACAAGGCACACCTGTTCATTAATTAATACCTCATGAAGCTGGTTTAGAGTGCAAAGCAGTCAAGGCGAAGGGTGGCTTCTTTGAAGAATCTCAAATATTACAGTGGGGCAAAAAAGTATTTAGTCAGCCACCAATTGTGCAAGTTCTCCCACTTAAAAAGATGAGAGATGCCTGTAATTTATCATAGGTACACTTCAACTATGACAGACAAAATTTGAAAAAAAATCCAGAAAATCACATTGTAGGATTTTTAATGAATTTATTTGCAAATTATGGTGGAAAATAAGTATTTGGTCACCTACAAACAAGCAAGATTTCAGGCTCTCACAGACCTGTAACTTCTTCTTTAAGAGGCTCCTCTGTCCTCCACTCGTTACCTGAATTAATGGCACCTGTTTTGAACTTGTTATCACTATAAAAGACACCTGTCCACAACCTCAAACAGTCACACTCCAAACTCCACTATGGCCAAGACTCAAAGAGCTGTCAAAGGACACCAGAAACAAAATTGTAGACCTGCACCAGGCTGTGAAGACTGAATCTGCAATAGGTAAGCAGCTTGGTTTGAATAAATCAACTGTGGGAGAGAATTATTAGGAAATGGAAGACATACAAGACCACTGATAATCTCCCTCGATCTGGTGCGCCACGCAAGATCTCACCCTGTGGGGTCAAAATGATCACAAGAACGGTGAGCAAAAATCCCAGAACCACATGGAGAGAGCTAGTGAATGACCTGCAGAGAGCTGGGACCAACGTAACAAAGCCTACCATCAGTAACACACTACGCCGCCAGGGACTCAAATCCTGCAGTGCCAGACGTGCCCCCCTGCTTAAGCCAGTACATGTCCAGGCCCGTCTGAAGTTTGCTAGAGAACTTTTGGATGATCCAGAAGCAGATTGGGAGAATGTCATATGGTCGTCGTGTTTGGAGGACAAAGAATGCTGAGTTGCATCCAAAGAACACCATACCTACTGTGAAGCATGGGAAAATCATGCTTTGGGGCTGTTTTTCTGCAAAGGGACCAGGACGACTGATCCGTGTAAAGGAAAGAATGAATTGGGCCATGTATCGTTAGATTTTGAGTGAAAACCTCCTTCCATCAGCAAGGGCATTGAAGATGAAACGTAGCTGGGTCTTTCAGCATGACAATGGAGTGGCTTCGTAAGAAGTGGCCTAGCCAGTCTCCAGATCTCAACCCCATAGAACATTTTTGGAGGAAGTTGAAAGTCCGTGTTGCCCAGCAACAGCCCTAAAACATCACTTCTCTAGAGGAGATCTGCATGGAGGAATGGACCAAAATACCAGCAACAGTGTGTGAAAACCTTGTGAAGACTTACAGAAAACGTTTGACCTCTGTCATTGCCAACAAAGGGTATATAACAAAGTATTGAGAAACTTTTGTTATTTTCTTATTTTCCACCATAATTTGCAAATAAATTCATAAAAAATCCTACAATGGGATTTTCTGGATTTTTTTCCCCTCATTTTGTCTGTCATAGTTGAAGTGTACCTATGATGAAAATTACAGGCCTCTCATCTTTTTAAGTGGGAGAACTTGCACAATTGGTGGCTGACTAAATACTTTTTTGCCCCACTATATATTTTGACTTATTTAATCATTTTTTGGTTACTACGTGATTCCATGTGTTATTTCATAGTTTTGATGTCTTCCCTATTATTCAACAATGTAGAAAATAATAAAGAAAAACCCTTGAATGAGAAGGTGTGAACTTTTGACTGGTTCTGTATACATACATCCATACAGTATCAGTCAAAAGTTTGGACACACCTACTCATTCAAGGGTTTTTCTTTATTTTTACTATTTTCTGTAGTGTAGAATAATAGTGAAGACATCAAAACTATGGAATCACGTAGTAACCAAAAAATGATTAAACAAATCAAGATATATTTGAGATTCTTCCAAGTAGCCACCCTTTGCCTTGATGACAGCTTTGCACACAGCAGTCTAAGGCACTGCATCTCAGTGCTGGAGGTGTCATTACAGACCCTGGTTCGATCCCGGGGTGTATCACAACTGGCCGTGATCGGGAGACTCATAGGGCGGCGCACAATTGGCCCAGCATCGTCCTGGTTAGGGGAGGTTTTGGCCGGGGTAGGCCAGTGTAAAATAAGAATTTGTTCTTAACTGACTTGCCTAGTTAAAGGTTAAATTAAAATAGTGCTTCATATCATGATGATACTCGTCTCGATCAGTTTTCTTTTAACTGAACATTTTCTAAATTCAAACGAATCCCCTGCAACTAGACGTGGAAGTTTAGAAGACACATTGTTTTCCAAGTCGGGAATTTGGTCAAATTCTCTGTGCTATGCTTAACTTTACCTACCTAATAACTCCTATCAGCCATCTGGAACAGTAATAACAGTAGGACTATGCTGTATTTTTAATAGCTGCTTTGACAGCACCTAAGAAACCCCCCTCCCCAGCACCTAATGTGTGTGTGTGTGTTTGTGTGTGTGTGTGTGTGTGTGTGTGTGTGTGTGTGTGTGTGCACGCTGAGGTTTGACAGATTTGCAAGGTTTGAACTTTGATGGCAGATACTGATAACATGGGATCAACTATCCTCTTGTAGACCTTTTAGTAATACGTGCAATGCAAATAATTGACTCGTTTTGGTTGGTTACTGGAAATCATTCTTGTCGGCCTGATTTAAAAAAAAGCCCATTTCCATGTTAGTCTGTTTATTCATCCCCATAAAATCAGGCCTTTGTTTAATCCATCATTCATGCAATTCATTAAAGCAATTGGTGATCTTAAACATTTAGTAGTTATTGCCAGGTGTTTGGTGGTGAACCTACCCATTATGAATATCATAAAGGAATGGTTTAGGAGTACAGAATGGATTTATGTTGTGGTTTTACAACATGGCTATTATTATTTTTATTTTTTTTACAAATCTAATTGAAAAAATAGAAACACCATTTGACAAATCCTAGTATCCATCATTACACAGTGATGTCTTTCCTTATGAGATTGACACCCTCCAGCTATTTGGCTTAGGCCTACGGACTTTGTCCACACAGTGCTGACATTGCACAAACTTGATACTGCCTCGAATCAATTAAGATATGAACAGTTTACGGGCCCATATTAACCTATGTCTTATCTCATCTGGCCTTTTAGATGTGGTCTATTCTATCTTTAGCACTGTGGAACGTTTTCTATCAATGTTTTGTGTGTAATCCTTCATGTATCAGTTTACACATCCATTCATGCTTTCATACGATTTTACGTTGCACAGTTGCAGTTACAGAAGACCCAGTATTTGCAACTAGGGCAGAATCGTGGACAGTACTATGGAGGCTCACTGCCCAATGTCAATCAGATTGGAAATAGCAACATTGACCTGCCTTTTCAGGTGAGCTCACAGCTTCTCTATCAGTTGGTAAAATGTTGTTTTTAATTTGCGTGATACAACACCTGAGGGAAATGTTATCTTTCAGAGCTTCCATGAAAGGCTAAGATTCACCCTTGCGTTACCCTATATTGTTAACAAGAATCCAATTCAAGAGACTTCTTCAGTAGTTTACAATTTTGAAGACTCGTCCTGCCGTATCAGTATTGATCCACTGCATTTGTCTGGAAAACCAAGTCTCAGAAGAAAGCTAAATTTGAGCTTCAGACACTCTCACCCCATCTTGAAATGTTTAAAAAGATTCCTAAAAAACACATACAAGGAGCCTTTGTCATTGCTTTCTATATCATGACTTTCCATTTATTTTAAACATTTTTGCTAACTTGAGTATGAGGGCCCATAGCTTGACCCATTTTGAAATGAATACATTTGCACCATATTCTATCAAGACATTTTAATTTACATTTTTTTGTGTGTTTTCAAATGCCCAATTTTTCTTTGTATGGTTGATTTTTGCTAATCCTGTCCAGAATTCCGCTTTGGACACCAGTCGGTCGACCAGGCATCACGGGCTGGTGGACCGTGTTTACCGCGATCGGAACCGTATAACCTCGCCCCATCGCCGGCCCCTCTCTGTGGACAAACATGGCCGCCAGATATCCTTTGTCTGCACTCAGCTTATTTTGGATTCGAACAGAATGGTCTTTTACAAAACTTTTTGACTTAATTAGTACTTGTTTTAAAACGGCGTGTGTCATTGTCAGATCATGCTTAGTTAGACTTTACACTTCAGTAGATGAATGCTGATCGTTAACTTGACCATTCAATTATATAGGTTTGATTTTATACACCACCATTTTCGTCCTTAACTGAGGTCCACATTGACAGCTGCCCCTATAGCTCCGTGTACCTCTCACCCCCACCGGATACCAGTTGGAGGAGGTATGTCATTAATGTCCTCCTATTTAAAAAAAAAAATCATAATAAACAAGTTTTTTTGTGTTTTTTTTGTTTTTGCAATTTCATCTACATTCAGGAAAAACACAGTACATGCAATGTCTTTGTAATTTGCAATTTTTCAAATAGAAATGGCATGCTCAATTGAACTGATTTTTTTTTTTTTACCCAGAGTCTGACATAGCATTCCAGATATGAGGTTGAGGAATAGGGGTCACAGAGACATTTTGTTGACCTTCCTTCGTTCTAATGCCACAGGACAAACTCTGACTCAGCACTACACCAGAACACCATGAACCCTGTGCCCCAGGATGCGTTTGCAGGGGGATCACAAGAGCTACAGCCTAAACGAGGTAATGGAGGATTCAGTTACATGGACAAGGAACAGCTTCTATTTATTCAGGCCTGATTCAATTTATTCATGTTTGAATCCACATGTCCATGAAAGGATAAGCCCACTGTGAAATCGTCTGGATAATTTACGACATGAAGGTGTTGTGTTCCACTAACAGTTTTTGTCCATGTTGGAGCAGCTCTTCTCTTTCGGTGAAGCGATCACATTTTGATTTGTGTTCAACCAACCACTGCTTACTGATGAGGGAAAGATTGTTGTAGTATCTTGAATTATATTGTGCTAAACAAAGTCATTTTCTTGAAGGGAACTTATCTCCCCTGGGAATGGTCTCAATTGAAATTCCTCAAGATGACACGTGAAAATAGAGCTATAATATGGTCTTCTGAAAAGTATCTAGCTACCTGTCATGGAGATCTACCTGTTGTTTTTACTGTCCCCAAAACGATTATGCAGTTTCATTTCACTACAGGAAGAATGCTACACTGAAAATACTGCAATGTGGGTTGATTTGAATTGAGCTTAGTACCTTAAATTGTCATTTATTTGACTCTTTTCCCCATTTAGTGCTGCTGCTTACAGTGCCTGGGACTGAGGAGTCTGAATCAGATGCAGACAAGGATACACAGTGGGATAACAAAAAGGTAAAGGAGCGGACATGTAGCCTAGTTGTATCAGTGCTTGCTCACCGTTTATTTATTTTTTACTGAGTGTACTTTCACTCTAGAATGACTCATCAAGAACCAAGTCCTGCGAAGTCCCTGGGATCAAGTGAGTAATTACTGCATCATTCATCTGAATATGGTGCTCCGGCAGGACCGTACCATGTAGAAAGGTGCTTTGTGAGAAAGAGCTGTCCAGGGCATGCTTAGAATGAATTATGTCCAAAGATGGAGAGAACATGGGTCAGTGTGAGAGAGGACCTATGACACCATATGACTAGCAGCTGTTATTTCAACACACACAACAATGAGAAATGTCATCATTCATAAAAACAAACCAATAGAATTAATTTTATAATGTATTTTCTTTTGCCTAGTGCTGTTTTAGGAAATATGTATACCTTTTTTCTTTCTCCCCTCTAGTATATTTCCATCACCAGATCAGGAAGTGAACACGTCATTGATCCCGGCCACGCTCAATACGGGAGGCTCCCTGCCTGATCTGACCAACATCCAGTTCCCCCCACCGCTGCCCACTCCGCTGGATCCAGACGACACTGTGGCGTTTCCTTCCCTTAGCTCATCCAACAGCACAGGCAACCTGACCACCAACCTCACCCACCTCGGCATCAGTGCAGCCAGCCACGGTAAGTCATCGATGGCAAAATGAATGTGGCAAGTTTTAAAGGTGTATATGATATTCAGATATTCAGAAATAATTTCTTAGCTCTATTTCTTGTTCTGCATTGTTGTTTGTGGGCTTGTAAGTAAGCATTTCACGGTACGGTTTACACCTGTATGTGACAAATAAGATTTGATTTGTAAGGGAGTATTTATTTTTTGCCAAGCTAATCCATCTAAGTGACAGGTTCGGCATTTCAAGAAGCAGCTTAAACAGCATGATCATTACACAGGTGCACCTTGTGCTGGGGACAATACATGTGCAGTTTTGTCACACAACACAATGCCTCAGATGTCTCAAGTTTTTTGAGGGAGCGTGCAATTGGCATGCTGACTGCAGGAATGTCCACCAGAGCTGTTTCCAGATAAGAGAATTTAGAGAGCGAGACCACGTGTAACTCAGTCAAATATTATAAATTATTACATGTAGTGTATTTGAGGAAGAACCATTCATTCAAAACTGAAAAGATTTCACAGAATGATTATGCAACAAGTTACAGAAACTGCATTTTCCAAGCTTAGGAACGCTAGATGGGTGGGTACTTTATTACATAGTGATTGGCATATGTAGACGATTGCCAAAGTCCGATAAACATAAAGCACAATTCACTAGAAAATCTGTTCAATGTAGTTGTGAAAAGTGTTGCGTAGCATTGCAGAAATGTTATGTTGCACTGCAATGCCCAGAATGAGTTTTGCTGTACTTCAGAGAAGTCACTTGTGCCTGTCCTGTTGTGTCTTGGCAGGGATCACTACCACCTCTCAGCCTACCATGACTGTAGCAGCCCAGCGTAGGCAGCCCACCCTGATCCCCCTAACCCTCAATGCAGACCCCCAGCCACAGCAGTCCCCGCAGCAGCTCTCCCCCACGCTGTCGCCCCCTCTCAATATCCAGGTGAGTAGACCCAACGTTACCATGCTCTCCAATCCCTGGACAGCAGGGCTAAGCATTATTACATGGACAAAAACCTAAACGTCCCTTGTTGAATACAATTATATTTTAACTTTGCTCTACCGATTGTCCGTGGGGTTGGCTTTTTATATAGGGCACATTTTATAATAGTGCTGGAGTTGGCTAAACAACTATGTAGACAGAAATTAAATTATAACTCAACTTTATCTTCAAAAGGAGCACTGGTAGAAGTATTTTTCTCTTACATGGCTAAATCCCAATTTGGAGGTGAGCAAGCACTTCCTGGCAGATGTAGTTTGGCCTTGTTTCTTGGAATGACTCGGCTAGCAAATATCCCTCAAGTAATTTTAGTGCTTTCAATTGCTCAAAGTAGGCATTCAATCACAATGCTCAGAGTGCGAGCTACTTTCAAATGGAAAACAATAATCCAGTCTCGACTGTTACCTGTTCTGACCATGACCTAAGAAAATCTTTATACAACATACTGGGCAAAACCTAGATCCTCACAAGATATTCAGCCACTCTTGTAATACTGAGTGTACAAAACATTAAGGACACCTTCCGGATATGGCTTGGAACCTAGGGCTGTGGCGGTCATGAAATTCTGTCATACGGTGATTGTCAATCAAATAACTGCCGGTCTTACGGTAATTGACCCTTAATTAACATAAAGAAATGTAGCATCTCCTGGCTTCCACGCATAGCCTACTAGCCACTGGTGTAGACCTTGGAACATGTACATTTTAAAAAGTCTATTAAATCCATGTAATATAGCCTACAACTTCACAATAATTGTTTTATTTTTTTTAGACAGGTCTAAAGAAGCATGATATGAAGAAAATATAGTATTTTTCAGAAGAACAGAATCGAATATTCTGAGTTGTCCTTATGTTAGGTCCTGATCTGGCTATGCCATATGGCTGTGGGCTACACTAGTTTAATTAGCAGACAAGATTTGCTTAGAATTCCGTGGCATTATTTTAAAGTATGAAGAAGACAATTAAACATAGCTGAATTAAATACAAAATATTATTATCTGTAAACGATTTGAGGGAGTGCAAACATCAGGCTATTCTGTGTTGAGCGGTTAACAAAGAAATTACTACAGTTGGAAGTTGGACGTTTACATACACTTAGGTTGGAGTCATTAAAACTAGTTTTTCAACCACTCCACAACTTTCTTGTTAACGAACTATAGATTTGGAAAGTCGGTTAGGACATCTACTCTGTGCATGACACAAGTCATTTTTTTCAACAATTGTTTACAGACAGATTATTTCACTTATAATTCACTGTATCACAATTCCAGTGGGTCAGAAGTTCACATACACTACGTTCAGTGTGCCTTTAAACAGCTTGGAAAATTCCAGAAAATTATGTCATGGCTTTAGAAGCTTCTGATAGGATAATTGACATAATTTGAGTCAATTGGAGGTGTACCTGTGGATGTAGTTCAAGGCCTACCTTCAAACTCAGTGCCTCTTTGCTTGACATCATGGGAAAATCAAAAGAAATCAGCCAAGACCTCTGAAAAAAAATTGTGGACCTCCACAAGTCTGGTTTATCCTTGGGAGCAATTTCCAAACGCCTGAAGGTACCACGTTCATATGTACAAACAATAGTACGCAATTATAAACATCATGGGACCACGCAGCCGTCATACTGCTCAGGAAGGAGATGCTTTCTGGCACCTAGAGATGAAGGTGCTTTTGTGCAAATCAATCCCAGAACAACAGCAAAGGACCTTGTGAAGATGCTGGAGGAAACGGGTACAAAGGTATCTATATCCACAGTTAAACAAGTCCTATATCGTCATAACCTGAAAGGCCACTCAGCAAGGAAGAAGCCACTGCTCCAAAACTGCCATAAAAAAGCCAGACTGTGGTTTGCAACTGCACATGGGGACGAAGATCGTACTTTTTGGAGAAATGTCCTCTGATCTGATGAATAGAAAAATGGAACTGTTTGGCCATTATGACCATTGTTATGTTTGGAGGAAAAAGTGGGAGGCTTGCAAGCCGAAGAACACAATCCCAACCGTGAAGCACTGGGTGGCAGCATCATGTTGTGGGGGTGCTTTGCTGCAGGAGGTGCACTTGACAAAATAGAGGGTGAAATGAGGAAGGAAAATTATGTGGATGTATTGAAGCAACATCTCAAGACATCAGTCAGGAAGTTTAAGCTTGATCGCAAATGGGTCTTCCAAATGGACAATGACCCCAAGCATACTTCCAAAGTTGTGGCAAAATTGCTTAAGGACAACAAAGTCAAGGTATTGGAGTGGCCATCACAAAGCCTTGACCTCAATCCTATAGCACATTTCTGGGCAGAACTTATTCCACAAATGCCATTATGCATGTAGTGCTTTTATTATAAAGGTACATTTTTATGGTGAAAATGATCTCCCCCAAACTTGAAACGCACGCGATGTGTGTGTATGCCAGTTAGGCTCTACACCCGTTCCAAAGCGGAGTAATGTGATTCATTTTAAGAGGTTATTTGGACACTTTTTAATGTGATACAAACCTTATCAAAACATATAGGCTTATGGGCTAGGCTACATGAGGTGTGATTTGAAAAATGTGCCCCCCCCCAAAAAAACATGCATGTTTCTTACCTTAAACTGAGCATCATTCACAAGTGATGGGCTAATATTGTCACCATCACAATATTCTTGACTTAATCTTGCATTTACATATATTATTTAGCATGTGTTTGAAATGTATTTTGATTTAGAATAGACTTATCGTGCACCGTCTTGAAACGGGCAGCGAGAAAAAAAAATATTGGACGCTTTTCCTGTGGTCCATTTTCATGCCAGCCTGGTAGGCTATACTCCTGTTGTAAAGAGAAGCAATGGGCTTAATATGGGGGAAGTTGAGAAAGAAATATAGTAGGCCTAGCCTATAGAAAGCTGATGGGATCCTCTTTTTAGTAGAGGCCATCACTGTTTTCTCATGCAATTGCATAGCCTAAAGAAATGTTGAGCAACATGAGCTCATGGGCTCTCATGAAGTGTTTGATTAGATTTTCGATTACATTTGCATTGATGTCAGAGTGATTAGAGGGACAATAGTGTTGAGTACCAGGCAGTTAGCACGTTTGGTAGGCTACTAGTGACCATCAGCAGCATCAGAGCTTGGAGACACCTAATTACCATGACTAAACGGTCATGTGGATTTTGACTGCCGTCATGACTAGTGACCGCCAGTGATGCGATAGTACGGTCACCGTAACAGCCCTAGTTTCACCCCACCCCCACCCCCCACCCACCCTCAGAACAGCCTCAATTCATCGGGGCATGGACTCTACAAGGTGTTGAATGCTTTCCACAGGATGCTGGCCTGTGTTGACTACAATTCTTCCTACAGTTGTCAAGTCGGCTGGATGTCCTTTGGGTGGTGGACCATTCTTGATACACTCGGGAAACTGTTGTGTGGAAAAACCCAGCAGCGTTGCAGTTCTTGGCACAAACTACTACCATAACCCATTCAAAGGCACTTCAAATATTTTTCTTGCCTATTCACCCGCTGAATGGCACACATGCGCAATCCATGTCTCAATTGTCCCAAGACTTAAACCCTTCTTTAACCTGTCTCCTTCCCTTCATCTACACTGATTTTGATTGGATTTGACAAGTGACATCAATAAGGGATTATAGCTTTCACCTGGTCAGTGTATATCATGGAAATAGCCTGTTTCCTCTAATGTTTTGTACACTCAGTGTATATTGAAGGAAAATGTAAGCTCAGCAAAAGGTGATTCATATTTGCTTTATTTTTAAGTCTTCATCTGGGTGCTATATACTGCATGAAGATATACTGTAGGTCATGTACAGGTAACTGCCAAAATAATGGAAACACGAGTAATTGAGGGAAGTATATTGAAAGCAGGTGCTTCTGCACAGGTGTGGTTCCTGAGTTATTTAAGCAATAAACATCCCATCATGCTTAGGGTCATGTGTAAAAATGCTGGGAAGATTATTATATTTGGCTCCCATGGCTATGCCCCCGTAGGGTGATCAATCCTCCATTCACAGGGCACGACTGGTCACTGAATAGTTTGATTAGCATTAAACCCAATTGAACATTTATGGAAGATTCTGGAGCGACGCCCGAGACTGCGTTTTCCACTACCATCAACAAAACACCAAGTGATGGAATTTCTCGTGGAAGAATGGTGTTGCATCCCTCCAATAGAGTTCCAGACACTTGTAGAATCTATGCCATGGTGCATTGAAGTTGTTCTGGCTCGTGGTGGCCCAATGGCCTAAGACACTTTATGTTGGTGTTTCCTTTATTTTTGTCAGTCACTTGTATGATAAACCAGTTTGTTTCTACTAATACACTTTGGAAGACTGTCAAAAATTTCGAATATATTTTTTTAGCGCAGTGTTTTCCACAAGCGCACACGGAGTAGCCCCTATAGAAAAAGTAGCCAGCCAGGATCCCCTGACAAAATGTATCTCTAAAATAAATATTTATTTATTTATTTTACCTTTATTTAACCAGGTAGGCAAGTTGAGAACAAGTTCTCATTTACAATTGCGACCTGGCCAAGATAAAGCAAAGCAGTTCGACAGATAAAACGACACAGAGTTACACATGGAGTAAAAACAAACATACAGTCAATAATGCAGTATAAACAAGTCTATATACAATGTGAGCAAATGAGGTGAGAAGGGAGGTAAAGGCAAAAAAGGCCATGATGGCAAAGTAAATACAATATAGCAAGTAAAATACTGGAATGGTAGTTTTGCAATGGAAGAATGTGCAAAGTAGAAATAAAAAAATAATGGGGTGCAAAGGAGCAAAATAAATAAATAAATAAAAATTAAATACAGTTGGGAAAGAGGTAGTTGTTTGGGCTAAATTTTAGGTGGGCTATGTACAGGTGCAGTAATCTGTGAGCTGCTCTGACAGTTGGTGCTTAAAGCTAGTGAGGGAGATAAGTGTTTCCAGTTTCAGAGATTTTTGTAGTTCGTTCCAGTCATTGGCAGCAGAGAACTGGAAGGAGAGGCGGCCAAAGAAAGAATTGGTCTTGGGGGTGACTAGAGAGATATACCTGCTGGAGCGTGTGCTACAGGTGGGAGATGCTATGGTGACCAGCGAGCTGAGATAAGGGGGGACTTTACCTAGCAGGGTCTTGTAGATGACATGGAGCCAGTGGGTTTGGCGACGAGTATGAAGCGAGGGCCAGCCAACGAGAGCGTACAGGTCGCAATGGTGGGTAGTATATGGGGCTTTGGTGATAAAACGGATTGCACTGTGATAGACTGCATCCAATTTGTTGAGTAGGGTATTGGAGGCTATTTTGTAAATGACATCGCCAAAGTCGAGGATTGGTAGGATGGTCAGTTTTACAAGGGTATGTTTGGCAGCATGAGTGAAGGATGCTTTGTTGCGAAATAGGAAGCCAATTCTAGATTTAACTTTGGATTGGAGATGTTTGATATGGGTCTGGAAGGAGAGTTTACAGTCTAACCAGACACCTAAGTATTTGTAGTTGTCCACGTATTCTAAGTCAGAGCCGTCCAGAGTAGTGATGTTGGACAGGCGGGTAGGTGCAGGTAGCGATCGGTTGAAGAGCATGCATTTAGTTTTACTTGTATTTAAGAGCAATTGGAGGCCACGGAAGGAGAGTTGTATGGCATTGAAGCTTGCCTGGAGGGTTGTTAACACAGTGTCCAAAGAAGGGCCGGAAGTATACAGAATGGTGTCGTCTGCGTAGAGGTGGATCAGGGACTCACCAGCAGCAAGAGCGACCTCATTGATGTATACAGAGAAGAGAGTCGGTCCAAGAATTGAACCCTGTGGCACCCCCATAGAGACTGCCAGAGGTCCGGACAGCAGACCCTCCGACTTGACACACTGAACTCTATCAGAGAAGTAGTTGGTGAACCAGGCGAGGCAATCATTTGAGAAACCAAGGCTGTCGAGTCTGCCGATGAGGATATGGTGATTGACAGAGTCGAAAGCCTTGGCCAGATCAATGAATACGGCTGCACAGTAATGTTTCTTATCGATGGCGGTTAAGATATCGTTTAGGACCTTGAGCGTGGCTGAGGTGCACCCATGACCAGCTCTGAAACCAGATTGCATAGCAGAGAAGGTATGGTGAGATTCGAAATGGTCGGTAATCTGTTTGTTGACTTGGCTTTCGAAGACCTTAGAAAGGCACGGTAGGATAGATATAGGTCTGTAGCAGTTTGGGTCAAGAGTGTCCCCCCCTTTGAAGAGGGGGATGACCGCAGCTGCTTTCCAATCTTTGGGAATCTCAGACGACACGAAAGAGAGGTTGAACAGGCTAGTAATAGGGGTGGCAACAATTTCGGCAGATAATTTTAGAAAGAAAGGGTCCAGATTGTCTAGCCCGGCTGATTTGTAGGGGTCCAGATTTTGCAGCTCTTTCAGAACATCAGCTGAATGGATTTGGGAGAAGGAGAAATGGGGAAGGCTTGGGCGAGTTGCTGTTGGGGGTGCAGTGCTGTTGTCCGGGGTAGGAGTAGCCAGGTGGAAAGCATGGCCAGCCGTAGAAAAATGCTTATTGAAATTCTCAATTATGGTGGATTTATCAGTGGTGACAGTGTTTCCTATCTTCAGTGCAGTGGGCAGCTGGGAGGAGGTGTTCTTATTCTCCATGGACTTTACAGTGTCCCAGAACTTTTTTGAGTTAGTGTTGCAGGAAGCAAATTTCTGCTTGAAAGAGCTAGCCTTGGCTTTTCTAACTGCCTGTGTATAATGATTTCTAGCTTCCCTGAACAGCTGCATATCACGGGGGCTGTTCGATGCTAATGCAGAACGCCATAGGATGTTTTTGTGTTGGTTAAGGGCAGTCAGGTCTGGGGAGAACCAAGGGCTATATCTGTTCCTGGTTCTAAATTTCTTGAATGGGGCATGTTTATTTAAGATGGTTAGGAAGGCATTTTTAAAAAATATCCAGGCATCCTCTACTGACGGGATGAGATCAATATCCTTCCAGGATACCCCGGCCAGGTCGATTAGAAAGGCCTGCTCGCAGAAGTGTTTCAGGGAGCGTTTTACAGTGATGAGTGGAGGTCGTTTGACCGCTGACCCATTACGGATGCAGGCAATGAGGCAGTGATCGCTGAGATCTTGGTTGAAGACAGCAGAGGTGTATTTAGAGGGGAAGTTGGTTAGGATGATATCTATGAGGGTGCCCGTGTTTAAGGTTTTGGGGAGGTACCTGGTAGGTTCATTGATTATTTGTGTGAGATTGAGGGCATCAAGTTTAGATTGTAGGATGGCTGGGGTGTTAAGCATGTTCCAGTTTAGGTCGCCTAGCAGCACGAACTCTGAAGATAGATGGGGGGCAATCAGTTCACATATGGTGTCCAGAGCACAGCTGGGGGCAGAGGGTGGTCTATAGCAGGCGGCAACGGTGAGAGACTTGTTTTTAGAGAGGTGGATTTTTAAAAGTAGAAGTTCAAATTGTTTGGGTACAGACCTGGATAGTAGGACAGAACTCTGCAGGCTATCTTTGCAGTAGATTGCAACACCGCCCCCTTTGGCAGTTCTATCTTGTCTGAAAATGTTGTAGTTTGGAATTAAAACTTCAGAATTTTTGGTGGTCTTCCTAAGCCAGGATTCAGACACAGCTAGAACATCCGGGTTGGCAGAGTGTGCTAAAGCAGTGAATAGAACAAACTTAGGGAGGAGGCTTCTAATGTTAACATGCATGAAACCAAGGCTATTACGGTTACAGAAGTCGTCAAAAGAGAGCGCCTGGGGAATAGGAGTGGAGCTAGGCACTGCAGGGCCTGGATTCACCTCTACATCGCCAGAGGAACATAGGAGGAGTAGAATAAGGGTACGGCTAAAAGCTATGAGAATTGGTCGTCTAGAACGTCTGGAACATAGAGTAAAAGGAGGTTTCTGGGGGCGATAAAATAGCATCAAGGTATAATGTACAGACAAATGTATGGCAGGATGTGAATACAGTGGAGGTAAACCTAGGTATTGAGTGATGAAGAGAGAGATATTGTCTCTAGAAACATCGTTGAAACCAGGAGATGTCATTGCATGTGTGGGTGGTGGAACTAATAGGTTGGATAAGGTATAGTGAGCAGGACTAGAGGCTCTACAGTGAAATAAGCCAATAAACACTAACCAGAACAGAAATGGACAAGACATATTGACATTAAGGATAGGCATGCTTAGTCGAGTGATCAAAAGGGTCCGGTGAGTGGAGAGGTTGGTTGGTGATTTAGACAGCTAGCCAGGGCATCGGTAGCAAGCTAGCATAGGATGGAGGTCTGTTAGCCACCCCTTACGTTCCGTCAGTAGATTAGTGGGGTTCCGTGTGGTAGAGGGGATTAATCCAAATCACACAACAACAACAAAAATAAAAACAATAGATATAGTTATAGAGGCCCAAGAAGAAAAATATAATAATAATAATTAAAAAAATAATTTAAAAAAAAATAATAATAAAAAAATTGTCCGATTGTCTATTCAGATAGCAGCCGGTAAGACAGCTAACGGTTAGCAGGCCGCAGATGGGCGTTCAGGTAACGTCGCGACGGAGGAGCCGGCCGAATAACTCCTTCGGGTAGATAACGTCGGCAGTCCAGTTGTGAAGGCCCGGTGGGGCTCCGCGAAGGCAGTAAAACGGGTCCGGATAGGTGACTGCAGCCCAGGTGTGATTGATGGAACTCAGGAGTGATTGACGGAGCTTGCTAGCTCCGATGGTCACACGGATAGCAGCTAGCTAGCTGTGAGATCCGGGTATGAATGTCCAGGGACATGGAGAGAAAAATTGGTCCGGTATGTTCCGTTCCGAGCCGCGCTGCGCCGTACAGAACTGGCGATAGATTTTCGAGCTAAAGGATAGCTGATGACCACAAACCGTGGTTAGCTGAATATTAACGATTTGCCAGTAAAGGAGCTAACTAGCTTCTGAACTAGCTTCTGGATTAGCTTCTGGCTAGTTTCAGGCTAGCTTCTTGGAGTTTCTGGCTAGCTTCTTGGAGGATTACAGATCTGAGGTAAATAATACTTTTTTATAAATATACATTGGTGAGGCGGGTTGCAGGAGAGTGTTTTGAAGATGAGTTGATGGAAAATAAAAATAAAATGTATGTGAAAAAGTTGTAAATATATATATATACAGGACACGACAAGACGAGGACAAAAGACGTCTGAACTGCTATGCCACCTTGGAGACTCGAATAGAAGAGATGCTCAATTAAGTTCTGGGTCCATACATGTTAAGAGAAGAGAGATCGACATCAGTGAAATCATTTCTGCAAGTGTTTGCAACTCTCTTTGTGAATTACAGTATGTCATTCATTCAAAAAAAAAAACTTGTTTAACAACTGACCCACAGAATTCTTCTTAAAGAATCTTGTAAGAGTCTGCTGACTTCCACATGCTTCCATTTTCTCAGCTATCTGCAATACAGGTAGGAGTGAATGAAGCAGGTGTTAATCATGGACTTGGCTACACAGAAAGCAGTTGTTGACTACTCCATTGTAAACACTGATTAAATCAGTAGACTTATGCCGATTGTACAAATTATTATGAACACCTGATCTTTCCATGACAGACTGACCAGGTTAGTCCAGGTGAAAGCTATGATCCCTTATTAATGCCACTTGTTAAATCCACTACAAGCATTGTAGATGAAGGGTAGGAGACAGGTTAAAGTAGGATTTTTAAGGCTTGAGACATGGATTGTATATGTGTGTCATTCAGAGGGTGAATGGGCAAGAGTTCAACAGTTTCCTGTGTATCAAGAATGGTCCACCATCCAAAGGGCATGCAGACAACTTAACACATGGGACAGCATCCCTGTGGAACGCTTTTGACGCCTTGTAGTCAGTCCATGCCCCGACAAATTGAGGCTGTTCTGAGGAACGGTGTTCCTAATGTTTTGTACACTCCGTGTATAACTACATTGTATGATTTATGCATGACAAGGATATGAGATTGACTTTATTCAGTCAGTGCGACACAATTGCGAATGAATAAAAGTGGCCTTGTTTAATTTAAAGCTGCAGTGTGTGTACAATTTTGGGCGACCTGACCAAATTCACATAGAATTCACATAGAAATGTGTAAAATTGTGAAATATAAAACTCTCATTCTTATTGAAAGCAAGTCTAAGAAGTGGTAGATATTTTCTATGTGCGCTATTTCTGTGCATCCCGTTTTTAAGTTTTGTTTTTGCGTCTTTCAGCTGAAAATATAATATTTTTGGTTACGGAAAATATATTTCACAACGGTTTAGATGGTACAATAATTCTCTGCGCTATACTCGCTTTTTTTTGTCACACATAAACTGAAATAAGGTGAACTATTAGCATTTTTGCAACCAGGAAATGGGGGAGCGATTTCTGCTTAGTGCACCTTTTTAAGTGGAAAAAGAATGCGGCTGAAAATGTGTGTATAGCCGACGTTAGTGGAAAACACTGCTAACAAAGAGCGGTGCGTTAGTTACCTAACTGTAAATAAGTTAATTGTTTCACCTGTTAGTTAGCTAGCTTACTAAAACAAATAGCATTTTTTCCTACACTATTTTGCTAGATACTGTAACCCTGTCCTAACACTGTCAGATACCTTGTTTTCATTTTTTCACCCCCAAAATCTTGGCCTCTTTAGCCTGGTAAAGTTGTTTTTGTTTTTCTGTATCATTTATCAGGCAGTGGCGATGGAGGCCTTGACTCTGGAGCAACAGCTATCCCAGTATGCTTTCTTTAGCCAGCTGACAGTTCAGGCCCAGGCTCAAGTGCTCAATGACCTGCAGCAGCAGGCCCTGCCCCAGGGCATCAGGCTGATCACCCTGGCCACCACCACTGCCCCAACAGCCACCCAGTCCTCCCCGGACAGCCAGATCCAGACGCCCGCAAGCATCAACGTCAACTCGGTGAGTCTGTTGAATTGAGTTTCCTGCTTGTCAGTACCTTGACTGTTGATAACTTCCTTACTCATACCCAGTGAAATTCTAGCTTCTACAAAGTTTGGTTCACTTCAGTAATGGCTGATTTGCTTTTAGTTTTTGTGTTTTTTCATTGGGAGGGAACTGGTCTGCGGATAGATGGTGTAGTAGTAGTTGCTTAAGACCAAGCCCACCCCAGACTGTCCTTGGGACTTTCTCTGTGTGCTCTTGCTAGTGTTTAGAAATTCTGCACCGGTTAACACTCTTCCCTCCAACAGTACCGCAATCAGACAGGCTCTCCGGCCAATCAGTCTCCAACCTCCCCAGTCTCCAATCAAGGCTTCTCCCCGGGCTTCTCCCCTGGCGGCTCGCCTCAAGTAAGGGCGAAACCACCAAGCTGCCTTGTTGGGGGAGGGTTTTTTGCCTGGAATTGGCTGTAATTGGTCCAGCTGCTACTCATCCCAGCCTCTCGCTCCCATCCATGGTGTCAGCAATCCCACCCCCATTTCCTCTCCTCCAGACCACTGCTCGATGTCTGCTTATCATATTGCCTCAGGTCTTTGAGTGTTGTCGCATAGCAGCTTTTTGTGTTTTTGCTTGAACCAAATGTACACAACATGGCCAAAAGTATGTGGACACCCCTTCAAATTAGTAAATTCGGGCTATTTCGGCCACATTCGTTGCTGACGAGTGTATAATATTGACCACACAGCCATGCAATCTCCATAGACAAACATTGGAAGTAAAATGGCCTTACTGAAAATGGCCTTACTGATCATAGGATCCCACCTTTCTAACAAGTCAGTTCATCAAAATTCTACCCTGCTAGAGCTGCCCCAGTCAACTGCAAGTGCTTTTATTGTGAAGTGGAAACGTCTATGAGCAACAACTGCTCAGCTGTCATGCTTTACCATCTGGCAGTCCGACGGACAAATCTGCATTTTGCAGATGCCATGAGACCTCCCCGAATGCATAGTTCCAACTGTAAAGTTTGGCGGAGGAGGAATAATGGTCTGTGGCTGTTTTTAATTGTTCAGGCTAGGCCCCTTAGTTCCAGTGTCGGGAAATCTTAACGCTACAGCAAACAGTGACATTCTGTGCTTCAAAATTTGTGGCAACAGTTTGGGGAAGGTCCTTTCCTGTTTCAGCATGACAATGCCCCCATGCTCAAAGCGAGGTCCATACAGAAATGGTTTGTTGAGATCGGTGTGGAAGAACTTGACTGTCGGCGGCAACTCCATATTAATGCCCATTGATTTTTGGAATGAGATGTTCGACGAACAGCTGTGCACATACTTTTAGCCATGTAGTGTATGTCTTGTGAATATGTAGCACCTACCTGGAACCTTAATTATGATTAATTTTAGTTTTGGATAGTCCAACCTGTTTGTAGCAGCTTTGGTTGTCTCCTGTTGACATGATTCATTTTTGGGGAAATATCCTGTTAACAAGGCTGTTTCAGGTGTGAGAAATGGGTTTAACTCTTTCTATACTGAACAAAAATATAAACGCAACATGTAAAGTGTTGGTCATGTTTCATGAGCTGAAATAAGATGCCAGATATGTTCCATATGCACAAAAAGCTTTTCTCTCAAATTTTGTGCACAAATTTGTTTTATATCCCTGTTAGTGTGCATTTCTCCTTTGCCAAGATGATCCATCCCCCTGACAGGTGTGGCATATCATGAAGCTGATTAAACAGCATGATCGTTTCACAGGTGCAACTTGTGCTGGGGACAAAGGGCCAATCCAAAATGTGCAGTTTTGTCACACAACACAATGCCACAGATGTCTCAAATTTTGAGGGAGTGTGCAATTGGCATGCTGACTGCAGGAATGTCCACCAAAGCTGTTGCCAGAGAATTTAATGTTAATTTCTCTACCATAAGCCGCCTCCAATGTCGTTTTAGAGAATTTGGCAGTACGTTCAACCGGCATCACAACTACAACAACCATGCTAGCCCAGGACCTCCACATCTGGCTTCTTCACCTGTGGGATTATCTGAGACCAGCCACCCAAATAGCTGATAGAAATAATCCTCAGTTTTGTCTGTAATGAAGTCCCTTTGAAGTCCTTATTGGCTGGGCCTGGCTCCCCAGTGGGTGGGCCTATGCTCTCCCAGGCTCACCCATGGCTGTGCCCCTGCCCAGTCATGTGAAATCTATTATATTAGCGCCTAATTTATGTATTTCAATTGACTGATTTCCTTATGATCTGTCACTCAGTAAATAGTTCATTGTTGCATATTGCGTTTTATATTTTTGTTCTGTTTGCTGCTGTTCCTGTGAAAGATCCTACCTTCACATATATTATAGCTGGCTACAGTAATGTGATCTTCCTTGGGAAAGTAGCTTTATATACTGTATGTTCTACTTATTGTTGTTTTTTTATATTTCTGAATTCCAAAATTTGTTTTGTTATATTGCCAAACTTTAGCAAGTAATTATGCTTAAAAAGTGGATACGTCACAACTTTTGTCAAATGTAAGTATTAGTGGCACAAGTCCGTTTTAAAGGCATGAAACCGTGTTACTAGCAACGAATTAACTTCACCCCAAAGTTAGCCTAGCTAGCTAGCAAAGGTCACTTGCATTTATTTGCAGTCACTTTGCTAATAGCTACCGCTCCAGCACTGTTTTGCTAGCTCATCCCTCTAAAAATGACAAGATGGCTCATTCTGCAGTTATATTGTGATATTTCTCTTTTCTAAACAAGGCCTATTGCTCTTGATTTTTATAATGTTATTGTTCAGCTGTATCAAATCTTACTGCTGAAACATTTATGTGGATGTGGCTCTTATGAATCATGCATTCTATGGTTCATTTTTAAAACATGGTCTGAATAGGCATAATAAAGTGTTGTCAGATGCTAGTGTCTGTGCATTCATTAACAGCCATTTGTTAACGGTGCTTGAATTGACTAGCTTGTGGATTGCCTCATGCTTGTGCTTTTTTGTGATGTTTCATGACTACTGTTCCCTTATATCCCTCAGATACCCAAGAAGAAGGTTGTACTGATTAGCTGTAGGCCTATTAGTTTCCATAACCCATTTAATTTGACTCTAATCAGTGGTCAAATGTCTCTTTCAGCACATTCCGGTGGTGGGCAGTATATTTGGGGATTCGTTCTACGATCCGCAGCTAGCATCTCGGCAGACCAATGCTCTCTCCCACCAGGTGACTTAACCCACATCAAACTAGGACATGAATTTCACTGTCTCTATTGTCACTGCAACTCTTTTCCCCCTAAATGTATCCATATTAGAAATTGTGCCTGATCTCTGTATTCTATTACCTAACTTTACTTATTAAATGTGTATTTTTTTCACTTGCCTAGCTCGAGCAGTTCAATATGATTGAAAACCCCATCAGCTCCAATAGCCTATACAGCCAATGCTCCACCCTCAACTACACACAAGCAGCTATGATGGGTCTTACAGGGAGCAGCCTGCATGACTCCCAGCAGTTGGGCTACAGTAGCCATGGCAACATCCCTAACATCATTCTCACAGGTACTGAGCAGCAGCTGAGCCAATTAGCAAGCCTGTCATGTAATTTAACGTAGTCTAGGCTCTGTACACACCTAATAAAGGGATTAATTAATCCTGGCTTGATTATAGTCAATTGTTTTATGAAGGTTGGCCAGTATAAGGAAAACAAGTATTTTGTTTAAGTGAATTGTATTTCGTTTTTCTCTTGTTATAGATTCTTTTGAGTGAAGACTATTACTTAAATAATATTGGTAGTTATCTAGCAGCTGCTTTCATTTACAAATGTCAAATGTTTTCCCAAATGTTGCATTTTAGTCACAGGTGAGTCTCCACCCAGCCTCTCTAAGGAGTTAACCAACTCACTGGCTGGTGTTGGAGATGTCAGTTTCGATGCGGACTCTCCCTTCCCATTGGACGAGCTGAAGATCGACCCTCTCACCCTGGATGGACTGCACATGCTCAATGACCCCGACATGGTTCTGGCTGACCCTGCCACTGAGGACACGTTCAGGATGGACAGGTTGTAATGCAGAATACTGGCTGTGGCCAACAACAAAAAATAACCCTGGTAAGAAAGGGAAACGAGGCATGGTGGGGGTGAATCATCTCCCCAGTTTCATGGCCATTCAGCTATCTGATCTCACCCTCAAGTCCTTTCAAATAATATGCCATCAAAAACCATTGTAGAGAAGGACATGCAATGACTTGTTGGGTTTGGGAAGGGCATTGCTGTCATTTCCAATGAGATTGTTGGTTGGTCAGAGCTTTGCTAGCCTGCTGCGTTTTATTTATTTATATATATATATATATACACACATACACATATAGTTAAAGTCGGAAGTTTACATACACTTGGGTTGGAGTCATTAAAACTCGTTTTTCAACCATTCCACACATTTCTTGTTAACAAACTATAGTTTTGGCAAGTCGGTTAGGACATCTACTTTGTGCATGACACAATTTTTCCAACAATTGTTTACAGACAGATTATTTAACTTATAATTCACTGTATCACAATTCCAGTGGGTCAGAAGTTTACATACACTAATTTGACTGTGGCTTTAAACAGCTTGGAAAATTCCAGAAAAAGATGTCATGGCTTTAGAAGCTTCTGATAGGCTAATCGACATAATTTGAGTCAATTGTAGGTGTACCTGTGGATGTATTTCAAGGTCTACCTTCAAACTCAGTGCCTCTTTGTTTGACCATGGGCAAATCAAAAGAAATCAGCCAAGACCTCAGAAATAAAATTGTAAACCTCCACAAGTCTGGTTCATCCTTGGGAGGGATTTCCAAACGCCTGAAGGTACCACGTTCATCTGTACAAACAAAAGTACGCAAGTATAAACAAAATGGAACCACGCAGCTGTCATACTGCTCAGGAAGGAGACGCATTCTGTCTCCTGGAGATGAATGTACTTTGGTGCGAAAAGTGCAAATCAATCCCAGAACAACAGCAAAGGACCTTGTGAAGATGCTGGAGGAAACGGGTACAAAGTGTATATATAGCCACAGTAAAACGAGTCCTATATGGACATAACCTGAAAGGCCGCTCAGCAAGGAAGAAGCCACTGCTCAAACTGCCATAAAAAAGCCAGACTACGGTTTGCAACTGCACATGGGGACAGAGATTGTACTTTGTGGAGAAATATCCTCTGGTCTGATGAAAGAAAAATGGAACTGTTTGGCCATAATGACCATCGTTATGTTTGGAGGGAAAAGGGGGAGGCTTGCAAGCCGAAGTACACAAACCCAACCAACCGTAAAGCACATGGGGTGGCAGCGTCATGTTGTGGGGGTGCTTTGCTGCAGGAGGGACGGGTGCACTTCACAAAATAGATGGTATCATGAGGGAGGACAATTATGTGGATATATTGAAGCAACATCTCAAGACATCAGTCAGGAAGTTAAAGCTTGGACGCAGATGGGTCTTCCAAATGGACAATGACCCCAAGCATACTTCCAAAATCACTTATGACAACAAAGTCAAGGTATTGGAGTGGCCATCACAAATCCCTGACCTCAATCCCATAGAAAATGTGTGGGCAGAGCTGAAAAAGCATGTGCGAGCAAGGAAGCCAACAAACCTGACTCAGTTACACCAACTCTGTCAGGAGGAATGGGCCAAAATTCACCCAACTTATTGTGGGAAGCTTGTGGAAGGCTACTCTGAACGTTTGACCCAAGTTAAACAATGTAATGGCAATGCTACCAAGTGCTAATTGAGTGTATGTAAACTTCTGACCCACTGGGAATGTGATGAAAGAAATAAAAGCTCTCTACTATTATTCTGACATTTCACATTCTTAAATAAAGTGGTAATCCTAACTGACCTAAAACAGGGAATTTTTACTAGCATCATTAAATGTCAGGAATTGTGAAAAACTGAGTTTAAATGTATTTGGCTCAGGTGTATGTAAACTTCCCACTTCAATTGTACATATCTTATTACTTATATCCCACCGTGTCACAGTTGAACAGATTTTATCTCCTTCTGATTTTATTACATTTCCATTTTTATTTTTTTATTTTTTACAAATACATTTTGTGATTTGAAAAGCAAAAAGCCAATAGGAAGGTGAGCTGCACCGTATCTTTCATGAATACTGTGTACAATATTATGTGCAACATCCAAGTTATTTTTACCCTATTATTGAAATGGATTCTTTTCCTACCCACTATAACAGCTTTATACTTCACACTCAAAGCTTTATTTTTATTGACAACCGAATGTTAATATTTGCGTTTATGTATGTTGTATCTTGAAATATGTATTTATTGAAATGTTTATTCATTTAGTTTTAATGTCTTTTTAAAACTTATGTTTCATATTCAAAATGTGTTTTGAGTTCGATACCAACATTGCTCTGTTGTAGTCATGTTGTACATACTGCACTGATGTAATTTATTCATTTTTAACCTACATACTGTATTTATTAAGCTACTCTGTTAACTTAAGGAGTACAAATCCTCCCCATATTTGCTCATAAGCTCTAACGAGTGCCAGTTGCTAAGACCGCTTGCTAGATAGAATTAGCTGCGGCCTCTCACAATATAGCATAGGATCTGCAGGTCTTTTTATCACTTACATGGGCTAGAAATTGTTGGGTTTTGTCTTGTGCCAACTCTGTTGTTTTTAAGTTTGTCATAATTAATGGGAAACATGCACAACAGATCCTTGCATTTAGCAGCTGATAAGGTGAAGCAAATGTGACAATGAAAACACTAAAGGCAAATTCCGAAACAAGATGGCCATAATTTTGCTTTGCGTGTTAAATGGATATCCAGATTGAATGCCTCCTGAAAATCTGAAGGATACAAACTCCTCAGAAACCTATTGAACTTGTCACTGTGAGATCACCTGATTTTGCCTTACATATTGAGTGTTATACTGTTTAAGTCTTAACTAATGTGACAATGTATTTTCTTAACTTCTCGTAAGATTTTCTTGTACTTGAGAGGACTTTTAACTCCTAGTCAGTGACCATATTTGTTATGTAGTGTAAAGTTTGACAAATCACTGTACTGTATTTTTTACTGGTACACTTTCTAGCCAAATTCTTGATGATTTTGTAAAAAGAAAATCAAACGCTGGATTCAAATTTGTGATGGAGAGTGCAAATATGGGTAGGGTTTCTGCTTCTTTAAGGGGAAACTGTGCATGTTTGTCAATCATTTTGTGCTCCTTAACCCAGATTTTGGTAGAAAATTGTATGAAACAATTACAATATTACTAATGTATTATATTTGGTTATTCCCTCCAGATTAGGGCTGGTAGAAAACAAGCTGAACATTCAGTTTTATGCACCCAGTGAAATTAGTCCCAAAAGACATGTAGAACGTCACAAAAGTGGTTAAAATTGACGAAGAGATTTTGTCCATACACCAATTTGTAGAGCTGAAATGCTTCTTGCTTTTTATTTTACTCTTATCTTTCCCTCCGATTCATATTCAAACATTTTTGTTTTGAAAACTAATAGAGTGGTTGGAAGTAAGTCACTAGATTGGAAGTTGGTTAAATTGGACGCTCTACGGGCTGAGATCGTTTTCATACTCAAGGCGTCGTGTCAACTGTTTATTTGTTTGAAGAACACTATCCAACTTATTTTTCAGTTCACCTTTGAAATGTTGATAGCTGTGTGGGATCATGTTTCTATTGTACAATGTATTATGTGTGTGTGTGTGTGTGTGTGTGTGTGTATACAGAAAACATAAATATGTTAATTTAATTTACCAATGTGGGAAGAGGCATATTGCCACAAATATAATGTAAATATAACAAAAAAAGGAATTAAGTAAAAAGGAAACAGTTGGTTTACTTCATACCTCAAAGAAATATTGTTCTTGCAGACACAATTTTAAGGGTTCATGTTCATTTTATTCTTCATTGCCTGTTGACTTGTTTATTAATCACAGACTGTTTGGCTTTAAGATTTGTGATTCCTATGCAAATCAGAATAAAACATCTGACCATTGCATTAGAATAGGAAATAGATATAGATGATACTGTGTGTGTGAGATATATATATATATATATCACACAAAAAACTTCACTTTGGGCCAAACTGCAATACGCATGCATGATACTTACAGTGCCATTCAGATTATCTGCAAACAAATGCTTGTTCATTTTTCCTTGTCAAGACAATTTTTTTGGTACATCCTGTACTGTACATAGGCTATAGCTGAAACAAATCGAATGCATGACAAAAATGAAAGAGAACCTCAGAAAAAGGCCTTAATTTGCTAAGCAGGATGATTTAAATCATGCTCTACAATGTAAAACAGTGACACGCCCAGTCAAAAAGGATGTATGTCAATTGTTCCTAATGATTCACTTAAACAATTTACTTTTCAGAGGACTGTGTTACCTCCATTTCTGCATAATGCTAGCTCATTGCTGAAATAAGAATGTATTTGTGTAACATAGTCTTGGAATGTGTCTGTTTCACTGATTGACATGAACCAAAAGCATTTTCATTGAGTCCCTTTTCTCACCATCTACTTCTTATTCAGTTGAATTGGCTGTTACTTGCTTTAGTGTCTAGTTCTTCACTGTAGCACCTCACTGTGTGCGAGTCAAATTGTCAGTTGTTCCTATAATGCAAACCTATTGAAAATCCCGTTTTCATAACACATCAGATGCCAATTGATCTGTAGACTGTCTGAGATTTCAGACCTCGAAGTTGTCTATAACGTTGAGATTAATCTTTTTTTTTTTTTAAGCGGGTTCATGAGTTTGTGAGAACTTCCGTCAAAGTCGGAATCGACTTTGAATTTCCTGATCCAGAAAGAGTTATAGCCTAATCAAAAACAATGGCAACAAATCCTCCAAGTCTAACCGGCTTCCTTGCAGGTAACTCAACTCATATCCTGAACTTGTAAATGCACATCCTTGTCACGCTCTCCAGAAGGATCACATCAACATGATATGTGTGGATAAAAGCCCAATAGTTGATGTGATTTATAGCATGTATGCTGTAATTAGTTTGATGCACTGATACACTTCCTGTCATCAAATGACAGACCCAATTACTGGGCTTCAAGTGTAAACTGAGAGCCAAAGACTGCAACCATGATTGAATAAGAGAGTACGCATTGTTTCCATTCATTTAAGACTGAAGCGTACCCTGAATATCTGGATCTACAGAACATAAGGCCAGGGGCATGGACTCATTTTGACGTAAGACCACTTTTGAAATATAGAAACTTCTGTTGATTTTGGAGTGAACTGACACTTTTTAATGATCTGGCAAGAGTCATAACAGTTTCACGAGCTACTTAAAAATGGAACTTATACAGCTGCGATCAAATATATTGGCACCCTTGAATGATTCCATTTATTCTCATCAGCTGAAATTGAAGAAAACAACTGTTGGCGTTAACGAGTGTTTTTGATTTAAAGCTGCATGGGACCAAGAAACGAAACATCCAAACTGAAATTAAGATTTATTACATAAATGTAAAAAATGGCTTGACTAAATTATTTAAAATTGAAATTAGTTTGTTTGGAGGAAAGTGATTCTTGTCATGGTTGTAATTTAAGTTCCAGGTGCCTCAGGGTAAAAAAGAAATAACATTCAACCAGTTTTTTTTTTAAAGAGAACAGAACCTTCTGCTCCATTGTGAAGTGCAAGGGTGCCAATATATTCGACTGCAACTGTACTCCGTATTGGCAGTAAAACTTGACTTGACGGTCGAGAGCTTACTGTCAGTTGCATGGCATGACTGATGTTATAAGTGGTCCCTATTGTTGATGCTGGTTTATTGCAAATGATTCAACATTATCTTGTTGACTTCAGCAATATGAACTATGGCTAGTTAGCTAACCTAAATTGAGGCATGTGCCATCATGACTGCCGAATCAAGTCTAAACTGATATCATTTACTGTGACTGCATAAGACATGTTTTAAGTAAGGTTTATGACACGTTTTTATGTTGTATGTGTTCTTATTCTGTTGCTTTTTCACTTTATTTGTGGCCAACTGCCTTGTGAATGTGAACAGTGACTGTTCTGTCAATGCTGACTGTTGTACCCTAGAAAGAATATTATCTTCTTTTTTTTAAAGCCTGTAACAGTGTGGAAGCGTATTCCTTATTTTGTAATGCAAAACCAGAAAGGGCTTATTCCAATGCAGCTTGTTTTCCATGTTAAAAAAGGAATAGCACTCAATGTATATGTATTTGTCAATAGATATACCATACTGCTCTGCATATGCATGGGAAATGGCAATCAAATACGGTGATGTGGACTCCTGTTTTGACAGTAATTATTACAATACACTGACTGAGGTGAGCATGAAAGGAATTCAGCCTTGTGGGAATTGGTGAGCAGTATCTTGATTCTCACTACGCTTACTGTCACTTCCAGAGTACCTGTCCCCATACATTCTCTCAACTAAAGGTGAATGAAAGGGATAATTATATTTTCTGTCCCATAATTTGAAATGGATTAATATTAATCTACATCATTTCCTCCTGTAGAACTGTGCAGTTGAAGTTGGGTACCCTAAAATGCCACTTTTGGCAAGTATTTCCAATTCATAATGTAAAGAAAATCTCTCTTATAGGGAATTCCCTGGTCAGCTTTAAGTGGGTATCACATATTTTAACTATTGTCCTGTAAATCATATTCTGAGATGTATAGTAATTATTTGTTTCTATGTGAAACTCCTTTTATGTGACCCCTTTGTAAGATAAACTGAATGTGGGAGGCATTTCTTCTCTGTACATAGTCTCAATTTTGCAGAATATATAAATGAAAAATGTCATTTCACCAAGGTTTACTAAGTGTGGACATGCATGACGTTTGAACTATTCTATATTTTGTTGTCCTTGTTATGTTGTTTATATTTTGTAATCTGTATTTCTGTATGTGTTTTTAAAAGATAATTTTGAATACCTGTTTTGTGATTTTCAGTCCCAAACTTTTGATCAGTACTCAAAGCAGTTTCTCATGTCTTCAGTTTCTGTCTAGTCAGTAGTGAGGAGAAAGTGTAAACCCGTTTTGACCTAAAGGTAAGTCCTATATATTCAGTATATGCTAAAGCAAAATAACAGTTGTGGTTCACAATTTTATTAATTGATCACATGCAATCTAATGCATAGCCCCCCCTCCCCCCAACAACAAAAAGTTAGTCCGCTCACAATGTAATACACATTTTCTGTCCACACCCTGATTATTCAAAACACACACAACTATCCTCACATTTCTATATTGTTGACAGAGTAGTAGTAGACATAAAGAAAAGTCCCCTGAGAACTGGAATTATTGGGGAGCAAATGTCACTGGAAAATGTTGTCATTGCTGGTGGTGACCAATATGGCAGCCTCTATTTTGCTGAGTCACATCTCACAGGGTCCTTAAAAAAAAAAAAATTCAATATGGGCCCAATTCCGACCCGAGTTAAGCGTGCTTAAATGGAACGTAGTAATTCCATTTTTATGCACTTTTCTCTATGCTTATTCTGACCTTGAACTTAAGCATGAGAATAGCATGCTGTTCACCTGCTATTTGTTTTGGGTGGAGATCAAATAAATGATGGTGTGTCAACAGACGCTGTATTCTGACCTTGACTTAATTCCCTAATAATTCTTCCACCTTTTACATATGAGGAAAAAATGAATAAGGTCTAGCGAACCTACCGGTTTCAAGTGGAAAAAGCATTACTTTATTTTTTCCAATAGAAATTACACCATTCTCCATGCACTGTCATTTAGAACTTGATAAGCGCTAGTTAAATGTGTAATCTGTCTGGATAAGGAAACTATAAATTACACTTGTTTTAGATATATTTTACCTTCCAATTGCTGGAGACAAATGTGAAACCAGTCATATATGGCTTCAAACTGAAGCATATCAACTTTCCCAAAGTAAAGTTCATGAAAGGCCGTGCTATTATGCAGAATTTAAATTGCACAGCCTTTTAACTCTCATAGCTGAGCACTCGGATGTCTTAATTATAGGCTACCACGACTTTGTTTCCTATTTCTGTCATGTTAAATATTAGCCACTATCAGTATCGACCGTCAGTAGGCTTAATAACACACATATTCAACTGCCAGTTTACTGTTAGTTCCCTTCAGTTGGTATAGCATACATTATCATTCCATTTAATTACATCGTTTTGTTTACCTGCATTTGCTTCCTCTGTAAACGCTGTCATGGCCATGTGGTTGTTGCTGAGAGGATCATTAGTAACAGTTAGGCCAATTAAATCGTTATGGAGCGGAGTGCAGACCAGGCATTAACAGTTTGAAGCCTACGCATGGCGCAATACTCGGCTGTCATCACACAGTACCATGGCTAGTGCAGGCAACAGACGAGGGTAATGTCTACTATTGTACACTATTCTCCCTATTATAATTCTATGTACACTAATCTTCCAACATTACCATGGGTTAAATAGCAATGTGGCAATTTTCTGAATGAATCAAACCACTGTCTTCTTTTCCGCATAAAGGCTCTCCAAACCTGTTTTTATGATTTCATAAATACTTTCCTAACCCTAAATAATCTACAAGATCAGAGTATTTTTTGAATCTACCAAATGGTGCTGAAACAGAGAATGATATGCATATATTTAGATGGCTTTCTTTCATTGATCACTAATATTCAATATATTCTATTGAGTCTGTCAACTAAATACTAACTAAAAGTTACACCATATTTAAAGAGATGGCTTAAGATATATGCACTGAAAACCCTATTGAATGACAAGGGAAGCATGCCTGCAAAGCCCTTTACGTACATTCATAAGGTAAGTCTGAATACTAACTACTGAAAAGTGTGTATGAAAGGTGTGCATAAAGGCATTTCTTAAGTCCAAATCGGGCCCTATATAGCCTTTAATCAAAAGTAGTGCACTATATAGGAGATAGGGTGCCATTACAGACACAACCATGCACTGTTCAGCTGGGAGCCATGCGTTCCAGAATGTGGGGGTGTAGATGGAATGTCCTCCCAGTCTTCGTTTGGGCAGAGGTGTGTGCATGCTGTATTAGAACTGTAGCTGAACGGGTTGGACTTGGTATGAGTCAAAGTCCTCGAGGGTTGTATCTAAAGGGAGAGGGAGAGATGATAAGTCTATATGGAATCCTTGCATGGCAATAGGCTTACCTAAATGAGTCGTGTAAATTAGTTGGTGTCTGTAAAGTACATCCAAATGTCTACAATACAATACCAATCATCCAACGGACCAATACAATTAAGACTCAGACTTCTCTCTCTAAAGCCTCAAACTAGTCGTATGTGTACCGAGTGGTCATTTAAATGCAGTCTACTGTATATACTCTATGCCTTCAGAAAGTATTCATACCCCTTGACTTATTCCACATTTTGTTTTTCAAAATAGATTAGATTTTTTTCTCTCAGCAAATTTAGTGAAAATTAAATACAGAAATATCCCACTTAAATATTTACACCCTGTTGATATGACACTACAAATTGAGTTCAGGTGCATCTAATTTCCATACACCATCACTGATGTCACTACAACTTGATTGGAGTCCTCCCATGGCCAATTCAAGTGTTTGGACATGATTTAGAAAGAAACACACTTGTCTATATAAAAAGGTCCCACAGTTTACAGTGCATGTCAGAGCAGAAACTATAACATGACAGCTAAGGAACTGTCTGCATATCTCCAAGATGAGGCATATACTGTATCTGGAGAAGGGTATGAAACTATTTCTAGAGTGTTGACAGTTTTCTAAAGCACAGTGGTCTCCATATGGAACTACCCAGACTGCCTAGAGCTGGCCATCTGACCAAACTCAGCAACTGGGCAAGAAGGACCTTGGTCAGGGAGGTGACCAAGAACCCAATGACTACTCTGAAAGAACTAGAGTTCCTTGGCTGAGATGGGAGAACCTGCCAGAAGAGAGCCAATCTGGACTTCATGGGAGACTGGCCAGACGGAAGCCACACATGACAGCATGCCTGGATCTTGCATAAAGGCACATGAAAGAGATCATAATTCAAAAGATTCTGTGGTCTGATGAAACAAATTTCTTTGGCCTGAATGCAAAGTGCCATGTTTGGAGAACCAGGCAAAGCTCATAACCCATCTAACACCATCCCTACCGTGAAGCATGGTGGTGGCAGCATCATGCTATGGGGATGCCTTTCAACGGCAGGGACTGGGAGATTGGTAAGGATTGACGGAACAGTGAGTGGAGCGAAATACAGGCAAATCCTTAATGAGAACCCACTTCAGACAGTGGAGGCTCCTCAGAGGAGGACCACAGCACTCTAGGGTAGCCTACAGCACTCTAGGGTAGCATCATGGTGTAGTCGGAAGACAGGTAATGTCCATCCTCCTCTGGGTACATTGACTTCAATACAAAACCTAGGTGGTTCTCACCCCCTTCCATAGACTTACACCATAATTATGTCAACTTCCAGAGGACGTCCTCTAACCTATCAGAGCTCTTATGGCATGAATTGACATGTTGTCCACCCAATCAAAGGATCAGTGAATAAATCTATACTGAAAAAATTTGTAAATGCAACAATTTCAACGATTTTACTGAGTTACAGGTCATATAGGCAAAACCAGTCCATTTAAATAAATGCATTAGGCTCTAATTTATGGATTTCACATGTATGGGCAGGGGCGCAGCCATGGGTGGGCCTGGGAGGGCATATACCAAACCACCTGGGAGACAGGCCCACTTACTGGGGAGTCAGACCCAGCCAATCAGAATGAGTTTTTCCCCACAAAAGTTATTTTTTCATTCAGACAGAAATACTCATCAGCTGTCCAGGTGGCTGGTCTCAGACGAGTCCGCAGGTGAAGAAGCCGGGTGTAGAGGTCCTGGGCTGGCGTGGTTACACGGGCTCTGTGGTTGTGAGGCCGGTTGGGCATACTGCCTAATTCTCTATAACTAACATTCAATTAACATTCAATTCTCTGGCAACAGCTCTAGTGGACATTCCTGCAGTCATATAGAGTGGCCTTTTATTGTCCCCAGCACAAGGTGCACCTGTGTAATGATCATGCTGTTTAATCATCAGCTTCTTGATATGCCACACTTGTCAGGTAGATGGATTATCTTGGCAAAAGAAAAATGCTCACTAACAGGGATGGAAAGAGAAATTGAGAAATAAGCTTTTTGTTCATATGGAACATTTTTAGGATATTTTATTTCAGTTCATGGGACAAACACTACATGTTGCATTTATATTTTTGTTCAGTATAGTACTGAAAACGTAAACTACAGCTAGCTAGCAAAAATGAAAGAGAAGCGAGAGCGAGAAGTAGCTATCTTTCTGTCTTCGGTTGCAACACTCACTACCAAGTTAAAAACTGCCTCTGGAAGCAACGTCTGCCAAAGAACTGTTCGTCGGGAGCTTTATGAAATAGGTTTCCATGGCCGAGCAGCCGCACACAAGCCTAAGAACACCATAAGCAATGCCAAGTGTCGGCTGGAGTAGTGTACAGCTCGCCGCCATTGGATTCTGGAGCAGGGGAAATGCGTTCTCTGGGGTGATGAATCACGCTTCACCATCTGGCAGTCCGGCGGATGAATCTGGGAAAACGCTACCTGCCCCAATGCATATTGCCAGCTGTAAAGTTTGATGGAGGAATAATGGTCTGGGGCTGTTTTTCATGGTTTGGGCCCCTTAGTTCCAGTGAAGGGAAATCTTAACGCTACATTGTATTCGATTCTGAGCTTTCAACTTTGTTGTGATAGTTTGGGGAAGGTCCTTTCCTGTTTCAGCATGCCCCCTTGTGCAAAGTGACGTCCATACAGAAATGGTTTGTCGAGATGGGTGTGGAAGACAGCTGATGTGTTGTGAAGTCAAAAAGTGAGAGGTGGAGTGCGCATAGATGTGAGAAGGAATTATCCAACAATCAAAGGGGTCAACTGTGTTTGCATGATCAGGGGTGTATTCATTCTGCCGATTCTTAAATGGCAAGAAACGGGGATAAACATCAGTGGTGTAAAGTACCACTTAAGTCGTTTTTTGGGGTATCTGTACTTCACTTTACTATTAATATTTTTGACAACTTTTACTTTTACTTCACTACATTCCTAAAGAAAATTGCACTTTTTACTCCATACATTTTCCCCGACACCCAAAAGTACTTGTTACATTTTGAATGCTCAACAGGGCAGGAAAATGGTACGATTCATTCACTTATCAAGAGAACATTCATGGTCATCCCTACTGCTTCTGATCTGGCAGACTCATTAAACACAAATGCTGTGTTTGTAAATTATGTCTGAGTGTTGGAGTGTGCCCCTGGCTATCCGTCTATAAAATAAGGAATCTTTTATTATTTATACTTTTACTGTTGAAACTTAAGTACATTTTAGCAATTCTATTTACTTTAGATACTTAAGTATATTTAAAACCAAATACATTTAGACTTTTACCTAAGTAGTAATTTACTGGGTGACTTTCACTTTTACTTGAGTCATTTCCTATTAAGGTATCTTTACTTTTACTCAAATATGACAATTGAGTACTTTTGCCACCGCTGATAACCATACCTGAATTTGTCCAATAGAAACTATCGTTTGCATCTTTTGGACTAATGATTACACCCTAGATCAGCTAGATGCAGGCAAGATTGTGCGAGGCAGTATTGAAGTTGTCAATGTCTGTCACCTTGATTACTCAAACTTCTCTCCACCTGTGCACCTACAGTGGGGCAAAAAAGTATTTAGTCAGCCACCAATTGTGCAAGTTCTCCCACTTAAAAAGATTAGAGAGACCTGTGATTTTCATCATAGGTACACTTCAACTATGACAGACAAAATGAGAAGAAAAAAATCCAGAAAATCACATTGTAAGATTTTTAATGAATTTATTGGCAAATTATGGTGGAAAATAAGTATTTGGTCACCTACAAACAAGCAAGATTTCTGGCTCTCACAGACCTGTAACTTCTTCTTTAAGAGGCTCCTCTGTCCCCCACTCGTTACCTGTATTAATGGCACCTGTTTGAACTTGTTATCAGTATAAATGACACCTGTCCACAACCTCAAACAGTCACACTCCAAACTCCACTATGGCCAAGACCAAAGAGCTGTCAAAGGACACCAGAAACAAACTGTAGACCTGCACTAGGCTGGAAAGACTGAATCTGCAATAGGTAAGCAGCTTGGTTTGAAGAAATCAACTGTGGGAGCAATTATTAGGAAATGGAAGACATACAAGACCACTGATAATCTCCCTCGATCTGGGGCTCCACGCAAGATCTCACCCCGTGGGGTCAAAATGATCACAAGAACGATGAGCAAAAATCCCAGAACCACACGGGGAGACCTAGTGAATGACCTGCAGAGAGCTGGGACCAAAGTAACAAAGCCTACCATCAGTAACACACTACGCCGCCATGGACTCAAATCCTGCAGTGCCAGATGTGTCCCCCTGCTTAAGCCAGTACATGTCCAGGCCCGTCTGAGGTTTGCTAGAGAGCATTTGGATGATAAATTCATTAAAAATCCTACAATGTGATTTTCTGGATTTTTTTTCCCTCATTTTGTCTGTCATAGTTGAAGTGTACCTATGATGAAAATTACAGGCCTCTCTCATCTTTTTAAGTGGGAGAACTTGCACAATTGGTGGCTGACAATACTTCTTTGCCCCAATGTATGTTGTAAACTTTAATTCATAGGCTAGGTTGTAGAAACCTCATGATGGGTATAGGGAAACTCTGAGTATCATGTAGTAACCTAAACCTATCGATGTTCTATTGAGCTGGGTGAATGGTATATGAATGACAGTCATCCAATATTCTGTAATAGAAATAAGGCCATGCTCATGGAAAAAAAGAATCATCCTCCCTCATCTTAAATGACGCCGACGGTCACAGAGTGCAAACAAGCTTTGACTGTGACGAAGATTTACAAGCATATAGCCAAAGCACCGCTGGAATGGCTTCAGAACAAGAATGTGAATGCCCTTGAGTGGCGCAGCCAAAGCCCAGACTTGAATCCCATTGAAAATATGTGGAAAGAATTGAAGGTTGCTGTTCACCGCCGCTCCCCATCTCCACGCCGCCAAACGTCCTTCTACAAAGTATTGACTCAGGGGTGTGAATACTTATGTAAATTAAATATTTCTGTATTTCATTTTCATTTTCAATTAAAAAAAATACATCTACAAACATAATTTAACTTCGTCATTATGGGATATTGTGTGTAGATAGGGGAGGGGAAAAAATATATTTAATCCATTATGAATTCAGGCTGTAACACAACAATATGTGGAATAAGTCAATGGGGTATGAGTACTCTCCGAAGGCACTGTAAATGCAGCCACTGTGTCACTTAATGACAATGAGAATGGATAGAAGCAGGCACAAAGCACAAGTAAATGTAGATCCTCTTTTGCCAGAGAGCAGTATCATCCATTTCTCAATACAGGAATTCTATTATCAGGATGCTGCAATGCAATACTTCTCTAATTGATTCCCTAAGGTCCCCATCCTCCTCTACTTCCTGCTTGTGAGAAGGGTATTCTAATAAGGGGGGTGGGCTTGTCATTAGTGTGCTGCTCACCATTGCAGCGATAGCGTAGGTTAGCCCAGATTATGTTCTCCTGGGAGAAGCAGAAGACACCCAGTCTGCCTCCTCTCATGGTGGTGTCTATGATGATACCTGTGTCTGCCACTATCTGAGGACCCTCAAAGAAACGCACTCTGAACATGACACACACATGCATAGAGTGAGACCAGTTAGGAATACCAAAATATGTCAAAGGTTGTGTTTACACAGGCAGTTCAATTCTGATCTTTTAACCAATCAAATCAGATCTTTTGCCAATCATTTTGCCAAAGATCAGAATTAGGCTGCCTGTGTTAATGCAGCCAAAAATAAGACCATCTCCAACCCGAATAGTTGTGTACTGGATGATGTAACCTATTGTGGTAAAGAATACAATATGGATAGTATGATGTATGTATGATGATGATGATGTATGATGATAAGAGAAAACATGCACGATAGTAGTTTCATGTTGTTCAAGTTCAACAGTATGTGGTCACATATGTCAGTCCAATCAGTTGCACACATAATGCCACAAATTGTAATTTAAAGGTCCAATGCAGCCGTTTTTACCTCAATATCCAATCATTTCTGCGTAACAATTAAATACCTTACTGTGATTGTTTTCTGTTAAAATTGTTTTAAAAAATCAACAAAAATAGCTTCTTAGCAAGGAGCAATTTCTCAAACAAGAATTTAGCTAGGACTGTCTGGGAGTGGTTTGAGTGGGGAGGGGAAAACTGGACATTTTCTGTTATTTGCAGAGAGGTTTGGAACTCTTTTTCTTATTGGTCTATTAATTAATTTACCGCATGGTGATGGCACCATGGAAGGTCAAAACTCCCTCCCACTAAAACGGGCTAAAATTTCAGGCTGTCTTTTCAAAAAGCTTTTACACTAAAATGGTATTATTTAAATTTTCACAGTATCATTCCAAACCTCATAGTGTGGAACTATATATAAAATATAGGAAATCACATTTTTGACTGCACTGGGCCTTTAATGTATTATGAAACGAGGTCACGCCATCGTTGGCAAACTGCACCAAAAGCCATCAGACGCCTACGAGGTGTGTCTGATAGCAGCGCACTACCTGATGTAGCCATCTTGGGGCCTGTGTTGCAAGAACCAGCGGTATGAAGTCTTGTCCTTCCAGCCCACGTTGCGGACGTCTTTCCACAGCAGCTTCACCTGGTCACTGGTGTCGCCAGTGTGCCACAGGGAATTGCGTAGATTCTCCCCTGGTCCCGTGTTGGACTTCACAGCCTAGTCGACAACACAATTGCACAGGCAGCACTTTTACAGAACTGTAGATCTCTTCCAATGTATCAATCTGGGCAGGTGTATTTATATTTCAACTCAAAATGTATCTATTTTCCGTTGAGCTGTTTTTAGTCCAGAGGTAGACTTAATATTAGGTAACTGGCCCTATGAGTATTACTTAGAAAGGGCTAGTTGTGTGTAGGTCAGTCTATTAATAGAGTAGTGGCATGTTTGCATGAATTTGAACAGATGTATATAGGATCTTAATTTGATCACCCTGTAGTTGGAGGAATTCAAGGTTTAAAAAGGCTTCTAGAGTTTGCAATTTCCATTTAACATTTTAGACTTGATTTGCCCTAACAAAAAATGTAAAGTCATACAAAAATGGTCATTAATTATAATAAAAAATGAATAAATATTTTTTTATTAATTTTATTAATAAAACCAACGTGGAATAGACGTTGAATTGACGTCTGTGCCCAGTGGTTTTTTTTCTTCCACTAATTATAATCCACACAATAACTCAAATTTCCAGTTGCTGCAGGATTATTTTCCTGCCGTGAGAACACAAGTGACTTTTACTACATGACTAGATAATAGTCATATAAGATGTGCATATAGGATTTTTTGTACCTTCAGTTGGATCCCTGGTTCTGCCACAGCTCTGAATGGATTGGCCTGCCAATAGATTTGCTCAACCTGTTTCCACATCACCACGTAGAAGGAGGAAGAGTCCTGGTAGCCAAAGATGAACCCTGCATAGTCGTCGTCCGTTACAGTATTCACATGGAAAGTCCCTTCGAAGTCAACACCGTTGAAAGCTGTGTAACCTTGAAGGAATGCCGTGAGTTTGGGTTAGGATGCGTTTGAGAATGTCATGTACAACTCGGTTTATTGAATGAATCCGACTTGAGACAGCGTGATTGTTGCTCTTACCAACAGCCAGTCCAGGGTCACTGTTCATAGTTTGGACGATCTCTCTTCCCTGTGGAAAGAGAAACAGAGAATATTATAGAACTTAAGCAGTTAACATGTCTCTTCCCACTGGTGACACATTGGATGAATCAACGTTGTTTCCACCTCATTTCAACGAATCAACGTGGAATAGACGTTGAACTGGCATCTATTCCCAGTGGGTTGGCACTGATTTGTATCTACTGTAACACCCTTGGACTTATTGTATAAGATTTAATGCATGCATCAATACAGATTTGATGACCATTTTATTGCTGAGAATTTTCCTGCTAAGCAGGAAATGCAAACTTGAAGTCTATTTGAATTTTAAAAAGGCTAGAATTTCCACTAAGAAATTTCAGACTTGATTTGACCTAAAAAAAAATGTATCAACCCCTACAAAAATTGCTACAGGATTGTTATCCTATTATAACAAACTGGCTGAAACTATGATCCAACATCTGCATACACATACCTGATCGAGCACCACCCAGTTAGGGTCTATCTGTGCGTCTCCCTCTGGGTCCAGCACCACTGTCTGGTAGGCCCTGAAGTCTGTGAGAGTGACCTCGGCGTTCTCCGGGCACACATCGATGCTGTCGATGATGGTGTCATTGTCAAAGTCGTTCTCACACACATTCCCAACACCATCACCTGTAACAAGGAGATTGACGCAATATGTGACTTTTAAGTCACAGGACAATATTACTGTCAACATTACACGGATATATTGGAGAACTTTGTGGAAACTAGACTGAAAAAGTGCTGAACTCACCGTCAGAGTCCTCCTGCAGAGGGTTGGGAATGAGGCGACAGTTGTCCGGTCCCGGGGGCAGAAGGTCAGGAATACCATCATCATCATCGTCATCGTCACACTCGTCCCCCAGGCCATCCTTGTCCGTGTCCAGCTGGGAGCTGTTGATGACTGCAGGGCAGTTGTCCTGAGAGTCCTGGTGACCGTCACCATCACTGAGAACAGTAGAGAAAAACACAAGGAGACCATTTTACAGTTCTCCCCACTGTTGTGAGATTCTGATGGTTGATGTGTCAAACCAAAGTCATTACATAACATATAAAATAAGTAATGGCGTACCAATAGATTGGAACGCCACGCACAGGTCGACACTGGTTAAAGGCAGGGAGGTAACAAGAACGCTAGTAACACAGCTATACCTGTCCTTATTGGTGTCACAAGGGTCTCCGATCAAATCGTTGTCCATATCTAACTGTATCAAACACAAAAAATATCACTCGAACATCGACATAGTTTGTCATTCTGGTAGAACATGCAGTAATGACTAGGATTAATACAAGTACAGCTAAACATGGAAATCAGAAAGCAGACCTGGTCATGGTTTTGAACATAGGGGCAACTGTCGCAAGCATCTCCGACTTTGTCCCCATCTCGATCCTTCTGGTTAGCATTGGGAACCCTTTTGCAGTTGTCCAGATTATTGGGGATTCCTAGAAGGAGGTAACAGTAGTTGACATGTCAATTGACATGAATGACCGCAATGGCAGAATTAGGCTTGTCACGGTCAAAACCTCGACATGCATACTTACTGTCGCCATCAATGTCTTCGTCACATTCGTCACCCAGTCTATCAACATCAGTGTCTTTCTGGTCGTTGTTTTTGATCATACGGCAGTTGTCACAGGCGTCTCCAAAGTCGTCTTCGTCCACATTTCTTTGGTTGACATTTGGTACCAGCACACAGTTGTCCTACCAAAGAGGCATCAGAGCCTGTCTTTACACTAAGATACAAAATCAGTGTAAAGACCTGTCGTAAACGTGACACAGCAAAGAATCAGTTGCTGGAGAAAGAGATCAGTAACCTGTGTATTTAGGATTCCATCGCCATCTGCATCTTCATCACAGGCATCTCCTTTGCCATCCTTGTCTACATCCTCTTGGCCAGAGTTGGGTACTGTTAGACAGTTATCCTAAAAGTATGTATATAAAGCATATGCCAATGACTTAGTTTTTCCACTTTATTTTCCCTTTGCGTTCAAAATAGTATAGTCGTGGACTTCCATAGCCTTTTCAAGGACATTCAAGTGTATTACCTTGGCACAGTTCCTCTCGGTGCATTCCAGTTTCTCATCAGGGAAGCCATCAATGTCAATGTCAGAGCTGCAGAAGTAGCCATTGCCAGCCCATCCCACCCCACACTGTGAATCAGGATCAAGTCATGTCATCAAGTTATGGACTGTACTCTACTGAATATGGAATGTCAATTTGCATTCAATTCCATTTCAGCTACAGCAGCTGAATCAATAACGAGCAATCTGTATCCAAAAGAATGCTATAGACAACATGTATAAGGAGTAGTATACATTTAGGCTGTATTCAAATTCATATTGATCCATTGCAACAGAATTGTATCGCATTACCTGACACTCTATTTTCCCATCTCGTTGGACAATGCACTCTCCGCTGGCATGGCAGGGGTTGAGCTGGCCATTACCACACTCTCTCTCAGGCTTACAGCCCTTGCGCTGATCCCCCACATAGCCTGCCTTACAGGAGCCACACTTAAACGAGCCCTGACAACAACACACACAACCATCACTGCAGAAACTTAGTTCCCCCCCCTCAAAACCTCAGAGAGGAAAGACCTCTGGATTTCCTCATGAGATATATATTTGAGTGTCATCGACTTTTAATGATACTTACAGGTGTGTTCACACAGTTGGAATTTTCCATACAACCTCCATTCTTGGGTCCTTCGCACTCATTGATGTCCTGACAGACCTGGGTAGGATTCAAATACAAAAGAAAGCCCTAATGCATAAATCTTCCATCTTCAAGCAAAACCTTGCATGTTGCCAGTGAGTCGTTCCATGTCATTTCAGCAAGCCATGATACACACTATCTCAGATTGTTCTGAAATTCTTTCTGTAGTTACAAACAGATAAGATTTTATCTCAGAAATGTTGCTTAATTGAGTGCATCCAAATTAGCCATTTTAATTTATAAGATTCTGTGTCCAATAATGTCCAATAAATATAGTTCCCAACATCCGATTTGGACCAAACTTTTTCCTAACAGTAAGTTAGACATTAGGAATCCCCAAAAATGGTCAACAGTCAATCACTGACCCTCTACACTCCATACCAAGTCCACCCCAACAACCAGTACACAGTATCAGTTCTCTGTTTGACAAGTAGTATTGAACTGTGTATTGCTTCCCCATACTATGTAATGTATTCCCTGTGAATCTGGTCATGTTTTTTTCCCCCTGTTCAGAGAAACTATCAGGTTTTACTACTGCACTGAACAAAAATATAAACGTGACATGTAAGGTGTGCGTCGCATGTTTCATGAGCTGAAATAAAAGATCCCAGAAATGTTCCATACGCACAAATAGGTTATTTCTCTCAAATGTTGTGCACAAATTTATTTACATCCCTGTCAGTGAGCATTTCTCCTTTGCCAAGATAATCCATCCACCTGACAAGTGCTGCATATCAAGAAGATAATTAAACAGCATGATCATTACACAGGTGCATCTTGTGCTGGGGATAGTAAAAGGCCACTCTATAATGTGCAGTTTTGTCACGCAACACAATGCCACAGACGTCTCAAGTTTTGAGGGAGCGTGAAATTGGCAAGATGACTGCAGGAATGTCCACAAGAGCTGTAGCCAGAGAATTGAACGTTAATTTCTCTACCATAAGTCACCTCCAATGTTGTTTTAGAGAGTTTGGTGGTATGTCCAACCGGCCTCACAACCGCAGAGCCCGTGTAACCGCGCCAGCCCAGGAAATCAAAACCTGGATTCTTCACTTGCGGGATCCTGAGACCAGCCACAATACCTGGAAGCTGAAAATGTCCCAGTTTTTCCATGGCCTGCATAGTCACCAGACATGTCACCGATTGAGCATGTTTGAGATTCTCAGGATCGACGTGTACGAAAGCATGTTCCAGTTCCCGCCAATATCCAGCAACTTCGCACAGCCATTGAAGAGGAGTGGGACAACATTCCACAGGCCACAATCAACAGCCTGATCAAGACCATTGGTTACATCAGTTCCATGTTATGGTCTCTAATGAACTTCAATAGTAAATGTCCAAAACACACACTTTATAGTGTATTGCAGTTGTAATGGTATTGGATTGCGTTGGGTTCAATGTTGAATGTCACTAATCACAAATCACATGTAGAAATGTTTCCTGATCATTTTCAAAAACAGGCTGCCATGCAATTCAGTATTTTATTAGGGTTGTCACAACATTTTAATCCCTAGCCAAGTTCTCCATTATACAGTAGTTTTGGGCTTGTAGGAAAAGTCTTCATATGAGAATTGCATAGGAATAGCCCTCTCAAAGAGCTGCCACTTGTTGGACTATTCAAGGAGAGTTGGGTTGAGGACTGACTTTAATTGTGAGGATGACCACACACTTTTCGTAATGAGACAAATCTATTGGTTTTCTCCCCAAAGTTGCAAAGGAAATGTTTTGATCTATTTAATAAACACAAGAGACCAGCAAAATTGATAAAAGAATGTGGTGGTATAGCAGGAACAGAGGCATCTAGTGGTCAAAACCTGGTACTTTCACACTAATTCATGGTAAATAATGCAAGTGACTTCATTGACTAATTTCTCTGAACAGGGGAAAAAACCATCACCAGATTCACAGCGAAAACATTTACATAGTATGGAGAAGCAGAACTCCAAGCCACAGCTTCATACTACTTGTCAAACATAGAGAACTGATACTGTATACTGGTTGTTGAGGTGGGATTGGTGTGTGTGTGTGGGGGGCGTGTGTGTGTGTGGGGGGGGGGGGCGTGGGTGGCTTTTGACCCCCAAAAAATGAATTCCTCTTACTCATTGGTAGGAAGAAGTTTAGTATATATCGGACGTTGAGTACTATTTTTATTAAATATCTGAATCCTATAAATAAAAATGGCCAATTTGGGTGCAATCAATTAGCTTAATTTCGCAGAGATAAAATTATATTTCAAGAAAATGTATGTTTCAGGAATGCTAATTGTATCTGTTACTAATTACCGAAACGATTTCAGAACAATCTGAGATGGCGGGTGTCGAAATCCTCTTTCTTGTGTTTTTTGAGGTGGAAAGACCCCAAAGCCAAGCTCATAAGCTTCTTTGCTTGATTCAAAATTGCTACCTGTTTGTTGTTAGTGGCGTAGGAGAGGCCTATTCCCTGCACCCTGGGGCCGGTGTAGCCAGTGGGACAGGGGCCACAGCGGAACCCTGGAGAGGTGTTGATGCAGCGCACACCCATGTGGCAGGGCTTCACGACACACTACACACACAGGAGGAGAGCGGAGAGAGGGCAGTAATGTACATGTTCAATATTTTAATTGGAATTTGCTATTGAGATAATCTAATAGTTGATTTAAAGAGTGACTGCCTTTTAAAAGGAACAAATCCATTTGAAAATGGCCTATGTGGCAGCAATATGAGTCAGAAACAGTTATTCTAGTGTCAATATTGACTACACAGTGTAAATAGGATAATTTGGTCATAAAGTCAGTCTCCTCTAAAACTGAGTTTTAGGAACATCCGTGCATCACAACGGATAAATTAAGGTTGTGTTTTCATTTGACAGTGTCCATTTCCCCACTAACATGGGGTGAACAGCTGCAGTGATTGCTGTTAATCCAATAGCACAGACAGTGAGACAGACCTTCCCAGCAGCTCCGACTTTGTTTACATAAGAAAACATGTTTTTTTAGCTTGAGAAATACTGCACCAATCACCTTAGTTAGATGTAAAATTGCACAACGGAAACATCCTCTGCAAAAACATCAAGATTAATTCACGATTTCTTGAGTTATCTTACAATTATTCTGGGGGTTTTGAGGAAGTTAAATAGGCTTCCGAATTTACAGTGTGTCATGAAAGACAAACATCCTTAACCAAACGTGGAATCGTCAGGAAACACACCGGCAAGACTGAAATCTAGGTTTTCAAATGAGCAACAGGAAAGCACACATGCCAATCCGGGTGTTCTGAGCAAAAACAAATAATTATGTTGTATTATTTGGGGGGAATTTTCATTGTTGGACATAAAACACTGTAAAAACATCAGGAAATCAACTTAAAGTTAGTTTAATTTTGGAAATCTGTTCCCGAAGTATTCCCACTCATAATAGAAAGATGTGATTGCAGGTATACAAATGTCAGCAAGGTTTGAAATGTTTATGATTTAGTCAAATATTATATCTGTTTGGGCTTATGTTCCTGTCCCTCATCCATCCACTCAAAAAGAAAACAGCTGGCGGCTGAATCTAGTTCAGGGTTTCCAATGTCAGTCCATGGGACCCGAAGGGGTGCACGTTTTGGTTTTTGCCCTAGCAAAACACTAACACTTGACTCCCGAGTGGCGCAGGGGTCTAAGACACTGCATCTCAGTGCAAGAGGCATCAATGCAGTACCTGGTTTGAATCCTGCTGTCATTGTAAGTAAGAATTTGTTCTTAATTGACTTGCCTAGCTAAATAAAAAAAACAAAAAATACACAGCTGATTCAAATAATAAACTAATCATCAAGCTTTGAATTTGAATCAGCTGTTTAGTGTTAGGGCAAAAACCAAAACGTGCATCCTGAGGGCCGAGTTTGGGAAACACTGATAAAGTTGATGATCCCTGCAACTACAGAATACTACTTGACATTTTTGGGATCCTGTCCTACCTCATCCACATGTGTGCAGTGGGTACCATTAACCTCCATGCCCTCAGGGCAGGGGCCACACTTGATGCCCCCGGCGGTCTCAATGCACGTTACTCCCATGTGGCAGGGGTTAGGGTCACAGGAGGTGCGAGGGGGACCTTGCATGCCTAGGTGGGAGAGGATGATACACCAACCATCAACCAAGTAGACCTGGAGCACTCTCCTGTAAGATGTCTCCATCTACTGCAGGTTATGAAACATGGCATTTTCTATTTGTTTACATTTCCATTACAGATTCATTTACCATTACATATTCATATGTTTATGTATGCACTGTACATATTTTTTTTAAGTACATGAGAGCACAATGCTATGATTAATGTACCATATTTACATACAATTGAGATAGCAATCATGCTGTTGATATTGATATATGTGTACCCCTTGACTTTTTCCACCATTTTCCAGCCTGATTTTAAAATGGATGACATTTAGTTTTAGTCTACACACAATACCCCATAATGTCAAAGTGGAATGATGTTTGTTGAATGTTTACAAATTAATTAAAAATGAAAAGCTCAAATGTCTTGAGTCAATAAGTATTCAACCAATTTGCTATGGAAAGGCTAAATAAGCTCAGGAGTAGAAATGTGTTTAACATGTCACGTAATTAGTTGCATGGACTCACTCTGTTTGCTTATCGTGATTTTTTTAATGACTACCTCATCTCTGTACCCCACACATACAATTATCTGTAAGGACCCTCAGTCAAGCAGTGAATTTCAAACAAAGATTCAACCACAAAGACCAGGGACATTTTCCAAAGCTTCGTAAAGAAGGGCACCTATTGGTGGATGGGTAAAAAAAAAAAAGCAGACATTGAATATCCCTTTAAGCACGGTGAAGTCATTAATTACACTTTGGATGATACATCAATACACAGAGTCATTACAAAGATACAGGAGTCCTTCCTAACTCACATGCCATAGAGGAAGAAAACAAATCAGGGATTTCGCCATGAGGCCAATGGTGACTTTAAAATAGTTACAGAGTTAAATGGCTGGCATAGGAGAAAACTGAGGAGGGATCAATAACATTGTAGTTACTCAACAATACTAAACTAATTGACATAGGGAAAAGAAGGAAGCTTGTACAGAATAATATTCCAAAACATGCACCCTGTCCTGGATACAAGTGGTTTGTTTGGGGCAAATCCAATACAACACATTACTGAGTACAACTCTCCATATTTTCAAGCATAATGGTGGCTGCATTATGTTAGTGTCACACCCTGACCATAGTTTACTTTGTATATTTCTATGTTTTGGTTGGTCAGGGTGTGAGCTGAGTGGGCATTCTATGTTTCATGTCTAGTTTGTCTATTTCTATGTCTGGCCTGATATGGTTCTCAATCAGAGGCAGGTGTTAGTCATTGTCTCTGATTGGGAACCATATTTAGGTAGCCTGGGTTTCACTGGGTGTTTGTGGGTGATTGTTCCTGTCTCTGTGTTTTCACCAGATAGGGCTGTTTCGGTTTTCGTTACGTTTCCACGTTTGTTGTTTTTGTATTAATTCGTGTTTTACGTTTGTTCGAAATCTACATGCCGCATTTTGGTCCGACTCTCCTTCACCAAAAGAGAACCGTTACAGTTAGGGGTATGCTTGTAATGGTTAAGGACTGGGGAATTTTCAGGATAAAAAATAAACGGAATGGAGCTAAGCACAGGCAAAATTCTAGAGGAAAACCTGGTTCAGTCTGCTTTCCACCAGACACTGGGAGACCAGACACACCTTTCAACAGGATGAAAATCTAAAACACAAGGTCAAATCTCCACTAGTTGCTTACCAAGAAGACAGCGAGTGTTCCTGAGTGGCCAAGTTACAGTTTAGACTTAACTCTACTTGAAAATCTATGGCAAGATCTGAAAATGGTTGTCTAGCAATGATCAACAACCAATTTCACAGAGCTTGAAGAATTTTGAAAAGAATAATGAACTAATGTTGCGCAATCCAGATATGGAGAGCTCTTAGAGACCTACCCAGACAGACTCACCACTGTAATTGCTGCCAAAGGTGCTTCTACAAAGTATTGATTCAGGGGTGTGAATAGTTACGTGAATTTGATATTTCTTTATTTCATTTTTAATAAATGTGCAAAAATGTCTAAAAGCATGTTTTTGATGGGTGAGAAAAAAAACATCAAAGCAAAGGGTAGCTACTTTGAAGAATCTAAAATCTAAAATATATTTGGATTTGTTTAGCACTATTTTGGTTACTACATGATTCCATATGTGTTATTTCGTAGTTTTGATGTCTTCACTATTATTCTACAAAGAAAAAAAAAGTTTAAAAAATAAAGAAAAACCCTTGAAGGAGTAGGTGTGTCCAAATTTTTGACTGTAATTATATATTAAATATGTACATATTCATATATGTACTGTTTTAAAAATAAAGTAGCTTTATTTTGTGCCTAAAAGAGCGCCAGCCTGATTAACAGATACACCACAATGTTTACTGACATTCAACTGGAATATCTATTTCTGCAGGCAGGCCAAGGCTACTCACCACAGGCTTTACACTTTATCACTGTGTTCTTCAGGAAAACAATCTCTTGGATCTGCATGGAGGTATAAATACACTATTAGTTCACGTTATACTGTATGGGACTATTTACATCCTCAATTAAAGTTGCCCTATATGTCCAAACAGTGACTTTACCTGTTGCTTCAGCAGTTCTTTAATCTCAGCCAAGGCTTGATTCGTTCCCTTGATCTGATTAATAATTTCCCCATCTGAGTTTGAAAAAACATTTCACAGCGCTTTATTAGCGATGTGCACACACAGCTATGTTTGTTTTATACATTAGCAATGGACAGATCATCTTTGAAAACATACCCCCACATGTATTCCTATTCCAGCACATTCTGTTTCAACCAGTCAAAATAATTCAAAGTCGGTAGACAGAATACCAATTTCAGGTAAATGGGGTGTTATCATCATAGGTTGCCAAGATAAACTGAAACTAATGTCAACCTCATGTTGAAACTGAACGTCAGGCAGGTCACAAAGCTCCTGCTCGTACCTCATTACTCTTCCTGTGACATTGTCTTGGATGCACATCTGTGGCTGACGCAAGTCATCAGTATGCAATGTGTTGGGGATGCACTATGCAGATGTCCCTTTATAAAACAACATCATCCACTGCCCATTCATCATCTTTACTACCTGAACTACTATCCCCTTGCCACAGGAGCTGGCATTCCAAGACAATCCCTGGGCCTGAATCACATGCATACAGAAATACAGAGACTAAGATGTTGTGGGGTTTGTGCCAAATCGTTTTTCATACCTCTGCAATACCAATTTTCTAAAATATGGGATGATAAAGAATTTATTGAAATTAAATGTTTTATTTTTCACACTCATTGCAACGTGAAAGGTGTAGAACAGGAGCTTGAAAATAGCAGAGCAGCCACAGCCTGTGGTTTGGTTTAACAGTGGTTGGCAAGAATCATGGCAACTCGAATCACTTTAAGTCTTCATTTATGGACTCCTGTGGAAGTTAGATTTACAGGCCCTGGGGCCTGGGCCTTTCCAAGGAAGAGGTGTCCCAGATGAATAGGATGCTGGGATAGCCTGGCAATGTGGGGCCTGTTGTGGTGCTCCAACAGGAACCTACTAGATGTATTAAACTCCCCAGGGAGCTGTATTGTGTCAAAGTCTCCTGAGCATGGAGGAGAGGAAGTGTAGTCTTCCCATTAGGAGCTGCAATCTTTTCTGAATGAATTCCAAGCAAACATGCCTCAAAGATACTGGCAAGAAAACACTACCAATGACACTATCAGGGTGATTTAGTTGCATTGCCTGACCGACAAGTCGCTCAACATAAGCTGCCAATTTGTTTTTCAAAGTGTGAAAGTGAATCAACCCGTTGGCCATGTAGAGGATAGGACTTACGAATTCAGTTTTGCAAATTGATGATGATTTCATTTATTGTGTTCTATTTCAAGGAATATGCTAAATCAAAGTTGTTACATTGTATCGGGATGATTGCAAATAAACTTTCAATTTTAGACTAATATGATCTGACGTACCATTGACCAGACATTTATGTGATATTTATCACAGGTGTAAAATAGCAGACTTCCAAAAAAGTGTTCTCAAGCCTCTGAAGTTGGTAGCACAAATGAATTAATAAGCATTAAGAAAGAATTTAGTATTTCATTCATTGTAAACATTTATATGCATTTATATGCATTGTAAAACATTACAATTCGTATGCATCTATAACATTTATAATCATTTATAAAGCATTTATTAGAATTTATAAATGACTTATTCATGACACTGTTATCATGGTGTTACCAGACCCACTTGAAATAACTTTGGAATCTCTCCAAACATTTTTGACCTTCATTTTGTGCTATGAAGTTTTTGTTCACTTAAGATACTAAAATATTGATAGACATACCTCTCTGACCAGCTACTAGGTCACTGCTCACACTCAGCGAAATCACCAACACCAGAATCCGCAGCATGTTCTCATTTGCCCTTCGACGTCTCTACAGCGAAAGACAGGTAAGTGTATATGAAGTCCGGTGCCACTGTGTAAAGTCTGGTGCGGTTCGACCAGGTCCTTTATCCAAATTCTGCCCTTTGTCTTCAAGAAGAATCAAGGTATGGCTCCTGTAGCAGAGTTAAGACAGTCTGAGAGAGAGTGGGATCTGGCTCCTCTGCTGCCTGCCTTTTTATACATGTCTCCTAGAGTGACATCACCTCCAACCATGAGGTCCTCTGGAAGCCTTCATTTAGGAATGTCCACGTAACACAGAAGCCCATCACTGGCCCAAAAGCATGGTCCTCTTAACTTTGTTTATTGATAATGATGATACACATACAAGGGTTGTAATTTTCTGATTGTAACCAGATTACAACCAACTGGTCTCTATTACAACCAGGTAAAGATATCTCTGTAACACTTTATCTGGATAGTCCATCTATAAATGCTCTACAGACTATCAGTAACATTTCAACTAACTAACTAACTAACTAACTAACTATTAACCCTAACCCTTGCTCTTAACCTAACCTTCAACCTTATCCTAACCCTAATCTTAACCCTTACCCTAACCCTGTTTTTAACCCACCCTAACCCTTATTCTAAACCTAACCTTAACCTTAGCAAGCAGTTGCTTGTCAACAAGATAGATTGTATGACTATCTGGACTATCAAAATAAAATGTGACCGATATCTCAACCAGTATATACTGAATGTACAAACATTAAGAATACCTTCCTAATATTGAGTTCTAACCCCCACCCCTCCCCCTTTGCCCTCCGAACAGCCTCAATACATCGGGGCATGGATTCTACAAGGTGTCGAAAACGTTCCACAGGGATGTTGGCCCATGTTGACTCCAACGCTTCCCACAGTTTTGTCAAGTTGTCTGGATGTCCTTTGGGTTGTGGACCATTCTTGATACACCCTGAAAACTCTTTAGCGTTAAAAACCCAGCAGCGTTGCAGTTCTTGACACAAACCGGTGCATCTGGCACTTACTACCATACCTCGTTCAAAGGCACTTGCCCATTAATGCTCTGAATACAGTACATGTACACAATCCATGTCTCAGTTGTCTCAAGGCTTAAAAATCCTGTCTCCTCCCCTTCATCTACAATGATTGAAGTGGATTTAACAAGTGACGTCAGTAAGGGATCATAGCTTTCACCTGGATTCACCTGGTCAGTCTACAACCTGACCATCATATTGATGTCATTACAACCCATTTTGCCTGCTGGAAGAACTAATCAGTTTAGCAAATAAATAGGAAAACGATATAAGGGGAACCAATATGCAGCCCAAACTGAAACTAACCATGCCTCAAAAGTCTTCAGTCATCTATAATGTTAGAAAATTAATTTCATTGATGAGTATGTTCCTGATCAGGTTGTCAATTGGGTACAAATCTTGTGTACTGTGTCGTGTCTGTGACTATCATTAAATGTTATTTTATCAAATCTCTATGTGTAATTATTATTACGTAATTAATCTAATCATGTAAAGTTGAATTGTAACGTCTGTTGTCGGGAGAAGGAGAAGACCAAGGTGCAGTGTGGTAAGTATTCATAATACCTTTTAATCAATACGAATACTTGAACAAAAAAACAACAAAACGACAAACGAACAGTTCTGCAAGGTGCAATACACAAAACAGAAAACAACTACCCACAAACACCAGGTGGGAACAAGCTACCTAAGTATGGTTCTCAATCAGAGACAACGATTGACAGCTGCCTCTGATTGGGAACCATACCAGGCCAAACACATAGAACTATAACACACAGAACAAACATAGAATGCCCACCCCAACTCACGCCCTGACCAAACTAAAATAGAGACATAAAAAAGGAACTAAGGTCAGGATGTGACATTAATAAACTAGGAAGTCGGGGCACCACGGTGTCACAACTTCCGCCGAAGTCAGTCCCTCTCCTTGTTCGGGCGGCGTTCGGCTGTCAACGTCACCGGCCTTCTAGCCATCGCCGATCCACTTTTCATTTTCCATTTGTTTTGTCTTTGTCTTACACACCTGATTTCATTCCCCAATTACTTGTTCATTATTTAACCCTCTGTTCCCCCATGTTTGGTTGTGAGTAATTATTTATTGTATTGTGGTCCGTATTTGTGGCCTTGTATTTATAAGACGTGTATTGGGATATATTTGAGTAAAATTGCTTTCATAACTCATATCTGCTGTCTTGCGCCTGACTCATCTCACCAGTTACACACAGACACTTTATGTCACGCCTTGGTCTTAGTATTTTGTGTTTTCTTTAATTATTTGTTCAGGCCAGGGTGTGACATGGGTTTATTGTGTTGTCGTATTGGGTTTTTTGTAGGCATTGGGATTGTGGCTGATTAGGGGTGTGTCTAGCATAGGCTTGGCTGCCTGAGGCGGTTCTCAATCAGTGTCAGGTGATTCTCGTTGTCTCTGATTGGGAACCATATTTAGGTAGCCGGGGTTTCTCTGTGTATTTTGTGGGTGATTGTTCCTGTCTTAGTGTTTGCACCAGATAGGGCTGTTTCGGTTTTCACTTTTCATTATTTTTGTAGTTTCCGCTTGTATTGTTTTTTCCTTCATTAAAATTATATCATGAATCATCATCACGCTGCATTTTGGTCCGATCCTTGTTCTACCTCTTCATCAGAGGAGGAGATAGAAGAACGCCGTAACACTTTACACACGGGAAAACGTTTATAGAGTCTCTATTTCCTGAATCGACTCTTCAGATATTTTCATATCTTATCGAGTACAGTCTTGTATTAATGTATTATTACCTTATCAGTTCTCATTACTGAACGTCACAAACCCTTGGATATCTGCATGAACCCTAGCCTCCAAAATGTATCAGCGATATACAAATTGGCTTAATTATTTATTTACTAACTAACTAAACAAATCACAGAAATACATAAACAAACAATATAGTTATTGGTTACTAACACAGTGCATTGATAAGTCCCTAGTGGGATAAATCGGTATGACGGCTTGGTAGACAATGGAAAGGGGTGGGGACAGATAAAAAGCGGAAAAGACTAAATGGATTCACTACACACAGTTGATAATTATATTCAGTGTAATGCTAATCCTTTGCACATGAACGGCCGCTCATTCGAAAATAATTGCAATGTATATATTTGTAACGTTTGTCGTCGGAAGGAGACCAATGTGCAGCGTGGTAAGTGTTCATGATTCTTTAATTACTCAGAACACCAAACAAAAACAACAAAAAGAATAATGAATGTCATGTTCAGCAGGCTTCACAGAGCTAAGAAAAAACAAGATCCCACAAACACCAAAAGGAGAATGACAACTTATATGTGATCCCCAATCAGAGACAACGATAAACAGCTGCCTCTGATTGGGAACCACACTCTGGCAAAAAACAAAGAAATAGAAAACATAGAAATAAAGAAACTAGAATGCCCACCCTAGTCACACCCTGGCCTAACCCAAATAGAGAATAAAAGCCTCTCTATGGCCAGAGCGTAACAATATTTGCACCCGTATGCCTTTGTTGTCTTCTCTGTTGGAATCGCCGACCCGTCTGCTGGCAGTCAGTTCATCAGAGAGTCTCTGGTTAACTTCCCGAGAAGTCACAAAGTCTTTCATAGTTGTCACTTTCTCGGCGGCTCTGGATAGTGTCTGTTGTAATGGATACATCAGGCATAAAGATGGTCGTTCCATAGAATAGATGTTTCCGCGATTGTCGGTATTCTCGTACTAGCCTTACGTAATTTCCAGCTGCAGACTAGTAATTCTACGTCTAGGATTTGCTCTCATTTTGTAGTAATCGATAGTCTCAGAGTTGAACCATTTCAGCCGTGAAGCCAACGCTACACTCTTTATGGTCTCTGCGGCCTATAGAGTTGTAGTTCTTAACCATTTCACATGTAGCGTCAACTGCATGTTTTCTAGTCTTCTTAACCATTCGAGATATCTGGATTACCGTGGGTCTCTTTGGCATGAAATTTACATTTTGTCACGGGTGATTTTATACTCTGGAGTAGAAAAGGGTGGTTCCATGACGCCTGATGTACTGTCTGGCTCGCGGAGGTGTGGCCACTGACTAGTTAAACTTTATATGAAAATCCACACTCTCATTTAGAAGGCGAGCATCACATTACATCTTTTCACAAATCGTTTCATATTTACTCATTCATTTTATCCAACATCTAGATGTACATCTGATCATTGAAAAGTGTACACAGAGGTACAGTAATGTGGATCTCCTGTCTTTCATGAGGTCACCAAATGAAACAACTTCTTCATGACTGTCCCTTAAGTGTCCACGGACCACTCCCACATTCTCAAAAATATAAATATTGTTTAATTATTCAAACTTTTGATGACCAAGGGTCTCTCTGTGTTGCACAGTTTACATTCCAATCTCGAACACGACAGAGCATATGGGCAGCGTATTTTATGACCATCATAAAACAGCCGACTTCCCGCTCTCCCCCTCTACGAGAGAGAGCACGCTGTAGAGCGAACCCACTGTTACCGGATCCTTCAGATCTTCACAGGAGAGTTATAACAACTGTGTACATCACACCTTTTGTTAAAGGAAAAAGGTACTCATTTGCTTGAACCCTAATTTACCAGTGTCTGAATGGAAAGCTGAACTCATTTGCGTTGGTGGATTTGTGTGTTGTATGTCTTGTTTGCCAGTAGTGGAACTAGCAGATGTTGGTTACATTGCAGTGCAGGCACCCCTGAGGTTTTGTGGTGCATGCACCTTGACTGGATTTCATGACTTCCAGTACATTTATCCTAGCTCTCCCCCTTAACCCTCAGCATCAGAGAAGCCTCCTCCTGGTCCCTCGCTGGAAAAACAAATCAAGAATCCCTGACTTCAATGGTGATGTCAGAAAGGAAACAAAATGACACTACATTTGACTGTCTATTCAACTCTCTCTACAAACAGCTATCTGTCAGAGGATAAATGAAAAGGGAAGGCTTGATGTTGGTGAGGCTTGTAGGCATCTCTTTCCCAAGATGTTGACGTTTCCTTGTTTTTTTGGACATGCACTTGAAGGTTGGCAGGAAACAAGGTGACGCATTACTTGTTCCCTTGCAAGTCACCTTTGATGGTTGAAATTAAACTCTGGAAAAACGTTGCTGTGGGTTTAAAGTCTTAGCTAGGTTGAAGAAACTGAGACTACACTGAATATTTCAACATGTCCTCAATACACTGATTATACCAAACATCAGGAACACCTTCCTAATATTGAGTTTCCCTCGGAACAGCCTAAATTTGTCGGGGCATGAACTCTACAAGGTGTCAAATGCATTCCGCAGGGATGCTGGCCCATGTTGACTCCAATGCTTCCCACTGTTGTGTCAAGTTGGCTGGATGTCCTTCGGGTGGTGTACCATCCTTGATACACACAGGAAACTGTTTAGTGTGAAAAACCCAGCAACGTTGCAGTTCTGGACACAAACCTGTGAGCCTACTACCATACCCTGTTCAAAGGCACTTTAATATTTTGTCTTGCCCATTAACCCTCTGAATGGCACACAATCCATGTCTCAATTGTCTCATGGCTTAAAAATATTTCTTTAACCTGTCTCCTCCCCTTCATCTATACTGATTGAAGTGGATTTAACAAGTGACATCAATACGTGATCATAGCTTTCACCTGGAATCCCCTGTTCAGTCAATATCATGGAAAAAGCAGGTGTTCCTAATGTTTTGTATACTCAGTGTAGCGCTCTTAGTGATGTCTTTTGGTTTCAGTTGAAAAACAGCATTGTTTTCTATATTTGAGGAGTGATTGAGGTACATACAAAAAAAGCTAACATTGCTATGAGGAGGGAAAATAAAGGGAATGCTTGTGTTTGGTCAGTGACCTCTTCTACTGCTGAGATAGTGGAGGCTGCTGATGGGAGGATGGCTCATAGTAATGGCTGGAATGGAGTCAAATGAACGGTATAAACCAAATGGAAACCACATGTTTGATACGATTCCATTGACTCCATTCCAGACATTATTATGAGCCGTCCTCCACTTAGCAGCCTCCACTGTCTGAGAGGACTGTAAGGTCAGAGGTCAGGGGTTGTGACCTTCTGTAAAGTTAATCAATGATGGTTCATTAGCTGTACTACAAAGGACAGGAAGTGGGACTAGGGCAAACAGACACAGAGGTAGCTTCAGGTTACAACACCATTTTGAGTTCAGTACAACAACCCCTGAAGATGCTTTTGTAATGACACTGCACTTTTGAGTAACTTCAACTTAAGTATATCAAGACATTTAACTTTCTCCTTAAATACCTGCGTCTTTTGTGTCTTTTAAAAGGTTACTTGTTAAAAAATGTATTTATTTTTCAGGGAGTCATTTCATGTGTTGTATGTGGGTACAGTGGCAGCTTCCCCTCATACTATTTAGCTCTGTCCTGGTATTGTGACCCTCTCTTTTGTAAACAAAATTAATTGTAATTTTATATTGCACATTTCTGCATGAATGCCCAGCAGCCGCATATATTATTTTGTTTACGGTAACCATTAAACAACATATCCCAATATCATAGTAAACAACTGAATCAAAAACTCTCACCACATAAGAATTCTGACCTGCCTTTATTAATAAAAGGACATTACTTTCACTAGTTTTCTTTGTAAAAAGCAGCCATGTATTATTCACATTATATTATTGTCTGATTGATTCTGTGGTCTGATTGTCTGATCAAGGGTCAGATTGTGCTTTTGATCCAATTTCTGTACATTACCGAAATAGGTCTGACTGGGTTTAAACCAAAAACATGTATAGCTAACAGCAGAAGCACTGGAAACAAAGGCCATCCTAAAACAATCAGGTAACTTGCAGTAACACTGTTCACCACATGCTGTTGCACACAGTAGGAGAGATGTTTTCACAGTTTTCACAATGAATACATAAATAAATAAGTAGATATGTACTGGCTAGGATGATGATTTAAGTCTGAGACTTTGGTGAGCTATTTACAGAATCCCCATACAGTGTGATATGACATAGAAAGCACCATTTCCTTCAATAGAAAGGGACTCATTTGGTAAACATCAAACTGCACCTTTCCCCAGCAAGGAATGGGAGACTCCATCATGTCTAAACAGAAGGCTGGACCATGAGGGGAGATCAGATGCGTTTTGTGGATGGGGTGGGGACCTTTTTTCCCCTTCACTGGTGTAGTAGTTTGCGTGCTACTCTGCTTTCTTGGACTTCCTCTTGCGGGTGCCTTCGCCAACCTCTTCCTTGGTTTTGACTGGTGAGACAGGGGCGACAGGGGCAGGGGCAGCATGGTGCTCCTCCTCACCACCTCCAAGAGGGGAGCCAAAGAGCAAGTGGCACACCCAAGACTCGATGAGGATGAAGGGAGAGCCGTGAGAGTGGCGGGCGGTCAAAATCACCTGAGTGAAATAGAAATCATAAGTGTGAAAATATTTACTTAGTTTGTGCAATTATCTAGTTGAGACAACAAAATCGCTATAGAGTAGGATCCCTATCAAGTTTGTTTAATTGCTGATACTAATAGCAAATAATAGGAAGGGAGAGGTATGTAGTACAGCAGTAGGGTCGAGATCAATTCCATTTAAAAATCTGTTCAGAATATGAACTGCATATTGACAATTATTTTACAAAAGGATTTGTGTTAATTAATTTGCACAATTTCTTGAGTTAAAGCATATTTGCCCCAAACCCTGTATAAACGTATGATGCACACTCTCTAGTATGGACTCCAGGACCTACCTTTGTAGTAGCCATGAATGCAGTGAAAAGACAGATGAGGGTGGTCTTGGACACAGGAAGCAAGTGTGTCTCCTGAAGTGTAAACAAAATGGCTCCATACAGACTGGCTTTAGTAGGGCTGGAGAGGGAAAATGTTATGAACATCAGACAAAGTCACAACATTTCTCTTGATAGAAAATATCCATTGTTATACATTTGTCAGCTTTAAAATGGATAGTTCAGCCCCATTCACACATGTACGATCTCTTATAGATACCTGGAGAATCAGTAAATGCATTCGATTGCCTTCAAATACAGTTGTGCAACTACCTGATACCTTCAGAAGTTGTGGGTGTAAATATCAATATTGGATTATTTGCTGTAATAGGAGAACATTGTCTTGCTGTCAAAAACTAGAGCTGGGAACCCCGTAGGCCGTCCTGAAACAGCTTAGGTTTCTAACAGCCAGACATTTTCTGAAAATCTTCTCCTGCTTGAAGGAGGCAGCAAACAAATGTCGACGGCTGACATCAACCACAGAGTCGTGAGGAAAATCAACTCACAATGACATGTTGAGGATTTCATTGGTCTCGGGCCTCCACACACCTCGCAGCAGTTGCTCAAAATTGGAAATGAGAGCCACTCCTGACCCTGGGAGGATATAAATAGAAAGTAGAAATAATTAGGACAAAGGTCTGTATCTCCCTTCTTTACAAAATGGACACACACAAGGAAAGTCCTACAGGTTGCAACAGTATCTAGGGGGGGGGGTGGGAGTGCAGGGAGACCCCAACCTTTGACGTAGCCGATGATGACCATGATGAGGAAGCCGTTATGGTAAGCATGATGGGCATGGTGCACACCAGCTGCGATTTTACGAGTGCGGACAACCTCCTTTAAGGCTACCAGCACCAGCTTTACAGGCAGGAAAGCCACACATTTGTAGAACAGGTTAAGAGGGCAGAAAAAGACGAGGTACCTGTTGTTACATTTTAGTGAACGAGAGAGAAACAAAAGAGTACATTTTAATAATGTTGTGGCAGTTTAAAAAACAAATTTTTTACTTGACAACAACATTTCTAAATCATTTTGAAATAATTACTATCAATGTTACACCAAATTCAATTTGGCCTATTTCAACAATTCTAGGCATATACAGACACAGGTTTTGCACTTTCTAAAAAAATAAATAATAATAATGTATGTAGATAAGCACATTAACCATTTAAAGGATCTTACCAAATAGCGGAGGCTAGGAGGATGTGGCTGTTGTATTGGAAATAGTCCAGGGGGCAACCGCCGAGCAGAACGTCTGCTAAGATGTAGCTCCCAAAGCAGTAGAGCATAGCACAGAGCCAAGAGGCCACGGGGCTCTTGCGAGCCACCTCTACTGACCCTGCAGAAGAATCAGGATTTAAATATATTCTCCACGTGAAGTCAGACTGGTAACACGTTATAGTAACATTCATAAATAACCAATTAAAAATGCTTCATAAATAAATACTCGTGATTTGTAATGCTTATAATGCTTAGAAATGTTTCTGGACGTTAGTAAAAAATATATATATATATTAATAATTTAAAATGTTCAATTTTTTTCACAAATAAAATCCCCACACCAGATACAAACATACACATACGAACAACAATTTACAGACGCACACAAACTTGGAGATTAGTAAATCATGAACTACACATTTATTAATAGTTTATCAATTGTTTAATAATGCTTATTCATCCAAGTTATTATAAAGTATTACCGTGTGTGTGTGTGTGTGCCATTATGTTTTGGTTGGTTCTTCCTTAGCTCTCATCCCCACATCAAATGTATGCCAGCAGTATAGTATTATAGTAATGATCCACTCATGTCACACCCACCATTGAGTGAGTTACTCAAGGGCAACGTTACAGTACACACCACACGAGAAAGTCTCTGAATCCTTTTACTCATCCATTACTCAATTATTAATTAACTCTACTCATTTGTGTTACTGGGACGAGGAAATAGAAATCAAGTCTTTCACTACAACCAAAGTCATTTTAAAAAGCCACATCTACTATAATAAGGTGTTTTAAACATCTTTGGACCGTTGTAAGATTGTGGAGTAACGTGTGTCCCCCTATTGGGCACCAGAACGGTCAAGATCTAAAATAACAGGTGTGATTCTGGGTGTAGGAGTGATTTGCCTGCTGTTTGACAGAAAACTGATCCAAAGAAATGCACCCTAAAAATACACGCTGCTCTATTGCTTTCCTGCCTCACAACGCAACTGACAGGCCTTACATAAACCTTTACCCTCAACACCCCAGCCTCCAAACTCATTCATTAGGAACCAGGGAACCACTGATAACATGTGACTCGGAGATTGGTTTACATAGGTCTAGGAGCTCACGAGGCTTCTTTGAACCATTACTGGAGAGAAAAAAAACGTTCCACCTGTCTTTACTAAGATTTGACAAAGATTTGGCCAAAAAGGCAAGGTAGGGAATGAGAGTATTTTGATACCAGGTTTTATAGACCACTATCATTTACTTGTAACACGAAAATGTGTCAGTGAGTAAATAATAAAATATTGAAGTAATTTAAAACTTATTCCACAATGAACAAATGCAATTTCTTCATTCAGTGTACCTTTACAATTGTGTGAATACGGGATATCCAGAAGGGTAGAACAGTGCTGGGATTGTATTAGACATGCTCATTTCGAGGCCAACATACATGCTTTTGGACATATTTTTGGTCTCTAAGAGGCTTGGCTGCATATATTCTGGAGTATTGTAAACTTCACTTTTGATTAAAACAATGTCAATGAGGTCTTACAAACACCATTACAAACGGGCTGTGAACAATCGTACTCCGAAGTAGAGGAGACTTTCTGTAGTGTGTAGCCAGCCCAGAGACATCTATTTAAGGACATTCTATTTATTGCACGGGGGCCAAAGCTTTGGTATGCAACGGGTCTCTTCAGATTTCATACAGGAGACCCTTTCTGTTTAAAGGGTTAAATGTTGGGAAATGTGAGGTATTAAAGAAAACTGGATTAATCTAACTCCTGTAAGGGTTTCTTAATTCCTCTCTCAAAGTAGGCCAAGCTGCTGCTGCAAATGTTATTCATAGGACAAATTCAAATTCCTTTCAAGTTATCAAAAGTTCATTACGATTTCCATAGTAGGCCTATGTATAAATTGACAAATTAATGTTTGTATTGGTACATGTATCTATTGGTGTTATAATTTTGGGGGGTTGACAACCCATATAGCCTAGGTCATAACCTATTCAACGTTGACCTGTATTATATTCAATAGCCTACCTAATTACAGACTACTCAGACTCACAATTATAAATCCATTACAACTAATGATTTCATTTTTTAACATGAATGTATAGGGAAAAAAATACCACTAACCTGGTTCATACTTGAGGTAGAGTATGGACACGATGTAATAAGCAAGATCAAAAACTGGAAACATTCCCATTTTTGAGAAATTTTGGGCAACATCGCCCAAATTGAGGACTTCCAACACGTCCATGATTTAAGATCTATAACACTACGGCGTGTATTTTATGATCACTGCGTAACTAGAATGTCAGTTGTCCGGCGACTCGCCACGAAGCTCCACGTCTTCACGAGTAAAAAGACTGTGACACTCAAGCTCTCCTATTAATATACCTCATCTGCACAGCTTTATAATTTGTTCTCGGCCGAGCGTTTTTTCTATTCCAGCTGGTCTTATTTGTCAGCTCCCCATGTAATTCGTCGCTACGGTTGAAAAATGACAGATAGGCTTTTATTTTTGGGTCCCCAATTTTGATCAGATATGCAGCTATATACATGATTTAATCTAATCTTTGAACGATAGCTGGCCTAAGAAATATATTGACGATTTGCCATAGTGCTCTGCAAATAACATAGAGAGAGAGAGAGAGAGAGAGAAAGAAAGAGAGAGAGGGAGAAAGAAAGAGATGACACGATGCGCATGTCACTATACAGGTTTACGGTTTATTTTACGATAACACGTTTTTCTATAGGCCTAAATCGTGGGTAACGTTGGCTTTGGAACCTGACGTGAAAAATCAGTGCAGAATCGTATATTGATAGGCTAATAAAAACTATTACAGATTAATAATAATATTTGTATTGAGATAGTCAATTCCACCTGGCACCTGCTTATGGTAGCCTACAATAAAGACATTTGCAATAAATCAGGTAGAATATGTTTATGATGTATTATATTCATGTAACCTCGGTCCTTTAGGATTGTATTTGTTTAACAAACTGGCCTAATGATGATAAATGAAGGGTCTGAAGCCTCATTTTATTCATCATGTGCCTCCATAAACCTATGGGGTGGCTGAAATCGTGTGTTCGCGTTGTAGTACATTTGACCAAGCCAAACCTATGAGATGTAGTTTTAGAAAGAACATATAGCTCTGCAGATTATGTGGTTCCGTGAATATGCTGCGGAATGAGTTTATTGTGAGAAAAAACGGTGCGATAGCTAGTGTAGGCCTACACATTGGCGCACGGGCTTCCCTAGTGGCTAGAAAAACGGAATTTTATAATTGATTAAACTAGGAGTCAAAATGATGTCAAAATAGTGCTGAATATAAAATAGGAGTATATGGGCCTATGTCCAAAGCTAATTGTTTCCATGTATTATCCCCTACGTGGGTTGATTATATTTCCATGTGACTTCCCCTTTCAAAACGTTCTCTCTACTGAACATATTCCATGGGTGTAATCATTAGTCCAACAAGTTGCAAAACGGAACAATTTACAACTAAAACTAGAGTTTCTATTGGACTAATTCAGCTAGGTCCCTCCCCACGTTTTGCAACCGAATCGGCGTATTGAATTCGCACTAGGATTACACTTCAGCCATTCGACTATTTATTACGATTTTCGCGGAAGTATAGCGCCTGTGATGTGGACAAAATGATCGGGGATCTCTTGATATTCGGGTAATGCTGGACTTTTTATTATGAAACCAAAGAAAACAACTACGTAATAAAGAGATTAATTCTATTTTAACAACGAGGAATGTGATAATCGTGGCCTTTTGTTTCAACCAGCCAGTGTGTAGTTTGATTGTTGTTGTTAGCAAGCTAGCTAATTTAAATTACAATGTCGGGGAGTAGTGAACTACATGTAGTTCAACTATACTGAACACAAGTATAAAACGCAACATCTATAAAGTGTTGGTCCCATGTTTCATGACCTGAAATAAAATCCCAGAAACTGCCCATAAGCACAAAAATATTATTTCTCTCAAATGTTGTGCACAAATCTTTTGACATCTGTTGGTGAGCATTTATCTTTTGCCAAGATTATCCATCAACCTGACAGGTGTGGCATATCAAGAATTTGATTAAACTGCATGATCATTACACATTACACACCTTGTGCTGGGGACAATAAAAGGCCACTCTAAAAATGTGCAGTTTTGTTACACAACACAATGCCACTGATGTCTCAAATTTTGAGGGAGCTTGCTACCATAAACGTTGTTTTAGAGTATTTGGCAGTACGTCCAACCGGCCTCACAACTGCAGACCATGTGTATGGCGTCGTGTGGGCGAGCGGTTTACCTGATGTCAAAGTTGTGAACAGAGTGCCCCATGGTGGCGGTGAGTTTGTGGTATGGGCAGGCATAAGCGACAGACAACGAACACAATAGCATTTTATCTATGGCAATTTGGATGTACAGAGATACTGTGACGAGATCCTGAGGCTCATTGTCATGCCACTCAACCTGTACACAAGTCCTGGAAGCTGAAAATGTCCCAGTCCTTCCATGGTCTGCATAGTCACCAGACACGTCACCCATTGAGCATGTTTGGGATGCTCTGGATCGACGTGTACGACAGCGTGTTCCAGTTCCTGCCAATATCCAGCAACTTCACACAGCCATTGAAGAGGAGTGGGACAACATTCCACAGGCCACAATCAACAGCCTGATCAACTCTATGCGAAGGAGATGTGTCACGCTGCATGTGGCAAATGGTGGTCACACTAGATACTCACTAGTTTTCTGATCCACGAGCCTACCTTTTTTTTAAGGTATCGGTGACCAACAGATGCATAACTGTATTCCCAGTCATGTAAAATACATAGATTAGGGCCTAATGAATTTATTTCAATTGACTGATTTCCGATATGAACTGTAACTCAGTAAAATGTTTGAAATTGTTGCATGTTACATTTGTATTTTTGTTCAGTATAGTATTTAATAAGGGCGGCAGCCTAGTAGTTAGAGCGTTGGGCCAGTAACCAATCGAATCCCCGAGCTGACAAGGTAAAAATCTGTCGTTCTGCCCCTGAGCGAGGCAGTTAACTCATTGTTCCCCGGGCACCGAAGACGTGGATGTCGATTTAAGGCAGCCCCCCGTACCTCTCTGATTCAGAGGGGTTGGGTTAAATGTGGAAGACACATTTCAGTTGAATGCATTCAGTTGTACAACTGACTAATATATTTTTGCAGTAGCTTGGTGGTAGTAAATTCAAATGTCGGTACTGTTTTCAGTAATTACTTTTTTTTGCCATGTAGTGGTGTAACTACTGGAACTTTACACTCTTTTTTTTGCAAAAATAAAATATGGGTGAGGTAGGCAAGAATTTCCTTTATTTTCCTGCATCAGACCTGCCTAATTCTCACTTGAAACACTTTTTGTGTTTAATAGGCAAAAATCACACATCCTGTTAAAATCTGACTACAGAGTGATCTGTCTTGCAATTTGCAGTCTGACATTTTAGATTTAGATATATTTTTTCACCAAGTAGTTTGTGAAAGTATTTTTTTTCCTAAGTAACTTTATTTAAGTAAACTATATTTTTCTTAAGGGTAGCTTTAGTGTAGCTTAACTTCTTCCAGTGTTAAGTAATTGGTAGCTTCGTAAGCTATATTTTCAGAGTAGCTTTCCCAACATTGCTAACTTAGCAGCAAAGCCTATGTGTGGCTGAGCAAGCCTAGCTAGCACCTTCTTTGCCAGCTCACTAACGTTAGCAAATTACAGTAGCCCAGTTTAGACATAACTACCAGCTATCCTCGTTTACACATACAGTGGGGCAAAAAAGTGTTTAGTCAGCCACCAATTGTGAAAGTTCTCCCACTTAAAAAGATGAGAGAGGCCTGTAATTTTCATCTATGACAGACAAAATGAGGGGGAAAAAATCCAGAAAATCACATTGTAGGATTTTTTATGAATTTATTTGCAAATTATGGTGGAAAATAAATATTTGGTCAATAACAAAAGTTTATCTCAATACTTTGTTATATACTCTTTGTTGGCAATGACAGAGGTCAAATGTTTTCTGTAAGTCTTCACAAGGTTTTCACACACTGTTGCTGGTATTTTGGCCCATTCCTCCATGCAGATCTCCTCTAGAACAGTGATGTTTTGGGGCTGTTGCTGGGCAATACGGACTTTCAACTCCCTCCAAAGATTTTCTATGGGGTTGAGATCTGGAGACTGGCTAGGCCACTCCAGGACCTTGAAATGCTTCTTACGAAGCCACTCCTTCGTTGCCCGGGCGGTGTGTTTGGGATCATTGTCATGCTGAAAGACCCAGCCACGTTTCATCTTCAATACCCTTGCTGATGGTAGGCTTTGTTACTTTGGTCCCAGCCCTCTGCAGGTCATTCACTAGGTCTCCCCGTGTGGTTCTGGGATTTTTGCTCAGCGTTCTTGAGATCATTTTGACACCACGGGGTGAGATCTTTAGCCCCAGATCGAGGGAGATTATCAGTGGTCTTGTATGTCTTCCATTTCCTAATAATTGCTCCCACAGTTGATTTCTTCAAACCAAGCTGCTTACCTATTGCAGATTCAGTCTTCCCAGCCTGGTGCAGGTCTACAATTTTGTTTCTGGTGTCCTTTGACAGCTCTTTGGTCTTGGCCATAGTGGAGTTTGGAGTGTGACTGTTTGAGGTTGTGGACAGGTGTCTTTTATAGTGATAACAAGTTCAAACAGGTGCCATTAATACAGGTAACGAGTGGAGGACAGAGGAGCCTCTTAAAGATGAAGTTACAGGTCTGTGAGAGCCAGAAATCTTGCTTGTTTGTAGGTGACCAAATACTTATTTTCCACCATAATTTGCAAATAAATTCATAAAAAATCCTACAATGTGATTTTCTGGATTTTTTTTCTCATTTTGTCTGTCATAGTTGAAGTGTACCTATGATGAAAATTACAGTCCTCTCTCATCTTTTTAAGTGGGAGAACTTGCACAATTGGTGGCTGACTAAATACTTTTTGCCCCATGTGCTGCATTAAAAGTGATAATTTCCAACTATTTCTATGTCATCCTTTTTAGGACCTTACTCATGAACACTGGTGCTGTGTTAAACTTCAAACTGTGAGTATGATACAATTTTTGTCTTGCGCTGAAGACATTGTGCTAGTTGTGCCTGGTAACACTAAACAGACAATAATGCTGGACTTCATATTATTTTTACTAGCTCATCAACACAAGACAATCAACACTGTTCTCTATTACAGTAAGAAAAAGGAGTCACAAGGACAATATGGAGATGAACCTCGTGGACCAACTACAGGTGTGTGATGCATTAAAAAACCTCACCTCAGGAAACTTCACAGAGTGACTATTCATGAAAATGAAAGTAAGGATACTCAAGATGTATGCATTGAGATAGATCATCTATTTTTAAAGAACATAGGCTGCAGGCTATTGCTGCATCGTTTTTACCCCGTCCTCTGAGCCTTTAAATCAAATCAAATCAAATGTATTTATATAGCCCTTCGTACATCAGCTGATATCTCAAAGTGCTGTACAGAAACCCAGCCTAAAACCCCAAAACAGCAAGCAATGCAGGTGTAGAAGCACGGTGGCTAGGAAAAACTCCCTAGAAAGGCCAAAACCTAGGAAGAAACCTAGAGAGGAACCAGGCTATGTGGGGTGGCCAGTCCTCTTCTGGCTGTGCCGGGTGGAGATTATAACAGAACATGGCCAAGATGTTAAAATGTTCATAAATGACCAGCATGGTCGTATAATAATAAGGCAGAACAGTTGAAACTGGAGCAGCAGCACAGTCAGATGGACTGGGGACAGCAAGGAGTCATCATGTCAGGTAGTCCTGGGGCATGGTCCTAGGGCTCAGGTCCTCCGAGAGAGAGAGAAAAAAAGAGAGAATTAGAGAGAGCATATGTGGGGTGGCCAGTCCTCTTCTGGCTGTGCCGGGTGGAGATTAAAACAGAACATGGCCAAGATGTTCAAATGTTCATAAATGATCAGCATGTTCGAATAATAAGAAGGCAGAACAGTTGAAACTGGAGCAGCAGCACGGCCAGGTGGACTGGGGACAGCAAGGAGTCATCATGTCAGGTAATCCTGGGGCATGGTCCTAGGGCTCAGGTCCTCCGAGAGAGAGAAGGAGAGAATTAGAGAACGCACACTTAGATTCACATAGGACACCGAATAGGACAGGAGAAGTACTCCAGATATAACACACTGACCCTAGCCCCCCGACACATAAACTACTGCAGCATAAATACTGGAGGCTGAGACAGGAGGGGTCAGGAGACAGGCTTTAGGTCAGGCTGAAGCACTTATTGGTATGCTGTATTGCATGGTGGTGAGAGGGTCCCTGGTTTGCGCCCGGGTATGGGCGAGGGAACGGTCTAAAGTTATACTGTTACATTGGTGCCTTGACCCGGATCACCCGGATGATCCGGACCCGGATCAGCAGTGGTGCCGGCTAAATAGCATTTCAATCGGTGACGTCACTTGCTCTGAGACCTTGAAGTAGTGGTCCCCTTGCTCTGCAACGGCCGCAGCTTTTGTGGAGCGATGGGTAACGATGCTTTGTGGGTGACTGTTATTGATGTGTGCAGACCGGCCCCTCGCCCATACCCGGGCGCGAACCAGGGACCCTCTGCACACATCAACAACAGCTTCACATCCGTTACACATGAACACACAATGAAGGTCTCTATAAATCTGAAATGACACCATGGTGTATTTGTTTAGGGTGACAACATCAGAGAGTTCCTCCAGAGTCTACGCTACTTCCGGATTTTCATTGCCTTATGGAGCTATTCTGTAAGTAGCTGCCATCTTGTAGAGTCTAATCTACTACTATTGTCATATGGATATGCTTCTGTGCCTCACAAGGTATACCATATTGACTATAATGTATTGTGTATTAATTGCCCATGTCTATTACATTTACAGATTGTTTGGATAGTGATCAACTTCGTTTTTGGATTGGGGGCCCCTGCACAAAAAATAACTTTTTTGAGTTGAGATTCATGTCGGATCCTGTGACCATTATGTGCAATATCGCAATATTTTTGCGCTAGTTAGTTGTACCTGCATCAAAACTACAGTATTTTATCTTCATAGCTTTTAGAAATAGGGAGCCAATTGTTTTTTCAGCCCATTTATTTCCATGACTGACCTAAACTGCTTCTCATGGTTCTCTCGTCACACTGCAGCGGATATATGGTTAGCAATATGTTTGGAACATCGAATCGCAATACATATTGTATCGGCATCTAAGTATCGTGATAATATCGTATCATGAGGTCCCTGGCAATTCCCAGCCCTATTGCTGACCTGTTATCTATAGTCCTCATTTTCTTCTAAAACTTGTGAACAGAATGAGAACCATTTGACATGTTTGATGTTTGTCTTACTAAGTAAGGCCTTCTGATGTTAAGAGCATTCAGACTTAATTTTATCATTGTTTTGTTGCATACTTTTGTCTATGATCTAGTTTTGTATAATAAAACTTTACTCTAAAATGCACTTGGTGTTTTCATCCATACCCTTTTCATCTTTTCCTTTCCTAATTTAGGATTTGAGTAGTGTGTCATCTGATTTAGTACTTCTCAACCTTATTTGGTTCGTGCACTCAATCACATTGTGCATTGTTTCACACACACTCACTCATCTGTATAAACATGTTAAACAAAATCATAAAACAGTTGTGTATCAAGTCTTGATTCATTAATTAAATTAATAAGCATATATAGGCTACACAGTACAGCTTTCACATGTATTAGAATGTACGTGTTGGTCTTCATTGTTCGTGCTAAATGTATTGAATTAAGACAAATCTAACGTTTCAGATACAGTGTTTGGTTACACATCCATATTGTAATAGGATAACCCAGTAATTTAACTACAGGTTCACACAAAGAATATCAGATACATTCACAGTCGACAACGTACGACGTTTTTGTGTTACATTTCCCACGATGCACCAGGAGAGCGTTTTTCAATAGCTCTGTTGTTTTGAGCTGCAGAGAAGCTGATGTTGAGAAAGGCCACAGCGTTGGCTGTTGCCAAAGAGGCAGTCGGACACGAGTATTCGGGAAGAACCTCTATCTGGAGATACGTATTCATTGCGAAATACATTAATACACCTTCAAGGTTAAATAAAGCTCAATAAAATATGGGTCTTTATTTACTAGCACATCTCCCGAAAGGCCTGTGAGTGTCTGCAAGTCACCCACTCGTGTCTGCAAGTCACCCACTCGTGTCTGCAAGTCACCCACTCGTGTCTAAGGAGGATTCCTCCCCCGTCAACTGATCCGCACCACTGCCATGCAATGACAGCGGCCACGGCAACTCCGCAGCAGATGAGAGACCGGCTGATGCAGGCCATCGATGGCCAAAACAATGTGAGTTAGTAATGTTTCCACGTACTTGAAGGGTCTCTCTCTGTCCACACTATTGCAATGATCCCCTACTGTGAAATCTTATGACAAACATCGACAGCGAACATTAGCTAGCTAACTAACTTGTCTTAGCTAACGTCGTTATCTAAACCAGTGCAGTGGTAACTAACGACGCGGCAGGTAGCTATCTAATGTTATCTAGCTGGAAGCCTGCTAGTAAACTAACTACATCTATGAGCTTGTTCGTTAAAGTCAATACTAGGAACTTAGCTAGTTAACAGTAGTTCATTAACTCTAGTAGTTAGCTAGCTAACACTGGAGTCTCGCCTGAGCCCAAGCATTTCAACATCTTTGGTCAACCTATCTTAGTTCTAGTGATCATAAGTTAGTTGGCTAGCTACCTGCCTGTCATTTAGCTAACTACTGTACCTAATTTAGATAGCTAAAGTTGATATTTTAAACTTCACCGTAGCAAATTAGCTAGTTCTACTTTTTTTAATGTATTTTTTTTATTAGCTAGTTATACTGTTGCGTAGCGACTGTTGTAGCTAACTAAACCAGAGTTAAACTTTGCCGTTACTTTAGCTAGGCCCAAGCATTGTAGCTAGCTAGCAGGTTAACTGAAAGGATGATCTTACTACTCTAAACCCACCACCAAGGTCAGCAGTGTTTTGGAAATGAGTAGCCAGCAGATCCGAGCCGCTTGCCTGTATCTGCACTACTTGGGTCGGACAGGCTTCCTGTGTAGATTAACGCTGCCGCGAGATACGGCTCAGAAGACATACCTTAATCCAGGGATGAGAAATGCGTTGGACTCTGAATTGTGCCATTATCCCAATTGTACCACTGAGAAGATTGAACGCCAGCTAGTTTTGAAGTTATCAGAGAACTTTTCCTTTTCATCCATCGTGTTAGGTAGCAGAAACCACACAGCCATTTTGGCTAACACTGCCAATCCAATCAGCTCTTTTGTTATTCAATGTGACTACTGGTTGCTAACATGAAGCCATCTGTCACAAAGGCTCACAGACTATCATGATATGTGATTAACAAACATTGAATTAAATGGCTGACGCAAACAAAAGTGTTGTTATACTCTTGCAGTGACAACACAGTACAAGGAAGCTTGCTTTCCTCCAAGTCTGTTTGTCAAGGTGTTTGTAGGTCTTTGCAGCATACATAGCCCTTGATCACGACTCTGTTCCATTCATTGGATTAATGTGTCTTCTGTACTGGGAGTTTTGTCAAGAGCCCCAACACTCGGTCTGAACATTAACATGCATCACTTGCGGTATGGTATTAGAAACATAAGGACATTATCTTTCATATCAGCAAAAAAGGTTAAATTGATACATAGCTTTTTTTATTTTTTATAAATCAAATTTTATTTGTCACATGTGCCGAACACAACAGGTGTAGTGAACCTTAGTGAAATGCTTACTTTACAAGCCCTTAACCAACAATGCAGCTTTCAGAAAATACTTTAAAAAATATATTTTATTTTAAGTAAGAGATAAGAATAACAAATAAAGAGCAGCAGTAAATAACAATAGCGGGGTTATATACAGGGGGTACTGGTACAGAGTCAATGTGCGGGGGCACCGGTATTGAGCTAATTATGTACATGTATGTAGAGTTATTAAAGTGGCTATGCATAGATAATAACAGAGAAGCAGCAGCGTAGGGGGGGTAGCCATTTGATTAGCTGTTCAGGAGTCTCATGGGTTGGGGGTAGAAGCTGTTTAGAAGCCTCTTGGACCTAGACATGGCGCTCCGGTACCGTTTGCCGTGCGGTAAGCAGAGAGAACAGTCTATGACTAGGGTGGCTGAAGTCTTTGACAATTTTTAGGGCCTTTCTCTGACACCGCCTGGTATAGAGGTCCTGGATGGCAGGAAGCTTGGCCTGGGTGATTTACTGGGCCGTAAGCACAACCCTCTGTTAGAGGTCGACCGATTAATCGGAATGGCTGATTAATTAGGGCCGATTTCAAGTTTTCATAACAATTGGAAATCGGTATTTTTGGACCCCCGATTTGGCAGATTAAATTTTTTATTTCAATTTTTTTAAATTACACCTTTATTTAATCTTTATTTAACTCGACAAGGCAGTTAAGAACACATTCTTATTTTCAATGACGGCCTAGGAACGGTGGGTTAACTGCCTCGTTCAGTGGTAGAAAGACACATTTTCACCTTGTCAGCTCGGGGGATCCAATCTTGCAACCTTACAGTTAACTAGTCCAACGCTATAACCACCTGCCTCGCGTTGCACTCCACAAGGAGACTGACTGTTACGCGAATGCAGTAAGCCAAGGTAAGTTGCTAGCTAGCATTAAACTTATCTTATACAAAACAATCAATCAAAATCACTAGTTAACTACACATGGTTGTTGATATTACTAGTTTATCTAGCGTGTCCTGCGTTTCATATGGGGCGGCAGGGTAGCCTAGTGGTTAGAGTGTTGGACTAGTAACCGAAAGGTTGCAAGTTCAAATCCCCAAGCTGACAAAGTACAAATCTGTCATTCTGCCCCTGAACAGGCAGTTAACCCACTGTTCCTAGGCCGTCATTGAAAATAAGAATTTTTTCTTAACTGACTTGCCTAGTTAAATAAAGGTAAAAAAAAAAATATATATATATATATATAGTATCTGACTGAGCCGTGGTAGGCAGCAGCAGGCTCGTAAGCATTCATACAAATAGCATTTTAGTGCGTTTTGCCAGCAGCTCTTCGTTGTGCATCCAAGCATTGCGCTGTTTATGACTTCAAGCCTATCAACTCCTGGGTGCACGCTAATAACGTTTCAAACGTCACTCGCTCTGAGACTTGGAGTGGTTATTCCCCTTGCTCTGCATGGGTAACGCTGCTTCGAGGGTGGCTGTTGTTGTGTTCCTGGTTCGAGCCCAGGGAGGAGCGAGGAGAGGGACGGAAGCTATACTGTTACACTGGCAATACTAAAGTGCCTATAAGAACATCCAATAGTCAAAGGTTAATGAAATACAAATGGTATAGAGGGAAATAGTCCTATAATAACTACAACCTAAAACTTCTTACCTGGGAATATTGAAGACTCCTGTTAAAAGGAACTACCAGCTTTCATATGTTCTCACATGTGTTTGGACCATGTTAGTTTGTTGGTGATTTGGCTGCCAAGGAATTTGAAGCTCTCAACCTGCTCCACTACAGCCCCGTCGATGAGAATGGGGTGGTGCTCGGTCCTCCTTTTCCTGTAGTCCACAATCTCCTTCATCTTGATCATGTTGAGGGAGAGGTTGTTGTCCTTCCACCACACGGTCAGGTCTCTGACCTCCTCCCTATAGGCTGTCTCATCATTGTCGGTGATCAGGCCTACCACGGTTGTCATCAACAAACTTAATGATGGTGTTTGAGTCCTACCTGGCCGTGTAGTCATGAGTGAACAGGGAGTACAGGAGGGGACTGAGCACGCACCCTTGAGAGGCCCCCGTGTTGAGGATCAGCGTGGCGGATGTGTTGTTACCTACCCTTACCACCTGGGGTGGCCCGTCAGGAAGTCTGGGATTCAGTAGCAGAGGGAGGTGTTTAGTACCAGGGTCTTTAGCTTAGTGATGAGCAGGGTTGGACATTTTGGGGAATATTCAGAGGTGGAAACCTTTTGTGGGAATATATGGGAATTAATGGAAATATATGCAAATGAATTTTAATAGCATTTAAATGTAGATGTTTTTTGCCTTGGATATATTTACCATATCATATGGAGACAAACATAAACCTTTTACCTTGTAAGTAGACATAATTGCAAATGATTAAACCCGTCCAATAAAAAAAAACAATAGTTATGAATTTAACTTTTAATTGAGTTTACTCTTCACATGGGATGATTTCACTGAACAACAAAAGGGACTATTGAATGATCCCCAATGATCCATCGCATCTCCCAAAAATGTTTTCAACATGCATCTATCTGTAAAATTATAGTCTAGAAACTAAAGCTTTGGTTGTCTTCCTCTCAGGCTTCTATGTCTTCTCCCTGGACCTCCTCAATGTCCACCTCTTGAACATCAGACTGAGGGCTCATCTTCACTGTCACTTTCCAACGTTGTTGCGGATGGCTCGTTGTCAGGCTCAAAAAGACCCCAATTTGCCTGGTTGGCCACCAATTTTTCAACCCTTGTATTGGTCAGCCTGTTGCATGCTTTGGTGTGTGTGTTCCCAAACAAGGACCAGTTGCGCTCTGAGGTGGCTGTTGTTGGTGGGATATGGAGGCAACAGAGGAGGAAACAGCCTCAGAGCCAGAAAGTCCCTTCCACCAGGTGGCTGATGCAATTTGGCAGTCGTGCCAACATATCTCATCTCCGTCCTAAAGCCCTTGCTTGAAAGTGTACTTAGCCAGACTGCCAAGAACCTTTCCCTCATCCAGGCCAAGGTGGCGAGACACAGTAATGATGACCTCTGCACCAGACAGGATGTTGTTCTCTGCACCAGACAGGATGTTTTTTGCCAGCATACTTGGGGTCCAACATGTATGCTGCGGTGTGTATGGCTTCAGGCAGAAGTCTTCACGCTTATTGATGTATTTCAGAACTGCAGTTTCCTCTGCTTGGAGCAACAGTGAAGTTGGCAGGGCAGTACGGATTTCTTCTCTTACATCTACAAGCAGAGTCTGAACATCAGACAGGTTGGCATTGTCTCCCCCAATCTGTGCAATGGCTACTGATATAGGTTTTAGGCTGCTTACCACTCTCTCCCAAAATACATCATCCAGGAGGATCCTCTTGATGGGCATGTCCATATCGGCAGACTGTGATATGGCCATTTCTTGGAGAGACTCCTTCCCCTCCAGGAGATTATCAAACATGATGACGACACCACCCCCAACGGGTGTTGCTGGGCAGCTTCAATGTGGTGCTCTTATTCTGCTCACTTTGCTTGGTGAGGTAGATTGCTGCTTTAACTTGATGACCCTTCACATACCTAACCATTTCCTTGGCTCCCTTGTAGAGTGTATCCATTGTTTTCAGTGCCATGATGTCCTTGAGGAGCAGATTCAATGCATGACCAGCACAGCCAATGGGTGTGATGTGAGGTTAGGACTCCTCCCCTTTAGACCAAGCAGCTTTCATGTTCGCAGCATTCTGTCACCAGTGCAAATACCTTCTGTCGTCATTGATGACTGCCTTTAGCTCATCTGCAATGTAGAGACCGGTGTGTCTGTCCCTTGCCTGTGCTCTTGTAGAATACTGATTGAGGGGTGGAGATGATGTAGTTAATTATTCCCTGCCCACGAACATTCGACCACCCATTAGCGATGATTGCAATAGTCTGCTTTCTCTATGATTTGCTTGACCTTCACTTGAACTCTGTTGAACTCTGCATCCAGCAAATTAGTAGATAAAGCATGTCTGGTTGGAGGGGTGTATGGGTGAAGAACATTCAGAAATCTCTTCCAATACACATTGCCTGTGAGCATCAGAGGTGAACCAGTTGCATACCCAGCTAAAGCAGGACATTCATCAGCATTTCTCTGACTGTTCCTCCATTGAATCAAAAAAACTTCTGATTCCAGGAGGACCATGAGCTGTTGCTATCGATAAGGTGTCTGATTCATCATTTTCACCTCGAATAGAAGTAGAGGGACTTTTGTCAGAGGTTGCTTGTTGTGAGGGCTGAGGGAACTATATGCACTTGGCCAGATGATTCTGCATCTTTGTTGCATTCTTCACACATGATTTGGCACAGTATTTGCAAATGTACACAGCTTTTCCTTCTACATTAGCTGCAGTGAAATGTCTCCACACATCAGATAGTGCCCGTAGCATTTTCCTGTGTTGATTTAGAAAAAATAGTTTAAAAAACTAAACAAATACAATTCCATGTACAGATAAATAGTTAAGCAGTTAGATTAAACATCTCCTTTGTAATAAATGTTTTCAAATGAAACGTGCATGGAAACAGGTGAATTAACACTCAGTTAGCAGGCTCAAGCAAGCTAAAACCCACAAGGTAGCAAACTAACTAGCAGAAATTGTTAACAAGTTAGGAATTATTTAAACACATTTAGCTGTAGGCTACTATTTACTAGTTAACAAAAAATCATGTCATAATATGTTCACCCCACCTATTATTGTAATCTAAATTTACCAGAAAACATGTAGTCCTAGGCTCAGACAGTGTAGTATTGTAGTCTCAATAGCATATTTTATTAGTGTGCATGATCTTGAATCAGCTCTACCTGTGGTGGAAGAATGCACTGTGCATGCAGAGGGTTGCAATTCCATTGAATTGGGGATAGTTTAACCAAAATATGCCACAACACCTAGAATTGACTTATGTGTATCCCACAAAAAAGGTTCACTGTTATAAGCAAACTTTTTCTGATGAATTTAAGCAAAATTCCCAGCCTTAATTTCCCATGGAAAAGTTCTGGAAATTTACCGGAAAGTTTTCGACCCTTTGCAACCCTCGCGATGAGTTTTGAGGGCACTATGGTGTTGAACGCTGAGCTGTAGTCAACGAATAGCATTGTCGCATAAGTATTCCTTTTGTCAAGGTGGGAAAGGGCAGAGTGGAGTGCAATAGAGATTGCATTGTCTGTAGATCTGTTGGTGTGGTATGCAAATTAGAGTGGGTCTAGGGTTTCTGGGATAATGGTGATGTAAGCCATGACCAGCCTTTCAAAGCATTTCATGGCTACAGACGTGAGTGCTACGGATCGGTAGTCATTTAGGCAGGTTACCTTAGTCCCTGTGCCCAAGAACACTATGGTGGTCTGCTTGAAACATGTTGGTATTACAGACTGACAGGGAGAGGTTGAAAATATCAGTGAAGACACATACCAGTTGGTTAGCGCATTGCTCGGAGTACACGTCCTGGTAATCCGCCTGGCCCAGGGTATGTCATTAAAGCTTAACAAATTGTCAAGGAAAGGGGAACTACCAAGAAGCTATCCAGAGGCTCATTATATAAATAAATTGGCTAAAGGTGTGCGTCCCGCTGCCTGCAGACATGACTTGTTGGCGAACACCTTATTTATTTTAATTCCGGTGGTACCCATTGGTCAGTAAGTGGTATGAACCACTATACATCCATTGAACCGTTAGGCCTATTCATTTAAGCCACTGACTATGACTGTCAGTGTGTTTTTTTTAATCCAATTTGAATTTCTTGTTCAGAGTAAAAAGAATTCATGCTCATAGAGCCTTTATTTTCTCCGCAACACAGAAATGGCATAATTGAGGTTCATATTCTACAACTTGGACTCTATCGGATTTGATTGAATTGTTGTATACACTCATCTGTCATTATGCATTGAGTTTCTCTTACCATTTCCTGTCTCTTACTTTCATAGTTTTAACATGATTTGTTGTTTACTTTCCAGCAGATCTGCAACATGGTAGCTGTAATGGATGTCATTTCCTATTTGGAGAAATATCCCATCACCAAAGAAGCACTTGAGGTAGGTAATGCTGGGGACAAATGTGCATGTCAGCTCTTGGAAATATGTTGCCAAGAGGGTGTTGTACTAAAACTAAAAATAAACCTTCCTGTTCTTCTTCAAGGAAACCCGCCTTGGCAAGCTGATCAACGACGTAAGGAAAAAGACAAAGGATGAGGATCTTGTCAAGCGTGCAAAGAAGCTCCTGCGCACCTGGCAGAAGCTGATTGAGCCTGGGCAGAGTGAGGCACAGTCCAAGGGGCATAGAGGGCCGCCAGGCGCTGCCAATGGTGCTAACAACCCCTGCCGGACGGCTGTCTCCCCTCCAGCTGCCATCCCGCCTTCGGATAAAATGGTTTCGGAGCTCAAGAGTAGAAATGACTTCAACAACTGTTATTCTCCCAAAGCAGAAAAGTCAGGCAACCGAAAACGCAAAGGGGAGCAGAGGGATGGACAGCACCTACCAGCGAAAATCTCTAAAAAAACAGCCTATGAAAGAACACGAAACTCACGGCTGCCAATAAATGGAATTGGGGCCAGTCCCAAGGCTTTTATGGACACACTTGATGCTCATTCACATCCAAAATCAGACAAGGATGGTGCTGATCATCTTGACGACAGACTCAACAAAATTCCCATCAACGCTGTCAAACCTCACCCTAGCTCACCGGGACTTGCCAAACCTCCTAGCACTTCCGCATTGCTCAAAACGGCCGTGTTGCAACAGCAAGCCAAAATGGACCTGGTTGCTTCAGGAAGGGGGCAACATCAGCCCAAAAGCCCCCACAGAAACTCGTATAGTCCCAGAAGTACGAAACAGGATGTGGTTGTTAAACTGTCTGCACCAAAAGCAACAACTCTACTGAGCCCTGCTCAGAGTCCCAGGGTTATGGACAGCTCTGGACTGGAGCCCTCTTCTTTGCCTTCTCCACAGCCTTTAACCTCATGTATCCAGGGTTCCCTCACTGTTGGGCCTCCGCCTGCAGAGTCCGCCCTTCATCAGGACGGACCGGCAGACGTGGACCAACGCCTTCAGCACAGTACCAGCATAGTACCTCTGCACAACTCAAAAGCCACGTCACGCAGCAAGGTGAAGGCGGAGGGCAATGGTGCTGCCACTAGCACAGTGAGAAAGAGGAACAAATACAGGTCCAGAGACTACACAGTGAACTTGGGTGGGCAGCCCACGGAAGAGAGCACAAAACCATGTAGATTAAAAGACCGTAGACTTACGTTTGACCCTGTAACAGGGCAGATAAAATCCTGGACCCACAAAGAGTCTTACCCAGAATGGGAGGCTACAGTGGTGCCGGTCACACCAGAACCTCGGACAGAACTGCTCAAGCGGAATCAATATGCACAGAATACCCCTGTTACTCCCAGTCCATTCCAACAGACCAACTGGAAAGAGCTGTCAAGGAATGAAATCATCCAGTCTTACCTTAACCGTCAAAGCAATGTGCTCACTTCATCTGGGGCTCAAACCTCTGGGGCACACTTTTTCATGAAAGAGGCCAGAAAAACACACGTGCTGGTACCAAATATCCCTGACACGGACTTACCTGGGGTGAGCCGAGAGGTCATAAACGAGGACCTCGACAGAATACACAAAGAGCACTGGCCTGGGGTGAACGGGTGCCATGACACCAAGGACAACTGGTATGATTGGACAGAGTGCATATCCTTAGAACCACATGGGGATGAGAGCAAACTGAACATTCTGCCATATGTCTGCCTAGACTGAGAGTTTAATGAGCTGTGGTTTCTGAATTAAGAGGGATAAATAGCGCCTTCCTTTGCTCCCTTCTTGAGGGTTGTGTAAGTTTGGAGTGCAAAAAGGCACTTGTCGGTGGTAGAACCTGCTCACTCCTTTGCAGAGATGGTGTAAGAGAGGCCTTGCTAATTGTGCTGTCTATAAAAAGCAATAGCTGATCAGTGTTCGATGGGAGACAGCTCAGCTGTAGCATCACTGAAGTTCTTTGAGTGGAAAGGTTCCATGCATTGTGTGCAAAATGCAAAGAGTTTAAGGTGCCCTGTAACTTTATTAAGGAACCTGTTTGGCAGGTACAAGCTGGCAAAGAGAGTGAAATGTGTGGTTATCATGTATGCATTTATTTATCTGGACTTATTGTCACTAATTTGTTAGTTACATACATGTGCAAAACAACTTTCATTGAAGTCACTTATTCAATCAGTTCTGCTTCTCAGATATGGTAAACCTGTGCTTTGCATATTTTCTCACAAAAATGTATGTTTAACGCGGTAGCAACATTCCATACCATAATACAACTAGAACGGTTCTTGCCCGAACTCCAATTTATATTAATATACCGGACAACAAAATTGCAATTGCAAACCAGATGCTAAAACATTGCAACTTTGTACTGTGAGGAAAAACAGAAAAAAAAACAGAAAAATAAATTGTTTATATGCTGGAAATATACTTGTTACCATTCCTTTAGATATTGTTTGCCTTGTGGAAACCAATTTGTTTCCTAAAATGGAGCCTTAGTGAATGTATAGAAATGTGCCATTTGTGTTCAGTTGAATGCAGGAGAGAACATATTTGATACTTGGTCCTTTTTAAATGGACACATTGATACAGTATGTGTTAATAAATACAATGCATAAATTGTGAATGTCTTTCTCCCTTTCTTTGGAACAGTGTACCACAGGAGATGTATCTGTCCTGAGATGTTTGCCTTAGTTGAGAGCCTCTGCAGTGGCTTGACTTTTAACCTCAACATCCACATTTTAAGTAGTCAAAGGAGCACTCTTTTGAGCCAGTCTTTCTAAAAGTAGTTTACAACATATCTGTGATTAAATATCATATTTAATGCGCTATCCAGATACATTTGGATAATTTCCCAATTTTCTATCTCCGAGTCCCTGGTACATAAACACCTCCTGGGGTTAATTAGGAGCCACTATCGCTCAGCACTTGGCAGGTGGAAATGTTTTATGTTGAGGGCCCATAAACTCCTTTGTGTGCAAAATATGTTAAATAGAATGTTTTCCCCAATATAATCAAAGAGAATCTGGAATGTAATACCTTAACAGTCAATGTGATTAGATTCCAGTGTTCTATCAACGACAACACTTTGGAGATTTATTTTGTCGTAAATATTGGTCTGGACTGTCAGGCATGTTTGTTTTGCACAATCTAATGAATTGAAAGAAGGCTGTCATTGTAAATAGAAATGTGTTAATGGTGCATGGTAAATATGTCTATGAGCAGTACAGTTTAAATATTTAAATTATTTGGGACCTCTGCTGTAAGGGGGTGACGCAATCAGCTAGAAGTAAATTGCCGCGTTCATGTATTAGTTGGAATTATGGAATTCCGACTTGCTAGCTGGTTGTAGTTATACACGTGCTGCATTCAAAAACTAAACAAGTCGGACATTTCAGAGTTCCGACTAGCAAGTGAACGCGGCATTTATTCTCAGCGTTGTACGTAGCAGAGCTACGTAGTAGCTGCAGAGACGGAAGAGGAAACGAGACACCCCACTCGCTGTTTCAATGAAAGTCAACTAGACCAGACCAAGTTGCTATTACATCCGTGTCTATGGGAGACACACCCAGTTAAGTAGACCGGAACTGACATTTTTCCCCCCAATGGTAAATTGCCTGAGTGAACTGTCTTCATTTATCCACCATCTTTGGTAGCTGCTCCACGTCTCACTGCCAGTGAATCCGAACTGGAAGATGGCTGCGGTGGAACGTCCCCCAGTCAAGGAAGGGGTCCGGATAGCTTTACTCTGTTTCTGTTGGTACACTGTTAGTTCGGGAGGTAACGTCGTTAACAAAATTATTCTAAATGGATTCCCTTATCCTGTCACCGTTTCGCTCTTTCATATACTCTCAATCGTCGTCTTCCTTCCTACGTTGTTGAAGGCATGGGGAGTCCCAAAAACAGAAGTACCAACTATATACTACAAATGGTATATTCTCCCTTTAGCTTTTGGGAAATACTTCGCTTCTGTGTCGGCCCACTTCAGTATATGGAAGGTACCGGTTTCCTACGCACACACTGGTAAGACTTGTACGAGCTCTGAATCATTGGTTGACGTTTTAACTAACGGAATGTTAGCTAGTTCGCAACATTAGCAAATCTTTGTATAATGCTTTAGCTTGCTAGCAACGACATCGATTGCTGTCTTGTCCTGTCAATTTAGGCAAGCTTTGTTTAAGTCACTTGACGATTAGCCAAGGAGCTTGCGTCCTCCCTTACTTACCAACACACTGGGGTTGTTTGAATACCTTTTTGTTTGGGGGGGCCTACCTCAACTCCTTCACTGAGATGAGTGCAGACTCGTTTTTGAAAGGAACCTCGGACTCCTACTTCTTCGAGTCGCTATGCGTCGATAGGAAATGTACATTCTGAAACCTTTACATTATACCTATGTTTGTCCTCTGTTGCATGCCTTTGTTCGCTTAAATTCATACTTTTTAATAAAAGGTTAATCAAATACAACCACAGACTGTTTCCTCTTGCTGTTACTTTAAGATGGCAACTTGGCGCGGATGCGCATGTGCCAATTGAATCTCAACAGGAAAACGGTCGGTGCTTCACCTTTCTTGACTGGGTCGTCACTAGTTACCACAGCCACAAAGTCATAAATCCTGGCTATTTTTTTATCTTCTTAAAATCGGATTTTAAACCTTTACTACACTTAACTTTATGCCTAAATCTAACCTTAAATTAAGAACAAAAAGCAAATGTTTGTGTTAATGGATCTCTAGCCAATTTTGACTTTCTGGCCATGGTCACTGGTGGGAACCTGACAGCTCAGAAATGTGCCCTCGGCAACACTTAATGACACCCCGTTTTTGTATTATACCATTCACTTCCTAATTAGCTAGGTACCTAATGTATGACATAAGTCATAAGCCTTTATAAAGTTGAACTGTAACTCATTGCTGTCTTACCTCAATAACTGACATGTATAGCTATGGTTGACGCAGTGTCATAAGGTTATGATGCAATAAGTTCCACGTTTTGTGTTGACCAGGGGTGTATATGTGACGCACGAGACACAATGAGACTTAAACTCTTGGTGTGTAGCACAATCGCACGGGCTCTTAAGTCTTTAAACCATTGTATCTCAAGTCATGCACCTTACCTTTTGTAACCTAGGCTTGTCCAACTCAAGCCCTTGCCCTCAAGTCAAGCACTGAACAGGATCCTTTTATCTATTTTCTTTGTTTCTTTTCACTCCACAGTCAAAGCCACAATGCCTATATGGGTTGTGTTGTTATCAAGGATTATCATGAAGGAGAAGCAAACCACAAAAGTGAGTAACTCAGAGAATTGATAGTGTACAAGTTGCTTTCTAATATATTTTGTCCAAGCAATGGTGATGTGGCACAATGTGAGCCTGTCTTTTGGCTCATATTACCACCAGCCTTGCAGGTGTGTTTGCAGGTCGCAGCTTTGAGGCAGGAATAAAACACGCATCCGGTTAACACTGCGTGTAGTGCACAATAAAAAGGCTATTTACAGTGCATTCAGAAAGTATGCAGACCCCTAAACCGTTTTATTCTAAAATGGATTGAATAATTTTTTCCCCCCTCATCAATACCCCATACTGACAAAGTGAAACAGGTTTTTAGATATTATTGAAAATGTATTAAGAATAAAAGATACCTTATTTGCATAAGTATTCACAACCTTTGCAATGAGGCTTGAAATTGAGCTCCGGTCCATCCTGTTTCCATTGTTCATTCTTGAGATGTTTCTACAACTTCATTGGGAGTCCACCTGTGGTAAATTCAATTGAGTGGACATGAATTGGAAAGGCACACACCTGCCTATATAGGTTCCACAGTTGACAATGCATGTCAGAGCAAAAACCAAACCAAGAGGTCGAAGGAATTGTCCATAGAGCTCCGACACAGAATGGTGTCTAGGCACCGATCTGAGGAAGGGTACGAAAAATGTTCCCCAGCATTGAAAGTCCCCAAGAACACGGTGGCCTCCATCATTTTTAAATTGAAGAAGTTTGTAACCACAAAGGCTCTTCCTAGAGCTGGCCGCCCGGGCCAAACTGAGCAATCAGGATTTTACTACTTATTTGTTTTTTGTGTTTTTTTTCCTGATCTATTTTTTTACTTAACACGTATGTTTATTAACTGCGTTGTTGGTTAAGGGCTTGTAAGTAAGCATGTGACAAATACAATTTTATTTTATTTGACTTGAACCCTATCGAAGGTCTCTGGAGAGACCTGAAAATAGCTGTGCAGCAACGCTACCCATCCAACCTAACAGAGCTTGAGAGGATCTGCAGAGAAGAATGGGAAACTCCCCAAATACAGGTGTGCCAAGCTTGTAGAGTCATACCCAAGAAGACTCGCGGCTGTAATCGCTGCCAAAGGTGCTTCAACAAAGTACTGAGGAAAGGGTCTGAATACTTATGTAAATGTGATATTTCAGTTTTTATTTTTTTTTAATACATTTGCTAAAATTTCTAAACCTGTTTTTGCTTTGTCATTATAGGGTATTGTGATGAGGGGAAAAGAGAAATTTCATCCATTTTAGAATAAGACTAAGGTAATAATACACTAGAAAATGTGAAGGGGTCTGAATACTTTCCAAATGCACTATATGTGCCACAGCCATTTAGAGGGTGGGTTCAATGTGACAAAATGTCCCATAAACAAATTAGCAAAACAACTGCATGTGTATGGATGGTAATGGTTTCAACTATACTTTTTGACTTTGGCCGACTTTCTCTTTTGCACTCTTGTCCTGTGCCTGTCTCAGGTGTACGTATCTCTCATCCCCATCATCGGAGGAGTGCTTCTGGCCACAATGACAGAGCTGTCCTTTGATGTATCTGGGTTAGTCAGTGCCCTGGCCGCCACACTCTGCTTCTCTCTGCAAAACATATTTTCCAAAAAGGTATGTCTTAACAGTCGGCACCCTTTGAAAGGACTTGTTTGTGTTGTTAGATGATGGATACAAGTATAGCACATTTTGAACTTAGGAGGACCTTTTTAATTAAGTATGTGTTTGAGCAGAGGTTGTAGAATAAGTTCAAGACATTTTCCTTTTAATAGAATACTGTATTTGAAGTAAAAGCACTCCTTGCAATATTCAAGTGAAGACATAATAGACATCACTCATACTAAAAAGGAAAACTGAAGGGCAAGGCCTATTTGTATGAAGCCTTGTCAGTCCTTGCAATACATTTGCTCATTACATACTGTAGATGTGCTGTGTCATCTGTCCTACATTTTCCTGCTGTTTTAAGTGGTCTCCCTTAAACCAATATTTGAGAAGGACACACACTCACCGGCCAGGTGATTATTATTAGGTACATCACCCCATTCACAAAATTGATTGCTCCTACAGACAGGAGTCAGGTGGCCGTGGCTTGCTATATAAAGCAGGCGTCGAGGCATTCAGTTACTGTTCGATTGAACACCAGAATGAGTGACCTAAGGAACTTTGAGCGCTGCATGATCGTCAGTGCCAGACACGCTGGATCCAGTATCTCAGAAACAGCCGCCCTCCTGAGCTTTTCACACACAACAATGACATCAAAGATTTACAGAGAATGGTGCGACAAACAAAAAAAACATCCAGTCAGCGGCAGTCCTGTGGGCGAAAACAGCTCGTTGATGAGAGGTTGAAGGAGAATCGTGCAAGTTAACAGATGAGCCACAAACAGACATACTGGAGCAGTACAACAGCGGTGTGCAGAACGCATCTGGGAACACACAACTCGTCAGTCCTTGTCACAGGTGGGCCATTACAGCAGACGACCACACTGGTTTCCACTCCTATCAGATAAAAAGAGTGGGCACGCGATCACCAACACTGGTGATTGAGGAGTGGAAAAACATTGCCTGGAACGTGACAGCGAGTTCCGTTTACTTGATTGACCTGCGCAGTCCCCAGACCTCAACCCAATCGAGCATCTTTGGGATGAGATGGAACGGGCTGTTCACAGCAAACTAGATGGGTGTACCTTAAACTGGTCGGTGAGTGTATTTACCCCATAGCACATTACTCTGTGACGTGTTATGAATTACTTGATATTACTAACCCTGCAGTCAAATGACTGTAATAATTTGTAGTGTTAGACTTATATACAAGGATGTCTTGTTAATTACCAACTGCTTAGTTACCGGTCTCTCATACTTGTTGATGAAGAAAAGCATCCAACCGACAAGGAATTTGTGTGACCTCTGAATTTCTAGCGATGTGTCTTTTTGCCTCGCTTTGAGGTGTGTTTTTCTGCTCACTTGATTTCGAACGCCTTGATCAGACAGATTACGTTTCGGGAAACACTAGAAGCACAATAATTTCCATTGGAACGCTGCTGTTTACCCTGCAGCACTGCAGAGGCAGTTGCGATGCGTTCTGTGTGGTGCATACCTTGGATTTATCCAGCGTATGCATCAAATTGTATGCTAAGACTTTACAGAAATAGGAGCAGAAGGTGAATGTTAAACTTTTGTTGCACATGCATTAACAATTTTGGATTACATCATGGAAAAAGTTTGACTGCATAATTTATTGCGGAGAATTGATGCAGTGACACTGTCGGTCTGATCGAGGCATAAGGTCAACACTACAGTTGTTTTCTACCTAAGAAATTACAAGGGCCGTGAATGAATGTGCATTTTTCTTTTTAGGTGCTGCGGGACACGAGGATCCACCACCTGAGACTTCTCAACATACTGGGCTTCAATGCTGTTTTCTTCATGGTGCCTACGTGGGTTCTGGTGGACCTCTCCTCATTCTTGGTTGAGGGGGATTTTGTGAGTTAAAAAAGGATGGGATACGTTTTTCAGTTTCGTAAAGTGTATGCGCAGGTTCATACATTACGCATCAACTAATGTGGTCTAATTGTTGTCCAGCTTATAAGATAGTGGTTAATCTACTGCATATGGTATATGTCTGTCTTATATCCACATTATATATATATATATATATATATATATTCACAAGTCTACAGGATGTCACACAGTATGTACCATAAATGTGTTATCCATTTCCTTTGCCTAATCCTCAATATACCTTCACACACAACAAAATCTCTAGTATCCGGTTGCCTTTTGTTCATTTGTCACATTGAGACCACAACCTGGATACATTCTATTTTCCTTAGAAAGTCATGACTAAATCCATTGTTCTCTCCAAATATCCAAGTAATCATTTCCTCCCTCCTCTGCATATAACCCCTCCAGACAGGCATGTCTGAATGGACCGGCACCTTCCTTTTACTCCTCGTCAGCGGCTTCTGTAACTTTGCTCAGAACGTCATTGCCTTCAGCGTCCTCAACTTGGTCAGCCCGCTGAGCTACGCTGTGGCAAACGCCACCAAGAGGATCATGGTCATCAGCATATCGCTCCTGATGCTGCGTAACCCAGTCAGCTCCACCAACATCATGGGCATGATGACGGCCATTGTGGGCGTCTTCCTGTACAACAAGGTGACTCCTTCTGACAGGCTTACATATACTTTTTGGGCATTTATCCAGTCAACACAATTACTGCATTCACCTACGGTGGGTAAACCACTCACACATCACAATTATTGCAATGTAAACCTTGAATATAGTGGCTATCTACACAATCAGTGCTACTAAGAAAGAAGCGCATTTGTACATCTGCATGCTTAATGCTGAGTTTGATTTAATTGTTAATCTATTTCATGAACTAAGTTGAATTAGTTGTTGGTGACCAACATGTTGGAAATGTTCAGACACTATTGTACTATGCAGCGTGAAGTCTGTAGAGCAATTTTCATTTTGTCATCTCCGATGCAAATTTGATAAATACCCAACATCCTATGGGTACACGCCACACACCTTGCAATTTTGATATTTAAACTCACACGACTGTTACAATGTATTAATAGACAACCAATTGTGCTTGTTGCTGCCATGGTGCTTGCTCTGCGCTGCATGAGGGGGGGGGGGGGGGGGTTCTAACAGTGCTCTGAAGTCCTCCCCCACCGAGGAAAGTTTTACATGCAACTTTATAACTATGTAGAACTTTGAAATCACACAATGGTAATTTACATCAATGTGTGTTTTTTTTGTCAATCTTTGTTATGTGTTAAGCTAAGCTATTCACTTCTCTTCACTGCCAACAGGCGAAATATGACGCCAATAAGGAAGCTAAGAAGAAGCTGCTGCCTTCCTCCAAGCAGGACACAATGTCCTTCGACAATTTGGGACTGGACAAGACGCAGCCCAATGGTTCAGTGCCTTTGTCCCAAGGCTCAGACATTCAGTATGGTCGAAGCAAAGTGCTGACCGACCACTTCCAGTACAGCCGGCAGGCCTACACGATGAACTACGGCGCCTCCAACCACCAGTATGTGGTTTAGGCTGGTGGATGCCTACATGGACATGCTGTATAAAGAAAGGAAGGCAAGTACTGTCGTATTGGCGGGAGAGGAAAGTATCAATCGTGAGTTGGCCAGCATTTTGTCCCAAAAATGTTCTCCTAACATATTTTCTTCACCTCTGCGTGTTTTTTTATTTGTTTTGATATGAACACTTAAAGATAGTTCAGTCCAAATCAAAGTTTTTTTCAGATGTTTTCAAACCTTAAAAGTAATCTGACATCGAGATAAGCCCACGTCAACTCTTGTAGCTCAAGCTGTATGTCTCAATCATGAGTGAATGAGAAAGATTGGCACCATCTAATTTCATCATGTTTTGTGGTGTCAATATTTCCAGTTAATTTGGGATTGAGGGATACCATTGAATCTACACAACAGATGCCTTGGAACATGGACTCATCTGACAAATGTTGATTTTGGAGTGAAGTTAAAGATGCAGTACAGGATCTGAAGCACATATTATACAAATTGAAAACGTTTATTTTTTTTGTAGGATGTACCATATCATACGAAATGGGTGACGTAGTGCACAATTTACGAGGACGCATTTTGGCTCGTGATCACTACTTTCAAAACGCCTGTCTGAAATTTGCTTGCTGAGGAACGGATGTTGCTGTATTCTTTTTACTGTGGAAGCTTGCTAATGTGGTAATAATTGTTACCGTAGCCACAATGGCATAGGTCCAAATAAATTGAACAGAACATTTTCTCTATATCTAAGAACATGAAATGTTTTGAATAAATTACCATGACTGTAATGCTTTGAATCAGGCTTGCACTCAGTTATATTGACCCCAGTTATAGTGACAGTTATCTGATCTGGTAAAAGCTTTGTAATATGGGGTTACAAGGGTCAAGTAACTGAGATGCACCTAGTTTTATGTGGCAGACCTACTTGGATCAGGTATAAAAGTCAGTAGACTCCACATGCTTTTGCCCGGTTTGTCTTTCTTCTTCCCAATATTCACACTTAAAATTGTCTGAGATTGAGGAATAGTAATTTAGCCTACAGGGAACGAGCTGTTTTTCAAAGCCGATGTGGAGCACCTGAACTAGTTAACTGGTTAAGGTTTGCACATTGTAAAAAGAAAAAGATGTGACAGAGCGACTGTGACTAACTCTTGTGTGGAAGCTCTATTCTAGTCTACAGCTGGAGAACGGATGGTAATAATGTTGTTAACCCCATTAACTTAAATGTTATACTTGTTGAATATAAAATTCATATTCTTCTAGTCTACATTTTTCATTTGAGTTTGCTTGTTTCAATTTGTTGCAGAACATTCCAGCATTGTAAGTGGACAATTTCTTTGCTGTTTCCTAACTGCAGGGATGTTCGCTCTGACTGTATTTATTATTATTATTTATTATTATTATTTACCTTTATTTAACCAGGTAGGCAAGTTGAGAACAAGTTCTCATTTACAATTGCGACCTGGCCAAGATAAAGCAAAGCAGTTCGACAGATAAAACGACACAGAGTTACACATGGAGTAAAAACAAACATACAGTCAATAATGCAGTATAAACAAGTCTATATACAATGTGAGCAAATGAGGTGAGAAGGGAGGTAAAGGCAAAAAAGGCCATGATGGCAAAGTAAATACAATATAGCAAGTAAAATACTGGAATGGTAGTTTTGCAATGGAAGAATGTGCAAAGTAGAAATAAAAAATAATGGGGTGCAAAGGAGCAAAATAAATAAATAAATAAAAATTAAATACAGTTGGGAAAGAGGTAGTTGTTTGGGCTAAATTATAGGTGGGCTATGTACAGGTGCAGTAATCTGTGAGCTGCTCTGACAGTTGGTGCTTAAAGCTAGTGAGGGAGATAAGTGTTTCCAGTTTCAGAGATTTTTGTAGTTCGTCCAAGTCATTGGCAGCAGAGAACTGGAAGGAGAGGCGGCCAAAGAAAGAATTGGTTTTGGGGGTGACTAGAGAGATATACCTGCTGGAGCGTGTGCTACAGGTGGGAGATGCTATGGTGACCAGCGAGCTGAGATAAGGGGGGACTTTACCTAGCAGGGTCTTGCAGGGTATTGCATGTCTAGTGACTCTATTGTATATTGGGCAGCAACAAACTACTATTTTGGGCAGCAACACATTTTTGCTGTTTACCATCAATACAAATAATAGTATTTATTTGGATATCTTCTCCTATGGTATGTACTGAATAGCACAGTTCTGGTTGGCTGCACAGAGATGAACCAGGTGGATTTACACATTTGTAGAACTGTGTATGTATGAGCTTGTGTGGAATTCTCAGGTAGTTCCAAGCTTATTTCATATTCCATTTAGTGAAGCTCCCGTATCATTTGGTTCAGTAGGTTTGGTCTGGTTACGTAATGAAATTCATACTGGCGTGGTGATTAGGCTATTGAGATTTTAGTACATGTGACTCACTTATGCCTGTTATCTGCATGTCCTCATGAATTAGAGTTTTGAATTTACCTGTCTACTGGATAGTGTTACAAAGTAAACAATCATTTGTAGAAATCCAATGACAGTGGATAACTTCAATATTAGGGTTTGATTTCACCTTGGCTTATAAAGTATGGAAGATCAAATGTTGGAGCAATGATTGGATTCTACTAAATCTCATTTGTCACCTTTTAACATGTAAAATTTGAGCCCATTGTATTATTTTGCGACCTATTTTTATTATTTTATTACTGTGCTGACATTCTGTTAAACTGTCTCAAGCTTTCCTCTTAAATCTATGGTTGAGTTTGTCACGTCCTGATGCGAGATGCCAAATGAAAGAAGCTACGTGGCTCAAGTCAATATTTATTGGTCGCTTACACACTTATCGCAGGTGCAGGGAAATGCTTATGTTTCTGTCTCCAACAATGCAGCAATATCTAGCAATACAATAACAAAACACACATACACCCCCGAAGGATTTTGACTCCTCTTAAAAGGCTTGTGTGATGCAGTAGCACGGAATGATGGAATCTGATGTATATGTTTAATGTAAAGCCTAATATTTGACTGTACAGTAGGCTAAATAACATTTTGAACATGCGATTTAGAGAAACTATTTTCATTAAATCTGGGATGGCATTTTAAGGTTATGACTGTATTTACTGGAATGTACATTTGACTGTGTGGGGGTTTGCTTTGTAAAAGTTGTATAAATGACATTTTTCCTGTTTTAAAGGATCTTGAAAAACAGATTTTTTTTTACTGAACCAATGTTTATAGATTTTTATTTATGGTGTCTAGGTACAGAAAGTGTACATAAGTGCAACCATGCACAGTCTTGTCTGCTTACGTTTTTAGATGTATAAATAAATGCATTGTGAAATGAATAAATGCATTGTGAAATGAATGACTTTCACTGACTTTGGAAAGGTGTGTGCTTACATTGGTAAGTCCAAAATATATTACTATAACTTAAGTACTATTGTTATTGTGGACATAAAATATCTAATATAATTAATGTTCAATAAATAGTTTTCAATTGTTTATAATAATCAAGGCTAGTATGAACTTTAACTCAGCTCTACAGCCTATCCAATGTAAAGCTAGTGCTACCTCGGATCAAGAGCAGACTTCTTTTTTACAAGAGCTCAATATTCCCCTTCCATTTCATACTTTCAGGCACGTCATGGGTATTTGAAGATTGCTTGGATGAGGTCAATGGAGTACCACCATATGAGTCATAATACCCATAAAACATAGTGGTCAAATAAGGAAATGGTTCCAGTTGTTTTTCCAGCATTTATTTTCCCATAGGGGATTTTCGAAGCAGGATATAGGCATATCCTGGTGTGACGTTTTGATAACCATGTAAATCTCAGAGAAAAAATCATTTTGTCCTATTCACCTGTATTTACCCCCCCCCCCCCCCCCCCCCAAATGCTAATGTGGTTATCATAAAGAATTACAAATGCCATGATGATCTGGACAAGATTGCCGAATCAAGACAAAGGTAAGAATATCTGGATTAACTATCTGTTAGCCAATTTATTCATTACCAAATTTAGCTAAATGTCTTTAAATTGACCATTCTGTCTTGTGCAAGTTTTAAATGGACATATTAGTTGTTAGCAAAGGTGTCAGCTAAAGATGACGTGCAAGAGATTACAGGGATTTGTAGTCTCGCATGATGTCCACTTTAATGCTAATTAGCATGTTTGAATTTGAGAGTAAATAAAGCTGACTCTATTGATAAAAGTGATCTTGTCCGAGAGAGATTTACATGGTTATCCCACATGAAACAGACCTATTTTTTTAAGTGTTTCTAAAATGACCTGATGAAAAAACTATTGGAACCATTTCCCTGTTTGACTGCTAGGTTTTATGGGTATTATGACACCTCTACTGTGGGGCTTCGTATTGGTGGAAATGTTAACTGTGCCATAGGGGCTAGGGCACGAGTCAAACTCATTCCACGGAGGGCCAAGTGTCTGCAGGTTTTTGCTCCTCCTTTGTACCCGATTTGATGAATTTAAGGTCACTAATTAGTAAAGAACCCCCCCTCACCTGGTTGTCTAGGATTTAATTTAAAGAAAAAAACAAACCTGTAGACACTAGGCCCTCAAAGGAAGGAGTTTGACACTCCTTGGCTAGAGCTATGGCCTTTCTGTCACATTTCTCTAAAACTATTACAAAGACTTGGGCTGCTCCCATATGGAAAAGTCATATGGCCTTATATATCAAAGAATGTGACATATTTGAAAATATGTATTTTAATAATGTACATTTCACACCCCCCTTACACATCTGTTGTTAAAAAAGTAACTAATTGTCATACTTTAGTAAAAGTAAAGATACCTTAATAGAAAATGACTTAAGTGAAAGTCACCTGGAAAAATACTACTTGATTAAAAGTCTAAGTATTTGTTTTTAAATATACTTAAGTATCAAAAGTAAATGTAACTGCTAAAGTATATTTAAGTATCAAAAGTAAAAGTATAAATAATTTCAAATTCCTTATTAAGCAAACCAGACAGCACAATTTCCTTTTTACATTTTTATTGATGGATAGCCAGGGGCACACTCCAACACTCAAACATAATTTACAAATGAAGCATGTGTGTTTAGTGAGTCCACCAGATCAGAGGCAGTAGGGATGACCAGGGATATTCTCTTGATAAGTGTGTGAATGGACCATTTTTCCTGTCCTGCTAAGCATTCAAAATGTAATGAGTACTTTTGGGAGTCAGGGAAAATGTATGGAGTAAAAAGTACATTATTTTCTTTAGGAATGTAGTGATGTAAAAGTACAGATACCCCAAACAACTACTTAAGTAGTACTTTAAATTATTTTCACATAAGTAATTTACACCATTGTAAAAAAATAACATGGATATGTATTTTCATCATGCAAAATGTACTCGGAACATTTGGTTTTCTTGTTCAGTGCATTTATTGCTTTGAAATGTATTCCAGAATGAAAACAATATACATGGCATGTATTTAAAAACCATACATAAATCTCACACGTAGAGATGAATTATTTTCTAATTGCATTTGGCAACATTATGACTACTTTGTTTCTTGTAGCTACTGTAGATGATACTTGTCATCTCATTTTGAGATTAGATTGAGATGGCATAGATAACTATTGTAGGTTTATATTTTGTTTGAAAATGCACAGAAACCTATGAAAGTATGAATATTTATTTTTGTACACTATAGTTGTGGCTGCCCGTAAGGTTATGGCATCACATTGTACAGAAAGTCTAAAAGCTGCAACCACGCCCAAGTTCTCATTGATGGCATTGAGGTGGAGCGTGTGCCCAGCTTCAAATTCCTGGGTGTCTACATCTCCGGGGACCTCTCCTGGACCCTCAACACCTCAACCCTGGTCAAAAAGGCACAGCAGCACCTGTACTTTTTGAGGAGGCTGAAGAAGGCCCGCCGGTCTCTCAAGATCCTGGTGAACTTTTACCGCTGCACGGTCGAGAGCATTCTGACTAACTGCGCCACAGTGTGGTTAGGCGGATGCTCCGTGGCTGACCGGAAGGCCCTGCAATAATGGGTGGTGAAAACCGCACAGCACATCACTGGTGCCCAGCTCCCTGCCATCGTAAACCTCCAGCGCAAGCGGTGTCTGCATAGGGCGTGAGGCATCATCAGGGACCCTTCACATCCATGCTACAAACTGTTTGCCCTCCTACCATCAGGTAGACGGTACAGGTCTCTACGTTCCCGCACTAGTAGGCTCAAGAACAGTTTCTTTCCAGCTACTGTAACCCTGCTGAACTCGGTGACACAGCACTAGCCATATCCACCCGCCCACTGCTTAGTACTGCCTCTCAGGGACCTTGTTGCATTACTCTCTTTGCACTCTTCACTGTATTACTGGACTCTGATATTGCTTTGCAAAGTCTGATTAAGGACATTTTTCAGTTGTACATGTACATGTCTACCTTGGTAACCTCTGCTGCTCTCCCTGTATTTCAGTTGCATGCCTCCTTGCACTTTCAATTTGCCTTCATTGCACATTTATACATCCCACTTAGATTGTATATTATTTAATTGTTTCATTTGTACATTTTTTTTGTACTCTTTTATTTGCACTTCTGGTTAGATGCTAACTGCATTTCATTGTGGTCAATCACATTGGGTCATTTTTGTGGGGTCTCCATCTCATAATGCACATATAAGGATAACAGGTAACCGGAGATGTTTCGCCTATGAAAGAGGCTAATTGCTGTTCACCCAAACTAACACTGTTTTCAAATGAGAATGCCAGTTTTACTCATTGTAATTATATGGGGCAATGGCTGTGGTACAGTATGTATAGGAATGTATTATTTCTAGCATTGTAGAGCTAAGCCAGAGACGTTATCTTTAGACCTAACTCAAATGTAAATATCTGGCTGTGTCATTATGACTTCGGATAATTATTTAGGACTTATTTCATTTGAACAATTCTAGGTGGCAAAACTAAAAGGGGAGAAAAAGACAGATCCTGAAAAAAGTGAGTAGGTTTTTGTTAATCGATTGCAAAAAAGCATTTAAGTGTGCAGGTATTGTCATGATATATATAAAAATATTTGACTTATTAATGACTCATGGCAGAAAGAATGGTGAATATTATTTCAGACACTGACATGGCTTAAAGGGATTCTGCTATATTTCAAGATTTAGGTTGCTTTTTTAATAGCCCCTGAGTCATACGAACTAATGGAAACCATTTGTATGTGTCTGCGAGTAGTTTGGAGATGATTGAAGTTAGCATTTTGTTAGCTTAGCGCAATTACTCTAAGTCTCCCACAGTAGCCAGCTCCTCTCAAACAGGGAAATGGAAGAAAAGAAACTTGAAAAAAAAACTGGGAAATAGACCTAACTACTCCAAAGCTGTTGGTCATTTATAGTCTTACAAAGCTATACATAGTAATAAATATTTTATACATTTTATTAATTTTACTAATAATAATTTGAAACATTCTATCCACTTCCTCATTCTCTGTCCCGTTGGCACATAGATATGTACAGAGTTCGCAAACATTGTATCTGTCTCATTATGGCGTCTGTAAGCACAGAGACGGTGCCATTGAGACAGATGCAACTGCACGCAGAGACATAAAAATGGTATTGATGAGTTCATCGAAATCTCACGGTATCCCTCTAAAAATGTATACCCCATAACAGGGTTGGGGTCAATTTAACTTTTTTACACCTTAAAGTCAGATGGCTAACAAAAACATGATAGGTTATGGTGGCAATTAGACAAAATTCAATGTTTGTGGCCAAATCCTCTCAAGTTAACAACTAACCATGGATTACAGTTTCTACTTTCAGGGCAAGGAACAATATGACTGACTATAAGGTGTAAAAAAGTTCATCCCTTAATTGAATGTATAAATCGGTCATTGCAAATAAGGCATTAATGGTCAAGGATTTCTTATTAAACTGAATCTGATAATTGTTTTTCAATTTAAAAAATAATAATATATCTCTTAATTTATGAGCCCAAACCCAACCATTAACTGTTCTATGTGCTCTTTATCTTCTATTTGTTGCTTCCTTCCACAGATGCTGGCAAGAGTGCTTCCCGGGTGTAACAAAGGGACAGGTGGGAACGGCTTGCAACAGTAAAATGGCTGAATTAAGAAGTGATGAGAGAAACATTTAATGAATAGGATGAAATTAAGTTTTTATTGTTTTGTGTTTGTTCTAATGTTTTATTACCATGGCTACAAGTACTATGACTACAAGTATCACTGAAATAATGCAGGTATTGTGAGATAAGGGACATATACAGTGTCTTCAGAAAGTATTCACACCCCTTGACTTTTTCCACATTTTATCGTGTTACAAAGTGGGATTAAAATGGATTTAATTGTCATTTTTTTGTCAACGATCTACAACATTTGTAAAAAAATAAAATAATTTAAAAGTGAAAAATAAACAAATATCTTGATTAGATAAGTATTGTCATATATTACTTTTTCGTATGGGCTGTTCCACTCTAACCTTCTCACAAAGTATACACACTTTTCGGCTGCTTTGAGGAAAACAACACAAGAGTCGATGACATGGTCCCCCGCTGCTCACGAAGGCAGGGCTCCCAATCTCTGTAGTCAACGTGAGTAGGACCTTCAAACATGTTAACCCTCGCAAGGCTACCAGCCCAGATAGCATCCCAAGCCGCGTTCTCTGAGCATGCGCAGACCAGCTGGCTGGAGTGTTTACGAACATTTTCAACCTCTCAATATCCCAATCTGTCATCCAACTTGCTTCTAGATGGCCACCATTGTTCCTGTACCGAAGCACACTGAACTAAATTACTATCTGTCATCATGAAGTGCTTTGAGAGGCTAGTCAAGGACCATATCCCCTTCACCATACCCGACACCCTTGAACCATTACAATATGCATATAGATCCACAAACGACGCAGTCGCTGTTGCACTGCACATCCCGCTGTCCCGCCTGGAAAAGAGGAATACCTATGTGAGAATGCTGTTCATCAACTATAACTCAGCTTTTAACACCAAGCTCGTCACTAAGCTCAGTGCCTTAGGTCTAATCTCCCTGTGTGACTGACTGGCCGACCACTGGTGGTGAGGGTAGCCGACCTGAAATGGTCTCACCACACCAACACCGTGGTGAAGAAGGCGCAACAGCGCGCCTCTACTACCTCAGGTGGATGATGAGATTATGGAAGGAACTTCTACAGATGCACCACTGAGAACATTCTGTTGGGCTACATCACTGCCTGGTCTGGCAACTGCACCGCACTCAACCACATAGCTCTCCAGAGGGTGTTGCAGTCAGCCCAACGCATCACCGGTGGTACACCGCCTGCACTCCAGGACATTTACAGCACTCGGGATCAAAGGAAGGCCAAGAAGATCATTAAGGACCTCAGTCACCTGAGCCATGGACTGTTTACTCGGCAACCGTCTAGCAGACGGAATCAGTACAGGTGCATCAGTGCCAAGACCGAGAGACAAAAAACTGCTTCTATTACCAGGCCATCGGATTGTTGAACAGCCATCACTAACCGTCAACCAGTTAATGCTCACTCACACACCTCATACTCACAAACACACACACGCACACAGCTAACGCTGCTGTCCCATGTCATAGAGACATTGAAACATTGGACACTACCTGTTTCACACAGAGTATTTAAATACTGTATATCCCCGGCATAGCTCATTCTAATACTTCTACTACTGTACTTTGTATTTGGTTACACTGTTTATACACACTGCATATTTATTTATATACTGGATTCTTGACATAGCTCACTCTAATATATATATATACTGCTGTACATATCATTCTTAGTATATATTGTGTAAATTCTGCTGGTGTACAAACCTGATTTGAATGTCTATGGTACAAACGTATAGATTGCATTTTGATTACTGTTACAGTGCTATTTGGGTTATTAATTGGATTCTTACCAACGTTTTTTTTTTTTGCTGTACTTTTTTACAAATATTTTAAGTATTTGGATACTTGTTTGACATTTTACTGCATGTTAGGAGCTAGCAACATAAGCATTTCACTGCAACTGCTATAACATCTGCTAAACTGTGTATGTAGGTGACCAATAAACGTTGATTTGTGCCAGTACATTCCTTTAAAAGGAACAGGTGGAAAGTCCCTCCAGCCGCTTTCACCAATCCAATACTTTTAAATGCATGAGTGGAAGTGAACACTTCTGGGTGAAGGGTAGAAAATAGGAACACAACCTAGGGAAACTAATCATCTCCCTGGGGAGTCTCTCTCCCATGACCTCCATGACAAAGTTCAACGCCTGTTTTTTGAGAGTAACTGCAGTTGCAAGTATAGTTGCTGGACAGTGTTTAGAATTCAGTCCAAAGTTTTGAGAAAAACTCTTGGACACATCCTGCTCCTCTGAGGTTGTTTACAACTCTGCAGAAGAGACACCAAAGTGTCTGATGTGAAATGTCTGTTACTTTGCGTTTGTTGCCCCTTCAGGGTACAGTGTAGATCCGGGAGATTAAACTACATCTTGTGCATTAACTGCCTTTGAGCTTGATCCATTAGCCCCTCAAGGGTCTATGGCACAGTAACGTAACATAACAGGGATAGAATGACGCCTGACAGTGGGTTTTCACCAACAGCGAATTCGGCAGGAGAAGTTTTTCCCCCTTTTCATTTTCAATGAGGGAACACAGAGAAATGTGAGGGAGATTGTGGGAAAGTGAGCAGCGAGAACCCTGCTAGCAGAGCGGTAGAAAAAGTTGAGCTCTGCTCTACTTTATGCAAGTTTCAAGAAAAGAAAAGCATTGGCATGATTCGTTGTGAAGGGGAGGCGCCACCTCTGGTAAAAACCATATTTAAGTGAAGTCCCCACTTCCGTTTTTCAGGGGAAAGAGAAGTATCCCTGATCTTGCAACATCCGCTTTCTGCCAACACCGCTAAGGGTGATGACACAGTGACTCTATCAACAAGGGTCTTGGTTAGAGGCTCAGTGCAAACAAAAACTTGATTTTTTGGTGTGTTTTATATATATTTCCACACTATAAGGTTGGAATAATACTGTAAAATTGTGAAAATTATGTTTAATGCCCTTTTAGTGTAAGAGCTGTTTGAAAAGGCCTCCTGAAATTTCTGCCTGTTTGGGTGGGATGCAATTTTGGTCTGCCTGGTGACATCACCAAATAGACCAATAAGGAAGAGAGTTCGAAACCTTTCTGCCAATAGCTATTTTTCCGTTTGAGCCTCCCCGCTCAGACCAATCCCAGAGAGTCCTAGCATAATTATTGCTTGAAGAATTGCTCTTTGCCAAGAAGTTATTTGTGTTAATTGACCATTTTAATTCAAAACAATCACAGTAAGGTACTTAATTGTTATCCGGAAATGATTTGGTATTGTGATAAAAACGGCTGCATTGGACCTTTAACCAAGTAATGAACAACCTCTCTGTGGCCACAATGGGGAAAAACAAGGGGTCATCTCAGGCCAACACTAAACAAACTCAAAAACCTAATCATTCCGTAGACCCACTCTTTGCTCATTGATATTACCAATGAACTTAAAGTCTGAATTGGTTAGCAGCACTAAACACACCTGGTGTTTATACAAACGGATCTCTTTAACTTCACAATGTAATATTTATTGTTTGTGTAAAACATATACATAGCTGTGATTGAGCCAAATGCTTGAGCCCATAGTACTATCTATAATTGAACTGTTACATGGTTAATTTGTTTAATTAATCTACTGTTTTTGAAAGTTATATATTTAAAACAGGTGAATTGCCACCCATCATCAATTATATCGACAGAACACATTGTGAGACTGGATATCGGACAACTTGTGGGGAGAAATGGCAAGCTTTGTCCCCCCTGGGTGACGTGAGCGCACTAGGCGACTGTGGCGGGCAGGTGAATTATGCTTTTTTATGCAAGGCGCTTCACAGAGGTGTGAATACATGGGTGTTTGTAATGTCTCCTTGGTAGTGGAATGTCCTTTGTGATGATTTTACTGGCAACATGGGTGCTTTGCCTTTGCGACCAATGTAAAACACTTTAGAGAATCTCTGAATCTTACGGAACAAAGTCCTTCTCAGAAGGATGTAGATCCAAGGGTCAAGGATGGCGTTGACCGAGGCGATCCGAATAGCCATCAAATCTGCATGGGAATTCTCGGTCCATGTTATCTGGTTAGAAAATACGCGTACCTACAGCAGAATAAAAAGAGATGTTAGGTGTACTGCTTCTCTCTTCGGTAACCTACATGAAAGCATAATATTTAAGACAAAATGTTTCTTACCACCAGCGGCGCTGAGCAACCTAAAACAACCACGGAGGTCACCATGAGCACCGTCATCATTTGCGCTTCCACGCCGGAGGAAAGCGCTTTCCAGCGCGCCCGTGCGCTCCCTCTTGTAACTGGACTTTGGATTTTCCTGCGACGCATTATCAACAGATTGCCACAAACTGCAAAGTTGAGTACTATCGTCATCAATATCAGTAAAAAACTCACACTGGCATATAAAAACGAATATGATGCAGGCAGTGTCTTATCAGCCCTCCAGTTGATGAAGCACCACGTTTTGGAGGGCTGACAAATGCTTCCAGCCATACCCATCACTGGGAGACAACAAAATGCAATGTTGCTGAGATAAATGCAAAACAAGCACTTGCGTGCAAAATGTTGGTCAATTCCCCATCTTTGGTAAGTGTAAGGGCAGCATATCGCGAGGTAGCGCTCAGCAGACATTGCGCATATAATACTTAGCCCAGCCACTCCGAAGAACAGCAACAAAAAGGAATGGAATTCACAAAGGTTAGTATTATCATATAACACATTTTCATTGAGGTAAGTTGCTATAGTGATTGGGCTGGCCAAACAAGTCCCAAGCAGATCCGTCACAGCCAAACCACAAACTAGGGCGAAGAACGCGGAGGATTTGCGCTCCTGCTTAGATCCAGAAAGAGCGGCTATTGCTATTATATTTCCAATGACACCAACTGCAAACATTAATACGGGTACAGCCATCGCTTCAGCTGTCTTGTCAGGCAACGTATGTGTAGATGAATTACGTGTATCGTTCATGTTTCCAATCCAGAAGTAGGCTATCAAATGCACGCTATTTGTTCTTTTTTAGATAGCCGTTCTTTAGGCTACTTCATACGTCCAATCAAATCCAAGCAGATACTGCGACAGATGTTTGTCTTGTAAATTCCACGTTTCATGTTTGCTGTTGTCCAATAGCCTAAATTGTCCTCAACCTCGCCAAATGTCCAGTGGATGGAAAAACATGAAAATGCTCTCTCGACTCAGCAAGCTGGTCATATACCCAGCGGGGTGTCTGTCTTGATGTCAACGTCTCATCAGGAAAACCCAGACTGTAGATGGATGGTAAGAAAGAACACTGTATCATTTTTATGTCCCATCATCACTAACAGTTGTCACTTGACTCCCCAAAAACCTGCGCAATTTCCGGTGCCCCTCTGGGTCAGTATTAACTAAGTTCTCGAGAAAAACCTTTAGGCTTCCCCCCAGCCAGCATCATGAGCTTCCTGATTTTTTTTTCTCACAAATGATGTGATTTATTTGTGATTTAATTTATCTCATAAATCATTTATTGAAAGGAGTTGTTCTCTTGGTTTTATCCATTCAAATGTCGCAACTTCCAAATTGTGTAAATATCTTGAAGTTAATTGAAAAACTCACAAAGTCAGTGGTAAGACTCGTCACTTAGCTTTGTCATGTTAGCTGCCCAGTAACATGAACACAGTTTAAACAAAGCCTGAGTCTCAGCTGTGCACCTCAACCAAATATGACTGTAAATGGTAGTGAAGTGACATCTAGGATGGAAGGAGACAACGTGAACGATGCCAGTGCACTTAGTGCCGTCTCTCTCCCATGCCACTTCTCCATTATTGGATGACTAATTATGTGTTTAGATGGGGCCCCATGACCAAGGGTGAATGTCTCAAACACTTGTTAAAAAAAAGAATACAACACCTCTGAGAGGGATGACTTCACTGGCACACAACCGGCCTCCTCTTATATACAGTTTATATCAGCAATACACGAAAGTGGCAGGCCTAGCCATAGCACTCAAGTTGGCCTTTTGTATACTGCTCACTCAAGTATTAAAAAGCTGGGTACCACACTGTGGGTCAAATCGTGTGGCTCCTACACACCTGATCTATGCACCCAGTGGAATTAATAAACAGCCCAAACATTTTCAAATTCACCTCAGAACCCTTTCTCCTTTAACTGGAAAAAAATACTTGTATGACAGAAACATAATGTGATGAATGCTTCAGCTGTGACTCTCATTAAAATATGATTTTCGCCTCAAATACCCAGCTAACACATAACGATCTGAGAACCATCAGTTTCTTAGAGCTTGGTGAAAGCGCGGTTGTTCTATAGTTATTTTGCATACAACCTTCCCACAACTTTCTAGGAATTGTGCAGGTTAGTTTCTTGGCTTTGGAACAAACATTCTTATTTTCTTGGCATCAAATCCAATTTTATTTGTCACATGCCGAATACAACAGGTGTAGGTAGACCTTACCGTGAAATGCTTACTTACTAGCCCTTAAGCAACAATGCAGATTTGTTTTTTTAAGTAAGAAATTTTTTGCACAAAAATACAAAATTATATAATTTTTTTAAGTAACACAATAGAATAACAATATCGAGGCTATACCGGTAATTGAGGTAATATGTACACTTCCGTTCAAAAGTTTGGTGTCCATGTTTTTGAAAGAAAATCACATTTTTTTTAAACCATTAAAATAACATCAAATTGATCCGAAATACAGTGTAGACATGGTTAATGTTGTAAATTACTATTGTAGCTGGAAACGGCAGATTTTTTATGGAATATCTACATAGGCGTACAGAGGCCCATTATCAGCAACCATCACTCCTGTGTTCCAATGGCACGTTGTATTAGCTAATCCAAGTTTATCATTTTAAAAGGCTAGTCAATCATTAGAAAACCCTTTTGAAATTATGTTAGCACAGCTGAAAACTGTTGTGCTAATTAAAGAAGCAATAAAACTGGCCTTCTTTAGACTAGTTGATTATCTGGAGCATCAGCATTTGTGGGATCGATTACAGGCTCAAAATGGCCAGAAACAAATAATTTTCTTCTGTGCCTTTTGTACCTGGACTTGGTATTTCATTACTTTAATAGAGTGTTTCCGAAAAGTTCGAACATGGTGACAATTAATTTAAATTTTGGTCATGTTCTAGCCGCAGGCAGAACTGTTGAAACTGCCCAAGGGGGTGCAAAACTGGACAGGAAAATCTGTGACTCAGCCCACTCAATCCCAGTGGAGAGAGGGAAGCCGGCCAGGCAGAGACAGCAACAGCAGTTTGTTGTTCCAGTGCCTTGCCGTTCACTTTTGCACCCCTGGGCAGGACTACACTCAATCATAGGACCTACTGAAGAGATGAGTCTTCAGTAAAGACTTAAAGGTTGAGAGCGAGTCTGCATTTCTCACATGGATTGGCAGACCATTCCATAAAAATAGAGCTCTATAGGAGACAGCCATGCCTCCAGCTGTTTGCTATAGAAATTCTAAAGGATAATAAGGAGGCCTGCGTCTTGTGACCGTAGTGTACGTGTAGGTATGTACGGCAAGACCAAATCAGAGAGACAGGTAGGAGCAAGCCCATGCAATGCTTTGTAGGTTAGCAGTAAAACCTTGAAATCAGCCCTAACCTTAACAGGAAGCCAATGTAGAGTGGCTAGCACTGGAGTAATATGATACTTTGTTTTGATTCTAGTCAGGATTCTAGCATCTGTGTTTAGCACTAACTGAAGTTTATTTAGTGCATTATCTGGGTAGCCGGAGAGTAGAGCATTGCAGTAGTTTAATCTAGAAGTGACAAAAGCATGGATTAGCCTTTCTGCATAATTTTTGGACAAAAAGTTTTAGATTTTTGTAATGTTACGAAGATGGAATAAAGCTGTCCTTTAAATATTCTTAATATGTTCATCTAAAGAGAGATCATGGTCCAGAGTAACGCCGAGGTCCTTCACAGTTTTATTTGAGACGACTGTACAACCATCAAGATTAATTGTCAGATCCAACCCCATTTATTATGTTCAACATAGGAGGACTAACCACAGGAAGTAGCTCTTTCAGTAGTATAGTTGGAATAGGGTCCAGAGGCCATGACTATTTTCATGAACGTGTCAAGAGATACAGGATAACAAAAACTTGAGCGTCTCCATTGATCCTAGGTCCAGGCAGTTCTGTGCAGACTCAGGATAACTAAACTTTGGAGAAATACACAGATTCAAAGTGGAGTCCATAATTTGCATTCTAATGTTCATGATCTTTTCATTAAATAAGTTCATGAATTTATCACTGCTGAAGTGTTCTTATTCAACTCAATTAGGTTGGAAAAATAAGATGATTGAGCTGCAGTGAGGGCTCTTCGATATTGCACCTTACTGTCTTTCCAAGCTAGTCGGAAGACTTCCAGTTTATTGGAGCACCATTTCCGGTCCAATTTTCTGGAAGCTTGCTTCAGGGCTCGGGTATTTTCTGTATTCCAGGGAGCAAATTTCTTGTGACAAATGTTTTTGGTTTTTAGGGGTGTGACTGCATCTAGAGTGTTACGCATGGTTAAATTAAGATCCTCAGTTAGGTGATGAACAGATTTTTGTACTCCAACATCCTTGGGTAGATGGAGGAAGTCTGGAAGGGCACCCTAGGAATCTTTGAATTTATAGCACGGCTTTTGATGATCCTGGGTTGGGGTCTGATCAGATTATTTGTTGTGATTGCAAACGTAATAACATGGTGTCCGATAGTCCAGGATTATGAGGAAAAACATTTAGATCCACAATATTTATTCCACGGGACGAAACTAGATCCAGGGCATGAGTGTGGCAATGAGTAGGTCCGCAGACATATGTTGGACAAAACCCACTGAGTCGATGACGGCTCCGAAAGCCTTTTGGAGTGGGTCTGTAGACTTTTCTATGTGAGTCACCAAAAATGTTTATATTATCTGCCTTAACTACAAGGTCCAATAGGAATTCAGGGAACTCTGTTGAGGAACACAGGAGGCCTGTAAACAGTAGCTATAAAAAGTGATTGAGTAGGCTGCATAGATTTCATGACTAGAAGCTCAAAAGATGTAAACGCTGTCTTTTGTTGTTGTTGGTAAATTGAAATTTGCTATCATAAATGTTACAAACACCTCTGCCTTTGCGGAATGCGTGGGGGATATGGTCACTAGTTTATCCAGGAGGAGAGGACTCATTTAACACACTAAATATATCAGGCATGAGCCCTTTTTCAGTCAGGCCAATCACATCAAGATTATGATCAGTGATTAGTTAATTGACTATGACTGCCTTAGAAGTGAGGGATCTAACATTAAGTAACCCTATTTTGAGATGTGAGACATCACAATCTCTTTCAATAATGACAGGAATGGAGGAGGTCTTTATTCCAGTGAGATTGCGAAGGCGAACACCTCCATGTTTTGTTTTGCTCAACCTAGATCGAGGCACAGACAAGGTCTCAATGGGGATACCTGAGCTGACTATGCTGATTGTGCTAGTGGCAGACTCTAGTAAGCTGGCTAACAGCCTGCTGCATGGCCTGCACTCTGTCTCATTGTGGAGCTAGAGGAGTTAGAGCCCTGTCTATGTTCATAGATAAGATGAGACCCCCCCCCCCCCCCGCAGCGAGGATGGAGTCCATCACTCCTCAGCAGGCCAGGCTTGGTCCTGTTTGTGGGTGAGTCCCAGAAATAGGGCCAATTATCTACAAATTCTATCTTTTGGGAGGGGCAGAAGACAGTTTTCAAAGCGTTATGTTTGGGACAAATCCAACATCACTGAGTACCACTCTTCATATTTTTGAGAATAGTGGTGGCTGCATCATGTTATGGATACTGACTGTATGCTTATCATTGGCAAGACTAGCATGTTTTTTAATAAAAAGAAATGGAATAGAGCTAAGCACAGGCAGAATTCTAGAGAAAAATCTGGTTCAGTCTGCTTCCCAACAAACAATGGGAGACATTCAATAACCTAAAACACAAGGCCAAATACACACTGGAGTAGCTTACGAAGACAACATTGAATCTTCTTGAGTGGCCTAGTTACAGTTTTGACTTAGGGTGCGTTCGGAAAAATCACTGGCTATCTACTCCAATTTCAGAGTACCCTCGTCTGAGTGTGCCAGAGCGCAGAATAAATGCTGATTTTACAAACGCTCAACACCCGTTGAATATGGCCGGTGTCAGTAAACGTCTGCAAAAAAAGCGTAATTAAATTGTTGCCAGCAGCACAGTTACAGTCACCAACGCTCTGGATAACAGGAAAACAGACTAACCAGCTTTACTATGGTGAGTAAAATGGTCAGAGTGAGGTGTTCTCTCATTTGTGTCTGGAAGTAGCTCTGAATGCTCCAAGGGCAAAATGCTCTGAATATACTAATGTACAATCTGACAACACTGAATTTACGAACGCCCAGAACGCACTCAGAGCACTCTCTAGCACTCCAGATTGAATTTATGAACACACCCTTAAATCGGTTTAAAAATCTATGGCAAGATTTGAAAATGGCTGTCTCGCAATGATCAACAACCAACTTGACATAGCTTGAAGAATTTTTAAAAGAATAATATGCAAATATTGTACAACATATTTCTGTATTTCATTTCAATAAATATGCAACATTTTCTAAAAACATGTTTTCACTTTGTTTTTATAGGGTAATGTGCGTAGATGGGTGAGAATAAATCCATTTAATCAATTTTGAATTCAGGCTGTAACACAATTTTTCTTTAAGTGTGTCCAGGTGTTGGCTGCACCGACTAATTGGCCACACCTGATCTTAATGAGTGCTTGTTTCCTTTGAAATTGGGGTTTGTTTGAAAAGACTAAAATGAACAGTCTTGTTTTTGAAAAAAAAAAAAAAACTGGGCACACTAGCTCCATGCTGGTGGTGCCGTGGACTAATTCCATGCCTAGAGAACCGAACATTATTGGTTCGATTCTCATTGACGCCGTGTCACACACAAACAATGCATATGCTTGGAGTTCAAAAAAGTTAACCCAAAATAAGATAGCAGGTTTATTTATATAAGTCTTATTGAAAAATTCAGTGAAGTTTTAAAGGAAGTTATTTAAAAAACAATAATCTTTCATTTCTGTTCTCAGAGGATAAATAAAACCTCCCAGGAAAACATTCAAAGAACCAGAGTAAAACGTTCTCAGAACCTCCCTGCAACCTAAAAATAAACCCCGCCGAATGCTTTCACTTTTACTGGTCAGGAAATGTATTGCTTTATTCCCATAACTTGCAAGGAACAAAATTTGCAACCCACAGCATGTCTTGTCATTAGTTTTTGACATTTCCCACATCACAAGCATGTAGTTCAAGAGCTCAATCCACTTTGCTCTGTTTACTTAACCCATATTATGTTTACTTAACTGCTATACATTATAATTATGTATGAAATAATGAGAAAAGAAGACTTCCAGAAGGATTTATACGAAGTCGGCCAGCCAGGAAAAGGACATTGTAGTCCCTCCACTAGCTTGACTTACATTAATGCTTCCTGCAAAGCACTCGCTTCAGACATGCTCTCCATCTCCTACTAGGTATAATGCTATGAACGAGGTTATGCGTGTTCAAATGGTTCAAATATTTCTCCTAATGTCATTCATTGACGTTATTGTTGTAAAGCAAGCCTCTGCTGTTATTTTAAAAAGATTATCGTAAATGTAAATATCTTTTCAAAGTTTGTATTATATAGACATAAGCTGGGCTACTGATAACTTGCTTGTCTTTTTTTAAATATATGAATATATATATGTGTGATGTAAATTTCCTAGGAGCACTGTAAACTCTTGGACTTGTTATAACTTACAATGACATATTATGGGCCATGTGTTTGAAGGTTTATTGAAGACTTTTTACATTTCCATGATAAAGACTGACCAGGTGATTCCAAGTGAAAGCTATGGTCGCTTATTGTTAAATCTACTTCAATCAGTGTAGAAAATGGGTGGAGACAGGTTAAAGAAGGATTTTCTAAGCCTGGAGACAATTGAGACATGGATTGTGTGTGTGTGTGCCATTCAGAGCGTGAATGGGCAAGACCAAAGATTTAAGTGCCTTTGAAAGTGGTATGGTAGTAGGACCCAGGCACACCGGTTTGTGTCAAGAAATGCAATGCTGCTGGGTTTTCCACCCTCAACAGTTTTCTGTGTGTATCAAGAATGGTCCACCACCTAAAGGACATCCAGCCAACTTGAAACAAATGTGGGAAACATTAGAGTCAACATGGGCCAGCATCCCAGTGGAAAGCGTTCGACGCCTTGTAGAGTCCATGCCCCGCTGAACTGAGGCTATTTTGAGTGCAAAAAAAAGGGGGGGTCTGTTCTTAATGTTCAGGGATGATGTTAATAATGTTTTGTACACCCATTGTATAGTCATACTACATGTAGGCCTACTTGTCTTTCCTTACGATTGCTCTACAGATCAGATTATTTAATCTGAGTGGTATTTACTGTATGTATACCAGTATGGCATGGTGTTCAGTTTAGTATTAAAAATTAACCATTTGCATGCCATTTCATGTACTTTGTCAGATGGATAATATTGTATTCTGTATAGGGAAAGGGGGATACCTAGTCAGTTGCACACCTGAATGCATTCAACTGAAATGTGACTTCTGCATTTAACCCAACCCCTCTGAATCAGAGAGGTACGGGGGATTGCCATAATCGACATCCATGTCCACTGCTTTGCTCAGGGGCAGAATGACAGATTTATATCTTGTCAGCTCTGGGATTTGATCCAGCAACCTTTCGGTTACTGGCCCAACGCTCTAACCACTAGGCTACCTGCCTACGGCCTACCTGTCTTATAGATCTTCCTAGAAGAATTTGCATGCGCTGATACTGCCCATTGTGCTGTCTGGGCTCATAACCACACCCCTAACCTGATGCCCAACCATAACACGAGTTAAGACTGGACAGTAGATGTTCATGTTCATACATTTGCATGATAAAGACAATTTAAAAATAAGAAATCATTTATTTTTGTCCCATTTCTCCCAACAATTTCATTGTTTAGTAGCTACTATCTTGTCTCATCACTACAACTCCTGTACGGGCTCAGGAGAGACGAAGGTTGAAAGTCATGGGTCCTCCGATACACAACCCAAACTTCTTAACACAGCGCGCATCCAACCCGGAAGCCATCCGCACCAATGTGTCAGAGGAAACACCGTGCACAGACCTCCCGGTCACGGCCGGTTACGACAGAGCCTGGGCGCGAACCCAGGGTCTCTGGTGGCACAGCTGGCGCTGCAGTACAGCACCCTTAACCACTGCGCCACCCGGGAGGCCCCGATAAAGACCATTTTAAAATGTCACCACCACTTGAAATTGATACTGTCACGGCTGCTACCACTCTTCCTTCCAGGCGCTCGAGGGCGCCAGGCTCCCCAGCATTACGCACTACTGCCATCATCATTACGCACACCTGTCTTCCCCCCGTCGCGCGCATCGGTGATTATTGGACTCACCTGGACTCAATCACCTCTGTCGTTACCTTCTTTATATCTGTCGGGTTCCCTGCTCTGTTCCCTGCTTCTGCATTAATGTTCATATGTCCTTGTATACCCATGTGCTGACAATGTTTCTGTCCTGTTACCTGTCTGTTCCTATTAAATGTTCGACTCCCCGTACCTGCTTCTCATCCCCGGTGTCGGTCCTTACAGTGCATTCAGAAAGTGTTCAGACCCCTTGACTTTTTTCACATTTTGTTATGTTACAGCCTTATTCAAAAATGTATTCAATTGTTTTTTCCCCTCATCAATCTACACACAATACTCCATTCAGGCCAAAGAGTTCAATCTTGGTTTCATCAGACTAGAGAATCTTGTTTCTCATGGTCTGAGAGTCCTTTAGGTGCCTTTTGGCAAACTACAAGCAGGCTATCATTTGCCTTTTACTGAGGAGTGGCTTCCGTCTAGCCACTCTACCATAAAGGCCTGATTGGTGGAGTGCCGCAGAGATGGTTGTCTGTCTGGAAGGTTCTCCCATCTCCACAGAGTAACTCTAGAGCTCTGTCAGAGTGACCATCGAGTTCTTGGTCACCTCCCTGACCAAGGCCCTTCTCCCCCGATTGCTCAGGTTGGCTGGGTGACCAGCTCTATGAAAAGTTTGGTGGTTCGAAACTTCTTCCATTTAAGAATGATTTAGGCCACTGTGTTCTTGGGGACTTTTAATGCTGCAGACATTTTTTGGTACCCTTCCCCAGATCTGTGCCTTGGCACAATCCTGTCTCTGATCTCTACGGACAATTCCTTCGACCTCATGGCTTGGTTTTTGCTCTGACATGCATTGTCAACTGTGGGACCTTATATAGACAGGTGTGTGCCTTTCCAAATCATGTCCAATCAATTGAATTTACCACAGGTGGACTCCAATCAAATTGTAGGAACATCTCAAGGATGTTGCATGGAAAAAGGATCCATCAGAGCTCAATTTCGAGTCTCATAGCAAAGGGTCTGAATACTTATGTAAATAAGGTGACCAATATATATATATATATATATACAGTGGGGCAAAAAAGTATTTAGTCAGCCACCAATTGTGCAAGTTCTCCCACTTAAAAAGATGAGAGAGGCCTGTAATTTTCATCATAGGCACACTTCAACCATGACAGACAAAATGAGAGAAAAAAAATCCAGAATTATGGTGGAGAATAAGTATTTGGTCAATAACAAAAGTTTATCTCAATACTTTGTTAAATATCCTTTGTTGGCAATGACAGAGGTCAAACGTTTTCTGTAAGTCTTCACAAGGTTTTCACACACTGTTGCTGGTATTTTGTCCCATTCTTCCATGCAGATCTCCTCTACAGCAGTGATGTTTTGGGGCTGTTGCTGGGCAACACGGACTTTCAGCTCCCTCTAAAGATGATCTATGCGGTTGAGATCTGGAGACTGGCTAGGCCACTCCAGGACCTTGAAATGCTTCTTACGAAGCCACTCCTTCGTTGCCCGGGCAGTGTGTTTGGGATCATTGTCATGCTGAAAGACCCAGCCACGTTTCATCTTCAATGCCCTTGCTGATGGAAGGAGGTTTTCACTCAAAATCTCCCGACACATGGCCCATTCATTCTTTCCTTTACACGGATCAGTCGTCCTGGTCCCTTTGCAGAAAAACAGGCCAAAAGCATGATGTTTCCACCCCCATGCTTCACAGTAGGTATGGTGTTCTTTGGATGCAACTCAGCATTCTTTGTCCTCCAAACACGACGAATTGAGTTTTTACCAAAAAGTTATAGTTTGGTTTCATCTGACCATATGACATTCTCCCAATCTTCTTCTGGATCATCCAAATGCTCTCTAGCAAACTTCAGACGGGCCTGGACATGTACTGGCTTAAGCAGGGGGACACGTCTGGCACTGCGGGATTTGAGTCTCTGGCGGCGTAGTGTGTTACTGATGGTAGGCTTTGTTACTTTTGTCCCAGCTCTTTGCAGGTCATTCACTAGGTCTCCCCGTGTGGTTCTTGGATTTTTGCTCACCGTTCTTGTGATCATTTTGACCCCACGGGGTGAGATCTTGCGTGGAGCCCCAGATCGAGGGAGATTATCAGTGATCTTGTATGTCTTCCATTTCCTAATAATTGCTCCCACAGTTGATTTCTTCAAACCAAGCTACTTACCTATTGTAGATTCAGTCTTCCCAGCCTGGTGCAGGTCTACAATTTTGTTTCTGGTGTCCTTTGACAGCTCTTTGGTCTTGGCCATAGTGGAGTTTGGAGTGTGACTGTTTGAGGTTGTGGACAGGTGTCTTTTATACTGATAACAAGTTCAAAAAGGTGCCATTAATACAGGTAACGAGTGGAGGACAGAGGAGCCTCTTAAAGAAGAAGTTACAGGTCTGTGAGAGCCAGAAATCTTGCTTGTTTGTAGGTGACCAAATACAGTGCCTTGCGAAAGTATTCGGCCCCCTTGAACTTTGCGACCTTTTGCCACATTTCAGGCTTCAAACATAAAGATATAAAACTGTATTTTTTTGTGAAGAATCAACAACAAGTGGGACACAATCATGAAGTGGAACGACATTTATTGGATATTTCAAACTTTTTTAACAAATCAAAAACTGAAAGATTGGGCGTGCAAAATTATTCAGCCCCTTTACTTTCAGTGCAGCAAACTCTCTCCAGAAGTTCAGTGAGGATCTCTGAATGATCCATTGTTGACCTAAATGACTAATGATGATAAATACAATCCACCTGTGTGTAATCAAGTCTCCGTATAAATGCACCTGCACTGTGCACTGCACTGCACTGACTCTACTCCAGCCACTTTAATCATGGGAATTGATGGGAAATGATGTAAATATATCACTAGCCACTTTAAACAATGCTACCTTATATAATGTTACTTACCCTACATTATTCATCTCATATGCATACGTAGATACTGTACTCTATATCATCGACTGCATCCTTATGTAATACATGTATCACTAGCCACTTTAACTATGCCACTTGGTTTACATACTCATCTCATATGTATATACTGTACTCGATATCATCTACTGTATCTTGCCTATGCTGCTCTGTACCATCACTCATTCATATATCCTTATGTACATATTCTTTATCCCCTTACATTGTGTATAAGACAGTAGTTTTTTTTGAATTGTTAGTTAGATTACTTGTTCGTTATTACTGCATTGTCGGAACTAGAAGCACAAGCATTTCGCTACACTCGCATTAACATCTGCTAACCATGTGTATGTGACAAATAAATTTGATTTGATTTGATTTGATAGTCTCAGAGGTCCGTTAAAAGCGCAGAGAGCATCATGAAGAACAAGGAACACACCAGGCAGGTCCGAGATACTGTTGTGAAGAAGTTTAAAGCCGGATTTGGATACAAAAAGATTTCCCAAGCTTTAAACATCCCAAGGAGCACTGTGCAAGCGATAATATTGAAATGGAAGGAGTATCAGACCACTGCAAATCTACCAAGACCTGGCCGTCCCTCTAAACTTTCAGCTCATACAAGGAGAAGACTGATCAGAGATGCAGCCAAGAGGCCCATGATCACTCTGGATGAACTGCAGAGATCTACAGCTGAGGTGGGAGACTCTGTCCATAGGACAACAATCAGTCAGAAAGCCATTTCTTAAAGATATCCATAAAAAGTGTTGTTTAAAGTTTGGGAGACACACCAAACATGTGGAAGAAGGTGCTCTGGTCAGATTAAACCAAAATTGAACTTTTTGGCAACAATGCAAAACGTTACGTTTGGCGTAAAAGCAACACAGCTCATCACCCTGAACACACTATCCCCACTGTCAAACATGGTGGTGGCAGCATCATGGTTTGGGCCTGCTTTTCTTCAGCAGGGACAGGGAAGATGGTTAAAATTGATGGGAAGATGGATGGAGCCAAATACAGGACCATTCTGGAAGAAAACCTGATGGAGTCTGCAAAAGACCTGAGACTGGGACGGAGATTTGTCTTCCAACAAGACAATGATCCAAAACATAAAGCAAAATCTACAATGGAATGGTTCAAAAATAAACATATCCAGGTGTTAGAATGGCCAAGTCAAAGTCCAGACCTGAATCCAATCGAGAATCTGTGGAAAGAACTGAAAACTGCTGTTCACAAATGCTCTCCATCCAACCTCACTGAGCTCGAGCTGTTTTGCAAGGAGGAATGGGGAAAAAATGTCAGTCTCTCGATGTGCAAAACTGATAGAGACATACCCCAAGCGACTTACAGCTGTAATCGCAGCAAAAGGTGGCACTACAAAGTATTAACTTAAGGGGGCTGAATAATTTTTCACGCCCGATTTTGCAGTTTTTGCTTTGTTAAAAAAGTTTGAAATATCCAATAAATGTCGTTCCACTTCATGATTGTGTCCCACTTGTTGTTGATTCTTCACAAAAAAATACAGTTTTATATCTTTATGTTTGAAGCCTGAAATGTGGCAAAAGGTCGCAAAGTTCAAGGGGGCCGAATACTTTCGCAAGGCACTGTACTTATTTTCCACCATAATTTGCAAATAAATTCATAAAAAATCCTACAATGTGATTTTCTGGATTTGTTTTCTCTCATTTTGTCTAGTGTACCTATGTGTACCTAAGTGTACCTATGTGTACCTAAGTGTACCTATGATGAAAATTACAGGCCTCTCTCATCTTTTTAATTGGGAGAACTTGCACAATTGGTGGCTGACTAAATACTTTTTTGCCCCACTGTGTGTATATGTATACATATATATATATATATATATATATATATATATACACACTGCTCAAAAAAATAAAGGGAACACTTAAACAACACAATGTAACTCCAAGTCAATCACACTTCAGTGAAATCAAACTGTCCACTTAGGAAGCAACACTGATTGACAATAAATTTCACATGCTGTTGTGCAAATGGTGGACATTATAGGCAATTAGCAAGACACCCCCAATAAAGGAGTGGTTCTGCAGGTGATAACCACAGACTACTTCTCAGTTCCTATGCTTCTTGGCTGATGTTTTGGTCACTTTTGAATGCTGGCGGTGCTTTCATTCTAGTGGTAGCATGAGACGGAGTCTACAACCCACACAAGTGGCTCAGGTAGTGCAGCTCATCCAGGATGGCACATCAATGTGAGCTGTGGCAAGAAGGTTTGCTGTGTCTGTCAGCGTAGTGTCCAGAGCATGGAGGCGCTACCAGGAGACAGGCCAGTACATCAGGAGACGTGGAGGAGGCCGTAGGAGGGCAACAACTCAGTAGCAGGACCGCTACCTCCATCTTTGTGCAAGGAGGAGCAGGAGGAACACTGCCAGAGCCCTGCAAAATGACCTCCAGCAGGCCACAAATGTGCATGTGTCTGCTCAAACGGTCTGAAACAGACTCCATGATGGTGGTATGAGGGCCCGACGTCCACAGGTGGGGGTTGTGCAGGACGTTTGGCATTTGCCAGAGAACACCAAGATTGGCAAATTCGCCACTGGCGCCCTGTGCTCTTCACAGATGAAAGCAGATTCACACTGAGCACGTGACAGACGTGACAGTCTGGAGACGCCGTGGAGAACGTTCTGCTGCCTGCAACATCCTCCAGCATGACTGGCATGGCGGTGGGTTAGTCGTGGGGTGGCATTTCTTTGGGGGGGCCGCACAGCCCTCCATGTTCTCGCCAGAGGTAGCCTGACTGCCATTAGGTACCGAGATGAGATCCTCAGACCCCTTGTGAGACCATATGCTGGTGCGGTTGGCCCTGGGTTCCTCCTAATGCAAGACAATGCTCGCCTCATGTGGCTGGAGTGTGTCAGCAGTTCCTGCAAGAGGAAGGCATTGATGCTATGGACTGGCCCGCCCGTTCCCCAGACCTGAATCCAATTGAGCACATTTGAGTGTGACTCCAAATCCAGACCTCCATGGGTTGCAAAATTTTATTTCCATTGATAATTTTTGTGTAATTTTGTTGTCAGCACATTCAAATATGGAAAGAAAAAAGTATTTAATTAGAATATTTCATTCATTCAGATCTAGGATGTTTTATTTTAGTGTTCCCTTTATTTTTTGGAGCAGTGTATATCTTGTGGCAGACCAGGGGGTTTGGTCAAAACGTTTACACAGATCAGACATGGACAGAGTAGGATTAGCTCGGTTTCAAGGGTGTTTATTTGAACAACAAACCAAAAGAAAAGGTCTCCCCCATGAGACCCTCTCCGGGATACCGTTTTCTGGGCTCCGTGTCTTGCTGTATCCTGTGGTGAACAAAAATTGAACTCCCTCCTTTTACCTCTGGTACCGACCTTTCTTCCCCCAGTCCCTTCTCCTGTGTGCTGCCCTTCTGGCAGCTTTATGGGACTCGTCCAGCTGGTGAGCAATCAGTCCTTAATTACTCACCAACCACAATCAGCCCCAATTAGTCCTGGCCGGAGAGCCGGTGGAGACCTGGCACGTCCAGCAGAGGGAGCCATCGCCTCATGATGAGGCCTCGACGAGTCTCCCCCTGGTGGCTGACCTGCTGTATGCCCCCCCCTCCCCCCTCCCCCCTCCCCCCTAGCTCTGTCGGGGAGGGGATTGTCATCAGTCCGACGTATGTCTCCCTTCTCGATAGGGCATCCGCGTTTCCATGCTTCCCCTCTGACCTGTGCACAACAGAAAAAGAGAAGCGTTGAAGGGACAAGAACCACCTGGTGACCCGATCGTTTGTGTCCCTTCCCCTGGCCATCCAGACCAGGGAAGCGTTGGTCAGTAACCAGGGTGAAGTTGGTACCTAACAGATAATACTTGAGAGTGTCTAGCGCCCACTTCACCGGTAGACACTCTTTCTCAACAATAGAGTACTTTTTCTCTCTGGGTATCAGCTTTCGGCTTATGTACATGATGGGGTGCTCCTCTGGGACAGAACGGCCCCTAGTCCCGTGTCACATGCATCTGTCCCGTGTCACATGCATCCGCACCAACAGGATGGGGCTGCACCATGCACTGTGGAACTCTTCAACGACCCCCTTACTTCTAGCCTCAGGAATCCAATATGGATTCTTTCGTACCGTTTCCCCAGGCCGTGTTCCGATCGACAAGCTTCCTGAGCTCTTGCTTCTGGGCCGGGTCGAGGTCCTCATTGCTCAGGACCACCACTGGTACCATTGGCGTCCTGGTCCCGACCATACCTTGGCCAAGGCTGTCCTCTCATGTGCCACTTCTTCAACAGGTTCACGTGGTAAATCTGTTGCGGTTTCCATCTCCCCGGCTGCCGTACACAGTAATTGACAGGTCCCAGCTTCTCTAACACCTCGTATGGTCTGTGACACGTTGCCAGGAACTTAATTTTGGCTGTGGGGATTAAGACCAACACCCTGTCTTCCACCTGGAATTCTCGGGGCTGGGTTCCCCGATTGTAGACCTGGGCTTGGGTGCGTTGGGCCTTCTCCATATGTTCCCTTACCACTGGCCATATGGCTGTCATCCGCTCCCTCATCGTCTCCACGTACTCTACCACGCTGCGTAAGGGGGTCGGTTGGGCTTCCCAGACCTCCTTGGCGAGGTCCAGTAGGCCGCGTGGCCTCCTCCCATAGAGGAGTTCGAAAGGGGGAAAACCAGTGGAGGACTAGGGTACTTCTCGGATTAAGTACATTAGGTGGGGTAATAGCTGGCCAGTTCTTCCCGTTCTGCTCGATGACCTTCCCCAACATTTGTTTGAGCGTTTTATTGAACCACTTAATGAGCCCATCCGTCTGCGGGTGAAAGACAGAGGTCCGGATCTGCTTGATCTGCAGAAGAGCACACAAATCTTTCATTAGGCGGGACATAAACTCAGTACCTTGGTTTGTCAAGAACTCGTTCGGGATGCCCACCCGGCTAAAGAGGTGGAACAGCTCTCGGGCGATTCCCTTGGATTCAGCCGCCCGTAGGGGAATGGCCTCGGGATACCAGGTGGCATAATCTACTATTACCAAGATGCCGGTATCCCCATGCTGTTTTTACCAGGGGTCTCACTATGTCCATGATGATGCATTCAAAGGGCACCCTGATGATCGGTAGGGGTACCAGTGGGTTTTGGAAGTGTGCTTTTGGTGCAGTGATTTGACACTCTGGGCAGCTGCGACAAAAGTCTTCCACGGCTCTCCTCATCCCGGTCCAGTGGAACCGGGCGGAAATCCGTTCCCGGGCCTTCTCCATTCCCAGGTGCGCACCCAACAGGTGGGTGTGGGCCAGCTGAAGAACGGTTCCCACGTACCATTGGGGCAGCAACAATACCTCTCGAAGTGCCCCCTGTTGGCGCGACACCTGATACAAAAGGTTATTCTTGATTTGGAAATGGGGGTATCGCCAGTCACTCACCCCCGGAAGTAGCTGTCCATCCACCGCTATCACTTGGGCTGCGGCGACTTTCAAGTTCGGATCCTCCCACTGGGCAGTCCCGAATTGTCCCATCAGTTGTTCCCCAGCGTGTGTCTCGACTGGCCCCTCAAATTTGAGGAGGGGGGCTGGGCTCCTCCTCTAGTGTTTCCCCTGGGGAGTCGGGTTCCGGCGCCCCCTCCGACTCCGAACCCATAGATACAGGTTGGTCAACCGTTTGCTTCCGGGCCGCACAGGCGATGGGTCGTCCTCGCTCTCGTCTTCAGCCAGCTCATACCTTTTTTCTCAGCTCGTGCCCCCACAGGGCTGCGAACAGCAGACAATCTCGTCCCAATAGGAGAGGTACCTGCAACTCTGGTATGGCACCCACCATCATCTGTCAGCTCCCTTGTGGCATCACGATGTTGGCCCATATGGTTGGATACCGCTTTGTGTCACCGTAAACACAGGAAATGGACATCTCCCTATCACGTTCGGCCCCCTGGTTCAGCAGGCTCGTGGTAATAGAGCTTCCGTGTCATATCCGTCAACCCTCACCGGGACCATGGGTGCAGTTGATTCGTGGAACGCCCAACAGGAGGTGACGTAGTTCACTGCGTGACCCACCTCGCCTCCGGGGCTTGCTGATGGCATCGACTCCTCTCGAGCCGGGCAATTCTAGACAATGTGCCCCCAGGCGCGACACTCAAAACACCTCCTTTGGTCTCCATCTACCTGGGGTCATCGGTGGCGGGTCAACCCTACCCCAGCCGAACTGTCGGCTCGGGGTACACAGCGGTGGGGCTGTCCTTTCATCCCCTCAAACGGGTCGCCGACTCGGCCTGGCTCCCACTCAGCAGGGCCTGAGTGTTCTGATGCGTCTCCACTGCTTCTAGGAGGCCCTCAACGGTCTGGGGCGCGAATAGACTTGCTGCCATCTTCATGTCGTGGGGTAATGCCCGTAAGAAGCGATCCAGGACCACTTTGTCTAGGATGGAGAAGGTGGATAGGAGGTTAGGAGCCATGCCCTGGTGATGCACAGTAGGTCGCTCATCTGGGCTCGGGGGGATGCGTCGGCTACAAACCTCCAGTTGTGGAACAGTTGTGCCCGATGGGCCAGGCTGTACCCATAGCGGCTGAGTATCTCCCGTTTGAGTCCGTCATAGTTAGCCGCCTGTTTGTCATTTGCCCAATACGCCTTTTGGGCATTCCCAGAGAGGAACGGGGCTAGCAGACTTGCCCACTTCGGCCTTGGCCATCCTTCCTGTAGTGCTGTCCGTTCAAACGTACAGAGGTATGTTTTGATGTCGTCATCTTCCGTTAGCTTGATTATAAAACTGGTTTGGATGTGATTCAGTAGACGCTCCTCCTTGTAGCTTCCTGATTTCCTCAACAAGGCGGACGTTTTGTAGCCGCTGTTACTCCAGGGTTTGTTCCTGAACCGCCTGTTGGGCCCAGACTAACTGAGCTATCAACTCGTCCATGCTGATGCTGCGTAAACGTCAACCCTGATCTGACCATGTTATCAGATTGCCCGCATTCTCCATCACTTGTGGCAGACCAGGGGGTTTGGTCAAAACGTTTACACAGATCAGTCACGGACAGAGTAGGATTAGCTCGGTTTCAAGGGTGTTTATTTGAATAACAAACCAAAAGAAAAGAATAGGTCTCCCCCATGAGACCCTCTCCGGGATGCCGTCTTCTGGGCTCCAGGTCTTCCTGTATCCTGTGGGGAACAAAAACTGAACTCCCTCCTTTTACCTCAGGAACCGTCCCCAACTATACGGGAGTAACCTTTCTTCCCCCAGTCCCTTCTCCCGTGTGCTGCCCTTCTGGCAGCTTTATGGGACCCGTCCAGCTGGTGAGCAATCAGCAATTGATTACTCACAAACCACAATCAGCCCCAATTAGTCCTGGCCGGAGAGCCCGTCGAGACCTGGCACGTCCAGCAGAGGGAGCCATCGCCTCGTGATGTATACCCCTGGTGGCTGACCTGCTGTATGCCACAATATATATATATATTATACATTATGGGATATTTTGTGTAGATTGCTGAGGAAGAAATTTAAGAATGAGGCTGTTATGTAACAAAATGTGGAAAAAGTCAAGGGGTCTGAATACTTTCTGAAGGCACTGTAAATGCTGTATACTCTGTGTATGAGTAATATGAGAGATTGGGCTTCAATATTCCAATGTGTTTTTCAGCTGACCACCTGACATTTTCATTCTATTTAATACATGGTAAGACTGGCTTAGCATTGCTACACCAGTTTAGCCCTTATGACCTTTCGATTGTTACTTCTTTCATTACCGATGTCAATATCACCTGAGAGATTATGCTGTTGGTGGGAATTACAGCAACTCCGTTGAAGAGTTCCTAAGTATTTTATTGCAACGCCAGCGGATGTTAATACATCACCAGTGAGGCATCTTTCTGACCTTTGGCTCCAAGACATTTCACACGGCTTTGAGGCTCGAGTCGAGCCAAAGAGTAGAAAGGAACAACATCCTTAGCAGGTGAGATGTATGTCTTTCTCAAGGCTTGGACAGGGAGAAAGAGATTTACGTTGTTAAATGACTAATGAAAGGTTTTTCCTTTAATGAGGTTTGTTGAAACGATCCTTCGTGTATGTTTATATTGCAAATGTTCTAATTAGTTATAAGTACAGCTATCTACTTTAAGCATTTACCTAGACTGAATTCATTTGCCCAATCTCTACTTTTTTGGCAATGTCCAGGTTTCGTTCTAAAAATGTGAATACCCCAGTACACCTAGCATAACGTGTAGCCTTCCACTGAATTACATATGATGTGTTTTTGAAGCAGATTGAGCTTCTCTCGTAATATCTCTATCCTCCATTACATTTCTAAAAAGTTGCAAGCAGCACATCATTATGGAGACAGACCAAGAGGCTTGCAAGGCAGCTGCGAGCTGTCCAGTTCCAAGCCAAGGACCTGTCAAGACTGGCTGGCTGTCCTCCAACAAGAGGGGTAAGGGACTGTGTCCATTCTAAGTATCATGGGTCCCATCTACCACTGCTGAAATTAATCTAGTTTCTTCTGGAAAGTAATTTACCAGAGTAAATAGATGTTTTTTTCCTGAAATGTATTTTTCCATTACTTCTGGCAGTTAGCATGCATATTATTACTGAATATTACGTAATACTACTTGAATGCTTTACCTAGTAGTAGGGTATTTACAAGAGGCTGATAGATGGCTCTTTAGATTAATAAACTGATAAATTACTGGTCTTTGAGGGTTCCTTTCCTTTCCGGGACACAGAGTTAAAATTAGTCCTGAACTAAAAAAGTATCAGTGGAGATTCTAAACTGTGTCTGGCAAACTTGCCCTACATGTCTTAAAATCAACATCAAATCAAATTTTATTGGTCACATTCACGTGATTTGCAGATGTTATTGCGGGTGTAGTGAAATGCTTGTGCTTCTAGCTCTGACAGTGCAGTAATATCTAACAAGTAATATCTAACAAATTACACAACATATACCCAATACCCACAAATCTAAGTAGCAATGAATTAAGACTATATACATATGGACGAGTGATGTCAGAGCGGAAATGACTAAGATACAGTAGAATAGTATAGAATACAGTATATACATATGAGTTGAGCAATACCAGATATCTAACATTAAGTGACTAAGATACCGTAGAATAGTATAGAATACAGTATATACATATGAAATGAGTAATGCAAGACATGTAATCATTATTATGTGGCTAAGATACCGTGGGATAGTATAGATAGAATACAGTATATACATATGAGATGAGTAATGCCAGATATGTAAACATTATTAAAGTGACTAGTGTTCCATTCCTTAAAGTGGCCAGTGATTTCTAGTCTATGCCTATAGGCAGCAGCCTCTAATGTGCTAGTGATGGCTGTTTAACAGTCTGATGGCCTTGAGATAGATGCTGTTTTTCACTCTCTCTGTCCCAGCTTTGATGCACTTGTACTGACCTTGCTTTCTGGATGATAGCAGGGAAAACAGGCAGTGGCTCGGGTGGTTGTTGTCCTTGATGATCTTTTTGGCCTTCGTGTGACATCGGGTGCTGTAGGTGATCTCATTGGGTGTTTCTGAATTTAAAAAAAATTGTTTAGGCAAACACACGACTAGGAGAATCTTAGCCAAAATGTAAACATAAATGTTGTATTTACTACATTGTTTTTTTATTCATAAACCTCAAAAAGATGTTAAAAATGAACCAATAAGAGCAAAGTTGTTTTTTATAGAATTGAATAACTTTTGATGAGTTAGAATTTTGTGCTGCCATAAAATGCCAATTTGATCATTCTCACAAATAAATGCTCAAAAAATGTGTACTTGACACTTCTATGCAACCAATGTTTTATAGAATCCTCAAGTCTTAGTAGAATATGGTACAAAGTTGCTAATTGGCTATAATGCTAAAGTTGTCTGTAATGAGATTTGAACATGCAACTGTTGGGTTGCAGAGTTGGGTTGCCAGAGTTTCGAGATATTTGTCCACCCATCCACCCTGACCAACCACCCTACTTTCATTTTTGCCTTAAGTAACCTTCTCCCTTATGCAACCATAGCAAACGTAACATATCATACCAATTTGAGTGTCCCGGATTGTTGTTTACTATGATACATCTAGTCTATGAGACCAGGCTGGTTAAAAATCCAACCTTTGTCACAAATACACTCTCTTTCTCACCCATAAACAGGTAATTGCAATTCCAGGAAGCATGAAAATAAAACATTGACTACTAGGCTACAAGGATTGTCAGGAGCTCTCTCTTGGATGAGCCAAATGCTGCCTCAGCATCAGCATAGACACTATAGTACTCACTGTCTGTGGGAGCAACCACTAACTCCTAACTGACTCATGTTGTGGTGGGTTAAGTCCAATGGCCCTGTGGTTAGTTCCACTGTCTTCCCCGTTATGCCTCATTTACTCCCTCATGTTCTCAGGCCCCCCAGTAACCAAGCCGCCATCTGATGGGACCTCTCGTTTCCAAGGAGACGGGGTTCGCTATAAGGCCAAGCTGATTGGCGTGGACTGCGTCCCAGCAGCCCAGGGAGACAAGATGTGTTTGGACTCCATGATGAAACTCAAGGTAGAGCAGACTGTGGGAAAGAGTCCACTCTATTTCTTACTGTACATATCCATTTCAGGAAGTAGTGATGTTAGATGTGTCATCAATCACTAGAATGAGGACATTGTGTGGTCATTTAGCGGCAGGTATTATATGAGAAAATTATGTTCTGTTCATTTCCAAAAATATCTTCGACAGCTAGTCTTTTTGGGGTCCGACACATAATGAAAAAGACATCTCAGACAAAAACATTTTACAATTCACATACATTTTAAAACATTCACATAGACATTAAAGACACACACACACACATATATATATATATATATATATATATGCACAGTTGAAGTCGGAAGTTTACATGCACTTATGTTGGAGTCATTAAAACTCATTTTTCAACCACTCCACAAATTTCTTGTTAACAAACTATAGTTTTGGAAGTGACACAAGGAATTTTTCCAACAACTGTTTACAGACAGATTATTTCACTGATAATTCACTGTATCACAATTCCAGCGGGTCAGAAGTTTACATAAACTAAGTTGACTGTGCCTTTTAAACAGCTTGGAAAATTCCAGAAAATTATGTCATAGCTTTAGAAGCTTCTAATAGGCTAATTCACATAATTTGAGTTAATTGTACGTGTACCTGTGGATGTATTTCAAGGCCTACCTTCAAACTCACTGCCTCTTTGCTTGACATGGGAAAATCAAAAGAAATCAGCCAAGACCTCAGAAAAAAAATTGTAGACCTCCACAAGTCTGGTTCATCCTTGGGAGCAATTTCCAAATGCCTGAAGGTACCACGTTCGTCTGTACAAACAGTAGCAGCCATCATGCGAAAAGTGCACATCAGTCCCAGAACAACAGCAAAGGACCTTGTGAAGATACCTTGTGAAAGTAACTCTATCCGCAGTAAAACGTATGTCCTATATGGACATAACCTGAAAGGCTGCTCGACAAGGAAGAAGCCACTAAAAAAGACAGCCAATGGTTTGCAACTGCACATGGGGACAAAGATCGTACTTCTTGGAGAAATGTCCTCTGGCCTGGTGAAAGAAAAATATAACTTTTTGGCCATAATGATGATTGTTATGTTTGGAGGATAAAGGGGGAGGATTGTAAGCCGAAGAACACCATCCCAACCGAGAAGCACGGGGATGGCAGCATCATGTTGTGGAGGTGCTTTGCTGCAAGAGGGACTAGTGCACTTCACAAAATAGATGGATTCATGAGGGAGGACAATTATGGGGATATATTGAAGCAACATCTCAAGACATCAGTCAGGAAGTTAAAGCTTGGTCACAAATGGGTCTTCCAAATGGACAATGACCCCATGCATACTTCCAAAGTTGTGTCAAAATGGGTTAAGAACAACAAAGTCAAGGTATTGGAGTGGCCATCACAAAGCCCTGACCTCAATCCTATAGACAATTTGTGGGCAGAACTGAAAAAGTGTGTGCGAGTATGGACGCCTACAAACCTGACTCAGTTACACCAGCTTTCCCACTTATTGTGGGAAGGTTGTGGAAGGCTACCCAAAACGTTTGACCCAAGTTAAACAATTTAAAGGCAATGCTACCAAATACTAATACACTGGGAATGTGATGAAAGAAATAAAAGCTGAAATAAATCATTCTCTCATTCTCTCTTCACATTCTTAAAATAAAGTGGTGATCCTAACAGACCTAAGACAGGGAATTCTTTACTAGGATTAAATGTCAGGAATTGTGAAAAACTGAGTTTAAATGTATTTGGCTAAGATGTATGTAAACTTCCAACTTCAACTGTATATATACAGAGCTGGTAACTGAGTCAGGTTTGTAGGCCTCCTTGCTCGCACAAGCTTTTTCAGTTCTGGCCACAAATGTTCTAAATTTACTTAAAAATTACTTGTGTCATGCACAAAGTAGATGTCCTAACCGACTTGCCAAAACTATAGTTTGTTAACAAGACATTTGTGGAGTGGTTGAAAAACTAGTTTTAATGCTCCAACCTAAGTGTATGTAAACTTCTGACTTCAACTGTATATACACAACTAAAGGCATACCAATTTACATTCACATTTTTCTCAAATGTGTGTGTGTGTTTGTGTTTGCATGTGGGTGTGAACACAGGGCCAGGAGGTGGCAGGCAGGAGCCAGGGACGACACAAGCAGAGGGTGTGGCTGAAGGTGTCCATTACTGGTGTGAAAATCTTAGATGAGAGGACTGGGGTAAGTCAGTGCTGATACTGCAAGACTCCACAAACGGAGTTTAATGGATATATATTTAGAAATAACTGCCCTTTTTTCCAGCACGCAAATGTATATTTATGAAAAATAAGTGGGAGGCCCACAGAAGATAGGATGGGAATACTGTCCAGGTAAACTGAGAGGATGTAGGGGCACTAAACTAAGGTCTTTAATGTCTCTTAGGCACGATAACATGAAGCAGGACATAATCATATCCTATCAGATTTAATTATGAGGAATGGGATTGAGTTCTGGGAAGATATTCTTTTTTAATAAAAAAATATTATGGACCTAATCCAGATTTGTTGGGATATGTAATGCTGTAGGTAATATTGTGGGCACATTGATATTATAGATAATATTAAGAACCATTTCAGAGAAATTGCTTCTTTTTCAATTGTATTATTTATTATATATCATGAAAAATTACCATGAGAGAAACCAGCCTTCTGCTATTTTGAGGTACAGCATATCAATAATAATGTTTGAAAATGACAGATATCCCAAAATCCTGACCTTCAAATTGCTACCTTGTCCTTTTCTCTTGAATGAACTAGTACATTCTTAGGATGGCAGAGGGCCATATTAGAACACTAACCTTCGCCTTTACACGGATATAACCACTTTCACCAAGAGGTGCTCTCTAGTTGCAGACGACACGATGTTTACATCGCTGACTGTCTGGCTGCTATATCCATTCCACTGTCGTCCCATTGTGTTCACAATATAGGTTGTGGAGTATGACCATGAGAGGGGGAAGATAAACTCCCTGACAAAGGATGAGTCAGACCCTAGAGCCCTCTCCTACATCTACAATCATGAAGGCACCTACACTCTGTTCTACATCAAGATGGCCAATTTGGTAAGGGGTTTTGATCTGATCCAAAGATCCAGAGATGATCCATAATCGCAGTAAATACATATCTTGTTCGTACAGTATATTAATGAGTATGTCTTTTGGACATGCACCATAATTCTGTCTGGAATTCAATCATTTTCAGGATTTATAGAAGATTTCAACAGCTGCACTTTCAAAAGTGTGTTTAATTTGTACAGCAGTGCAATGATTGAATTCTTGGCTAAAATCCTATATCAAATCAGAAGTGTAATTGACTTTTGGTTTCTTATGGAACAGGCTGACCCTGTCCTTGATGATATCAAAGAAGTCTGCCAAAGCCCAGTAACACAAGAGGACCAAGTCATAAAGGTCAATAAACCAGTAGAGGTGAGGATAAACTACACTTACTGTTGTCCAAAGGCTTGTATAGGCAATTTCTTCTGCTAACCATTTTAGGGATGTCCTGGTATATATACATATGTAGTCTCTATAATGGCCTGGGTGCCTTTTGATAACAATCCCTTGCTTCTCAATTATTATGTGTCTCTAGAATGCTGTCGCCTTACTGCTTCTTGATGAGAATATAGCTTCTCCAAAGGTAAGGAGAGCGAGTAACTGCAGAAGGTCTCTTCCTAATATGGAACAAACCAATGTTGTAGTTTTTGTATGGTAAAACCAAGTTAGATAGATTGAGAAATAATATTATTGCATACTCAAATATTCTAGCTACTGTACATCATCTCAATTGCCAACATGAGATATTTAATGAGATCATCTTTGGACATAATGTTAGCTTCTCATTTGAAGGGCCTGGATGACTTGGAAATGTTAAATTCCATGCCTAGCTCTCCGTCAGGGCAACCAAAGCAGGTAATGGACACATTTTATGGTCTTTTATCAACTTGTAACCATTTCTATGGTTTTATATGGTAGGCCTAGGCAAACCCACCAGTCATTAACTTTCAGCAGGTGGCAGACTTGTTTTTTGTGAATGTTACATTGAGCAGCGATGACAGAATCCTGTCTACTTTTTGTGGTTTGTTTCCACAGATCTCATCCAGGGACGAGCTGATGGACATCTTCTCTTTCCCCAGTCAAAACTCTGACATGAATCAACCAGGTGAGTTATTACCCAGCAAACATATCATGGTTGCCTATACTTTCTCAGAATGTTAACGCTTCAAAAAGATACAAGTGGTAAGCTAAAAAACTTCCCAGATGATAGAGGTTTCCAAATATGTTTCTATTACATCACTAATATATCACCTTTGATATAAAGAAAATGCAATGAAGGGGCAAATCTGACAAGTATCCTAGTTTTCGAAAGAACTTTCATGGGATATTCTAATGATAACCTTTGCTGCCTGAGGGCCATGTTGGGACTCAACCTGGTCTCAGAACATTTCGTATTATTCTGTATATAAATCCGAGATATACATTTAGTATGATATGTTATGTTTCGTATGGTATGTATTAATTTGTTGATGTCTATCAACCATTTCATATGATATGTAATGAATTACAATTCGCATTATATGTTAAGAATTAGAAAAACGTACAATATGTTACAAATGAGCTAAACGTACTATATGTTACTCATTTGCAAAATGTATGATACGTTACGAATTCTAGCTAGGTGCTAGGTGGCCAACGTTAGCTAGCTGGCTAACGTTAGCGAGGCTAGGGGTTAGGATTAAGGTTAAATTCAGGAGTTTAGTGTTAAAGGGTTAGGGTTAGGGGAAGGGTTAGCTAAAAGGATTAGGGTTAGCTAACATGCTAAGCAGTGGTGGAAAAAGTATCCAATTGCTATACTTGAGTAAAAGTAAAGATACCTTAATAGAAAATGACTCTAGTAAAAGTGAAAGTCACCCAGTAAAATAGTACTTAAGTACTGGTTTTACATATAGTTAAGTATCAAAAGTAAAAGTATAAATATTTCAAATTCCTTATATTAAGAAAACCAGACAGCACCATTTTCTTGTTTTTTTAAATTAACGGATAGCCAGGGGCACACTCCAACACTCAGACATCATTTACAAATTAAGCATGTGTGTTTAGTGAGTCCACCAGATCAGAGGCTGTATGGAGGACCAGGGATGTTCTCTTGATAAACAGGTGAATTTGACAATTTTTCTGCCCTGCTAAGCATTCAAAATGTAACGAATACTTTTGGGTGTCAGGGAAAATTTATGGAGTAAAAAATACATTATTTTCTTTAGGAATGTAGTAAAGTAAAAGTTGTCAAAAATATAAATAGTAAAGTAAAGTACAGGTACCAAAAAAACTACTTAAGTAGTACTTTAAAGTATTTTTACTTAAGTACTTTACACCACTGATGCTAAGCAATTGCAAAGTAGCTAAAAAGTAGTAAGTGTTTGAAAAGTTTCTAATTAGCTAAAATTGTCTGTGATGAGATTCGAACACCCAACCTTTGAGTTACTAGATGTTCGCCCACCCATCCACCCCAACCAACCACCCTACTGTTGCTTTTGTCTTAAGTAACCATCTGTCTTATGTAACTATACCAAACGTAACATATCTTGCTAATTTTATAATCCCAGATTTATATTTACTATGTTATGTTTAGTCTATGAGACCAGGCTGTGGGACTACACAACAATGTTGACTGTTTGCTGGGTAGTAACATTGGAATAATAAAAGTAATATCATTGGCATTGTAACATGGCTTCATTTCAACCCTTGACTCATTTTAAGAATTTAGGCAGAATTCGAGATGTAAATATCCATCCAGACCACCACCACTAAACAACCTGCTTCTCTGACATACATGTTTTAAGCTATGTCCACATTGTAAGCGGACAATAATTACATTGTAGTTCATATGCCCAGCGCAATAATAGACTCCAATCCTATTTTTTTAACCGGAAAGTGTAGCGTGGACATAACGATAGCATCACAAGGAGAATGCTTTGCCACTTTTAATATACCTTCTGATTTCTTCAAGGATCTCCACAGTCTCTGTCAGTTCCTCAGATATTTTCCACCTTCCCTGGTCAGCCGATCACTGTTGCATCATTCATCTCACCTCCTGTTTCAATACCTTGGTGTCAGCAAGGGCCCCTCCCAACTCTCTCACCCAGCTCAAATGGATCCTGGGGGGCTCCGGCCCCCTGGCCTTCCCAGCCCAACATGACTGGATGGATCCCGGGGCCGGGTGGCATGATGCCCTATGGAGGCCCCCAGCTGCAGGGGTACGGAGTGAACCCACAGCCAGGGGTTATGTGGGGACAGAACACAATGCGCTTTCCCACCTCTGCCCCAAACTACACACCCTACAGGGCAGAGGGACTCCAGCAGCAGCCCGGCTCTCCTACCACCAACAACAAACCAGCCCAAGGATGAACTGGCTTAGAGAGCCAATGAAATGTCCCTGTTGTCTTCATGTCTGTATGCTTGGCATTGTCAGGGTCGGATTACAGAACGGGCATGCAGGGCACGACCTTCTATGCCCCCTGATGTTCCAGGGTCCCCAGATAGCATATTATACCAAAATGTGTAGAATTACAGAAAAGGTGCTTTAAAACTGCAACCTTTTCTCTCCGCCTCATGGCAAAATGTGAACAATGGCATGAGATGAGCTGTAAAACAGAACATTCTTCTCTCTGACCCATGGCAAAAAGTGTAGAATTGCAGGAAATTAACTTTACAACTGCAAGATTTTCTCATAGCCTCATAACACAAGGTATAGAATAGCATTATAAAACTACAAATGTTTTAAGGAAGTTAGCAGTTTTCCTATTAAAAAAAATGTCTGGATGCCCAAAATGCAGTAGTCCGGCCCTGTGCGTTGTCTTTCAGTACTTAGTAGTGCCTTTTCCATATGTATGTATTCCGTATTCCATTCCGTATGTATGAATCTGTTTACTAGGGTGCAGTTCTACATTGCTTTTGATAATGTACATTTGTGAATTTGAGCTCAACAGCAATTATATCTGTAGATTGTTCAGTAGACTTTACTTTTTTTGACAGGATCATTTAGATGAAGAAGTAAGACGAAAATTCAATTCAAATGCTGTAGTTTTGGAGGGATCTCACAGAGCTGAACTTGTTTACAATTCTGAGAATTCACATGAAAGACAAATTTGACATTATTTTCAAATGTATTTTCTCCATCTATGTAAACAAGATAAAGTGGTTATGTTTATGTTCTAGAAAGTGAATTCCATGCATGCTGTGGGTCTCATGATGGGATTAGTGTTCATAAATCATGTTTGTGTAGATATTTAAATCAAGTAATGAGGGTTGAATAGATTTGAGTATCTCGTTTTTCAAGAGGGACATACACTTTGTAATGGTAATCATCAAAAGTCATGGAAATAAATTGTGTCATGGATGTCATAATAAAAATGCATATCTTACGGTAATATACTCTACAGATTCATCATCTTATGGTCTAAATTAACTCTTCCAGTAGCCTTTTTGTCACCCCCATCTATTTCCTGATTTAGCATTGGGGATATCCATTGAGAAACAGACCGAACAATATAGCGCAGCATGCTTGAATGGCACCCAAAATACGAGTTCAACATGGACCACTTAATTTTCAACTAAATTGGAGTTAACCTTCAAACGGACAAAGATTGTAAGATATCACTTAAACATTGATGAAAAGATAGAGAAAAACATGCAAAAGATTAATACTATTGGACAGCCTATACATAGGCTATAATAAAATGGGGATATATGTTTTCTGCAGCGTATTAATGGCTACGTTTACACAGGCAGACCCAATTCTGATCTCCACCCAATTATTGGCCATTGGTCAAAATACCAATTAGTAGAAAAAGAAAAAAAAATTGGGCTGCCTGTTTAAACGCAGCCTTTTTAGCGCATATTCTCACTTTCTCTGTAACCCGTCACGGTTTCATGTTTTATTTTTTCAATTATCGCGCTTCTACAAATACCTTCTTGTGATGGGGTTTCGATGTCATGGCATCCATAAACCACGTTAAACTTGAAAAAAATATTTACATCTATCTCTGTATGGCAGTGGTCGCCAACTGGTAGGTCGCGGTTATTGGTTTCGCGCTGTTGGAGGTACGTGTACTTGGTTCAGCAGCAGCCCTAGTTCCGGGAAGTCAAAGTGTTCTCATTTTTATCCATTTCATGTCTGAGGTAGAATTCCGCACAGAGAGCAAGTCAAGTGCAACTATAGGCCTACCGCTGGCCAATCAGATAGCCCAGATCACCTTCTGCACAAGTTCCTCAAGCCATAGACTGTAAATATAAACCTCGAACGCACAGCAAAGCTGATACTGTGATATTTCAAAACGTGTAAAGCCATGATTAGAGAGAGACTCAAAAAATACAACAAAGAGCTGCTGTTTTTATGAGTAAGTTCATGTTTAAGTTGTCATTCAGCACTGTCAACTTTGTTCAACACTGACCATCAGATCAGTCCATAAGAAAAACTATTATTATATTATTATGCTCACTTGGATGTGTCTCATAGACCTACAAATTATTAAATATAATTTCAAAATGGTCTGAGAAGAACAATATTGGCAGGACAATTCAAGTATAGCCAATATGCAGTGATAATGTATTGGCATTGGCGATTTTAGCTTGTATATCTTGGTGGGGCAAACTCAATTCATTGGGGGGGGGGGGGGAAATAAAAAATATACTGACAATTGAGATGTACAAACTATGGCAAAAGGGGATGACGAGTGGATAAGAGGCAATCCGTAATTTCGATTAAGACATTAATGAGCGGGCTAAGACGGACGTAGTCAATATAACTATTTTTTCAGCACTTTTGAAATTTAAATTCAGAACCTGGACCGTTCTTACAGTATTCTCCCTGAACACCAAGTCAGAACCGTAGGATAAATAATGGGGACATATAAGCAGACAATGAAAGCTCTTACAATGTTCGATGATGACATTTCTCTAAAACAGGCTATAGGCTAGGCTACATGTGCACCACCAAGTCAGAACAGTAGGGGGAAAGTGACCAAATTATTAGGATAAGGCACATGTCTGGTTCATCCTTGGGAGCAATTTCCAAATGCCTGAAGGTACCGTGTTCATCTGTACAAACAATGGTGCGCAAGTATAAACACCATGGGACCACGCAGCCGTCATACCGCTCAGGAAGGAGACATGTTCTTTCTCCTAGAGATGAACGTACTTTGGTGCGAAAAGTGCAAATCAATCCCAGATCAACAGCAAAGGACCTTGTGAAGATGCTGGAGGAAACAGGTAAAAAGTACCTATAGCCACAGTAAAATGAGTCCTATATCGACATAACCTGAAGGCTGCTCAGCAAGGAAGAAGCCACTGCTCCAAAACCGCCATTAAAAAGCCTGCCTACAGTTTGCAACTGCACATGGGGACAGAGATCGTACTTTTTAGAGAAATGTCCTCTGGTCTGATGAAATAAAAATCAAACTGTTTGGCCATAATGACCATCATTATGTTTGGAGGAAAAAGGTGGAGGCTTGCAAGCCGAAGAACAACATCCCAACCGTGAAGCACGGGGGTGGCAGCATCATGTTGTGGGGGTGCTTTGCTGCAGGAGGGACTGGTGCACTTCACAAAATAGATGGCTTCATGAGGAAGGGAAATTATGTGGATATATTGAAGCATCTTCAAGACATCAGTCAGGAAGTCAAAGCTTGGTCGCAAATGGGTCTTCCAAATGGACAATGACCCCAAGCATACTTCCAAAGTTGTGGCAAATGGCTTAAGGACAACAAAGTCAAGCTATTGGAGTGGCCATCACAAAGCCCCTACCTTAATCCTATAGAGAATTTGTGGGCAGAACTGAAAAAGTGTGTGCGAGCAAGGAGGCCTACAAACCTGACTCAGTTTCACCAGCTCTGTAAGGAGGAATGGGCTAAATTTCATCAAACTTATTGTGGGAAGCTTGTGGAAGGCTACCCGAAACGTTTGACCCAAGTTAAACAATTTAAAGGCAATGTTACCAAATACTAATTGAGTGTATGTAAACTTCTGACCCACTGGGAATGTGATGAAAGAAAGAAAAGCTGAAATAAATAATTCTCTCTTCTATTATTCTGACATTTCACATTTTTTAAATAAAGTGGTGATCCTAACTGACCAAAGACAGGGAATTCTTACTGGGATTAAATGCCAGGAATGGTGAAAAACTGAGTTTAAATGTATTTGGCTAAGGTGTATGTAAACTTCCGACTTCAACTGTATCTCCCTGGTATATTACATAATTTATGCAGCAGCATACAAGACAATTTTGGACTCACCTTGTTGTGCTGTGCCCACTTGAACAGGAAGGTGGTGCGGCGGTCCTTGTGGACAAATTTTGTTATCAAACTTTCTCATCAAAGTCTGGCATTCTTGGGATTGATGGTGCTTTCAATACAGGTGAGAATGTTAAAAAAACAAGGTTGAATCATGACATCAGTGATCTTCAGGTCGGAGCTCTAGAAAGACTTGGAATTCTAAATTGGATGACCGTCCCCCCCCCCCGAGTTCCCAGGGGTCTTGAACTCACTGAAGTCTGAGATTACCCAGTTCTGAGTTTCCGTGGAGTTAGCCACTGATTCCTTCCAAACCACTCATTGTTAAATTTGCGATTTCCAACGTGTTATGTGATGTTTATGTCCAATGGCCGATGAGCACCACTACGTGTTCTCTATAATTTCTCTTCATATGACAAGGCTTGAAAAGGATTTGCCAGTAGATTGTTGACGTGATTCGGTGTAGAGGGTCCTGCTTGTCTAGCTTGCTAGCTAAGATTTTGAAAGTATGATGTTGACATGATCGGTCCAATGAAAGCTATGGTAGCTTTAACGTGATTTGACGTCATTTTATCTGTGGCCAATGACTTTGAGCCTTCTTGGATGGTAATTTCTAATGTAACTCGATGGTAGCACCCAAGGTGCTTGAACGTTCGAGCTCTTCCTGTAGATTCTGCGGTGACGTAGTGTCCCAATGAGTGACAGAACACTGAGCCAATCACGGCGCAACTAGAGAACATTAGCTCCAAAAATAAAATAATAACAGGAGTTAGTTTTATAATAATAAAAGATTATTGAGTTAATAAATCTGAATTGCTTTCTTGAGTAAGGCAGCTCCAAAATGCAAGTGTTTCAGCCTAGCTCAGTGCAAGAGCGTAGGGGTTGGTAAACAGGTGGGGCATTGACCTGAATGATGGGTCGCCACTGTGTATTGGGCATAAACCTCATTGCTACAGAATTGTTTTTAATTGGTTAATGTTGCTTAGGCTTAGTTTCATGTTTGAAAGAAATCTGAGCGGTAGATCCCGGCTTGCATTTTGACTTAGAAAGGGATCTTGGGGACCACTGTTATATGGTAAAGACGAAAGAGTGACTTTCACATGCTGCCTACTCTGTGATACAACCATCACTTGTTTAGATGGGCCATGATTCATTTCACTGTTCTCTGATTCAGTTAACAAATCCAACTTACAAACAATGCTGCAGGTTAGAATATAATTTATCTAGATTTAGGTAGCTAAAGAATAAAATAATGTCCACTATAAATTGATCATCAGGATGTAGTGTGGAATAATCTGCTTTTCAGTTTGTAAATGACTCAATTAAGTGGAACATTTCAATTTGTACTCAAGCCATTTGATTGGTTGTTATTTATCTGTGTAAAAAGTAGTGGTTCAGTCAGTGATGTGAGGAATCATTGATATCACCAGTTAATTATTTACAATCAGCATACTTGTAACGTATACGCAGGGAGTCAGGAAGCAGGTGCAGAAGGTGAGGGCATACTGTGGCAACCTTGGACCGCTCGGTGGTGGGGGCCCCTGTCTGATGGGTGAAATAAAGATAGCACTGGAGTAGGAAGTCGCATCATATTTGTCCGGGACAGACAATAGGGCATCGCTGACCTGGGCAGACTGCTGGATGAGCTGGGGGACTGGCTCGCTGGGACGAATCGGTGTAGAGGGTCCTCTGCTAGTTGGAGCTGAATCCTCTCGGGTATTGTCGAAGGTAGTGGAGAACATGGAGGACCTCAACTATTACCGTACCCAGTTGAGCTAGCTGGTCATGGTGTTGACGGAGTAGGTGTTCCTATACGTCTACCATCTGGGAGATATCCTTAACTTCTGCTGCTTTCAAATTTTCGTGAGGCAGTATTCTGTATTGTAAACACAAGGAGTCAGGAAGCAGGTGCAGAAGGTGAGTTTAATAATAATAAACATGAAGATAATATAAAACAGGAGAAGCGTACTGAACGTAACCAAAACCAATACTGCCTGATGACAGAGGCTACTGAGGGCTATTTGAAGGGAGAGTAATCATAGCGGTGATGAAGTCTAGGTGGTTGCCAGGTGTTTGCCAGGTATGCACAATTTAATTAGATCTCCTATTTAATTAGATATTTGTTTAATCAGGTTTTTATTATTTGGAAACCAATTTTGCTTTAGCCTTTATACACCTATGCCATACACAAACTACACCTATATGTTAATAATATAACTCATGTGAACTCTTTCAGACAATTTTGGAATGTTCTATCTAGAGGCAATGCAAATGTCAAAGGGCACACAGTTCTGTTTTGAGTAATCAAGTGCTCGAGAACAATGCCATATAGGCTCCGTCTGTTGTGGTACAGAGACAGGTCTTTCTTATTTCCTCTGCGTGTCCCAATAAAAATATCAATAGCAAAACATGCACCTCATTGGCCCACTTATGACTGCGACTGCCATTTCTATGGCAACCACTGCAGAGGGATACATGAGGTTTGTAGGTATGTGGTTGTAGTTACTTCCTGCATCTCTTCATTGTTTCATTCTTTTAACCCTTAAATCTGCAAAGATCTCCCAATTCTTTCAGAGGTAACATTGATCATACAAGTGCATTGTCTGTGACAATCTGACCTACACTTGATAGCTGTGCCATGACCTCCATCTCAGAACATCTGCCCTAACTGGTTATATGGTAGTTTGGCTTGCATGTGACATGTGGTTTGGTTGCACCTACCATGTTAAATATCAGTAGACCTGTAGTGTTTAGATGATTTGAAAGATTCTGTTGAATGGATGTGGAAAGAAAGAGAGGTGTGTGGGGGTGGTTGCTCTGGTTTTGTTATTATTATAGCAAACTTCCTGCTTACGAACTAAGCAGCTCCATTCTCACCTTGCTCCATCTGTTTCAGGGGGAGAGTGTGGATGTTCGTGCATTGAGGGCCAGGTTCCATGCCAAGGCTGACATGGCAGGTAGTCGAGACAGCACTTCTCCAAAACCTCCACTGCGAGGATTTGGGAGAGGAGGCCCGAGGTTGGCAGACGTCAGTGTTACAGCAAACGGAGGGGTCCGAAATAAACTCATGCTTATGGTTCCCACACCACCACTTCCTGGATCAAGCTACTCCCCGGACCTTCAGAGGCTACCACCACGACATGTAAGGGCTGAACTGGAGGGCATGTCCACCAGCCCCGAGCCTCATAGTGTCTTCCACCACCTTCCAACACCACACCGACCCCACAGAGCCGCCAAGGAGCTATCCCTACCAGCACCCCCACCGACAAACATAGACCCACAAGGCAGGGTGAGAGTCACTGCGGAGCTTCTGCAGAACATGATGCTGAAGCATAAGGGAGTACACCCCGGCCCCACCAAGCCGACGCCCCCCTCCCTGCCCAGCCAGAGACATTTTACAGGGGTGACCCCCTTGAGAAGGGCCCTGCCCCCTGAGGCTCCCAGCCCCATAAAACCCAGACGGCCCCCTCACATCAACCTGCAGGCCCATCGGAGAAGCACCAGGGCACCACACCTCGCAGGGCAACCAGGGTTAAGGAAGACTGACGGTAAGCAGCTTGATTTCCAATGAAAAAGCACCCCCTCCATTACAAGTGTAAAAGGGGAAAACTGACTGAACACATGTATGGACTTACTGTAAACAGCATAGTAGCACAGGAAAGTCATCTGTTTATTTACAAGCTATCAAGGTCAAGTATGCTGTGCACCTTATCTGGTTACTAAGTTAAAATCTCTACATATCTCTCTCTAAAATATTTTTTCCCCCTAATATTCTGTAAGAAATGAATGACGAAAAGAGGTGCTCAGACTGCCGCTGCAGAACACTGCCCTGTAATAAATCTGTTAATATTTAAATCATTTCAGACCTACTGTAAACCTAAAGTGCAGGTTGTTTCTATTCTACTCAGGTGGCAGTAGTCAGTCTCTCCCAGGGCTAGTCAGTTCCTCTGGCCCCCCAAGACTTCCAACCAAGCCCAGCAGCCTTCCACGGCAGTGTACCCCAGTGTGAGTGTGCTCACTTGAAATGTCAAGTGTCGAGTGTTAAAGTGATAGTAGGAACCATGATTGGGAAGTCGTTCTTATATTTTGGCGTTTTTTTCCCGTTACTATGTAGGCAAATGGTTACTGTACAGGAACACTGAAAAAGGTACATTTTCCACTTGATGTATTATTCCCTCTGATTCCTGTTGTCTTGTTAGACATTTCGAGGATGACCAGGGGGGATATGACGACGTAGGCCTTGATGTGAAACCACCTCCCCCGCCCCTAAATCACCCAGGGAGCTGGGACAAGAGTGGTATGACTGAAAATACCTGCTATTTAACCATGAACACATGCAAGAGATTCACTGGCTATTGTGAATTTAGTGCTGAATCAGGATGACTTGAGTTGACATGAATGTATGATTTACGTGAAAGCTTGTATTATGTACACATACTGTATCTCAATCCATCATTCCATAATGCATGTATTTGACATGTTTATCACTTGTTCATGCATGTCATCAATTGACCTTTTCTGCTATTTCACCCACAGACTCCTGGAATGACAATAGTTCTTCACGAGTAGATGAGGTAAGAACATTCTGTGGGAGCCTTCTATGTTTACCATCAGTGAGCATTCATGCAGAACACTGCTTCTGAATTACTTCTGAAATACTGTTCCTGAAAAACATGCTTTTCATGACATTTACCTTGAATCTATCTTTTTATTCCTGGCTACAGGGGAGCGATGGAAGTGATGTCTATAAGTAAGTGTAGTATAGCAATACAACTACATATTGTATGTTGAGTTCAAATATATTGGGTTTATGCTTGTCTTACAAGTAGACATCGCAATGCCTGTCATAGCACACTTGTAACAACCCATATCACAAGGCTAATGGAAAACATTTGAATAGTCCCATATCTGTTATAATATGTTTATATGGGCGTAAGAGCTGTCCACTGCAAATAGTATTACTGACCACTCATGTCTCTTTTCTTTTGGAATTTCAGAGGCAATGAACAGGAGGTGAAAAACACAAGTTCTGATAAGAAGAAACAGAAAGAGTTGAGGTGGCAGCAAGAGCAGGAGAAGAGAAATCAAAAGAAAAGACTGGAAAGGGACAACAAATACAGAAAGAAATTTAAGGTGACGCACTACATTTCCATGCGCTAACCACTCACAAGTCCAGATATCCCCCCAAACAGTGACCTGTCTGTCATAACTCACTTGCTACATATGAATATCGAAACACATTTCAGAGTTTTGGATATTCTCTTTGTGTTATTATGAGTATGTTTGCTTAATATGGAAATACAGTAATGTAACAGAGATCTCATTCATCTCTGTAGGTTAGAAACAACACTTTACAACCCTCTGTATGTATTTACTTTTACCCTTCCACAGCTGGGTACTGGGGACATAGATGTCCTTCACATGGGCAGGGTTCGACACGACTGGCAGGGGGGAAAGCATGATCTAAGTGTTCGGCAGGGAAACAGAGTGGAGATCATACGGGTTAAGAACAACCCCGATGGCAGGTGGCTAGCCCGCACACAGACTGGCACCTGTGAGTAAAACACTATTTAATTCCATAGAACTAAACAGCCCATATTTGTTCCGTATTTTATACTAGTTCGATATGTGCTGTGACAACGTTGAAAACCACCCATGTTGTGTACCTAAAGCTACCAAAAGCCAGTAATGAAGTGTTGCTTTGCAGATGGTTACATCATTAGCACGTGTGTGGATGTGGATTATGAGGAAGTGAAACGTAAACTCAAACTGTCCAGAGCGCCTGACCCCTCACTGCCACCACCACCACCTTCTGTCCGTTCTGAAGACAATGACATCTATTATGATGTTGACTCCTCAGGAAACATGAACAGGTTGCTCTCCCACACACAAATATGCAAATGCACCTCCACCCCCCCACACACACACACACAGAGAGATGACTATGATGATGTGCAAGGAACATCCAATAACTTCCTCCCTCCACCTCTTGTAAATTAGGTATTTGGCATTTGAATTTAATAGAAAAAATATGTACTTTTCAGATACACAGGAGGGTTAGTCAATGCCTTTCTCAGTCTGTGGTTTTTCTGAGTGTGGTGTTGCTTTGATAGCTTGCCACATTTGGCCTGTAAGTTTACCTAAAACATGAAAATGGAAGTTTGTATACAGTTTAGCTTGTATGTCTGTTGCATAGAGCATGCATTGCACTGAATATAAGTAAAGTAGTTGCTAATGGCTACAAAGAAGAAATAAGAGATAAAGTTGGCTACTGAAATAGGACAAAAACAACTTTTTGTGATCACACAAAAGGATGTGTGTCTTTATGTTCCAGTCTAGATCCAGTAATGAGACAGATGCTGGAGAAAGACGAAAAGGAATTTAGAAAAAAGTTTAAGGTACATATCTGATTAGGCTACTGGGCTATGTATGGTCGTAGTACAGCCAAAGATACTGGTAACTAACTAAAAGGTTTCCTCTTTTGTCTGTAGTGCAGCCTAATAATCAATAAGAGATTCTAGATACATTTTTCTAGCATGTGTCATTATTCTAATTGTTGCCTCATTTTCTTTCTCTCACGGATGGATATGTGCCCAGGGTTCTTCTACAGGCGTAGGTTTCTTATAGATTTATTTAACACAATTATTTGGTCGATTATGAATCCAGAATCCCTGGTATTCAGTCACTGGTATCCTGTTTTGCTGTTGACAACTGTGTCATAATATTCTGGTTAATACTGTTTTCAATATTCCTTTTGAGGGAAGGGGATGATGTTTATGACGATGTCGATCATATCACCGGTATGTTATTACATTTTACTCTGGTTTCTTGAAAGGGTGCTACGCAGGAACAATTACTGTAAATCAAGCTAGTGGAGAGACTACGACGTCATTGTCCTGGCCGGCCCGAATCCCTAGACATGTTTTGTATACTCAGTGAATATGCTTAGTAGGAAAAGCGCAAGACGATTTAACCCATTTCCTGGCCGCCTTACAGATATTTATGACAACGACAATGTCTATAATGACACAATCCACTGAAGCCCTGTTCCTTTCCTGACCAATGTGAATCACCAATACTGGACTAACAGTAATGCTCGTCTTCGATGGAAACACACACTCACTCCCTAAGAATTAAAAGAACAATCGTGGCATGAATGTTGTTTGCGGCAATTTGAAAACTATACTCTATGCTTTGTTCATGGCTGAGATTCTTGAGATTATTTGTTGAAAAATAAATACTTTTTTTGTGAATATTTGTGTGTTATCATGTGTTATTACTAGAGGCGAAAGAAACACACCTATTTAGGAGAGGTGCTGACTAGCGGAATAGAACAGCTGAGAAATTCAAGGAGAGCCGCACTCAGATGCAATAATTTAATAACCTATCCAACGTTTTGTCAGACACGCTGTCTTCATCAGGGTATAATGACAATCACTGCGGGGTGACTCGTTTATATAGTGTCAAAGGACACACACAGGTGTCTGTAATCATGGCCGGGTGTGGCCTGATATCATTGGTTAATTCTCATATATTAAAATGGCATACAAAACACATAAATGGATAGCATACGATCATAGATACAATTTTAAACCTACAAACATTTACAATAGCAAAATCACAATAATGGCTTCAGATCAAAGTCTACGTTGAGACCGAAGGTAGCAAGGGTCTTTCAATTAAAGATACGGGTAGCCTCTCGTTTGAACAATAAATCCCTGTCCTAGGGAGGGTGACATGTTCGATGCCAATACAACGTAGGGACAAAATCGAGTGGTTAGATTCCAAAAAGTGGACCGCAACTGGGTAAGTCGAGTTTTAGCATTTAATGGTGCTTCGATGCCCCGAGAATCGTACTTTTAATTCGCGCTTTGTTTTTACCCACATTTTTTACCACAAGGACACGTTATAAGACAAATAACTGCCTTAGTGGAGCACGTGATAGCACCTTTGATTGGGATCTATTTCCCTGTTTGGGGGATGTTTGAAGGATCTACATTTATAACTGCCATTACATTAAGCACAGCCATTACACTTGTAGTTGTCATCCAGTAAGGGCGCAAATAGACGTTGTGCAGAGGGATATCTTGAGAGTTTACCAATCTCTGAGATTTCTGCCCCGCGAGAATACGACCAAGGGAGGGTCCAAAAACACATTACCGATACTGTCATCGGATCTTAGAATGTGCCAATGTTTGTGAACGATTCCCTTAATTTGTTCAGAGCACTTTGAATAGCGGATAGTTAGAACGCAAGAATGCATCTTTTTGCGAGACTGACCTTGAAAAGGCCATGTCTTGTTTTGTGTTTAATTTTCTCAATTTCAGTATTAATCTGACTCAGCCATATTTCTGTCGAAATCTGAATTATTTTGATTCGACAGAATTGGCTGTAGGGCAAACTCTTTTTCAAAGGAAGTGGGTGACAACTATCAGCCCTCAACAAACTGTTACGATCAGTAGGTTTCCTGCAAAGATCAGCGTAGAGAACATTATCCTCACACAAGATCTGAAGATCAAGGAAACTTATTTGACGTGTGTCAGATTGCATAGTAAATCTCAGATGCTCAGAACAGGAGTTAAGAAAAGCATAGAACGCCTGGAGCTGTTTTGCATCATCCCTCCATAGAACAAAAATATAATCAATATACCGTTTCCACATAATAATGTTAGGCAAGTAAATATTTTTGAGAGGATTGAAAATGGACTGTTTCTCCATGTAACCCACATACAAATTAGCTTAGTTGGGAGCTATGTGGGATCCCATAGCAGTACCCTTCGTCTGAATAAAGAAATCACTTAGAAACATGAAGTAGTTGTGTGTGAGTACTATTTCAGCCAATGTTATAATGCATGCACTGGAAGGTAGTACATTAGAGTCACGTTGCAGAAGAAAATGTTACATAGCTTCAATTACCGCCCTCATGTGGAATATTTGTGTATTACGGGGAGGGGATCAAGAGATTCAATAATAGAGATCATACTGCTGGTGTCCTTTACAAAGGAGGGGAGCTGTTCTGTGAGTGGTCTAATAAAGTCAACAAAAGTCGATAGAGGGACCATTACTGCATCAATGCCCGCTACAATAGGGCACCCTGGAGGTTTTGTAACATTCTTGTGTAATTTCGGCAAAGTATAGAAAGTGGCAATTTTAGGGTGTTGAATAGCCAAAAAGTCGTGTTATTTTTTGGTTATCTGACCAGAACTTAAATACCCATCTAGGACAGTAAAGATCGTGTTCTGAAATTGGGCAGTAGGGTCACTTCTGAGTTTCTTGTAAAAGGTGTTGTCAAGCAGTTGTCTATGACACCCATTTACATGAACTGTCCTATCCATGAGTACAACCGACCCACCATTATCAGCAGGACGAATAAGGACTGACGTATCGGATTGTAAATCAAGCAAAGCTTGTTTTTCATCCTGAGGTAAATGATGGAAAGATATGTACTCCTGTTTGTTCTTAAGGAGATGAACAACATATTTTTCAACGAGTCTGCAATATGTCTCAATAGAGTGATTGCGGTTGGCTGGAGGTACAAAATAACTCTTACTTCTAAAAGGAGTATGTGCAGGTGAGCAACCTACACGTTCAGTAGAAATATCACGATTAGGGGAGCTAAAGTATTCCCTTAAACGGATGTTTAAAAAAAATATTTAAAAAAACTTAAACATGTCTACCTTAACATTGAAATCATTGCCCTGAGTTGTAGGCACAAAAGATAACCCTTTATTAAGGAGACATGGGCAGGGCTCAATATCTTGCTTGATAAATTAAAGACACTCAGTCCCGTGGGTTCTGCCTCTGGTGGTCGTTTCTTCTTACCCCGCCGGGTGCGGCATCTCGTCGGTGTGCGTGCCCACGACCACCTCCGCCCTTCCGTCGGCCCAGTCTCTCGTTGGATAAAAAAACTGGCACTGGAAGCGGATGATGCGCTGGTTGTAGAGTGTTGTTCACCCATGACTGCGTGGCCATGCACAACTCCGACTCCGATCAAGTTTGCAGAGGACACCAGAGTGGTAGGCTTGATTGCCAACAACGATGAGATGGCCTACAGGGAGGTGGTGAGGGCCCTTGGAGTGCGGTGTCAGGAAAATAACCTCTCACTCAATGTCAGCAAAACAAAAGAGATGATCGTGGACTACAGGAAACAGCAACGGGAGCACTCCCTATCCACATCGACGGGACAGCAGTGGAGAAGGTGGAAAGTTTTAAGTTCCTCTGTGTACATATCACCGATAAACTGAAAAGGCCCACGCACACAGACAGTGTGGTGAATGCACAACAGCGACTCTTCATCCTCAGGAGGCTGAACAAATGTGGCTTGTCACCGAAAACCCTAATTAACTTTTACAGGTGCACAATCGAGAGCATCCTGTCGAGCTGTATCACCGCCTGGTACGGTAACTGCACCGCCTACAACCGCAAGGCTCTCCAGAGGGTGGTGCGGTCTGCACAACGCATCACTGGGGGCAAACTACCTGCCCTCCAGGACACCTAAAACAGCCGATGTCACAGGAAGGCAAAAAAGATCAAGGACAATAACCACCCGAGCCACTGCCTGTTCACCCCGCTTCCATCCAGAAGGTAAGGTCAGTACAGGTGCATCAAAGCTTGGACAGAGAGAAGCTGTTTTTCAATCTATCTCAAGGCCTTCAGATTGTTAAACAGCCATCACTAGCACAGAGAGGCGGCTGCCTACCTACAGACTTGATATCATTGGCCACTACTATATTAATTTGGGGACAGGTCGAAACACATTAAACATTCATGGCCATTTAGCTAGCTAGCTTTCTGTTGCTAGCTAACTGTTGCCAGCTAATTTGTCCTGGGATATAAACATTGGGTCATTATCTTACCTGAAATGCACAAGGTCCTTTTTTTCTGGATCTTTGTAGAATTTGGACCCTTTTTGGGTCACACAAAATCATGTGTTCTCTACTCTACAAACAATCCACAGGTAAAAGAGGAAATCTCTCCTTCTTCAGTCTTCTTCTTTTTCTGTGGACTTCATATGTCGGTTGGCAACAAACTTTAAGGTGCATTACCACCATTCCTCTCCTCTCCTCTCCTCTCCTCTCCTCTCCTCTCCTCTCCTCTCCTCTCCTCTCCTCTCCTCTCCTCTCCTCTCCTCTCCTCTCCTCTCCTCTCCTCTCCTCTCCTCTCCTCTCCTCTCCTCTCCTCTCCTCTCCTCTCCTCTCCTCTCCTCTCCTCTCCTCTCCTCCTCTCCTCTCCCCCATCCCCTCTTCTCTTCTCTCTCCTCCCCTCCCATCTTCTCCTTTTCTCTCCTCTCCCCCCTCCTCTGCCTCATTCAAAACAACTGGAAACTCATAAATTAGGAAATCTCAGACTTCAGGGAGTTCAAGACAACTGGGAATTCGGGAAAAAACTAGCTCCAACTGGGAAAATACGTTTTGAACTGTCATCCAACTTGGAATTCCAAGTCTGGAACTGGGGCCTCTTTCTAGAGCTCCGACCTGAAGATCACTGACGTCATGATTCGACCTTGTTCCAGTTGTCTTGAAAGCACTATAAATCCCTTGAATGCTGGACTTTGATGACAAAGTTTCATGACAAAATTTTCCAATGAGAAGGACCGCCACTCCACCTTCCTGTTCAAGTAAGCTCAGCACAACAAGGTGAGTCCAAAAAATGTATTGTACGCTGGAGATATGTATACTGCAGCTAATGAAATAATTCTAAGTGTATGTTGTGTAGTAAGCTGTTAGTAGCCCATGTGCCTGACCCTAATAATTTGGTCCTTTTCCCACTACTGTTCTAACTTAGTGGTGCACATGTAGCCTATAGCCTGTTTGAGAGAAATGTCATCATTGACTATTGTAAGAGCTTTCGTTGTCTGCTTATATGCCCCCTTAGTGTACAGGCAGAATACTGTAAGAATGCCCATGTTCTGAATACTGTCCTGCACATTTCAAAAGTGAACGATGGTGCCATCAGACATGGCAGCTCTGCTTCTAGCTCCTAAGTAACTTTGCACTATTTAGTTTTTTTGTGTGTTATTTCTTACAAGCATTTCACTACACCCGCAATAACATATGCTAAATATGTGTATGTGACCAATACATTTGATTTGACTTGAAGTGCTGAACAAATAGTTATATTGACTAAGTCAGCTTTAGCTCGCTCATTAATGTCTTAATAGAAATTACGGATTGCCTCTTATCTGCTCATCGTTCCCTTATGCCATAGTTTGTACATCTCAATTGTCAGTAGAAACCACTTTGTTTAACAAGTAAGCCATATTAGCTATGTTTTTTTAAAGGCAGTAAATGAGACCGAATGAACAGTTTCGCTGCCAGACAAGGCTCCGCTGATAGCCAGGTGTAACAGTGGTAAGGATTCACTCAATGGTGCTGAAAAATAAGTTCTGCTGTTTGGACAGCTTTGTAGGCCCTAACAGTTTGCGGGCACCGTTTGTCACCGTTATAGTGCAATTCATGTATTGTTTAGTGTTGTGTTGTGTAGTGGCTCTGCTGGCATGCATCAACAACAACAAAAAGTTAAATTTACCCAACCAAGATTTACATGCTAAATTCGCCACGGGAAATGATTGAATAACATGTATGTGTAAATGTATTTAGTTGGGATTTAGGGTAGGGACGTCCCAAGGATCTTGGATTGAACTACCTGTAAAACATTTGCTCTGTTGCACAAATTGTTAAAGAAATCTGTATGAGGCTCTACATCCTCCTGCCCTGCCTTTCTAAAGTCTTTGAAGGCCAAGTTAATAAACAGATCACTGACCATTTCGAATCCCACCGTACCTTCTCCGTTGTGCAATCCGGTTTCCGAGCTGGTCACGGGGGCACCTCAGCCAAGTTCTCTGTACTAAACAATATCATAACCGCCATCGATAAAAGACAGTACTGTGCAGACGTCTTCATCGACCTGGCCAAGGCTTTCGACTCTGTCAATCACCGTATTCTTATCGGCAGACTCAATAGCCTTGGTTTCTCAAATGACTGCCTCGCCTGGTTCACCAACTACTTCGCAGACAGATTTCAGTGTGTAAAATTGGAGGGCCTGTTGTCCGGACCTCTGGCAGTCTCTATGGGGGTACAACAGGGTTCAATTCTTGGGCCGACTCTTTTCTCTGCATACATCAACGATGTCGCTCTTGCTGCGGGTGATTCCCTGATCCACCTCTACGCAGACGACACCATTCTGTATACCTCTGTCCCTTCTTTGGACACTGTTAACTAACCTCCAAACGAGCTTCAATGCCATACAACACTCCTTCTGTAGCCTCTAACTGCTCTTAAACGCTAGCAAAACCAAATGCATGCTTTTCAACCATTCACTGCCCGCACCTGCCCGCCCGACTATTATCACTACTCTGGACGGTTCTGACCTAGACTACGTGGACAACTACAAATACCTAGGTGTCTGGCTAGACTGTAAACTCTCCTTCCAGACTCATATCAAACATCTCCAATCCAAAATCAAATCTAGAATCGGTTTTCTATTTCGCAACAAAGCCTCCTTCACTCACGCCGCCAAACTTACCCTAGTAAAACTGACTATCCTACCGATCCCCAACTTCAGCGATGTCATCTACAAAATAGCTTGCAATAGACTACATCCAATTTGCTGAGTAAAGTATCACAGTGCCATCCGTTTTGTTACCAAAGCGCCTTATACCAGGCGCCTGGCCCTCGCTAAATATTCGTCGCCAGACCCACTGGCTCCAGGTCATCTATAAGTCTTTGCTAGGTAAAGCTCTGCCTTATCTCAGCTCACTGGTCATGATAACAACACCCACCCGTAGCACGCGCTCCAGTAGATATCTCACTGATCATCCCCAAAGCCAACACTTCCTTTGGCCACCTTTCCTTCCAGTTCTCTGCTGCCAGTGACTGGAACGAATTGCAAAAATCGCTGAAGCTGGAGACTTACATTTCCCTCACTAACTTTAAACATCAACTATCTGAGCAGCTAACCGACCGCTGCAGCTGTACGTAGTCCATCTGTAAATAGCCCACCCAATCTACCTTCCTCATCCCCATATTGTTTTTATTTACTTTGCTGCTCTTTTGCACACCAGTATCACTACTTACACACCATCATCTGCTCATCTATCACTCCAGTGTTAATCTGTTATATTGTAATTACTTTGCTACTATGGCCTATTTATTGCCTCACCTCCTCATGCCATTTGCACAAACTGTATATAGACTTTAAAAAATATATATATATTGTGTTATTGACTGTACGCTTGTTTATTCCATGTGTAACTCTGTGTTGTTTTTTCTGTTGCACTGCTTTGCTTTATCTTGGCCAGGTCGCAGTTGTAAATGAGAACTTGTTCTCAACTAGCTTACCTGGTTAAATAAAGGTGAAAAAAAAATTGTACTGTATTTCACTCAACGTTGTGACTCGTGTAAACCTTCATCCTGAAAAAGATTACGTCTGTCACGTGCATTTACAGATCGTTACTTTGATGCTTTCAACACGGGCGGGATCAATTTGATTAACATTTTGAAGTGAACAAAGCTGTGTGCTCCTGGATTTCAGACCACGACTGCTGTGTTTAGAGGTACATAATGCAAGAGTCCTTGCAGTCGCTTGTGAATGTGCTCGCGTCGTACAGAGGAAGAGATAAAGTGTTCACTCCCAAGTTGTTCACCCCAACACACTCCTCCCACATCAGCACAATGGACATTGAGAGCAGGTAAATAGAGAGAGATAATTGAAGACGTGAAGGTCCTCTATCCAGACTTGTGGCCTGAAGAGCTGGACATTCAGTTTGGATACAATGCAGTGAGACACCTGTGCGAGGTGTTCAGAGTAGATGGGATGGAGAGTGTTCGGGGATTCCGATTAGTTCAAGGATTCCAAAGCTACAAAAACGCAGGTCTCCTTGTCACCTCTGAAGGCAGTAGAAACCATTGCCATATCCACCAGTAAATGCAAGTGTAAATTCAGCAGCATGAATGACATCCTGACAGGCAAGCAAAATGCGCTCGCAGTCAGCCACCTATCCAATCTGCTTTTCCTCAAACGCAGCAGTCCACCACTGCAGCTGTTCAGCCCCTCGCCATATGTGAAGGCATGGCTAAGTAAAGGAAGGAGACTGACTGCCCTGCCGCTGCCAAAGAAGACACTGTCACGCGCTGGTCTTAGTATTTTGTGTTTTCTTTATTATTTTGGTCAGGCCAGGGTGTGACATGGGTTATTTTTGTGGTGTGTTTTGTCTAGGGTTTTTTTGTAGGTTATGGGATTGTGGTTAGTGGGGTTGTCTAGAAAAGTCTATGGTTGCCTGGAGTGGTTCTCAATCAGAAGCAGGTGTTTATCGTTGTCTCTGATTGGGAACCATATTTAGGCAGCCATATTCTTTGAGTGTTTTGTGGCTGATTGTTCCTGTCTCAGTGTTTGTTTGCACCAGATAAGGCTGTTTAGGTTTTCACGTTTTGTATTTGTTCGTGTTTATCTTTTATTAAACATGTATCGAAATAACCACGCTGCATTTTGGTCCGCCTCTCCTTCGACGGAAGAAAACCTTAACAGACACATACAGTTGAAGTCAGTTTACATACACTGTAGCCAAATACATTTAAACTCAGTTTTTCACAATTCCTGACATTTAATCCTAGTAAAAATTCCCTGTCTTAGGTCAGTTAGGATCACCACTTTATTTTAAGAATGTGAAATGTCCGAATAATAGTAGAGAGAATTATTTATTTCAGCTTTATTTCTTTCATCACATTCCCAGTGGGTCAGAAGTTTACATACACTCAATTAGTATTAGGTAGCATTGCCTTTAAATTGTTTAACTTGGGTCAAACGTTTCAGGTAGCCTTCCACAAGCTTCCCACAATAAGTTGGGTGAATTTTGGCCCATTCCTCCTTACAGAGCTGGTGGACAATGGACAATGACTCCAAGCATACTTCCAAAGTTGTGGCAAAATGGCTTAAGGACAACAAAGTCAAGCTATTGGAGTGGCCTTCACAAAGCCCTGACCTCAATCCTATAGACAATCTGTGGGCAGAACTGAAAAAGCGTGTGGAGCAAGGAGGCCTACAAACATGACTCAGTTCCTTAAGCCATTTTGCCACAACTTTGGAAGTATGCTTGGAGTCATTGTCCATTGTCCACCAGCGACCAAGCTTTAACTTCCTGACTGATGTCTTGAGATGTTGCTTCAATATATCCACATAATTTCCCTTCCTCATGAAGCCATCTATTTTGTGAAGTGCACCAGGCCCTCCTGCAGCAAAGCACCCCCACAACATGATGCTGCCACCCCCGTGCTTCACGGTTGGGATTGTGTTCTTCGGCTTGCAAGCCTCCCCCATTTCCCTCCAAACATAATGATGGTCATTATGGCCAAACAGTTCTATTTTTGTTTCATCAGACCAGAGGACATTTCTCCAAAAAGTAGGATCTTTGTCCCTGTGTGCAGTTGCAAACCATAGTCTGGCTTTTTTATGGCGGTTTTGGAGCAGTGGCTTCTTCCTTGCTGAGCGGCCTTTCAGGTTATATTGATATAGGACTCGTTTTACTGTGGATATAGATACTTTTGTACCCGTTTCCTCCAGCATCTTCACAAGGTCCTTTGCTGTTGTTCTGGGATTGATTTGCACTTTTCGGAGCAAAGTACGTTCATCTCTAGGAGACAGAACGCGTCTCCCTCCTGAGCTGTATGACGGCTGCGTGGTCCCATGATGTTTATACTTGCATACTATTGTTTGTACAGATGAACGTGGTACCTTCAGGGGTTTGGAAATTGCTCCCAAGGATGAACTAGAATTGTGGAGGTGTACAATTTTTTTCTGAGGTCTTGGCTGATTTCTTTTGATTTTCCCATGATGTCAAGCAGAGACACTGAGTTTGAAGGTAGGCCTTGAAATACATCCACAGGTACAACTCCAATTGACTCAAATTATGTAAATTAGTCTATCAGAAGCATCTAAAGCCATGACTTCATTATCTGAAATTTTCCAAGCTGTTTAAAGGCACAGTCAACTTAGTGTATGTAAACTTCTGACCTACTGGAATTGTGATAAAGTTAATTGTAAGTGAAATAATCTGTCTGTAAACAATTGTTGGAAAAATTACTTGTCATGCACAAAGTAGATGTCCTAACCGACTTGCCAAAACTATAGTTTCTTAACAAGAAATTTCGGGAGTGGTTGAAAAACAAGTTTTAATGACTCCAACCTAAGTGTATGTAAACTTCCGACTTCAACTGAACATAGCACAAGACAATGTGGAGCTTTTTTTGATATGGTGAATAAGGCAAAATAGTGTGATAATAGTTCGTTTTTTATCTAAAAGATTTGAAAATGATCTGGTTATAGGCCTACGTTTTAATCAAACGTTTGTATGTCGTCGGGATTGGAGAGAAGCGGAGGACAGCCTCCTTTACTCACCGGTCCTCGCAGACGTTTCAGCACCATGGCCACCTCCTCTAAAGACACAGGTTAAAGTGCTTGGTACATCAGCACCTGGACAGTGACTTGTTTAACGTTATCAATATTATGTCAGTACTGGCACGCAGGATTCTTCTGTTAACTAGGCATAATCTGTTTATAAAGGTTGTAGACACTCGTGTACAATGGTTCTGACATGCTCATGTTTGTAGGCCTACGAAAATGGATGGTAAACATTTTGTCACGTCTGCCACTAGTACATCACGAATGCATTGTCATTCACATTGCAAAGCATAACATACCCATATCGTGCCAGTGTCAACATTGGAAAAACACTAGTTTACTGTACATTACAGTGAACTTTGAGCTAACATAATTCAAGTTTAACACAGTCAAAATGGATGGTGAACATTTTCTCACATCTGCCAGTATCAGATCAATTTTTCTAGTTTACAAAGATGAGTAAGATAATATTGAATAAAATATAGCATGGTAATTAACAACCCTCCTAAGCAGTGATGGAAAAGAGCCAGGGACCTGAAGCACATCCGTCTTCCAATGCATCTAACAGGGCTGGATGATACAATAGTATGTGGACACCCCTTCAAATGAGTGGATTTGGCTATTTCAGCCACACCAGTTGCTGACAGGTGTATAAATCCAGCACACAGCCACGCAATCTCCATAGACAAACATTGGCAGTAGAATTACCTTACTGAAGAGATTAGTGACTTTCAACGTGGCACAGTCATAGGATGCCACCTTTCCTACAAGTCAGGTCGTCAAATGTATGTCCTGCTAGAGCTGTCCCGGTCAACTGTAAGGGCTGTTATTGTGAAGTGGAAACGTCTAGGAGCAGCAACAACTCAGCCGCAAAGGTGTGGGCCTCACAAGCGCACAGAGCGGAACCGCCAAGTAATGAAGCGCGTAACATGTAAAAAATCATCTGTCCTCGGTTGCAACACTCATTATCAAACTCCAAACTGATTCTGGAAGCAATGTCAGCATAAGAACTGGGTTTCCATGGCCGAGCAGCCGCACACAAGACTAAGACCACCATGTACAATGCTGAGTGTCGGCTGGAGTGATGTAAAGCTCGCCCCCATGGACTCTGGAGCAGTGGAAACGCACTTCACAAATTTGGCAGTCCGACGGATGGATTAGGGTTTTGTGGATGCCAGGAAAACACTACCTGCCCCAATGCATAGTGCCAACTGTAAAGTTTGGTGGAGGAGGAATAATGGTCTGGGGCTGTTTTTCATTGTTCGGGCTAGGCCCTTTAGTTCCAGTGAAGTGAAATCTTAACGCTACATCATACAATGACATTCTAGACAATTCTGTGCTTCCAACTTTGTGGCAACAGTTTGGGGAAGGCTCTTTCCTGTTTCAGCATGAAAATGCCCCATGCACAAAGTGAGGTCCATACAGAGATCGGTGTGGAACAACTTGACTGGCCTGCACAGAGCCCTGTCCTCAACCCCATCAAATCCTTCCCAGAAGAGTGGAGGCTGTTATAACAGCAAAGGGGGGACCAACTCCATATTAATGCAGATGATTTTGGAATGAGATGTTCGAGGAGCAGGTGTCCACATACTTTTGGTCATGTAGTGTACCAGGAAACACACACTGCTCTTCTGAGAGAACACAAGGACTCAACAAGACACGTAGAGTATGTATTGTATTTTCCATATAAGGTACGTAGATGAAACCACACTGTGATGTATTTCTAAATTAAGTAATTTATTTGGTTAATTTTAAGATTTATTCGTTTTTTGTTCTTTCAAAACAATAACAAACCTATTTTTAGTTGACTTAACTGTGTTTCAAGTTTTTATATTGTAATTACCATGCCAGGCTATTTTGGTTGATTTGTGTTACCTTTAGGGCTGCAATCCCGTTAATGGGATCGATATGACAACAGCCAGTGAAAGTGCAGGGCGCCAAATTCAAAACAACAGAAATCTCATAATAGAAATTCCTCAAGCATACAAGTATCTTATACCATTTTAAAGGTAATCTTGTTTTTAATCCCACCAAATTGTCAGATTTCAAATAAGCTTTACAGCGAAAGCACCACAAACGATTATGTTAGGTCAGAGCCAAGCCACAGAAAACACAGCCATTTTTCCAGCCAAAGAGAGGAGTCACAAAAAGCACAAATAGAGAGAAAATGAATCACTAACCTTTTGATGATCTTCCTCAGATGACACTCATAGGACTTCATGTTACACAATACATGTATGTTTTGTTCGGTAAAGTTCATATTTATATAAAAAATCTCAGTATACATTGGGTGCGTTATGTTCAGTAGTTCCAAAAACATCCGGTGAATTTGCAGAGAGCCACATCAATTTACAGAAATACTCATCATAAATGTTGATGAAAATACAAGTGTTATACATGGAATTAAAGATATACTTCTCCTTAATGCAACCGCTGTGTCAGATTTTAAAAAAGCATTACGGAAAAAGCAAACCATGCTATAATCTGAGAACAGCGCTCAGAAAACAAATACATATATCGGCCATGTTAGTCAACAGAAGTCAGAAATAACATTATAAATATTCACTTACCTTTGATCTTCATCAGAATGCACTCCCAGGAATCCCAGGTCCACAATAAATGTTTCATTTGTTCGGTAATGTCCATCATTTATGTCCAAATAGCTACTTTTGTTAGCGCGTTTGGTAAACAAATCAAAACTCACGAAGCGCGTTCACTAGTTGCAGACGAAATGTCAAAATGTTCCGTTACAGACCGTAGAAACTTGTCAAACGATGTATGGAATAGATCTTTAGGATGTTTTTCACATAAAGCTTCAATAAATATTCCAACCGGAGAATTCCTTTTTCTTCAGAAAAGCAAAGGAACGGGAGATACCCCTCATGTGAAATGCGCGTGACCAGTGCGTGACTGCTGCCAGACCTCTGACTCAATCCACTCTCATTCGGCCCCTCTTCACAGTAGAAGCCTCAAACAAGTTTCTAAAGACGGTTGACATCTAGTGGAAGCCTTAGGAAGTGCAAGATGACCAATATCCTACTGTAACTTCAATAGGGACTGAGTTGAAAATCGACCAACCTCAGATTTCCCACCAGGAGTTGGATTTTTTTCTCAGGTTTTTGCCTGCCATATGAGTTCTGTTATACTCACAGACATCATTCAAACAGTTTTAGAAACGTCAGAGTGTTTTCTATACAATACTAATAATAATATGCATATATTAGCAACTGGGACTGAGGAGCAGGCAGTTTACTCTGGGCACCTCTGGCACCTTTTCATCCAAGCTATTCAATACTGCCCCATGCAGCCATAAGAAGTAAGAAAAAACACGTTTTTGAAATGTGTTTTTATGGCACACATAGGGACCAACGATACCAGTAAAACAACATGCAAAGGCAACAGGGCATCTGAACTTTGTTGTCGATCAAATGCATCCCTTCATGGTATATTCTTGCTGGAACCATTAATTATGAATCCTACCCTAGCCTTGTGGCATAAAGTAATATCCAGTGGAACAAACCCATCGGCAGATAGATACATTGCTGCAATAAAGGGACGCACCTGATTGGCATTGACGTTCAGATATTATGTGGCATTCAAACGTTTATCTACCAGTATCAATGGGCATTATGTCTGAAACTAAAACACCCTACAACATCAAACTGCCACGCAATAAGTATCCCAGCTTTCACCAGGTCAGTCTATTTCATGGAATTGGAGGTCTACCAGATTAAGGTGCCACTCATTTATTCCTTTTTTTTTACTCCAGCCACACAGGGTGCAATTGGAGAAATAGAAACAGCGCCAAAAAAATGTTTTATCTTACTTAAAAGTTCACTGTAATATAGAATAACCAATTATATTAACCCATATTTTAAGTTGGCATGGTATGGTTTGAAATGGTCATCACGTGGATGAATTTTCTACTAAAAAAACATATCAAGCTTACTTCGATCTTGATGTGAAGGTGTGTGTGTGCTTTGACAATTTAACATTTGATAAACAGCATTACACTTAGGCTACTGCAGCCTCAGCAGCCTCATTTTACCCGCGATATCAAAGTAATTTTTAGTAAGTCACGAAAATGAAATAAAATGTTTGGTATAATTTGGAATATGGAAGATTTAATAGGTGTGCTTCAAACTGTTTGCTTTGAATGATTTGTAGCTATCGTCTCTGTCGCTGCATGACAGTGCATCCTACACTGTTCCCCCTACCAGAAAACACGCGGTACCGTAAAGTGGTGTGTATTCGCGCAACAAAATTCAGGCGGAAACTGAAGAGCGGATGAGTTGAGTAGACCGCGTTCTGCGAGTGTCGGCCTGACAGCAGTGAAACAACGACATCGTTTTATGTATCATTAACACGATATGAGCGTCCAGCAAATGTAATTATCAAAATTCTGTTGCATTTGTAGCTATTACTATTAGCTGACTTGCATTGCTGACTTCTCTGATTTGGTGCTGAGTTCCCAAACAAGTAAACTTCATCCGTGACAGTTAAATTCAAGCAGTTGTCAGTCATCGGATCCAGAATTTAACCGGGTGAGCATCTGGATCATGTCAGATTTATGTTGGTAATGCCAATATTGTCCTCAATGTCTCGTAATTGGCAAACCAGCTTATTTAGTGACGCTTCTTGACTGTAAATGAGCTGAGTAGCCGTAGGTAGCTAAATTAGATAGCTAGCAAATTAGCTCGGGTGATCCAAGCTGTAATGACAATCCAGCTACTGTAATTTCTCTAGCAGCACTGCCAGCATATAATGTGTTTTCTCTGTAATTCTTTTCAGAAGATTGGAGTCTTGTATTTTTTTTGTGAGTAGCTCACCATGATCATAATCACTTATGCAATTTTTATATTGGTTATAGCTCTTTTACTGGTCATTTTGTTACAGATGGATCAAATGTTATTAATAGGCCAATACAAATAAACCATACCATATTGTCATAGGCTGAATGCACAAAGGGTACTTTCTATATTGGTGACACGCATGACAATGACATGTACTTTGAGCCTGAGGCAATAGCACTGCTATCTTGATGGACATAGGTCAATGAAGAGACTAAAAAAAGAGTGGTTGCTCTTATTATTCCCCTGCACAAGAAGTGGTGAATGCAAAAACGGTCTACTTTCACAGTGAAAAAATACCAACTTCCGACAGTTACCCCTATAAATTGCAGAAACACCCTACTAGGCATTGAAAGGGGCTTGTATGTATGTATGTGGAGTCTCCATTTCAACCTGGTAATGTGCTGCCTATGATGCGTGCTCTTATCCACAAAATGGAGGCAGGTAATTGCCCTGCTGGAAACGAGGAGAAACAAACCGTTTCCTCACCTTCAGCTCAACAGGAGAACACTGCCTGTGGTGGACCTGCTGTAGATGAGCCAGACAGCCAAAGCCAGTTCTCTAGAGCTGCTTCTTACCCTGAATCAGAAGACCTGGACTCCTTTAACCTAATAGAACCCCCTCCTCTGGACTGGAGGTCAGACGACTCTAGTGAAGCAGGTTCAGTGGAAGAGATGGACGACCCTAGCTTCCCTCCCTCCTTGGTCCCTGTGGACATTTTAGAGGACAGATTAAGTGAGTCCCTACCTCCCTTGTACACCAGTGACACTGCAGCTTCTTCTCTGGTAGTTAGCCAGGAGGAGCTAATCGACTATGCTCCTAAGGATAACACCCCAACCAAACAGGTTCTGGATCCTAGCAAAGAGGGAGGAGAGGTGGGGGATGCGATGGAGGAGAAGGTTGAGATCAGGAAAACAGGTGACAAAGACCACACGCAGATCCACCACCTGCTAAACCGACTCCAGGTCATTGGAGAAAGCCCTCTCCCCAGGGACTCAACCTCTGACCCTACACCACCACCACCATCAGAATTCTCTGAACCCTCTGAATTTGAGCCTCCATGCCCATCTCTGTTGATGGACATCAGCCCATTGCTACCAGACCCAGAGCATTACCCGAAACAGGCCTCGGAGATGCTTTTCTCAGAGAGTAACCAGAGAGACCTATTAGGGCTGTTGGAGTGTACAGAGATAGGGGCTTCCCAGCCCAGTTCCTCTGACATCAAGGTTCCTCCTTACATGGCCCGGAGAGGGGAGATGGACGCGGTGGTGTCGGTCTCCTACAACCAGGAGGATGGCGAAAGGTTCTGGGAACATTTTGGGAACGGCTGGCGGCTGCGCCACAGGGATGACTCCGTGGAGTCTTTCCCGGAGGACGAGGTCCCAGAGCCTGTATGGATGAAGATAGGGGAGGAGGCTCCGGAGGTAGACTCTGCAGAGAACAGTCAGCAGGTAAGTTTGACATGCTAAAATATGGTTATCAATGATGAATGGTGGTGTTATTAGTGTATATTACTTTGCTGATGATTGGTTCAAATGAGCTGTGTCTTTCACTTTGTTCAGTAATCACTAACCTCTTCATTTACAGGGGGCAGAGGACCACCCAGCCTATAAAGACGGTAATCTCAATTTAGGCTGTATGTAAAACTTCTATGCTTCTCTCATTGGACTCTTAAATAATAATAATAGTAATGCATTTCTGTCAGTGCCTGGCCCCTGTGATCCAAATGACCTCCTGGATGGGGTCATATTTGGGGCCAACTATCTGGGCTCCACCCAGCTCAAGTCTGACAAGAACCCCTCCACCAACGCTCGAATGAAACAGGCCCAGGAGGCTGTGGACAGGATCAAAGTGAGTTTTCATTTTACATTTTAGTCATTTAGCAGACGCTGTTATCCAGAGCGACGTACAATAAGTGCATTAATCTTAAGGTAGCTAGGTAAGAAAAATCATATATCACAGTGGTTTGAGGACTGCTGGGGTAAGAGTACGCTGTGACAGAACCGTTTGCGGGTTATATTTCTTGCTATGGGGTGTTGCTACGATCATAGTAAGTAAACATTTTCCTCAATAAAGCAAAGTCAATGATAGTATGAAAAGATAAGTGCAAGTGTTAGTGCAGGAAAGGCAAGTGTAATGGTAAGGTGTTTGTTCTTCTTTGGGGGGGACTGTGAGATTATTTAAGATTCTGTTTGAAGAGGTAGGTTTTCAGCCGTTACGGAAGTTGGACTGGGAGTGTACTGACATTAGGGGGAAGCTTGTTCCTTCCTTAGGGCGCCAGGACAGAGAAGAGCTTCGACTGGGATGAGTGTGAAACTGGCCTCATAAGGATGGGAGGGCCAATAGACCAGAGGTGGCAGAATGGCTCAGACCATTCTGCCAAGAATGGGTGATCTGCTTTAAAAAGTATCATCAAAAGGTTTGCTCTTGTCTTACTCCAGGCCCCAGAGGGAGAGTCTCAGCCTATGACCGAGGTGGATCTCTTCATCTCCACTCAGCGCATCAAAGTCCTCAGCGCAGACACACAGGTAGGCAACTGCTGCCACTGACACAATCAGCCGAGCATGACGTGGTTTGAATGGATGACAAAGTAGTTGAAGGTCATTCCTTGAATAGCAGTGTCTCTAATTTGAGTCAAACTCGTCCTGTACAGTTGAATAGTAAAGAGAATCAAAGTGGGTCAGTTTGTCAGCTTGCTCCCTTCTGCATGGCTGACTGCGTCTAGATATATAGTGGGTGCTGTTAGGCTGTGTTCAGAGGCAGCCCAATTCTAGTAATTTTTATCTACTAATTGGTATTTTGACCAATTACATCAGATATTTTCATATCAGATCTTTTTCAGATTTTCAGAGCTCATCTAATTGGACAAAATACCAATTAGTGAAAGAAATATCAGAATTGGGCTACCTGTGTAAATGCAGCCTTAGACTAACCTAGCTCTCTTCGTTGTTAGACCTAGTGAGAATGGGTCCATCATCGATTTTTTTTCTCACATTCTTTTACCAAAAATCATTGCCTCTGTAACATTAACGTGTTAGTTAACTTACATGAAAGTGTTAGTGAACAGTTAGTACATGTTTCCTCCACACATTCATCCCTTCTGTTCCACCTACAGGAGGCCATGATGGACCATCCTCTCCAGATGATCTCCTACATCGCAGACATCGGCAGCATCGTGGTCCTGATGGCCCGCAGGAAGCCGGCCGGGGGGCGTAAGGGCCAGGAGGGGAACCCTGCTGGGGTCAACTCCCCCGGGCCACAGAATAAGTGCTGCATGATCTGCCATGTGTTCAACTCTGACGAGGTGAGTCATTCAATCAGAAACCATACAGCATTATGTCCAATTGGTTTTCTGTGGGGATTTGTTTGTTGTTGAAAATAATCAGATTAGGTTGCACTGGTTAGAAGAAGAAAAAAAAGAACAAAAATACATGTTTTATTCCCAGTGCCAGTCTTTTTCTACAGTACTTGAGCCATCAGTACTTGCCATGCAACTAGGTAGCGGAGCTTTGTTGAACACAAAAACAAACAGCCTGGCACCCAGGTTACTTTTCCATGCCAGGAGTTGTTAAACAAGAGGAAATTAGCAGTTCATTACTGTTATGGTTAGGTTAGAGTTTGGGATAGATTATGGTTAGGTTTAATATTAGGATTGAGGTAAACCAATGGGCCATATCTTGATGGTTAGCCACAGCCTATTTTGACAACTTGAAACACTCTGTAAGATTGTGAGGAGGAACATATTGTTATATGACAAGGATTATCGTACTCTTACCTGCCAGACTGGGACACGTTTGAACATGCCCACTGACTCACTGTGTCTCTCCTGCATGCAGGCCCAGGTGATCGCTCAGGCTATTGGCCAGGCCTTCGGTGTGGCCTACCAGCAGTTCCTCCATGCCAATGGCATCAAGGCCAGTGAGCTGAGGCCCAGCGAGTACAGTGACTACCTGGGGACACAGGAGCACTATAACGGAGACCTGGTACACTTCTCGGATTCAGATAACATCAGAGAGGTACAGAAACCCGTCAGTATTTCAGCACCATGTTATTACCAGCCAGCGTTTCCATTTGAGTGTCGGCCTATAAACGCAGTATCCCTCCTACCTTTAGCCTAGATAAGCATCTGTTTTTACTCTTGATCTAATTGACTCATGTTCGCGTATCGAACGCAGTCTGTGGCGATTTAACCATCAACCAGGAGCCTATGAAATCTGTTTTATGTTAACATTTGTTTGTGCATGGAGTTAAATGTTGACCTTCATAAACCAAATAGATATTTGCTGGATGTACACTATGCAACAAGCACTTCCTATCTCGCTCAAGACAGTATTGAAACAGATCCATACATTTCATGATGTGTCTTAAGTGGAATGTACATCAACGTTGTGTTCAGTTGGGGAAAAAACGTTTTGAAATGGAGTTTGTTAATACCTGAACTTTTCCAATAAGGACATTGTTTTTTTTGGTTTTCAATTGCAAAACGTTTTGCTACAGCGTTTCCCTACTGAACACCACCCATGAAATCCCCCCTTTCTCTTAAACCATCTCCCTACTGTCTGTGTCCAGGTGTCCATCTCCAAGGCTCCCAGGGAGATAGTGGGGGTGGCTGTGGTGGAGTCGGGCTGGGGCTCCATCCTGCCCACGGTGATGGTGGCCAACCTGCTCCACGATGGTCCTGCAGAACGCTGCGGGGCCCTCAGCATAGGAGACCGCATCATGTCAGTCAATGGCACTAGCCTGGTGGGCCTCCCCATAGCCACCTGCCAGAGTATAATACGGGTAAGAGGGGGACTGTGTCTGTGCCTGTTTCATTCTTTCCTGTGAGCTGTCTTGGCTGTGTCTATTGTATAGTTCCTAGAATGTACACTAGATGGTGCTGTATTGCTGAAGTCATAGAGACGGATGCGTGTGATATGTGGAGAGGAAGAAGAATTGGTGGTTTGTTTGCTTTCCAGGTATTATTTCGGCATGAGGTTGGACCTGATGGCAGGTTGTTGCATTTTGTCACCTAATGTTGTTTTGTTAAATGTATTCCATGCACATGCACAGACACACACACAATACTCCTCTCATTCTGTGAATGTCTTTCATTATCTAAGAAGCACAGAATGCATAGGGATAGTGAACAGGTACTTTAAGGTGACAGAGACTTTTATCTTTGCAGACATTTACTATACATTGGCAGACATCTTTCTAGTATTTGTATTATGTATTTTCCACTTTTGTTTTTGTGAAAGGATTTAAAAAACCAAGCAGAGGTGAAGCTCAGTATCGTTCACTGCCCTCCCGTCACCATGGCAATTATCAAGCGACCGGACCCAAAATTTCAGTTGGGCTTCAGTGTAGAGGACGGGATTGTAAGTGACAGTTGCTTTATTATTTTACTCTACAAACTTGTATGAATACAACTGCCAGACAGAATCCCCAAACAGGATCCAACATTCATGTTTCATTTATGTTTTTATTATTATTATTATTATTTTGCTAAGGCCCAGTCCAATCAATAGTGAGTAGTATTAATTTGAGGTTCTTTTCATTTATCACAGTGAACATGGTCTGGAATAAAGATAAAAGTGAATCTTAAATTAATGTGGTCTGTAACAGCATTTTAGACTGAATAGTAGATGTGCGGCATCCATTTTAGGAACTCTATAGTAGTCAAGCTAAAATTGTCAATTGTCCACTTTCACTCACCTCAAAACTCTCTCACTTATCTTTTAATCTGTATTTTCTATCTTTCTCATCCTACTGTTGCCTTGAGCAGATCTGCAGTTTGATGCGTGGAGGGATCGCAGAGAGAGGGGGCATCCGGGTTGGACACCGCATCATTGAAATCAATGGGCAGAGTGTGGTAGCCACTCCTCACGAGAAGATCATCCACATTTTGACTGACGCAGTCGGGGAGGTGAGAGAGGAATTCAACACCAATCCTGATCAGAAGCACTAGAATTCACACTGACTTTCATTTCATAAATCTAACTTTCTCTGTATTGATAGAACATTACTCAATAAGTAAATGAATTGGTCAAAATAAATATTAGCATTGTCATTCATGGCTGTGTTCATCTTTCTGAACAGATTCACTTGAAGACCATGCCAGCCTCTACATATCGCCTTCTAACGGGACAAGAAACTCCAGTATTTCTCTGAGAGAACGGTGGAGAGAATGCTGCCTGTGCTCTCAGAAGCAAACAAGGAAGAATACCATTTGGAAGCTATACACATGCACACACGCAGCCTCAAATTGGACTATGCAATTGGACTGTATCACCTGGTTATTGATACATAACTGAACATAAATAAAAAAAATCTCTTTATTTAACTAGGCAAGTCAGTTAAGAACAAATTCTTACTTTCAATGTTGGCCTAGGAACAGTGGGTTAACTGCCTGTTCAGGGGCAGAATGACAGAATTGTACCTTGTCAGCTCGGGGATATGAACTTGCAACCTTTCGGTTACTAGTCCAATTCTCTAACCACTAGGCTACCCCTACATAATGGGGTTATCCACCTGAACAGAATATTTTATGATGTATGTTGGAATATTAGGATGATACAGCAAATGTTTTCAAAGATAGAATTGTTAATACATCTCTGTTTATATTTATGAAATGTTAAAGCAGATAACCTCACTTTTCCTATTGACGATCTCAGTTATCTTACTACCATACTAATTATCTTTCTGAACAGGAAAAGCATGAGTACCTGCAATTAATTACTTCCACCGGCCATTCTTTAGTTGCCGATGTGCCTTAGCTCAGTGGAACTTGAATTCATGGAGAGGAGCCTAATTTAAGAAAGCTGGTCCGTATGTCTCGTCATTACGTGCTTCCCACCTCTAGACAATGTCATTGAGTAACATGCACATCAACAAGCGACTACTACATCAGTATTACATTGTTATTATGTGTCTCCGAGCAGTGTCCTATTAATATGCTGAAAGATTTTACGTTGTGCATGCCATTCCCTATTGTTCCCATTTCAGTGCCTGGAAGAATTCAGAACTTAGTTCTGTATTTTCAGAATCAAAGGTAACTGCCTTTAGTGTTAGAGATATACACTGAGTGTACAAAACCTTAAGGACACCTGCTCTTTCCATGACATAGGCTGATCAGATGAGTCCAGGTGAAAGCTATGATCCCTTATTGATGTCACTTGTTAAATCCATTTCAAATCAGTGTAGAAAGATGAAGGGGAGGAAACAGGTTAAATAAGGATTTTAAGCCTTGAGACTATTGAGACATGGATTGCGTATGTGTGCCATTCAGAGGGTGAATGGGCAAGACAAAAGATTTAAGGGGCTTTTGAACAGGGAAACGCTCAACAGCTTTTCCATGGGTATCAAGAATGGTCCACCACGAAAGGACGCCCATCCAATTTGACACCTTGTAGAGTCCATGCCTGACAAATTACAGCTGTTCTGAGGGCAAAAGGTGCTGCAACTCAATATTAGGAAGGTGCTCTTAATGTTTTTTACACTTAGTGTATATTTTTAATGACTGCAGTTGTGTACATCATTTCTGTGATGGGGATATGGCCCGGACACATTAGCCACCACAGGTGAGTACCAGGGTCATGTATTAAGGGCACACAATAGCGAATGTTTTTCGAAACGTTGTGCAACGGAATAAAATTGTCTTGATAATTATTTAATCACTCCAATATTGAAATCAGTTGTATACTGCAGTGCCACTAATTATTTTGCGAACACAATTCCTGTTGAATGTTGTGTGCATGCAATATGTCATGCAGAATGTTTTCTATTTTTTAAAGGAAGGCGTCTACAAAAAAACTAAGAAATGTGTAGGTACTTGTTATATGTTACATCTTTTAGCCAATCAACATCATCCAGTGGGCAGACGTTTTAATCTCCAATTACAACACTTGAAATGGAGAGTTAATTTAAACGAGTTACTGAAATTACTTATTTGGGACAGCTTCACTGATAAATAGGAATATTGTCATTGATTCAAAAGGTGAGCATATTGCTTTTTAGTTCAGCATGCCTCTCGGCTACATTAGCTAATTTAATCAGTAATACTGCGTATGCTGTTTTTTTTTTTTATCTCACACGTTAGCATCACTTTGGGACGAGAGGACTAGGTGCATGTTGAAATGTTTAATTGTATCGCTATGATAACATGTCATGTATTCTAATGTATCATATTAAGTATTTGTTTTCATAGTTTTATTGTATAACCATTTTAAATTGAGCTCCATAGTTGTATGGTTTGTGTAACAATTTTGCTGACTTGTTTGAACACTGGTATTATGATTTTTTAAATGTAATCTAGTTCCAGTTTGATTAATGAATACCTTAATTTTATGAATAATTAATGAAAGTGTTAGGTTTGCGTTTCTTGAGTGATAGTTGTATAGCGTTTCCTGGTATGGCGTTTTCTTACGTTCTCTTAGATTTGTACATTTTAGTCAATTTAACAGACCCTCCAGAGTGACTTACAGTAGTGAATGCATACATTTTGGTACTTTTTTCATACTGGTTCCCCATGGGAATTGAACCCACAACCCTGCAAGCGCCATGTTCTACCAATTGAGCCACACTGGACCATCCTTCTCAGGGTTTTACCCCCAAATTGTGTGAAATGTTGACACTACTCTCAAAATATGTGGTCATATGTAATTGTCATGAAACATAGTAATGTCCCTTTTATTTATTTTATGGTGCACTATTAATATTTTATTTGAGCCCAGGTCAGTTGATATCCTCAATGGGGGGGAGACCAGTTAGGGCTTGAGTAGGCCTATTTGTAATCCTCCCACGACATTGATTAATGTCCCATCTGGGTTCTCAACTGAATTGTGTTCTATAGTCATTTCAGTGGCTGACATTAGCCTCACCCTTTTGTTCTGATTGTTGTGAAGAGAGATTTAGAGAATTGAATTATTGAATATTGTGATGTAGTATTAAATTATTTGCACATTATGGTAATGAGCATGTTATAAAGACTTACTGGGGATAAAGTGTATAGCTAGTTGAACAAAGATGAATACACAGACAATGGCTTGGCACTAGGGATGGCCTATGACATTTCCTAAATTGAATTTGCAAGTGAAATCAGTTGTGTGTTCACCAATTAATTAATTTAGGTGAAACAATGCTGTTTATAAACAAATGATAGGTTGCAGAAGGATTTGTTGGGCAAAAGTTAATATAGAAATCTCATAATCACATAAGCCAATTGGGATAATGAGGATTGCAGTATCAACATGGGGGAGTCCTGAGCAGTCCTGAGAGGACTCCTTGTGACAGGATGGCATAGGACCATCGCCTTCGTGCTTTGTCATTCGTGCGATTGTGTTTTTGTTAATATTTCTCCTCTCCCATATTAGATAACCTTACACTCAAAGTTTTCCAACTGTAGCTACACTAAACCCATCTGTAATGTACAAAGGTGTGTCGTGGAAATTCTACACAGGGTCACTCGAATCTTAAATTAATAATTTCTTATTAACAGTTAACTGGAGAGGCTCCATCAAACTGGATGCACCATAGTACACATCTGTCAGGAGCTCTCTCGGGGCAGTGCCATCAGATCTCTTATATACAGGTTACAGACATGTTACATTGGCATAGTTCATAGGGTTGGTTCCAGCAAGTCTCTGGCATAGTCTCCTATCTTAACTTATAGAACATATTCTGGGTGTTCTGCCAGGTGGTCCTAAGGAGGATGTCATGTCGCCACCCCCTCATATCTTTACCAAGCACAGGCAGGAACCAAAGATTATTTATGACACTAAGACAAGATGAACATTTTCGAGGCAGTCTCTTCACAAGTTAAAATGTTCCATCACAGGTGTATTAAAAGAGCCTGTTTATTTTCTGGATTAAGCTGGTGTGATCTACAGGTGTCGTCTGCTGCCTGTAGGGAAGTAGGACTTATAGGACAGTATGCTCCTGCCTGCACCTGAATTATCCATGTACTTTGGCATTAAGTGGAAATAAGTTATCAGTTGAAATAACAAATATCCCTATTTTTCTGCCTGTTTGACATTTCCAAGTGGAGTTGCTAGCACTGCTGTTGTGTAATTTTGGGGGGGTCAGAACACAGGGAAGTAACTCTGCTCTCCCTCATGTTTTGTTCCTATAGTGCTGCACAATGGGTTGGTAGCACCTTGCAGCACAACATGGGGATTGGGACTCTGCTATTGCTCCTACTCTGGTAGAACATCACTTACCGCAGAAGGAACAAGTTGGGAATTGAACAAAACAGGTTTTGTGGTGTAGCAGTAGTTGGCTCTACATCACATAAATAGACAACTTGGATATAAAGAACCAACATTTCTCTTTCTACAAATTCTATAATGTATTCTGTTTCTGATTCTAACGTTTATACTGAACAGGTCCCCTTTTATCATGAATTAAATTGATATCCATGCTGTAGCCTAATGAATGAATGAATGAAGCCTTTATCGCCATTAGGCTATACTAGCCACTAGCCACTGTGTGTATGATGATGATGTCTTCTCTTTCCCTTACTCCAGATCCCCTGTTCCTCATCCTCATCTCAGTGCGTCGCTCTCATCCTCCCTACAAACCGAGCCAATGTGAGTGCTCATCATTCAGTGTTCTCTTGTGTCGACAGTGCTACTCCAGTGTAAGCTGCCTACCACCTCTGCCGTAACACACAGGTTAAACACTCCCTCCCCCCTCTGACATTTCCAGCCAATCACATAAGCTAGGTAAGAGTGATGCTGGGTGCCACGCACACTTTCCCCAGCCTGTTAGGTTCTTCGTCTTCATCTGGCTTATTATGGTACTTCGTCATGCAGTGGTTCAATCACACAGAGGTTAATCACAGGTTAATCTTAGTGTTTGCATTTGAGTCCATGGTTCACGTCAGTGAGAGTGTTTAGACTCTGGTTTCAAGCCAATCCTTGTCCTCCTAGGCAAACTGGTTGCCCCCCCCCCCCCCCCCCCACACACACACACACATTACAATGCTCTGACTGACATTTCTGGGACTAGGCCAATCCCTCTGTGCTGAAAGGAAAGTGATTATTACACACATCCAAATATAGGACAGGAACTGGGCAATAGTTCACCATGTTGACATGTTTTGCATGTCTCAGGACAATCCCTCAGCTAACAAATATACAGTGCATTCGGGAAGTACTCAGACCGCTTCACTTTCCCCACATTTTGTTACGTTACAGCCATATTCGAAAATGTATTACATTACAACTGAAATAGGTAAATAAGCTAAGTATTCAGACCTTTTGCTTTGAGACTCGAAATTGAGCTCAGGTCCATCCTGTTTCCATGGATCATCCTTGCGACAACAAGGATCATCCTTGAGACAACTACAACTTGGAGTCCACCTGTGATAAATTCAATTAATTGGACATGATTTGGAAAGGCACACACCTGTCTATATAAGGTCCCACAGTTGACAGTGCATGTCAGAGCATAAATCAAGCCATGAGGCTGAAGAAATTGTCCGTTGAGCTCAGACAGGATTGTGTCGAGGCACAGATCTGTGGTAGGGTACCAAAAAATGTCTGAAGCATTGAAGGTCCCCAAGAACACAGTGGCCTTCATCATTTTTAAATGTAAGAAGTTTGGAACCACAAAGACTCTTCCTAGAGCTGGCTGCACGGCCAAACTGAGAAAATAAATTGTGGGAGGGCCTTGGTCAGGGAGGTGACCAAGAACCCGATGGTCACTCTGACAGAGTTCCTCTGTGGAGATGAGAGAACCTTCCAGAAGGACAACCATCGCTGCAGCACTACACCAATCAGGCCTTTATGGTAGAGTGGCCAGACAGAAGCCACTCCTCAGTAAAAGGCACATAACAGGCCGCTTGGAGTTTGCCAAAAAGCACCTAAAGGACTCTCAGACCATGAGAAACCAGATTATCTGGTCTGATGAAACCAAGATTGAACTCTTTGGCCAGAATGCCAAGCGTCACGTCTGGAGGAAACCTAGCACCATCTCTACGGCGAAGCAAGGTGATGGCAACATCATGCTGTGGGGATGTTTTTCAGTCCCCAAAAGTATGTATTCTATTCACATAATATAGTCTTTCAGCCACTCTGGAGGCTTCACATCCCTTTTTGGGCGAGCTTGTGGCTCTGTGAGCATTCTCTCTCCTTCACCCTCTTTTTGTGTGTTGTCTGTGGCCTCCTCAGCCTGTGTGGCTGGTAGAGCTCTGACGTGTGTTTTGTTCTTCCGTACCTCAGCAGAGCCTGGGTCAACCACATAGGAGCTTGGGGCATCCGCTTTCCTCAGCACTATTGCTGGTGTCTGAGTTTGTAATCAGTTCGTCAGTCAACTGTAAGTGCTGTTATTGGGAAGTGGAAACATCAGTGACAGTTTTTAAGGAAGCCAACAACGCTGGTCCCTCCCCCCCAACTTTCTTTGATGTAAACAAAAAGTTCACATTGTCCAAGAGAGATGCTTACACATATAGTTTATGTGTGTAAGCTATTTCTACTGTAGGACTCACACTATATAATCAGATTGCTTCAGATGGATTAAAGTATTAATGTGGCCATGCCCCTGTAACAGTATAACTTTAGTCCGTCCCCTCGCCAGGGACCCTCTGCACACAGACAACAGTCACCCACGAAGCATCGTTACCCATCGCTCCACAAAAACCGCAGCCCTTGCAGAGCAAGGGGGAACCACTACTTCAAGGTCTCAGAGCAAGTGATGTCACCGATTGAAACTCTATTAGCGCGCACCACCGCTAACTAGCTAGCCATTTCACATCGGTTACACCCCCGAGTAGGGTACAGCCTTTACTCCCATGTAATTATCCTAACTTTGGCGGCATTCTAAGCAACTTACTGACCCTTTTTTGACGTTTCAATAAACCATACTTGGCTGTCACAAAAAGTTATTCTCCCACTAATTTGTTACCCGACCTGCTAACACTGACAGTAGTTGGCTGGCTAGCTAGAGAAGTTTCTCTATCGAATTTGCTTGTTTTAGATATGTCGTATAACAACTTCCCGTCTTTGCTGCCCACGAACAGTCTAGGTATTTTAAAAAGTTGATTCTTGTCGGCTTGCCTATATGTCCTTTCAACTTGCTGGAGAGCAGCTGGGGAGATGAAACTACCAAATGGCCACAAGTAGACTATGGCGATATCTATACTTACTACCTACACCTAGCCAATTTATTGAAAGCTAGCCAATTTATTGAAAGCTAGCCAATGTAACTAGCCTAGCCAGCTACTGTAAATGGACATTTGCCTGCTCAGAAGGGGCTGATGTTTCATTAGCCATCTTTGTCAGTGAATAAGAATTTTGAATCATGATATGTCTCATTTCATATGTCTCATTTCATGTAACTAGCTGCGGCTTTAAAGAAACATTCAAACATATACTTTGCACAGAAACCCACATAAAAGCATGTAGATCCAAATATGTTTGTGTGTGTCAAGTACGCTAGAATGGAGGTTTAACAACTAGCCGCAGGCTTTAAAAACATTCAAGCATTTACTTTGCATAGAAACCCACATAAATGCATGTAGATACAAGTGTGTGTGTGTGTGTGTGTCATGTATGTTAGAATGCATATTAGCCAACACAGCATATCCAACACACATAGCATAGCATACATTGCAATACAATCTTCTCTAAAAACAGCTGGGCAAAATGTATCCAATGTGCCCTGCAATCAGATAACCAGAGCTTGATTTCTAAACTCATTCGTCAGTATTACAGGTTTGCCTAGACAATTACAGCCATAGATTCTTCAACTAACCTGGTATTGGTGATACTCTCTTCGTTATCTGTTGGAAAACAAATCTTATAAATGCTAGTGTCCAGTTGCAGGTGGTTCTACAAACAAACACCAGAGAAAACTCAAAGATAGTAAATACTTTTGTACCGCGCAAGCTGCCGCACATCTAGAATTTTTCCAGCATTTTTGCCAGAACTAGTCATTTCTCTGCGACACAGCTGTGTCCATGTGTAGAAGTAGATGACAGTGCGTCACACAGTGCTACCAAAACAAAGATCTACACACATCTCACTCGATAGAAAACACAAATTTACTATCTTTGAGTTCTCTCTGGTGATTGTAGAAAAGTGTCAAAGTAGGCTATTACCACTTTAAGAATAATGAATACTTTGGGACTTGCCAATGGATTAATATTCAAATTATTATTACATTCTAAAATATGTGAGAATAATGAGGACTTGCCTGACAAAATAAATTGGATGCAAGCATGGCGGTTTTTCTAGACTGTGGCTGACGCAGGCACACATAATAAAGCCATACATAGTGGTAGGATTAATTTCACCATGACAGTTTTTATAATGAGAAAGTGACCAAAAACCAGGTTCCTTTTTTAATGGAGGGATTTGTATGGAAAGCCAAGTTGAACAGAGTAGCGCAAAACCCTTCAGTTGAAACGCCGGGAAACAAACTAAATTGGCCACATCTCTCACAAAAACGGGGGGAAAATGAAATCATAGAATTCAGTGGTGACCCGTCATTCAGGGCAGTTGGGGCAGAGGCCCACCTGTTTAGCCTGTTTTACATGTTATTCTGGCATTAACACATGTCACATATGTGACCGACCGGCTATATTGGGTCTTATGTAGCAAAATTTGAAATTGTGTTTTTTACATTGGATAAAAGTACACTCCGAGCAAGAAAATTGTATATAATACACTACAGTTGAGGAACAATGGGAAAGTAATTCTGCTTTGAAAGATGATAAACATAAACAAGGGCCATTTTCTCAAAAGTGAGGTTACAAGTTTTGGTCCCTACTTGAGAGCTCTTCTTTGTCTACACCCATTCAGTACCCTTCAGACCCTCTTAAGCTTTAGCCCCAGCCATCTCTTCAACGATTCACATGTGAGGCCATGTACTAAACAACCAAAGATTTCAAGACTAAATGCTTGCTTATATTATGGGTGTGTTCGTAAATTTAATCTGGAGTGCCATTCGTAAATTCAGAGCGTTCAGAAAGCACACTGGAAGCTCTGGCTGAGGAGTAGGGTCGATCCAAGCGTTCTGAATTAGCTACTTCCAGACATACACTTTAGCCAAATACATTTAAACTCAGTTTTTCACAATTCCTGACATTTAATCCTAGTAAGAATTCCCTATCAGTTAGGATCACCACTTTATTTTAAGAATGTGAAATGTCAGAATAATAGTAGAGAGAATTATTTATTTCAGCTTTTATTTCTTTCATCACATTCTCAGTGGGTCAGAAGTTTACATACACTCAATTAGTATTTGGTAGCATTGCCTTTAAAATTTTTTAAAACTTGGGTCAAATGTTTTGGGTAGCCTTCCACAAGCTTCCCACAATAAGTTAGGGAAATTTTGGCCCATTCCTCTTGACAGAGCTGGTGTAACTGAGTCAGGTTTGTACGCCTCCTTGCTCACACACGCTTTTTCAGTTCTGCCCACAAATGTTCTATAGGATTAAGGTCAGGGCTTTGTGATGGCCACTCCAATACCTTAACTTTGTTGTCCTTAACCCATTTCCTGACTGATGTCTTGAGATGTTGCTTCAATATATCCACATAATTGTCCTTCCTCATGAAGCCATCTAATTTGTGAAGTGCACCAGTCCCTCCTGCAGCAAAGCACCCCCACAACATGATGCTGCCACCCCCGTGCTTCACGGTTGGGAAGGTGTCGTTCGGCTTGCAAGCCTCCCCCTTTTTCCTCCAAACATAATGATGATCATTATGGCCAAACAGTTCTATTTTTGTTTCATCAGACCAGAGGACATTTCTCCAAAAAGTACGATCTTTGTCCCCATGTGCAGCTGCACACCGTAGTCTGGCTTTTTTATGGCAGCTTTGGAGCAGTGGCTTCTTCCTTGCTGAGCAACCTTTCAGGTTATGTCGTTATAGTACTCGTTTTACTGTGGATGTAGATACTTTGTACCGGTTTCCTCCAGCATCTCCACTGGGTCCTTTGCTGTTGTTCTATGATTGATTTGCACTTTTCACACCAAAGTACGTTCATCTCTAGAAGACAGAACGCGTCTCCTTCCTGATCGGTATGACGGCTGTGTGGTCCCATGGTCTTTATACTTGCGTACTATTGTTTGTACAGATGAATGTGGTACCTTCAGGCTTTTGGAAATTGCTCCCAAGGATGAACCAGAATTGTAGAGGCCTACAATTATTTTTCTGAGGTCATGGCTGATTTCTTTTGATTTTCCCATGATGTCAAGCAAAGAGGCACTGAGTTTGAAGGTAGGCCTTGAAATACATCCACAGGTACACCTCCAATTGACTCAAATTATGTCAATTAGCCTATCAGAAGCTTCTGAAGCCATGACATACTTTTCTGGAATTTTCCAAGCTGTTTAAAGGCACAGTCAACTTAGTGTATGCAACTGACCCACTGGAATTGTGATACAATTAAATAATCTGTCTGTAAACAATTGTTGGAAAAATTACTTGCACAAAGTAGATGTCCTTACCGACTTGTCAAAACTCTAGTTAACAAGACATTTGTGGAGTGGTTGAAAAACGAGTTTAATGACTCCAACATAAGTGTATGTAAACTTCCTACTTCAACTGTAAATGAGAGAACAGCTCACTCTGACCATTTTACTGGTTAAGCTGTTTTTATGTTATCCAGAGCTTTGGTGACTGCAACTGTGCTGATGGCAACAATTGTAATTACTCTTTTTTGTCAATGTTTACTGACATCGGCTATATTCAACGAGTGTGGAGCATTCGTAAATGTGTCAGTTATTCTGTGGTCTGGCACACTCAGATGAGAGTGCTCTGAAATTGGAGTAGATAGCCAGAGCGAATTTACCAGCTACGTCGATCGACAGTTGTCGCAGGGACATTATACACATTCTATTGAAATAGGTACTTGCATAGTGGAGTCTTTTGTTTAGACATGTAACGTTAGCTAGCTAAACAATTAACCATAATCCCAACTCATAACATTACTACCCTGCATGAATCTGCAGGTAGCTAACCAACCAGGTTCAATGTTAGCTAGCTGACTTTGGGCTATAACTAGCAATGCAAATGGCTCTGAGATACAAATAATATCTCTACACAGATCATACATGTAATGTTAACTAGCTAGCCAGCCAGCTAACATTAGCTAGCTGACAGTACACTTGAAATGAAAACTACTTTCTGACTAAATTAGAAACTTGTAATATCTGAAAATGTAGCTAGCTATACTCTCTTACCAGTATACATGGATGGGCGCTTCTCCCTCTCTGTCACAGATGTCATGGTTGCCCTTAGTTTGAAGATGTAATCCAGAGACAGATGTTTTATACAACAGTGTTTATACAATGTGTTCTCTTTTCGACTCCGTCTGCATTTCTGCAATCAAACGGAATCATTTTCTCCATCTCTTTAACTATCATACTCTAATTCCACTGATTTCAAAACTCAGTCCTCCAGAAAGTGGAGAGCAGTCCTACTATGCAGTCCTACTATGTGATATCTTTCAAAAAAAGCTGTGTTAGAAAGGATTACCTACACATACTGACCAGCTCATATTAGACAGAAGCGTGTTACATTGCAGACCAATCCGAACTCATCTCTCGGCATGTCCAGGCCACTCATTATTTCAACCAATCATGCCTAGGGGGAAGGTTCCTCGCTTTTTCCGTGGCTAAGCCAACTAGGCTCATAAATTAACAATTGTATTCGTATTTACAGATGGCATATAAGTTTGTTATTAAGGCACATGAAGTTCATGTTCCAGGAGGTATTTCTGCCAGAAAACGGATTTAGATTTGTTTTTTAAGTTTACGTTCAAATGGCATTCCTGTGAAGTAGTGACGCGCGACATGCGCCTATTTTCTTGATACGAGTCACATATCAGTTTGCAAACTATTTAAAAAAACATTTTTAGAATCATTGAGTTAATAAAGCAGTAAGGCACAAGTAAGGCAGCTCCAAAATACAGGGGTTTCAGCATAGCTCAGTGCTTTCTGTGGTGGTGGGGCAGCCAGCGGATAATACGGAGCTTAGGGGTTGGTAATGTTCTCCAGTTGTGTCTTAATTGACTCAGTTCTCTGTCACTCATGGGGACACTACTTCACCGCAAAATCTGCGGTGAGGGTTCGAAAATTCAAGCCCCTGGGTGCTGCCACAGAGTTACATTAGAAGTGCCATCCAAGAAGGCTCAAGGTCATTGACCACAGAGAAAATGACTTCAAATCACGTTATATCTACAGTAGCTTTAATTGGACTGTCAACATCATCTTTTCAAAATCTTAGCTAAATCAAATCAAATGTATTTATATAGCCCTTCGTACATCAGCTGATATCTCAAAGTGCTGTACAGAAACCCAGCCTAAAACCCCAAACAGCAAGCAATGCAGGTGTAGAAGCACCTGCAAGCTAGCAGTCATCATCATTGATCAAGTCGACAATCTACTGGCAAATCCTTTTAAATCCTTGTCATAGGAGGAGAAATAATGAATAGAAATTATAGATAAAACGTATCAGTGCTCATCAGCCATTGAACATAAACATTACACAAGTTGGAAATCGCAAATTCAACTATGAGTGGTTTGGAAGGAATCGGTGGCTAACTGCAAGCGTTGCAAAGCAGTCACTAGCCTGCTATTCAGTTGAGTGGATGTGTGGTCCCAAGTCTGTATTTAAAGGTCTCTTTTTCCAAGCTTAAAAGGATAAACATTCAACATTGGTCATGCTGTCAATCCAACATGACTTCTGCCGTGTTCAAAACAACTGGAAACTCAGGACTGTGAAATCTAACTTCAGTGAGTTTTCAAAACAACTGGGAACTCAAAAAAAAGTTCAGACTGGGAAAATACGTTTTGAATGGTCATCCAATTCAGAATTGCAGTCGGGAACTCTGGCCTCTTTCTAGAGCTCCGACCTGAAGATCACTCATGTCATCATGATTCAACCTTGTTTTTTTCAGAGTTCCCAGTTGTCTTGAAAGCACCATAAATCTATAGAATGCTAAACTTTGATGACAAAGTTTAATGACACAATTTGCCCACGAAGGACTGCCGCTCAACCTTTCTGTTCAAGTGAGCACTGCACAACAAGGTGAGTCCAAAAATGTATTGTATGCTGCCGCATCAATGATCTAATATGCCAGGGAGATATGTATACTGTCGCTAAGAAAGTAAATACTAAGTGTATGTTGTGTAGTAAGCTGTTAGTAGCCCATGTGCCTCACCCTAATAATTTGTTCCCTTTCTCCCTCTTAATTTTGCCTACTGTTCTGACTTGGTGGCACACATACCTATAGCATGTTTTATAGAAATGTAATCATTGAATATGGTAAGAGCTTTCATTGTCTGCTTATATCCCCCACTTATTTATCCTACGGTTCTGACTTGGTGTACAGGGAGAATACTGTAAGAACGGCCCATGTTCTGAATTCCGTCGTTGTACATTTCAAACGTGCTGAACAAATAGTTATATTGGCTATGTGTATATCCTAGCTCGCTCATTAATGTCGTAATCGAAATTACGAATTGTCTCTTATCCGCTCGTCTTCCCCTTTTGCCATAGTTTGTACATCTCAATTGTCAATAGAAACCACATTTGTTTAAACAAGTCAGCCATATCAGCTATGTTTTTTTTTAAAGGCCGTAAATTAGGCTGAATGAACTGTTTCACTGCCAGACAAGGCTCCGCTGATAACCAGGTGTAGCAGTGGTAAGGGTTTGGGACTGCTATTGGGACAGCTTTATGTTGGCCATAACAGTTTGTGTGCACCGTTTGTCACCGTTATAGTGCAATAAATGTATTGTTTAGTGTTGTGTTGTGGCTTTGCTGGCATGCATCAAAAATTATATATTTTAGTTTGCCCCACCAATAATTACATGCTAAAATCACCACTGGTTATAATGTCGAAATATGTTAGTTACTAAATATCAGTGGTGTAAAGTACTTAAGTAAAAATACTTAATTTTTTGGGGTGTCTGTACTTTTATTTCCCTACACTCCTAAAGAAAATGGTGTCCTTTTTACTCCATACATTTTCCCTGACACCTAATAGTACTCGTTACATCTTGAATGCTTAGCAGGACAGAACATTGTCCAATTCGCACACTTATCAAGAGAACATCCCTGGTCATCCCCACTGCCTCTGATCTGGCGGACTCACTAAACACAAATGCTTTGTTTTTAAATGATGTCTGAATGTTAGCGTGTGAACCTGGCTGCTTGTACATTTTTATTAAGACCTTTTTTGGAAGTACATACTGGTATTAACGGGAGTAAATGAACATAGTTGCTCATTGAAACTCCATATTTTTTGAGTAACTAAAATACGTTGACATTATAACGCTTGCAGAGTTGTCTAATGGAAGTTTGAATCGTAGCTTCCTGGGCATCCTTTACTCCTCTGCTCTGCTCATGCAAGATATCTTGGCAGCCTTTTTTTTAATAACCAGTCGTTATATTCTCTGACTAGACCTCTTCTACATACACCTACGTACTTTTACGATGTAGCCAGCCAACAATTTTTTGTTTCTCATCATGACAGATCGTCAGCAACTTCATTTGCATGAGCAATGTGTTTGTTTGTGCACCTTCTCTCAACTACAATGTTGCCATCGGGTCTAAAAGGGGCAACAGTGGAAAAACGACCAATCAGAGCTCGAGAATCTGAATGGAGCATGGCTTTGGGTTTTCTAATGATCAATTAGCCTTTTAAAATGATCAACTTGGATTAGTTAACACAACGTGCCATTGGAACACAGGAGTGATGGTTGCTGATAATGGACCTCTGTACGCCTATGTAGATATTCCATAAAAAATCTGCCGTTTCCAGCTACAATAGTCATTTACAACATGAACAATGTCTACACTGTATTTCTGATCAATTTTGTGTTATTTTAATGGACCAAAAAATAGCTTTTCTTTAAAAAACAAGGACATTTCTAAGTGACCCCAAACTTTTGAACAGTAGTGTATATCTTAAGTAAAGTCAGTAAATGTTTAGGAAAATAATCAACATTCGTAATATAGTGGTGTAGCTTGTAAATGTAAACTTTTCTCCTATTTCTAAGCAATTGGCTGTGTAATCCTTACTGGAAAAGAGTGCTGATAGCCATGTCTGAATAGACAATTGCAATAAATGTTCATTCAAGTGTTCAATGACTCTTAAATGAGGTGATTATTTAATCATTGATTCAAGCAGTATTTCAGGAACAACTTAAAATATAATTTTGCATTTGTTATATGAAATGGACAAAGGGTAGTAAGACCGAGCAGTATGATGGAGCAGAGAGACTCCCTACCATAAGTCATGAGTTTCAATGATTGGCAGGGATTCAGTATAGAAAACATGGTTGAAGGACACTTAAAACGTCATTTAAAAAAGTAATTAAAATAATTGATTACGTAACAGGAAATATAGAATGTAATTCTGCTTCAAATGTGAGGAAAAGCCCACTTGGGCACAAAGAAAGCACAACCTCAGGATGTATGTTTAACTTAATGTTCATTTATTTTTGTACTTAAACCATACTACGTTTTATACGTTGGTTAGTTAGAGGCTAGACTACCTGTGTGGCTCCTGTTGACTGAGGAAGGGATGGAGTTGGGTCGGAGCGAGGGTCTTTGATGCTGCCACTCCTTTTTGACTTTCTGCTTTACGTATTAGCCAATCAGACCGAATATTGATGATCAAATGTTACGCTGCTGTGCCAGTACTGTTGATATTTAAACTAGGTAGCTAGCTAAACACACTTGATGGTTCAGGGCAACAATGATACAACTTTATACAAAAATGTCTTATTTTACCGCCACCCAAACGGGCATTTTGCAAGTCGGAGGGCAAAGGGGTATGTGTTCGGGCACAGGTTTACTCCTGTTTGTGCATATGCCTGGTGCACAGTCATGCCCGTTACAGTTGGGCAATTGCTGGCAGTATTTCCTCCTGTGAGCAGTGTGGAAATATATCACACATTTAGCATAGGCCTATATGTGCATGGTAAATGACACAATGTTTTGTTAGTGATCATTTCAGTTGTTTTGCAACGCTGTCAAGAGTTCTGCTATATTAAATAGCTTGCAAGACAGTGTATTCTATTTTGAGAGTTGCCATGATTCATGAATCTATCCACTAGATGGCAGCATGATGTTAGTAATGCATGATGTTGGTAAAGCTGTAAATATGTCACTTTTTTGGGTGACCCGACAAAATTCACGTAGGAATTTGAGTTATAAATCTGACATTCTCATTGAAAGCAAGTCAAAGAGGGGATATATCTGTTTTATGTGTGCTATTTCTGTGTGTGCTATTTTAAAGTTTAGTTTTTGCATCTTTTTATTTTTTATTTTGTACACCAGCTTCAAACAGCTGAAAATACAAGATTTTTGGTTATGGAAAAGAATTTCACAGCAGTTTAGATATTACAATATTTCTCTACACTGTACTTGCTTGTTTTGTCACATAAACCGAAACTAGGCAAACTATTAGAATTTTTGTAACCAGGAAACAGAGATTTCTGCATAGTTCACTTTAATGTCTTAGAATTATTTTTTTTAAACAATCTTTCATGTGTTAGAAGAACCTTAAGTTTTCCTCAGTAAACTTCAATAAATTATTTTAGTTTATTTATTTACTGACACAAAATGTCTTATAGGTAAATTGTTGATACTGATAAGAATGAAATTATGCTTCAATTAACATACTTGTGCTGAAAGTTGACTTAAAACAGCAATCAGCAGTTAGAACAATAACAAAGCGTAAACCCCGCCCCTGTTTCAGTTAAACGTTGAGGGATGAGGCTGCAGAAATGTAACCACTCTCAAATTCATAGACCGAGCCATGGATTCATGGAATGACCATCCATTATATCAAATATATCGTTTAACCATGTTTTGAGGCTATTTGGGGTTTGTTTACATTTACTTTGTTTACAAACATGGAGTAAAACAAGCTTTATTTTGGGTTCTGATGGGGTACGAAAGATGAACTATATCCTTCAAGAATTAATGGGTACATAATGACTACATAAGTAAAACAAATGGATGTATCAACTGCAGATTGCCCCTTTAAGTCCTGTCTCACTTCAGCATTGTTAAAACTGACATTTGACTATATTTGACTATAAAATATAGTAGGCCTACTCTAGTGAAACAGACCTGCAAACCAAAGATTTTTTACAAATGTATACAATTTGTGCCAAAGGTCTACATTCTTCATTATATCACCTTCAATGGCAAGAAAAAAACATATATGGAACCGAACCTGATTTAAAAGTATAAATGATATCAACACATTACGCTGCTTAAATCAGAAATGCAATTCTGCTCAAGTATCACATTTGTTTAAATGAGTAGCCAAATCTTTTCAGGATTGCAGTCTGGGCAACTAATTCAACTAATTCTTGCTATGGTCAGTAGTTTGACCATTATTGTACTGTTATTGACTCTTTAATTAATTAATTAAAGGAGAGTAGTAAGTAATTTGATACATTAATTAATGATACAATCATTTAATGTATGTATTAGAGCTCATGCAGTTATCTTCGGTTTAGTAATTGGTATTTATAATTACAAATACTGTAGCTGTATTGTAGCTAACTTTTGCTGGGTGATTGAAATGCATAACCCCTTTATAGGACAAGTAGTCTAACTCTGAAGAAACGCTAGATTTCTCTTATTAATTGTTATGCATTAATGATAGTTAATATAATAATTTACGTTTATTTCCCAAGAAAATTCACATGGTAAATTTGGTAAGGAATAAGTTAAACGTAATAAGCGATAATTAGGAGGCGTGGATTTAACTCTTCATTCGGTCTGTTTACTTCTTGTGCTATATATTAAGCATACAGTAGACACCACCCACCCACCTACCCGCTGTAGGGTTAAAATGATCACCACCTAAGGGAACGTCGCCAAAAGCTCTTCATGGGTTAGGTAGTCTTCGTTATAATTTCAAGGGACAATCTGCCAAGTTTCCAACCATGACTACGCCGAGGTGTGCTTAAGCAGAAAATTGTTAACGCATTCCTCGAATTATAGAACGCGCACACGTTTCAACATCTCTTAGTTATTTCAACAACATGAAACGTATAAAGTCGGTTTATAATGCAATTATTTCCCCCACATTGACAGCACATATATATTACACTTGCCGACATTCCCTTTGTATTGGGGTAGGTTGGCCCCCTCTGATTCAGAGGTTAGGAATTTGCATCCGATTGCTGTTTGTCAACCAATGATTTGACTCTACGACCGTGAGCACGCCTTGGATTAGGCAAAGATACAATGTAACCTCTGAATCAAAGCCATACGTTGAAATCGAATAATATGTATACAACGGAATAGAAATATCACAATCAATTGATATCAGTTTACTACTATATATGAAATGTACAATCAATAACCACCAGAACGCCGTAGATTCAGGGGAAATCAGGAATGTTTGTTCCGAGTGCAAAAACAAAACGGAAGCTGATTTGGTAAGTTTTTTTTTTCTCTCTCTCTTATTGTGGCTCACATATTCGATTTGATTTGGATTTATACAAATAAGCGCCAGTCTTATTCTGTCTGTTTAAAAAAATATATATAATGTCTGATTTAACTTGACTAATCGGATACAGTCTAATGTATTCGTATACGTATGCTGCCATGTGTGCGGTGCATTCCCTTTTCGATATGTGGCGACGTGCCAAGTAATTAAATGATCGTTATGATATAAAAGCTTCAGTTATTATTATGGAATCCATCTGTGATCAATATGTTTCTGTGAAGCCTTTTCAACTGCAGTTATCCAGAGTTTGGGTTAATTTTGCATTTGCAAATAATTATTTAATATACTTTCTAATATAAATAAGTGTGCTATTTAACCTTTATTTAACTAGGCAAGTCAGTTAAGAACAAATTATTATTTACAACGACGGCCTACATCGGCCAAACCTTCCCCTAACCCAGACAACGCTGGACCAATTGTGTGCTGCCCTATGGGACTCCCGATCACGGACGGTTGTGATACAGCCCGGGATTGACCCCGGGTATGTAGTGACGCCTCTAGCACTGCAATGCAGTGCCTTAGACCGCGCGCCACTCACTAATGTGAAGGTCACATTAGTTTGGCGAATGGGGAAGTTGGAAACAGATATGGTAGCTGTATTTACAACTGGCCTGAAGCCAAGTTAAATAGAAAACAAAAAACTTTCATGAAAGTTATGAATATAAAAACCAACGGGCCTATTACATTTATCAGGTAAATTACATGATATAGCATGGAATCAATTGGGCCTTTTCAGCACTGCTGGCCTGTTTTTGAATTGACTTTTTGTAGATCCATAAAAGTTGCAGCATTTACATTTACATGAATGGTGAGGGGGAAACACTTCACTCTTAGGAAAACGGTGCTATTTAGAACCTACAAGGTTTCTTCCGCTGTCCCCATCGGAGAACCCTTTCAATAACAATTTGTGGTTCCAGGTAGAACCCTTTTGGTTCCAGGCAGAAAGAACCCATTTCAGTTCCATGTAGAACCCTTTCCACAGAGGGTTCTACATGAAACCCAAAGTGTTCTACCTGGAACCAGGTGGGGACAGCTGAAAACCCCCTTTGGAACTCCTTAAGAGTTTTAATACACAAGCAGTGTTACCCCAATATTCATTTGCACAAGCCATCCTTGCTTTGTACATTTCTAATGAATGCCTACATGTGTATCAACTATAGTGCATAATGTATATATGTGTGGTATATTCATGTATATGTCTATATTTGTTTAGACAGCCCAACTTGTATGTTGAGATGGCAAATTTGAACATGTAGAGCAAAGCAAGGGGATAGGAAGTGTCTTACGTAAGTGCCCCAAAAAAAAGGGCGTTTGGGTCTAGCAGTATGGAAGGAAATGAAGTCTGCAACAATCAAATGTCATCTCTTTGACTGTTACTACATCATGACATAAGGTGCCTGTGTCTATGGTTCCAATTTGGTAATACATTGATTCTGGCCCTTGAAGGTTTTGAGAAAGACTCATAACAAGTCTCTTTTAAGTGTGTGACAAAAATGTCCCTTGGGTGAGCTGTAAGCATGGCATTTGTGATTTCATTGGAGATGACTAACCAGGGTTAAACTCTGGAAGAACTTGCTAAGAATTTCAATCATTGTGTGTATACAGAGGCTGACTTACAATATACTCTTGGAAAAAAAGAGTCCAGAAAACACACACACACACACACACACACACACATGCAATGTTGTTGTTTGTTTGATTTATTTTATTCATGTTAGCCTGACAAATAACAATCAAAACAGTATTTTATCTCACTATCATACCCAGCCAAGGTAGTATCTCTACTTGAAATCTGTGTGGACAGCATGCCAAATTATGAAACCATAGTTGCTCACTTTGTGCCTTTCCTTATTTATAGCCTACTGTAACGCAGCATCCCATACATATTCCTTTTCCAATGGCGGGCCATTCTCCATATTAGCCTGCAATGAGTCCTCGTTAAGAAAAGGGATATGTGCTCAGTGATTGGACCTCTTTTGGATTAGAAACGTATGGTGGGCGATCAAGCTCAGATCTTAAAGGCCCAATGTCTTTGCATAATGAAGGCAGTCTAATGAATAACATGCCTTGTCAAGGCAGAATTTCTGTTACAGTTGGACATGTTGTGGCCATGAAATTGTTTAGAATGTGTTCAGAGCGCAAACTGGGCTCACTAAGGAAGCGCTTTTGTAGTTCCATCAAAGTGAAAACTGTAACTGAGATAGTGAACCGGAAAACAAACAAGTACTTTTGGTTGGACATGTAACATCTATCATATGATTTGTACATGGTGGTAGTCTAGAGATAATGTCATTTTTCTAGGAAGCCGGGGAGTCAGCTGATTTTTTTTTCCTTTTATGGAAAATATTCCTGGTCCCTCCCTTTTTATTTCTTGTTTTTTTTTGTGTGTGAAAAAAAAACTGTTGGAGATCTTCATACTCTTGTTTAATGGAATTATACTTAGTTATGTTATACAGAATATGTCAGGAATTCTATAAAAAACGAGATTGTGCACATTGTGTCTTGAATCCTCAATATAAATTCAGTGTTATAACAGAATTATTCACTATTTCCACTAACTAGACACTAATCCTGTTGTTGCATCTGCAATTCAATCAGCAGTCATTTTATAATAAAAAATAAAAAAGTAATCAAACAAGGGCAATTTGTAGAACAGTGACAGCATCTTCATCCTTGTCGATACATTACAATAGCTAAAACCAATTTGAACTGAGCTATCGTGTTTCTAAGCTATGAGTTTAACATCCGTCCAATAGTTCTCTGCTATAGCCTTGTGTGAATGTCTCCTTTTCCCAGGTGCAGTGAAAATACAGACTCACCTAACAGCTTAGTTGTTTATGAACACACTGGCAAAATATGAAGAAGAAAAATGTGGCCTATGTTTGCTGTTGAAATGTACGTTTTTATAGACACGTTTATATCTCAATGTAGCTCAGTTTATATCAGCTATAGTTATGATAGAAATGACAGGGGTAAAATATTGTTACTATCCAATCTTACATCTACAGTGTAATTGGTTTCAAGTGACTTCATGTCACAAAGGATGACCGTCCTCTAAATACACATTTAGTTTGGCCGTATGACATACATCTTGTGATATTTGCCAGACATATTCATAACAGACAAGTAAGCAATTTGAATACGTCTATAGTATCAGTGAACAGTAACCACAAAGGTCAATTAATTGAGAATTTGTTTTAAAAGGAGGATAAATCTTCAACTGTCAAATACTGTATGTTTGAACTGAGTGCTTTATTTGTAGTGATCATACTTTTGTACTGTCATCGTCCTGTTGTTGCTCAGATATATTTGTTGCAATAAAATGTAAATTGACATCTGTTGTCTTCTATAATTGTAATATCGTATGTCGTTTTCTATTACTGCTGCTCAGTGACCACACAAACCCAAAATGCCTCTTTACTCCACTACTGTAGTTTCCCTGCCATTTAAGGGGGAAGTGTAGTGAGTTGGCTCGTTTTTCAGCTGTTCCTTTGCCAAAACCCACATATCAAAGTGTCCTTCTGGCACACAAGCCGTTTCTGTGTTTCTCCTGACAAAAAAAGGAGAAGAAAATCACTACTTCACTCTTTGGGTTCAAGCCATGGGGGAATCCCGGAAGACTGATAGTGACGTAATGTAGGTGGAATGAAGCTTGGGTAAGAATCTTTCTGTTGGAAGAGCCATGTTATTTGTCCACCAATAACATTGATATACATTTTGCGTGGACAACTGCCAGTGCAATTATATTGAAAGCCAGAGTCCTAGTCATCCAGGACTATCCTTACAGGTGTCTGCCTTGAGACCAACACAGAGCTTCGCACGTGTCCATCTAGGAGTTTATTTGCGCTTCATATTTACACCCCTTGGCATGAATGTGTGATGAATGAGCAAGTTGGCAACTTGCCCCCAGAATAAAATCAAGACAAGCTACTGGATAACTATGGTTTCCCAACTGGGCTCCCGAGTCGGTTGCATGTTTTGCATACACAGGCACACAGCATGTGTCATTTTTTTCACCAGACTAGATTAGGAATCCATGCCAAAGAGCTGTTTCCTGCCTATCGCTCCTCACTTACCCAGACAATGGCTGGATTGTACAAGATTAAATTGAATCAAATTGTATTGGCCGTGTACACATTGTGTACTGGTATCGCAGGTGCAGCGAAATGCTTATGTTTCTAGCTCCAACAGTGCAGTATACCTAACAATACACACAAATCCCAAAAATACAAAGAAATATCAGAACAAGCAATGTCAGAGTCGTGTGTGTGTGTGTGTGTGTGTGTGTGTGTGTGTGTGTGTGTGTGTGTGTGTGTGTGTGTGTGTGTGTGTGTGTGTGTGAGAATGTAAATATATACTGAATAGGGAAGGTATATACAGCAGTTATATAGGATGACTGGAATACAGTATATGCATATGAAGTGGGTAAAACAGTATGTAAACATGATTAAAGGTACCAGTGTTAAATGACTATGTACAGTACATAGGGCAGCAGTCTCTTACGGTGCAGGGTAGAGTACTGGGTGGTAGCTTGCTAGTAACAATGAATAAGTTCAAGACAGGATGTTGGGCAGAAGCCGGCTAGTGGTGACTATGGCCTCCCTGCAATTGTATGAATCAACAAGTTAATCCAGTTTGGGGCATTTGTGTTTCAATGTAGATACACTTCATACGCATATTAAGTACCTCCTCTTCAGCTCAGTCCTTAGGGAGAATTATTTTCCTGTGTCACTTAGAGTGAACATGGAAATGAGTCTCACTGTGTCTTATCTAGGAAATGCATTTCTAGGGCTGTTTCTTAACTCTCCGGGAAATAATATAAATAATGGTGCTTTTTAAAGGAATTAATAACATCAGACATGATCAAACAGGGAACAATGATAATGGCTAATGGGCAGTGAAAGGCCAATATCCACAAGAGAGAGCTAACTGTATCGACAGGCAGAATTTCCTTTCAGAGGTCATATAACATCTATGTGTGTGTCATTCATCCTATACAAGAGTAGTCTTACAGTTGCAACAGCTGTGCAAGGTTTAGTTGTTTGTTACGTGGGAGATCTGATATACTAAGATCACCATTGATTCAGAAGCCAGAGTGCTGGTGTCAGAACCTAGAGAACTGAGCACTAGCAAAACTGCAATGGCCATTGCTGGTGCTGCAGTAGAGAGAACCTTTCAAACTGAATTAGTTACTTTATTAAAGTTGTTGATGACTTTCCAATTACAGCAACCTTTATTCTCAGATTTTTAGCTTTTATATTGGAAGTACTTGGCCGGTTTACTCTTCTGCATGTTCAACATGGTCAATCTGGAACGTATAGTCTCAATTAGGGCTGTTGCGATGACCGTATTGAAAATGAATCGCACACATATTATTTAGTATATGTAAAGACAAGATTAAATCAAGAATAGTCTGATGAGTGACTATTAGCCTATCACTTGTGAATAATGCCCAGCATAAGAAACTGCCTTATTTTGTTGCAACTTTTCCTCCATCATAGTCGCACACCTTATGTAGCCGAGCCCATAGGCCTATACTGTATGTTTTGATGAGATTTGTATCACAACTAAAGTGGCCAAATAACTTCATAAAATTAAGCACATTATTCCGCTTCACAAGGGGTGTAGAGACTAACTGGCATACATAAGCAGCACGTGAGATTCAAGTTTGGGGGAGATCATTTTCACCATAAAAATGCATCTTTATAATAAAAGCATTACATGCATAACCGCATTTGTGGTCACCTTTGATAATGGTGTTTTCCTGCTCATGGAACAAGCACGCTTATAGCCTACTGCCATGTGCGCATTGCTGCGCTTATAATGTGAAGAAATAACATAATAGTTTATCAACAACCTCTCCCCCCATTCTCATCGACGGGGCTGCAGTGGAGCAGGTTGAGAGCTTCAAGTTTCTTGGTGTCCACATCACCTACAAACTAACAGGGTCCATGCACACCAAGAAGAGGGCACGACAAAACCTATCCCCCCTCAGGAGACTGAAAAGATTTGGCATGGGTCCTCAGATCCTCAAAAGGTTTTACAGCTGCACCATCGAGAGCATCCTGACTGGTTGCATCACTGCCTGGTATGGCAACTGCTTGGTCTCCGACCGCAAGGCACTACAGAGGGTAGTGCGAACGGCCCAGTACATCACTGGGGCCAAGCCTCCTGCCATCCAGGACCTCTATACTAGGCGGTGTCAGAGGAAGGCCCCAAGAATTGTCAAATACTCCAGCCACCCGAGTCATAGACTGTTCTGTCTGCTACCGCACAGCAAGCGGTACCAGAGCACCAAGTCAAGCCATAAAACTCCTGAACACCTAGTAAAATGGCTACCCAGACTATTTGCATTGCCCCACCTCTCTTACACCGCTGACCGCTGCTACTCTCTATGCATAGTCACTTTAATATCTCTACCTTCATGTACATGAACTCAGCAAAAAAAGAAACGTCCCTATTTCAGGACCCTGTCTTTCAAAGATAATTAGTAAAAATCCAGATAACTTCACACATCTTCATTGTAAAGGGTTTAAACATGGTTTCCCATAAATAATTAATGATCATGCACCTGTGGAACTGTCGTTAGTGTCTTAACAGCTTACAGACGCTAGGCAATTAAGGTCACAGTTATGAAAACTTAGGACAGTAAAGAGGCCTTTCTACTGACTCTGAAAAACACCAAAAGAAAGATGCCCAGGGTCCCTGCTCATCTGCGTGAACGTGCCTTAGGCAAGGAGGCATGAGGACGGCAGATGTGGCCAGGACAATAAATTGCAATGTCCGTACTGTGAGACACCTAAGACGGCGCTACAGGGAGACCGGACGGACAGCTGATTGATCATCCTCGCAGTGACAGACCACGTGTAACAACACCTGCACAGGATCGGTACAGCCGAACATCACACCTACGGGACAGGTACAGGATAACATCAACAACTGCCCGAGTTACACCAGGAATGCACAATCCCTCCATCAGTGCTCAGACTGTCCGCAATAGGCTGAGAGAGGCTGGACTGAGGGCTTGTAGGCCTGTTGTAAAGGCAAGTCCTCACCAGACAACACTGGCAACGTTGCCTATGGGCACAAACCCACCATTGCTGGACCAGACAGGACTGGCAAAAAGTGCTCTTCACTTACGAGTCGCGATTATGTCTCACCAAGTGTGATGGTCGGATTTGCGTTTATCGTCGAAGGAATGAGCGTTACACCGAGACCTGTACTCTGGAGCGGGATCGATTTGGAGGTGGAGGGTCCGTCATTGTCTGAGGCGGTGTGTCACAGCATCATCGGACTGAGCTTGTTGTCATTGCAGGCAATATCAACGCTGTGCGTTACAGGTGAAGACATACTCCTTCCTCATGTGGTACCCTTCCTGCAGGCTCATCCTGACATGACCCTCCAGCATGACAATTCCACCAGCCATACTGCTCGTTCTGTGCGTGATTTCCTGCGGGACAGAAATGTCAGTGTTCTGCCATGGCCAGAGAAGAGCCCGGATCTCAATCCCATTGAGCACGTCTGGGACCTGTTGGATCAGAGGGTGAGGGCTAGGGCCATTGGTGGAAGAGTGGGGTAACATCTCACAGCAAGAACTGGCAAATCTGGTGCAGTCCATGAGGAGGAGATACACTGCAGTACTTAATGCAGCTGGTGGCACACCAGATACTTACTGACTGTTACTTTTGATTTTAAACCCCCCCCGCCTTTGTTCACAGACACATTATTCCATTTCTGTTAGTCACATGTCTGTGGAACTTGTTCAGTTTATGCTTCAGTTTTTGAGTCTTGTTATGGTCACACAAATATTTACATGTTAAGTTTACTGAAAATAAACGCAGGTGACAGTGAGAGGACGTTTCTTTTTTTGCTGAGTTTATTACCTCAACGAACCGGTGCCCCGCACATTGACTCTGTACCGGTACCCCCATGTATATAGTCTTGCTATTGTTATTTTACTGCTGCCCTTTAATTACTTGTTACTTTTATTTCTTATTCTTATCTGTATTTTTTAAAACTGCATTGTTGTTTAGGGGCTCAAAAGTAAGCATTTCACTAAGGTCTACACCTGTGCATGTGACTAATAAAAATGTTTGATTTGACATTTAAAACTAAACGTTCTGATCTGTTGCGTCAGCCACTTTGCGTAAAAAAATGTGTTGATGCTAGTGGTTGTATGCTAGTGGGATCTATCACATCCCACAACTCTCCTAGACTATCTTTGGAATATTTATTTCTAGCACAGAATAGGTCAACGTTTGTACTCTGGGGGATGGTAGATTGACATAGACTAGTGCTTTTGCTGTTTGTTAGACCTACTCATCTTGTTGGCTGATGAAAAGTAAATGTGGACAATTCTTCCAATATCTTCAATATGCACCTCAGAATTAGATAAAGACAGGTGCAGTTGCATCCCCGTTGGGTCTGTCTTCACTTGTAGCCTGTGAGCAATACCCAATCATGTGATTGAGAGCCATGTGAGAGTGGGCAGCACTCAGGGAGAAGGGCACAACGCAGCACTGCAGCACAACGGCCATTGGCTTTCAAAAGGCATGTTTTTTTTTAGGGTGCATGACAGCCAAACAATGGGGATGCCGCCGTGAAATTTGAGGCATTATCAAGTGCTTGTCAAATCGTGAATGAGAGACTGATAAAGTGTGTACTGCCTGCACAAGAAAAACAAAGCAGAGCTCATGCCTTTCAAGCAAATTTTTTGAAATCATCATGACAGTCGCATCATACAGCCTTACAGTGTATTAAAAATCTAAACCTATAGCCCAACGTTTTGTAGAACTAAAGTTACATTAATAACTCTAAATTAAGCATATAGGAATACCTATTTTTTGTTAACCATTTATTAGACTTTTTTTAAATGCAGATGTTCCCAAAGGTCTGCATCTGTGTGGAATCCAGGAGATGCTAAATGTGTTAATGTAAATTACCGTGAGACCGACAGTTATTTGTTTGACAATCACCGGCTGACTAAATTTTGTGATCACCACAGCCCTAGTCTCAACTGAAATCCTGACTGCGCCAATCGTATGTTGACTTCCACGTCACACTTTTTCCCTCCCATGGCTCAATGGAGAGTACAATGCTGCTCTTGATAGCAGGGTTGTTGCTAGCCTTGTTGCTAGCCTAGTGTTAGCCTATCATTCAGAGATGAGCACAGGCAATAGTCAATCAATCAATCCATCCTTCATGTATTTTCAGTCCCATTGATTGACCTTTTGCTCTGAAAAATGATTTGGTTGAACTGGTTTGCAGTTTCATTCCATCAGGACTATATTGAAGTAAATAGTCAGTAGGTTACTACCTGTGTCAGCATTTTCAAAATGGCTGAATTTGTGTGTTTGATTGAAAACTCCCCCCAAATTCCTCTAAACTTTTATAATAAGGAGATCATTGGATTACGATTATTCTGAAATTTGACCAACATAATTTGCTAATCAGATTTGAGATTTGAGCCCCATGCTGAATGTATTGTGGAAGAGGTTGGTGGAAAGTGCGGGTGACACTTCCTGAATTATCTTGTTGTTAGTGTAATGGGCTCAATAGAAGCAGTGTTATTCTCTCCAGAGGTAATACCTCGAGGAATGTGACAGAATACCACATACCAGTAATCAAGACCAGCACTATTGACCAGGTTTTAGAAATGGACCTTGTGTTTTATGGTGGTTATCTGGTCTGCAAAAGGCCTCCACCTGTATTCTAAGCAAAAAAAGGAGATGTCAAGATGTGGTCTGTAGTCTCGGAATATGTTGGAGAGATCCCTACACACTTCCAAACTCAACTAGCGCTTTTCTGTCCAATACCAGCTTGCCGGTTAAATATACACTGCAAATGACAAATGTTACCAATGCACAATTTTAGTGCTCTGTACTGTCTCATGCGTTCTTTAGGGGACTATAGTTGAATATTAGAGCTTTATGTGAGGTGACAGAGACTCTTTATCACGTTGGAATTAGACCCTTAGCGCTTTCCTTATCTCTTTGTCCTGTTTGTTCAGACCTCACAATCTTCCACCCTCACCCCTCCCTCGGTCTCTGTGCCAGTAGGTAACCAGAGGATTAACCCAATAGCTCTCATCATTTGTCCCTTATCCTTCTTTTAAACCGTCTGTCCACCCGGTTGGCTTCGTGGCAGTCCCCCCCACCCCCCCTCATCCTGTTTCATCTAGCCTCCAACAATAACCCTATGGTCAGATCACTTATGGGTGTCCATTGCTGTAGTTTGAAGCCAAAATACATTTCAATAGGTTGCAATGATACTGTGATTGGCTCAAGGTTGTGGTTCACATTGTGTGTTGTGTAGAGCAGTATACTGAAGTTACTCAGTTTGCCCTAGCCATTCACCACCTGTGACGCAAAATAACTTGTTTGCACCAGAAGGCTGACCACGCCTACATCTATTTTGCATAACAAAGATGAATGATAATGGCATTATTATGCAGTCACACGAATCATTGACATAGTCCCAAAGTTATTTATATAATGGTGGTGAATGTAATGCAGCGCTTCAATGTTCCCTATTGACAATCAGAATGATGAATGAATGATCTAACATTCAGTCCTCACTCTATCTTGGCATGTCTGTGGGAAATCAAAGATGTTGGCCACCAAAAAAGGCATTTGAAGCAGAGAAACCACAAACACCTCCCACAATTCAATGTATTTTAATCAGGAACAGCAAAGACCTTGAAAGCAGTTTGCTGTTCTGCTATGGTGTGTCTCTGTAATGGAATATTTCCAAATATAAGGAAGCACATTTTGTGCAAAATTTTAGAGAACCACTAAGTCGTGAAGCAGTCAGTTTTGAATTGGGCTTAACCACTGGCTTATGAAACTGTATTGTGAAACATTGGGGGCTGCAAATTGGCGTAAGATAAATAATTATGGTCAATGCATTTGACTGTTGATGATTTCAACATGTATGTTTAGAATGTAATAGCAACACAGTTTTGGTGTGTAACCCCTAGTCTAGTTTTATGGTTGCAATAAACAGACAAGATACTTGTTACCATAGTGCTATAGAACTTGATACAATATGATACGCTATATGGCCAAAAGTATGGCCGAGCAGTCGCACACAAGCCTAAGATCACCATGCGCAATGCCATGCGTCGGTTGGAGTGGTGTAAAGGTCACCGCCATTGGACTCTGGAGCTGTGGAAACGCGTTCTCTAGAGTGATGAATCACGCTTCACCATCTGGCAGTCCGACGGACTAATCTGGGTTTGTCAGATACAGGAGAACACTACCTGCCCCAATGCTTAGTGCTGACTGTAGAGTTTGGTGGAAGAGGAATAATGGTTTGGGCTTGGCCCCTTAGTTCCAGTGAAGGTAAATCTGAAACGGTTTGTCGAGATCGTTGTGGAAGAACTTGACTGGCCTGCACAGAGCCCTGACCTCAACCCCATCAAACCCCTTTTGGATAAATTGGAACGCTGACTGCAAGCCAGGCCTAATCCCCCAACATTAGCACCTGACTTCACTAATGCTCGTGGCTGAATGGAAGCAAGTCCCCGCAGCAATGTTCCAACATCTAGTGAAAAGCCTTCGCAGAAGAGTGGAGCCTGTCATAGTAGCAAAAGGAGGACCAACTCCATATTAATGCCCATGATTTTGGCATGAGATGTTCGACGAGCATGTCTACATACTTTTGGCCATGTATTGTATGATGTTCTATTGCTACTCTTTTGGATCCAACAACTGCAGTGACACAGTTGCCCTCTGTGCCAGAAAATAATGTTGCGTGAATCGATATTGAATGTCTCTCACCTCTGCTAATACAACTGTTCATCTGGTGTTTATTTCTTGTCTCTTGATACACAAGCCCATAGAAGGGACAAAGAGGTTTGCCAGTGCTGTTTTAGTCACTTTATTATCCCATTCATACTAAGACATTTTTCTGCCAACTTTACCATGCCGCCAACTTTCTTTTCTGCCTTTTCCTTATATCTGAAAGGTATTGCCGGTATCAAAGCCAAAACTTTTTTTATTTCCGCTTAACGACCTAGTAATCATTTCGGTTAACAAGTGGAGGTGGTATAGCTCATCTATTCGTTTGCTCATCTATCACTGATCAGAAACATTTAGCATGCAATAATGGAGCCCAAATCAAGTGTAGGCATACTATTTTGCCCGATCGAGTATAGGCAACTCCAAAAGCCAACGGAGGTCGTGAAATATGAACACAAGACCGCTTTTGAAAATAGAATTCCTATTACTTTCAGTCGGGAAAAATATTATTTGTATTTTATTCTGTTATATTCCATTATGTTCTTACTACAAAATATGTGTGTTGACTGTGATCGTGGAAGGTGTGTCTTGTCTGTTTTAATTCCAGAGGCAACCTAGTCTGTTCAACACCTGCTTGGAGAATCTGTCTTCATATCACTGTCAGTGTGTGCTCTTGTTTCTAGAGCAACATATGTAAAGCTTATCTTTGTTCTGACCTAGATGTGACCTAGGCCTTGTTCAATCAAAATGTAGACCATAGAAGCAACTACAGTGCCTTCAGAAGTATTCACAACCCCCTTGACTTTTTCCACATTTGATGGTTACCAGGAAGACAGTGAATATGTCTGAGTTACAGTTTTTGACTTAAATCTACTTAAAAATCTATGGAAAGACCTGAAAATGATTGTCTAGCAATGATTAATGACCAATTTAACAGAATCATTTTGGGGAAAAAAATGGGCAAATGTTGCACAATCCAGGTGTGAAAAGCTCTTACACAGAAAGACTCTTTCGCTGCCAAAGGGGATTCTAACATGTATTGACTCAGGGGTGTGAATACTTATGTAAATGAGACATTTCTGTATTTACTTTTCAATAAATGTAAAGCAATTTATAAAAACATATTTTCACTTTGTCATTATGGGGTATTGGTTGTAGATGGGCGAGAGAAAAAAATCATATTGAATCCATTTTGAATTCAGGCTGTAACACAACAAAATGTGGAATAAGTCAAGGGGTATGAATACTTTCTGAAGGCACTGTAGGAGCCAAATCTGGTATGTCTCACTATGAATTGCTGTCCATGTGAGTCATTTGAGTAAAGTACAAATAGATCTAAGTCATCCTAGAAAATACTCTGAGTAATGTTTATTGGACAAATTACGTACTGGTCATGCAAATCGGGTCTGTATCATGGATTTCCCCCTTATATTTGAATTTCTGACCAAAAATATGTCCTACCATGAATAGGGTGCATTTTATGTCCTTCAGCCATTATGTGTGTAAATGTTGGTAAAACACTCAATCACAGTGTAAAAGCTGATGAGCATAACACGTTGAGCCTGTTACCCATAGACAGATAGGCTAGTTTACATTTTTTGTTAAGCTTGTATTCAATTTCCCTTCCTCCATTCATCCCTGTCACAAGGAGAGTTATGGGTGATTTAAGAGAAAATTGTCAACCCTAATAGAGTCAGACTGTCGTTTTAAAAGAAACTGAGTGGCTGCGGATCCAACTTCTCTAGACCCCTCTTCCCGACAGCTAAAGGTCAGAAGCTTCTGCGCATGTGCAGGATTCTTTACTTTGCACACCGTCTCTACTCGTTCGGCTACCCAGAGAACAGACTACTCTGGCGAATGGTGCTCATTTAAGAAAGCTGAATCAATGGCTGAAAGATCACATAATGACCGTATTCAACATAACATAACAGAACCGAATATAATAGCATAGTATAACGTTACTTTAAAACAAAAATACCACCTCTTTAATGATACGATTTTATAATGATTGTTCGACTAGTGGCCAATACTCAACAGAGCGCACCACTAGGCAAAATAAACTTGGTTATTATTCTACAATGTAGAAAATAGTAAAAATAAAGAACAACCCTTGAATGAGTAGGTGTGTCTAAACTTTTGACAGGTACTGTATGTGCTTACCAACGTGAAAAATGTTGAATCAGTGGCTGGTGCTTTGTCTCACATGTGTTTGTCTCTTTCCCACAGGCCCTGGTAAATCCCTTCCGGTGAAGTCCACATAGAGAGATTTTCAGCCACTAGTTCTTAAGTACAGCACTCACATGGACTCTGCTAAGTGGTGAGACTTCACTGACCTTCCCTGCACTGAGAAACGGCACAAGAGTCTTCCGGCTTGGGAGCTGTGGACAGTGTCCGAGTGTATGTCTCATCGCTCTAAGCACCCTTCCCACTCTTCAAGAACCTACCCGTCAAAAGAGCGCTGCAGTCGCTGAGTTAGTTGGTCAGGCCTTCTATCCAGCCCCTCAGCATCAGGACTTAGAGAGGTGGCAGCCCACACCGGCCCCTGTGACTGGAGCTGTTCAGGGGGAGGGGAAGGAGACCACTGACTGGTGCATCACTTTCCCTTGAGATGAAGCTTCAAGCCGTGATGGAGAACCTTCACAGGCAGCAGAGGGCCAAGTTGCTGATGGAACTGGAGCAGCAACAGCTGCAGCAGGGTGGCGCTCTGCAGGGTCATGGATGTACCTCCGCCCGCATTGGGGACGAGCTGATGGGAAGCCCTGCCCCCGAGGCGGAGCACGCCCAGATGGCGGCGCTGGCAGCCATGAGAGCAGTGGCGGCAGGGCTGCAGAGGGCCTCAGACAGCCCCACTTCAGAGCGCAGCATTAAGGGACAGGAGGAGGATGACGAGGATGAGGAAGGAGAGGAGCAGTACAAGGATATGATGGACTCTGTGGAAGAGGAGCAGATGTGAGTAGGACTGCCTCATTCTTCTACCCTGTTGTCTTCATTTCACCTTGAATGTCTGACTTGCTTTGCTCTGGTGCTCTGGTGCTTTGCTCTGGTCTAGGGTTTTGTCTGGTCTTTGTTCACTTGTAATGGGTGAGCGTTTCATACACATTTCCTCAATCTTTACCATTTACACAAGTGCACCAGTATACAGGTATATTTCAGGTATATGCCATTTTGTGTACGGATGTTGTAACATGCGGGTGGCGTGGCTTTTCTCTCGGCTGCAGAAAGCAGAAGTGGGATGAGGAGGACTTTGAGGGGGAGATGGAGGAGGACTACGAGGACGAGCTAGTCAACGAGGGCCTGCCTACAGGCCGGGAGGCGGTGGCCCCGGGGAAGGGCATCCTGCTGCTGCCTCACCGCCAGCTGCACCCCCACTCCCAGCTGCTGAAGCCGGCCCGGCCCAGCACCGACCCAGACCAGGAGCCCCGAGCGGCCATCCTCCCCCCACACGGATCCCAGAGCCAGCTGGGTGGCCTGGACCATGGGGACTGGACCTACGAAGAGCAGTTCAGACAGGTAGGACTCGGGGGGGGGGGGGTAGCCTAGCGTTGAAGAACGTTGGGCCAGTAACCGAAAGGTTGCTGGTTTAAATCAACCAGCCGACTAAGTGAAAAACCTGTCATGAGCCCTGTAGCACGTCACTTAACCCATATTGCTCCTGTAACTATGCCACTTTGTTTACACACCCTACATTACTCATCTCATATGTATATACTGTACTCGATACCATCTACTGCATCTTGCCTATGCCGTTCTGTACCATCACTCATTCATATATCTTTATGTACATATTCTTTATCCCTTTACACTTGTGTGTATAAGGTAGTAGTTTTGGAATTGTTAGGTCAGATTACTTGTTGGTTACTACTGCATTGTCGGAACTAGAAGCACAAGTATTTCGCTACACTCGCATTAACATCTGCTAACCATGTGTATGTGACAAATACATTTGATTTGATATACTCTGGATAGAGAGTCTGCTAAATGACAAAAATGTAAATGTTATAGTACACTCAGTAGTAGTATGATATCATCATACACAGCTGGGCTCTTCCATTTGCACCCTCCCTCCTTTGAGGTATGCTCACATTGGAAAGAGTCTTGTCAAATTTCAATTCTGTTGATGTAAGCAGGAAGACGCCTAGCTGTGTATGAGGATGTCATATTGCTGAGTCTACCTTTAACCTTCCTTTGCAGTCTGGTGTTTACTGTGAAGGATTTTGGGTATGAGCAGCTGTAGTTGAGCGCAGTAGTACATTTAGCGCAGTAGTACATTTAGCGCAGTAGTACATTTAGCGCAGTAGTACATTTAGCGCAGTAGTACATTTAGCGCTGTAGTACATTTAGCGCTGTAGTACATTTAGCGCTGTAGTACATTTAGCCGCTGTAGTACATGTAGCGCAGTAGTACATTTAGCGCAGTAGTACATTTAGCGCAGTAGTACGTTTAGCCGCTGTAAACGCTGCCACAGGTTATTTTAGAAATATTGGGAAATGCAAGTTTGCTTCACAGATTGTCATTATTTGATCAGACTTCGGAAGTTATGTAATAATGACACAAAAATGGTGGTAATGTATAGGGGAGTTTGTGTATTTGGTCATATTACAGTGTAACCAGATTTTTTTTTAACCACAATTATACGTCTTATGAGTTTATCTAAAAGGATTATGTGCCTTTTTAATGTGAGTTACTTAAATTGTTGCTTTCAACAAATGTTTGACAGTGTTATAAGACCCACGGCGAAATGTGATGCATTTTCATGTTGTAGTACATGTTATCAGGAAATGTCAGTAGCTAGGTTTCCATCCAATATGCGAGGGACTACCCTGTGTATATTCACGTTTTTCCACCAGTGGTGGATTTCCACCAAATGTATTTGTTGCAGATAGAAATCAACGCGCGATGACCTAGTCCTGAAAAATGTACCTTTTCCCTTAAGTTTTTACGTACCGAATAAAAAATCTGAAGTTCAATGTGTTTCCATCGCATTTTCAACTCTACAGTTCTGTCACAAATAGCAAATGTGCCTACTCTGTTCTCGGCACATGCGATCTAGCCGGCAGTTTGCGGATACAGTCTACATGGTGAGACTATTATGGATAAGAGAGAATATTTTTATTTGTTAAAAGGCTGTCAAGCATCGATCATCATGTCACCAGAATAAGACCCTCGATATTTTTTGGAAAGGAGCGTTGTGTAATATTTGCACATAAAGGCATTTCCACCGCCATTTCTCACATAATACATTTTGCAGACACACACAAAAAAAATCCCACCTCGTCAAACAAACAAATGATCTGTCTGCATTTAGAAAATTGTACTGAAACTTCCTGTTTCCATCACAGCTGTCGGGATTTTATTTTATACGGTATGACTTTAATGGCATAAACACTGTGGATGGAAACATGGTTAGTGTTGCTGAAATGATCCGAGTTATATCATGGTTACCTCAGAAAGGATGAATATTGTTGACAGTTAATAATTAAGATTGCCAGGATGTTTTTTTTCTTTGCCTACCCCTGCCTCCCCCCGGTGAAATGTGTTTTTCTTACGATAATAGCTGAGTAGAAGTATTGTGATGGTCTGTGCCTCTCCCTGGGGAGGAAGGGGTTAAGACTGTAGAGTTTATTTTGGGTAGGTGGGTGGAGGCAGTTGGAATGTGCCTGAGGGAGCGTGATAATCTGTCCACTCTGGACCCAGACCCTCTCAGAATGCTGCATGTCTCTATCGGTCTGTGCCAGTTGGAACCATTCCAATCTGATATGTGGGCCCTACATACAAACTAGACATGCAGGTGAGCGTATTATGGATGTCCATGTTACATGAAAGCCAGTGTTATAGCTGCCTTTAGTCAAACCTGGTCATGAAACATAGGAGTGTCCATCCTCTTGGCTGAAGAAAGGTCTGACTAAATCAGCCTCAATGTGGTCTGGGCGGAGGTCTGATAAAATATGTGGTCATTAATTAATCAACATTTCTAGGCAGGTTGCCAGTAGCCTCTGATAGACTATATCTGCCAGAGGCAGCTGAATTTAAAAAATGATTCATTGGGTGGATATCAAATTATACCAGCGGTGGATAATGTTTGCCAGTTAAACTGATTTGCCCCTGGTATAGTGCCATTTGAGCTGTGTTATGTTAGTGAGACCCATCCCCACCCCCTGGCACCTATACATACACCTATCCTCAGATATTTGTATATGACAGCACTTGTTTTACTACTACCCGGCCCTCTTTTTCCATTCGGAGTTGTTCACTCCCTCAAACACGAGGGAGAATCTTGAACTTTTTGTTTCTCCACCAACCTGTAGGCCTACATGTATCTGTTACTATTTGACATCTGATGAGGCATAGGTCATCATAACCGTCCATTATCACAATCACATGAGGTGAGAATCTGGTGCTTTTGGGGCTACTTTCACAGTGAAAATGTACCTGTACCTGTCCAAAATGGCACCCTGTTCACTGTACTACTTTTGCCCGGGAAGTAGTGCACTATGTAGGGAATAGGGTGCCATTTCAGAAGCAGCCTTGGTGCTCATTCACCAGAGGCAGGGCTCTACACTGACCTTTTTTTTTTACAAGGAGCACGTGTGCGCCTAAGTTGGAAAATGTAGGAGCACGTGTGCGCCTAAGTTGGAAAATGTAGGCGCACGCAAAGGAATTTAGGAGCACAATGAAAAATATTAGAAAATATTAAAGCTAGAATCTTAGATTTTTCTAGGCGCACTTTTGCTCCTAAATTAAGTCTAGGTCGCACAGCAAAATATTTAGCATAAAATGGATGCACTGTAGAACCATGAGAGGATAAACTCCATGTTTTTACCTCCCTGTTCAGAACTGACTCATTAACCCTGCAGCTAGTGTGTAGACATACATATTAACCTCTTCTATTTGTTCAAACACCTTGAAACATGTTTTAATTATGATGACAGCATGCAGTGTATTCAGACCTCTATAACAAACATGTCCAATTCAAAGATCATTGCAAGCACTTTTTAAATGGAGAGAAATATTTAAGTAACAATATTAGCGTTTAACTTAACGATTTCCAGACGAAACCACTATCAGGGATTTTTTTTAATTTTGGGGCCTTTTAGGATAACAATTACTACGTTCCTTAAAGTTGACTAATCACAACAGTCATTGTGTTGAAGGGGAATCTGCTGCTTGTCCACAAACAAGGCGGAGAGTGCCTCAGAAATAATTGTGTTGACCTCCCGACTGTCCATTGTCTAACCCTTCTCCCATTACACTATCATTCTCAGGCTAGAAAACTCCAGTAGCAAATAAAAGCTTTGTGCCCGCTCATGTCTGTCTCCTTCTGTATTTTTAAAGACACACAGCAGGGAAGACGGAACACAGATGGACAGTAAAGAGGGTATCTCTTTAAAAATTCATTCCACTCCCTATTATCAGGGAGTTGGCATTAAATATTGATTTGCATGCACACACATGGAATGGGGGAAGGGCAGTGACCACAGGAAATGAAGGGCGAATTGGAGTCAATACAGAGTGCCACTTATTGGGATTGCTCGCCAGCACGATTCTGCTGATACAACTCCTATACCGATGGCATTCCTTAATGTTCGCCTCTGAAATGTGTTAACAGTTTCTTCCTGACTGTTTACTCAGCGCTCAAATGACAAAATACATTTAGCCTATAGCTTTGCCAGCCTACTTGTTAGTGTCAAAAGCAACTGCCATGCAGTTTTATGTTTTAGCTTATCTCAGTACTTTTTCAAACCGTTATTTATTTTTTATGACTTGGTGTTTACCAGCTGCTGTTTATTTATTGTAACAAATGTAAAAAAATATGAACTGTCTAAAAAAACAATTTCACTATATCCTGAGGTTTAGCTTTTAATATAATTTAACAGACTTCTACATTTAGGCCTAAATCCTAAAAACATGATATTGATCAGCCAATGACTCTGAATATTAGTGAAACATCCTTGTAATACAGACAGTCTTGCTCAAATATTACTTAAGCATTTTGCCTTTGGTGTGAACCCCTGTAAAACAGTTTGCCTCTCTGAAACCATTTAGCCTATAAAGATTTGCTTATACAAATGTAGTCCATTGGCCTGATTTATAAATAAATCAAATCAAATCTTGGAGCAAAGTCAGTGAAGTATTGCATCCAGTTCGCACAGCATTTACTTGTGACCCAACCATTTTGTATAGTGCACAACAGACCATTGGAGGAGCATATGCTGAAGACAGTTGGACAACTGAATTTTTCTACAGATCTGCCTTAAAGTGCCCTGGTGAACCTTTGGATGTGCGGCAGGCTCCGTTTAACACAAAGAAGGAACAGGGTTAATGGAACTTGGCATCCCACGAAAAACAATGGAAGGAAAACAAAATAAACAGCGACATGGGAAGCCCTATTAAAGTCTTATTGAATCAAGGAGAAATTAAGGGTTGTAACTAAAGGGTGTGGGAGGGAGAGAGCAGGGAGGAGCTACAGTTTGAACAACAGCCAAGCAGTACAAGTGTAGTGAATACTGGCCTTTGGCTATGAAGTAGAGTGTTGGAAAGTGTCCAGCTTCTAGTTGCTGTGCAGCTGATGTCAGAACTGGAAATTGGCAGGCGCTGAATATGGCGTCTAAGGGGGGTAGCTAGTAGCAGGAATGTAAACAAAGATTGCATAAAGGCCAGCACTTTTTTGCGTGTTCCCATTTTGGTGCTTGAACTTTTTTGTATTTGGTTTGAAAGGGAAACCTAGTCAGTTGTCCAACTGAAATGTGTCTTCCGCATTTATCCCGACCCCTCTGATTCTGAAAAGCCTTGTATTTCTTCATAACTTGATTTGATTTAGGCATAACCGTGAGTTGTCTGCTAATACATTGTCAGGGAGTGGACTGAGATTACACAACTTGCATTTCCTTTATTGGCTTAAAGCAATTAAAAAACTAAAAGGTTGACATTGCTGGACTTCTCAAGCCATACATCTGTCTTTGTGGATGCCTTGTGTCTTTTGTAGTGTCTAATCTATACATTTCTATACAAGGCTTAAACTCTGTCTCCATTTGGTTCTCCCCACCTTACTGTATGAAAGCCTAGAATGTGACCTTGAGCAATAATACAAAGATATGTATTAGTGTTTCACACTGCCTCGCATTTTTGAATCCACCTTATTTGAAATAGATTGGTGTGATAGGAAAATATTAATATTAATATTAATTTACAATTTAATCCGTAAAGACCCATTATGAGCGTGACATTCATTCAAAGTATGATGTGTGAGATTAGCAAGCCCACACCTTGTTTGGATCCCATTTACATCTGGAAGATGTTTAGGATTCAAGTCAAAACAGTGGACAGTGTCATGACTCTCCCTGATCTTTATATGACAATGGTGGTTCTTTGTCATCTGTTTTGTCTTGGTAGGAGGTGGGCTTGCCAAGTCCAGGCTGAGTTGCACACCTACCACCTCCATGGTTCCTCTCTTTGTCCTTTAACTCAATCTCCACAACATGGGGGAGGACAGCTGACAAGGAGAGGACAAATCAAGGGTCAGCAGAGGTTAAACGTTCACCCATACAACCTATTGATCTGGATGGTCCGGTCACGCGACCAGGACATCTCCTTCCCTAAAGAGCCCCATGGAAAGGGCTGCTGAGGGGGAAGGACCTGGGCTGTCGTCAACCATTACCTTCATAGCCCAAGCCATCAATCATTCTGATTGACACTTGAGGCGCCTTACCCCAGCCCTCTGTTGCACAAACAACTGGAGCCTTTCTCTCCAGACATAACGTCTTCTGTTCCCTCCAGATTGTCTGCTGGTCCTGTTAGGTGACGCAGGCTCTGGTTTGTTTCGTGACATTGGCTTGAACCCTGAGTTTCACTACTATCTCTGTCTCCATCTCTCTAACGTTTAGAGACAACATTATCACTTCATCTCCACTGGCGCTGAATAAATGCTTCCAGCTTGCGCATGAATAGTCATTAGATGTTTATCTCGTTGCTAAGTAGAAATTTTGGGCCTTTTTGGGGTTAATTAAGCTTATCAGTCTCTAACGTGGTAATGTAGTGTGGAAAGGTTCTAATCTATATAAAGGACCTCTTTGTTTTGTTAGGTGATGTTGTCGTTCTTAGAACCTGTTCTTGTTCGTGCCAATAAAACATTTCCCCACCCACTCACATTGCTGCCATGTGAAACTGCAGCTTGCTCACAGTTCTGCCCTACCTTCTTTGTCATTTATAAATATGATACTATTCATTAGACTTTATACAATGGGTGGGTCTAATCTTGGACGTTAAAACCGCATTCCAGCCGGTGTCTAATCCAGAAATTACCACCAGCTAAAACGGACGTTGAAATGCCTTTTTACTCTGTTCCACCTCACTGTGCAATCCACTGTCTCTTCAGCCCAGCCAGACAATTTATCAACTTTATCTCCACTTAAAAAGCATCTAGACATTATCTCCCATTTCTTTTAGACTAGAAATTGGTTTTCAATAGCGGAGATTTGTTTAAACCTTGCTGTCTGTCTGACATTTACAACATGGTTTCAATAATGAAATTCGATCTACAGCTGTCCCATAATAATGTACGTGTAGGGGTCGGGAGACGAGACGGACAGGCAGGCAGCATTTCTCAGCCAGTGGAAATCATGAATCGGCGTAATTTGTATGGATATAAACAAAGAAATGTCAATATGAAACGGGTCAAATGAAACTAAATGCAGCTGTCTTTTCAGCTTCAGTTTGAGGTGATTGTGATAGCTGTGTTGTTGGCTAGCTTCTCTGAACAACCGTGTTCTGATGAGAGAGTACATTTTCTATGCCAGGTGAAATCGTGCACCATTAGCTCATTCTTATGAATGTATCCAAATGAATGTCACTAGAAAACAGCTTTAACAAATGCAAATGCAGCTATTTTGCTGTTATTTTGAATGCGCTTTTTGACATGACTGTACGTTAGCCGTAGTTGACTAGCTAGCAAGCAAGGGATAAGAACATTGCCAGCCAGTATGACAATAGAACATTTAGAAGAAACGATTGGGTCGCATCCATAGATGCAGGACAGAAAGTCTTCACAACTGGGTCGTGTATTTGGCAACCAAACCAATAGAATGAATGACCAGATGGCTTGGGTAGCAACCTCAGACTTGTGTCAGGACTATATCTTGTGGAATGATGAAATGGTATGAATACATTCATCTAAATAAGGTGTTTCATAAAAATATGTCAATCATTATATGAGTAGGTTGGTAAGCTGTTGTTTGGAGGATATATTGGCACGGTTTGCCAGGCCTCAACTTCGTCTCGGGCCTAACGACACCCATGCCAATATATCCTCCAAACATCGGCTTCTCTGGCATTATCATTTAAGTGTAGTAAGGTTAGGCCTTTAATACATCATCCATGCAGTTAGCCATGTAGAGGCTCTCACAAGCTACCAACTATTCTACATTCATTATCAACGTCTGTACTGGCTGTGTGTAAGAACAGCTGGGGTTAATGGGAATGGGATACATGTATCATTTGAATATTGTTCATTCTATTTTCATGCCATGTATGGTCAAGTGGTGTTCACTCTCTTTTCACTTCAAATGTAAATATATACAATGAAAGACATGATTATTACTTTGCCATGGGCCCTATATAGGATTACTTTAATCATTTAAATGTAGTTATTTTATTGACTACACTAATTGGCAGAATTCAAACATATTACATGAGCTATCACCGTTACTCTTAATCCACACAAATCAATTCCTTGGAAGTTATTTTGACAGTCCTCTCAACTCTCTTCAGTTCTTCGAAAATGCAGCAATACTCACTACGAGAAACAGCTTTTGTTTTTGCTTCTGAGTATTTCAGTTTCAGTTTTAAGTTCTATTATGTACAGGATACACATGGTATACACCGTTCAAGGAAATGCTTACTTCCCTGCGTCTTAGTCCTTTGATTGTGCCCCAACCATCTGTTCATAAGGTGAATCTTGGATTTAAAGATCGGGAATTCAGTCAGGATTAAGATGTGTTGGAGCATGTTTGGCAGTGGATTCTGTCTCTGTAGGTATAGTGCTCAGAAAGGCTGAGTTTGTTCTCCGGTTTTAAAAGAGTAAATGTCTGCTCATGCATAGGTTTCTGTATTTGTTTGGGTGTAGAAAGAGGAGAGAGAGAGAGAGACTGGAAAGTCAAATAGACTAGTTTCGGACTCATTCAAATACAGAGTGGAACTTCTCTAGCTATTCATTCATTGACCATCCGCAAGGGTGAAATCTTTCTTACTGTGTTATGTCTTCGCACGACACTAGAAAGAGGTACAGACTGGGGATGATTTTGGAAGACGTTAATCTTTATTTACATACTACTTTCGTATATTCTGCAAGTCACTTTACCCTGTAGGTATTAGCTCCTTATTTTCACTTCAAAAATAAACTACAGTTTACTTTGCTGGTTCCTTCTTCTTGAGCTTAGATTATGGGAAAGGGGGATACCAGTTCTACAACTGAATGCATTTAACTGAAATGTGTCTTCCGCATTTAACCCAACCCCTCAGATGCAGAGAAGTGCGGGGGGCTGCCTTAAATCGACATCCATGTCATCGGCGCCCGGGGCGCAGTTGTATTTGGGGCAGAACGACAGATTTGTACCATGTCGGCTCGAGGATTCGATCCAGTGACCTTTCGTTTATGCTCCTACCCGCCAGGCTATGTAGTCTTCATTTCCTGTTCTTGCAGCCAAGTAAAACTTTGACTTGACTTGTACAAATTATTTTCCTCTTGAGTGGAAATATTCTCTAGAAGGCACAAAATATACACAATTATGATCATTTTTTTCTTAGGGAAAAATAAAGGTAAGCTCTTAGTTGTGTAACGTAATATAGTAGGCCGTAGCATAAAATAAGGGTATTATACTCAACACAATGATTTATCTGTTTTCTACACGCCAATTCAAATTGATAAATTCAGAACGTTTTTTTTCTTTTTAATTCAATGCTAGCAAACTCAGCTAGTGTAGCGTTAGCTCTTTAGCTTCCTTACCTCACTGTGATGCATTTCCATTCATGTGGTTTCTTATTTGCAACTGTGGTTTTATATCTCTTTGAGTTGAGTGTGTATGAGTGTGATAATGAGTGAAAGGGAACAGCCAGCACCACATTGTGGTGTTGAACTGTCCTTGTTCACTTGACAGCCATGTGAAAACGCAGAAAGCTAGCATAGGAGGGATACAGCTAGGAACAATGCACTATTTGAATATGAGCCATCATGTACCGATGTTCACAAACCATATCCAGAACCTTCTCACACTGGTGAAGTCAAGCTGCATGTTTGCTCACTCCCCCTCCTGACCTTTCCCTCCCATCCCCCACTCGTGTGTGTGGGTGTGTGTGTGTGTGTCAGCCCTGCCCGGAGGTGATTGTCAGGTGTGAAAGGATGGGTAAGTGTTTGTGCAACACATCAGCTCAATGCAGTTCCCTCTCAATATCCATGTGGGGAATAGTGTTCAATAGCTAGGCCCAATTATGTGCTACGTGACACTTCTTGCCCGGTGCCATGATGATTTGCATGGGACTCCGGTTGCTGTTGTTTTTCTTAACTGGTTTGAGTACCAATTCCAGCTACCTGTGCTGGAATTATTCATGATATTTGACATGAAGCAGATTTTTTTTTTGTGTATGTGTGTTTAACCCAACAGGCACACGACAAGCTTGACCTGCACACAGTAGTTAGAGCATTCAGAAATGAACATGTTGCTTATCTTGTGTCCAATGATCCAAGAGTTATGAATGAAGAAACATCGTAAACAGCCAAATAAACATGGCGCGCTCAACCATTTTATGTAGTTTGCACAGACAATGCATTGAAGTGGTCTCTGACTATTTGTGTGCCTTTTCACATTGTAACATTCTGGGTGGATCTCAGGAAATCTGGTTTGGCAGGAAACCTGCTCACGTTAAAACTCCCTGCTACTAAAAAGTTACATCTAAAACGCCTACCTACTTGGCCGTAGTATCACTGGGGCACACGTAAAAGTAATGTACTGTAATGCTCACCACCAATGTTTTTGCTCATTGACACAGCTCTTTGCGAGACAATCGCACACAAGGAGACGGTCAACGCCCTATCAGTGTGTATACTATAGATTTAGGTTGATGTGACAACCTGTAGCACCCAAGCCCCACCCAACCCAGATAAACAGATGTGTTATACTAGAGGTATGTGGGGGAGGGGTTGGAGGGTCTGGTTTGGAGGGGGGATTAGATGGGTGTGTGTGTGGGGGGTCTCTAAGAGTTTCCTGGGAAAAGGAAGCAGCTGTATCCAGTAATACGAGAGAGAGGCCCAACTAAAGGGAGTGGTGGTTGATAGAGAGAGGGGGTGGGGAAGGGAACCTGATTGGTGGGTTTCTCTAGTAACTTGTGTCAGGAAAGTAAACAGTTTTTTGTTGAATTTTACCCCCTTTTTCTCCCCAATTTCGTAGTATCCAATTATTAGTAGTTACTATCTTGTCTCATCGCTACAACTCCCGTACGGGCTCGGGAGAGACGAAGGTCGAAAGTAACGCGTCCCCCGAAACACAACCCAATCAAGCCTGCTTCTTAACACAGCGCGCATCCAACCCGGAAGCCAGCCGCACCAATGTGTCGGAGGAAACACCGTGCACCTGGGACATTGGTTAGCGCGCACTGCGCCCGGCCCGCCACAGGAGTCGCTGGTGCACGATGAGACAAGGATATCCCTACCGGCCAAGCCCTCCCTAACCCGGACGACGCTAGGCCAATTGAGCGGACCTCCCAGTCGCGGCCGGCTGCGACAGAGCCTGAACGCAAACCCAGAGTCTCTGGTGGCACAGCTAGCGCTGCGATGCAGTGCCCTAGACCACTGCGCCACCTGGGAGGCCCAAAAGTGAACTGTTTAAAGAAAGAGGAGCATGCTCCATGGCTTTGCCTAAGTAAATTGATTCTGCTTGTCAGGGATGGTGTTGGTAATCTTGTTCAGAGTGGTTGCTGCTGTCCCTCAACCTCCCCAACTGTCTTGTTCAGAGTGGTTGCTGCTGTCCCTCAACCTCCCCAACTGTCTTGTTCAGAGTGGTTGCTGCTGTCCCTCAACCTCCCCAACTGTCTTGTTCAGAGTGGTTGCTGCTGTCCCTCAACCTCCCCAACTGTCTTGTTCAGAGTGGTTGCTGCTGTCCCTCAACCTCTCCAACTGTCTTATTCAGAGTGGTTGCTGCTGTCCCTCAACCTCCCCAACTGTCTTGTTCAGAGTGGTTGCTGCTGTCCCTCAACCTCCCCAACTGTCTTGTTCAGAGTGGTTGCTGCTGTCCCTCAACCTCCCCAACTGTCTTGTTCACCCGCCACTGGTACTCCAAACACTTTAATATGGCTTGGCCCAGCTAAACAACTTTCCTTTGACATGAATCTCATGCTAATATTCAGTCTAAACCAGGGGCCTCCAAAGTAATTTTAGCGAGTGGCCCATTGTTTTTATAAGAAAATCTTATTTTCAATATATAGTACAGGCTCACAGTATAGCAATTACCACATTGCCAAACCAGAATTGACTGAATCTTTGAGGTACACATTAGATTAGATGTCTGCAATTGGGCCCCCAGACATCATGTCTCAGACCTCTGGTTAAGCTATGAAGCCAAAGGGGTATCCTATACCAGATGAAGAGATCACACAAATCTCCCTATTGACTACACACAGTTGAAGTCATGAGTTTACATACACCTTAGCCAAATACATTTAAACTCAGTTTCACAATTCCTGACATTTAATCCTAGTAAACATTCCCTGTCTTAGGTCAGTTAGGATCACCACTTTATTTTAATAATGTGAAATGTCAGAATAATTGTAGAGAGCTTTTATTTCTTTCATCACATTCCCAGTGGGTCAGAAGTTTACATACACTCATTTAGTATTTGGTAGCATTGCTTTTAAATTGTTTATTTTGGGTCCAATGTTTCAGGTAGCCTTCCACAAGCTTTCCACAATAAGTTGGGTGAATTTTGGTCCATTCCTCCTGACAGAGCTGGTGTAACTGAGTCAGGTTTGAAGGCCTCCTTGCTTGCACATGCTTTTTTCAGTTCTGCCCACATATTTTCTATAGGATGAGGTCAGGGCTTTGTGATGGCCACTCCAATACCTTGACTTTGTTGTCCTTAAGCCATTTTCCACAAAGTTGGAAGTATGCTTGGGGTCATTGTCCATTTGGAAGACCCATTTGCAACCAAGCTTTAACTTCCTGACTGATGTCTTGAGATGTTGCTTCAATATATCCACATAATTGTCCTTCCTCATGATCTATTTTGTGAAGTGCAGCAGTCCCTCCTGCAGCAAAGCACTCCCCCACCCCACTTCGGCTCGCAAGCCTCCCCCTTTTCCTCCAAACATAACAGTGGTCATTAAGGCCAAACAGTTCTATTTTTGTTTCATCAGACCAGAGGACATTTCTCCAAAAAGTACGATCTTTGTCCCCATGTGCAGTTGCAAACCGTAGTCTGTCTTTTTTATGGCAGTTTGGGAGCAGTGGCTTCTTCCTAGCTGAGCGGCCGTTCAGGTTATGTCGATATACGACTCGTTTTACTGTGGATACAGATGCTTTTGTACCTGTTTCCTCCAGCATCTTCACAAGGTCCTTTACTGTTGTTCTGGGATTGATTTGCACTTTTCGCACCAAAGTACGTTAATCTCTAGGAGACAGAACACGTCTCCTTCCTGAGCGGTATGGCGGCTGCGTGGTCCCATGGTGTTTATACTTGCATACTATTGTTTGTACAGATGAACACGGTACCTTCAGGCATTTGGAAATTGCTCCCAAGGATGAACCAGACTTGTGGAGGTCTACGATTTTTTTTCTGAAGTCTTGACTGATTTCTTTTGATTTTCCCATGATGTCAAGCAGAGACACTGAGTTTGAAGGTAGGCCTTGAAATACATCAACAGGTACATCTCCAATTGACTCAAATTATGTCAATTAGCCTATCAGAAGCTTCTAAAGCCATGACAACATTTTCTGGAATTTTCCAAGCTGTTTAAAGGCACAGTCAACTTAGTATATCTAAACTTCTGACCCACTGGAATTGTGATACAGTGAATTAGAAGTGAAATAATCTGTCTAACCAATTGTTGGAAAATTACTTGTGTCATGCACAAAGTAGATGTCCTAACCGACTTGCCAAAATTATAGTTTGTTAACAAGAAATTTGTGGAGAGGTTGAAAAACAAGTTTTTAACTTCCGCCTTCAACTGTAGATGCTCTGTGGCAAACATATATGCCCTCTTGTTTATGTTTGCTGTAACTTATGTGAACAAATTTTGTCCAGACAGTTCTATTGTCAAGGCGATTATCTTTTCCCAGGCAGGTTAGGCCTATCTCAGGAACCTACAGTAGGAATGCTGGCAGAGCAGACCGGTGTGGATTGGATAGAAGGAAAAGGAAGAACACAGCGGTTGCTCTGTGGAGGAGGTGGAGGGAGGCATGGGGGAGATCTATTACAAACTTGTGAGAGAGAGAGCGAGAGAGACTGAGGGGAGCCATTTTGAAGATTTATGGCACGGCACTCCTCGAAATGCAGGCATCCTGTAATTAAGACTTGCCTTGCCTCCAGCCCTACATTACCGCTCTCTCTGCCTAATCATCCAGCCCCCCATCCCTCTGATAATAAGATCTTACGGCAGCTTGGCGTCACTAATGAGCGCTAAATGCCACAAAGAGAATGGCCTGTTTGTGGTTACACAGCAAGAGCCTGAAAAAAGCCCTCCCAAACCAGGGTAGAGTTTTACATTGTGTGCTCTGGCCGAACTGTAATGATGAAGAACCTTGTGTAGCAGGTATATATATCATTTCTTTCACCTCAGGTATACATTTGGTTTGTTAGCTGCACATTTGTTTGACATTCTAGCCAGTCAAAAGATACTCTTCGCACCAGCGAGTGTGAATCAATCTTCATACCGCAATTGAAGTTGCCTCAATAGCCCACTGTGTTCCCCTGAGCATGTGATCCACTTTTACTGTTAACTTTCACTGAGCTTTCCTGGAGCTCTCAGCTATAGCAGCAGGGCCACATCAGGTTTTCATCAGACTGGGCCTCCTCTCTCGACTTGATGGCATTCTAAGGCTGAGGCTCCATCCTCCATTTTGGGGCAATAATGGCTCTCAACCCCCGTTGGCAATCTGCTCCCAGTTGTAACTTGTTTCATCTCTTCCCCCTCCCCTCTTCTCATCTCCTCAACAGCTCTATGAACTAGATGGCGACCCCAAGAGAAAAGAGTTTCTGGATGACCTATTCAGCTTCATGCAAAAGAGAGGTGAGGGAGTGTCGTATGTGCCAGAGAGTACAGTACCTTTCTGTCCCTCTATCTAGCAGAGCCACATCAATGCCAATAACTGCCATGACTCGATGGAGACTGGAAGGCTGTACTGTTTGCCTTGGTGGATTAGTACTGGGAGGCAATGTTCTGTTCTCTAGCCCAGTGGTTCCCAACTCCAGTCCAGTACCCCCAACAGTACACATTTTGATCGTAGCCCGAGACAAGCACACCTGATTCAACTCAAAGGGTTTGATGATTAGTTGAATCGGGTGTGTTTGTCCAGGGCGACAATCAAAATGTGTACTGCTGGAGGTACTTGAGGACTGGAGTTGGGAAACACTGCTCTATAACCCCCTGTCCCTCCCCCTTCAATTGACATACGAAACACCACTCTCAGCTTTCACCTCCATGGGCGGATCGTTATTCATTTGGAGATGATTGCCAAGCCCTCACTGTTCCCAGCGCGTCTAAAAGTAGAGCGTACACAAGAGTGCATGTATTGAGTTAGGAATGTATTTACGCATATGTTTAGGCTCCAGAGTTTGTATGTTTCTCCGTTCAGTTAATGGTGTTTGGTTTGGTTCAGCATTCCAAGTGTGAATTAATGCCTCAGAACATGGAAATTCAACACAAGCATATTTTATTAATCATAGTCAGACTGTATCTACAAAACAATGCAGAGAAAGATCATGGAGAGTAGTCAGCAGTCACATTGTGGGTTCATGTGGTGTTTTTATTCAAGCATTTCAAACAGCACAGTACATTGTATAATGTTGATACACAAATGAGTTCTACTTTGGAAATATAAGGCCAACATGTTGAATGTAATAACAATAAACATAAATAAACGTCAAGATAGTCCGTGTGGAAAATCCAGTATTGGAGGTTTACAGTATGTTTGCTCTCAAACAAATGTATGGGCGGGTCTGCGAGCATAGTTTCTCTAATAATTGGACACTGCCCTCTAGGGACAATATAGGGAATTGACAAAAGACTGAAAGGAGTATCTTCTTTTATCCCCCAATAGCTTTCTTAATTGTTAAAGAAGATGTCACGTATTTGAAAGGACAATAAGACCCAATACCATAACAATAATAAAACAGACATGGCATTGACAATGTATTATTTATTGAAGTAATGTGTGCTCAGAAAAGGTGTGACACTCTGTAGGAAAACAATACCCTCTCCCTATTCGACCATGACATTTCTGTCACCAAAGCCACGCCCATTGAATGTAGTGTTGTACTCCTGAAGTGTTCAAACCGCTTCAAACGACTAGAAGGCTTTCTCAGTTCACACTCAGTTCCATAGCGACGTATCAAAAGAGAAACCTAGCAAAAGAGTATGGCATAACCACAGGCAGTGAGTTGTCTTTTCCCTGTCTCCAGGAACCCCTGTGAACAGGATCCCCATCATGGCCAAGCAGGTCCTGGACCTGTACATGCTGTACCAGCTGGTTACAGAGAAGGGAGGCCTGGTGGAGGTCATCAACAAGAAGCTGTGGAGAGAGATCACTAAAGGACTCAACCTTCCTACCTCAATTACCAGTGCTGCCTTTACTCTCAGGACACAGTGAGTACCAGGGGTTGGAACCAAAATAAACATAGTAAATGTTTATATAGTTTCTTTCTGATCGTTTTCAAACCTCTGAAATCAACTTTTTGTCTCCTCCTCCACCCGCTCCTACCATCCGCAAAATTTCAATCGCATCTCGCACCCTACACTTGTCTGCCCAAGGCAACATTAAATGACTTCACCAATCAGTGTGGATAGAGCAGCTTGCTCTGGGGCGGGCAAGCTATTTACATGTTCATCCATTCTTCTCTAATAAAAAATCGCTCTAATTTCTGAATCCCACTTGTACGTCTGTAGGCTACAGTAGACTGTACTTTGGAGGGGGAGTTAGCCTACACGCACACTCACTGGCTAAGATGTTCAGCTAGCAGGTAGACACTGGAATAAGTGATTGAAAGTGAGTGCTTTGCATAGGAGTTTTGTTGCGTTTTTTTGTGGGACTGAAAAAAAATGCTGTAAAGTAAACTAATGTTATTATCCTGTCCCATGCTTTTAAAATAACCGATCTGTTCTGGAACAGTGTAATTCACTTTCGTTCTCAGTTCTGTTCCTCTAAATGTATTATTTTCTGGTTTTCTGTTCCGTTCCCTGAACCAGTTCCAACCCCTGGTGAACACAAACACACACAATTTGTAAACTTGTTTCAAGATATACTTACTCATCCATTGTAATAGTGTTTTTCACATGATTTCAAAATGTTCCTAATACCAACTGAAATGACGTTATCACAGATACATGAAGTACCTGTACCCATATGAATGTGACAAGAGGAGCCTCAGCAACCCCAATGAGCTCCAGGCAGCTATCGACAGTAACCGGCGGGAGGGCCGCCGGCAAAGCTTCGGCAGCTCCCTCTTCACCTACTCCCCCAATGGGACCCCCACCATGCTGTCCTCCCCCAAGATGTCCATGCAGAACATGGGGATGAACGTGGCCACCAACGGAGCATCTCTCACTCCCATCCAGAAAATCAAGAAAGGTGTTGTTGGAGAGCAACGGGTTTTGCTCAGATATCTTTAGAGGACAATTATGCTGCATTGAAATGAGGAAGTTTGTTTTATTTCTTTTAAATTCTTCTTTCGGTTCATTCATATCATTCAGATTGAGGTGAACAGTAAACCATAACACGAACACAACCCCAAAGTGTTGGGTGGGTTCATACAGATTACCACAGAACATTTGAAGTGAACAGTAACCCATAGCGTCACACATTTGATTTGAAATGCCAACACATCCAACACTACTATCCTGTTCCAAACTTATCTGTTTCCCCTTCAGAAGATGAGGGCGGTCAGCCCCTGTCCGGCATGGGCCGCATGTCTGGGCATCCTCTGGCGGGTCACTCGGTGGCAGTGGTGCAGGCGGCAGCGGCCCAGGCAGCCATGGCAGCCCAGGTAGCGGCTCTGGAGCAGCTGAGGGACAGACTGGAGGCGGGCGAGCCCCCGGAGAAGAAGATGGCTCTGCCTTCCGAGGAGCACCAGCGACTGCTGCAGAGAGCACTGCAGCACAACCTGCTGGCTATGACCGCCCAGATGCCCATGAACATCCGCATCAACAACCAAGGTAAAGAATGTTGCAATTTTAGATGCACTTTAAATAAGGTTTGATTTGAAGGTACCAATATTGGGCCACCATTGTAATGTTTTAAAATGGTATAAATTGCCTTATTTTTTGCTGGACCCCAGGAAGAGTAGCTGCTGCTTTGGCAGCAGCTAATGGGGATCCATAGTAAATACAAATCTAGCATTGGTTCCCAAACTTTTTTACATTGTGACCTAGCTAATGAAGGCCTTTCAATTTCTCCTTGACAACCACCACATTAGACAAAACTGTATCTCTAAGCCACAACCCAGTCTTTAGCTACAACCCAGGGACTGGCCATACAACCCATTCGTGGTTCTCAACCCATCATCTGAGAAAACACTGGTCTACAGTACAGTCCTGAAAGGGGATTTATGTCATGTAGATCAGGCCTCCTGTTCTTAAGCAAAATTGTCGATCTTGAACTGGCCATGTCAAACAATTGCGTATATTGACCCCTTTTGCACAAACAATGTTCCCCAGCAGCATACAGACTCTATACGTAGGGGATTCAACAGTGGAACTTTCTTATCCTCTTATCAGTGTCTAGTAAAAGTACAGAATGCTGGGGAATGTTCCTTGACATTTTGTTGTTTTTGTTCAAATGAATGAGTACTATTTCATGGAAATGCCTTAAAGCTATGTAGCTTTTCCCCCCTCAACTCTTCTCTTATGTGTTTTCTGTCTATTTAACAGTAGTTTGCAAGTCTACACAGAAACTTATGAGGTTGTGTGTGTGTCTGTACTTCAGTAGTAGGGTTGTGTTTTCATGGTTGCTCAGACGTTTGGTTGTTCAGGCTGTTTGTATGTATAGTTCAGCAAGGCAGTTCACATAATAGGTTGTACAGATAGTATGTAAATGTTAGGTTGTTCAGTGACTTTGTTTAATATATTAGGTTGTTCCGTTTGTTAAGGTTGTTTGCGTAGTTAGTTTATTCAGATATCAATTTGTATGTGTTAGATTGTTTAATGAATTAGTTTGTTTATAAATTAGGTTGTGCAGTTAGTTAGTTTACAGTGCTTTCAGAAAGTATTCCTGCCCCTTGACTTATTCCAAATTGTTGTTACTTCCTGAATTCAAAATGTATTAAATCGATTTTTTTTTCTCACCCATCTACACACAAAACCCCATAATGACAAGGTGAAAACCTGTTTTTAGAAATGTTCGCAAATTTTGAAATGAAATACAGTATCTAATTTACATAACTATTCACACCTCTGAGTAAATACTTTGTAGAAGCACCTTTGGCAGCAATTACATCTGTGAGTCTTTCTGGGTAAGTTTCTAAGAGCTTCCCACACCTGGATTGTGCAACATTTTCCATTGTTCCTTTCAAAAGTCTTCAAGCTCTCTCAAATCTGTTTTGGATCATTGCTAGACAACCATTTTCAGGTCTTGCCATAGATTTTCAAGTAGATTGAAGTCAGAACTGTAACTCGGCCACTCAGGAACATTCACTGTCTTCTTAGTAAGCAACTCCAGTGTAGAGTTGGCCTTGTGTTTTAGGTTATTGACCTGCTGAAAGGTGAATTCATCTCTGGGTGTCTGGTGGAAAGCAGACTGAACCAGGTTCTCTAGGATTTTGCCTGCCCTTAGCTGCATCCCGTTTATTTTTTATCCTGAAACTCCCCCGTCCTTAACGATTACAAGCATATTCATAACATGATGCAGACACCACTATGCTTGAACATATGGAGAATGATACTCAGTAATGTGTTGTATTGGGATTTGCCCCAAATAACTTTTAATTGCTTTGCCACATTTTTTGCAGTATTACTTTAGTGCCTTGTTGCAAACAGGATGCATGTTTTGTAGTATTTGTTTTCTTTACAGGCTTCCTTCTTTTCACTCTGTTAATTAAGTTAGTAATGTGGAGTAACTACAATGTTGTTCATCCATCCTCAGTTTTCCTGTATCACAGCCATTCAATTCTGTAACGGTTTTAAAGTCACGGTGAAATCCCTGAGTGGTTTCCTTCCTCTCCGGCAACTGAGTTAGGAAGGACACCTGTATCTTTGTAGTGACTGGGTGTATTGATACACCATCCAAAGTGCAATTAATAACTTCACCACATATAATTGTACATATAATTTAAGAATATTTACCCATTGATTCTTGAATAATATAACATATAAATGCATCATGAGTTTAGTTTAACTGTCATACCCCATCAACCTGAAATATAAGCATGTTTTACTCCAATGTTTGAAAACAAGTATCCTATTTTCCGAAAATCGTCAGTCCACATGTCAAGTGTAATTGCGCCTTTGTATTTGCCCAAGTTCTCTCGCAACTCCACGACCACCCTCCAGCAGATTTGTAAACAAAATGAATGTAAACAAACACTATATAGCCTCAAAACATGGCTAAACTATCATTTTGACATGGATGGTCTGTCCTTGCATCCATATCGGTATCTATGAATTTGAGAGGGGTTATGTTTCTCCAGCCCCATCCCTCAGCTTTTTACGGAAACAGGGGCAGGGAAAAACACTTTGTTGTTTCAACTGCTGATTGCTGCTTTAAACATCACCTATGAATGCTGTGTACGATACATGCTGTGTGTGTTTTCTCAGGTGGCCGGCAGGACTCCGCTCTCAATCTCACCACAAATGGCATGAGCAGCATCAGTATGTCAGTGGAGCTCAATGGAGTCATGTACACCGGTGAGTCACCAGTCAGTCAACGACACTCTTGTGTTACTACAACTGTCATTCCTGACCTGTTGCAACTCACAACATTGGACCTTTTGTAGGTCAGGAAAACACAAGTTGAACTTTCAACTTGCTATCTTTTTGCAATGACATAAATGTTACTTCAAGTCTGTTTTTTTGTTTTCATTCAGGTATGCTTTTTGCTCAGGCAGCAGGGTCAGCCTCTTCAGGCCCCTCTGGATCATCAAGTAACAACAAAGCCCCTGGTGGGCGCAGTGGATCCCAGCCGCTCCCCTACACACCTACCTCAATTAACCCATCATCTTAACAACTCTGAACCCTTCACTTTTTGATGCCAAATCTAAAGCCAAAAAAACCCTACCAAATTTTCTAAATAGCCTATGCCAAAAAAAAACATATACACAAAAACAAACTAAAACTCTGTGTACTTCAAGTGGTCTATCTCAGGTTCTCTCATATCTTCTCTCCTCTTCTGTTCTTTAGCCAAAATAAGTTTGAATAACCCAACAAAGAGCCAGTATATGATTACGATATATGCACAGCCTGTGAATAATTTATTTCTACATAAATACAGTGTCTAAGAACAAATCAAAAATAATAGGTTGGAAGGGTAATGCACTGTTTACACGTAACACAGCTACTGACTCACAATTAAACGTATTTTATTTTTAACATTGTTATTCTCATCTTTATTATTATTATTATTATCATCATCATCACTAACAATATAGTTATTGCAAAAAAATATATATTTGGATTCTATAAAGTAGAACATTTTAAATATCTTCTATTTTAAGTAGAAAAGCTTTAAAGATTTTATTTCTTCAGGGCATAACAAAGTAACATTGTGACCTCATGTTATAGAAAACCTCTACATTTGCATAATGCAGTTGCACACAAATCAATATTTGCTGAGATTGTCTATTAATTGTACCTCAGACATAGGTTCACAAGTCTCTGTGGTCACGATGCAAGATCATTTTATTTTTTTTCCTGGTGGAAGTCAACAGGAATTGTTAATGCTCATTGGGACTTATATGTTGGTTTTCCTCAGGTGTCTGCCAGCTTGCTGTGAAACAATCACATTGTATTTCACTGCTTTATGTTTCTGTCATAGTTACAAACTATACAACTGTATTTGCTGGTTTGAGTGTTTGTTTCGTTTATGACCCGTTTAAACCATTTGTTTTTTAGTTTTAGAATGTAGTTTTCTCTCCGGTTGTCTCATCAATTACCCAGGGTCCTCTGTACTTGTATAAGTAGAGGGATCATCTTCACTCTAAAGTTAGCTGCTCTTTTGGATGTCCTTACTTACAGCTTATAGTAGGGGATTGATGGGTGCAAGAATTCTTAGCTCTGCAATAGTGCTGCTTTAAAACAGAGGTTTGGGGTTGAAGTAGCTTTTACATAGGGGCTTGAAATCATGTCTTAAAAGCACCTACACATTGATATGACATCTTCATAACAACAAAGTGTTTATGAATTTAGGTACGTGCTTGCATTACGTAGGGCTGCTTATGTAAAGGATTGGGGTGGAAACAGCCAATCAATGGGTCAGCACTGCTCTTCAAATTGACCTTTTGACCTCCTTGTCCCCAAGGCAACAACTGAGCATCTGGTCAGTAAGAAAATATCTATTTTTATCAGATATCCATTGATTTGCAGCGCTCAGAAATATTTGCATTTTAACCGCTAAGGTACCACAGCTACTACGAAGGTTGTTTCTGCATCTTCAAGAAACTGCATGGATTCACACTCTTTTCGAGTTCAGAATCCTCAGCGAGGGTGGATTTTTGAGTTCATTGTAGCGACAATCAGGAGATGTTACAACATTGTATACCTTGTGTGTTCTGTTTTTCCACAATGAAGACCCTCTACCTCAAAGACTATGATTAGACTATATCTCTTGTAAGATCATTACACAGTACCTTAATGAAGTAGTATATTGCGGTTATATCTTAAAGTGTGATATATTATGCTGCGTTTCATGACTTGGGTCTATACTGTACAATGTATTGACAGAGATAAGAGATTGTAGTTGGATTGTGGTCAGGGAATTCAGCTTTTGATAAATAATGGTTGGAAGGAAAGATTATTGCATTATTGCAGACAATCATATTAAACCTTTAATCTTTCCTCTATCATAGCTGATGATAATTACTTTGGATTTTTTTTTGGCAACATGCAATGGAGACCAGGGACGCCTCAGTCAGGAATACTTATTTTATTACTCTGGGATGCTGCCCCCTAGTGGACTTCTTTGTTACAGTGCACAATCATACGTTTCAGGGATGGATATGGTTGTTTTTTGGGGCCCCTATAGCTAACATACAGAAGTGTTCTCTTGAAAAAAATGACTTGCCTTTCCCCTGTTGATATTTGATTGCAAGCCCCCCCCCCCCCCCCCCCCCATTTCTTCATCTCAACCAAAGTTAAGAGACTTACTTATTTCTAATCAGAATCATTCCATGAATTTTCAGCCTTGATATGAGATTTACCACTTGCTTGAACTATTTGTTTGGTAGATAGTATATCGCAGGGACAACCAAAACATATGTGGAGATTAAATCAAATGAAATGTTATGATAAAATATCTGCTGTAATTGCAAGATGCCTTATGCTGTGACAATTCTTCTATGAATGAACCTGTATAGGTAACACTTCTGAAAAGGCTTTGGATGGCTGTAGATATGAGTTACTTTGTTTTCACGTTTTAGTTCTTTCTTTAACAAATATGATATAGAAACCTAGCACAGAGATTACACGATGACATGTATCATAATATTAATAATAACAGTCATAATATGAATGACGATAATAGTATTGTGAGATTTGGGGAAGCACTAGGTTGACATACCGGCCTTGGTTTTGTTAACTATTTTGTTTTCATGTACAGTACTTGGAAATTCAGAGTATAAATGAGGCTTTTTGTCTTTTACTTCTCAGGAATATACTTCTACCTCCAGTTTTACAGATGTATCCCTGCTAGGGCTAAAGTTGGTGGGTGCACAAAGGGTCGCACTCTTCATTGGTGTTCTAGTTGGTTTTTCAGCTTTCAACTACTTCTTATAGATACAGGCACAAAAGTATTTTTTAATCTGTTCTGTACACGTGTGCAATTTTTTTCTCTCCATTATTTTCCATGATGAACCTTTCCACTGAATGGGATGCTTCCCAAGATATGAGGAAACAAGTGAAGATGAAGTGTGGCATGTTGTGCCTCTTTAATAACCAGTTATTAGTATGGTGTAGTGCCCAAATAACAGATCGTCAACAACATGCTTTTTTAGAATGTGTGACCTCTAATGCTTTTAACCATTTACTGAGGGGTGACTAACTATTCTTGCATATTTAATCAATATGTGTTTGTGTGAATGTTTTATTGGGGATTTTAATAAATATCACTTTTTCCTAGAATGTCAGCTGAGGTGTTACGTGCTGTTCTTGTCAACACAAATATACAGTACCAGTCAAAAGTTTAGGGTTTTTATTTGTACTATTTTCTACATTGTAAGACATCAAAACTATGTAATAACACATGGAATCATGTAGTAATCAAAAAAGTGTTAAACAAATCTAAATATATTTGAGATTCTTTAAAGTAGCCACCCATTGCCTTGATGACAGCTTTACACACTCTTGGCATTCTCTCAACCAGCTTCAGCTGGAATGCTTTTCCAACAGACTTGAAGGAGTTCCCACATGTGCTGAGCACTTGTTGGCTGCTTTTCCTTCACTCTGCGGTCCAACTCATCCCAAACCATCTCAATTGGGTGCAGCACTCCATCACTCTCCTTCTTGGTCTAATAGCCCTTACACAGTCTGGAGGCGTGTTGGGTCATTGTCCTGTTGAAAAACAAACGATAGTGGGACTAAGCGCAAACCAGATGGGATGGCGTATCACTGCAGAATGCTGTGGTTTCCATGCTGGTTAAGTGTGCCTTGAATGCTAAATAAACCACCGACAGTGTTACCAGCAAAGCACCCCCACACCATCACACTTCCTCCATGCTTCACGGTGGGAACCACACATGCGGAGATCATCCATTCACCTTGGTTGGAACCAAAATCTCAAATTTGGACTCATCTGACCAAAGGACAGATTTCCACCGGTCTAATGTCCATTGCTCGTGCTTCATGGCCCAAGCAAGTCTCTTATTATTATTGGTGTCCTTTTAGTAGTGGTTTCTTTGCAGCATTTTGATGATGAAGGCCTGATTTCACGCAGTCTGAACAGTTGATGTTAAGATGTGTCTGTTACTTGAACGCTGAAGCATTTATTTGGGATGCATTTTCTGAGGCTGGTAATTCTAATGAACTTATCCACTGCAGCAGATGTAACTCTGGGTCTTCCTTTCTTGTGGTGGTCATCATGAGAGCCAGTCATCACAGAGCTTGATGGTTTTTGCGACTGCACTTGAAGAAACTTTCCAGATTGACTGACCTTCATGTCCTAAAGTAATGATGAACTGTCATTTCTCTTTGCTTATTTGAGCTGTTCTTGCCATACCAAATAGAGCCATCTTCTGTATACCACCCCTCCCTTGTCACAACACAACTGATTGGCTCAAACGCATTAGGAAGGAAATAAATTCCACAAATTAACTTTTAACAAGGTACACCTGTTAATTGAAATGCATTCCAGGTGACTACCTCATAAAGCTGGTTGAGATAATTCCAAAAGTGTGCAAAGCTGTCAAGGCAAAGGGTGACTACTTTGATGAATCTCAAACAGAAAATATATTTTGATTTAACAATTTCTGGGTTACTACATGATTCCATATGTGTTATTTCATAAATTTGATGTCTTTGCTATTATTCTACAATGTGGGAAATAGTACAAATAAAGAAAAACCCTGTAATGAGTAGGTGTGTCCACACTTTTGACTGGTACTGTAGTTTATGAAAGTTCAATCTGGAAGGCTGGTCTGAATGGCTTGTCACTTAATTTATCTTAGTAAACACAATTCACATTGCTTCCTATGTCACTCATCAGCATAGTAGGTGTTTATATGCTAATGATTAAATCGTTACCTCATGCAAAGCAGGTATCCTTATGGATGCTGCATGTTGCAGTTGGTCGGAAGCAACTGCAGCGACTTGAAGGCGATTTCATCAAAACCAAGGCAACTTCAAAAACTGCATGACTTTTGATCACATGATTTTTGTAAAGTTCATGCAGTCGACATGCAAGTCAGCCAATTTTTATATCCATATTGCAACACACTTTAAAAGTCGGTGACCAACGTTGGTCAATGTCTTGACAAGTTATCCTCTCTAATGCGCCCGTTGACTCGGGTTGTTTCTGAACCACCACCCATTGATTACAAGTGCAGCGTTACAAGGGTTGTCACTAGTTACCACAGCCACTTTCTGGTCTTCATTTAAGGTTAGCAGTGTTTACTCATCTCATATGAATATACTGTATTCTAATCTACTGTATTTTAGCCAATGCCACTCCGACATTGCTCGTCCTAATATTTATATATTTTTTTATTTCATTATTTTACTTTTAGATGCGTGTATTCTTGTGAATTGTTAGATATTACTGCACTGTTGGAGCAAGGAACACAAGCATTTCACTACACCCACAATAACATCTGCTAAATATGTGTTTGTGACCGATAAAATTGTATTTGACTTGTCAAACCCCAAACCCCAGTCGTCACTGGCCTGATCTGCTTGGTCTGTTTTGCAAGGGCTCCCAGTTGTCTTGCGATGATGCGCTTCTTGGTTTAGAAACTATGTGGGCCTGTTCAAGCGGATCACTTTTGGCAATGGTCACCACCTTTCAAAGTGTGTTGCATGGATAAAAATTGTCCGTTTTGTGACTGCATGAACTTTACAAGGTCATGCAGTCGACTGCAAGTTTCTGCAGTTGCTCTTCACCAACTTCATCCTGCAGCCATCGGCTGCATTGTGGGAGGTTCTATATATATCTAATACATTGTCAACCAATCATTAGGGTGTTTTTGTTCGACCCACACGATGACGGAAACAGCAACCAACTTTGCTATAATTCATACAGTGGCTAGAAATGAATTTGATATTTAAGGCTCACTGATTATACAATGTACACATGATTTCAGTTTGAGTGTGTGATATGGGGTTTGGAGACATGTTTACTTCCACATCATATATCTTTTTTATATATAAACAATGGCAACACTGCCATGTTAATCTGAGCTTTGCTGTTGGAAAACCACATTAGTATCCGACTTTTGGCTGTCGCAGATGCACATCCCCCGACTTCACTCCTTGACTTTCATCTTGTCAGTTGGTGTAGCCTTACCATTCAAAAGCGCCCTGTGTTAACAAGGCAACTCACCATCTTAAGTCCTCCTTCGCATTTACTGGATTGGTTGAACAGTGCAGAAGAGTACCTCCCCCGACAGTTTTTTTCCCCTTCTCGTCAAAGACCAGTGTGGAGCACAGCTGTCTCATTCCACGAAGGGCAGAGTGGCTGCGGGCTTTTGCACCTCCCTTGTACTTGATTGATGAATAAAGGTCACTAATTAGTAAGGAACTCCCCACACATGGTTGTCTAGGACTTAATTGAAAATAAAAAACTAAAACCTGTAGACCCTAGGCAGTCCATTGAATGAGCTTGACACCCCTGCTGTAGGGGATCTAGCTCTGTGAAAAGAAGGTTACGCACATGCGGTTCTATGAGCTATGGACTATGCTAGTCATTCAATGGGATATCCTTCCGCCTGGCGGCAGGATGAGTCGTGATATTAATATCAGAGTAATTCCGTGTCGCGGGTGTGATGCGCGTGCCCCAACCCCTTATAAATACCTGGGCGCATAGCATCACTTCCTCCAGACTCTTCCCGAGGCTACAAGGGAACCGACATCTGGACTAGCATAGTCCCTAGCTCATAGAACCGTGGTTACGTGAGTAACCTTTGTTCTATTTCACTTGAGGGTCTATGCTAGTCATCATCTGGCAGCCGCACATGTCAAACAGAGCAGTGCCCAGGAGTTGGCAACGTTACCACAGACTATGGGACTGGGCAACCAGCTAGGCTTGCAGGATAATGTCTACAATCTAATGTGAAAACCGTTGTTTTGAGAGGCTTGCCTCTCTATCACCAAAGCACACAAACAGCTGATCAGAGCGACGGATCACCTTAGTCCGCTCCACGTACATGTTTAGGGATTTCACAGGACAAAGAGCGCATCCATCAACATCATTAGCCCCAGTGGGCATGGAGGTGGATAAGGCTGTTAGCACCATTTCCCTGTTCACGTGACCTGGGGGCAGGATCCTTGGTAGGAAGGCAGGATTAGGCCGCAGTGTAACACATGCCTGGGGCTCCCGAGTGGCGTAGCGGTCTAAGGCATGGCATCTCAGTGCAAGAGGCATCACAGCAGTCCCTGGTTCAAATCCAGGCTGCTCACATCTGGCCTGTGATTGGGAGTCCCATAGGGCGGCGCACAATTGGCCCAGCGTTGGCCGGGGTAGGCCGTTATTGTAAATAAGAATTTGTTCTTAGCTGACTTGCCTAGTTAAATAAAGGTTCAACCAAAAAAATGTAAAACACAAATTATAACACTAACAGATAAAGCATTGGGCTCGCCAATCCCCTTGGTAGAGGCGATGGTCACCAGAAAGAAGAGGTTTCAAGTCTATAGTGACTTAAGGGTCAAAGTGAGGTCTAGATAGTATTCCAAGAACCAGATCCAAATCCCATTTGGGAACTGAGGAGGCTCTTTAGGCGCGTAATCGACAGACTCCCTTAAGAAACCTTGCCATGAGCGGATGGCTGTCAAGTGTGCCCTGTTGCTCTTCATCATGACATGCTTAAATGACTGCTGCGTACACCTTAAGTGTGGATGCAGCCCTGCCAGCATTGAACTGGACCTCGGTTTTTATGCCACAAGATTCTGGAGCAAGCCGCTGCTCCTCACACCACTGGCAGAACATGTCAACCTATGACACAATGTGGCACATGGTAGACGGGTTCCTGGCAGTCTGTACGATGTTAACAACAGAGGGCTCAAGATGTAAACCAGACCATTTTCGCTGTTCAGCGGCCAGGCCCACAGCTGCAGGCCGGAGGGATTCGGATGCCGCAATGTGCCCCCCTGTTACAATAGGCCCGGCCTCCGAGGTAGTTCCCATGCTGTCCCCGCTAGGAGTGACAGTATTGTTCTGAACCAGTGGCGTTATGGCCATCTCGGGGCAATCAGAAGGACCTGGTGACCCATTTCCCTGATTCTGTCCAGGATCGATGGAATCAGCCACTGGTGGGCCAGGGCATCTAGGCCAAGTTGGGGGGGGGGTGGATATCGTGAACCTGAGGGGGCACTGTGTATTCCTCTCTCTTTTGTTCTTATTTTTACCCCCTTTATCTCACCCAATTTCGTGATATCCAATTGGTTGTTACGATCTTGTCTCATCGCTGCAACTCCCCAATGGGCTCGTGAGAGGCGAATGTCGAGTCATGCATCCTCTGAAACATGACCCACCAAGCCGCTCTGCATCTTAACACCTGCTTGCGTAACCCGGAAGCCAGCCGCACCAATGTGTCGGAGGAAACACTGTTCAACTGGTGACTGAAGTCAGCTTGCAGGTGCCTGACCCGCCACAAGTAGTCGCTAGAGCGCGATGAGCCAAGGAAAGCCCCACGGCCAAACCCTCCCCTAACCCGGACGACACTGGGCCAATTGTGTGCCGCCCTATGGGACTCACTATTCGGCAAAGAGCAAGCATCGCCCAAAATGGCGTATACTCAACACATTCAACGAAAAACTCACCTATAGAGTCTTCACATCCACTTCTCGCTCACCTGCGTAGCTGAGGGATGAAAAGAGGAAGTGATGCTACACTCCCAGGTATTTACAGGGGGTGGGGGCATGCGCATCACACCCTTGGCATGGAATTACTCTGATATTAATATCTCAACTCATCCTGCCGCCAGGCGGAAGGATATCCCATTGAGTGACTAGCATAGACCCTCAAGCGAAATAGAAGATTCAGGCATTTATTTTATGCTTGCTACATTAGGAGTGTCGCCATAAGATAAAGTATTAATCTTTATATCAGTGCCATTATAGTGTCTGTGACGGCATGGGCAGCACCATTGAGGCTACAATCCATTGGAATCCCCACCTAGTTGACTACTTTAAAATGGCAGAAGCATGGTGGAAGTCCTCAATGGCCATGCCCATGCTAAAAAGGGTTATATCCATGATGTGTTCTCTATTATCTCTGAGTGTCGCCTTGTTAACATCCAAAAGCGGAAGTTGTGTCATAGGTTCTCTTTCCATAGGGGAAACACTCTTTTCGATAGTGAAGTGACTTTTTCGTAGCAGGTTAGGAGACTGAGGTTAATGTCAAGAAGGGGGTTAGGGGTAGCGAAAATCACTTCGTATCGAAGTAGCATGAAAAGGGTATCCCACAGCAGCTGTAAACAACAGAGTTTCTAAACACAGAGGCGCAACATCGCAAGACTTCCGGGAACGCTTGTAAAACAACAAGCAGACCAGGTCAGGGTTTGGAGATTGAGAAGTCAATGAGAGAAGTGAACAATTCTTCCTTAGTTTTTAATTTTCTAGAAATGTAAAGGCACAACCTAGATTCGAGCAAATGTCTTAAGTAGTTGAACATGTTAATACTCCAATCTTGTATTAAAAAATATATTTTATATCGACAAAGTGCCTTTGATTTTCCGGCCTTTACATGCACAGTTCGGCGAGAGACGACCGTTAGACCCGATAACCTATTCTGCGCATGAGTTTAGATAAACAACATCGCCTACAAACGTGATCGGGGATTTCTATCGGAGAAGCAGTTTCTGCCTATCTTCCTACTGTACTCTCTTTGTGTGAACCTTTCCGGTAGATAAAAAAAAATACGGCACAAGAACGAATGGGAGACGACAGACAATCACAAACAGGAACTGGTTTTCCTATCGACATTTTGAGTAGACCCATGATTATTTTCACGAGCTGTATAACGAGTAATGTTTGTGTAGCTACACAACACATTTCAGTTCATGAAGATGAGACTTCGGTCTCGAAGTATTGCTGACCCTTCATCAGCACGGTTTAACGGTCGGTGGAACTCAAAGAGAGAGGCGCGGAACGTAACTCAGAAGGTAAGTCGAGAAACTTGTTTTGCCAAAATTGCTTGGCTTAATATGAGAACTTCGAAATGCGTGTTACGCACTATCGTTGGCGAACAAACTACAGTAGCTAACTGGCATAGGAGCTTGATAGCTAACTGGTTTAACGTTAGCTAGCTAATGGTTGTCAAATAGGTTATATCGTAAAGATTTATGAAAACACTATTTTTGGTCTTCATTTAAGGTTATTAATAAGGTTGGCAGTGTGGTTAAGGTTTATAGTCAGATTATTATGAGAGATTGTAGAAATAGGTGGGTTTAGTCTTTGGCTGTGGTAACTTGTGACGACCCCTAGGTATGTTTGTACAATTCGAAAAGCAAAACAATTGAGATGGTGCCAAGATGGCGTTTTGAACAGACGCTTTTTTTAACGGAGCTCCGTACCAAACTTCAGAAAGATTGTGAAAAAAAATAAAAACGTTTAGTCATTACTATTTTTATTTGTTCAAGATATAAGACCTTTCCTGTGACTGGAATGATAATTGGATCATTTATTTCGGCATGTCCATGCAAAGTGACAAAAAAAGGCAGAAGTTAGCCGTTCTATTGCTAATCCACAAGAGAGAAACGTGCTTATAGACAACTGCCATAACTACGCTTGGCCTATGGATAATATCAAACTCCACAGTTGAAGATGACGAATTCCTCTCTTTACCGGTTACTCCTTGCAAACCTCCACCCTCCAAAAAAACCCAACATGAACTCTGACATCGTGGCTACCCTCTCCTTACTCATCAACTCCAGGTGTGACGCCATTGAGAAAATGGTAGGCGTGAACACCATGGTTATCGAAGGCTTGAAAAAGACTGTGGAGTTTGCATGTGGTGACGTATCACTGATCTTGAACAATACACAAGAAAATGGAACCTGAGACTCTACGGCTTGCCAGAAGTGGAGAAGGCTATCCGTATCTGCCAAGAAGTTTTGCCTGCAAAGAAGAACAAAGTTGGTGATACCATCAACGTTGTGCATCGCCTCGGCAAGAAGCAACAGCAAAACGATTCAAGACCTAGCGGTATCATCATCCTCTTCACTGCCAGATTCAACAGGGATGCTGTCTGGAAAGCTGCTAGGAAGAACGCCTTCCTTCAGAGCCATGATATGCGTTTCGCCGAGCATCTCAGCCCGGAGGACCTAGAAAGAAGGAACACGTTGTGGCCAACGATCAAGATAGCACGAAATGAGGGAAAGGCTGCTTACTTCGTCGGAGGACGAGGCTTCAACGGTTCAGAAATCCATATTCCTCCCTAAAATCTCACTAGAAGGAACAGGTTGATGGTTTCAGCCATGGTATTCTCATTTTCCTTATGTTTACCTAACAAGCATCAGGTGACTATTTTTCAGGAATACTCAGGTATTTCAATTTATTAGTTTGTTCTTGTATGACCAGAAGACCTCATTTTGTTTACAAACTTACGAAGAAGATTGAAAGCTTTATTTTTTTTTTATGTATACCGTAACTAAGATACTGTTTTAAAGGACATACAGGTCTACACAGCTATTGCTCTATTTAGTTATTAATACTTATTTCCAAAAAAGGTCTTAGGAACCTTTTATGTGAAACATATTTTATTCAATTATTTTATGATCAGCTTTCATATGCACTTAAAATAGTAGGTACCCTTTTATTTAAATTATTATTTGTTTTATTTCTCAGAATTGTTCCTGATTACACTAAAGATGGTTTTTAGTCTCTCTTACTACAAGAACCCTTGGTTTGGTCTTGAACATAATTTTCAGTTGAATTTCAAAGCCAGATAACGTCTAGCTCAAAGGTTATGGAATAAGCTATTTTCACTTTAAATTGACTTAAATGGTGCAGAACTCGGTTCCTTATCGTTTACGTTCACTGCTCCTACGTCTTTGACTCATCCTACTACAGTTTATACTTTTATATAATCTTTGTTATGTTGTCTTTGTCTATAGTTTCTCTTAATGCTAGGGGTTTACGAAACAATGTGAAGCGCAATACCTTATTTTTATTTGCAAATTCAAACAGATTTTTGCTTTTTTTTTCAAGAGTCTCACTCAATTTTGGCTGATGCCATCTTATGGAAGTAACAGTGGGGCAACGATATTTGGCTTTCCCATGGATCTGAACGCTCTGCTGGTGTCACTACAATGAAAAATACCTTTGGTAATATTCTACACTTGGAATGTGACCCCTTTGGTCACTTTATTTGTCTTGTGATCAGTTACAATGACATTACGCTCATTACTGTAAACTTCTATGGGTACAACACCAAACATGACCAAATATTCTACACTCGGAATGATGAGTTGCTTGAATCTATAGAGAACCAATGAAGTATATATTTGTCTAAATTTCCCAATTTGTTATTATTGATATTAAGGGACTAATTAGCCTCAGCTACCCCCTACCTTTTTTCAATTTCCACCTGAAGACATACTAGGCTACCCCGGGGTGGCAGGGTAGCCTAGTGGTTAGAGCGTTGGACTAGTAACCAGAAGGTTGCAAGTTCAAACCCCCGAGCTGACGAGGTACAAATCTGTCGTTCTGCCCCTGAACAGGCAATTAACCCACCGTCATTGAAAATAAGAATTTGTTCTTAACTGACTTGCCTAGTTAAATAAAGGTAAAATAAACTGCCTGTAGCTCAGGCACAGAACCAAGGATATGCATATTCTTAGTACCATTTGAAAGAAAACACTCTGGAGTTTGTAAATGTGAATTGAGTGTAGGAGAATATAACACTGTTTAGATAATACAATTAAAAAAAACATGTGTTTTTCTTTTATTGTTGTTTCATCATCTTTAAAATGAACAAGACAAAACAACCATTCAGATCGGATGATGGGTTCAATTTCAGTGAAAAACATGAGGGCAAATATGCGCTTTACCAAAACAATGCTGTGCGCAACATGCTTTGCTCCTTCCGGTATGAATCGTCAATTGCGAATGAACCTCTTTACGCCGGAGTTTACTACATGGGTTGGTCTTCCAACACCTAAACATTACATATTGCCGTTTACCTCAGCTCATTGGCTATCTATCCAGCTAGATTTTGAGACGATCAGTGGTCATTTGGTTAAAATACAGTCAATCAGAGAAACAACGGGCAAATCATTGGTGCACAATGACCCGCGAAATGACCCATCAGGTTTGGTTGTGTTACAAACCAGTTGTAACACAACCAATAACACTAATACCAAACAAAGCAGTTGATTGCAATGAAACCAAACATGACTGGACAAGTCACGTTTTGTGTGTATTTACCTCGAATGTGTCATCAAATGGAATGAGACGAATTCACGACACAAGCGGTTCACAAAATGTTTTGTGTTAGGCTATAAAAGTGGCTTTTTATCAAACAAAAGACCATTCCTTGTGTAACAATGAGCATTGGGATTGCAAACAGAGGAAGATTTATTTTATTGCAGTTTGATTTTGTTACGCCTGTGCTGGTTGAAATAGTTATTTTTTTATGGGGCTCTATCCTCAGATAATCGCATCGTATTCTTTCGCAGTAAATCCTTTTTTTAAATCTGACCGCAGTTGGATTAGCAAGATTCTAGGCTTTCGAAACATGAGACACTTGTATTTTCATGAATGTTTAATATTACTATTTCTGTAGCGATCACCGTATGTTGTCGAATTTCATCGCGCTACCGGGTTCCGTGCGCAGACGTTAACATTACAATAGATAATTCAACTGATAAATGGCCCCGAGGTAGGCCAACCAATCAGAATTTGGGTTTAATACTTTTTATGGAAAAGTTTGATCTTACTGATATATGGAGAGAGAGAGCGGTTTCCGGCCGACAGATCATTCACTTGGAGTAACAAAACAGGTTCCAGACAATCCAGAATAGATTTTTGGCTTATATCCAAATGTATTGATAGTGAGTGTGTTACTACAAATATTTGTACTACTCCCCTCACAGACCATAGGGCTATTTACATTGATATCAAAATATTTACCCCTGATACTAACCTTGGTAGAGCATCCTACTGGAAGCTAAATAGCTCATTATTAAATAATGATATAGTTACATTTGAGGTTAAAGATCTGCTCTCACACTTTTGGGAAAGGGCTTGTGAAGAAAAATCTTATTGCAAGAACTGGGAGCTCTTTAAATTTGAGGTGTCCAAATACCTTAGAAAATATGGTAGTAATCTTGCTAAGACCAGAAGAGCTGAGGAGGAGAAGGTGATAACCTCTAACTCATTATAAGGGAAGTTAATAACACTAATACCTAATCCTAAAAAAGAAGTGCTGCTCATTGATAACTGGCATCCAATTTGTCTTCTTAATTAGCCTTACTACTTGCAAAAAGAATTAAAGAAGTCCTGGATGCAATCATTGATGAAACACAGTCTGGCGTCATGAGGAACAGACATATTTCTAACAATGTCAGACTAGTATTAGACATACTTGACTGCTCAGACCTAATAACTGAGGATAGCTTCATATTATTTTTTAAAAGATTTTTATAAAGCATTTGACACAGTAGAGCATTGGTTTCTCTTCCACTCCCTTGAGACTTGGTGTTGGGGAATTTTTCTGTAAGGCTATTAAGACTCTCTATGCAAATGGTAACAGCTCTATCAAATTGAAATATGGCATCTCACCCAGATTTGAGTTAACTTGTTATGGCTGCAATCCCACTAAGTGTCATCAACAACCACGGAATAGCATAGCGCTACATTCAATAAATATTACTATAAATATTTATATTCATGAAATCACAAGTGCAATATAGGAAAACACAGCTTAGCCTTTTGTTAATCCACCTGTCGGGTCAGATTTTGAAATTATGCTTTACAGCGAAAGCAATCCAAGCGTTTGTAAATGTATCGATCGCACGACAAAACCTTATGTACACTTAGCATTAAGTAGCTTGGTCACAAATCAGAAAAGCAATCAAATTAATCGTTTACCTTTGATCTTCAGATGTTTTCACTCAATAGACTCACAGTTACACAAATGTTCCTTTTGTTCCATAAAGATTTTTTATATCCAAAATACCTCCGTTTGTTTGGCGCGTTATGTTCAGAAATCCACAGGAAAGAGCGGTCACGACAACGCAGACAAATTCCAAACAGTTTCCATAATGTCCACAGAAACATGTCAAATGTTTTTTATAATCAATCCTCAGGTTGTTTTTAAAATATATAATTGATAATATGTCAACTGCAAATGTCTTTCACAGTAGGAGAGGGAAAAGCAATACGTATCCAAACTGTTGCGCGAGCAAAACTCATGTGACCACTTGACGTGATGTTATCTTTCTGGCTCATTTTTCAAAATAAAAGCCTGAAACTATGTCTGAAGACTGACACCTTGAGGAAGCGATAGGAAAAGGAATCTGGTTCATATCCCTTTAAATCCAGCAATGGGAGGCTATGGAACATGGAGTTTTCAAAACAGAAGCCACTTCCTGCTTTGATTTTCCTCCGGGTTTCGCCTGCAATATCAGTTCTGTTATACCCACAGACAATATTTTGACAGTTTTGGAAACTTTAGTGTTTTCTATCCAATACTAATAATAATATGCATATATTAGCAACTGAGACTGAGGAGCTGGCTGTACAATGGGCACCTTTTCATCCAAGCTAGTCAATACTGCCCCTGCAGCCATAAAAGGTTAGGACAACCTTGCCTAATTCCTCTCTATCTCGCCGTACCGGTTTTTATTAATCACCAAACTTCTTGCAAATTCTTTAAATAATAGTCCTGTACAAGCTATTTCCATAGCTGGTAAAGAAATTATTATAAGCCAGCTGGCTGATACTACACTTTTTCTGATAACCAAATTCCCATATCGATCAATGTGATACAATCATTTTCCAAAGCGTCTGGTCTATATCTTAACATTAATAAATGTGAACTCATAGCTGTCAAAGATTGTGACACCTTCATATTATGGTATTCCAGTAAAAGAAGAACTTACATATTCAGGCATAACCATTACAAAGGATCAGAAGTCTAGAGGCTTACTAAATTTTAACCCTCTTATTAAAAAAAAAAAAAAACAGAAGAAGCTAAATCAATGGCTACAGAAGGACTTATCTTTAAAGGGTAGAGTCCTAATAACCAAGGCCGACGGTATCTCTAGACTAGCATATGGTGCTCTTATCTTTATATCTTGACAGTAAAATAAGCAAGGAGATAGACCAGATGCTTTTCAACTTTCTGTGGAGAAACCGTACCCATTACATGAGGAAAACTGTTGTAATGAACACTTATGAGAATGGTGGACTGAATTTTATGGACTTTACTACTTTAAATAATACTTTTAAGACCAATTGGATAAAACAATTCCTAAGAAGACTCACTTCTATCTGGAATTTTATTCCTCATCATGTCTTCTCTACTTTTGGTGGCCTTAATTTCATGTTTTGCAATTATAATATTGACAAAGTTCCAGTGCAACTTTCTACTTTTCATCAGCAGGTTTTCTTGTCATGGTCCTAAATTTATAAACACAATTTTTCTCCACACAGATATTATATATGGAATAATCTGAATATATATATTGTATAAAAATACAGTTTTTAGAATATTGGTTCCGAAATAATATCCTATTGGTGAGCCAACTGGTAAATGCAGGGGGTCTTTTACTCAGTTATAAAGAATTCTTATCACTTTACAAGGTCCCTGTAACACCTAAAGATTTTGCAATTGTTTTAGATGCCATTCCCTCTGGTGTTGCTATGTTATTCAGGAACGTGTCATGACCTGACCCTCAGAGCCTACCTTCTATTGACTGTTGATTCATCAGAAGGAAAGATTTGTTTCTCTTTTGGTCCATTCAACAACAGAGCGATACAAACCTTGTTTCAGCAGGATGTTGTATCTATACCTTATGTCATGCCTTATTGGAATGGATTTATTGATTATATCTGTTGGAAACAAGTTTGGATGTTGCCACACACATACCTACTTGTTAACAAAATTAAGGAAGTTTCCTTTAAAATTATTCATAAATATTATCCTGCCAACCACTATATGAAGAAGTTTAAGGAAAACAAACTCAAATTGCTCCTTTTGTAATGACCACCCAGAAACAGTGTTGCATCTTTTTTGGCATTGTATGCATGTAAGAAAACTGGCAAGACATCAGTCGGTTTATAATTGAACACATTAATGAAGATTTTACACTTGTGGAGAGATGTACTGTTTGGATTCTTTACATACAATAGAATTAAGCTGAAACATTTGTATTAATTAATTTAATTATTCTTTGGGACAAATTTCATATACACAAATGTACATTTACAAACAGAACCACATTTTTGTACCCTACAAAAATAAATTTCACCCTGGAGGACTTTGATGGCTTAATATAACCAGTGGAAGGCAGGGTTGGGGAATGATATTCTGACAGCGTGAATGTGAAGCCTGTAACCTATATTACTATATCCTATTGGTAAGCTAGCTGCTTCTCCTTGGCTCTTTGACTTTGGTAGCGAAGTCAATCAGTATGTCGATTTCTCTACTTTATCTGCTGGCATTTTTTGTGTTCTGTGGGTTCCTGCCTAGTTTTTTCCAAATATATTAATAACTAATCCTGTCTGTGGTTGTTCTCTAGCTAGGCTAGGTGGCTAGCTAGGCTGGCTGGGTGGCTAGGCTGAGCGGCTGGCCAGGCTAGGCTTGCTGGCTAACTGGTTAGATGGTGTTTATGTATTTTCAAAAATTTAGTTTAGTTTAATGTAGCTGTAAGCTAGGTGTTGATAGCAACTGGCTTACTCATGCAGGTTGGTAGGGCTAACCTAATGCAGGCTAGTAGGGCTAAAATTAGCAGGCTTTGGTAGCTAACTTGGCCGTCAATCGGTAAGTCTCTGCTCTCTACGTCATTTAGGTGTAGGGGGGCATTCTGATCCTTTTGATGAGAACTTTTGGCTACTTTTTCATACTGTTGTCAAAATTATATTTTCTGTGTGTAGGATGAAGAGGTACAACAGCTATACGACCAGTCACTCTACTCTGATGATATCCCCACCTCTACAAAGCGCCCTCTTGTACAAGGGCGTGGGAGGAAAAGGGTGGCAGCCCCAGACTATGAAGAAAGAGAAGGTACCTGTTAATTTTGGTGAATACAATTGCTCTATTGACATTTATTTCAAAATGCCAACTCAATACTGACTGAATCATTCTGTATACATTTCTAGATCTGGACTTCAAGACCCCCGTTAATGTGCGCCATCACCGGGTGTTGTCGGAGCTAAACCCCTCCTTTCCCCTCAATTCCACTGTGCGAAATATCTACTCCCCCGTTGTCCGTTTCCTCACTCCTACCAAGGAAAGTAAGTATAGGCTCAAAATTGCATACTTCCACACAAGCGGTACCGGAGCGCCAAGTCGAGGACCAAAAGTGTTTTTATACTGCTGCTACTAGCTGTTTATTATCTATGCATAGTCACTACCCTCGCACATTGACTCTGTACAAGTACCCCCTGTATATAGCCTCGTTGTTATGTAATTTTCTTGTTACTTTTGGATAATAATATAAAAAAAACACTAGTAAATATTTTCTTAACTCGATTTCTTGAACTGCATTGTTGGTTAAGGGCTTGTTAGTAAGCATTTTACGGTAAAGTACACCTGTTGTATTCAGTGCATGTGACAAAATTAGATTTGATTTATTAGGTAAGCATACGAGTGTGTGTTAGCTTTTGTATGCAGGTGGGATAGTCTGCCTGAAAGACCAGAGGCTAGTACATGGGTGTGCAGTTTTTCACAGCGTTCGGATAGAAATGTTTTGTGTAAAGCAGAACATACTTTTTTTGTCTTGGAGAATAGGCCATCATGATTTGGCACTTTCCTGGGTCCATTGGGTAGCCCTTTTTGTTTACAGAGAAACTGTCATTTGTCAGTTTCAAATTAACAAACTACTGTATAGGCTAGCAAGGACTTGCATTGTTTATCAAACATGCATGTCATTCTGTGATTCTTGAGGCAAGAGTGGATGAGGTCAGCACAGTAACATCTTAATTGGTCTAGTCATATACCAGGGTGAATGAGTCCTATTCATTTTAATCAAGGCAGTTTTTTCCTATTCAGATGTGAGAACCCCCAGCAGTGGTGATGTGATGAGCCCAGAGCAATGTGTGTTTGGCTATGGTTCCATTAGCCTTCTCGCTGGAGATGAGGACTGCAATGACACTTTCAGCCCGTGAGTTATGCCATTTTTATATTGTGTTCTTGGTGCTGTGGAATACAATTATAGGGCTGCACTCTAGGGATGCACAATATATCGGTGAGCATATCGGAATCGGCTGATATTAGCTTAAAAATTACAAAAACCGATGTCAAAGCTGATGTGAATAACATAGGTAGATGACATAATGACGCCATGAAGAATACAGCGCTACACAGAACAAAAGCAGAAAAATACTAAGTGCACACTTCCAACAACTTAATAAGTTCAGGTTGAGCAGTCATTTGAAAGAGTAAGAACATTTCAGCGAGACAACTCAGGAAAAATCCATTAACGTCAAAATAATGGAATTCATTATGCTACTTGCTATGGGCGTCACGACTGACATTTTGACCAGTGATGTCAGCCCCATGAGCATGCTGAGTCTGACAGCACAGTGGGTCGACGAGGATTACGTACTGAGGCAAGCCATATTCCATGCTCAAGAATGTGCTAGTTCTCTTACTGCTGCCGCCATTTCAATGGCATTTGAGAACATGTTTGAAACTTGGAAACATGAACACACTCCTATCACCAATCGCACTGACTTGAGAAATAAGCTAATTAACTGTGTCTGCAGCAGACGTGATACCCTCTGTCATGGCATTGAAACGCCTGCTCAACAAAACTGCCGACACAGACCGTGGGGTTAAAACTTACAAAAGTACTGAAGGCTGTGAACAAGCGATTCGGTGGTATTCTCTCTGAGCCTTTTTACTGTGTTGCCACCATGCTCGATGCTAAGTACAAGGACCGCTACGTTGACGCAGACAAGAAGCAGAGTTTACGTGAAATGTTACATACACAACTGGACAAGATGGAAATGGACACAGTGACAGTGCGCACCGAGGAAGAGAGGCCATAGACAGACAGCTGAAACTTCACTGCTTGACATGTATGATGAAATCCTGGTTGAGAATGAAACGACTGAACAAATGAACAATGAAACAGCAAGTAAGTGAAAGAAATAGGTTTTGATTGTTTTACTGGTAATTGGGGACATTTAGTAAATGGCAATAAAATAACTTTTTGGTGTGTGTGACCTTTTATTTTAACTAGGCAAGACAGTTAAGAACAAATTCTTATTTACAATGACTGCCTTCCCGGGCCAAACCTGGACGACGCTGGGCCAATTGTGCGCCGCCCTATGGGACTCCCAATCACGGCCGGATGTGATGGCCTGGATTCGAACCAGGGACTGTAGTGACGCCTCTTGCACTGAGATGCAGTGCCTTAGACCACTGCGTCCATGTGTGTGTTAACTATTTAACTTTACTCGAGTGCTTAAAAGGCCGCTAAAATTTAAAATATCGGTTATCTGTATCAGAAAAAAATATTGGTGCATCCCTTCTGCACGTCATAACATATTATTAAAACCAAGTCTACTTATTGAGTTGAATCACCTATGGGGTTATATTAAAATGCAGGATCAAAGAGTTACCAACAAACCACCAAAATGGTATCAAATAACTTACAAGTTAGCTGGCCAGCCTGATCGACTTAATAGTTCCTGCTTTGTGATGCACCTCTGAAATAATCCACTGCCCAGAATCGCTTTCCCATTGTCCGTGGTTCTGGAGGACTCACTCCCTTGTCCTGAAAGTAATTTGAATCTGTTGCGTTGTTGTCTTCAGCTTCTCTTTCATGAAGAACATTCCATCCAAGTGCCAGCAATCCAAACCCTGCATAAGAGACATTCCACCTAAGACGAGGAGTACTCCCCAAGCTACGCTAGTTTTAGATCTGGTGAGTGTTGGGTTTAACGTTGAGTTCAGTGACTAAACAAAGCATTTACCTGATTTTATATGAATATTTATTTTATGTGTTAAATCAAACACTGTGGTACCAATTGTTTGGAATTATTTCTGTGTTCTAGGATGAAACACTCATGTACAGCTCTCTGAATGTGATTGAGGATGCAGAGTATACCTTCCGCACATGTTTCCAGGACAATCCGTACAAGGTGAGTGCATCAACCAGTTCCTTCTAGACTTGTAATGACTGGTGTTGAGGTTATTTAAAAAAAAAAAACAATAAAAAAAAAAAATAGAATGAATGCCTGTTTTATAATGACATTAACAGAGAAGATTGTAATATCTTCTCTTAACTCAATAGGTCTACGTGATTCTACGACCACATGTGAAAGAATTTCTGGAAGCCATGACAAAACATTTTGAGGTATGCTCCTAGGCTTGATTGCTAAGTTCTTATGTGTGCTATATATATAAAGTATTCAGACCCATTGACTTTTTCCCCATTTTGTTAGGTTTAGAATTTTTTTTGCAAATGTTTTAAAAAACATACCTTATGTAAATAAGTATTCAAAACATTTGGTGTGAGATTTGAAATGGACCTCCGGTGCATCCTGTTTCCATTGATCATCCTTAAGATGTAAATACAATGTGATTGGAGTCCACCTGTGGTAAATTCAATTGATTGGAAATGCTTTGGAAAGGCACACACCTGTCTATAAAGTCCCACAGTTGACAGTGCATGTCAGAGCAAAAACCAAGCCATGCGGTCAAAGGAATTGTCAGTAGAGCTCTGAGACAAGATGACATTTTGCAGCATTTTAAGGTCACAGTTGCCTCCATTATTAAATGAAAATAGGTTTTGGTAGTTCCAACTCAATCGGGGGGGAAGGACCTTTGTCAGGGAGGTGACCAAGAACCCGATGTTCACTCTAACAGAGCTCAAGAGTTCCTCTGTGGAGATGGGAGAACCTTCCAGAAGGACAACCAATCAGGCCATTATGGTAGAGTGGCCAGATGGAAGCCACTCCTCAGTAAATGGCACATAACAGCCTGCTTGGACTTTGCCGAAAGGCACCTAAAGGATTCAGACCATGAGAAAAAAGATTCTCTGGTCTAATGAAACCAAGATTGAACTCTTTGGGCTGAATGCCAAGTGTCATGCCCGGAGGAAACCTTGCACCAGCCCTTTCGGTGAAGAATGGTGTTGGCAGCATCATGCTGTGGGGATGTTTTTCAGCAGCAGGGACTGGAAGACTAGTCAGGATCAAGGAAAAGCTGAACAGAGCAATGTACAGGGAGATCGTTGATGAGAACCTGCTACAGAGTGCTCAGGAAGTCATACTTGAGCAAAGGTTCACCTTCCAACAGGACAACGACCCTAAGCACACAGCCAGTAAAATGCAGCAGTGGCTTTGGGTAAATTCTCGGAATGTCCTCTGGAGAGACCTGAAAATAGCTGTGCAGCAATGCTCCCCATCCAACCTGACATAGCTTGAGAGGGTCTGCAGAAGAAAATGGGAGAAACTCCCCAAATACAGGTGTGCCAAGCTTGTAGTCATACCCAAGAAGACTCAAGACTGTAATCATTGCCAACGGTGCTTCAACAAAGTACTGAGTAAAGGGTCTGAGTACTTATGTAAATGTGATATCTGTTTTTATATATATATATATGTGTGTGTGTGTGTGTGTGTGTGTGTGTGTGTGTGTGTGTGTGTGTGTGTGTGTGTGTGTAGATTGATAAGGGGGGGAACAATATAATCAATTTTAGAATGTGGAGAAAGTCTAGGCGTCTGAATACTTTCTGAACACCATCGTGTTCGTGAGAGTCGTCTTTCCATAGAGGGGTCATAATAGTTTGTAGGCCAAACTGTTTGGACGCTACAGACGATTTTGTGAGGTGACCAATTATCGGGATGTCTCATGGTCTGGCAAACACCACTGTAGCTCTGTCACATTTCACCACAGATGTGTTGGATTGAGATGCATTCAATGTAACAAAAAAAAACATCTGGTTTAAACTGATGGATTTGTATAGGGATTTTTGTATTATGCTAATTGATTTTTGCAGGGGCATGGACCAACTCAAGGGGGTTAAGGACATTTTATTAAATATATCAAATGTGTTTGTTTTCAGATGTTTGTTTATACATCTGCGAAGAAAGAATATGCAGAGAAAATCCTGGACATCTTGGACCCAAAGAGAAGGCTTTTTCGGTATGAGAAGTTAACATTGTAACTTGTGTGGCTGTCTGTTATTTTAGCCATACTTGTTTTACTGTATTGCTTTAGAGATATTGCAGCTGCAGAGTTTTGTTTACCAGAGACAGGCTGACAATATCATCTGATTTTGAATGATTTGAGAACCATATTTCAGTTGATATTTGGATGTACTTGAAATGTGCATCTCTTCTTTTTTTTAATCTTTTTTTTTTTATAGACACCGTTTGTATCAACAGAACTGTACCTGTGTTCTGGGGCACTATGTCAAGGACTTGGGTGTACTTGAGAGGGACCTTGCTAAGACAGTGGTTTTGGACAACGCTCCACACACGTACCCCTACCATGTACATTTGCTGTGATGTTATTTACTTAATTATACAATTATTTGTTTTTTTGGGTGCAGAGTGGTTTTAATAAACTTAACTTCCTACTTTATTTCTGCAGCTGATGAATGTGCTTCCCATCAAAAGCTGGTCTGGAAATGACGATGACAAAGAACTTCAGAAGCTCATCCCGTGTCTTGTGAGACTGTCAGGAGCGGTAAGTTGACAATGATTTGGTATCCCACCTCACAGGGCATAAGTATTTTTATTTTGGGTATTGTCTTTTTAAAGAAATCTTTACATTTCCATAATTTGCTACCTATACTGAACAACAATATTAACCCAACATGTAAAGTGTTGGTTTCATGAAATAATACATTTTCCATATGCACAAAAAGCTTATTTCTCTCAAATGTTGTGCACAAGATTGTTTACATCCCTGTTAGTGAGCATTTCTCCTTTTGATAGGATAATACATCTACCGGACAGGTGTGGCATATCAAGAAGCTGATTAAACAGCATGATCATTACACAGGTGCACCTTGTGCTGGGGACAATAAAAGGTCACTCTAAAATGTGCAATTTTCTCACAACACAATGCCACAGATGTCTCAAGTTTTGAAGGAGTGTGCAATTGGCATGCTGACTGCATGAATGTCCACCAGAGCTGTTGCCATAGAATTGAATGTTCATTGCTCTACCATAAGCCGTCTCCAACGTATTTTGAGAGAATATGGTATTAAGTCCAACCGCAAACCACGTGTAACCAGGCCAGTCCCGGATCTCCATTTGGCTTCTTCAGCTGTGCGATTGTCTGAGACCAGCCACCTGGACCGTTGATGAAAATTAGGAATATTTCTGTCTGTTGTGGGGGAAAACTCATTCTGATTGATTGAGCCTATGCCCATCCATGGTTGCACCCCTGCCCAGTCATGTAAAATCCATAGATTAGGGCCTAATGAATATATTTCAATTGAATGATTTCTATGTATAAACTCAGTAGGATTGTTGAAATCGTTTCATGTTGCATTTATTTATGTTCAGTATACTTGTCAAACTGGATTTAATCCTAGAAGACCAAACAAACGTCACATGCTACAGAGCTCTAATTCGGGAAGTGGGTATACAATGGGATCCTTGTGAAAAACATGTTCCCTTGGTTGTAGAGAAAGCAGAGGAACAAACCTTGAGTCAATCTCTAAACACTTAGCCAGTCTTTTACAAAATTACCACAAGTCAAACTTGTCTTATGTTTGGAAATGTCATTCAAGACCACTTGTATTCCACAAGAAACATCACCAGCAATTGACCTACCAAAGAAATAGTTGATGTTTACTAATTTGAAATCACAATTTTTCTGTAGGATGATTTCCGGGAAGTACTGAAGAGGAGGACGGACCACTTTCACAGATTGCTCTCTGAGGATTGAGAAAAGGCTTCTGATCATCCTTATCCTGGAATGTGTTTAATTGTGAACATGAACTGGATCTTTGTGTACTATCCTAGCCCTTCTGTATTATCCCTGAATGACCAGTAGGTTACTGATGTAGTTTGTTAATTTCAAACATGTACAGTTGGGATACGTTTCCACACAATATCACTCTGCAGAGCAAAACATTCCTAATAGTAAAAAAAAAAAATGAAACCACTTGAAATAGCAACTTCAAATGTTTATACTTAATCATGCTAATTTATTGACAAAATAGCTTTTTAAAAGTGATCTACATATTGTCACTAAAATAATCAAGAGTATGTATCACCTCAACAAAAGCCAGAGCAGTTTCTGTAACTAACAAACCATTTAAACCATAATGGTATTTTTCAGGTTTTATTTGAGAAATGTCATGATTTAGTCTTCTGTTTGGATAATTCTGGGAATTTTTACGCGCATATCGTCTCCCTTTGAATGCCTTTTTTAGTAGGCCTACACTGCAGAAATGTCACGCATCTACTCCCAACCTATTACGTTCATGGTTAGCCTATTTGAATGTTTTTTTTGTACTAATCTGTGAAATGTATATTTATATGTAATTCTGACATTGTATTGACCTAGAAATATTAATTTTAAGAACTAACTTGTCAAACTTGAACATATCCCTCCTTTCAACGGACGGTCTTGCCAAAGCTACTGTGAAATTCTACTCCGTTCCCCCCCCCCACCCACATGCGGTTAGAACCCAAAGACGGCTATTGTTGGTTTCCCTATTCTCTTACCTTAAGTTTCAACATACTTCACAAATCGGTCGCTCAGGGGTTGGCACATGGTCACTTTTCTGTCGACACAAAGGTCTGGGTAGGTTCATTTCAGAATGTCTTGGAAACCTACATGCTTGCAAATAAAAATAAAGTTGAAATAACTGATTTGTTTTTAAATCTCTGGGTGGAGCGGTGTGCATTCCAGAATGTTTTTATTTGATTGATCACCTGCTGGTGACTTTCTATTAAGATTGAAGTAAGATTTGTTTTCGATCTGGACACAACAGAGCCCCCAAACCCCCTGGTGTATAGGCTACGCTTTTGATGTATTTGCTACATATGGTCTGTGTGACATGGTACGGAGAAAGTGTATGTGCGGCATCGCGATCCTATGACAGTCTATGGTGGGCGGTGGCTGAACCTTACAAAACAATTTTTCTTGAAATTTGAATGAGAAGTTCATTGTGCCGTAAGACAAAAGTCGGGGGAAAGGGAAAAAACCAAGTTGGATGGAAGGAATACATTTAAACAACAGTAATTCTGCATCCCTCGAAAGTATGTAACGTTTTTTCTTAGCATAATTTAATATAACAATACGTGTGGGCAGCACATTCGCTGTACATTCTGTTGTATGGATATTTGGACTGCTCTGTACTATTTATAAACTAAACATTGAGTAGTGGTCAATCAGACAAATGAGTCTTTTTATATTGCTCCTCTTGTAATTTGAAACTGGAGTATTAGATTTATGTACTATTGATCAATAGACAATTCACATGCAAATGAACGGCAAATGCACATTTCTTCTTACATACAAATTCTGTATGGGTTCAATTCGATGCCTGTTTACCAACTTTTCAAAATCTACACAACGGTTATTATAGTTTACGTAGTAAATCTGTATTTTGTTTGTTTAATGTACCATACTCGTGACTTGTTTGGTTTATTACATGTCTCAGATTCCAAATGTAATCCGCTGGGCTTATTTTCAAAAATTATCAATCTGGATTTTGCCTGTTTGTTAGGATTAAATGCATATACTGTAAATATAATGAATAGAACAGGAGTCTTCATTCAAGTCAGTGATGAGTTCGTTCTACTTATTATACACTGCTCAAAAAAATAAAGGGAACACTAAAATAACATCCTAGATCTGAATGAATGAAATATTCTTATTAAATACTTTTTTCTTTACATAGTTGAATGTGCTGACAACAAAATCACAAATTATCAATGGAAATCAAATTTATCAACCAATGGAGGTCTGGATTTGGAGTCACACTCTAAATGAAAGTGGAAAACCACACTACAGGCTGATCCAACTTTGATGTAATGTTCTTAAAACAAGTCAAAATGAGGCTCAGCAGTGTGTGTGTGGCCTCCACGTGCCTGTATGACCTCCTTACAACGCCTGGGCATGCTCCTGATGAGGTGGCGGATGGTCTCCTGAGGGATCTCCTCAGGAGTAAAGCATCCGCCAACTCCTGGACAGTCTGTGGTGGATGGAGTGAGACATGATGTCCCAGATGTGCTCAATTGGATTCAGGTCTGGGGAACGGGCAGGCCAGTCCATAGCATCAATGCCTTCCTCTTGCAGGAACTGCTGACACACTCCAGCCACATGAGGTCTAGCATTGTCTTGCATTAGGAGGAACCCAGGGCCAACCGCACCAGCATATGGTATCACAAGGGGTCTGAGGATCTCATCTCTGTACCTAATGGCAGTCATGCTACCTCTGGCGAGCACATGGAGGGCTGTGCGGCCCCCCAAAGAAATGCCACCCCACACCATGACCCACCGCCAAACCGGTCATGCTGGAGGATGTTGCAGGGCAGCAGAACGTTCTCCACGGCATCTCCAGACTGTCACGTCTGTCACATGTGCTCAGCGTGAACCTGCTTTCATCTGTGAAGAGCACAGGGCGCCAGTGGCAAATTTGCCAATCTTGGTGTTCTCTGGCAAATGCCAAACGTCCTGCACGGTGTTGGGCTGTAAGCACAACCCCCACCTGTGGACGTCGGGGGCTCATACCACCCTCATGGAGTCTGTTTCTGACCGTTTGAGCAGACACATGCACATTTGTGGCCTGCTGGAGGTAATTTTGCAGGGCTCTGGCAGTGCTCCTCCTGCTCCTCCTTGCACAAAGGTGGAGGTAGTGGTCCTGCTGCTGGGTTGTTGCCCTCCTACGGACTCCTCCACGTCTCCTGATGTACTGGCCTGTCTCCTGGTAGCGCCTCCATGCTCTGGACACTACACTGACAGACACAGCAAACCTTCTAACCACAGCTCACATTGATGTGTCATCCTGGATGAGCTGCACTACCTGAGCCACTTGTGTGGGTTGTATCCTCCGTCTCATGCCGCCATTAGAGTGAAAGCACCGCCAGCATTCAAAAGTGACCAAAACATCAGCCAGGAAGCATAGGAACTGAGAAGTGGTCTGTGGTCCCCACCTGCAGAACCCCTCCTTTATTGGGGGTGTCTTGCTAATTGCCTATAATTTCCACCTGTTGTCTATTCCATTTGCACAACAGCATGTGAAATTTATTGTCAATCAGTGTTGCTTCCTAAGTGGACAGTTTGATTTCACAGAAGTGTGATTGACTTGTGTTGTTACATTGTGTTGTTTAAGTGTTCCCTTAATTTTTTTTTAGCAGTGTATTTGTATGCTATCAATCCTAGCCAATAGGTCAAATACACATCATTTTGGAAAAATGGCCCAGATGTTCATAATGCAGACTGGCGCGAATGGAGCAGACCATTTGAACCTTTATTTAACTAAGAACAAATTCTTATTCACAATGATGGCCTACCAAAAAGCCTCCTGTGGGGTCAGAGCGTTGGGATTAAAAATAATAAAATGTCAAAAAATATAGGAAAAAAACACATCACGACCAGAGAGACAACACCACATAAAGAGAGACTTATAAAACAACAACATAGCAAGGCTGCAACACATGACAACACTACATGACAACATGGTAGCAGCACAAAACATGATACAAGCATTATTGGGCACAGACAACAACGCAAAGGGCAAGAAGGTAGAGACAATAATACATCACGCAAAGCAGACACAGCTGTCAGCAAGTGTCCATGATTGAGTATTTGAATGCAGAGATTGAGATAACTATCCAGTTTGAGTGTTTGTTGCAGCTCGTTCCAGTCGCTAGCTGCAGCGAACTGAACAGAAGAGCGACCCAGGGATGTGTGTGCTTTGGGGACCTTTAACAGAATGTGACTGGCAGAATAGAACACTCGGACTCCCGAGTGGCGCAGCGGTCTAAGGCACTGTATCTCAGTGCTAGAGGCGTCATTACAGATGCCCAGGTTTGAATCCAGGCTGTATCGTGATTGGGAGTCCCATAGGGCGGCACACAATTGGCCCAGCGTCGTCCGGGTTTGGCCAGTGTAGGCCGTCATTGTAAATAAGAATTTGCTCCTAACTGACTTGCCTAGTTAAATAAAGGTTATGTTTTTTTTTAAATGGGTGTTGTATGTGGAGAACGAGGGCTGTAGTAGATATCTCAGATAGGGGGGAGTGGAGCCTAAGAGGGTTTTCTAAATAAGCATCAACCAGTGGGTCTTGCGACGGGTATACAGAGATGACCAGTTTACAGAGGAGTATAGAGTGCAGTGATGTGTCCTATAAGGAGCATTGGTGGCAAATCTGATGGCCAAATGGTAAAGAACATCTAGCCGCTGGAGAGCACCCTTAACTGCCGATCTATAAATTACGTCGATAAATTACGTCTCCGTAATTTAGCATGGGTAGGATGGTCATCTAATCAGTTAGTTTGGCAGCTGATGTGATAGAGGAAACCAAGTCTAGATTTGACTTTAGCCTGCAGCTTTGATATGTGCTGAGAGAAGGACAGTGTGCCATCTAGCCATACTCTCAAGTACTTGATTGACTAGCTCAAGCTCTAAACCCTCAGAGGCAGTAATCACACCTGTGGGGAGAGGGGAATTCTTCTTACCAAACCACATTACCTTTGTTTTGGAGGTGTTCAGAACACGGTTAAGGGCAGAAAACCATGAGGAAAAGCAAGCAATATCAACATGACTGATATTACTTGTCAGGTTTTATTGTAGGGATTACATACTAAATGTGAAGTTGCCTATCTGCTGTTTGCTCTCTAGGCTGTACGACTCTGACAAGGCGTCAAGCCACCAAGCCAGAACATGGCAAGGAATCAATCGGTGACATCATCAATCAACTGCAGGACATTGATCTTGCCAGGCTGTCATTCTCCCGTTCCTCAACTTGGACACACAGATCTCCTTGGCACCAGTGTCGGACAGTCCTGAATCTTCAGTGGAGGAGCTCTACTCCACACTCTGTTACAGGTTCTCACCTCTCTCTGGAAGCCTTGCCAGCCAATCAACTTGTCCATAAGTGATAAACAAACTAGTTTTTAATTTGAGTGCAACTAATTAAACAGATTTAGTGTCATTCATTATTATTTATTCACAACATTGACATGGTGGCAGTTTTGTATAGAGCTTGATTCCTGCCACCAGCAACCCAGCAAGGGCTTCACGGCAGAGCAAAGACCACATGAGGAGGAAGAGGAAGTTCAGGATGGAACTATTCCACTCTGATTGTTACAGTGCACAATTTGGAAGACCCGGTGGAAAACTGCATCAGCACTCCAAAGTCAGCCTCTCTGAGAGACATTGCCAATGACACAGACACAAAGAGATTGAGTCCAGAATCCAACAATCTGGTGTCCACCATTGATGAAGGCCAACCGTTGCTCGGCTTGCCACCGGAGGGCCTAGAGTTGACTATGTGAGGCTGTCCCAGAGGTGGCAGGCATGGTACCGTTCTGCTGCTGCTGTAGATGCTGCCAGAGGCCACGTTCCTGTTGTGTGCTCAGTCCTGGTCTCCCTTCTGTTTGCTGCGGGGAGTCTCTATGCACTCTATTTCTACATTCCCATAGATGCCCCAGACTGCCCTGACATGGTCAGCTGCCTCACTTTCACACTTTGCTGCTGTTCTGTAGCTGCAGTACCCATCTTGTTGGGTATGTCTGAATCATTGTTTCATGTTAGACTGAAACAACTGTGCCTGTATACTGAGCTTTACAAACCTACTTATTTAGTTGGAGCAATCCATTTTAACAATATATGCCATTTTAGAAGTCTCTCCAAATACCTCATAATCTGTCTGTCAAAGGCTTAGTCTTTAATTGTCAACACTTTTAACCATACTGGATCACTGGCAATTTCCTCCCTCTCCTTATAAATAGCTTAAACTAAAATAGAAAAGATGACGGTAACTAGTTCTCCAGTCACCTGGGCTGTGTCCTAATAGTTTTCATTACTTTCCTAATTTCCACTGAAAGGACCTGACTGATGAAAACAACATGGTGAAAACTAATCCCTTCACCTATTGGCGGTCAAGCAGGAACGGAAGATATTATGAAAGACTGATGGGAAAGGATACTGAAGACACATAATGCCAGACAGAATTTAAACAGACCATTAGGTGTTTTGTGTTAGGTCTCTTAGTATTCGAATTTGAAAACCTAAGGCCTTTTTACACTGCATTACTCTCCCTCTAGCTATGCTGATTGGTGCGATGTGCCAGTTCTGCGCTGGGTCTTTGAATGCAGCTAAGGCTCTCCCCGGATGACCGGCCATTCAGCAGCTGTTTGTCTATGCATCTATGGAGCAGTTGTTTCTCTACATTCTCAATCTGTTGGTTCGGCTACATTCCTGCCTCAAAAGCAGCTTAGGGTGGTGCCCATTTTGACTGGAGTTTTCGTTGAAGGAAGGTGAGTTGTTTTAAAGCCATTGCTCATTGTTTGACATTGCAAAGCTGATCATGTTTTGAGTTTCTCCTCATTGTATTCCTGTAGGCTTGTCTACTACTGGCTGTGCCTCCATATTTGTAGCCCCTGGAGAGGCTTTGGATCAGGGCTTACCATTTTCCCGCTCCTTGCCATGGTGGCTTTCGATCTGTACTGTCTGTATGACATTAGCCTCCGACAGCTGCTCTTTGGGTCTGGGGACACACTCTGTAATCAGACCACCCCTTCATCCTGGCCTCTGGAGATGTCACAGAGCCCCAGTGGCAAATTCAGATAGGGTCATACCCACAGACATCTTGGAAACTCAGTGAGGAGAGCACTTTCCCTTTCAACTTCAAGTGAAAGCTTATCCCAGAAATAGCCCATTCTTGTAATATGTGTACAGTGAAGCTACACAGAATGCCTCTAACCTCTAAGCCTGTAAAGGCTTAAGTTGTATTTTCGCTCCTCATATACAGGACCTTCTTAGGTGGAATCATACATATTATCTGAAATGCAAGAGCCGTTCCTCCCTCTAGTTGTGGAGGAAGTTTTTAAGCCGTCTTAATGTGTAATTTTAAGCTATTCCGCTGCCTAGATTTAAAATGTTCTGTGACGTACTTTGAATTCAAATGTATAATTGCAAATGGATGGATATTCTACCAATTGATGTGCTCTCATAAAAACCACTGAATGCAACTTGGGTCTTAAAAATATATTTATTTTATCCATCCAAAAGTTTGTGAATGATACTGAAGTAACAATAAAAGCTATTTGTAAAATGTTTCTTCTGTTTCTGTTAGTCAACATGAAATTAGCCAATAATTAATTCTATGCTGACTGAAGTGAGTCATGTTTCTCTTGAAGTATTGGGAATGTTGGTGAATGTAGATGTACTCTCGCTGTTCTCAGCCTGGCTTTCTGTAATACTGAATACCACCATCTCCACATCCCTGGACTCATCATTGCTATGACTGGTGCTGATGTCCACCTGGTTCCTGGCAGCACCACCTGGTAGAAACGACCTGCTCACCATCCATGCAATCGCCCACATGACAAACAAAATCACCAGCGGCCCTCCGATCAGAATACCCAGAACCGCTGCCGTCCGATCCATGCCATTTGTTACTTTACCTTTGTGGTCCCAGGGGTAGACGGGGGGACTACAGGTACTGCGACGAGAATCCAAGGTGGAATATGGAGGGCAGTCGAGACAGTTTGTGTCCTGTTTGCCGAAACAAGTGAGGCAGTTGCGATGGCAGGGTAAGCACCTCTGATAGGAGCGGGTGCTGTTTCCATTTGATACATAGTAGTGAGGTGGACAGGACATCAGGCAGCTGTTCTCAAATACGTACAGTGGGTATATGCACTCTATAAACAGAGGATACTTGCTTGGTTAGTAACATTTCCTAGATGTCTTCCAGAATGTGAAATGACAGTGTGTGTGCAACTGTTTCATTGTAAACTAAATTCAGGGAATGAATAATTTAGCAGCCTGCCTTCACAGCCGCCATCAGAGTTCCTCACTGCACACTGCTGTACCACTGCCCTCTCCATGCGACGGCCTATCATGTGTTCAGCTGTCCCATGCAACTCCAGTTGAAATTTCAACAGGAATCCTTTGAACAAAGAAAAAAATAAACTAGTTGGTGGCTGAGTACATTGTAGAAAATGCTCATTATGCATAATGTATAGCGCACAAAGAAATAAATAGTAACTGTGGGAAACCAGGGAACAAAAACAAATAATTTTAATGTTATGACATGAATACATTAAGTAGTATATTTTGATGAGATGTGAAGGAGTGTGTTTGAACAATATGGACTATAACAGATGATGAAAGCCAGAGCCAAACAGAGCCAGCTGCTGTCACGTCAGCTGCAGCACCAAGTGCTTTTAATTTGTAATCCTAGTTAAGGATGACAATACATTTTTCTAGTTCACATTAGATGTATAATATTTCTTTCTGCCATTAACTAATTGAATTGAGATACCAGAGATGTGTTTTAAGAGACTCGCTGTGTTATTGAAGTTGACACCTTAAAGTCCAAAAACGTTGTTTTTCGTCAGTTTGAGAATGTCTGCTGAAATCCATGTACCTCTGTTGTTTGAATCTCCGTTGTTTTCTATCTGTAGAACCCAATATCCAGAGGGATCCTCATCCCAGCAGTGTGTACTCATGAAGGCCCAGTCTGAGAACCCTGCAGACGTTTTATCGTAGGGCCTGTGATGTAACATTGGATTGGAATATTTTAGTACATTAAAGACAAGATGGGTTACACTTGGACCTCTTGTTGCATATTGTAAACCCTGATACTTCACCATTATGCTGTATGTATAATATTTATTCTTCCTTATGACAGAGTATCTATAAATGGTTTCATACTTCTATTTATTGGTTTCAAGTTTGCTGTCCATTGACTTGGCTGTGTCTTACCTGGTTGTGAGTAAATTGGAGATTGTCTTCTTCGGGCTAATGAGGGTGATGGAGAGATCTCCACGTCTGCTATAGGTCAGTGTGAGACGTGCCTGAATGTGCTCCAGAGACCGAATCCAATTCCTGGTGCCATGACAAGCTGTCACATTCCACCTCAATGTTAGTTTCATGCGGAGTTCACTATCGGACAGACATAAAGTACAACAAATCTAACCAGCCAAGTTGGTATTATCATTTGGTTGAATGACAGTTCATGCTCAATCAAATCTGAAGATCGTATTTATGTGTACTGTAAACAGCTGGAGAACACACTGATAGGTAGCTGTATTCCTACTAACTATCCATAAGTGAGATAAGTGTAGAAGGGTGTTTTTCTTACAAGGATCTGGTAATGAGGTCAATGGTGCACTTCTTTTGAGGTTTGACTGTTTTCCATTTACTGGCCAAGTCCACCAGTCTGCCTGCATCCAGGAGCCCATATCCATAGTAATGGCTGACTATAATAAAGCAAATCAGATGCCAGTTCACTCTTTTTTACTCAATTTCATGCCCTACAGTCTAGCAAATCACATCTCAGTTTCCCTGAATGGTTAACTATCTAACAATAGAAGGTAGTGCTTTATGTCTCACCAGGTCTACCAACACCATTAGTCCGCCAATCATGCGTTCGAAGATCTGCCAGTCTTGATGCTCGCACCACGAGGTGTTGCACATCACGCCAGGTGAGTCTTGGGCTGTGGGAGAAGTTGGGATTTTATCCTCTTTCTCGATGACTCAAAGCCTTACAACAAATACGTTTATTGAGTTACAGGTGCACAGAGACAAAGGAGTGGTTACTTTGCCTCCAGAGCCAGTGCAATAATCCCAGCAGCCAGAGGGGCAGAGGCAGAGGTCCCAGTATGGTCAGAGGTGCAGGACTGATGCAGGTCAGTGGTGACCTAGAGGGGAAACAACATCCAGGTATTTTGTTGAGGCTCTGCTTACTGTTGCTGTAGGTGGTGAATGAGAGATAAATATTGACCTCTTTCAAGTTCCACACATCTTCAGCAACCTCTTGCATTCATGTGACTACTTTTTAAGCATGATTATTCTAAAGCTAAACTAGTCAAAGATTTATCAGAATGCTTTGTCATTCTAAATGCATATTTGCACAGTGCCTTCGGGAAGTATTCCTTAACTTTTTCCACATTTTGTTACGTTACAGCCTTATTCTAAAATTGGTTAAATAAAAATAATTCCTCAATCTACACACAATACCCCACAATGACAAAGTGAAAACAGGTTTTTAGACATTTTTGCAAATTTACATTTCAGTTTAAGTAGGAAGTTTACATACACTTAGGTTGGAGTAATTAAAACTTGTTTTTCAACCACTCCACATATTTCTTGTTAACAAACTATAGTTTTGGCAAGTCGGTTAGGACATCTGCTTTGTGCATGACACAAGTCATTTTTCCAACAATTGTTTACAGACAGATTATTTCACTTATAATTAATTCACTGTATCACAATTCCAGTGGGTCAGAACTTTACATATACTAAGTTGACTGTGCCTTTAAAACTTCTTAAGCCTATGGGTTCCCCTACAGGAACTACACCCACCCGTTCAGCTGAAACGGTGGCGCAGGGAATGCAAAAATATTCTTAGAAATATTTAACCTCCACACATTAACAAGTCCAATACCTCAAATGAAAGATAAACACCTTGTTCATCAACCCAGCGTGTCAGATTATTTAAATGTTTTACGGCGAAAACACAGCATATATTTATGTTAGACCACCACAAAAACAAATAAAAAACGTAGCCATTTTGTACAACAAAAGATAAAATGACAAAAGCAGGATTTTAAAAAAATCATTCACTAACCTCTTGAAAATCTTCATCAGATGACAGTCATATGACATGTTACACAGTACATTTATGTTTTGTTCGATAATATGCATTTTATATCCATAAATCTCGGTTTACATTGACGCCATGTTCAGAAAATTTTCCAAAATGTCCGGAGTAATTATAGAAAGCTACGCCAGATAACAGAAATACTCATCATAAACTTTGACTAAAGATACATGTTCTACATATAATTAAAAATATACACTGGTTCTTAATGCAACCGCTGTGTCACATTTTTTTTTTACGTTACGGAAAAAGCCTAACATTGCAATAATCTGAGACAGCGCTCAGACGTAACAATATTTCTCCGCTATGTTGGAGTCAACAGAAATACAAAATTACAACAAAAATATTCCCTTTCCTTTGATGATCTTCGATCAGAATGTAGTGCAAGGAGTCCTAGTTCAACAATAAATCATTTTGTTTCATAATGTTCAATTCTAGTGTCCATGTAGCAGCATTTGCTACCACTTTCAGCTCAAATGCCCAAAAAAACAACTTCTGGTCCAGCATCAAAACTTCCAAATTACATATTACAGGTCGACGAAACTGGTCAAACTAAGTGCAGAATCAATCTTCAGGATGTTATAATCATACAGATCGAATAGCATTCCAACCGGGCCATCCATGTTCATCTGGGGCTGATTGGAACAGCCGAATCACTCGAACGCATACGCGCCTTCAAGCACCTGAACCTTTTGCGACACTTTAGTACTTTCCTTCCCGTTAGGTCAAAGTTCACATTAGGTCAAAGTTCAAATGCTCCATTACACTTTCTACTGAATGAGGACATCTAGTGGAAGACATAGGAAGTGTTTCCAGATCCATAACTTGTTGGATCGTCAAAGTTGCCCCAACTTTCAGGATTTCAAAACTAGTTTGGAAGATTGCCTGCCCTGTGAGTTCTGTTATACTCACAGACATAATTCAAACGGTTTTAGAAACTTCAAAGTGTTTTCTATCCAATATTAATTATAATATGCATATATTAGCAATTTAGGACAGATTTTGATGCAGTTCACTATGGGCACGCAATTCATCCAAAGGGGAAATACTGCCCCCTATCTCTAACAGGTTTTAAACAGCTCGGAAAATTCCAGAAAATTATGTCATGGCTTTAGAAGCTTCTGATAGGCTAATTGACATCATTTGAGTCAATTGGAGGTGTACCTGTAGATGTATTTCAAGGCCTACCTTCGAACGCAGTGTCTCTGAGTCAAAATAAATCAGCCAAAATAAATCAGCCAAGACCTCAGAATTTTTTTTGTAGACCTCCACAAGTCTGGTTCATCCTTGGGAGCAATTTCCAAATGCCTGAAGGTACCACGTTTATCTGTACAAACAATAGTATGCAAGTATAAACGCCATGGGACCACACAGTTTGACCCAAGTTAAACAATATAAAGGCAATGCTACCAAATACTAATTGAGTGTATGTAAACTTCTGACCCACTGGGAATGTGATTAAAGAAATAATCTGAGGAAGGGTACAAAAAAAATTCTGCAGCATCGAAGGTCCCCAAGAACACAGTGCCCTCCATCATTCTTTAATGAAAGAAGTTTGGAACAACCAAGACTCTTCCTAGAGCTGGCCACCCAGCCAAACTGAGCAACAGGAGAGAAGGGCCTTCGTCAGGGAGGTGACCAAGAACCTGATGGTCATTCTGACAGAGCTCTAGAGTTCCTCTGTGGAGATGGGAGAACCTTCCAGAAGGACAACCTTCTCTGCAGCACTCCACCAATCAGGCCTTCATGGTAGAGTTGCCAGACGGTTCACCTTCCAACAGGACAACGACCCTAAACACACAGTCAAGACAACACAGGAGTGGCTTCAGGATAAGTCTCTGAATGTCCTTGAGTGGCCCAGCTAGAGCCCGGACCTAAACCTGATCGAACATCTCAGGAGAGACCTGAAAATAGCTGTGCAGCAACGCTCCCCATCCAACCTGACAGAGCGTGAGAGGATCTGCAGAGAAAAATGGGAGAAACTCCCCAAATACAGGTGTGCCAAGCTTGTAGCGTCATACCCAAGAAGACTTGATGCTGTAATCGCTGCCAAAGGTGCACAATCAACAGCCTGGTCAACCTGTATGCAAAGTAGCTCTTCGTGAGGCAAATGGTGGTCACACCAGATACTGACAGATTTTTTGATCCACACCCCTACCTTTTCAAGGTATCTCTGACCAACAGATGCAAAGCTGTATTCCCAGTCATGTGAAATCCATGCTCCCGAGTGACGCAGTGGTCTAAGGCACAGCATCACAGTGCTGGAGGTGTCACTACAGACCCTGGTTCGATTCCAGGCTGTATCACAACCGGACGTGATTGGGAGCCTGATAGGGCGCCGCACAATTGGCCCAGCGTCGTCCGGGTTTGGCTGGGGTAGGCAGTCATTGTAAATAATAATTTGTTCTTAACTGACTTGCCTAGTTTTTTTTTAACTACTTTTTTTAATGTACTCATTTCCTTATATGAACTGTAACTCAGTAAAATTTTGAAATTGTTGCATGTTGCATTTATATTTTTGTTCAGTGTATATATGAATGTTGAAAACAATAACATGGTATGAGTTGGGAAAAAGACACTTACAATTCTGTGGTGTTGAAAGCTTCCACCACTGTAGGTAGTTGTTAGAATGGCCGAGCAGGGTTCACTGTAGAAGGGCAGAGTTCCCTTCTCGGTGGTACTTCCAACAGACAACGTGTAAATGCTGTTGGTGTAGCCATCGCAGTTGCAGTTGTCAAAGCTGGCGCCCCCATTGCCTGAAGCCCAGACGTAAATGGAACCCAAGCCACCTCGGCCCTGTAAGGTATTGAAGTTGCTTTTTAATACTCATTGTATAATCTTACTGCAATAGTTACTTTGCCTCCAGAATCTTCAGCCAACGGATTGGTCCTACTGATGAAACAGGTAATATAGGATGACCAGTGCAAGTTGTATCATACATTGCTTATGCCTCTGATAAAGGCTTCTTTAGCTAATGTGTTTGGCCCCTCCAAATTCCTCCCCAAATCTTCAGGTCCCCAGCTTGCGCTGTAGATGTCAATGTGCTTCTGATTCAAGTTTAAGGACATGGCTTCTATCAGGTCAGTCACTTGTCCATCCAACATCCGAACTCCTGGACAGAACAGAGGAGAAGCCAGGGTGGAAATTAAAGCAGGATAATTACCGTATTGTTTTATATACTATTAACAGAGAGAATGATTTAATGTATAGTTAATACTTGCCTCCGATCTTGGCCTGATGTGCCACTCCAACCCCACACACCCCATTATTTGCCACCGCTGCCACCACCCCAGCACACCGTGTTCCATGCCTATGGAGTAGAGGACAAAAGGGGTTCATCAATGCAGAATGTCATCATATAGTGCAGATCATACATGTTATATGATGTAATGTCTTGTAGTAGTAAAATCTTAATAACATCACAGCCAAATTACCTCCTTGGTCTGGTCAGAGAGTATTGAGTCTCTGGGTTGGGGTCATTATCATTCATGTCATAGCTAGCCAGTGGATCCTACAGGTACAATGCAATGTTGTTGTTTTTTCTACTGAAGGATCATTTTCCATTTGTCTTCATGATTAACAAAATGCAATAATTTGCCCCTACAACAATAATCATCTCGATAGCTCACATAATTTTCAGCAAGGTCTGGGTGGCTTGTCTCTAGGCCATCGTCTAAGATGGACACCACTACCCCTTTGCCTGTGTAGCCTCGAGCCCAGGCGGCCACCACATTCTGATTAAAGGCCTCACTCTGGAAAAGCAGAAGCCTACAGTTACAATTCTTTTTTTCAAAACAGGTTTACCATATGTTTTCACTCAAGGCAGAAAACCCTCAAACAGCAAAATAAAAATCTAAAGAGCTTCTTATTATGGAAATAAACTTCAAACAAAAATGAAAGAATAATGTTGACATGTACCAGGTACCACTGCTGATTGAAAAATGGATCAGTGGGTACAGTGAAAGAGTGTCTTCTATTTCTACTCCTTCCAGATTGCTGTGCAAACCAAAGCACCTGAGAAACAGGTAGATCATTACACTCATCACAATAAGAGCAATACTGGGACTGGTTATCACAGACAATTTTAGAAAGTGTTTTACAGATCTATTGGCTTTTCACCTTAGGGTCCATTTTCAGTCGAAGATTATGCAAATAGTGTGCCTGCAATGATTGTTTTGCCACCCCTCGTTGCTCCATATGGTAATAGTTGCCATCTGGAAATATCTACAAATATAATATGCCAGAAGAAATGAGATCCTACTAGCAAGTCATATTATGCCAAAAGATCTACCTATAAAAAATACAAATCATTATATTGCATAAATAAACTGTGAACATTAACATAATTGTTTTACCTTTCCCAAGATATGGAAACCATGTTTCTTTGCAATCTTGTTGATTTGTTCAGGAGTGCCACTTAAATATAGAGCCCAACTGTTGGTGTAGATGACCTCTGCGTAAATTGTGCACACATACACCATACACAAAGAGCAACTAATGTACAGGTACCTCATGCTGGCTTCTTTTTTTAACTGTTCAGCTGATTTATTTTTGGTCTTAAGGAAATAACCCTTTCATTTTGATAACTCTCATGCCTCCAACATGACTAAGTGATTTTGACAAGTTGTATCACTAACGGTTGTTGTTTGACATTCGAACAGGCCTCCATGCGCATGATCAATAAATATTCCCGCCACAGATTGGCGCCCAATTATCGCATTATGAAGTCAGTTTTGCGTTGTAATGGGCTATGTTTTGGGTTGAGTAAACTGATCCTGGATCTGTTCTGATCTACTTTTTACCCCATGGATCCACTGGCTAATGTGACATTATTTTCTACACCTTTGTTTTTTACTCTGAGCAATTCACTTCGAAAGTTCAGACCAATCAATAGGCCTACGTTTTTACTAATATACAGACATTTTTGTAGTCCTGTCAATAAAAAAATATGGAAGAGAGCGCCCCAAATGGTTCTATCGTGTAAGCATAGTCACCGGAAGTCCTAGCTATTATATTTGTTTATGATGGCGGCGTTGGTGGGTGAGTGATGTTTTGGCTAAAACGTAAAGCGAGTTACTGGAACATATCTAACTAATTTGTCTCACAAATATTAGACTTTTGTATCGTTTCCAATTAATTTATTATATTGGTTGTTCGTGACATTTTTTTGTTATCACAACGGTTTGTATTCCCTGACCTTGCAAGCTAGTTAGCTGCTAGCACTCCAGAACCCCTGGCTTAATCAGAAACAACTATATGCTAGTAAGCAAATGCTGTTTGTTCGTGTAGTTAGCTAGCTATAAAGCTAGCACGCGTGAAGTTTCTCAGACATTGTGCATGGTTATTAACGTCTCAGTGGTAAATCTAGTAAAGACTAATACATGTCCCTGTTTTACATAAGAGCAATGGCTCATAGTGCTAGCTAAGTAATGTTAGTTAGGGACTTCCCCCGAGAGGCGCAGCGGTCTAAGGCACTGCGTCTCAGTGCTAGACGCGTCACTACAGACACCCAGGTTCAAATCCAGGCTGTATCACAACCGGCCGTGATTGGGAGTCCCATAAGGCGTCGCACAATTGGCCCAGCGTCGTCCGGGTTTGGCCGGTGTAGGCCGCCATTGTAAATAAGAATTTGTTCTTAACTGACTTGCCTAGTTAAATAAAACATTTGTAAAGCATGGATGGTAGCTACTGTCGCTATTAATATTTCTATCACAAATGTCAGTCAGCTTATTATATCACCCAAGAAAGCGCACTGCCTTTTCTATAGTCAATATTTCGATGTGTCCCGCAAGTAACCGTTACGTTATCTAAATACAACCTATAGATACATTTGTTGACATCTGTGCTTTTTTTGGGCTTTCCTGTGCAGTTCCTCGCCTCGCCGCATTTGGTACCTTTTCATCAAGGTAAGCATAACGTTAGGCAAATTACGCAGATAAGGTGATTTAAACTAAGACAGGCCTAGGATTTACTATAGTTAGTAACAGGTTCTTTCTGTTTTGAAATCACCTGTAACCTTATGAAATGTTTGCTCTATTTATTAAATCCTTAAAGTAGTGTCATTTGTGTATTGTTAATACCATTTAGTTTGTCTTGATGGTCAGTCTGTTGTATTGTAAGGTCCTATTACCTAATATTTTTCTACCACACAGATCTATTTCAGTATTTGCGATACAACCGTGCCTGTCGCTACACCACATTGCTAAAAGTGGCAATGCTACATGGTAAGGGAGGTCCTGTAAACGTCTCAATTTGTCAAAATATTTGTTTGAGTACTTCATATTACCTCCTTTTCTTCCAGTGTGGTTTCAGTCAGAGAGAAAAGCACAGCGGTGGCTGCTGCCAAGCCCGCTGCAGTAACAAGCAGCAAGGGAGAGTATGTTATCACTAAGCTGGATGATCTGGTGAATTGGGCACGCAGGGTAAGTCAATGTCACACCGCAAGTACTCTATGTTCTTCAGTGGCATATGGTCCATTTTGAATGTTTGTGTAAATTTTTCAAATAGAAAATCAAGAAGTGCACCCCTCCATCTAAAACTCCTTTGACATGTTCTATTATGTGGCTGACTGGCTGCCAGTCAAACAACTGTCAAAATTATGAAACTAACTATAGAGGGCAGCACCGTATGATCACAGGCATTCCTCTAATCCAGCCTTAAGCTTTTTTTTCTTTTTTTGGCACTCAGTCGGGTCTCAACTTACTGTTGAGTCAGAAAAGTAGAATACACAAGGTGCTATTTCTACTTTTGATTGTGCATGAGAAGTTTTTATTTTGTTAATCACTGACAGTCGGGCACATGCCCACGGGTCCTGACCCACATTTTACAAAATGGTGCTGACAGAGAGGGCTGCCTCGCTTCTAGTCCTTAGGAACTTTGCAGTATTTTTTATTTATTTGTTAGCCCAGAAAATCTTAGGTGTTATTACATACAACCGGGAAGAACTATTAGATATCAGAGTGGCGTGAACTTAACAGGAAAATGACTTTCCCGAAGCGGATCCTTTGTCCGAACTACCCAAGGCATTTGAGCTGATTCTAGGGGCTGACCCAAAACAACACCGCCAGAGAAGAGGTAGACGGAGCTCTCTTCTGGTCAGACTTCGCACCGACAGGAGTAAACATCTCTCCGGGAAGAAGGGTGGGGGTGTATGTTACATGATTAATGACTCATGGTGTAATTGTAACAACATACAGGAACTCAAGTCCTTTTGTTCACCTGACCTAGAATTCCTCACAATCAAATGCCGGCCATGTAATCTCCCAAGACAATTCTCCTCGTTTATTGTCACAGCTGTGTATACCCCCTCCAGCCGATACCACAATGGCCCTCCAAGAAACTTTCCAACAATTGTTTACAGACATATTATTTCACTTATTCACTGTATCACAATTCGTGGGTCAGAAGTTTACATACACTAGGCTGACTGTGCCTTTTAAAAAGCTTAGAAAATTCCATAAAATGATGTCATCGCTTTAGAAGCTTCTGATAGTCTAATTGGCATCATTTGAGTCAATTGGAGGAGTACCTGTGGATGTATTTCAAGGCTTACCTTCAAACTCAGTGCCTCTTTGCTTGACATCATGGGAAAGTCAACAGAAATCAGCCAAAACCCCAGATTTTTTTTTGTAGACCTCCACAAGTCTGGTTCATCCTTGGAAACCATTTCCAAACGCCTGATGGTACCACGTTCATCTGTACAAACAATAGTACGCAAGTATAAAAACCATGGGACCACAGAGCCGTTATATCGCTCAGGAAGGAGACGCATTCTGTCTCCTAGAGATGAACGTAATTTGGTGTGAAAAGTGCAAATCAATCCCAGAACAACAGCAAAGGACCTTGTGAAGATGCTGGAGGAAACCGGTACAAAAGTATCTATGTCGAAAGCAAAACGAGTCTTCTATCGACAACCTGAAAGGCCGCTCAGCAAGGAAGAAGCCACTGCTCCAAAACCGCCATAAAAAAGCCAGACTACAGTTTGCAACTGCGCATGGGGACAAAGATCGTACATTTTGGAGAACTGTCCTCTGGTCTGTTGAAACCAAAATAGAACTGTTTGGCCATAATGACCATTGTTATGTTTGGAGGAAAAACAGGGAGGTTTGCAAGCCGAAGATGACCATACCAACCGTGAAACACGGGGGTGTCAGCATCATGTTGTGGGGGTGCTTTGCTGCAGAAGGGACTGGCGCACTTCACAAAATGGATGGCATCATTAGGGAGGACAATTATGTGGATATATTAAAGCAACATCTCAAGACATCAGTCAGGAAGTTAAAGCTTGGTTGCAAATGTGTCTTTCAAATGGACAGTGACCCCAAGCGTACTTCAAAAAAAGTCAAGGTATTGGAGTGGCCATCTCAAAGTCCTGGCCTCAGTCCTATAGAAAATTTGTGGGCAGAACTGAAAAAACTTATGCATATGAATGGGCCAAAATTCACCCAACTTATTGTGGGAAGCTTGTGGAAGGCTACCCAAAACACATTTGACCCAAGTTAAACAATTTAAAGGCAATGCTACCAAATACTAATTGAGTGTATGTAAACTTCTGACTCACTGGGAATGTGATGAAAGAAATAAAAGCTGAAATGAATCATTCTCTCTCCTATTATTCTGACATCTCACATTCTTAAAATAAAATTTTACTAGGATTAAATGTCAGGAATTGTGAAACTGAGTTTAAATGTATTTGGCTAAGGTGTATGTAAACTTCCGACTTCAAATGTATATACTATATTTTATACCATCTATTGCATCTTGCCAATGTCGCTATGTCATTGCTCATTTGTATATTTATATGTATATATTCCTTTACTTAGATTTGTGTGTATTACGTGGTTGTGGAACTGTTTGGTTATTCTAACATGTAATCTATCAAATTAATTTATAAAGCCCTTTTTACATCAGCTGATGTCAAAGTGCTATACAGAAACCTAACCTAAAAACCCAAACCGCAAGCAATGCAGATGTAGAAGCATGGTGGCGGGGGGGGGGACTCTAGAAAGGCAGGAACCTAGGAACAAACCTAGAGGAACCAGGCGGTGGCCAGTCCTCTTCTGGCTGAGCGGGATGGAGATTATAACATTACATGGCCAAGATGTTCAAACGTTCATAGATGACCAGCAGGGTCAAATAATAATAATCACAGTGGTTGTAGAGGGTGCAACCGGTCAGCACCTCAGGAGTAAATGTCAGTTGGCTTTTCATAGCCGATCATTCAGATGTCGAGACAGCAGGTGCGGTAGAGGGAGTTGGAAAACAGCAGGTCAGGGTTCCATAGCCGCAGGCAGAACAGTTGAAACTGGAGCAGCAGGTGGACTGGGGACAGCAAGGAGTCATCAGGCCAGGTAGTCCTGAGGCATGGTCCTAGGGCTCAGGTCCTCCGAGAGAGAATCAGAGGTAGCATATTTAAATTCACACAGGACATTGAATAAGACAGGAGAAATACTCCAGATCTAACAAGACTGACCCTAGCCCCCCGACACAAACTATTTCAGCAAAATTACTGGAGGGTCTGGAGACACTCTGGCCCCGTCCAACTATACACCCGGACAGGGCCAACCAGGCAGGATAACCCCGCCCACTTTGCCAAAGCACAGCCCCCACATCACTGGAGGGATATCTTCAACCACCAACCCGGACACGAAGATCACGTCAGAGATTCAATCCACTCAAGTGACGCACCCCTCCTAGGGACGGCATGGAAGAGCACCAGTAAGCCAGTGACACAGACTCAGATATTGCTGCACTGTCGGAACTAGAAGCACAAGCATTTCGCTACACTTGCAATAACATCTGCTAACAATGTGTATGTGACCAATAAAATTGTATTTTTTTTGATTGATTTTGTTAGTCACTCTCACTCAGATATCACGTTAACATGACATAAGTCATGGCAAAATGTGTAGAATTGCAGGAAATTAGCTTTGAAACAACTTGTAATTTTTTTATTCTCTGCCATCAAGAGGGGGGGCCACTAAAATGTTTTGCCCAAGAGGTGGGGGCCAGCCATATCTCATTTTGCTTTTCACCAGAGATGAATAAGGGAAAGCATTGACTGACTCAGTGATCTTTGTTCAGATTGGACTGATAAATCTACAAAGCAATCTGTCTTTGTGTGTTTCTACGTTAGAGCTCCCTATGGCCCATGACGTTTGGACTGGCATGCTGTGCGGTGGAGATGATGCACATGGCGGCTCCTCGTTATGACATGGACCGGTTCGGAGTGGTGTTCAGAGCCAGCCCCAGACAGGCCGACGTCATGATTGTGGCAGGCACCCTGACCAACAAGATGGCACCCGCTTTGCGCAAGGTATTTGACTGAAGGACATGTTTCTTTGGAGAAAGGAGTTCTGTATTTGTTTTTATTGAGTGTATGAATTCACCATGATGTTCATTATTTCCTCTAGGTTTATGACCAGATGCCTGAGCCAAGATATGTCATTTCCATGGGAAGGTAAAGTATTGTCGTAATATGATTAGTTTTAAACAAACATTTTAGTGGTTATCTAGTTTGAAATGGATCTCATGATCGCCTGAACTTTTTCCATTTAATAACACCTGATTGTTTAACACAACCTCCCTAAAGTTATCTGCTTCTACTGATTTGTGATTTATTTCCCCACACCAAGATTTACCATTACACAGTGCTTTTACAGTGTTGGTTGACATATTCATCTTGCATTTCATATTTAACTGTTAGTTGAGCCACTTATCTTATTACTCTGTCCTTCAGCTGCGCCAATGGGGGTGGCTACTACCACTACTCTTACGCAGTGGTCAGAGGGTGTGACCGTATCGTACCAGTGGACATATACGTTCCAGGTATCTCATTGTTTTTTAAATTTTGAAACAAATAATATGTTTTGTCCCGGATATATGTACAGCAATGTGGAAAAGAAACAAATCACAACAATAGCTCTTTTGAAGATTTTATTTGCTTTTTATAGAAGACATTTGACTCAAATTGATTGTTTACTTGTCCTCTTGTAGGCTGCCCTCCCACAGCAGAGGCCCTTCTCTACGGGACGCTCCAGTTGCAGAAGAAAATAAAGAGAGAGAAGAAAATGAGGATTTGGTATCGCAAGTGAAATTCTCAGTCTGGCTGTTTGTAAATGTTGTATTTATGGGTGGTCTGGCCACCCAGTAAACCGGTAGGCAATATCCTCAGGAGTCACTCTGACTCTGGGTATTCTCTGGCTCCTCTTCTCTGTATAAACAATTAAATTCATTTCTTGTCGTTAGTTTAACTGTTGTTGTTCTTGGCCCTACACAGATTTTGATACTGGCAGGTATGACATTCATCAATTTCCAATTTTCTCTCAGCAATAGAATAATTTTAACTGAACATTTTAAACAATATTTCTATGGTCATCACTATTTAGATAGTCACATCAGGTCTTTTGCTTTCTTTTATGGTCTATTCTTACCCTTTTGTAAAGTGTTGGTGTACTTTATCTGAAGACTATTTGTACTTCAGTCAGTAGATGGTGCACTTGGTACACACAATAGTTCTACAGAGTTTAGATATTTTCTTCCTTTGTCTCTGGTTCAACCAAATAGTTCCTGTTTGAATACTCAATGTTTCCTTTCTTCCTTGAAGTAATCACTGATCTGACATTGAATTGGCGTAAGCAAGCTTTCCTTGGTATTGCTTTCACCAATTGTCATGTCAGATCAGTGTTTACTTCAAGGAAATGAGGTTGGATACAACCTCAAAGTATTGTCACAGGGTCCGTCTTTGGTTCTACTCAGCAACACCCAATCTCAAATTAACCCTGTATGCACATCTTAGACGATTGGTAGGTAGCAATAGGGATACAATTCCACCTAGCCTATCAGGAAGCAGGGTGGAGCTATTTAATATTTTATGGGAAAGTTGATAGGTCTAAACCATTTAACATGTTGGCACAAAAAAGCTCCCCTTGTGTGATTTGGCACGATAAATTACATCCAATCTACATAAAATGTTGAATTATTGCCCTCTTGTGCTTATTCTGCAAGAAATGCATGCTCCATAAATATAAGTTGATATTTGACAAATCACATTTTCAGTAACTCATCTCATTTACCAGGCTCAAGGATTTGTGACCCCATGGTAAATATTTATGGATTCAGTTGAATTCTTGTGAGATCTGAAGGTTGTCTAATATCCCGAGGACCTCTATTTAAAAAAACACTTCATGATTGGGGGTGTAAGCTACAAATAACACTTATCTATAACCAGGGCCAATAAGTGAGGCAATGTGCCACGACAACTTATCCATTAATGATTAACAACTTCTCTAGATGGAAAAAGTAACTCTCTTTACTTAAGGGACTTATTCTGAAGCTTGTTCCACCCAGCCCCTCGGGAAATAATTGTTTTCTTGTCAAAAGAGTGTGCAATTTTGATTTATATTCATTCAAATGGCAAATCGAAAGCTGTTTAAACAGGCAGCCCAATTCTGATCTTTTGCCCAATTATTTGGCAAAGGAACTGATCTGATTGGTCAAAATGCCAATAATTGCTTTTTGAGTTCTGTTCGATTATAAAAGAAATCTAGGTTTGTTGATTTTCGTAAATTTTTCTGAATGCTGTAAAAAATGGAACCTTTATTTAACTAGGCAAGTCGGTTAAGAACAAATTCTTATTTACAATGACGGCCAAATCCGGATGACGCTGGGCCAATTGTGTGCCGCCTTATGGGACTCCCAATCACGGCCAGATGTGATACAGCCTGGATTTGAACCAGGGACTGTAGTGACGCCTTTTGCACTGAGATGCAGTGCCTTAAACCGCTGCGACACTTGTAACACAGAATAAAACAATTAAGATAAGCAGTAATGGGCAGTCACTACCATCATAGGACTTATCATTTAACTATCCTTTAAAATATTTAACTTGTGTATATTACATTAGTTTTATTTGATTATTTCGTTCCAAGTCATCTCATCTCTGTAGAGCTGCTGTCTGACAAAATCACAATTTTAGTAGTTCAAAGTAAACAAGGCATACTTTTATGAGTGCTAATCACCAACTATCAATCACTTAGATCATGTATTTTCAGGGTGAGATACTGTGCCTTGAGCAGCAACTGTGTTCTCTCCGTGTCTGCTCAACACAGACCAGACAAGTAGGCATTCGGGCAACCGAAGCAACTCCGTGTTGGTCCCATGTTTCATGAGCTGAAATAAAAGATCCCAGAAATGTTCCATACGTACAAAAAGCTTCTCTTAAATAAATGTTGTGCACAAATTTGATGAGCTTTTCTCCTTTTCCAAAATAATCCATCCACCTGACAGGTGTGGAATATCAAGAAACTGATTAAACAGCATGATCATTACACCGGTGCGCCTTGTGCTCGGGACAATAAAAGGGACGCTTTAAAATGTGCAGTTTTGACACAATGCCACAGATGTCCCAAGTTTTGAGGGAACGTGCAATTGGCATGCTGACTGCAGGAATATCCAACAGCGCTGTTGGCAGATTTTTTTTTGTTAATTTCTCTACCAGTAACCGCCTTCAATGTTTTAGAGAATTTGGCAGTAAATCCAACTGGCCTCACAATCGCAGACCATGTTTAACCACACCAGTCCAGGACCTCCACATCTGGCTTCTTCACATGCGGGATCATCGGGGGGGAGGTATTGAGTATTTGTCCATAAGTAACCCCTTTTGTGGGAAAAAAAAAAAAAAGCTAAATACAACTCCCAGCTACATCACACTATTCAGGTTTGTTCTGATTTAGCTCTAGAGAAACTGCACATCGAGCTCACAGGAAAACCCCAAAACTAAATGCAATTCAAATGATCGGTCAATTAGTTGGTTAATCTCACAGCACTAATAATTGGACAAAAGATCAGAATTGGGCTACCTGTGTGGTATGTAAAATGCTTGTTTGACGTTGCAATACAGTTAAATGTAATGCATTCTGTGACAAATTGCAAGAGATGCACAATTGTTAAAGAGGTAATACCCAAACAAATTCATTTTGACAGAAGAAAATAGAGTTGATGTGATTTAAATTGGTTTATTGAAAGATGAACATCCCTGAGTGCTTGTGGATTTGACAGGAAACAAATGTAGCTTTTTAAAATACAGGCACTTGAGAAGGCATGACATTGCAGTGGCACCAAGCCATTTCACTCTTTCAGAATGGTGGGAGTAATCATCTTGCGGAAGGCATAGTATTTGCATTCGCTTGGGGGGACAATATCCATGGTTGTGGTGCTAATCATCTCCTTCTTGAAGCCAGCCTCAAGCAGTTGAGGCATCTGGGTCTCCTGAAAATCATTAACACAAAGATCTGGTCTGTATTGTGGACCTGCATCACACATTATGGGGCCATTTAACCCTTTACACTTGTGGAAATTGGCCAATGTGAATAGTGCCAAATTGAAATGTTTATCAGAAGAAACATAAAAAGCATATGCATGACCATGGTAGCAATTAAAAGAGAACACTGGCGATTATGGGGAAATGATCAGACACAACAGTTCACCTGACACGACTGAATCCAAACAAACTGTTGATTTTATATGCATTTGACATTTACTGTACTTTTTGCAGTGTTTGTCAACTAAATCTGAAAACACTCTGGATACAATCAGTAACATAAGAATATTCATGACATTTTTGGGGTAGCTGCAACATAACAAAAAAAAATCTTACAAGTGTTTGAGTGAGAGGTCTAACTGGTGTCTCCAAGTGGACACTTGTCCAAACTGCACAGTTCCTAAGTAATCAATGCACTTTTATGACTCATGGAAAGAGCCTTCAACGATAAGATGCTTGTTTGAGCTCTCCTAGTTTTGCCATTGAGGAACTGAAGCTAGATTACTTGTAGTTGTTTTGAACACAGCCCGGCGTCCCCAAAAATCACACAATTACTGTTTACACAATCCAGGAACGTTTCATTATAAATCGCAATCTGGGTCAGGTGAGCATCATTTGAAAGCTTATTCAATTGCCAACATGACTAGCGAAGTTATAAAATACGATCTTACAGTGTTAAGCTTTCACAGGGCACTTAAGACAAACAGAAAATACATTTGGTGCGCGCAGAATGGAGTCATGAGTGCATGTTCTCGGCACATTTTCTTCACAATACGACACCAGTTCATTCTGTTCAGGACAACCCAGGGTATGACACATCTTTAACTTTACATCAAACATATCGATCATAAATGTTTCTACTTTAAAATTACATGAGTTTTCAAACATGGAAATGTGAAGTGCACATTTGGACTTAATGTAGGTGTGTGGTTTGCTTGTATGACATCAAAGCGGTATTTATTATAGTCCTCAACGTCTCATCTTTCAGATCGTTCGATTTACAGCATTCCCCTCAGACAACAACAAATGTGGGCATCTTTTTTGTGTGTGGTACACGCACTTAGAACGGCTGTCAGTTGAATCCCATAAAGCGCTGTAAATTGAAGAGCCTGAACTCTGACGGTCATATATGGTACAGTAGGTTACTGTACAGCCACTAAGTTACAATTGAGGCACTTATCAGTGACCAAATCTGCAATTTTCAACCAGTATACAGGATGATAGGGTCTGTGAGTTTAAAGGGTTACGCAGTTGCAGTTCAGATACAATTTATCATTAACCTTTGTTTAGCCAAGAAAGGTAATTGAGGACAGATTTTCTAACAGTGCCAGGACCAAGTGCAATAAAAATGGAATTAGTAGATATACTATATACAGTAATTGGTTTAGTTTGTCTAAGTAATCACTTCACCCCACACAGGAGTGGAATCAATCGAGTTGTGAATTTGATTTTCATAGTTTTGAAATAAAACTATAGAACATTTGTGATCAAGTGTCGACTTTGAAGTACTGTAACAAAACAAAATGGTGGAAACGTGCAGCAGGAAAATGAGTTAGTACTGTAGCTACAGACATACCAAATAAGCAGAGTGCAACAGAGACATAGTCACTGTACATTAAACTAATGGGTTAATGGTTGAATGAACATCAAACCAAACAATATTGAGGGCCACACGTGAAATGACATGTAATACCACAGTAACTATCCGTGATATACCTGTAAGTACCATCTGGCAGAAGGGCAGAATGCGTGCAAAGAAATGAAATGTGTCGAGCCCGAGAAGGAACATGTGTAGCCTACCCATGCACCTCAGAGAGAGATTAGGTGTTGATCATTGACTGGCTGAAAGGCGGCTCACCTGGAACATGTTGTCGATGTTGTCATATTTGGTCTTGAGAAGTTCACCCCAGGAGGTCAGGTTACAGTAGGTGAGAACGCCACCTGGCTTTAGCAGCCTGTGGGCATGGCCCTATTGAGACACAATTCAACAATTGCACTATTAATGGAAACGTTAGCACGTCATTGTGGAACGATAGGCAATGTTTGTTTCAAGTGATAGGGATCAGATTCCATTAAGAAATATCTTATTCTATTTGGATTCATGTCTGTAAACGTCTGCCATATGTTTGCGTTGGATACAGCTATGATATCATATATGATACCAAACATTTGTGTGTTTTGTAGTCTTTATTACAGGGGGAAATCCCACTCCTCTGTTGGTTCCTGTGCTTTTGCTGATATGTTCATAATGTGCAGCCTTGGTCATCGAAGTGATACTTACCTTGATGAAGTCAAACTGGTGAGTGTGCCATGTGTCTTCAGACAGAGGGTATGTGTCGTACAGAATGCCTTTGATAGAAGAGGCATAATTACAATTACACATACATGCATATCTAAAGCAATTTACTCACTGAAGAATATAAAATATTCAATAATGGATATGCCAATAGAATGCATTTTGAAACTTACCATCAAAGTGGTTGTCAGGCAGGCCGCCCACTACCTCCTCCCACAGTCCTTTGAGGGGCACAATCTGTGAGTGGAGAAGAATTTAGGTTAATTTCATTCACTTTAAAAAGGAGGAAAAAGTCTGAATAGAACCTTATGTGAAGTTGAAGTTTTGTCTCACTTTATGTGGCTGAGCCTTGGCCCACTCCTGCAATCTTGTGAACACTCCATCATTGCACTCAATGATCCAGTGCTCCTCGATGGGGAAGGACTCGACTTTAGTTGCTGCGATGGCCATGCCAAACCCAATCTCCAGAACCCGTCCACCTGTGGGACAAAGCAGAACAAGCATCTCAATTTGTGTTTAAGTATCTACCTGTATTGAAGTGTTTTCAACTTTTCTACCTTTATCCCAGTGCTGTGGCACCTTTCACGAAAAGCAAAACTAATAATGCACAATTTTTGTTTGTTATTTAAGGGTTCTCAAATGAATGTTTGGGGGAAACGGCACGTGATAGATGGCCTGTGGCCACTTGAAGGAGTTCCACAGAGTAGTCTTTCAGTAATGTGTAAAAATAGATTAGAAAAATACCATTTTGTTTTGCCATCACCCTTTAGGCTACTACGCTGTTATAAACTGGCAAATTTCCACCAAAGATGTGTATTTTCCAACAGACATTGCCAAAGCAATATAAAGACAAACATACACTATTTACTAGAACTGGTCATATTGTATTTGGAACCGAACAACTGTTCTCATTGGACCACATTCCTCCATGCAGCAACATGGGCGCTATGGTGACGTGAGTGCACAAACAACTCTAAACTTTTACGCAACTAACGTAGCCTAATGTATATATATATATATTTAAAGTATCAGTGATAATCATGAAACTTCTTGAATGGTATGCGGTAATAAATTATTGACACTCCCCAGCAAGTGCGCATTTGGCACGGTTCAATTGGTAGAGTAACACCTGCTGCAACCACAAGCCATTATATCCAACTCCGCCATGCTTTTAAACATAACGTGCATTGAGAGGAACGTCGCATATAAACTGTGTCTGCTGATTGATTGTGATCGTCTGTATTGATTAACCTGCAGCGCTGAATGAATTGTAGCCATTGATTAGGTTATAGGCAAATAGGCTGTCCCTTACGGTCTATTTGTTTTACACATTTGTAAGGAAAATGAATTACAGTCAGGTAAAATGTTATTATGGAACTACATCACAGAGTACCAAAATCCACACCGTCTTGTCGTCCCTATGCGTTCATATGGCCCACTAGCTTGCACATTGTGTGTTGTACCTTTTGAGGAGGCTACAATTGCCAGCGAGTGCATGTACGGAGTCTCCCAACGTTCCATAACGGGCTTGCCCAAAATCTCGAGATGAGTGTCGGTCTCATTGTAACCAGCACCAGCGTCGTGCCAGCCAGCTTTGCAGTCTTCTCCCTTGGAAAATATGGGTTGTGCCGTAGTCATTTTGGTAGTTGGCTTTCTTTATTAGATGGTGGATGGACGGAGTTGCTGTCTCTACGTCGTGGCAGAGGAAGGACAGATTTTGTTGCGGTGGGGATTTATATGGGTCAGAAGTGCTGACTGTGCAAGACGTCAACGAGGCGTAGGCATAGACATTAGGCTTACTACTGTTGGTCAATAAGTGGCATTTCAAGGAGTAGCGGGGTCAATGAAGTCCTAAGTGTCGAAAGCTGAGAGAACATGATACACTGATTGTATTTTAATAATCATGGCATATTGTAGTCTGTTTTACAACATTGCAGTGTGCCCTATTAGTCTACTTTATAAAACGGGAGGCTTGAATCCTGGATGCTGATTGGTTGATAGCCATGAGTTATTCACGGTAATGTAAGGCAAAACGCCATGATGCCATAATTATATTTGAAGTTTCAATGTGCTTCCACTGTCCTGCAGCTGAACCAGGCATTCATAAACTTAATCTCCCCTGGAAAAAGCGCCTAGATATTAATTCCCCATGCTTCTTGCCTAGCATTTGGTTTAATACAGCTGGGGTTCAAGTGGCACTCCAGTCTATTTTTCACCTCATTTAACACCTGATTAACTCCACAAAGACACATCTCAATAGGTGGTCCAGGTAAGTCATGACATAGTACAAGTGGGAGGGGTTTCCTTTTAGTTTTTTATTGCTCCTCGAGCAAGGGAGGAGGCCGATGACATCACGACTTCCCATCAAACCAACTCCTTGAATGACCAACTCCTTGAAGTTTGTAGTTGTCTAAAAATCACTATTTTGCTCAGAACATATTTTATTACCCTTTAGTGTGTGTACTTTACTGTATTTATACTTAGGATATCACTTTCAAAAGGAAAATGTAAAAAATCCCAGACTTTTTTGTTGTTGCTCAGGTTAATATAAGCCTTGTGTGCCTATCCGACTCGTGCAACATTTTGCATTTTTTGTATTATTTTGCGATCTCCATCATGCCATGCGAACGTGGCAAGATTGACAGCTTCTCTGATCCAAGAAAATTCATTCATCAGGGTCATTATAAAGGCTATATCCAAAGAATTGGCAATAGAAATGAAGGTTAAAAAAAATGAAAATGTAAATAGTTTGCTGTCATTTCAGCTGCTTGATGTGAATGTGTGTTAGCTAGCTAGCAAAGGAGAAGTAACGTTAGCCTTGCATCATCATTGATGATGTTCTTTTCCCCCCCAGTCTGATTGAACGCCTTTTCTAATGAGTCCTGCGCAGCTCGTGGGCATTGTCGAGGGAAACATACATGTCCCTGAGAGGCTACTCTTTCAGTGATGGGGTCATAATATGTTGTAGCTTAAACGTTCAAACGATAGAGCCAGATCTGTAGGAAGAAAACAGATACCACTCTGTTTATTACAACTGCATCTAGCGGCTACCAGATGTTACTAACATAACAAGCGCAATTTTTGTTTTTGTTTGTTTCTCTTGCAACCCAATTTTCAAATCAGGCAACACAACATGTGGTCCCTCCCAACCCCTGGTTTGGGAAACGCTGCTCTAGGTCATGTGCTTATTAGGACAGCATATTTAGGCCATGTCCAGAAGAAACCGTAGGTGCTTAATGGTGCATCTGTAGAAGTTTGTGAGGATATCAGGGGCCAAGCCAAATTTATTCAGCCTACTAAGGTTGAAAAAAGGTTGAAGTTCTTATCCTCCTAGATCTATCTGCTGCTTTCGACACAGTGAACCATCAGATCCTCCTCTCCACCCTCTCAGGGCTGGACGTCTATCATTGCTATGAGGATGACAGTCAACTACTTTTCTCTTTCCTCACTTCTGACACCCAGGTGGTGACACCCATCTCTGTGTGCCTAGCAGATAGCTGAGCTTGGATGACTGCTCACCACCTCAAGCAGTTGAGGCTGCTTAAGGGGAGGATGGCTCATAAGAATTTCAAAATAAGAAAATAAGAATTTGTTCTTAACTGACTTGCCTAGTTTTTTTTATTTTTTATAATAATAATAATGTCAGGAATAGAGTGAATCACTCCATTCCAGCCATTACACTCCATTCCAGCCATTATAATGAGCCATCCCCCCCTCAGCAGCCTCCACTGACGTCAACCTCAACCTCAACAAGACGGAGTTGCCCTTCCTCCCCAGGAAGGCCTGCCTACTCCAAGACATCTCCATCACGGGTTGAAACTCCATGGTGTCCCCCTCCTAGAGTGCAAAGAACCTTGGCATAACCCTGGACAACACTCGGTCGTTCTCTGCAAACATCCAAGCAGTGACTCGCTCCTGCAGGTTCATGCTCTACAACATCCATAGAGTAGGACCCTACCTCACCTTGATGCCGCGCAGTTCCTATTCCAGGTACATGTCATCTCCCGTCTGGACTACTGCGACTCCCTGTTGGCTGGGCTTCCCGCTTGTGCCATTAAACCCCTGCAACTTATGCAGAACACTGCAGCCTGCTTGGTATTCAACCTTCCCAAGTCTTCCCATGTCATCCCGCTCCTCCACACACTCCACTGACTCCCAGTTGAAGCTCGCATCCACTACAAGACCATGGTACTTCCCTACGGAGCAGCAAGATGAACTGCCCTTCTCTACCTTCAGGCTATACTCAAACCCTACACCCCAACCAGAGCACTCCGTTCTGCCACCTCTGGTCTCTTGGCCCTTCCGCTCAGTGCAGGCCAAACTCTTCTCTGTCCTGGCACCCCAATGTTGGAACCAGCTTCCCCCTTAAACTAGGATCGCAGAGTCCCTTCCCTTCTTCAGAAAACATCTGAAACCCTACCTCCTCAAAGAGTATATTAAATAATCCCACAGCTCCCCCCTCGCGCCACCTCCTAACCCCCCCCCCCAATAGAAAATGATTAAAAATAGCCTTTTGTGAACTAACAATCACACTTGACTACTCCCCACCCTTAACAGCTCTGACTTTACTGATAGCTAATTTATTGCATAGTAATGTATTTACTATGACTGTGATATGTGGTTGTCCCACCTAGCTATCTTAAGATGAAAGCACTAACTGTAAGTAGCTCTGGATAAGAGCGTCTACTAAATGACTAAAATGTCAATGTAAAATGTTGCACCTTTTTCACCACACTGACTGTGTGGATGGACCATTTTAGGTTGTCAGTGATGTGCATACCGAGAAACTTGAAGCTTTTCACCCTCTCCACTGCGACCCCATCGATGTGGATGGGGGCGTGCTCCCTCTGCTGTCTCCTGAAGTCCATGACCAGCTCCTTTGTTTTGTTGAGGGAGAGGTTATTTTCCTGGCACCACTCCATCAGGGCCCTCACCTCTTCCCTGTAGGCTGTCTCATCGTTGTTGGTAATCAGACCTACCACTGTTATGTCGTCTCCAAATTTGATGATTTCGTTGGAGACTTGTGTGTGGCCACACGGTCATGGGTGAACAGGGAGTACAGGAGGGGGATGAGCACGCACCCTTGTGGGGCCCCCATGTTAAGAATCAGCGTAGCAGAGGTTTTGTTGCCCACCTTCACCACCTGGGGATGGTCAGGAAATCCAGGACCCAGTTGCACAGGGTGGGGTTGTTGTAGCAGAATCAGAATTAGTTAGGTAACATTGAAAAATAAGATATTTTATCAACTTTCATAAATATGCTTATGTGGGAAAAATCACTTGGGGCCCAGAGAGGGGAGAGGTCAGGATTGTCTTCATATGTGAGGGAATCTGTTAAACCATGTGAAGGGTTCCACAATGTCTGTACACCAGTCACTCCCTACTTTTCCCTTTGGGGGGAGGAGTATGGCAGTGTCTGGAACCATTGAATTTCCCCTCTGATGTCGAAACTTGTCTTTCATAGTATATGACCTAGAGGCTCACTCCTCTCAGGGAGCTTGTCCAGGGGTGGGTTGTATTTGAGATGGGAGTATATAGAATTGACAATTGATATATGCAATTGGATGAGGTAATTGTTTTGGGAATATGAAGTACCAAGAACGAGAAGTAGAACCTTATCTTAGAGAGCAAACTGAACAATGATTTATAGCTAATGCTGTCTGGCTATGGGATACTCCTCTCTCAAGTAAAAGTATTCCTTTGTGCAGTTTTCCTAAGACCTGTGGTTCATCATTGTGAATTGAGAGGGGTGGATCTTTGCTATAAAAGATCTCAGTTGCCATTATGTTGACACTCAGAATTCATTTATAGACACTGAATTGATCTGAGAATCAAAGGGTTATGGTGAAGCTCATATTATTAAAATATTAAGTTTAAAGTATAACTCTGACTTGTGTGTGGTTTGTAAACTCTCCTTTCACTTAGTAATACAGGAGATTACCACGACAGGGTTCAGACTCTGGGCCCCGAGCTTAGTGATGAGCTTGGAGGGCACTATGGTATTGAAGGCTGACCTGTAGTCGATGAACAGCGGTCTTACATACAGTTGAAGTTGGAAGTTTACATACACTTACGTTGGAGTCCTTAAAACTCTTTTTTCAACCACTCCACAATTTTTTTGTTAACAAACTATAGTTTTGGCAAGTTTGTTAGGACATCTACTTTGTGCATGACACAAGTAATTTTTCCAACAATTTTTTACAGACAGATTATTTCACTTATAATTCTCTGCATTGCAATTCCAGTGGGTCAGAAGTTTACATACACTAAGTTGACTGTGGCTTTAAACAGCTTGGAAAATTCCCGAAAAATATGTCATGGCTATAGATTCTGATGGGCTAATTGACATCAGAGTCAATTGGTGGTGTACCTGTGGATGTATTTCAAGGCCTACCTTCAAACTCAGTGCCTCTTTGCTTGATATCATGAGAAAATCAAAAGAAATCAGCCAAGACCCCATAATCTTTTTTTGTAGTACTCCACAAGTCTGGTTCATCCTTGGGAGCAATTTCCAAACGCCTGAAGGTACCACGTTCATCTGTACAAATAATAGTACGCAAGTATAAACACCATGGAACCACGCAGCCGACTTACCTCTCACCTAGAGATGAACGTACTTTGGTGTGAAAAGTTCAAATCAATCCCAGAACAAGAGCAAAGGACCTTGTGAAGATGCTGGAGGAAACCGGTACAAAAGTATCTACATCCACAGTAAAACCAGTCCTACATCGACATAACCTGAAAGTCCTCTCAGCAAGGACAAAGCCACTGCTCCAAAACCTCCATAAAAAAAAGCCATGGGGACAAAGATCGTACTTTTTTGGAGAAATGTCATCTGGTCTGATGAAACAAAATAGAACTGTTTGGTCATAATAATCATTGTTATGTTTGGAGGAAAAAGGGGGAAGCACGGGGGTGGCAGCATCATGCTGTGGGGGTGCTTTGCTGCAGGAGGGACTGGTGCACTTCACAAAATAGATGGCATCATGAGGCGGACAATTATGTGGATATATTGAAGCAACATCAGTCAGGAAGTTAAAGCTTGGTCGCAAATGGGTCTTCCAAATGGACAATGACCCCAAGCATACTTCCAAAGTTGTGGAAAAATGTCTTAAGGACAACAAAGTCAAGGTATTGGAGTCATCACAAAGCCCCGACTTCAATCCTATAGAAAATTTGTGGCCAGAACCGTGTGCGAGCAAGGCCTACAAACCTGACTCAGTTACACCAGCTCTGTCAGGAGGAATGGGCCAAAATTCACCCAACTTATTGTGGGATACTTGTGGAAGGCTACCCAAAACATTTGACCCAAGTTAAACAATTTAAAGGCAATGCTACCAAATACTATTTGAGTGTATTTTATTTATTTATTTTACCTTTATTTAACCAGGTAGGCAAGTTGAGAACAAGTTCTCATTTACAATTGCGACCTGGCCAAGATAAAGCAAAGCAGTTCGACAGATAAAACGACACAGAGTTACACATGGAGTAAAAACAAACATACAGTCAATAATGCAGTATAAACAAGTCTATATACAATGTGAGGTGAGAAGGGAGGTAAAGGCAAAAAAGGCCATGATGGCAAAGTAAATACAATATAGCAAGTAAAATACTGGAATGGTAGTTTTGCAATGGAAGAATGTGCAAAGTAGAAATAAAAAATAATGGGGTGCAAAGGAGCAAAATAAATAAATAAATTAAAATTAAATACAGTTGGGAAAGAGGTAGTTGTTTGGGCTAAATTATAGGTGGGCTATGTACAGGTGCAGTAATCTGTGAGCTGCTCTGACAGTTGGTGCTTAAAGCTAGTGAGGGAGATAAGTGTTTCCAGTTTCAGAGATTTTTGTAGTTCGTTCCAGTCATTGGCAGCAGAGAACTGGAAGGAGAGGCGGCCAAAGAAAGAATTGGTTTTGGGGGTGACTAGAGAGATATACCTGCTGGAGCGTGTGCTACAGGTGGGAGATGCTATGGTGACCAGCGAGCTGAGATAAGGGGGGACTTTACCTAGCAGGGTCTTGTAGATGACATGGAGCCAGTGGGTTTGGCGACGAGTATGAAGCGAGGGCCAGCCAACGAGAGCGTACAGGTCGCAATGGTGGGTAGTATATGGGGCTTTGGTGATAAAACGGATTGCACTGTGATAGACTGCATCCAATTTGTTGAGTAGGGTTTTGGAGGCTATTTTGTAAATGACATCGCCAAAGTCGAGGATTGGTAGGATGGTCAGTTTTACAAGGGTATGTTTGGCAGCATGAGTGAAGGATGCTTTGTTGCGAAATAGGAAGCCAATTCTAGATTTAACTTTGGATTGGAGATGTTTGATATGGGTCTGGAAGGAGAGTTTACAGTCTAACCAGACACCTAAGTATTTGTAGTTGTCCACGTATTCTAAGTCAGAGCCGTCCAGAGTAGTGATGTTGGACAGGCGGGTAGGTGCAGGTAGCGATCGGTTGAAGAGCATGCATTTAGTTTTACTTGTATTTAAGAGCAATTGGAGGCCACGGAAGGAGAGTTGTATGGCATTGAAGCTTGCCTGGAGGGTTGTTAACACAGTGTCCAAAGAAGGGCCGGAAGTATACAGAATGGTGTCGTCTGCGTAGAGGTGGATCAGGGACTCACCAGCAGCAAGAGCGACCTCATTGATGTATACAGAGAAGAGAGTCGGTCCAAGAATTGAACCCTGTGGCACCCCCATAGAGACTGCCAGAGGTCCGGACAGCAGACCCTCCGATTTGACACACTGAACTCTATCAGAGAAGTAGTTGGTGAACCAGGCGAGGCAATCATTTGAGAAACCAAGGCTGTCGAGTCTGCCGATGAGGATATGGTGATTGACAGAGTCGAAAGCCTTGGCCAGATCAATGAATACGGCTGCACAGTAATGTTTCTTATCGATGGCGGTTAAGATATCGTTTAGGACCTTGAGCGTGGCTGAGGTGCACCCATGACCAGCTCTGAAACCGGATTGCATAGCAGAGAAGGTATGGTGAGATTCGAAATGGTCGGTAATCTGTTTGTTGACTTGGCTTTCGAAGACCTTAGAAATGCACGGTAGGATAGATATAGGTCTGTAGCAGTTTGGGTCAAGAGTGTCCCCCCCTTTGAAGAGGGGGATGACCGCAGCTGCTTTCCAATCTTTGGGAATCTCAGACGACACGAAAGAGAGGTTGAACAGGCTAGTAATAGGGGTGGCAACAATTTCGGCAGATAATTTTAGGAAGAAAGGGTCCAGATTGTCTAGCCCGGCTGATTTGTAGGGGTCCAGATTTTGCAGCTCTTTCAGAACATCAGCTGAATGGATTTGGGAGAAGGAGAAATGGGGAAGGCTTGGGCGAGTTGCTGTTGGGGGTGCAGTGCTGTTGTCCGGGGTAGGAGTAGCCAGGTGGAAAGCATGGCCAGCCGTAGAAAAATGCTTATTGAAATTCTCAATTATGGTGGATTTATCAGTGGTGACAGTGTTTCCTATCTTCAGTGCAGTGGGCAGCTGGGAGGAGGTGTTCTTATTCTCCATGGACTTTACAGTGTCCCAGAACTTTTTTGAGTTAGTGTTGCAGGAAGCAAATTTCTGCTTGAAAAAGCTAGCCTTGGCTTTTCTAACTGCCTGTGTATAATGATTTCTAGCTTCCCTGAACAGCTGCATATCACGGGGGCTGTTCGATGCTAATGCAGAACGCCATAGGATGTTTTTGTGTTGGTTAAGGGCAGTTCTATCTTGTCTGAAAATGTTGTAGTTTGGAATTAAAATGTCTGAGTTTTTGGTGGTCTTCCTAAGCCAGGATTCAGACACAGCTAGAACATCCGGGTTGGCAGAGTGTGCTAAAGCAGTGAATAGAACAAACTTAGGGAGGAGGCTTCTAATGTTAACATGCATGAAACCCAGGCTATTACGGTTACAGAAGTCGTCAAAAGAGAGCGCCTGGGGAATAGGAGTGGAGCTAGGCACTGCAGGGCCTGGATTCACCTCTACATCGCCAGAGGAACATAGGAGGAGTAGAATAAGGGTACGGCTAAAAGCTATGAGAATTGGTCGTCTAGAACGTCTGGAACATAGAGTAAAAGGAGGTTTCTGGGGGCGATAAAATAGCATCAAGGTATAATGTACAGACAAATGTATGGTAGGATGTGAATACAGTGGAGGTAAACCTAGGTATTGAGTGATGAAGAGAGAGATATTGTCTCTAGAAACATCGTTGAAACCAGGAGATGTCATTGCATGTGTGGGTGGTGGAACTAATAGGTTGGATAAGGTATAGTGTGTAAGTAAACTTCTGACCCACTGGGAATGTAATGGGGGGGGGAAATGAAATAAATCATTCTCTCTACTATAATTCTGACATTTCACATTCTTAAAATAAAGTGGTGATCCTGACTGACCTAAGACAGGGAATTTTTACAAGGATCAAATGTCAGGAATTGTGAAAAACTGAGTTTAAATTTATTTGGCTAAGGTCTATGTAAATGTCCGACTTCAACTGTAGGTATTCATCTTGCCCAGATGGGATAGGGCAGTGTACAGTGCGATTTCGATTGCGTCATCCGTGGATATGTTGGGGCGGTATGCAAATTGTCGTGGATCTAGGGTGTCGGGTAAGGTGGAGATTATATGATTCTTAACTATGACCCTTAACTAGCCTGTCTGTACATTTAGTGCTGAGCGATTAACTGAAATGCCTGCTGTTTTTAATTGACGGACGTTTGTTAACTTATTTGAATTATATTTCGTTCGTTTTTTTTTCTGTGAGGTCAATGCACAGTTTCTGGAGCTATAAATCAGATCAAGCGATGTAATTACGGAGTTGTAGTTTCCAACAGGCCAATATTAGCGTAGAAAACTTGGTTCCTGACTACAATGGCCATAATCCATTACGTGTCTGCCTACTTGTCTGGTCTGTGTGGTGCGCTGAACTATAATGTGAACATTTGATGCAGACATGGAGACTGAGGGTGCGTTTGTAAATTCACTCTGGCTATCTACTATGATTTCAGGGCACTCTCGTTTTAGTGTGCCAGAGCGCAGAATAACTGATGCAGTTCAATTGTTGCCAGCAGCACAGTTACGGTCATTGACACTCTAGATGAAAACAGCCTAACCAACTCTGCTAGGGCTAGTAAATTGGCGAGAGTGAGGTGTACCCTCAATTGTGTCTGAAAGTAGCTAGCCAACTTTATTTAGCCAGTTAGTTTAGGTGCTTGACTGCCGTTGTGAGGTCAGAACGCTAGGATCGACCCTAATCCTCAGCCAGAGCGTTCAGTGTGCGCTCTGAATGCTCCAAGAGCAAAACGCTCTGAATTTATAACAGACTCTGACAACGCTCTGACATTACATATTGGAGGCAATTTATGAAAGCTGATTTTTCACGAGGTATCTCTACCTGAAAATATATGATCTAAGTGATTGATAGTTGTAATTCAGTCATAAAAAATATGCCTTATTTACTTTGAACAACTACTAAAATATTGATTTCGTCAAACCGCATAGGCAGCAGCTCTATAGAGATGAGATGATGACTTGGAATTAAATAATAAAGTCATCTTTATAAAACGAATATTTTATTAAAGTAAAGTAATGAGAATAAATTGTGGTAAGTGATAAGTAGTAATGTTCAGTCACTACCGTTAATTGTATTTTATTTTAAATGTATACATTTAATGTCTACATTATCTTATGTAATAATCGAACCGAAACCGAACCAACCTTAAAGCACTAATCACTCAGCACTATATAGTACATCCACAAGCAATGCCGTGTGGCAGTAATATTTTATTTTATGATCTAATTTGTAAATGAAGAGACTACATCTTGAATTTCAACTACATATCCCACAACTGTCTGTATATTATTAAATTTTTTTCACCCCCTGGCGGGTGACCCCGTGTGGCAAACGTCGTCATTGCGCAGATTCAGTTTGAACCAAAAGCGGAGTGACCTTCCTCGAGAGGAGCAGTACTGAAGCAATAAACTAGTAACCCGTTCCCTGCACTAGCCTTAGAAATGAACAGCAATTTAGCCGGAGATGAAGTTGGGTAAGATGTGATCGCCACCTAATTAATGAGAATTAGTTATATAAGTATATACTCCTTTGCATTTTAACTTCAATCAATGAATTACTGTGATAGATATTACCTGCATCACCACTTTTACTCAGCTAGCTAACGTTAGCTAGCTAGTTGGCGTTTTTATATTTATAACTACTGGTAACTAACGTTAACTAGCTAGTTTGCGAACGTTATTTGACTTTAGCCTAGCTAAGTTAAGAATAATTTGGAAACATGCATGACATTGGTTTAGGTAACTAGATAGCTAGTCAAAAGTAATGTTTACATGGTGTCATTGAATAATTAATTGAAATAATCAACTGTTCAGCTAGTTAGTTAACTAACAACACAATAAATATAAACCGAAACAAGTTGGCTCTCTAGCGTTAGCAGCTAACGTTAACTAGCTAGCAAAGTGGTGAAGTACCAATACGGCACGGTAACGTTAGCCAAGTGTCACTCCTGGTGATATCTTCGTTTTGTGGAGTAGCCAATTTCAAGTTTGATTGAAGTTGACAGAATATAACGTTAGTTAACACTACATGCTTAAAAAATATACCAGAAACTAGTTAACTTTCAATTGTGGCTAGTTGCTGGAGATGGCTAATATTGCGCTGTTACTCTTGAACTTGATAGAGATCTGACTTCAGGGAATAAGATTGAGAGCATTGTAATAATATTGGTTTGATCCGTCAACATTATCCATATCAAATTATAGTTGAAGCAATGGTATCTTACCTATTTTATTTTTTTATAGCTAACGTTGGTTTATAAGATTAACTAAAGTCAAATTTGTAACGTTAGCTAACGCTCTCAAGTTTAATGGATAATTCATGTTTTAGTTATGCTAGCTAAATTAGCTAAGTTAATATCTTCGCTTGCCTGGTTTATGTTAGCTTGTATACGTGGCATAAGGTTTCAAAACAAGACCAGAGGTGTTGTCGGTGCTAAACAAGTCACCCTTATTCCAGTATTTGAGTAGAAAGCAAGGTTTGTTGATATGCATCATCAGCAGCTTAAAGAAATATACCCGCAGTAAAATAACTATCTATTGTGAGGTTACATTACAATTATGTGGCAGTCAGTTTTCACATGTTAACGCATCAGAACCATTTGAGAATGTGTTCCTGTGTCCCAGGAATGATGGACCATCTCAGGTTTTGCTTAAATTCAAAGGAATGCTTTTTTTTCTCGTTTTATAGGAAACTGTTTGTGGGTGGCTTGGACTGGAGTACAACACAGGGTGAGTCAGCTGTCTACTTACCAACCAGTCAATATTAGGCGTATTGCAGTGCACATACTGTTGTGCTTGAAGGAGTACCAAAGGGTGCCATATTAGTGTGTATTGTAATTAAAGTACACATGCAGGATTTTCTCATAGTTGCTCATATCTAGTCTTAAGCGAGTTTGTCTGTAGCTATGGTCCAGAGCCCTTCTCTGTATCATGCTTGATTGGGCAGTGTGTCTTTACACCACTCTCTTCACTCTGACAGTGTTTTCTGAAGTTATGAGCAATAGCCACAGTACTATGAATTTTTGTGCATCCTTCCTTGGTACTTCCTTGGGGCTTTCAATGACAAGAAAAGCAATTATAAGAATTCGATGTGATTGTTATGACAATTATTTGTTGAAACCTCCAAAGATGCATGCTTTTGAATGCACAATGTTTTGTTTGATGTAATGTTTTGTCTGTTTGGACCCCAGGGAGAGAAGCTGCTGCCTTGGCAACAGCTAATGGGGATCTTAATGAAATACTAAATACTTTGCATTCAGTTAACTTTGAAACGCATTACCCATAATGTCAGGACACTAGACTATGTATGTATCCCTAAAGGATCCTGTAACGGATAGTCCCACTCATGTCAATGTCCTCTTTTCTATCAGAAACTTTGAGAAACTATTTCTCACAGTATGGGGAAGTAGTTGATTGTGTCATCATGAAGGACAAAACCACAAATCAGTCACGGGGCTTTGGTTTTGTCAAATTCAAAGACCCCAACTTTGTCCGGACTGTACTGGAGACCAAACCCCATAATCTTGATGGCAGAAATGTGAGTATGCACTTTGCAGCTTGAATAAGGAAAGTAAAATATGTGTCTTATCAATTATGCCTTTTTTAAAGTATTAGAATAATTAAGCACTGCATGGGAATGTGGAATTTTTTTCTGAAGTATTACATATAGATGATACTCTGTGCAAGAGCAAGTAGTAGGGAATTCATGTAAGCCTGGCTCTGAAGGACATTCATGGACATGAAAGCAGGCTGTTTGTCAAACAAGTGTTGCCTCTTCAGATGCCTATTAGTTGAACTAACATGTAACTGCAGTGGGCTGGACATGACATGCTTTGTTTGCTACAAGTTGCTTTATGCAGCAATATGAACAGGTCAATTTTGCCATGGTGAAGGTCATTCTCTTGAAGTTAAACTTTGACTTATCATAATTTGAATTGTATAACACGTAATTTCTTTAATTTGTATGTGGCTGTATTGAGTGGGATAATTCACCAGATAAATTGGAGGGAACATTTGAAGGTGATTTTTCACTGAAGGGTGAGATGTACAATTTCATTCCTTGCCTTCAGATTGATCCCAAGCCATGTACTCCCAGAGGAATGCAACCTGAAAAAGTGCGAACGAAGGATGGCTGGGTAAGGGGCGTATTTTAATTAGTTGGGGCTACATGTGTCCTCTACAGAAATAGGGCACCATGCCTTGGTAGAATGGATTAAATTGTATCCTTTTGGTCCTTTTATAAACTGGGGTCATATCTGCCTCTAGAAATCGCATCTGTCACACTGAAGCATATTGCTGTGAACATGACTTCTACTAATGAGCCTAAAATGTAATTGTTAGACTTTATTATTTTTTTTACTAAATCACTTACAGAGATCCTGAATTGGCTTGTCTCAGTAACTCTGAAGTGAAGGCACTAGTGTGCCCTGATCTTTTGGGACTGGTGTTTGCATTGATGTGATGTGAAGAATTATACCCCAGGGCAGAATGAGAGAACCTAATTTCTTCTCCGCTGTCTGTGACTAGATGGTGAACTTTCTTCAGTGTGATTCAAATGCAAGTTTATTGGCTGCGTACACAGTTAAGCAGGTGTTGTAGCGGGTGCAGTATAATGCTTGTTACTAATGCCTCAAATGAAGGAAAAAATGTCTTAATAAGTACATAAATAATAATGAAAAACTAAAAAACAAATGTTAGAACTAATCCAGATAACAACCCAAATAACACTCAGTAATCCATATGCCACCTAAAATATATACTGAGGATGATATGTAAAGCAGAAGATATTAGTGAGCCGTGTCAAGATTTGAGTATATAAACAGTTTAACAAAAATCGAACATACAGTAGTAGATATTTTAGAATGAGCTATGTGAATAATACACTGAATACTTGGTGTGAAAGAAACAGTCCAGTGTTTGTCTTCATATACATGGGACAGCAGCGTTGGCTGTGAGTGTGGGTGCGAGTGAGTCTATCTTTGTCTTTCACTTACTACATGAGTACTACTCTCTTAATACAGGGGATGGTGTGATTGCTGTTCAACAGTCTGATGGCCTGGAGATAGAAGCTGTTTTTCAGTCTTTCGGTCCTGGATTTGATGCACCTGTACAGATTCTTGATCTGGCTTTGAGATCTCATTCTTTGTTTCAGAAGGGTAGCAAAGCTGACAGCAATAAATCAAAGAAGATATTTGTCGGCGGAATCCCCCATAACTGCGGTGAACCTGAACTCCGGGACTATTTCAATAGATTTGGAGTGGTGAGTCCTGTTAAAATGGTCTATACGCTATTGTATAGCTTTTATATAAAAAAGAATACCTCAAACCGTTTTAAAAGTGTTGCACAGGATCCAATATAGGAACTGCTTAATGGAAGTAGTATTTTCTGTTAAAATGCCATGAATATGAGGAGAGGATATTGATAGAATGTGTTAGTTTTCCAACTGAGAGATGCATGCAATGGCAATACTAGCATTTTTTCCCCTTGTATCCTAATGCAGCCCATGTTCTCCTTTGTTGAATCCAAGGTCACAGAGGTGGTAATGATCTATGACGCGGAAAAACAGAGGCCCCGAGGTAAAAGCTGATCCCTTTTTTTTCTTCCGTACCTCCCATCTCTAAATCTCATGACAAACTATTCTGACTCAAAGAGAGTAAGCTGCATTCAATCCACCCCCCCCATATGCTCAATTATAGCTAGACCCACCTGTGTCTTCTGGTGGAACATCTTGTTCGTCATTCATTCATTCACAGGCGTTGTAATGGATGCCACCCTTAAATACGGAAAGCTTTCCCTGTGCAGTCCTATTTACATGGTGAGGAAGTTTAGAAAGTTTGCAGGCATTTCAAACATCTTGACTTTGTGTGACCGGATCAGCTTTTGATGCATTTAGATGTTTTATTAAGGGACATGCTAACACACTATAGTATTACATGTAGTTTGAAATAAATTGGCTTCATCATGACGACTATACTTGAGTACAGTATCTTGATATTCTTTTGTGGTATTATTCAGGCTGCAATGAAATGGATTGACTAATTTAAAACTTTGACCATTTGACAAAAGTGTTAACATTTGTCTTTTTTGAGTACTTTGAGTTAAATGCTGAAATGGCAGAACTTCACCAGCATAGTGCCCGATTATTATAATTTTTTAAATTAAGGACCTATAAAATCTGCAATACGGAAAACGTGGACTCAATCCAGACACATTGGAATTGAACAATATAACTTTGTTTGGTAGCGAATCAACTAAATGTATTGAAAATGTATTAATTAGCCCAAGTTTATCATAAGACATGAACAGAATGCATCAGTGGTTCGTATTTCCTGCAACTTTCTGAAGAGTCAACGAGAATTCCCCATCTGTGTGTGCAGTGCGCGCAGCTACCATTTTGCGTCGCGGTTAGCGATGATGCTAATGAACAATCTTCTGATAGATGGAAAGGCTTTCCCAAAAACCTTCTCAATTAAATGTTAACTACATGGTAGCCTATGCTTACCTGGCAGAATGCTATGTCATTATTATTTGCATCAATCCAGTGGATATTTGTTTTGCAAACTCTACCATCATGTGTACTACAAAAACATCACTAAACGGAATCTTACTAGGTGCCCACTGGAATTAAAGGGTAAGACATTTCTCAAATTTTTCCCAGAACTCAAAAGTGGTCTCCTGATGTGGTTTAAGCATTGTTGTGGACTTATAACATCCAGTTTAGTTTTTTCTATTAGTGCGATTTTGAGAGGGAAAACCTGAAGAAGCTGGGGAAAGGAATTCCTTATGGCCCTAAATTATGCAGATGCAGTTCACTTTTTTTTTCAGTCGGTTGACATTTGAAATTGTTTTTAAGAAGAAGAGATTAAGGAGTTTCATCTGGTAAATTAGTTGATAGTTAGGCTGCGTTTACACTGGCAGCCCGGTTTTGATATTCTTTCCACTAATTAGTCTTTTGACCAATAACATCGGATCTTTTCACATCAGCTCATTTTCAGATCTGATTGGTCAAAAGACCAATTAGTAAAACATTTGAATGAGAATTGGGCTGTAAACACACCCCTAGAATGATGGTCAGTTAGCTCAGAACTGTTTAGCCTAGATGTAGGTTACATTAGGTTGGGTAGTTTGCTCAGAGCTGTTTCTTCTGCACTTGTCCCACATAGCAATGATCCAGCAGTCAATGACTCCTGTCATTTATTACCTCTCTTCTACTTCAGTACCCCTTGATCTCTTTGGGGAGACAAGCAGAATAGTTTGTCATCCGAATTTACACGATGTTGCACAGCAATGACATTAACATAATCAAGTATAATATCCAGACTTTTCTGTTACTAAAATACTTTTAAACATTCAGTATTAAGCTAAGTTTTCTTTTGTTAAATTTAGACTTTGGATTTAAAATATATATATATATATATTAAGTGTTTTCCCGTATGTAGAAAGTTAAGTATTTTTGTAAGTATAAGCCCTTCCTATTTGAATTTTTCTGTCCTTCTCCATGAATGGTTTGAATGTGATTAACGGTGTCTCTTAAGATTTGTCTTTTCTCCTTTAGGTTATTGTGTACTGAGTGGTATCACAGAGGTACAGGCCAGATGTTTGAACCAAAAATGGAATGTGCAAGCTGTCAATTTGGGGTGTATACAAAGTTTAGATTCATCATGGTTATGAACCTGATTTTTTTTTTTTGTTGCTCTTCGCACGACATTGGGTTTTTGACACCTTTGTTTTGGGTAGATTGTCTAGGAATGTTTGCTTGCAAATGCTTAAACTAAGTTTTGAATCTAGATTAAGGACAGGTCATCGATGGATGATATTTATAGTTGTAGATCAGGCGGCTTGGGACAGCTTGAAATAATATTAGCGATTTTCAAATTCTCGGTTGTCTCAAAGGACATTTAATTGGAATCAGGTTAGGTCCCAGAGTGGAGATTTTCTCACAACCCAATTCTGCCACTGGTGTGAGTTTATCAAAATGAAACTAGTTCACTGTAGTGGGCTATTGCTGCTGCTGCATAACTCAAGTACTGTGGAAAGTTTTTATCACCACAAAAAAAATCACAAGACTTTATCAGAACCAGGACATTTGCCAATGTTGGGCTTCTAAATGTACAATTAAATGAAGGATTCCATTACAGTGCTGTATATTCATAGGTTCAGCTAGAATAACTTTTAATATCATGCAGGGACTGTAGTCATTGGGATGAATGGTGTTTTTGCTTGATATTGCTGGTGCTAGAAACAAGCATTTCGCTGCATCTGCAAAACTGTGTACACCCCCAATTAAAGTTTAGATTTGATTTGTTAGAATAACCCAGGCTCTATGCAGTTCAATGGAAAGCCATGAGAGGCTTCACAGTCAATCACCTTATCAAAGCCTTCATTTCAGGGTTTTGATTTTGTACAGTAAGAGTTGAATACTTACACCATTGGGTTTTTCACCATGTTTGACGGGAACTTTGTTTATCCCCCATGCAAACTCTTGACAGCATCATTAGTTATTACTTACACATTTCGTAAGACAAAATGGCCTATATCTTTGTGTTGCTGTTGTAAGCAATATTGTAATTTCCCATTTAGGCTTATCCTGGCTGACTCTAAACATAAAACCACATTTGGGAAAACTTGAAAAAGCTTTAGACATTGTACAGTTTCTGTTTCTCCATTTTTTGTTTTGTTATGCATTAACAATGGATGCTGCCAGATTGTGCTGCACAGCAATATACCAAGGGGCAGATCAAGTTGGGGTTTGGATGAAATGAACTAACATCAATACCGCTGGGCCAATTGGCACCCAATGCATACATGAATGCTCTGAAACCACTTAAGTGTCATGAAATCTATATAGTTTTCATATTCCTCAGTAGTTCAACTGACTGCACTAGATATAAATATATTACAATTTGATATATTACATTACATTTTCAAACCCCTATATAATACAGAACAAGGAGACTTTGCTGTGTTAGAAGTTAAAAAAAAAAAAAAAAAAAACAGCTGAAACCTTAGTTGTTCATGGAAAGGATTGGTGCAAAGTTTATCTTGTGCCTCAGGCCTCAAACTTCAGCTTGTGTATCGCTACAAGTCAGTGACATCATCTGAACCCCACGAGCCTCCAGCTCAGTCTTGATGGATCCTTGTCTTGCTGAGCACAATACTGTTCTTCATCTTGTGTTGTCACAACACCCTGCTACCTTGATTCACTCTTGGTCGTTGGCTAGGTTTTGGATTTATTACTTTCGAGGCCGAACAATCAGTGGACCAGGCTGTCAACATGCATTTTCACGACATCATGGGCAAAAAAGTGTGTAGTTGTAGTTTTATTTTACCCTCAAGATCAAACTGAGGCTTGGGTGACGTGATGCATTGTTCGCTGCTGTTAACTTTGAGTTACAGCTCTTATTTTCAGGGGCCACCAATGAGATTTGAAGGCCTAAAGCTCTTATAAACTCCATATTTTAATGACATGGCTGAAGATTTTCCTAAAAGATCAGGTCACAATTGTTTTCTGGATCACGTAACATTTCAATGGCCTGGTTGACCTTGTACTTGTTGTAAAGAATACTTGGTCACCCCTCCTGAAATATTAGTGACAACTTCTGTATTCGCCCAAGGCTTTGTTTATTTTGACCTCTCCTTTAGGTTGTAAAAGTTATTCGATATCTTACTTCAAACAATACTTGCCCTGGCTTTGGAGATTCAAGGGAGTGGCCAGTTTTGGAGCATATAATGGGGGATAAGAGTTTAGCCTAAAATGCTTTATTTTACCACAGAGAAATCACCTAAAGGATTGGTCTTGTTCAGTTCTTTTTTTTTCTTTTTTGATTATTTTGTTGGCAGGTCACTTACTTTTTGAGTTATTTGATATATTTCCTAAAGAACCTAAATTAAGTGACCCCAGTTTAAGAATCTCCATACTGTGTCGACCACATCTGAGAACCAAAATGGGTGGGCCTTTTTCTAGGGCTGTCTATTCACACCGTCTTTTAAGCCTCTATCATCCACTACTTCCTTCCAGTGGCAAGTTCTTAGATAATTGGGTGCCTGAAGCCACAGTTCTGTGATACCAGTAGTTTTTATTTTATTTTTTATATTCAGTCATGAATGATTTGTAGTTTTATCATAAACAATTAGCATAACTACTTCTGGGATGTCCTTTCCTATAGCATTCATTATCTTGACAAAATTAATTTGGAAAATTTGCATTCAATAGTGTGATTACCCCCCCCCCCATTTTTCATAGTTGAACTCAACCCATGTCTGTTCATAATTGATGTATGGGACCCTACCTACTTTATGCTATCCTCTTACCGACTCCTTGACTGTCCTGATTTCCAGAAGGAATCTTGGCTTGATCTTGAGTTGACATTACCTTTGGCTTAGACTTGAGGGAGGCAGGGGATATAAGTTACAAAATTAGAAAGTGGAGCACATCAAACTGTGGGACAAAATCCCAGTTCCGCTGTTGGGTAGTGTATTGAAGTCATGGTATCCATCACTCCCAGCCACGATGCCCGTGGGAGAAGACCTAGGTAGTTGTGCTATAGACGGAGGGCCACTCGTGGAAACGTGCTTGTAATTAGGTCGACAGAGAAGAAAGAGGCGAGGCAAAGAAAGTGGCACCGCCTTAAAGCAGGGGGAAAATTGAGATTCATTTTGCAAGGTGACTCCAATAACTCAACCTCCATAGAGCCTAGTCTATTTCTGTCTAGTCCGATCCTGTTCCCCACCATGTAGTTTTTAAACCCATTTGTCGCTCTGGTAAACTGCTGGTATCTCTGGCTGGCTACAACAAGTGAAGCTACTATTTTATAGGGCAGATAAGGGATGGTAGCCTCACAAACCATCTGGTGTGATACAAAATGATTTGGCTTTTCAACCTCATTGAACATTAGTCCAGTCCAATACCAAGTGCTTCTATTCTGTGTGAGATGAGCAAATCAGATGGGTATTAGTCAATTGAGCACCATTGCCATTTTCTCCATTATCTGACACTGTATGAAGATTCATTTTTAAATTGACTTATGACTGTCCATTTCTATTGTCTGCATGTTTTACCTCTTCTGATATATATATATGATACATTTCTTTGTACATCCATCTCCCTCTGAAGTTCTACTACAAGTTAAATATAATTGAGATTCTTTAAACGTTAGCTGGGAAAAGGTAAGTCTTTACCTTCCGATAAATGTTTATCAAAGTTAAAGGGCACAAAAACAGGAAATATGAATATGTTTCTCAGACTGATTTTTGTAAAATGTATGACATTTTTGCACCATTTTGAATCAATTGCTATTTTATGCTTTATTCAAAATTATTTAACCAACAATTAAGCAATATCTTATTGTGACTGAAGTACCTGAGAAACATATTGTTACACAACTCCCCTTAAAGTATTGATCAGCATTAGGCACAAGTGTAATGGCCCCGATAAGATGTAAAACTGAAACACTCTCAAGCTGATATGTTGAAGAGAAATATTAGTAATGGGTGAGATCAGGTAAGGAAGGTATTTTGGTGATAAACTACTGGTCTTGCAAATTGTGCCCTCCTTGTCCTTTGTCCAGGTGGAAGTGAAAAGGGCTGAACCTCGGGACAACAAAGCTCCTGGCCAGTTTGAACCTAACCAATGGGGACCCAGAGGCATCCTGAGTGCAGCCAATGGTTGGTCGGCACAGCCTGCCCAGGGCTGGCAGCAGAGTTATGGGCCTCCGGGTGAGTCGGAGACCAGCCAGAGCAGAGAACCTGGCTCGTTCTGTCAGACCAGGAACATGACATTCTATTATACCTAGGAGAAATATAGTATTGCAAACTTAAAATTCCTGATTGCTTTTTTAAATAATATTAACATTGTATTTCTAGGTCCACATTGAAACTTTACTTTGAGGAATGATCAACGTACTATAGTTACAAATTGCATATTGAGGAATTGTTTTTGTGCCAGCAAAATACTAAACTATTTTCTCTTTTGAAGGAGTTTGGGTGTCTACAGGCCAGCCCATGGGTATGTTTTGTCCTTGAATCACTTGATTGTTTTGGATATCTCGCACTAACTAGCTTTTTAAAAATAGTTATCTATTGTCTTGTGATGGTTAACTTATCAAGAAAGTATTGTGTCATAGACAATTGCCTTGCACTTTATATTTTCCATATTGACGAATTGGGTAATGTCAGTTAAGCACCAGTGTTATCACGGTGACAGCTGGGATACCTGAGGGCACTCTAAGTCCATTATCTGTCTCTAGAGGGAAATTATCATTATTCTTAACACTCTTCACCCTTGCTTAAGTCTTGTATCATACCACCCTAGCGGTGAAAATGTTATCTAATATGCAGTCTCTACTGACGGTGGGTTTCAACCAGGATATATCCAAGACTAAAAATGTACCAATAGACACCTGTCATCCCATATTCAGTAACTGTTGTGTTTTCTCTGACTCAGGTGGGTACGGGCCCCCTTTATCTGTGGGCCGTGGAGCTCCCGTCCAGGCCCCATCACCGTTCAACGCATTCCTCGTCACAACGACCCCGCCGGGGGGGTTTGGTGCACCTCAGGCCTACGCTCAACAGGGATACAGCACACCACCTCAGTTCGGTCAGTATCTGCAATGTATTGTTGTCATAAGAAAAGCATTTTTTCTATTTATGTAAAATGTTTTTGTTTTTTCATATTGCCACTATTGCAATTAACAATATTATGTCCCCAAAAATGTGTGTTTTGTAAAAAAATTATTATAATAATTGCTTTATGATTAGTGTTTGCACATATGTACAAATTCCTCCACAAAAAACTTAAATGTCAGCACGAGTTTCAAATGCGGGCATCGTTAAGTCAGGTAAAAAATGGAGGAAAATCATTTCAACACCAGCTTTGTCTCGAAGAAATGAATAGCTCGTCTGCAGCGCTAACAATAATGTAACACCAACAGTAACACGCTTAGAGTTCTCAATTTTTATCTTCACAAGAACGTTAAATATCGTCTTCACAATATATCATTTTTTAATACCACCAGTATATGATTACATTCTAATATCGTCCAACCCTACTGCCTAGGCTGACAAAGGTTGTATGATTATTTTGATTATAATAAAATGGAAATATATCTTACAGGTGATCTTTCATAGTTCAGAATGTACAGCATAACTACTCTTCCATCTGGCACTGGTTTAGGGTACAGTTTTGGCACGCCACAAGGTGAGCAGTATGCCCCACAAGGAGTGCCGCCCCCGCCCACGACTCCGGTAACAGGGCCGCTAGGGTTTGTTCCAGCTACAGCACCTACTCAGGACATCAGCAAAGCACCCACGGGACAGCCAGACTTCCCTTACAGCCAGTATGGTAAGTAGAGCCTCCATGCATTCCCTAGCCCCACCCTCAGCATTGCTGTTATTATGGCTTATACTGGATAGATCCATTTTGTTGGATGCTTTATTGGGTCAAACAACCCCTCCTCCCTAGCCTAAGCTCATTACTACAACCCTAAAACAAGCAGGAGCTCGCCCCTTTGGTACCATGTAGCTTTAACGACGACATATGCACACTTGCATACATATATACCCCCCCACGGCTTGGCCACGAAGATACTATAGAAGTCCCACCATACCCAGGACTCTTCAGTGTCACCTTTTTTTAGAATATTCCAGTTAGGGCTGTGTAATGATGTGGATGGGTAACCAATGATAGGTTTGAATTAGATCCTCCTACCTAGAAATCTTGTTTTTGAGAGGAGTTGGAATGTCCACCAAACTGCAGATAGACCAAGGAAGATATTGTATTTTACTGGCAAAGGTTACAGGCAGTTTGACCAACTGTTCTATTTTTGTCATTGACTTGGCTGGCTTTTCTCTCCTGGCATGAGCTCCATGGTGTCGATGGATCCTGTAGATTATTTTTCTCCTGAGAGTAATAGGTTTCAGACCAATCTTTCCCCACAAACAAATATGAAAGCTTATATGAGAAGACTGAAGGCACTGTATCAGGATTTTTTTTCAATTCCTCCAATTATATTTATTGTACCATGTTGGGTACAAATCCAGCATTGTCATCAACTGAGGGGCTCTTGCATAATTAATTTGTCCTTAGTGAACAAAATGCCTTGGTAAATCCTTGCTTTTTGAAAGGTTAATGTATGTTGCTTAGTTAGTTAATTCTGTCTCCCCCTCCTCGTCCCCACTGGCATTTGTCAGAGTGAACAAAAATCTGTGGGGAGAGACAGACCTAGATATCTTGTTTTGTTAATAGCTCTTATAAGTGTATAGATCTTCAAAATAGTACAGTGCATTTGGAAAGTATGCAAACCCATTGACTTTGTCCACATTTTTTCGTTACAGCCTTATTCTAAAATAGATTAAATGTTTTTCCTATTCAATCTACACACAATACCCCATAATGACAAACCCAAAACAGGTTTGGGAAATTTGAGCAAATCTATTCAAAATAAAGAACAAATACCTTATTTACATTAGTATTCAGACCCTTTGCTATGAGACTGGAAATTGAGACCGAATTGTGTGTCAACACAGATCTGGGGAATTATACCAAAACATTTCTGCAGCATTGAAGGTCCCCAAGAACACAGTTGCCTCTATCATTCTTAAATGGAATAAGTTTGGAACCACCACGTCTCTTCCTAGAGCTGGCCGCCCGGCCAAACTGCACAATCGGGAAAGAAGGGCCTTGGTCAGGGAGGTGACCAAGATCCCGATGGTCACTCAAAGAGCTCCAGAGTTCCTCTGGAGATGGGAGAAGCTTCCAGAAGGACAACCATCTCTGCAGCACTTGACCAATCAGGCCTTTATGGTAGTGGCCAGACAGAAGCCACTCCTCAGTAAAAGGCGCATAACAGACAGCTTGGAGTTTGCCAAAAGACATCTAAAGGACTCTCAGACAATGAGAAACCAGATTCTCTGGTCTGATGAAACCAAGATTGAACTATTTGGCCTGAATGCCAAGAGTCATGTCTGGAAGAAACCTGGCAACATCCCTATGGCGAAGCATGGTGGCAGCATCATGCTGTGGGGATATTTTTCAGCGGCAGGGACTGGGAGGCTCAGGATCGAGGGAAAGCTGAACAGCGCAAAGTACAGAGATCCTTGATGAAAACCTGCTCCAGACCACTCAAGACCTCAGACTGGGGCGAAGGTTCACCTTCCAACAGGACAACGATCCTCAGCCAGAGCCCGGACTTGAACCCGATCTAACACCTCTGGAGAGACCTCTGTTTAGAGAAATGGTAGAAACTCCCCAAATGCAGGTGTGCCAACTAAGCTTTTAGCGTCATACCCAAGACGACTCAAGACTGCAATCACTACCAAAGGTGCTTCAACAAAGTACTGAGTAAAGGGTCTGAATACTTATTTAAATATGATGTTTCAGTTTATTTTTAATACATTTGCAAACATTTCTAAACCTGATTTTGCTTTGTCATTATGGGGTATGGGTGTGTAGAGGGGGGGGGGGGGGGGGGTCAAGACAAGAGGTCTGAATACTTTCCGAATGCACTGCATCAGTTGAATATATCCCTGTGACTGTCAGTTGAGATTCCCATCTTGTTCAGTGTTTCATGCTTGTGCTTTGCCTACCCATCCTGCTCTTTACCGTTAGCATTAGCTGCCTACTTTAGAATTGTTTAGTAAGGTAACCATAGGCGGCAAAGGGCATTAGCAAGTAGTGCCCCCCCCCCCCCCCCATTCACCCTATATGTTTGTAATTCCAGGTGGATGTGTGCAGTGATGGTAGGAGTCTTAAGAGCAGGCAGTCAGTGGGAGTGTAATAATTAAGTGTTAAGCCAAGCCATAGTGGCAGGTCTAAGAAGGCGACAATGTTAAAGTGGACTATCTGGGTTACGTCAACCTAGTCTCCTCGTCTCCCTGATAGGCCTGAGTATCTACCCTCAGGAGCCCTCTTCCTACGGACCAACGCGTCCTTCTCACAGTAATGGTCAGGATGTGCAGGGAGGAAGTAGTGCAGGTAGGTGTGAGCATTGTCTTTTCCAACCACCAGAAGTAGAGTTCAGTATAAAGTCGTATAGCTGCTACGTTCCTTTGCGTCCCTTTCCCCCTGTATGTGCTTTTGTATGTTTGTGCATACAAAGTACATACTTCTAGAGTAAACTAAAATACAGCTACGGTATTCAATGATTTGAGATTGAGATCTTATTGCGTGACCATATCTCATAATATGAATAATAAATCAAATAACAGGGTTCCATGCCTGTTGAATGTTAATGTCTCATTTCCTATCATAGCTGTAGTTTATTATACCAACAACACCTGTGTCCTCAGATTTGTTTGTCCTCTCTCACTCTGCCTTTTCTGGTAAAAAAATATATATATATTTAATTGTCAAAATGTGTTCATGGTATACTATAATTAACGTTTTTATTTTGCTCTCTGTTGTTGAAAGTGTTAGCAGACAATTGTTGTTTTTTCCCATATGCTGTCCTCTCCTTTGACAGATAAAAGATGATAATCAGAGGAAAGTTTGTATGAAGAAACAAACACTTGTGGATGGTGAATGAATGTCCGATATCTATTTGATTTCTGTTAGGTCTGCTCTTCCACATGTTTCTTCCAGCCTTGTAGCGCTTTGAGCACCTTGTGGAAAAGTTTGCTTGTGTTCTACCATTTTCTGTTTCATTTCTTTTCTTTTTTCGTTACTCTGTACTGTCCGACATGAGTTGGAACTGTTCAGCCTGATCTGCACTGAACGTCTATGCAGTTCTCTGCTTCTCCGACTACAGTGGATTGCAGGGAGATGGAGCCATCCAGTGTCTATTTAAAAAAAATATATATTTTTTAAAAAACTGTTAAGCATTTATACTGTTTTCCTTTTGTTGATTCCTCTCATAACAGTTCAGATGACATATTTTGAATCCTAAAAATAATAGACCAATTAATTTAAACTGGAAGCACTCATTCTTAACTGCCTAACCAAACTCCCATTTTTGGTTCATGGAGGGTCATGAAGGAAGGAAGACTATATTTAACATGAACATTAAAAGCCCTGAAACCATGATCAATGCTGTATTTATTTTGGGTAAAATAAGGGACTTTCACCTAGCTGGTTGGAATCTGTTTGTTTATGAGCACCATTTATGATTGTGATAATGAACCCCTCTTCCCTGTTCTTCACCCACCCCCACAGGTTATGGTCAGGACCTGAGTGGGTTTGGCCATACTTTCACAGATCCCAGCCAGCAGACCGCTTCATACGGGGCACCAACAGCACAACCGGCGGCGGGCCCCCAGCCTACAGCAGCCGCTTTTGCTCGAGGACAGAATCACAACGTAACGGGCTTTCATCCATACCGACGCTGAGCGTCTCCGACCGCCACAGCGCTCAGTTCTAAAGTCAGGGAAATGTGTTCTGGTCATAAGCAAAACTGGATTTCTCTATTTGTTTTTTGGAACACAAATTGACACAATTTGGGGGGAAAAGTGAACTCTCATAAAACCAGGGATTCCAATTTACTTCTGTTACAATGTCACATGATGTAAAAGTTGATTTTTGCATAACCTTTCTTTCAAATGTTGAAATGAAAAGAACTTTGTTTCTCCCCACATGTTTTAAAGTAGGACTTTACTACTTTGCAATAGGTTTTGATTGTCTGGTCAAACACTAGCACAGAGAATATATATATATATATATATATATAGAGAGAGAGAGAGACATATGTATATTTATGCCAGATACAGAACTGAAAACAGGGTCTAAAGTTCTCAGCTTTAAATTTTAGGGAAAATGTTTTTAATTTGGTGGATTGTGTTTTTTCTGAGTCTTTGTTTTAAAGTTTGGAAAATATGAATATATATTATACACAAACTGCAATTTTTTTAAAGAGAATTTTGTACGAAAAATGTACACTGCTTGTTTTTTTATTTAAAGATGTAGACTTCCCTCAGGTGGCTGTTTTTGAGTGCATTTTGCACTTATGCAAAAAGAAAGGAATTTATTTCAAATAAATGTTTTAAAGATATCCTGCCTCTTGTTGCTGCCAATATTAGAAATGTGTTCCTAATGTTTGATATGCTTGGTGTATATTCTGTTTAGGATCCCTTTACACAATTTTGGGGGGGAATAACATGAACCATCAAGGGGTAGGCTGTGTTGTTTCTGGGGTGGCGACAGTCTATGGGGAAAATAACACCCATGGTCATTTTCAAGGTTTAAGTAGAATGACAATCATGGACCAGGTTCCCTCAATATCAACAAAAACCTGAACATGTCAAACCCAAACGGGTTGGGCCCTCTAAAAAAAAAAAAAAGATATATTTGCGTACACATAGGCCCCTCAAACTCAACTCTGGACCTCGTAGCCAGTTCCACGGCTCTTTTTTTTTCTCCGTTCGCCTCTAATCGGGTACAGATTTCGAACTGGGACACCAGGTAGGTGCAATTAATCCGGTACAACTGAAAAACAGCTGGCTCTGGACCTAGTAGATTGAAAGTGTAATACCCCTGATTCATGGTTTTTATCTCCCCAATAAAATGCCTATATAGGCTTTAGCTCAGCAAGCTAACAAATGCATTGTGCAGATTACATTTTCAAACCCACTTGGTCTCACATGGTAAAGCCACAGAATAGCCATTAAATATTATTTTGCCTCAATGCACAGAACTTTTATGTGAATTTTCTCTTAAGTACCATTATATCGAGAATAACGTTGAAATTAAACGTCAAGATTTCGAGAACAAAGTCGCAGTTAAATTTCAAGATTCAACGGTTTGGTTGCATTCCTCCCTGGCTCTCTGCTGTGCAATTTAAAATGCACGAGTTGGAGGACCTGGTGAAACTACTTTAGAATAGGTTTTAGTAAAAAGGAAATCGTTACTCTTTTAGCGACAACCATAATATAAGTATTAGGACCTGGAAAAGGTTGTGCCACAGACTGGGTCTTTTCAGAAGGATTTGTATGATGTGTGTGACAGGTAGTCCCTGTCATGGTGCCCTTCGAATCCGCTACAATGTTATCAACCAGTGGCGGTTCTAGACCATTTCAACTGGGGGGGGGGGGCATTAGTGTCGCTGCATTGCAGGCATTAGCAAGGCAAAATATACCATGTTCATAATCATTAGTGTTCCGAGATGCCACTGTCTAATAACGGATGTAAAGAAAGAATGATAGCAAAAATGTGTTATGTAAGAATTATTTCATACTCCACATTTAGGAGGGCCAGGGTCCACAAGGGGTCCCCTCCCCAGAACCGTGACATATTATGTGGAGGATGCGCGTCCCTGTCGGGCTCAAGGGCTTCCCCCAAACGCCTGCCATGGACCTTGCATAGCCACGGGGCAGGGATTTGGGTAAAGCCCCGTCTGAGACAGACGTTTTACGGTTAATTATTATAACCTAACAGGTCTAGCCACTAGCCTCTATAAGGTGAATTAATGGTAGCCTAAGTGAGCGGTATAGCTCCTATAACGGAGACGATGCCCCTGTTTTTGATCATTTTACGCATCCATTACTCTCATCCTTGAAGACATCCCCGATAGATGACAGGAGATTTTAGGCTAGGCTACCATACCAAATAAGTATCGTCAGATCAGTGATTATTTATTTATATATAGGCTATTATTATCGATCCTTATTGATCCAGGCCTATATTTAGATATATTATTAAATATTATTTCAAGAAATGGAGAATCCATCCTTTAATCTATTGAAACGGCGCCTAAATAAACTGCTTTGCACATGCAGGAGTGGTCATTGAGTTACCTCTCCTCCCATAGACGTGTTTGTGTAAAAATCCCTGTTTCATTCCACCCGCAGCCGTTGGATAAGCCAACGTTGTTTCAACACAAGTAAGGGCATTTCATATTTTTTTCACCCTACTTTTAACCTAAATCCAATGACAGGGTGACATGTTTGATTGATTTCACGTTGAATTCATGTTAGTTGACAACTCAACCAAATGTAAATCCATACTAGACATTGAACTGACATATGTTGTAACGAATATGGAGGGCAGACTGATAGGGACTCAATCTCAGATCTCTTTGCAGTCAATAATAGTTTTTGTGTTTGTGCTCATAACGCACCATGACCGTTAGAATGGTGTATATAGTCTGAAATTACCTGTGTGTGTGCGTGTGCAGTGACCCCTGTTTGAATGAGTGTATTACTTTATAAGATGTATAATCGTGTGCAGTGAAGCCTGTTTGATCGAGTGTATTAGATCATTAGATTGATGGCAATTTGTTCGTTTTGCCCCGGGATGAAATACCTTTGAAATATCTAATCCAAATCCGTGTGTTTGGATCCTCCTTCTGAAAAGACCCAATCTGTGGCACAACTTCTTGCAGGTCCAAACAGTCTACTTATAATAATATGGTAATGTCAAAATGCCATTTGTAAGAAATAAATATATGAAAATTAAAACACTAATACATCTTGATTAGATAAGTATTCAACCCCTTGAGTAAATACATATTAGAATCACTTCAGGCAGCGATTACAGCTGTGAGTCTTTCTGGGTAATTCTCTAAAGGTTTTCCACAGCTGGATTGTGCAATATTTGGCCAATTGTGCAATATTATTCCTATACAAATTCTTCAAGCTCTGTCAAATTGGTTGTTGATCATCGCATTTTAAGGTCTTGCCATAGATTCTCAAGCAGATTTAAGTAAAAACTGTAACTCCGCCACTTAGGAACATTAAAATCAAATCAAATGTTATTTGTCACATGTGCCGAATACAACAGGTGAAGAAGACCTTACAGTGAAATGCTTACTTACAAGCCCTTATCCAACAATGCGTTAAGAAGTTAAGAAAGAAAGACAAATAAGTGTTAAGTAAAAATAGATAAGTAAAACATTTAAAATAGAAAATAAAAGTAACAAATAATTAAACAGCAGCAGTACAATAACAAGCGAGGCTATATACAGGGGGTACCGGTACAGAGTCAATGTGCGGGGGCACCGGTTCGTCGAGGTAATTGAGGTCATATGTACATGTAGGTAGAGTTAAAGTGACTATGCATAGATTATAAACAGAGAGTAGCAGCAGTGTAAAATATGGGTCTGGGTAGCCCTTTGTTTAGCTGTTCAGGAGTCTTATGGCTTGGGGGTAGAAGCTGTTAAGAAGCCTTTTGGACCTCGACTTGGCGCTCCGGTACCGCTTGCCGTGCGGTAGCAGAGAGAACAGTCTATGACTAGGGTGGCTGGAGTCTTTGACAATTTTTTGGACCTTCTTTTGACATCGCCTGATATAGAGGTCCTGGGTGGCAGGAAGCTTGACCCCAGTGGTGTACTGGGCCATACGCACTACGCTCTTGATAGTGCAGCTGTAGAACCTTTTGAGTATCTGAGGACCCATGCCAAATCTTTTCAGTTTCTTGAGGGGGAACAGGCTTTGTCGTGCCCTCTTTATTTTTTATGTACGCATTTTCGTGAAACAGATTCATTTCTATAAGAAGGGTTTCTTTCCTCAAAATGATTGTCGCATGGTTCATTATAAAAATCTGAATTAAAATGATAGCAATCTAAAAGTTTAAATTCAATTTATGCAAGAGCACCAGCCTTTCCCATATGGAAACATTGATACAAGGTGATCCATTGGCAGCTAAGGAAATGAGCACTAGAAACTGAGATACTGCTGCATTGGCCAATAGGCTCTAACTTCCATCATCAACTAAATAAAATACTTAGGCCTAAAGCCCACAAATAAAAACAGTAGAAAATATCCCGATGAACATTCAGGTTCTTTCAATCCGTTAATCTCTCTCAGCCGCGACCCGTCATTCAGGGCAGGTGGGGCTGTTTATCCCCCCAAAAACAAAAACAAATTATCCTATTTTTATTTTGTCGGCTTTAGTCCTATGTATATTATTTAGTTGATAATGGAAGTTAGAGGCCAACTGCTGTATTGGCCAATGTATTGTAGACTGCTGCATTTCTTTTATTCTGTGTTGCATGTTATTTTGGCATCAATATCTGCCAAATATCAGTTTGCCAATTTAAAAATAACAAAATTGAGTTAATAAAGCCACATACAAACATGGTCTCTTTTTTTGCTTTCTTGAGTAAAGCAGCTCCAAAATACAGGTGTTTCAGCCTAGCTCAGTGCTTTCTGTGGTGGTGGGGCAGCCAGCGGAAAATACAGAGCATATGGGCTGGTAATGTTCTCTAGTTGCGCCGTGATTGTCTCAGTGTTCTCTCACTCATGGGGACACTACATCATTGCAAAATCTACAGGGAGATTAAGAAAGTTCAAGCCCCTTGGGTGCTGCCACAGAGTTACATCCAAGAAGGCTCAAGGTCAATGGCCACAGGTCAAATCACGTTATCTACCATAGCTTTGATTGGACTGATAATTTCACCATCATGCTTTCAAAATCTTAGCAAGCGAGACAAGCAGTCATCATCATGAATCAAGTCGACAATCTACTGGCAAATCCTTTTCAGTCCTTGTCATAAGAAGTGAAATTACAGATAAAACGTATCAGAGTTCATCTGCCATTGGACATAAACATTACACAAGTTGGAATTAGCAAATTCAACAATGAGTGGTTTGGAAGGAGTCAGTGGCTAACTGCAAGCATTTCAAAGCAATCAGTAGCCGGCTTTTCGGTAGAGAGGGTGTGTGGTTCAAGTCTGGTTTTAAGGGTCTCTTTTCCAAGCTTAGAAGGATAAACGTTCACATGCAAAACCATGGGCCAGAAAAGGTTGAATACATTGGCCATGCTGTCAATCCAGCATGACTTCTGCCTCATTCAAAACAACTGGAAACACGGAACTGGGAAATCTCAGAGTTCAGTGAGTTCAAGACAACTTGGAACTTTGAAAACAATGAGCTCCGACTGGGAAAATACATTTTGAACGGTCATCCAACTCGGAATTCCAAGTCAGGAACTTGGTCCTCTTTCTAGAGCTCCGACCTGAAGATCACTGACGTCATGATTCTACCTTCTTTTATTCTGATGTCCCAGTTGTCTTGAAAGCACAATAAATCCAGAGAATGCCAGACTTAGATGACAAAGTTTGGTGACAGAATTTGCCCCCAAGAAGGACTGCCGCACCGCACCACCTTCCTGTTTAAGTCAGCACAATGTGATTCCAAAAATGTATTGTATGCTGTTGCATAAATGATGTATTATGCCAGGGAGATATGTATACTGTGGCTAACAAAGTAATACTAAGTGTATGTTGTGTAGTAAGCTGTTAGTAGTCCATGTGCCTCACCCTACTAATTTGGTCCCTTTCCCCCTTATAACTTAGCCTACTGTTCTGACTTGGTGGTGCACATAGCCTGTTTTAGAGAAATGTCATCCTCGATTAAGAGCTTTCATTGTCTGCTTGTATGCCCCCTTTATATACCCTGCAGTTCTGAATTGGTGTACAGGGAGAATACTGTAAGGATTTCCCATGTTATGAATTCTGTCACTACATTTCAAAAGTGTTGAACAAATAGTTAGAAGATTTCTGGCTCTCACAGACCTGTAACTTCTTCTTTAAAAGGCTCCTCTGTCCTCCACTCGCTACCTGTATTAATGGCACCTGTTTGAACTTGTTATCAGTATAAAAGACATCCAAACCAACCATCTTGGCAGAGTAAACGCATCTTCATAAGTTGTCATGGTTTTGAACTGTGTTCGTATGTTTGTCTATTCATATTCTGTATGTCTACCTGTGTATTCTGTATGTCGCTTTCTGTTTATATATTTTTGGTCTATGTATTCTGTATGTCCCTCAATGCCTATCTGCCTGTGTATTTTCATGAGTCCTTGTTATTCACCAGATTGTGAGCACCCAGGACAAGGAGCTGGTCCTGCCGGTCACCACCCTGGTCGAGTACATTGCTCGCGCCGGCTGGACAAGACGGCAAATAGTTAGTTCTAAAGACTGGAACAGAAACAACTAACCAAACCTATCTATGCCATGGAACGGATTGTATCTGTAATGTAAAGGTGTAATTATTCCTATACATAAACCATTGAGTAAAGTGCTTGTAAAGATTAAAAAGGCGCCAAGCCTTGTGGTTTCATCTGCTAGATTTTTGTTTATTTATTGTAGCTTTATTTAACCACGTGAGTTATTAAGGAATGCATATTTACAATGATAGCCTGATCATGTGACTTAGGCCAGCACCACCTGGAGTTCCATTCCATCCCACACTCACCAGCAATCTGGACTAGTCCTCACACAATTGTGCTACCCGCAGGGCTGAAATGGCAAGTTACCCACTCCTGGTGGGCGACAGTTGTCTTGAGGTCTGTGCCAAGGCAAATGACACCGCAACCAGAAACCAACAGCCAATCAAGCTCCTCTCCTCTTCATGTTTTATTCCATCATGTGTGGGTCGGTTATCTGTTGAACCGCACCCATTTCTTCTCTCCAGAAGGGTAGCCTATGTCACGGAGCATGATCAATAAGCTAAGTCGACTTACTTTGATTTAAAAAAATGTATTCAAAGTAGCTCTTTCAATTTCAAGACAATCTTTCTCTATGAACTAGGAAATATGGAATTGTTTGAGGATATTTAGAAACGTTAGCCAGCTAATTATTTGATACGGACTTGTAACATATCTCATTGCTCCTCTGTCCTGTGAATGGGCAGTGCTGCTGTACAGGAGTCAGCAGAGGCTCCAGCTGGTCCTGCTGCCCCCGGGTCTGTTCATCCCTGTAACTCAGGACCAGGCCCAGAGGGAGGAGAGTGTGGAAGCTGTGCTTGAGGGGGCCCACCCCTTCATCATCTGTGAGGGGATCACTGACATCTGGATCAATGTGAGTTAAAGTAACTCTGGCTTTGGCTCCAAGGCCTAGATTATGACTTGAGATCTGAGCATGGAACTCAGTATGTAAAATAAATAATCCTGACTGCTTCCAGTGCCCTGATTAGCACAACGTTGTAGTTACTTGCCTGTATCGGAAATGGCTGTTACTTGTAGTTTTTTGTTGGTTAGTTTGTTGTCACATGAATGTTAAGTTACCTACCTCTCTTCCAGTTATATGTGCTGAAATGAAACGCTTTTGTTGTCTTGAACTTTGAAACCAACGAAGGCTCTTTCTTTAAGGGCTCATATTATGTTGGTTCTTTCTTTGTTTCAGGTCTATGACATCTTTTATCTTTTTGTTCAAACAAGCTATGAGGAGATCACCTTCCTCAGGGCGAATGAGTCCAAAACTGGCTTCTGCCATTTGTACAAGGTCAGCACACTGTTACAACAGGGCTGTGACCAGTGGGCCAGAGACTACACTCAGACAACAGGCAGGAGAATACACTGTTGTTAGATTTTCTTTCTGGATTCTATTTCTGGCTTAATGGTGTGAATAAGGATGCACCTTCCAAAATAATTTTTTTGATAATGGGTAGGTCAACTCATTTAATCTACTCGTTGTTGCCTGCAGATTACTTTAAGTACCCGATTTAAGGAGGCGGTTACGTTCACTTTTCTACCGGCTTTTCACCCTCACCACAAAAAACATGAATGTATCAATGCACAAGATGTAAACATGCATAAGCACACATTTACCTCACAAATTGAGACATCGGAATGGCGCTGCAAATTCAATATTGCTTCTTCATCATTTTTGAATGAGCCACTCCAAGGGCAGCAACATATATAATATCAACAGTATCTGCTGTCGCTATAGTGCCCTAAGGGCAAACAAAATCAATAGTATCTGCCCTTACTATACTGACTTCCTAAGAACGACAACATAAATACTATCTGCCCCTTCTGCTCTAGTAACTGCCCCAAGAGCAGCACCATGAACAGTGATATGCATTTGGCATCATATTGATGTTGTTTTCTTCTCAGGGTGCCAAGGAGATTACATTCTACCAGAGACTTTTAATTTCTCATGGAAGTCGAGGTTCCCGCTATACGGCATGTTGCTTAAACCACACAACTTGGTATCTGGCAGTGAGCACCCCACCATCCCATTTGTGTGTTGAGGGTTTGTGCCCCAGGTTTGTTCAATTAAAATGTTATTATCCTGTAATGTAGTCTGTTTGTGATAGTTGGGATTTTATATATTTTATTTTATTATTTAACCTTTATTTAACTAGGCAAGCCAGTGAAGAACAAATTGTTATTTACAATGACGGCCTACCCCGGCCAAACCCTAACTCGGACGACGCTGGGGCAATTGTGCGCCGCCCTATGGGACTCCCAATCACTGCCGGTTGTGATACAGCCTGGAATCGAGTATAGAACAAGAAGGTCCGCACAACATTAAAGCTCCCAGTTCACCGCTTTATTGACAACGTTTCCATCCGAAACGGATCTTCGTCGGGTCAAACACACCGAGTGTTCACATCCCAAAATAAACACATTTCACCTCACATGACCATTGTGGACATGACGCATGGTGGGTGCAACAAACATTTGTGTATCTCTAATAATTAAATAACAATGAGATGGGTGCATGTAAGGGTTCCAGGAAATAATATGTATTTACAAAATGACCAATTGGGTAACATGGACGGCAAGACAAATCAAAGTAAATCGAGCCAGGGTCTATAGTCGTGTCGCCTCTAGCACTGAGATGCAGTGCCTTAGACCGCTGCGCCACTCGGCAACCCCAAAATGTATAAAAACAAAGATCATGTTAAAGGTTTTCTTATGTATGTTTTTAATGTTGAGCGGGTGTTTTTGTTTGTGCTCCAGGTGCAGTTAGTAAATAACTCGCACAAAAGGAGTGAAGTACTTGAGGCTGAACACGCTAGCGTCACTAGGCTACTCCGTCGTTGTCATCGATGGAAGAGGGCTCAAGTTCGAGGCTCTGAAAAACAAAATGGTAGCACAGTTGTACATCTCCACTGACATCATTGTTGTAGGTATTGACAAAATATGTGATTTCTCTATTGCCAGTTTATCAATCTGTATTAGCAGGGTTGTGTTCAGGAAGGCACAATGTGGCAACATCAAAAAGGACGTTCTTATTGGACAAGCCCAGATGGTACATTCCCATTTCACTGCATTTCAACAAAGTTTTCTCCTATTTCGTGCCCTCTGAACAAGACCCAGTCCATGCGAGTCTTAACATTCCTTTCACACTTTCTGTGGGTCTCAGGGCCAGGTGGAGGGGCTGCAGTACTTGGCCAACAAGTACAAGTTTGTTGACCTAAGTCGCGTGGCTATCCACGGCTGGTCCGACGGCGGCTTCCTCTCCCTCATGGGCCTTGTCTACAGGCCCAACATCTTCAAGGTGAGGTGAAAGTTCAAAGTCTCCACTGAAGAACTTTAGGGGACTATTCTTTGGACAAGGTCACAATTTCACATCACACGCATTCTGTGTAAAAAATAAGAATATTGTGATGGCAGGCTGTGCAGTTCTATAACCTCGTACCATGAAAGGGTAGTAAATGTGGCCCAGCCCTGGTAAAATCAACAAGCCCAAAATATTGACTCTAAAACTGAATTTAACACTACAAGGTCTTGACTGGTTGTAGCTATGATTACTCCTCACTCTTAACCAGTTAACATTGTAGACTCACAATCTCAAGTGATTTAAGCCTGCTTGACTTGAGCTGTCCTCCAGGTGGCCATCCAGGTGGCCATAGAGGGTTACAGAGAGCGCTACATAGACCTGCCTGAGAACAACCAGCAGGGCTGCGAGACCGGCTCGGTCGACCCTGCCCATAGACAATCTGCCCAGCGAGTGAGTCATCACGTTTCATTACAATTGACTGTCTATCTCAGGGTGCTTAACAGGCAGTAAGTAAAAGCAGCAGTAAGCACTCTCCAATGTGCAACTGTGCAGCACTGTCCTGCAGCAGCACTGTCCTGCAGCAGCACTGTTCATCCCTTGTGTTGGTATAGTCCTGATGGGATAGACTTGCTTGGAATGCATTTAAATTAGCATAGTCCTAGATTTGTTTGTGCTGTAGAGCCCACTCTTATGACAATAACCATAGGAGTTGGCTATATTGCATTAACAGATCAAGGATCAGGCTAATTTTCGATTCGAGTGGAAATACTTTTTCTTTAATATTTTGTTTTCCTACCCAGGCCTAACCGGTTACTTATTTTACGCGGATTCCTTGATGAGACTGTGTACTTTTCCCACACCAACTTCCTGGGTTCTCAACTGATCCGCTGGGAAGCCTTATCTGCTACAGGTAGGAGGGTATTGGGTTTAGTTGTTCACATGTACAAGCCCATGTACGATGGGACACAACACACATTATAGTGTTTATTTGCGTGTGAGGCTTGCCTTCAGGGTAGAAAATGAAGAGCGATTGATAAGAGAATTGAGTATGTGCGGTGGAACCGTTTCCCAGGCTTTAGCTGAAATGTTGGCGAAAACAAACACACTATGAAGAAGAAACTAGTATGACTCATTTATTTTTCAAAATAATCTTTTCATAGCATATAAACATCATCTTTGAAATGAGGAAGGTCGATGCATCCTTGCCGGGGCTTTCTCTTTCCTCCATATCTGATCCTTTGTCTCTATCTCTTCAGATCTACCCCGACAAGAGACACAGCATCCGCTGCCCAAAGTCTGGAGAGCACTATGAGATTATGCTGCTGCACTTCCTCCAGCAGTACCTCTGATGAGGGCTGCAGCTGAACGAAAAGAGCCCACCTCTCCTCCCACCATTGCCCAATGTCACCATTCCCCTCCACATACACACACTTTGTGCCCCACCACCTACCGCCATTTGCATCCGTTTATTTATGAATAGTGTCAATGTAGCAACTCATGCTTCTTTAGCTTTGAAACCTTTCACTGGCACCCCGTCGGTACCCCGTTCACAAAAATGGATAGCTCCTACAGACAGTGAGTCACGTGGCCGTGGCTTGCTATTTAAAGTAGGCAGACTGGAATCGAGGCATTCAGTTACCGTTCGATTGAACATTAGAATGGGAAAAAACAGTGACCTAAGCGACGTTGAGCGTGGTATGATGGTCAGTGCCAGGCACGCCATCTCAGAAACGGCCTCCCTCCTGGGCTTTCGCACACGACCGTGTCTAGGGTTTACAGAGAATGGTGCAACAAACAGAAATGATCCAGTCAGCGGCAGTCCTGGGGCGAAAACATCTCGTTGATGAGGGGTTGAAGGAGAATGAGAGGTTGAAGAAAAATTGTGCAAGATAACAGGCGAGCCACAAACAGACAAATAGCGGCTCAGTACAACAGTGGGAAGCACGACTCGTCGATCCTTGTCACGGATGAGCTATTGCAGCAGACGACACACCGGGTTCCACTCCTATCAGCTAAAAACAAGGAAAAAACGACTCATTAGGAATGCGATCACCAACACTGGAGAATTGAGTGGAAAAGCATTGCCTGCTCCGATGAATCTCGTTTTTTGTTGCGTCAAGCTGATGGCAGACTTAGGATTTGGTGAAAGCATGATCGACCCATCCTACCTTGTGTCGATGGTACAAGCTGGTGGCTGTGGTGTACTGCTGTCCAATCTGCAGCAACTGTGTGATGCCATCGTGTCAGCATCCAATTTGTAGAATCCACGCCCCGAAGAATTCAGGCTGTTATGGATGCTAAGGAGAGTCCGACCCGGTACTAGATGGGTGTACCTAATAAACTGTCCGGTGAGTGTAGTTGTGTATTATCAGTTATTTCACTAGGGGGAGCTGTAATGTTTGTTTATGATATTGTATTATGCACTTCTCAGTGCAACCAGAGAGTACAACTATATGAACCTGCAGCATCCAGACAAAATAAGTCACAATCGATTTTCTAAGGACTTTTTAAGGCCCAATTTCACCCAAACAATCAACCATTTCAAATACAACTCGCACTGATATTTTATTTAAGATATTTAGTTTGCGTTATACATTCAAAGCATATATTACTATTGAAGGTATAGATGACGATATGACATTCAGTAACTCACATTTTTACCACAGACTAAACAGTTGGACCCTTTCAAAGGGTGTAAGTGGTATAACACATCAGTCAGTTTGACTGAAAGAGTACCACTAAAACAGTGAAATATGACATTGATCCTTAGTGAAAGGGATGTTCCTGCAGGATCGCTACACAAAAGGCAAATGTTATTATGAATAATAACATGTATGATAATTCTGCTAACAAATTGGCAAATGAAGTTCTGAATTTGACCTCACAACCTCAATATTGTTTGTACAATATTGTAAAAAAAAGTTGAATATTCTTATACTGAAGGTCTAATGAACCTTGATCCACCTATGACTTGACCACCAGGCAATTTGACAGCATCTTTGGTTGTACAGTTGTATGATCTTAATTTGATCACTTTGTTTTTTGCAAAAAAAAATGTTTGTTTCAAAGACAAATAATCCAAACTAGATATATAAGGTAGTTACAACATTTCTAGCAGAGTAATAACAACTATTGTTACTGTTTTTCAATTGCAGGTCAGTGTGTGAAAGGTAAAGATGATATCAAGTCTTTCATCATGCACAGCTGGAGTGCTGTACAACTAGTTAGGTCCGATGGCTAAACCCACAATAACAGGTTTTGATGTGTATTCGCATTTACCCTTGGCCATAATGGCCGTAGGATGGAGTAGATTAGGACTTTTGATTAATGTACAAAAACAGGGTGATCAAATTAAGATCGTACAACCGAAGATGCTGTCAAATTGCCTGCTGCCATTCACTGACATATTGGATTTTTAAGCACAATAGGCCATTGCCATGAGCAACTACATAAATCTATATTTCAATATGTTTCAATAACCTTGTCATTACAGTATTTCAAGTAAAATGTTTAGTCAAAAGTGCCATTGATGGAACAGAACAGCATAAAACTATAGATTGGAACAAATAAACATCCTCTCACATTTTTTACATACTAGGCTCATCAAAACAAACCCATAAGTGTCTAATGCGTGTCAAAAGTTGTCACCACTTGTTTTGAAAAAAAATGCATCTCCCTCAAAATACCACAATTGTCTGAGCTTGAACTTTACCCTACTTCTCGCTCTGCCACTGCTTGTACCACCAGTTTCCAGCTGTGCTAACATAATTGCAAAAGGGTTTGCTAATGATCAATTATCCTTCAATTATCCTTTTGCCATTGGAACACAGGAGTGATGGTTGCTGATAATGGGCCTCTGTACGCCTACAGTATGTAGATATTCCATTAAAGGTCAGCCGTTTTCCAGCTACAATAGTCATTTGCAACATTAACAATGTCTACACTGTATTTCTGTTTATGTTATTTTAATGGACAAAAAATGTTTTAAAAAAACAAAGACATTTCTAAGTGACCCCGAACTTTTGAACGGTAGTGTACATTAACATTGTTTGTTTTGGTTTTAAGGGATCATTCACTATCTTTAAAAACAAAAAGTTGCACAAGTTGTTATGCAGCTGAAGAATAGAAGACTGTAGATATACCATTACTATATACACACCATTCCATGAAACAAATGTTTACACTTGATTACTTCACGGAGTGTTGTGGGAGAATTGGGATTTCTGCTAGAACCATACAGCTGTTATTTTCAATGCAGGGGCTAAAAGTCTATTCGCCTCCATCATATTGACCCTTTACCCAGATTCCAAATGTATAGCATCTGTAATCTGCATGTTTTTTCGTTGCTTTCCATAGGCCTTATATCAACTGTATCGTGGATGATCTACTCTAGTCTTTTCAATGTAGAATCCATTTTGTGACCTGACCAAATGTCACAAAAATGTCATGAGCCATGAGATACATGGACTTCCACAAGTCAATGAACACCCCAAATAAAATGTAGATGTGATAGGAAATGCCTCATACCTCAATAATGGATTCAACTGGAATTGTCATACTTCTAAAAGATACGCATTATGAGAGTAATGTCTGCTGGAACAAATGTTGTAATCATCTTGGCTATACACATGTTTTCAAGTCTTGCTCAGTTAATCAAATAGATCATTTTCCCATGATGTTGAAACTGTTGGATTTCTGTGGGATGACATGCAAATACTTCCCTAGTTTCTGCTCTATTTCAGTCACTTTAACCCATTCACCAATTACCTCCAGTGCATTCAACTTTAGTTCACAGCAGCACAGTCCAGACATCTATTTTCTAGGTAAAGTTCATTGATTTATGGTCCTTCCCCACTACTCATTGTCTGGTTGGCCAAGCGATGTGCATGCAACTGTCATTTTACTTTTCATTCATCTTTTCCCCAATTATAATAAACATACAGTAAACATAAACCAACATGTAAAGTGTTGGTTGCATGTTTCGTGGGATGAAATAAAATATCCCAGAAATGTTCCAAAGCTTATTTCTCAAAAATGTTGTGAACAAATTTGTTCACATCCCTGTCAGTGAGCATTTCTCCTTTGCCAAGAAAATCCATCCACTTGCTCATTTCTCTACCATAAGTCACCTCCAATGTCATTTTAGAGAATTTGGCAATACGTCCCACCAGCCTCACAACCTCAGACTACGTGTAACCATGCCAGCCCAGGACCTCCACATCCGTCTTCTTCACCTGCGGGATCGTCTGAGACCAGCCACCTGGACAGCTGATGAAACTGTGGGTTTGCACAATCGAAGAATCTCTGCACAAACTGTCAAAAACTGTTTTGGTGCCCTGGCTACCACACTGTGAATCGCTTGCAGCAAACCCGTGCACATTACATGCTCTTATCCAGAGCAATTAGCTTGCTCAGGGCACATCAACAGATTTTTCACTTAGTCGGCTCAGTGATTCAAACCAGCAACGTTTCAGTTACTGGCCCAACGCTCTTAACCGCTAGGCTACCTGCCAAACACAGGCACAGATACTGTGTGTGACGGTGTGAGAGCGAAGTCTTGCATCTCGCTCATCTCAATATCTGCTGCTCGTTGCAATGTCATTTCACTGAGCCAAAATGAAAAAATATTTGTACAAATTGAAGGGGTCTATTTGTGATATTTATTTTTCTACTTTTCAATATCAAATAATACATTTACATTGACATCTAGCACAATGAAATGCATTTTAGAGCACATGATGAGGTTTCAAATGTCATCAAGATTAAGTTCTTGCCACATATAGATCAAGATGATCTTGCAATGCTCCTGAGGGCCAACATGTAATTAATGTGCCAACTTTGATGAATTATTTTTCAAATATGCTTTTAGATACAGAGTATATTGTTGACATTTGTATCAACAATCCTTCCGCAAAAGGAACATTCTATGGATAATATTTTGTGACATTCCAAAAAATGACGGTCCTTTTTGGAGGAATCACCCTATCCGCCATGGTCATTTCAACCGGGGGTCACCCTCTGACCTGGAGAAAAAGCCAAAACACTCATACTGGCCTCGTTTTCTGGCATCCTCCACTCCATCACAGAGGTTGATGGGACTAAGATCTGGGAGATAAGTATTGTGTAAGTATTTTTGCACTGGAAACATTTTATATTTCACTCAGAACATAGATATACTGTGCATATGTAAGAATATACAGTTATGGACTTCTAATATCTATCGCTCATAATGTAACTTTCAAGCGCAACTAAATGAAATTGCTTGACAGAAGGAACCCTGGAAATAAAAAACCTTGGGACACTAGTCAGAGTGGCCTTTGACACCTAACCTACATGAATTTGATTACTCAACTGACAGACATACAATAAAGAACTGTGAATAAACATGGAAGGGACATTTTAAAATGAGATGAGGGAAACTGTAGATGGTGTAGTAGCCATTCTCTGACGGCTCCTCATGCTCTGCCAGTGGTTGTTGATGTTACATTGTGTCAATGTCATGTTGCCATTTTATTTTTGATGGTACTGGGTGTATAGACTGTCGGTGTTGGGCCAAGGAAGTGCGGTAACAGTCCAATGGGTAACAGTTACCTACTGGACCCATAACAAGGAAGGGACACACTAACCTAGAATTGGAACAATAAAAACATCTCTCCCTCCTCTTCCTCCTCAGGATGTTGACACAACAGGACATCCCCGGGGGATTTTGATCAGCTTAATTTGTTATATCAATATGAATCAAAATTAGTTTGACCCAGCCCCACTTCCTGTCCTTTTTAGTACGGCTAATGAACCATCGCTGATTAACTTTACAGGTCACTCGGTAACTTCTCACATGCAGAAAACAATGCTGTCTTTCAACTGAAAAAAAACAACAACTATTAGGACACTTTGAAAGATTCAGTGCACTGGTCAGCATACACAGCTATAGGAAAATCTATATGGCTCAACATAATGACTCAACAATAATGTTCAACATACTTAATAGCAACAGTGAGGATGGGCATTTAACCTATCTCCCTTAAGTGTCCCTCACTCTATTTATCCCCAATAAATCAAAGAGAAAGAGTTCTGTGTGCTCACCCTAGTATCCCCTTTCTCCCACATTTAGCCCTGGCCTCGGCCTTGCGTGCCTTTTGGCAAACTCCAAGCGGGCAAGCATATTTTGGCCCCTTCAGATTATTTCCGCAGTACAAACCCTGATAGATAATAGCGGTCATGTTTAAGATCGACAAATCACTTTGCATCCTAAAATAACTATTATTTGTCGATCAGTGAATGTCTCTCTTACTTAAAAGACACATTCTGCGGATTCATCAAAGCAAAGCTGGTTTCAATCAATGGGCATGACAGACCACGGAAGCCATTACAAAACTTTGCTCAGCTATGTGTGACAGTTATGGTCAGCTATATGTGTGGTTAGACAAGGAGAGTTCCCTCCTTCATGTGCTTGTAAAATTGAACATTTTCTTCAGTGACCAGATTTATCTTAACTCTACCCTTGTAAGAGGTTTTACTGGTCAGTCAGTAGTGCCGTTGTCAAATCTAACTGAGAAATGCAGCAACTGTAATGAAATAGGGCCCTCCACTGTTTGGCAATATGGTTGCAGCTAGGTCAACAGGGGATATTGTGTTGACATGATGAGTGAAGGAATTGAAGTTTTACCCTCCTCCCACTGTGCAAAACTTAGACTTGGTTCATTCTTTATAGATTATAGTTTAGTGTACATTTCTTTGAACAAATACTGGCAGACTGCAATTTTATCCGAAAATTCCCCGTTCTCAATTAGTTTTTAAAAGACTAACAGCTGTCTGGAAAACATAACATCTGTCGTTCTTGTTTGTGAAACTGCTATTCAGCAGAATGGAACATCTACAAGCTCAAGAAGGATGCTCATAAAAAAGCTGTTGTTTCCCATGTCCCGCTGGCTGCTGCTGTAAACAAAAATAAAACATTCACATACACATACCACAGTAAGCAAAATTATGTTGAAGAAACGTCTTTTAGACGTATTTTCCAGACGTTGACATCACGTGCATTCAGGTGCTGAATGAAAGGTTAGAAGATATATTTTTCGAATGTTGAAAAGACGTGTTATACGGATGTCAAAAAATACATATTTTACGGACGTTGAAAATATGATACAGAATTATTCTAAAATGGATTAAATAAAACTTCATTCCTCATCAATCTACACACAATACCCCATAGTGACAAAGTGAAAGCAGGTTCTTAGAAATGTTTGCAAATGTATATAAAAAAACAAAACAGAAATACCTTATTTACATAAGTATTCAGACCCTTTGCTATGAGACTTGAAATTGTGCTCAGGTGCATCCTGTTTCCATTGATCATCCTTGAGATGTTTCTACAACTTGATTGGAGTCCACCTGCGGTAAATTCAATTAATTGGACATGATTTGGAAAGGCACCCACCTGTCTATATAAGGTCTCACAGTTGACAGTGCATGTCAGAGCAAAAACCAAGCCATGCGGTTGAAGGAATTGTCAGTAGAGCTCCCAGAAAGGATTGTGTCGAGGCACAGATCTGGGGAAGGGTACCAAAACATTTCTGCAGCATAGAAGGTTCTCAAGAACACAGTGACCTCCATCATTCTTAAATGAAGAAGTTTGGAACCACCAAGACTCTTCCTAGAGCTGGGCACCTGGCCAAAGTGATCAATTGGGGGAGAAGGGCCTTGGGCAGGGAGCTGATAAAAAACCCGATGGTCACTCTGACAGAGCTCCAGAGTTCCTCTGTGGAGATGGGAGAACCTTCCAGAAGGACAACCATCTCTGCAGCACTCCACCAATCAGGCCTTTATGGTAGAGTGGCCAGACGGAAGCCACACTAAAAGACACATGACAGCCTCCTTGGAGTTTGCCAAAAGGCACCTAAAGCACTCTCAGATCATGAGACACAAGATTCTCTGGTCTGATGAAACCAAGATTGAACTCTTTGGCCTGAATGCCAAGCGTCACATCTGGAGAAAACCTGGCATCATCCCTTCGGTGAAGCATGATGGTGGCAGCATCATGCTGTGGGGATGTTTTTCAGCGGCAGGGACTGGGAGACGAGTCAGGATTGAGGGAAAGATGAACAGAGCAAAGTACAGAGAAATCCTTGATGAAAACTTGCTCCAGAGCGCTCAGGACCTCAGACTGGGCCAAAGGTTCGCCTTCCAACAGGACAATGACTCTAAGCACACAGCCAAGACAAGGCAGGAGTGGCTTTGGGACTCCTCTGAATGTCCTTGAGTGGCACAGCCAGAGCCGGGACTTGAACTCGATCAAACATCTCTGGAGAGACCTGAAAATATCTGTGCAGATACGCTCTCCATCCAACTTGACAGAGCTTGAGAGGATCTGCAGAGAAGATTAGGAGAAACTCCCCAAATATAGGTGAGCCAAACTTGTAGCATCATACCCAAGAAGACTTGAGGCTGTAATCACTGCCAAAGGTGTTTCAACAAAATACTGAGTAAAGGGTCTGAATACTTAAGTAAACGAGATATTTTCATTTTTTATATGTAATACATTAGCAAACATTTCTAAAGAACTTATTTGCTTTGTCAGTATGGGATATTGTGTGTAGATAAACAATTTCATACATTTTGGAATGAAGCTGTAACGTAACAAAGAAAACGAAAAGTCAAGGGGTCTGAAAACTTTTCGAATGCACTGTCACTCTCAATTAAGTTAGCATCATATTACAATAATGCCTTCTCATGCCTCTTAATGGGAAAGAGGAGCCGGCTGAAGATTGCAACATAATATGTATTATTGCTCCCATCTATCACATCCACTTATGTTAGCTTTTTCAAAAGCTTTAAAACTGGCAGCGATGATGTTCAAAGTAGTCCAACATACAGTATAAACCAACAGACCACTTCAACTCAACTAAAATGTTAGTTAAGAAAGTAAGAATTGTTATTTTCTTGCTATGACTGTAATTCAGACAGTTCCTTCAGAAAGTATTTACACCCCTTGACTTCTTCCGCATTTTGTTGTGTTACAAAGCGGGATTAAATGGATTTAATTGTCATTTTGTGTCAATGATCTACACACAATACTCTGTAATGTGAAAGTGGATAAATTGTCTTTTTTTAAATAAACACTAATATATCTTGATAAGATAAGTATTCAACCCCCTGAGTCAATACATGTTAGAATCATCTTTGGCAGTGATTACAGCTGTCAGTCTTTCTGGGGCAGTCTCTAAGAGCTTTCCAAATGTGGATTTTCCAACATTATTATTTTCAACATTCTTCAAGCTCTGTCAAATTGGTTGTTGATCATTGCTAGACAACCATTTTCAGGTCTTGACATAGATTTTCAAGCAGATTTAAGTCAGCCACTCAGGTGCATTTACTGTCTTCTTGATAAGCAACTCCTGTGTAGATCTGGCCTTGTGTTTTAGGTTATTGTCCTGCTGAAAGGTGATTTCATCTCCCAGTGTCTGGTGGAATGCAGACTGAACCAGATTTTCCTCTAGGATTCTGCATGTGCTTAGCTCTATTCCATAAAAAAAATTCTCCTGAAAAACTAGCCAGTCCTTAATGATTACAAGCATACTCATAACATAATTCAGCCACCACTATGCTTAAAAGTATGTGGAGTGGTACTCAGTAATGTGTTGTATTGGATTTGCCCCAAACATAACATTTTTTTTTTGCAGTATTACTTTAGTGCCATGTTGCCAACAAGATGCATGTTTTGGAATATTTTTATTCTGTACAGGCTTCATTCTTTTCACTCTGTCAATTAGGTTTCCTTCCTCTCCGGCAACTGAGTTATGAAGGACACATGTATCTTTGTAGTGACAGGGTATATTGATACACCAAAGTGTAATTAATAACTTCAACATGTTCAAAGGGATATTCAATGTCTGATTTTAAAATGTTTCCCCATCTACGAATAGATGCCGTGAGGCCAATGGTGACTTTAAAACAGTTGCAGTCTTCAATGGCTGTGATAGGAGAAAACTGAGGATGGATCAACAACATTGTAGTTACTCCACAATACCTTCCTCTCCGGCAACTGAGTTATGAAGGACGCATGTATCTTTGTAGTGACTGGGTGTATTGATACACCATCCAAAGTGTACTTAATAACTTCAACATGCTCAAAGGGATATTCAATGTCTGCTTTTAAAATGTTTACCCATCTACCAATAGATGCCGTTTTTCATTTTCAATCATTTGTAAACACTTAAACATTTTCCACTTTGACGTTATAGGGTATTGTAGGCCTGTGTCCCCCCAAAAATATGATGTAATCAATTTTAAATTACGGCTGTAACACAGCAAAATATGTAAATATGGATGTGAATATTTTCTGAAGTCACTGCATTTAGTTGTTTATCTACCTTAGTTGAATGCACTGACTGTATGTCACTCTGGATAAGAGTGTCTGCTGAATGACCAAAATGTATGTATGAATGAAATGTAAAAATAAACAATTGCAAAGCATGATGGGTATTATTCTGATGACCTCCACCCCTAAACAAGTACAAATTTGGTAGGTGCAGACCAGATCCAAATCTGTACAAATCATATATCTCTAGGCTATGTTTCACAAGTTTGAATATCACAGTACAGTATAGCACAGTTTAGAACAGTACAACACAGTAGGACACAGAAGAGTTGAGTACAGTACAATACAGTAAAATACAGCACATATGGTTGGATATAGTAGTTTTATTCAGTAGAGTATATCACAGTACAGTAAGGTATAGTACAGCAGAGTTTAATTCAGTAGAGTAGAGTACATTAGAGTAAAGTAGGGTACAATACAGTACACTATACTTTACTTTTCTTTATTGTACTCTGTTCTCTACTGTATTGTACTGCACTGTACTATACTCTACTTGTATTTACTGTACTGTAATGTACTGTACTCTGTTGTGCTCTACTGTAGTGTATAGTGCTGCACTGTGCTGTCCAAACTTGGAAAATATAGTTTAGTATGAATGTATTGTGTGAATGGTGGTTTCTACAGTGTTATTTTGTATTTCTGTACTGATGTTAATGTCGGTCTGTATTGATGTTTTTGTTCTGTGCTTACACACCAAGATACATTTATAGTAAAGTTTTTTGCAGGGCAGTAGAGTTTCCCGATTGGGATTCAATGTCCTATTTCAGTCACCATGAAATGACTTGTAATAGAGCAGATATCCTTTGAACGCTTTGAGGTTAACGCTATTGAATCACATGGAATAAAAACATCATGCAAAAGTAATTCATAGCAACAAAACCTTACTGTTCAGTGATTTATTATTTATTATGGAGGCATGATTGTTCTAAATACCATATAGCTATTGAACAGAACATATACGACATCAGGACATCCTTTTCATGGAAAATCAAGGCAATATCCTTTCCTATGCAGGCTGTCCAATTTGTTCTGATATACACTAAATTGGTATTTGACCAGATAAGTGTATATTATTCATACTTTTTTACATACTGTTATCACAAGCTAACTTAATACCTAAACATTCCACTATGCATCAAATAGCTTGAAGGGAAATGATGAACACCTCTTTTTTCAAATAAATAAAGTATATTTTACACTTCATAGACTAACGTTACATTTATTAATTCAAGTGGTAGTGAAACTTTCAAAAATGTTTATAAAAAATGTATAAAGAAGATCTGTTGTCAAAACAATAATAGTTTATGTTCTTATTTTTCTAAATAATAACATATGTTTCTACATTTACATCTGACAATAGACTAGGCCAACAACGCGATTTTTTTTTTCTTCTCAATTCTGACAATTCTGAAGTATTTTTAGATGTGTTTATAATATATGCAGATATGCAAGTGTATTTATATTTTGTGTTAAGAAACATAATCAAAAGGGCTTTATATTATGACTATGGACATGAAACGGTATAAGTAGGAAGTCTGCCACTAGTCACTTCCAACCCGTTCTGTCTCCTACTACTTTTATTGGTCACACATTGGTCACACATCCCCTAGCACCGATTGGATGATTCCCCTGTCTATCATTGATTCAAGCCCTTTTGAAGAGTGAGAAAACGTAAGGGTGGCATGTTTTCCTGTCTTCCTAAGTTTATTAACTTATCCCGGGAATGCCATCAGAAGTTAGATTGAACGTTGAAAGAAAGCCATAGAACGTCTGAAAGGTAAGAAACTCATTTCCTTGATACATATTACTTACATGCACGACTTATTACTCGAATAATAGTCTATCAAGGGGATCAACATTTGCGTAAAGCAAATGGTAGCCTACAGGTAAAGTTGCCGCTGTATCAACCGTATTGAACCATGCCTTGATTGATTTCGATCTCGTCTGTTACATAGTAACATATTGTGTACAACTTTGATTTAGTGTTTTGAAACTATTCCGCAGAAAATATACTTTTGGGTGTTCCCAACCCATACGAACTCATCATATCCCTGCGACAAGTGTTTCTGTAACCAACTGTATTCTAAAAAAGCTGTAGCCGAACCATATGACACGCAAAGACCCAAACGGCGTTCCATATCTGTCAGTTAAAACATCAACTACATACTGTTGTATTTGTGTACGTCATAACGTTGTGCATTTATTTTGCTCACTGTTCAGAGACCACACATGGACAGACATAATTTATATAATATTTGCGCATAAAGACTGTAGCCTATCATAATGTCTGCCAATAGCCCCATTTGAACAAAACTGGGCTAGTCCAACAACAGCTTTTTTGAATTGAACTAAAATTAATTATACATCGTTTTCAGAGTTAGTTTAGTCCTTAGATGAGAAGAATTGACACACCCCATGCAAGATAACTGTTCAATTAGATATTCGTTTGAGATTTATAGGCTACTGAATGCATAGCATGGATTTATGAAGGTGCTATGTGGATATCTGTTGATTAGTGACATTGGATTTAGACAAGAAGAACACTTGAGATTCTAATCCACTCAGGATAACAAAATCCTTATTTTCCCAAGAAAAAAATATTTGGAGTGTTAGCGAAACATAGTCATCATCAAACAATAGGACATGACATCAAATGAAAATACCCCATTGTCAGTGGAATACTCCTTAACCCTGTTCATATCACCCCATTATGAAGTCTGTGGTACTGTCAGCAGCTTTTCTTCACTCTATGGAGGACAAGGAAGTAGTGTTCTGCCTCAATAACACACATAATCATATTATGGTATGGGGATGACTAAAGCCCTATTTATACTTGGTGCTAACATGTGGTTGCCACCATCCGATTAAGATGATCCAATCGGATCAAGAGTTTCATGACTAAACTTGGCATTAAAATGTGTCTTTAACTGTGTTGGCATTGTGACCAGATGTTGTGGTCCCTCTGTATGCAAACTATTTGACAGATTTTGTTTCAAAATAATATATGAATTGAATTGATTTATTTGAAGACTATTATGGTCAATGGGGCCACCTGTCAATGACTTTAGAGGGCAGGATACTGATGATTTAAATGGTTTGACCTCCCAACTCCGTCTACACTTGTGAGATATCCAGACCAGTGGCGGTGGCACTGACAATTCTTTTTTTCATGAGCGTGGCCTTATTTCTATTACAGCTTATTGGATGACTGTCATTCATATTCGATTCACCCAGTTCAATGTAACAGAGATGGGTTTAAGCTACTACATGATACTCAATTTTCCCTATACCCATCATGAGGTTGCTGCAACCTAGCCTATGAATGAAAGTTTACATTGTAGGTGCAGGTCGAGAGACACATTTGAGGTGACACATGGACAGACTGTGACATTCAATACCTCCTTGCACACTCTTGCCTGCATCTAGCTGATTAGTATATAATCATTAGTCCAACAGTTGTAAAGGAGAGTTTCTATTGGACAAATTCAAGTATGTTTATCCCCGTTTTGTTCCTTTTGCTTACATTTTAATAAACGTTTTTTAACAGAACCGGGCGTAATTAATCCCCCCCACACGCGTAAATACACAGCCATGTTGTATTCCTTCTGTGCACTCTCCTCCTCTCACCTCATCCCTTCGCTTGTGGACTTCAATGCACAACACATCAGCTGTATGTGACCAGTTAAAAAAAACTACACACAGCCTACATCGTTACTTTAGATAATATGTTGACAACGTCATAGTCAGCATAGCTAACAGAACTAACACGTTAGTGAACCCACTACAATCATACAGTAATGTTAGTGTACAGGAAGTAGGCAGTTACACTGGTGCGCCCGGTGGCAATACATTTGTAAAACCAAAAGTTTACCTTGACTTGGAAGAGTTCCAGTGTTGTGTTGGATTGTCATAGCCAGCTAGCTAACATAGCATCCCTCTGTTTGAGCAGGGTGTTTAAGTAGGCTAAACTAGCTAGCTGCATAGTTCATGCTGCAAGAGCTTTGATAGGTTGGAGGAAGTCCCCTGGAAGTTGTCATAATTGCTATGTAAGTCTATGGAAGATTGGGAGAAACATGAGCCTCCTAGGTTTTGTATTGAAATCAATGTCCCCAGAGGAGGACGGACACTAGCTCTCCTCTGGCTACACCATGGTGCTACCCTACAGAGTGCTGTTGAGGCTACTGTCGACCTGCTTTGCAAAGTAGTCTGTTTAATCAATTATTTGGTGACGTGATTATATTTAGTACAGTTTTATCTAAAAAGGATAACTTTTAAAATGTTTTACCATTTAAAAAAAAATGAAATCCACTGAGGAGGATGGTCCTCCCCTTCCTCTGAGGACGAGACTCCGCTGTTCCAGACACAATACGTGCCTGACAACCTCCGTAGGCGGTCAGGAAGATCTGCTCACAATCAGAAAACGATGTGGCTTTTGATCATCTACACATCATCTACACATCATCTACACCCCCTAAAGTGGGCACAATCGGGATAGGGACAACATCTACGCATGTTAGCACCAGGGATTAACAGGGTTTATATGACTACAGCTTTGTGGAATTGGCTTGTTGTGATAACAATTGATTCTCATATGGTGGATTGAGTTGTGCTCTAGACATGGCTGGTCCAGACTGTAATTCATCCACTTGATTGCTAACCATCCCCAAGTTGTCTGTCATGTGATTCTATGCTTTAAGCTGGCTTATTGCCAGTCGGATTCCCCAGTCCATTCTATCTCACTTGACAGCCACGGGATCATTGTTTTGCAACGTCCAAATGAGTTCATCTTGAGTTCACATGTTGAGAACTATCACTATGCAGGCTGGTCTCGTAGACTAGACTCAACATAGTAAATAAAAATCTGGGCCACTCAAATTAGTATGATATGTTACACTTTTGGTATGGTTACATAAGACAGAATGTCTAGCAACCCAAAGCTTGTGTTTTCGAATCTCATGAACAACTTAGCATGTTAGCTAACAGTTGCCTTAACCCTTTAACCTATCTAAAGTTAGCCACCTAGCTAACGTTAGCAATAGCCATTTAGCTAAGTTTAGCAATAACAAATTTGAATCTGTATTTTATATATATATATAATTTGTAATATTGCATACAAATGGGAATTCGTAAAATATCATACGACATGGATGATGGACGTCCACACATTAATACATACCAATCGGAGGGCCTGTTGTCCGGACCTCTGGCAGTCTATGGGGGTGCCACAGGGTTCAATTCTCGGGCCGACTCTTTTCTCTCTATATATTAATGATGTTGCTCTTGCTGCGGGTGATTCTTTGATCCACCTCTACGCAGATAACACCATTCTGTATATATCTGGCCCCTCTTTGGACATTGTGTTAACAAATCTCCAAACGAGCTTCAACGCCATACAACACTCCTTCCATGGCCTCTAACGGCTCTTAAATGCTAGTAAAACTAAATGCATGCTCTTCAACCGATCGCTGCCCGCACCCGCATGCCCGACTAGCATCCCTACTCTGGACGGTTCTGACTTAGACTATGTGGACAACTATAAATACCTAGGTGTCTGGTTAGACTGTAAACTCTCCTTCCAGACTCACATTAAGCATCTCCAATCGAAAATGAAATCTAGAATCGGCTTCCTATTTCACAACAAAGCCTCCTTCACTCATGCTGCCAAAATTGCCCTTGTAAAACTGACTATCCTACCGATCCTTGACTTCGGCAATGTCATTTACAAATTAGCCTCCAACACTCTACTCAGACTGCATCCAGTTTGCTATCACAGTGCCATCTGTTTTTGTTACCAAAACCCCATATGCTACCCACCACTGCGACCTGTATGCTCTCGTTGGCTGGTCCTCGCTACATATTTGTCGCCAAACCCACTGGCTCCAGGTCATCTATACTTCTTTGTAGTTATAGCTCTGCCTTATCTCAGCTCACTAGTCACAATAGCAACACTCACCCAGGGCACGCGTTCCAGAAGGTATATTTCACTGGTCATCCCCAAAGCCAACACCTGCTTTGGCCGCCTTTCCTTCTAGTTCTCTTCTGCCAATGACTGGAACGAATTGCAAAAATCACTGAAGTTGGAGACCTATATCTCCCTCACTAACTTTAAGCGTCAACTGTCAGCAGCTTACCGTTCGCTGTACCCAGCCCATCTGTAATTAGCCCATCCAACTACCTACCTCATCCCCATATGTTTTTGTTTTTCTGCTCTTTTGCACACCAGTATTTCTACTTGCACATCCTCATCTGCACATACCACTCCAGTGTAAATTGCTAAATTGTAATTACTTTGCCACTATTGGCCTATTTATTTCCTTACCTCCTTACTTCATTTGCACACACTGTATACAGATTTTCCTATTGTGTTGACTGTACTTTTGTTTAACCTATGTATAACTCTGTTGTATGTGTTTCACTGCTTTGCTTTATCTTGGCCAGGTCGCAGTTGTAAATGAGAATTTGTTCTTAACTGGCCTACCTGGTTAAATAAAGGTAAAAATACCAAACGTTACCTATCATACTAATTTGAGTCTCCCAGATTTTTATTTACTCTGTTAGGTCTACCAACGACTGCAGTTTGCCCTATCAGGCTTTCTTTAAAAAAAAACGCTTTGGTGGAATTTTCACGTGTGTATGTGGTACATTTTCACAACCCTTATTACAAAACTCAAAACAGATCGTCAAAACTATAAGCACATTTTCAATTGACTAAGTACAGCACACACAATCATAGCCACTTTTTCACCAACCTTAAAACAACCCCCCCCCCAAACCACTAATTCTTATAATTTACAGTGTTAAATAACATGAATATGTGGGAACAATATTTTTTGTGAACAAATGTTGAATTTTGTCATAAGAGGGTGGTAACTACATGTGAAAAATCGTGTTGGAAATCTGTTGCAGCCCAAGTCTGGTACAAAACCCACAATGCAATGCTTTCTCTATGGGTGGGCTGGCTAGCTAGCAAACATAGCTACACACAATAATACCAAAGTCAATATCAGGATATGAAGTAGCTAGTTTGCTGTAAAATTGCCTAAATCAATTTAGGAGTCGACAATCTCACCATGTTCAACCTGCAGATCATGTGCCGCATAGAGTGGAGTTTGATATAGAACCCCTCACTGTGCGTGTCATAATACCCATAAAACCTAGTGGTCAAACAGGGAAATGGTTCCAGTCGTTTTTTTTTTACCATACATTCTTCCCATAGGGGATTTTAGAAACACTTAAAATAAGGTCTGTGTTTCGTGTAGGCTTACCCTGGCGTGACGTTTTGATAACCATGTAAATCTCTCTCGGACATTATTCAAAAATGTATTGAACTTATTAGAAAATGAATTACATTTGCCCACGTTAATCATGAACAAAATACATCAGTGATTCATATTTTCCTGCAACTTTCTAAAATGGCATAGGAATGCCTCAAATCAAATGTTATTTTTCATATGCGCCGACGGTGTAGACCTTATAGTGAAAAGATTACTTACAAGCCCTCAACCAACAATGCAGTTTTAAGATAGGTGTTAAGAAAGTATTTACTAAATAAACTGAAGAAAAAATATTATAATAATTAAAGAGCAACATTAAAATAACAGCAACAAGGCTATATACAGGGGGTACCAGTACCGAGTCAATGTGCAAGGGTGTATGTCTCGTCTACACGTTGTGTAGCCGTTAACGATAATGCTAATGATAACCGTCTGCTGGTAGATGGAAAGGTTTTCCCCAAATCCCTTGATTTGAATTGACAATTTTAAGATTCATAAAGAAACCACAACCAGGCAACCAATATGTGTTTCAAAATTGCACAAGATTATATAGTCGAAGGCCATTAATGTCCTCTATTGGTATGCAAGTGGCTGCAGTGCAAAACAAGTGACATGGGCACTCTGTGTCATACATACAATGTCCACATATTTAGATGTATACAAACAAAAAGCTAAATCAACATTAGGCTATCTCAACATTAACCAAGCCTTGCAGAAGTTTTTGAACTTAAGACTGGCAGAAATCGTTTTTATCTCAGCTGGGAGTTTGCTCCACTCTACCACTGCCATATCTGAATGTGTTCTGGCCAGTACCGACATAGCACAAAATCTTGTGGCGTAGGAATGAGAGAGCTCTTTAGATACTGAGGGGACTGTACCATACATGGTTTTTCTGGCCCAATCCCAGCTTCAGCTGAATGACTCTTTTTATCAACTGATAGCCACTGTATTTCACAGAGTTGAAAGGCCAACAGGGCTAAGATTCAGAATGACCCTTGATATTTTATTCTGAGCTGTCTATAGCTTGTTCTTGATGAAGTTAGGGGAGCTACTGTACGAGGTAGCGCATGCATGGTCAGTGAGTCTGCACTAACGCTGCTGCAAGTGTTTAAGGTCCCTTTATCTAGAAATGTGGCTTTTCTGAACAGAAATGTCACTTCCTGGTTGACCTTGGCAATTACTTTCTGCCCCATGCTCTCCCCTGTCAGAAAACAGTCTAGTTCACAGCCAATGTATCTTAACACAGTTCTTGGTTGTAACCACTGTCACCAACCATGGCTCTAAAGCTAGGTGATCTACAGTTGAAGTCGGAAGTTTCCGTACACCTTAGCCAAATACATTTAAACTCAGTTTTTCACAATTCCTGACATTTAATCCTAGTAAAAATTCCCTGTCTTAGGTCAGTAATGATCACCAGTTTATTTTAAGAATGTGAAATGTCAGCATAATAGAGTGATTTATTTCAGCTTTTATTTATTTCATCATATTCCCAGTGGGTCAGAAGTTTACATACTAATTCAGTGTATTTGGTAGCATTGCCTTTAAATTGTTTAACTTGGGTCAAATTTTTCGGGTAGCTTTCCACAAACTCCCCACAATAAGTTAGGAGAATTTTGGCCCATTCCTCCTTACAGAGCTGGTGTAACTGAGTCAAGTTTGTAGGCCTCCTTGCTCGCACATGCTTTTTCAGTTCTGCCCACACATTTTCTATGGGAGTGAGGTCAGGGCTTTGTGATGGCCACTACAATACCCTGACTTTGTTGTCCTTAAGCCATTTCCCACAACTTTGGAAGTATGCTTGGGGTCATTGTCCATTTGGAAGGTCCATTTGAAAGACTCATTTGAGACCAAGCTTTAACTTCCTGACTGATGTCTTGAGATGTTGCTTCAATATATCCACATAATTGTCCTTCTTCATGATGCCATCTATTTTGTGAAGGGCACCAGTCCCTCCTGCAGCATAGCACCCCCACAACATGATTCTGCCACCCCCGTGCTTCACGGTTGGGATGGTGTTCTTCAGCTTGCAAGCCTCGCCCTTTTTCCTCCAAATATAATGATGGTCATTATGGCCAAACAGTTCTATTTTTGTTTCATCAGACCAGAGGACATTTCTCCAAAAAGTGCAATCTTTGTCCCCATGTGCAGTTGCAAACCGTAGTCTGCCTTTTTTTATGGCGGTTTTGTAGCAGTGTCTTCTTCCTTGCTGAGCGGCCTTTCAGGTTATGTCGATATAGGACTCGTTTTACTGTGGATATAGATACTTTTGTACCTGTTTCCTCCAGCATCTTCACAAGGTCCTTTGCTGCTGTTCTGGGATTGATTTGCACTTTTCGCACCAAAGTACGTTCATCTCCAGGAGAAGGAACGCATCTCCTTCCTGGACGGTATGACAGCTGTGTGGTCCCATGGTGTTTATACTTGCTTACTATTGTTTGTACATAGGACCTTCAGGCGTTTGGAAATTTGTCCCAAGGATGAACCAGACTTGTGGACATCTACAAAAACATTTCGGAGGTCTTGGCTGATTTCTCTGGATTTTCCTGTGATGTCAAGCAAAGAGGCACTGAGTTCGAAGGTAGGCCTTGAAAAACATCCACAGGTACACCTCCAATTGACTCAAATTATGTCAATTAGCCTATCGGAAGCTTCTAAAGCCATGGCATAATTTTCTGGAATTTTCCAAGCTGTTTAAAGGCACAGTCAACTTAGTGTATGTAAACTTCTGACTTCAACTGTAAATGGTTAATATCTCTTAAAAAGTTCTAGCATTTCTCAAGTCAGCAATTAACGTTAAGTGTGTAACCTAACAGTAGAGGCCTTCAACCATAAGTAGCATGCACCCCTACTTAGAAAATGGAAATTGCCACTTTCAATATCCAGCCATTCTTTCTGATTGGAGTTGTTTTTTTCATTTGCACCTCTACAGAAAGAATTTGATTGTAAGTTAAATTTAAAGTTTGAAGAAACATGCAGGCTAACATTTGTACACTTTCTTCAGTTGCATTTGGCCAACTTGGAGATTGACACAGCATCTCAAAAAGGACTTGTCCTGGAGCGAAGATTTGATTGATACGAGTAGGAACATACTGCTTAATGGGCTTTTGTTACACAGGAACTCTATTCAATTGAATCCATCTTGGATATAAGATTGACTTCCTACTACACTTTCTACAGAGAAATGCTGAATGAAAAATGTGCTAAAAATACCCAATTCTCTAACAAGGTCTGAGGGAGAGAGGCTATTTACTAATTGAATCCAGTGCCTTGAGATGGTGTTTATTCCCCCTCAAAGTATAATCAGCTGCTTCTCACAGGAAGACACAATTTAGCCTAGGCCACTTTTGGAGACACTTAATGCATGTCATTATGCTGTTGTCGCTGAAGTCCTTAGCTTCATTCATTTACGTTTATCACAGTGAAAGGCTTCCGTGGCCTTTGCACTCCACTTAATAAAAAAAACAAGGAGAAATACTGTTCTCCCTAAAGCTATTTACTTGTATTCAATGTGACGGACTGCTATAGGCATCAGACCTGAAACATACTGCTATGGTGACCAATGGAAAAGTTGTATAATTGGGAAAAAATAGATTCATAAGAACTGTTTCTGTGTGAGACAGTTGCATCATTTATTGGACCATTCCAAGTCTTGTTGACAATGTAACAGTTTGAAAATATACAGTTTGAAAAAGTAAAATAGTTCATGTCAGACTGGGTTTTGTATTTGGCCTCCCAAACACCAACCAAAGCCACAGACTTCCCCAATGCCTGATTGAATTCACTTTTGACATTTTGAACCCAGTAGGGAGTGAGGGGGAAGGGGACTGGGATGTTGAACAAGGAGACCTCAGAAAACAGCATCACCACTGACATGGCATAATGCCTCATTGTGGGGCTTGAATGTGACTGTTTGGATGAGAATCAAGGGGTGTTGTGTGATGTTTGAGACCAATGTTGCTAGTTAAAAGATAGGGTTCTAGTCTAGATGCATATTCAAGATTGATATATTTAATATCTAATGTTAGAGCTGAAGCATAACTTGGGATTGCATTGTGTTTATGTGCATCTCGAAATCCCCTCATTGACATCAATGCATGACTTACGAGACAGAGTTATGGGTAAGCGTGCAGCCCAAAGTGCCTAGGGAAACATCTGTATATTTCCAGGTATTTGGGGGTTATTTCCTTAAACTTCCCATGCTCTTGCCTTCATGCTGTTTACACATGTTATATATCCCTGGCTCTAATAGCATGTTGTCCAAGTTTTGCATGATGTGTCATGCTTGTACTCCAGGTAAAGGACAGGACCTGTAGTGGATGTGTGTTTTGCGTTTCTGTGTGTTGGTCTTTTGTTATTGTGTCGCAACGAGGTAGATGATGTTGTGTGTTTGTTCAGCTCCTCTTTTTACTTGTTTTTTTACCTGACTTTTTCCTCTGGCCTCACAGGAAGCAGCTTTTTGGCCTTAGCGATGGGCTTCCTGGCAGGAGCAGAGCGGCCCTGAGTTCCTGCTGCGAGACAATAGGTCTCCCCGGGGCTGGGGGCTGTTCTCAGACCTGATTCTCTTCAGGAAACAGCAGATTTATCCCAGCAGCTGAACTGAGCCATACAGGGAGTGGGGGAGTGTGGCCCTACCCTATGAGTGTCTCTTTTCTGAATGGGATTTTTCTTATGTTAAGTAGTGTGATGATAAAGATGAGCCTGTGGTTGTGGTGGGGCGGGCTGGAAGGATGAAAGAATAGTCTTGGCCTTGCCCAAGAAGTCCCAATCTGGGTTAATATGTGTGGGCTGAACTGGAGTGACTATCATGTATCTCAGTTAGATGCCTTGCTTTTTCTATTGTCAGCTGGACTTGTTGTAGACCCTCCCCTTCCTTTTGAGGGGAAAAGGGAGGTGGTGGCAGGGATGAGGTTACTTTTCCAAATCATGGCTCATGCGATGTAGCCAGCAGCCCTCGACCAGAACATTTCCTGTTGAAAAGCAGTGCTGAAAAAGTCGACTTCAGTGTTAGATTTATGGTGAATGCTGGGGAAACGGCTGCCTCATTGATGACGGTAATAGTAGAGAATCATTATTTAAAAAATGTTAGACAAATATTTACAGAAATCCTCAACACCTATTTGAAATATGTGCAGTTAATTGCATTGCTTAGCTTAAAGTAACTTGGCCTCAATTTGTAGAGTAATCCAGTGTGTCTGTTAACAGTGGGACAGGTTTACAAACTGAAGACCTAGGCCTGCTATTAGTTGTTCCTCACAATGAAATCGGGGAGGGGACTGTGGATGTGTCGCCCTCTGTACGTTCATCACACGTGATATCTCAGACAGCACTGGCACAATTTTGATTAAACTTGGGTGGATGATGTGTCTTACCAGAGAGATCCGGCATTTACAAAATGACACTGATGGGCCCAATGCGGGAGATATAGTAATTAACAGAAATGTGTTAGTCACACGCAATATCTCATTTGTCCCAAGGGGTGGGGGGGATGGGACATGTTTACTGTTGCCTTGTTTTGACTTACAGCCATAGGCATTAGTTAAGGTCGTTTATGGGATCATAGTCTACAAGATCGCTACCACAACAGAACGGTGTGTATGTAACAGGCAATTTGTGTGTGTGTGTGCTCACTCCTGCTGGTGTGTGTGTGTGACATCGCTGTGGCTCACTACTGGTGAGGATGAGGGGCGCAGCAGAATGTGGTTTCTCCCCCTGAGTGTGTGGGTTGCCCTGTAATTTGTTGCCTGTCATCAGGACCTGGAAAAAACATATTGAACTGGCCTATTTATGCTGAGTGGGAGCTGGAGGCACTAAGTGAGGAGTAGTGAGGGTGGGATGGGGACTACGTGTTTATGTTACACTCCTCTGATCTGAGGAGCTGGCATCTGGAGCAAATCTGAGGCACTTGGAATTTGGCACGTCCAGTGGGATACTGTATTTCAAGAAGCCCAAACACAGACAGATTCTTTCTGCAACCTAGAACGGAAACCTTGTCCACAAGAAGTTATACAACAGCTATTTTGAGTAGTTTTCCAGTTTACTCAGTATAACTAATGGACTCTAGATAACCACTTGTTTTATTTTATTGTTCTTAACTGGTGGCTGTGCAGCCGTAGATTCCGTATGTTTTCAGCTAACCTGCGCAGCACCTTGACTAATTAGACTGAATGTTGTGTTCACTCCATTGTGCTAGGGCAAGCGTTCTGCAAACAGCTGGTTTGTATTTTCTTAGCAAGTTGTGGCTAAATCGTATTAGCCACTAATCGCTAGTTATCTGGCTAATAAATGTACCGAGTCAGAGCAAACGTAGCAAGCTATACAGCCTAATACCATTGGTGTAGGCCTAAATGAGCATGTTGTTTGTGCAACAGTATCCTCTAAATCAAAGAGGAATAGGTGAAGCTTGAATATGTTAGCTACATGAAGTAGCTAAGAGAGAACATTTAATGTAGCCAATGATTTATAGGGTCCCCAAGGAAACACGGACCAACACTTTGGTTCCAACCCTATCACAATAACTTCTCCCTGGCATTTTAATTTGTTGTCATGTCAAAAAACACTGCATTCAAAGTGCCCCCTACTATTTTATAACTGTAGAATTAGGAATTTATGAAAATGTAGAAAACTATTTGTGTTTGAAGTTTAATTGAACAGTATAAAAAATAAATCAGAATGGGGAGAGACCCATGAAATCACTTAGGATGTATGTGATGCCACCCTAGGGTCACACACTACTTATAAAGCAAATGTAGAACTTTTATTATTAAAAAACATAAAAATACTATCATAAATTAAAAAAATACCGTGATTTGATTTTTTTGGGGCCATAGCGCCCAGCTATGGCAACGCCTAGGAGTATTTCCATACCAGTACTTGAAATCCTGTCCCTAGTCAAGTTATAGACTATAACTAGAGCCCAGAGATGTACCTAGTCAGGAAAATCTCTGCTCTATGGCCCTAGAACCCTGTGTAGGAGGGACAGGGTCTTTCCTCTGGCTGGGGGAACGAAGCAGTGACAGCAGGCATGTCCGGCTGGCTGAAGCTAACCAGAGTCCACTTGATGTCTCACGCTAATGACCAGTGTCTGTGGATGCCATTCTCTTGTGATAAGCTTGTTTTGGTGAGGCGGAGGGCTGGAGGGACTATCCGCTGCAATCATTTTAATTTGACGCCTTGCTTTGTGGTATATTAACATAGGCTACGCTGAGCTTTGCTGTCACAGTATCAACAGTATCAACAGCTTCTCTTTGAATGGCAATGAGAGATGTCAGAAATTCCTTGTTTTTGGAGATGTTTTTTTATTTATCCTATGTAATTACAACTACCTTGTAGCCCTCCTCAAGTATCTGAACATGTCCCAGCCTGGTTCATGCTAGCAGGATGTGAGAGGGAATTGTGTGGTGGAATGTGCTTAAGGCTATATGGAAACGTGTGTGTGGGTGTGTGTGTGTGTGTGTGTGTGTGGGGTGCTCTGACCCTTTGTCGATCTCTCTTAGTCGAGCCGTGTATGGAAATGTGTCCCACAACTGTGAACTCTGTACATGTGTGTGTGCCTCTGCATGCATGTGTGTTTTCTGCTCTGACCCTGATGTCTATCCATCACTCTCCCTGTCAGTGGAGCTACGGAGCGGTGACCCAGAACTGGATTGACAGCCAGGAAGACCAACCCAAAGTGAACCCCCTGGCCCAGTGTCAAGACACCTTTATGATTGTTCCACAGACTGTATGACTGAGGTAACTTAACTTCAATACAACTCATTTGTCGATCAGAAAAACTACACTAGCAACACTCCCACAGTTTTGAAACATGATGACAGCTGACATAATGGAAGTTTATTACTAAGTAAACCTGTTTGAACAACGTGTTAATTTAACCGTTGGCAAATTCTGTGATTGAGAGCAATAGTTTGGGTTTCCGATCCTAATGTAATATCTGGCTTGTCTGTATTGGCTTCTGTTCATCGTTGTTGTTGCTTTTGTTCTTGGGCCACTTAACTTCGCTTTTATCTGGGCTTTCAGACATAATGCTTGGAGGTATAGGTGATGTCATGGTTAATCCCCTTCTTGACTTCAACACCTCCGACCAAGAAAAAAACTAACCATAGGATTAACCCCTTGTTACCTACAGTGCCTCTTTCTTTCTAATGGAACATTGGGGAGTGGGTTTCCCAGAGTTCGTAGCTAAAGCGCAACGTTATTTCTCTCCACAACCCAGCTGCACAGCCACGAGAGAGTACCAATTATAACATCGATGTTTGTCTTGTATGTGTGAATTAGCATCATTCGTAAAAATGAACCACTTTGCTCTTCTACTAGAGGTGTGATTCTGGGCTGGTGTGAGAATTAACATACTACTTTAGCGTGAAGGCTTTGAAAAACCCACCCCAGACCAATGTGGGAAATTGCCCTTCAACAAGGGGTGTATTCAAAAACTTGCTATTGCTAAATAGAGTCTCTCGTATAAAGGTCTTCAGGTGTCCTTACAGTAAGTGTTTTATGGGTAGTTTATAAGAAGGTTTTGTCTTGAATGAGAAAGATTTGCTACAGCTAATTTCGCCATCAAGCGAAGAGTGTCAAGCTACGACGTCCTGAATAATGTAATTTTAGGCTACAAGCCTCCTTACTTAACCAAATGTCATGCTCTCTTCACCTCTGGGTAACACATGAAAAATTCATACATGCGTACACTAGCCTCAGTAAAACACATACAGTGCACAGGTATCTGAGTCAGTGTTTCCCTTCTCTTATCAGGTTGTGCGTAGACTCTCTGGGGGCTTCTGCTGAAAGGTCTCAGTCCACAACCATGACTCAGTCTGTGCAGGTCAACCCCAAGTTGCCTGGTAAGCATTTCAGTTCCAGCTGGTATTTATCAAGTCAATATGTGGTAACAATGGATACTGTCTGGGACTTGAAAAACTTAACCAGATTTGATAACTGTTGTTGTAATGTTTTCCTGTGGACTGCAGATCTGGGTGCACCGTTTCTATTCTCCAGTCAGGAAGAGGCGGATCAACAGGGCTCTTATTCGGTCCAAACTCCGTATGGCTTCCAGCTGGACCTGGACTTCCTCAAGTATGTGGAGGAGATAGAAAGCGGCCACCACGTCCGCCGGGCACCCGTCAACTCTCGCAGGTCATCCCGTGGGGTCAAAGTCTCCCAGCGGAGCCCGAATGTGGGGGGAAGAGCCAGCGGCTGGACCTCAACAGAGTCCCTCTCCTCACCCGCCAGCGAAGATGGTCGTGCGCCCCCTCCTCCACCCCCACGGAATCGCATCGGCTCCTCTCCCAGTGAGGGGCAACCCCTGTCCCCGCTATCTGTCCTTAGCCTCCCCCTCTCTGCTGGCGCCAAAGTGCCACCACCACCTCCGCTACGTAACCCCAGGGTAGAGAGGACCCTCCTGGAGACCAGCCTGCGACTGCAGCAGGAGCAGAGCCACCAGCACCAAAATGGCACCTGTTTCCAGCTCTCTGACCCACCAAAGCAAAGCCCCAGGGCTGTGACTACTCATCTTACCCCAGCTAGTGCAGCAGCCACAGTAGATGACCAGCCCTTGCACCTCTTCTCTGCCGCCCCCAGCCCATCTCAGAGTAGTCTGACCAGACCCAGTCCCCACTCCTCCGGTAGGAGCACCCCGGCCTCTAGCACTGGAATGGCTACTCTGCCTCCCAGCCAGTTGCAGACTGTGAGAGAGCAGATGGCCACTGCCCTGAGGCAACTGAAGGAGATGGAGGAGAGAGTGAAGGGCGTCCCAGTGCTGGAGAGAGAGGTGGCCAAGCTACGGGCTGAGAAAGACATGCTCCTACTGGCACTGAAGGAGAAAACCTTGGCGGCCCAACAACAGGCTGCAACAGTAGTGAGCAGTACAACCACCACAACGGTGGACACAGGCACACAGAGTCAGGAACGTCCTCCTTTTTCCCCCAAGAGTCCCAGAAGTCCCAAGAGTCCAAGCAAAATAGGAGACCTCAGAAAGCTGACTGAGAAGTTTGAAGGCAAGACTGGGAAAGATGGAGCACGTTCTGAGAAGGTTGTGGAGAAGAGGTCTGTGGCCGTCGGGGACGACATGTTGCTGGACGCTGGGGTCTTCTACTACAGCCAAGGTGCCAAGGATGCCTCAGAGGGCACGCCTCAGGTGGACGTCTGCGAGAAAGGTGTGGCCACGGAGGCACCGGCCTTCCGTGAGGAGTGGGTGCAGGCTGGGGTGGAGACAGAAGAGGCCTCGGTTTGGGTGATGGAATCCCAGCTGGGGCTAAGCAGTGAGGTCCAGAGGGAGATTGACACCCTACAGGACACCATCAAGTTCCAGCAGGAGTCCATCTTGGCTCTGGAGGGGCGAGTCGGCCAGGCTGACGAGGACCTGGCGGTGCTCAAAGCCCAGGAGGATGAGAGGAAATCCAAAGCAACGTCCGAGAAGGCGGTCCTTGCCAAACCAGACTCAGCCCATGCCCAAGTGGGGACCGAAGCCTCTACAACATCCACGCCAGCTTCACAGCATGTCGCAGTCTCCTGTTGTCCTGAGGTGGTTGACGCTTGTGTAGGTGAGGATTTGAGAGCCATACATTACGACCAGAGCACTCAGACGGACTCTGTGGAGAGCCCTGCAGAAGAAGAACCAACCCCAGTAGCACTGGTCAGCACTGGGAGTCAATGGGAGAATCTGTATGAGGATGAGACTATAGAGAAGAAAGCTCCAGTCACTGTGCTGAAGAAGAGACAGATGACCATTGCAGAGTACAAGGTCACCCCTGAGGAGACGGTCAGTTTAGACGAAGGGAAGGGAGGGAAAGCGGAGGAAACGGCGCCCAGGACACACACAACTCCAACAATGGTGGAAAGTGAGTGCCAAGTGTATTTATTCTTATACAATAGTTCATATAGAAGACAAATGATTCCTCTACAATAATAAAGCAGGTGTAAACGTAATATACAGGGCCTTTGGAAAGTTTTTAGACACCTTTTTCCACATTTTGTTACGTTACAGCCTTATTCTAAAATGTATTAAATTAATACAAATCCTCAGCAAGCTACACACAATACCCCATAATGACAAAGTGAAAAAAGTTTTTTTGAAATGTTACGTAAGTATTAAGACCCTTTTCTATAAGACACGAAATTGAGCTCCGGTGCATCCTTTTCCATTGATCATCCTTGAGATGTTTCTACAACTTGACTGTAGTCCACCTATGGCAAATGCAATTTGATTGGACATGATTTGGAAAGGCACACACCTGTCTATATAAGGTCTCACAGTTGACAGTGCATGTCAGAGCAAAAACCAAGCCATGAGGTCGAAGGAATTTTCCGTAGAGCTCCGAGACAAGGTTGTGTCGATGCAGAGATCTGGGGAAGGGGACCAACACATTTCTGCAGCATTGAAGGTCCCCAAGAACACAGTTGCCTCCATCATTCTTAAATGGAAGAAGTTTGGAACCACCAAGACTCTTCCTAGAGCTGGTCACCTGGCCAAAGTGATCAATTGGGGGAGAAGGGCCTTGGTCAGTGAGGTGATCAAGAACCAGATGGTCACTCTGACAGAGCTCTAGAGTTCTTCTGTGGAGATGGGAGAACCTTCCAGAAGGGCAACCATCTCTGCAGCACTTCACCAATCAGGCCTTTATGGTAGAGTGGCAAGACTGAGTTTGCCAAAAGGCACCTAAAGGACTCAGACCATGAGAAAGCAGATTCTCTGGTCTGATGAAACCAAGATTGAACTCTGGCCTGAATGCCAAGCGTCATGTCTGGAGGAAACCTGGCACCATCCCTATGGTGAAGCATGGGGGTGGCAGCATCATGCTGTGGGGATGATTTTCTGCGTCAGGGACTGGGAGACTAGTCAGGATCGAGGGAAAGATGAACAGAAGTACAGAGATCCTTGATGAAAACTTGCTCCAGAGCGCTCAGGACCTCAGACTGGGGTGACTGTTCACCTTCCAACAGGACAACAATCCTGAGCACACAGCGAAGACGACGCAGCAGTGACTTCGGGACAAGTCTCTGAATATCCTTGAGTGGCCCAGCCAGAGCCCGGACTTGAACCCGATCTAACATTTCTGGAGAGACCTGAAAATAGCTGTGCAGCAAAGCTCCCCATCCAACCTGACAGAGCTTGAGAGGATCTGCAGAGAAGAATGGGAGAAACTCCCCAAATAGATATGCCAAGCTTGTAGCGTTATACCCAAGAAGACTCGAGGCTGTAAATGGTGCCAAGGGTACTGACTAAAGGGTCTGAATACTTATGTAAATGTGTAATTTCTGTTTTAAATTTGTAATCAATTAGCAAAAAAACTGTTTTTGCTTTGTCATTATGGGGTATTACGTGTAGATTGATGAGGAAAAATTATAATTTCATAGATTTTTTTAGAATAAGGCTGTAACCTAACAAAATGTGGATAAAGTCAAGGGGCCTGAATACTTTCCAAAGGCACTGTAGAATTCAATGAAGTAGCAGATTAGTTGGGTCACTCACCGAGTATTGTGGCCACAGGTATGCTGAAGTCCATCATGAAGAAGAAGGATGGGAGTAGTTCCGGTGAAGCACGTAGCAGCGGCAAGAAGAGCTTGCAGTTTGTTGGCATTCTCAATGGGGGGTAAGTAGTGCTTTGTCATCAATGAATGAGCAAATATCTGCACATATTACCATCACACTGATAATACACAGGGCATATTAGAAGAGAAGGATGACCAATGTTAAAGGTAACTAACTAGACATGTACTTCTGTTCAGGTATGAGTCGACATCTAGTGAGGAGGAGGAAGAGGGGAGTTCCTCAGGTGGCAGTGAAGTTGATGATTGCTCGGACAGTAGTGATGGCGAAGATGGAGAGGCAGCTCTGGAGGAGACCTCCGATGAAGAGAGGAACATTAATATGGATGACACCGATAGTGATGATATGGCCTTAGAAGCAGGGACTGAAGCCACTGAGGACAGTCCAGATGCAGTGAAAGAGAAGTATGCTTGATTACAACTACAGCTCATAGAACTGTCATTGTTGGCAGATAACAATTTTAAAGGGATAGTCAACAGAATTTTCAGAATTTGTTGAAAGTTTGCTTCCCTTGAAAGAAGTCTGTTGGTAGTAAAATTTGAATCTTCTATTTTGGTTTGTAGCCTTTAGGTGCCCTGAATTCAATTACCGTAGCCAAAGTTATTTCGCAACATTATCATCTGTGAAGCTATGCATGTGTATATTATTGACATGGAATTATAGCCAGGATGTTTGCACAAAAAAATGGTTGAATATGTTATATAGGAGTCTCATCTTACGTTGCACAAGTGTTCGATCCCAGTCGGTCACTACCATAGATAACGTCCATGTCTAATTGCAGTAATCCCTTGTCCTAGATTTGAGCTGAGTGCAAAAATGCATGAGGCTTCTCTCATTCTGAAGAACCACCTGAATGATGATGTCAAAACACTGAAGAGTAAAGAAGTGGTATGTTTCAGCATGCCTCTTTAATTCCTCTGTTTTATTATATCCTGGAAATCTTGAATTTCCTTTTCAAAATTAGCTCATACCTGATTTTTGTAAACAAATACCCTGTTAGTTTTTTTTCCAATCCACACAATCTCTCAAGTGTATTTTGAAGTTCCATGACTTGAAGAAGTGGTTGCACGGACATAGTTTCCTTAGTCCAATTCATGCCACACTAAATACGATTATAAACATTTAATACATCACCAAGACTTCTGTTCCAAGTGTTTATAATCATATTAGTATGATAACCTTGTATGTAGCTGTATTCCATCAGTGATCCTATCCCACATCCTCCCTCCATGTAGCTCTCCAGCATTCATACTGTGCAGCTGGAATGGTTCCGCATCTCTAGTGCAAAGATGGCCCAGCCGCCCCGTGTCTCAGACTACCTGATGGCCTTCACTGAGGTCTCCTCTGCCCTGCTGGCCCACGTCATCAACATGACCGATGGCAATGGTAACACGGCCTTGCACTACAGCGTCTCCCACTCCAATTTCACAGTGGTGGGGCTACTACTGGACACAGGTTAGTTGGAGTGAGGAGTGTTCACTTATCTCTGGGAAGTTCTGTTAGGGCCGGGGCTTATGACCTTAGTGAAGAGATCCTGATGATCATAATGAATCATCAGAAGTTTGGTATTCATGGTTTAACTACAGGCATAAAATCACATTAGTTATGCCATGTATTTATCGTCAGGAAGTTTCCATGCCCCGGGGTTTCACCATGGGGTGGGTGTGCTCTGTGCAGGCATGTGTTGTGTGGATAAGCAGAACAAGGCAGGCTACACTGCTATCATGCTGGCGGCCCTCTCATCTGTGAAAGAGGAGGATGACATGGTGGTGGTCAGGAAGCTCTTCAGTCAGGGCAACGTCAATGCCAAGGCCAGCCAGGCAAGTCCTTCTCAAATCACTTAAAATCCAGTCTATCCCCCTCAGTCAGTGTTGCTTGTGTGTGCTTGCTAACACCATGCTAACTGTGCTATATTGTGTTTAGGCTGGCCAGACAGCGCTGATGTTAGCCGTTAGCCATGGACGGCAGGAGATGGTGCGGGCGCTACTGGACTGCGGGGCTGAAGTGAACGTGAAGGATGACGAGGGCTCCACGGCACTCATGTGCGCCAGCGAGCACGGCCGTGCCGAGATTGTCTCGCTGCTCCTGGATCAGCCGGGCTGTGACATCTCCATCGTAGACAATGTGAGTTCCTTGGCTGTCTGTTTACCCTGTACACTCTGTCTTTACACGCTTACCTGGCTTCCTCTTTCTGTCCACTTTCTTCATCTTCTACCTCTTTTCCATTTCACGCTGAATTGAAAGAACTAGGCAGGTCAAAGCAAGTACTCGGATAGGCTTTTGCCATATTGTTTTATATGTCCTGTCTTAACATCAGTGCTGCAGATGAAGGAGAGGAGAGCAGGGGAGGAAGCCACTAGATTATTGTGACGCAGCCAAGAAGTGAATACAAAAACAGATTACATTTATTTTATAAATCCTTGTTTGTTTCTTTTTTAAATTAATGCAAATTTTTAAATGAGCAATAAGACAATCTTTTTATAATCTGTACACCAGTGTTTTTCTACAGTATGACTTTACAGTGGATTTTTCTCAGACTAGTTTGAACCTCCAGTCCAGACTGATATATCTAAGAGAGCACATCTGGGGCAAAATGAGTTAGGCATGCAGCACATGGATTGAGTTTCAGTACGATACAGCTAGACTGAGAGGGGCTGGGAAAGTATTTAGGAACATGTTTTTTTCAACCTTGTGACAATTGGATACAGCTAATTCTTCAGGATTGTGAGGCAGACAGAGATGTGGGTTAACCCTTTGCTGGTTTGAAGACCTAGACCAGGGGTGGGCAACCTTAAGGGCCACTGTGGGTGCAGGGTTTTATTTCAGCCAACCCGGAACACAACTGATTAATCTACCCGATTTTAATCCAATCAAAATTTTGATAAACTACGATTAGTTGGTGTGTTGCTTGGCTGCCTGGAAGAAAAGCCTGTACCCACACCGGCCCTTGCAGTGTAAGATAGCCCACACCTCACCTTGACTGTATACAGTAAAGACACAGTTCTATATTGCATGAATGGCATATAGCTTCTTATTCTTTCTAAACTGTGTGATGAGGCTGTGAATGGGCAGGAATCTTATCGGTGTCCCACCTCAAAGGGTTTATCGCAAAGCCTGCTGTCCCTTTTGTCTTCCTACCTCTCTAGGACGGCAGTAATGCGCTTTCCATCGCCCTGGAGGCCTCTCACAATGACACAGCTGTGCTACTCTACGCCCACATGAACTACACCAAAGCCCAGGCAGCTGTGAGTTCCCCAGACGCTGGTCTTGAGGCCGAGAGATCTGCCTGGTTTTTATATGACAAACAGCCAGTTTGGCCTTGAATCCAGTATAGGTCACATTCACAACATATCCGTATCATGCGCAATTTCAAGTGTGTAATATTAGCGCCTCGGCTACACTCCAATGTTGGGGTGTGGTATGTTGGCCTAGTTGAAAGATCTTGTCTTGGCATGTGTAGCAGTAGTGACCCCTAGAGCATATTCTTTACAGCTATGTATTTTCACTGTATATTGTAGTTTTTGCCCTGTTTTACTACTATCACTCTGAAAACATTGGTATATTTCTTTCAGGGGACAAACAAGTCTCGAAACCCCACTAGTCCTCAAAAGACATGGCCTGCTGCGGAGTGATTTACCACCAACATAGAAAAACAAACATTACTGGACATAAGCGTTGAAAAAGCTCCACTGGAATATTGCAGCTGTCTACATAAATATATGTATTTATATCATGGCATACGTTATTCATTTGTATTGTTAATATAAGATTGTTATTTTTCCATAAATGTCATTATTATATACGATACTAATCTGCATTTGCAACATTTCTAATTCAAGGTCTGCAGCATTTAGTTTTCTATGATACAGTAAAGCAGACCTCACATTTATTTGCACTCATTTACTGTGTTGAGTTTTAGTTCCCCTCCCTCTTTTAACTACCTTCTCAATCTTCATGCCAATGTCATTCAAGTCTGCACTAACTGTCTATGCCTTGTATATTCATGTATTGATTTTCATGTAAAAAATAAACATATATTTACATAACATGTGACACTGCACTAAGCAGATATAGCAGAAGAGGTCCAGATGACTTAATTTTTTTTAAATGTTCATGTTATGATGCGTAGCATATATTCTAATGTCAAACATGATCAAGCTATAAAGGTGAGCTTTTGTTTGAATAGTATTTCAAGCAATAACCATCCTGTCAGACATTATCAAGCCAACTTTTAATGCAAATTAATGTAATAAGATGACACTGTTTAATAGGTAACAGGTAGCACACAGAGATAAATACAATATTTATGTAACTTGTTAGCAGTACAGCTCTATGGTAGCACATTCTGATTTCACATGAGAAACACTCTTTTCATGCCACACAGCTACGACCGGAAGTTACTTTTTCTTAGCAGGTTAGGAGACTGAGGTTAAGAAAAGGCTTATTGTTAGCGGAAATGCTCCCCTAGCCTGCTACGAAAATCACTTCCGGTAATATCTGTATCTAAGTGGCATGAAAAGACTGTCCCGATTTCACAAACCGGTACTTGATGTATCACTCCAGAACGGTAGGTGTCAGTAATCTAACAACATGGACTGCCTGTCGTGAAAAGGAAAATAAGAAGTATTTTGCCCTTGACAACAACAATGGCGACTGCTACAAGAATTATCCAAAGGCTCAGAAATATTTTATCCGGGGTAAGCCATATATCTTCACATTGTGTATTTGGTGCAAGTTTTTATTAATGTAACGTTAGCTAACTTATTTCTAGGTCCCCAACGTTACACGTTTGAAGAGTTTATTAAAGCCTGTCTAACTTGCTAAGGACGTTATCTAGCTTGTTAGCTACTTTAGTTGGCTAACGAACATTGCATGTTGGCAATATAAGACTCTTTGAAAAGCAAGTTGTTACTTTTAATTTACCTGATCAAATGTACACAGCATGATCTGCAAGCAAAGCTCCAGTTGCGCTATGGTGAGATTGCGAAGAGGTAAGTGGCAAGTCATGCATTTCTTGAATGTTTGCTAACTAAGAATCCATTTAGGCAGGAAGTTTTCTGCAGGTTTTGCATGACAAGTACGGATGGTGTTTGCACTGTACTGTTTGTACTCGTGTGTGTGTGTGTGTGTATATATATATATATATATATATATATATAATAGGCCTACACTTTGTAAATGCCACACAATCTTAGTTTCAATCTTTTGTGCAGGACCCAACCACCCCCCAAACTTCCAGTTGGTCCCAGTCACAAGTTTGCCTTCAATTACTATAATGGCAGAGATGGGCGTAGAGAGTCTGCACCAGCCACCGTCGTGATGTCCAGTCAAAAGGCCCTCGCTGCTGGGTGAGTGGAACATAAAGTCAGACAGACTCTATGGCTTAAAGGCTGAGTGGGACAAAGGCTATGGCAGAATGTTACATTTTGGGATTCCATCCTCTGGCTAGTCGGGTGGAGGTTGAGAGTGTATATGACTGCTTTACTGTTTGTCCTCAGTTGACTGCCCTTGCCCTTAGTCTGCCTCCTGTCCCTCCTATTGCCATAGGTACACCTTCCTGAAAACAATGGCACAATACTTTGAAACCTCTGCCAGTTCATGTTCTTAGACACACTCCAGTCTCCTTTTCATTTGATTTACTTAACAAAAGGCACATCTCAATAGGTGGTCCAGGTATGATATGGGACAAGGGGCCTTTCCTCTATTGTTCCCACAAGCAAGTGGGGAGGCAGATGAGAGTAAACCCATCAGACCAACTCCTTGAAACTTCAAGAGTTGGCCATTCTAGTTGTGTCAACAAAATAAAAAAAACGTTTCAACATTTTTTTACGCTAAAATTATTAGTAATGCCGGGCATACACAATATGATTTTGCCACGAATACGCCAAGTTTTTGCTGTCACAGACACATTTTTTGGGGTGAAATCCTATGAACTTGGGCCAGGTTCAGTACATCGGGACTCATGTAGTTTGAGCGGGTGAAGGACGCACTGATGGCTGTTCCGTTCTCCAGACCCCAGTTGCATGTCTTGAAAATGTTGTGAAATTTTGGTTGTGCATCTTGTAGTATGACCAGTGCTATGACGCGTTTGGGCAAGGACTACTGCCAATAGTCATTGAGCACTCAGCATGTGAGACCAAAACAATATTGGCGAAGAGGAAAGCAGCAACCACAAGCACCATATGGACCGAGGTGATGGTAGACACATTGGTGGAGAGAACGCAGTTGCCTTTTCAATATTAAAAGTTTTATATTACCTCCAATTCCCTTTGTCGAATAGAAAGTTCATATTGTCCACATCTGCCCAACCATTTGCGGGTCCATATTCTGCCCCTCTGTCTCTTTTTTGATGTTTTTGCACATAAATAATGTACACACTAAGCAGCTCGCTGTTTGATTGTCAGCATTTTTTTCCTACGACAACAAGAGAAACGCAGGGCAGGATCAACTAGGGAATCATCAACCTGGGGTTGAGGATGGACGGAATGAAAGATTTGGGACAAGGAAATCTGGAAATGTGAGCTAGTCCAAGTTGTTAAAGGCATAATCCACCCCCAGGAATAGAAATCAAGTTGGTGAAAGCCTATGTGGGTAAAATAGAAGTTAAGTCATGGTGACCTTTTTTTAAGTGGTCCGTCTGAAATCAGGTAATCGTGTAGGAAGGCATCATAGCTATAGTGTGTTATACCCCATCACATTTCATAACGCTTTTAAACCAATGACTTGCGCTCCAAATCATCAAATCAGCCAATAGATGGTATGGGCATACATCCGTCTATATTTTCGTGACAAAGTAAATATTTTTGTCCAAATGTTCTAAAAGTACAGTTAGATCCTTCAAACGCCTCGTCTCCTTGCTAGCAGACTCGCAGGCCAATTGCCATAGCAACCACACTGACTCAAACTATTGAGCTAGAAATGCGATCTCTGCCAACTTCAACTTGGTGTAACTCCTAAATTGATAGTGCAGTTTGTTTTGAGTTATTTTACACATAGCTACCTACTTCACATGCTGATATTGACTTTGGTTTTAGTTTTTGTAGAGCCCTACCCATGCTGATCGCTTCTGCCAAATTTAAGGCCTGGTCCTACCAGAAATCAGAAATAACATATATCCATTAGCTACTCCTGTCTGTCGCGTGCTCTGCGTAGCCATAGCACCGGCTCTGCTTGGGCTGCTCTGCTCAATGAAGACATATGAGAAAGCAGTTACTTTTCGTAACTCAAGGAACATTATTATTGTCCGTGAAATATATTTTGCAAGGTTGAAGCTTCCAAGTGTCTGCAGGCAGCCAGGTGTTCTAGATAGCTACCTTGCTAACCAGCTTGTCTGTCTGTAGAGAGAGCTTTGCATTGTGGGTTTTGTCGATTTGAGCTCAAATATTTCCATAATTTTCACATGTTGCTTCCTACATTATTATTATAACGAAATGCACACACACACATATTTGAATTATATAACTGTAAATCATAAGAATTTCTGGTTTTGAGTGGATTATCGCTTTAGATTTTAGAAGATTTTAGATTTTTGGTGTAGTGTATGCCCAGTAGAGGTCTGCAATGGACTGATTTTATTCATCCGGCCATTCGCACACGCAGCTTTTCATACCGCACCCGCCCACACCCGCTACCTTTCTGCCCGACTTCCACCCTCTACCGCAAGAACTGGTCCCGTAATCGCAGTCCCGTAATGTTATTTAAGAAGTATGTGGCTCAGCGCTTTAAAATGTTTTAAACTGGTTTGGCGTGTATTTGTTTTGTGAGGGCTGCAATATATTTATTTTACCATCTTTTAAATAATGTACCAACATAGTCATTAACTTATGCTTTCATTTTCTTACAGCCAAGCTCTAGAGGTGCCAGCAAAGCGTCCTGTCACACCTGGTAATGTTCCCAGGGAGCTCACACTGTCTACAGACCAGCCATACCTCTGAACAACATCAACAAATCATTTTTCTCCTGACTTACTTTAGGCCTGACATTAGAGCACAATGTTGCTCTCCCTATTGTTCAAAACCTGTAAAATAGTGTGTCGGTGTTAATAAATAAATAATGTAATGTTTGAAGAAAAGTTTTATTACCAATTATTCATAGAATTAGCATATTTTGTTTGCCAGTCAATCATAGTTTTGGGTACCTGATTAATATCCCCAAAGTAGTTCATCAACCAAGCCCCACTGCTTCTTGACACAATGCCCACTTAACCTGGAAGCCAGCCGCACCAATGTGTCGGAGGAAACAATGTGCACCTGGTGACCGTGTCACTGTGATGGCCTGCCACGAGTCGCTAGCGCGTGATGAGACGTGGACATCCCTGCCGGCCAAACCCTCCCCTAACCCGGACGACGCTGGGCCAATTGTGCGCCGCCCCATGGGCCTCCTGGTCGCAGCCAGCTGTGACAGAGCCTGGACTCAAACCCAGAATCTCTAGTCGCACAGCTAGCACTGCGATGCAGTGCCTTAGACCACTACACCACTTGGAGGCCCATCACAAAGTGCTTCTATAGAAACCCAGCCCAAAACCCCCAAAAGAAAGCAATGCAGATGTAGAATGCAATGCTTAATTTTCATATTTCGTTTCCTCATTACTCCTCGTGTTTTCGACGTCAAACACGGTGGGCGGGGTTTTGATAACGTGAGGCAGAAGAGGTTGCCTGATCTTGCTAGCTATGCTCAGACAGAAATACCGGTACTGTTCATTGCATCCACATTAATGTAAAAGTGTTTAGAAAACAACATATTCTTATTTACAATAAAATGACGTGTACATAGTGTCCCCCCCCCCCCCTTTTTGTACAAAGTGCTGTAATTTCTAAATGGTTCACCTGATATGAATGAAAGTACTGCACTTTAACATCATTGTTTGATTTCAAATCCAAACTTTTGGAGTATATGCTTCTGTCACAATAATTGCGGCGGGCACTGTATATATTTTTTTACACAGTGACTGTGAGAGATAAAGGACCAGTTTAGCCATTAGTCTTTGAGTTAGTGGGATAGTATTTACAAAAACTGGTTGTCATATATGTAGTGGTAGTTAAGTGTTTGGCCAGTAACCGAAAGGGCGTTAGTTTGCTCAGGGATTCGAACCATGTGAAAAATCCTCCTGTGCCCAAACTGATCCTTTAAGTCACTCTAGATAAGAGCATCTGCTGAAATGTAAAAGTAACTAAGTGAAAATACTTAAGTACTAAAGTAGTTTTTTGGGGTATCTGTACTTTACTAAACTCAGCAAAAAAAAGAAACATCCCTTTTTCAGGACCCGGTCTTTCAAAGATAATTGGTAAAAATCCAAATAACTTCACAGCTCTTCATTGTAAAGGGTTTTAACACTGTTTCCCATGCTTGTTCAATGACCCATAAACAATTAATGAACCTGTGGGAAGGTCGTTAAGACAATAAGTATACAGACGGTAGGCAATTAAGGTCACATTTATGAAAACTTAGGACACTAAAGAGGACTTTCTACTGACTGGTTTTTCTACTGAAAAACACCAAAAGAAAGAAGCCCAGGGTCCCTGCTCATCTGTGTGAATGTGCCTTAGGCATGTACAAGGAGGCATGAGAACTGCAGATGTGGCCAGGGCAATAAATTGCAATGTCCGTACAGTGAGACGCCTAAGACAGCGCTATAGGGAGACAGGACAGACTGCTGATCGTCCTTGCAGTGGCAGACCACGTGTAACAACACCTGCACAGGATCGGTATATCCGAACATCACACCTGTGGGACAAGTACAGGATGCGAACAACAACCGCCCGAGTTACACGAGTCGCAGTTTTGTCTCACATGGGGTGATGGTCGGATTTGCGTTTATCGTCGAAGGAATGAACGTTACACAGAGGCCTGTACTCTGGAGCGGGATCGAGGTGGAGGTTCTGTCATGGTCTGGGGAGGTGTGTCCCATAATCATCGGACTGAGCTTGTTGTCATTGCAGGCAATCTTAACGCTTTGCGTTACAGGGAAGACCTCCTCCCTCATGTGGTACCCTTCCTGCAGGCTCATCCTGACATGCAATACCACCAGCCATACTGCTTGTTCTGTGTGTGATTTCCTGCAGGACAGGAATGTCAGTGTTCTGCCATGGCCAGCAAAGAGCCCAGATCTCAATCCCATTGAGCACACCTGTGACCTGTTGGATCGGAGGGTGAGGGCTAGGGCCATTCCCCCCCCAGAAATGTCCAGGAACTTACCTTGGTGGAAGAGTGGGGTAAAATCTCACAGCAAGAACTGGCAAATCTGGTGCAGTCCATGAGGAGAAGATGCACTGCAGTACTTAATGCAGCTGGTGGTCACAACAGACACTGACTGTTACTTTTGATTTTGACTTTGACCCCCCCTTTGTTTAGGGACACATTATTCCATTTCTGTTAGTCACGTCTGTGGAACTTGCTCAGTTTCTCAGTTGTTGAATCTTATGTTCATACAAATATTTACACATGTTAAGTTTGCTGAAAATAAACGCAGTTGACAGTGAGAGGACGTTTCTTTTTTTTGACCACTTTTACTCAACTACATTCCTAAGCAAAATATGTACCTTTTACTCCCATACATTTTCCCTGACACCCAAAAGTACTCGTTACATTTCAAATGCGAAGCAGGACCGCAATATGGTCTAATTCATACACCTAACAATATAATTGTATTTTCATCACTACTGTCTTTGATCTGACGGACGTCACTTTTTGAGCCGAGTTCGCCATGGGCTTTGAACGGGGCGCCCGGCTCACACCTGGGAGGCAGCCCAGTTATCAAAACAATCACTTTTCACCCACTGTAATCGCCACCCACCCGAGCCAGCTTAATCGAATCCCCTCATTGTAATATCGCTGTAACCCTCAGCGACAGGAATAGGCGTATAGCCGGTTGAGAGAGCACTTGAGGACTGCATCCCAATTCTCCACCCTTCTCTTATGGTGTGCACTTGCAAACTCCTCCATCATGGAAGTATGCACGTGCACACGTCAGGAGAAGGGAGGAGAATCGGGACACCGCTCGGCAACATGACAGTAACTCTGCAAGTCCAACTCATTTGAGTACTGCCTATGACAGGGATCAACTAGATTCAGCCGCGGTCAGCGGGCCGGAACATACACTGAACAAAAATATAAAAGCAACATGCGACAGTTTCAGCAATTTTTTTTTTTATCAGTCAATTTAAATAAATTCATTGGGCCCTAATCTATGGATTTCACATGACTACAAAGGGGCGCAGCCATGGGGGGGCCTGAGAAGGCACAGACCCACCCACTGGAGAGCCAGGCCCAGCCAATCAGAATGAGGATTTCCCCACAAAAGGGATTTATTACAGACAAATACTCCTCAGTTTCATCAGCTGTCCGGGAGCCTGGTCACAGATGATCCCGCAGGTGAAGAAGCCGGATGTGGAGGTCCTGGGCTGGCGTGGTTACACTTGGTCTGCGGTTGTGAGGTTGGTTGAACTTACTGCCAAATTATCTAAAATGACGTTTCTTGATATGCCACACCTGTCTGGTGGATGGATTATCTTGGCAAAGTAGAAATGCTCACTAACAGGGATGTAAACACATTTGTGTACAACATTTGACAGGAATAAGCTTTTTGTGTGTATGGAAAATTTCTGGGAACTTTTATTTAATCTCATGAAACATGGGACCAACAGTTTACATGTTGCATTTATATTTTTGTTAATTATAAAAACTAAATTCTTCTACCTACTGTACTGGAGTGTGAGGCCAGTCATGGCCTAACTACAATACATTCTCCATTACTCCTGTTCCTCTAAGAAAGTGAAATAGAGCCCTAGACACCACTTCCCTCCCTTTCCCTCCCCCACTACACCACCCAAACCCCAACCCCCTCCAGCCTCTCTAACCCTTTCACACAATCTCTCCCTATCTACACCATACAGTTCACAATATATCAACACATGCTCCACCGTTTCCTCCATTAAATATTAATCACACAGACCTGTTTCATGTCTCTCTGTCATCTACAATGTGGCATCCAACCACCTTCTGCTTGATTGTCCACCCGTACGCCTTCTGCTTATCCCCTCCTCGCTCCCAGCCTCCCCCAGTTGCCGTGACCACAGGAGGTCCTTCTGAACTCCCTTTTATCCTTGCCCAGTGCGCTAATGCAAGTTTGTCCCGCCTTGTCCTCAGTGGCAGTTCCACACTATCCACCTGCAATGCCTCAACAGGTGTCATCTTGAAGGCACCCACACACACAATCTCAGGGCCCTTGACTGTATCCACCTCAGGCACTGTAGTGCAGTTTTGGCTGCCGATCCATTTATAAAGCACCCATAATCCAAAAATGACCTGATCAATGCCTGGTACATACAGCATACCACGTTTGTCTATCTGACCCCCAATCATATCCTGCCACTGCCCTCATGAGGGTCAGCACCTCCCTACACTTAATTTCAATATACTCAACATGTCTCTTCCACATAAGCCTCTCATCAAACCACATACCTTTTTTTGTTCTTGAATGACTTAAATAAAATAAAAAATATTTAAAGTCATGAACTCACTAAATATTTAAACTCACAACCTATATCCTGGCAGTATTCGAAGCCTGCCTAACATCTTTAACCTTCCTCCTAGAAAACACCATGAAGCAGGACTTGGCCCCAGACATCCTAAACCCCCATGTTAGAGACCAATCTTCCACAACTCCCACAGCTTCTTGAATCTTCCTCATCGCATATTTCACATTCCCACCTCTCTTCCATACAGCCTCATCATCGTCATACAAGGCCACACCCACTCCCTGTCCCACCTCCTTAAATACTGTATATCATCAGGGTGAACAATACGGACTAACCACACTTCCCTGAGGAGTAGCATTGTCCACTTCAAACTGCTTTGATAATTCTGATCTAACAAGAAGTACATGATCCAGATATATAGACATCCCGCAATGCACTCAACTTGATCAACAAACCTTCCCTCCATGTGGTATAGTAAGCTTTCTCAATGTCAAAATACACAACACTCATCACATATTTGATTGTCAGGGCCCAGTACCTCCCCAGATTTCATTATGGGAATTAAAACCACCACACAATATTACCTTCTTACCCCTACACGTTCTATCAAGATTTGCAGGGGTTATAGAAATGAACTAAAACAATGTTACCCCTGTTCCTACATATTTCTATTCCCACACATTCCAATTCCTGTATATCCAATACTCTGTACCCCATTCCATCTTTAACGAACATAGCACAATACCCACCCCGAACCCTCCATTCTATATCACCGTACCGAACTGAAACCTGGAATCAGCTCCAGTTGAGGTTTGAGCCATGACTCTTAGACACATACTACATCTGGCACTACATCCATGTCATATACAAACTTCTTAAATTCCTGCCTGATAGCTATTAAGCTTCTAGTGTTCCATTGAAGGGCGGCAGAAAAACCCCATACTAAATATGATGTTCTAATACTTCATTGAAGAATCCCTACTATTGACTGACCAATCACCAACTAAGGGGCATAGACTTCTGTTCCGAATTTCGGCTTGCCTCACAAAAACAAATGTGTGCCCGACCAGCCGGAAAACCCCTCACCGAAGTCTTAAACGAAAAAAAAATATGTCGTAATATACAATGTATGCACGAAGTCTGTCAAACTGTTTAGGCTGGGAAGTATGCGGACCCTTTAGACAGAGAAAATATGCCCAACACGGCGGGAATATCTGTCTCCCCCCAGAAGGTGACGTTTTTTTGTTGTTGTTATTTTGCGCAACAAGCATGGCGTTTTTGTATGGAGGTCAATGAGAGTGTCGAATTTGGTCAACAAAATAATACATTACTTATTTACTATTTGAGGTTTATTTGATTTAATAGAAGTTTCGTAATGCTTAAGTTGTTACGAGTGTACTGATATAATTAGGACACATGACATTCCGGCAACTTTGAGAAAACAGTTTTTGTATCGGAGTTGTCCCGAAATGTCTGCATATTCACGCCATTAGGCTAGTAGCATAGCATCTCTCTCCATTGAATACAGCTGTTGACGTCAACAACCGTCATCGAATATTCAAAATGGATTACAATAACAATAGAACACCACATGCACTGGGGTAGAGAATAATCAACAGTGTTGCTGTGGACACTGGATAATCTAACACACACACACCTGTTTGATCTTGCTGTGATACTGTAGGCCTATTTGTTACTTTCTGAGTCAATTCAGGTAGCATCCAATGTCCTGTGTTTGTGTTACCATGGCAGCCAGCATTGTAGATCATCAGTGTCTGTGGATCCTTTCCCCTTAAATGCATTTTTAATGTCAGCCATGCCCAACTTTTCAAAGAAACACAATTTATTTAAATGTCAGTTGTCCAACTGCACGTATTCAACTGAAACGTGTCTTCCGCATTTAACCCAACCCCGCTGAACCAGGGGTGTAATAACGAATGCGTGTTACCATTTTATTTTTATTTTTTTTATTTTTTTTTCACCTTTATTTAACCAGGTAGGCTAGTTGAGAACAAGTTCTCATTTGCAACTGCGACCTGGCCAAGATAAAGCATAGCAGTGTGAGCATACAACAAAGAGTTACACATGGAGTAAACAATTAACAAGTCAATAACACAGTAGAAAACAAAGGGGGGGTCTATATACAATGTGTGCAAAAGGCATGAGGAGGTAGGCAAATAATTACAATTTTGCAGATTAACACTGGAGTGATAAAAGATCAGATGGTCATGTAAAGGGAGAGATATTGGTGTGCAGAAGAGCAGAAAAGTAAATAAATAAAACCAGTATGGGGATGAGGTAGGTGAAAAGGGTGGGCTATTTACCAATAGACTATGTACAGCTGCAGCGATCGGTTAGCTGCTCAGATAGCTGATGTTTGAAGTTGGTGAGGGAGATAAAAGTCTCCAACTTCAGCGATTTTTGCAATTCGTTCCAGTCACAGGCAGCAGAGTACTGGAACGAAAGGCGGCCAAATGAGGTGTTGGCTTTAGGGATGATCAGTGAGATACACCTGCTGGAGCGCGTGCTACGGATGGGTGTTGCCATCGTGACCAGTGAGCTGAGATAAGGCGGAGCTTTACCTAGCATAGACTTGTAGATGACCTGGAGCCAGTGGGTCTGGCGACGAATATGTAGCGAGGGCCAGCCGACTAGAGCATACAAGTCGCAGTGGTGGGTGGTATAAGGTGCTTTAGTGACAAAACGGATGGCACTGTGATAGACTGCATCCAGTTTGCTGAGTAGAGTGTTGGAAGCCATTTTGTAGATGACATCGCCGAAGTCGAGGATCGGTAGGATAGTCAGTTTTACTAGGGTAAGCTTGGCGGCTTGAGTGAAGGAGGCTTTGTTGCGGAATAGAAAGCCGACTCTTGATTTGATTTTCGATTGGAGATGTTTGATATGAGTCTGGAAGGAGAGTTTGCAGTCTAGCCAGACACCTAGGTACTTATAGACGTCCACATATTCTAGGTCGGAACCATCCAGGGTGGTGATGCTAGTCGGGCATGCGGGTGCAGGCAGCGACCGGTTGAAAAGCATGCATTTGGTTTTACTAGCGTTTAAGAGCAGTTGGAGGCCACGGAAGGAGTGTTGTATGGCATTGAAGCTTGTTTGGAGGTTAGATAGCACAGTGTCCAAAGACGGGCCGAAAGTATATAGAATGGTGTCGTCTGCGTAGAGGTGGATCAGGGAATCGCCCGCAGCAAGAGCAACATCATTGATATACACATGCTTGTTACAAGTTAGTGTCAGCATCACAACACATGATATTTCAGCCTGCACAAACCACGTAATAGGTGTTAGCCAATTGAAAACCGACCACCTCATTGACACATCTGCAATAAATATCTGGAGTCTGATGCCCAGGCCCAATGGCACAAACAGTTCACATAAAAAAATACTTTAAATTGTTCAATCATTTAACAATGTATTTGACAATGGGTCAATTACTTTAACCATCAATGAAACATGTTTATACACATTAATAAGCAGTTATAGTCAAAATTGTGAGAGTCATTCGTGCTTGTGAAATTGTAAGCCTATTAAGCTTGGTTGAATAACGGTTGATAAATGCACTTAAAATGGTCATAAAACAAACTCTTCCATGTTGAGGAAGATTCTCACTTTTGGATGGGATGCTTTGGTGCAATTATTTATTTATCCAAGGAATTAAGGCATCATGTCAAGATCTCCCCATCTACACAATACGCTCGAAATAACGATGATGTGCAAAATCCATAAAAGATTGCCCTGAAATAAACAAAGTGTTGTAGGTCAAAGACGTCAGCATAGGATAGAGAAAGTACGATTTACATACAATTGTTTTTCTTTTTTGGAATCATGAATTCTGCTGGACGATTTAGCATAGGTAGTTAACTAGCCTAGTGTTGGTTAGCTAGCTAGCTAGCCGGCCTAGTGTTGGTTAGCTAGCTAACTGTAGCTAGCTAGCAAACGTTAGCTGGTGTTTTTGTTGGGTCTACCAACTAGGCTAGCTACCTAGCTAGTGAACATCTACATAATAGGCTTTCCATGCAATATGAGTTTTTGGGGAATAGTTAGCACGCTAGCTAGCTATTTGTCTAACCTTAACTAGCTAGCTAGCTACCTAAAGCTGGCAAATGATGAGCTAGCCTATAGGGAGGAGGTCAGAGACCTGGTCGTGTGGTGCCAGGACAGCAACCTCTCGCTCAACGTGATCAAGACAAAATAGATGATTGTGGGCTACAGGGAAAGGAGGACCGAGCATGCCTCCATTCTCATCGTGCTACGGGTGGGTGCTGCTATCGTGACCAGTGAGCTGAGATAAGGTGGGGCTTTACCTAGCAAAGACTTATAGATGACCTGGAGCCAGTGGGTTTGGCGACGAATATGAAGCGAGGGCCAGTCAACGAGAGCATACAGATCGCAGTGGTGGGTAGTATATGGGGATTTGGTGACTAAACGGATGGCACTGTGATAGACTGCATCCAATTTTTTGAGTAGAGTGTTGGAGGCTATTTTGTAAATGACATCGCCGAAGTCAAGGATTGGTAGGATAGTCAGTTTTACGAGGGTATGTTTGGCAGCGTGAGTGAAGGATGCTTTGTTGTGAAATAGGAAGCATTCTACATTTAATTTTGGATTGGTCCAAACACACTAAGACAGTCGTGAAGAGGGCACGACAAAACATATTCCCCCTCAGGAGACTGAAAAGTTTTGGCATGGGTTCTCAGATCCTCAAAAGGTTCTACAGCTGCCCCATCGAGACTGGTTACATCACTGCCTGGTATGGCAACTGCTCGGCCTCCGACCGCAAAGCACTACAGAGGGTAATGTGTATGGCCCAGTACATCACTGGGGCCAAGCTTCCTGCCATCCAGGAGCTCTGTACCAGGCGGTGTCAGAGGAAGACCCTAAAAACTGTCAAAGACTCCAGCCACCCTAGTCATAGACTGTTCTCTCTGCTACCTCACGGCAAGTGGTACCGGAGTGCCAAGTCGAACTCCAAAAGGCTTCTTAACAGCTTCTACCCCCAAGCCATAAGACTCCTGAACAGCTAATCAAAGGGCTACCCAGACCCCTATTTTACGCTGCTGCTACTCTCTGTTTACGCTGCTGCTACTCTCTCGGATGACACCCATATGGTAAACCCCAGTCAGGGAGGTAAATTTAGTGGAAATTTGCCCATTTGTTACACCTCTAATAAGACTGCAATTACCACCAGTTACATGTTATTACACTGTAACTGAGTTATTACATCTAACTACTTGTTAGTTAATTACACTGTAATAAGGACCCCTTTAAATGAAATGTTACCGAAAATCCTAACAAATCAGGTAAAGAGCACCATGTGATGCAGAAACATATGTGGGAACTCCTTCAAGAGTGTTGGAAAAGCATTCCAGGTGAAGCTGGTTGAGAGAATGCCAAGAGTGTGCAAAGCTGTCATCAAAGCAAAGGGTGGCTACTTTGAAGAATATAAAATCTATTTAGATTTGTTTAACACTTTTTTGGTTACGGCATGATTCCAAGTGTTATTTCATAGTTTTGATGTCTTCACTATTATTATACAATGTAGAAAATAGTAAAAATAAAGAAAAACTCTTGAATGAGTAGGTGTGTCCAAACTTTTGACTGGTACTGTATAAACATAAATTTTTGTTGTTGCTTAACAGGTGGGGCTCAAAACAGGAACGAAAGGTCTGTTTTGTCAACGAACTCAGTGTATTCCAAACACGGGTTGCAACCATGATCCCAATAATTTAGGTAGCCTAGTAAATTATTCACCCTTCTGGTATGTTCTATTGCGAACTGCATGAGACTGGTATGTTCTATTGCGAACTGCATTAACCTACTGACAATTATTATTATTATTATTTTTACTTATTAGGTCAAATACGAAATTAATTGCAATACAAAGCCTGAAATATATTAGCATAACTAGCCTACAAAGAACCACGGTGGACCCAAGGTAAATTGAGAGGCTTTCTCTTCATGATAAAGCGTGTCCCACCCAGTGCAACATGCCCACCTCTGCTCACTGGGGCGTGGTTTACCGAGCGCTCTCTGAAATAAACGCTCTTAACGCAGTATTCCAACAGATTGAGTGATCTGCACATAACCTGCACTATCCCGACTCACTAGATCCGCATTTAAAGTGGCAAATGCACAATTAAAGGGGAATAACACTCAAGTCAAAATGTGTTTGTTTTCTTCCAGACCTAAACATGTTTTTCCTCTGATATGATTTAAGCATTGACATGGACTCAGAACCTCAAATGTCGTTGTTTCTCTATTAACAACTATTTTAAAACCAGGGAAAATGAAACTGAGAACATAACGTGGGAAAACATAAAAAATCATTTGGGGAGAAAATCCACAGATTTATGTCAAGGACAGTTTCATAAACTGCGGTATTTCCCCTGAAGCAGGTCCTTGCTCCTTCACTGACCATTTATATATTGGCTGGCTACGTTCGGCAATGCATGGCAGTGGTAAGCTATTTACGTTACTGCATGCGACTCAACACCAAGAAAGGGTTTCAGCTTCACAGACGTGTTCAGTTCAGATTTCGAACACATCGCAACACAACCGTTTTTAACGCTGCTCGTCTTATTATCTCCCGCAACATTACGTCATTCGCATGCGCCTCTGCCTGCAGACAACGAAGGACAGAGCATGGGATATCTTAGTAGAATACTTCTTCTTACTCAGTTGCTAACCTTACATCATATTTGGGGTAAGATAAACTTGCCAGTTACATATTTGCACGTGTTTTATTGGTATTTGTCATTTTGCGTTGGGGGCGCGTGTAACGTTTCCTCGGCTTGTGTAAAGAGATGCACAATATTTCCATCGCCTGATTCGCAGCTGTTTTATGACGTGTAGCCCACATTTCTTACATATCTGCACTTGATAGCGCATGTTATGAAAATACTTGCTTTAAAATGTTTATCGAGTTGCTACTGCACCTTTTGAGACTACCCCAAATCGATGTAATTAATTCAAAGTTTCTGTAGACACTTTTCACATCTCTCTTGCTGTAAGAGTGGGTATAGCCAAAGCTCTCGAAAAACCTTCTCTATGCAGGGTTTTCAGCAGTTAGCTTCGCCCAAGGCTGGCTCCGTGTGAACTACAATTAAGAAATTTAAGGATCGGCCCCTTTTTTAAATGTACATTTTCGTCTAAAATGACACACCCAAATCTAACTACCTGTAGCTCAGGCCCTGAAGCAAGGATATGCATTTTCTTTGTACCATTTGAAAGGAAACACTCTGACGTTTGTGGAAATGTGAAAGCAATGTAGGAGAATATAACACATTAGATCTGGTAAAAGATAATAGAAAGACAAAACCAACTGCTTTTTTTGTACCATCTTTGAAATGCAAGAGAAAGTCCATAATGCATTTTTCCAGCCAACATGCAATTTAGATATTGGCCACTAGATGACAGCAGTGTATGTGCAATGTTTTAGTCTGATCCAATGAACCATTGTATTTCTGTTCAAAATGTTGTATCAAGACTGCCCAAATGTGCCTAATTTGTTTATTAATAACTTTTCATGTTCAAAACTGTGCACTCTCCTCCTACAAAAGCATGGTGTTCTTTCACTGTAATAGCTACTGTAAATTGGACAGTGTGGTTAGATTAACAAGAATTTAAGCTTTCTGCCAATATCATATGTCTATGTCCTAGGAAATGTTCTTGTTACTTACAACCTCATGCTAATCACATTAGCCTACGTTAGCTCAACTGTCCCGCAGTGGACCCACCAATCCTGAAGAAGTTTAAGAGTGTTTTAACGTTTAGAAACGTCAATAATCATCACATGCAAAACTGTTTTCAAAACATGGCCGATATCTTTCATGTCAGTGAGGAATAATATTTAAAATAAAAAATCTATACTTAATGTAGCAGATTTGCACAGATCCATTATGCAGTGTGTGCATCCAGTCTGCGAACTACACTTCCTCTCCAGCTACACTTAAATACAGGGGTTTGGAGCATGCTAATTAGCACAGGTGGTCGCTTCTGTTTTCTGTAAACGAGCACTGTAAAATGGCCGTGTGAGAACACTAATCCTAACCCTATAAAGGTGTGTAGTAGTTTAACATTTTTGTTTTTTGAAAATGATTTATTGCTGATATCAAAGATCCGTCCCTTATGTTTCCAAAACCGTATCGCAAGCGATGCATGTTAGCATTTAGAGCAAGCGTTGGGACTCTTAACCAAAGTCTCCAGAAAGAAGATACATTAATCAATAATCGCTAAAGGTAGTTATCGTCTATGAATGGGCTTGGGTAGTTTATAAGAAAATTCCAAATTCATCTCTCCATTTGTAGGCATTATAGGGAACACCCTGCCGACCTGTGAACAGTCCCAGTTCAAGTGCAGAAACGGGAAGTGCATTCCCGGCCTCTGGGTGTGTGACATAGACTGTGAGGATGGCAGTGATGAACTCGGCTGCAGTGAGTGACAGTGGAGGGGTTTTCCCTGGTCAAAGTCCAGTGGATCATAGAGAGGCTGAATTCCCCAGTACAGAGGGATGTACCTGTACTAACTTGAGAGTATCCAGTAGCAGGGATGTCAGAGTCCAAAGTCTTTGATTTAGCTGATTTTCATACTTGGCCATATCAGTTGTGAAATTGGATCTGTTTGACCATACTGTAGTATGTACATCTGTGTTATCATTGTGTACTCTGGGTTGTGTTCACTAGACACCAAATATAAGAAAAGTATCAAATGGGGAGCGACTGTTTGAACATGTCCTATAAGAAATGTTGTTTTTGCTCCAGTGCACTATGAATATGATCCAGATCACATGTACGTAAAATGTATTGATATAAGGGATTAATTGCATATAACAATTTTGTCATTTGTGAAAAGAGAATTTCATTTTGGCTGTGTTTCAGGGGAGCAGACCTGCCCGGGGTTTCTGTGTAAAGATGGAGGCTGCATTGCCCAGAGTGTTCTCTGTGACAACACTCCGGACTGCCGTGACGGCTCTGACGAGTTAGAAGACACCTGTGGTAAGAGCTATGGGAAAGATGATACCTGCCATGTGGTTGGGCTCAAGTAACACATGGAACAAATTGCTCTGAACGTCAGTGTGTGAAGTGCACATTTCTTTATCCATCCGATTTCCTCACAGCCTCTTTCATAATCCTAAACACAATGGGCCACATTCACTAAGCCTTTGCACAAATGCAAACTTTGCTTAAAGCGGCAATCAGCAGTTGAAGCAATAACAAATTTAACTCCCCACCCGTTTCTGTAAAAAGTTGAGGGATAGGGCTGGAGAAATGTAACCACTTTCAAATTCTATGGATGCAAGGACTGACCATCCAGGATTTAAAATATATCGTTTTAACCATGTTTTGAGGCTATATAGGGTTTGTTTACATCTACTTTGTTTACAAACATTGGAGTGAATCTAGCTTATATTTTGGGGTACGTCAGTTGAACAAAGCTCAGGAGGCATTTAAGTTATATTCTTCAATAACCAATGGGTGCATTTCTTTAATTCAGTAGTCCAACAATGGATGAAGCAACTGCAGATTGCCCCTTTAAATTCCAGAGGGATTAAAGCATAACAGTAACCAGCAAATCCAGGTTTACAGAATAAAAAGACCTAAACAGCAATAAGTAAAGCTGAGCTGTGTTTGTACACCAATGACCGAATGTGTAAGGGCAGTGTGCAATATGTATGTGGTCGTACGAGACGTGTAGAATATGTATGACTCAGGTAACGTACAATGTATGCATTATGTTATTGAGTGTGTAATGTACAGTCATTTTTTTCTTAGACAATTTCCCCCTTTAGGACATTTTTAAGGTTCATTCTATCCTAGTTTACTATAATAATAATAATAGGTGCAAACTTTGCATTTAAAAGCTTAGGAATTATACCCCTTTATTGAAAGTATATGACCACTAATTCCTCTCTATGGGCTCTCATCTTTCCCAGGTTTGCGCCACTGTAAGAAGGATGAGTTTGCCTGCAACAGTAGTCGATGTGTATCCCTCCGCTTCCGTTGTGATGGCACTGACGACTGTGGCGACGGCAGTGACGAGGCCTCCTGTCAGAACTGTACAGCCGACTTCTTCCTCTGTGAGAGGACAGGGAGCTGCGTTGCCAGGGCCAAGCTGTGCGACGGCCGGCCCGATTGCCCTGACGGGCAGGACGAGGGCGCTGGCACTTGTCCCTCCGGCCAGCACCCTGCCCCTCACACCTGCTCAATCTCTGAGTTCAGTTGTGGGGACGGCCAGTGTATGCCTCACTCCTGGAGATGTGACCACTCGCCTGACTGTGCTGACGCGAGGGATGAGGATGACTGTGGTGAGAGAGAACGTTTGTCACTTTTTCACATTACATCTAGATCTTTAGGCAGAAAATGGAAGAGTATGGACTGAAACGCGGACCACTTGGACTTGTCTAATTTGAACACAACCATGCACGGCTGTTCTCATCTTTATAGACGAGCAGAGGGTAAAATAGCTTAATCCTCTCAAGTTGCAGCCTACTTTAGGGCCCTATAAACTCTGTGATGCGGACAGAATCACGGAATCCAAACAGAATTCAACTATATTGAAAAATGTATTGGCCCTAAGAATGTAATGCTATTGATATTCTATAACTAAGGGCCTATGTTCCGGACACAGACTAAGTCTAGCACTCGACTGAAAAGCACTTTCAATTTTCTACTGAACATGCTTTTTAGTCCAGGAGTAGGCTTAATGTTGCTCCAAGAAACTGGCAAAACATTCTGGAATTTTATATAATATATTTTGGATCTGTGCACTAAAACTAGCTTTGTTTCGTATCCTGTAATTGATTCCCTGATAGCCTATATAGTGTCACATTGTTTGGATAGGTAATGTCCCTTATCACAATGATATCTTTGTGTCTATGCCTTCTGTTTTGTTTGGCATGGTACACCATGTTTGGCTAAAATATTGACATTTTAAAGGCACACAGTATTGGTTGACTTATTTGAATGATGCAGGCACATTACGTAAGAAATGACAATGGGAAAATGTTCTCCAACTTGTTTCCGACTATGCTACTGAATGATTATGCAATGTTCCATTGAACTGTCTTGGTCCTGTATTCACTCTTCCCTGTCACTGACCCTGTATCTCTCTCTGTGTAGATCAGGATGAGTGTCTGGTGAACAATGGTGGCTGTTCTCACCTGTGTGTGGACCAGCCGATGGGCTTCCTCTGTGACTGCCCTGCTGGTATGAGGCTGGTGCATGACTCCCAGTGTGAGGGTGAGTGGCCTCTTTTGAGAGACATTGATAGGGCCAAGATTTTTATGGACCGTGTCATGCGAGACCAACAGTCAGTCCCAGGTCATGTGGTCAGGAAAACTAATAGCCCAAGTCTTTGGTCACACCAGCACACAACAATGAATCTGTGATAATTGGTTGATTTGATGACTCAAATTAAATTTCTGGTAGATTCCAATTCAGAGTATGTGACAGAACACCAATGAAACGCAATGAGAGTGAAAAGTGAATGTTTTCCAGTCAGAAATATCCTCTTGAAATAATGAAGAAATACCCCCTTTTTTTTCTCAGAAATTGACATGTGTCTCGACTCTGACGTCTGCAATCAGCTATGTGTACATGTCAACGGGACTTTCTCCTGCGACTGCCATGAGGGCTACCTGATGAGCCCAAGGACAGGGGAGTGTAAGGCTAAAGGTGAGGGCAAAATACAGCAAGTTACTGATAGCATATGTTTGCTCACAACGTTTGGAATTTTGTTCACACTGATATGATTGACGTGACTACTTTAAGTTCTGAGATAGTTGAAACGTCAAATGCGTAGGGCAGATAACATTTTTTACAAAATGCCACTGTTTTGGTTGTAAAATGTATTATAAGAATATGAATAACAGAGTACACCCACACATACACACACACAATGGTATGCTTTTTTTTCACCAGGATTTAGGTACATTAAATGTTCGAATATTTTCCTGTCACAATGTAAGCCAGCGCAATTCTTTATCAACCCACCCGCCCAAGGTGGGGGAATTTGCACCACTTGACAGCTGGCTTTACCTGACAGGATTTTCTATGAATGTCAATGATTTACTACAAGTATCTCAATACAAACCTGACCTTCTAAATGTGTGCGGGATAGAGACTTGAACAAGTTTTTTTTGTTGAGCGAACAGCATTTTATTTTTGTGATCATCAGAGTAATTCATTAATGATAGAGCTTTCTGTTGCTCTAATCTAGTGAATAGGGAGAATAATGACATATTTACAGCCAGTATTCGAATCCAAATGTATTCATGGGAAGGTTGCACCTCCGTCACTCGGCCGCATCACGCCATTGTTATGAACGTTCTAAAGACATCTCAGCCATAGTGACTCCCGAAAGTCGTGCCCAGTCATAACGGGGGCTGCTGATTGCTTTGTGTAGATTACACTATATTGTCTTGATAATCTGATGATGTTGCTAAAGTAGGCAGATCATTTGTAGGAAGCAACTTTGTCATCATCATTATGATTTTGTCAAATTTACTTTAGACAGATGGTAATGTCGCCATCCCTACTGCCCGATGTGTGGAATTTGCACCACTTGACAGTTTCTATACAGGATTTTATATGAATGTCAATGACTTACAAGTATCTCAACACATACCTGACCTGCTGAATGTGTTCGGGACAGGGGGCTTGAGCAAACATCTTTTTTGTTGTTGTGATCATCAGAGTAATTAATGATGGAGCTTTTCATTGCTCTAGTGCAGTGGTTCCCAAACTTTTATAGTCCTGTACCCCTTCAAACATTCAACCTCCAGCTGCGTACCCCCTCTAGCACCAGGGCCAGCGCACTCTCAAATGTTGTTTTTTGCCATCATTGTAAGCCTGCCACACACACACACTATACGCTACATGTATTAAACATAAGAATGAGTGTGAGTTTTTGTCACAACCCGGCTCGTGGAAAGTAACAAAGAGATCTTATAGGACCAGGGCACAAATAATAATAATCTATAATTGTCCTCTTTATTTAGTTATTTTACATATAAAACATTATTTGGTCATCGAAAATTGTGAATAACTCACCAGAGGTTAATGAGAAGGGTGTGCTTGAAAGGATGCACATAACTCTGCAACGTTGGGTTGTATTGGAGAGAGTCTGTCTTAAATAATTTTCCACACACAGTCTGTGCCTGTATTTAGTTTTCATGCTCGTGAGGGCAGAGATTCCACTTGCACATCGGTACGTGGTTTCAAAGGGCAATAGTGTCTTAACAGCACGGTTTGCCAAGGCAGGATACTCTGAGCGCAGCCCAATCCAGAAATTTGTCAGTGGCTTCTGATTAAATAAAATGTTCACTGAACCTCTTGTTGCAATTCCAATGAGGCTCTCTTGTTCAGATATCGGTAAGTGGACTGGAGGCAGGGCAGGAAAGGGATAATGAATCCAGTTGTTTGTGTGATTTGTTTCGGGAAAGTACCTGTGTAATTGCGCACCCAACTCACTCAGGTGCTTCACTATATCACAAGTTCATTTGCACACAAAAAACCATACAATGATGGAAAAACCTGTGTGTTGTCCTTGTTAATGCAGACAGAAGAGCTCCAACTTCTTAATCATGGCCTAAATGTTGTCCCTGTAATCCTAGATTCAGATCATTCAGGCGAGGAAAACATCACCCAGATAGGCCAGTCGTGTGAGAAACTCGTCATCATGCATGCGGTCAGACAAGTGACAATTATGGTCATTAAAGAACTTTAAGCTCGTCTCTCAATTTAAAAAGTCTCAATACTTTGCCCCTTGATAACCAGCACACTTATGTATGTTTTAAAAGCGTTACATGGTCACTGCCCATATCATTACAGAGTGCAGAAACACACGAGAGTTCAGGGGCCTTGCTTTAACAAAGTTAAACATTTTCACTGTAGTGTCAACGTCTTTCAAGCTGTCAGGCATTCCCTTGGCAGCAAGAGCTGCTTGCACGCGCGTTACTACTCCACTCTCTCCCTGTCATGGCTTTTGCACCATCAGTACAGATACCAACAGCAGCTACGTTTGGCCACATACGGACCGTTAGTGGAATTCAAATCAAATCAAACTTTATTCGTCACATGCGCCGAATACAACAAGTGTAGACTTTACCTTGAAATGCTTACATACAAGCCCTTAACCAACAGTGCAGTTCAAGAATAAGAAAATATTTACCAAGTAGACTAAAATAAAAAGTAACACAATAAGAATAACAATAACGAGGCTACATACAGGGGGCACCGGTACTGAGTCAGTGTGCGGGGGTACAGGCTAGTTGAGGTAATCTGTACATGTAGGTGGGGGTGAAGTGACAAACAGCGAGTAGCAGCAGTGTACAAAAGGGAGGGGGGGTCAATTTAAATTATCCGGTGGTGATTTTTATTAATTGTTTAGCAGTCTTATAGCTTGGGGGTAGAAGCTGTCGAGAAGCATTTTTGTCCTAGACTTGGTGCTCCGGCACCACTTGCCGTGCGGTAGCAGAGAAAACAGTCTATAACCTGGGTGACTGGAGTCTCTGAAAATGTTATGGGCTTTCCTCTGACACTGCCTATTATATAGGTCCTGGATGGCAGGAAGCTTGGCCCCAGTGATGTACTGGGCCGTTCACACTACCCTCTAGCGCATTACGGTCAGATGTTGAGCAGTTGCCTTACCAGATGGTGATGCATTCGATTGTGCAGCTGTTGAACCTTTTGAGGATCTGGGGACCCATTCCAAATCTTTTCAGTATCCTGAGGGAAAAAGGTTTTGTCGTGCCCTCTTCACGACTGTCTTGGTATGTTTGGACCATGATAGTTCGTTGGTGATGTGGACACCAAGGAACTTGAAACTCTCGACCTGCTCCACTACAGCCCAGTCGATGTTAATGGGGGCTTGTTCGGCCTGCCTTTTCCCATCGTTCACGATCGGCTCCTTTGTCTTGCTCACATTGTGGGAGAGGTTTTTGTCCTGACACCACACTGCCAGTTTTCTGACCTCCTCCCTATGGGCTGTTTCATCGTTGTCGGCCTACCACTGTTGTGTTGTCAGCAAACTTAATGATGGTGTTGGAGTCGTGTTTGGCCACGCAGTCGTGGGTGAACAGGGAATACAGGAGGGGACTAAGTACACACCTCTGAGGGGTTCCAGTGTTAAGGATCAGCGTGGCAGACATGTTTTTGCCTACTCTTACCACCTGGGGGCAGCCCGTCAGGAAGTCCAGAATCCTGTTGCAGAGGGAAGTGTTTAGTCCCAGAGTCCTTAGCTTAGTGATGAGCTTTGTGGGCACTATGGTGTTGAATGCTGAGCTGTAGTCAATGAACAGTATTCTCACATAGGTGTTCCTTTTGTCCAGGTGGGAAAGGGCAGTATGGAGTGTGAATTGAGATTGGATCTGTTGGGGCGTTGTGCGAATTGTAGTGGGTCTAGGGTGTCCTGGAGGATGCTGTTGATGTGAGCCATGACCAGCCTTTCAAAGCACTTCTTGGCTACCAACGTGAGTGCCACAGGGCGATAATAATTTCGGCAGGTTACCTTCACGTCCCTGGGCACAGGGACTATGGTGGTCTGCTTGAAACATGTAGGTATTACAGACTAGGTCAGGGAGAGGTTGAACATGTCAGTGAAGACACTTGACAGTTGGTCCGTGCATGCTTTGAGGACACGTCCTGGTAATTCGTCTGGCCCAGTGGTTTTGTGAATGTTGGCTTGTTTAAAGGTTTTGTTCACATCGGCTACCGAGAGCATTATCACACAGTCATCCAGAACAGCTGTTGCTCTCGTGCATGCTTCAGTGTTGCTTGACTTGAAGCAAGCATAAAAGGCATTTAGCTCATCTGGTAGGCTCGCATCACTGGGCAGCTCGCTAGTTTTCAAGCCCTGCCACATCCGTTGAGCGTCAGAGCCGGTGTAGTAGGATTCAATCTTAATCCTGTATTGACACTTTGCTTGTTTGATGTTTCGGGCATAGCTGGATAGCGGGATTTCTTATAAGCGTCCGGATTAGTCTCTCAATCCTTGAAAGCGGCAGCTCAAGCCTTTAGCTCGATGCGGATGTTGCCTGTTATCCATTGCTTCTGGTTGGGATATGTACGTACAGTTACTGTGGGGACGACATCATCGATGCACTTATTGATGAAGCCGATGACTAAGGTGGTGTATTCCTCGATGCCGTTGAATGAATCCCGGGAACATATTCCAGTCTGTGCTATCAAAACAGTCCTGTAGTGTAGCATCCGCGTCATCTGACCACTTCCGTATTGGGCAAGTCACTGGTACTTCCTGCTTTGGTTTTTGCTTGTAAGCAAGAATCAGGAGGATAGAATTATGTTCAGATTTGCCAAATGGAGGGTAGGGGAGAGCTTTGTATGCACCTCTGTGTGTGGTGTAAAGGTGGTCTAGGATTTTTCTTTTTGTAAAACTGATTTAAGTTTGCCTGCATTAATGTCCCCGGCCACTAGGAGCGCCGCTTCTTGGTGAGCAGTTTCTTCTTTGCATATGGCCTTGTAGAGTTGGTTAAGAACGGTCTTAGTGCCAGCTTTGTTTTGTGTTGGTAAATAGACGGCTACGAATAATAGAGATGAGAACTCTCTTGGTAGATAGTGTGGTCTACAGCTTATCATAAGGTACACTACCTCAGGCGAGCAATACCTCGAGACTTCTTTAAAATTAGACATCGCGCACCAGCTGTTATTGACAAAAAGACACACACCCCCACCCCTCAGCTTACCAGAGGTAGAGTCTCTGTTCCGCCCGGTGCATGGAAAGTCCCGCTAGCTCTATATTGTCTGTATTGTCGTTCAGCCACGTCTCGGTGAAACATAAGATGTTACAGTTTTTAATGTCCTGTTGCAAGGATAATCTTATTGGTAGGTCATCAATTTTATTTTCCAATGATTGCACGTTAGCAAGAAGATGGAAGGCAGTGGGAGTTTACTCTCTCGCCTCCGGATTCTCAGAAGGATGCCCGATCTGAGGCCCTTTTTCCGGTGTCTTTTTTTCACGCAAAAAGCGTGGATCTGGGCCTGTTCCAGTGAAAGCAGGATATCCTTCTTGTCGGACTCGTTATAGGAAAAATCTTCTTCCAGTCCGTGGTGAGTAATCGCTTTTCTGATGTCCAGAAATGATTTTCGGTCATAAGAGACTGTAGCAGCAACATTATGTACGCAATAAATAAAAAAATAAGATACACAAAATGCAAAAATAAATAAATAAATAGCACAACAGGTTGGGAGAATGTAAAACGTCAGCCATGTTCTTCGGCACCATCTTCCCACGAGAGAGTAACGGTTAATGTGATTGGATGTTAATTATTTGACTAGGCTACCTGTATTTGACATTTTGTTGTTATTTCGCTGAACACTAGATTATTTTATTTTTGGCAGGGAAATGAGGCCTCGTTGGAAAATATAAATGGCCTGTTTGAAAATGTGAAGGAAAAAAAAATGTAAAAAATGTTTTATATAAAAAAACATCACATTTTTATATGGCGTACCCCCGGTGGCATTGCGCATACCCCTGGGGGTTAATTACATCACCCAGTATTAAAAACCAAATGTATTGTTGTTTTCCAACACCAGACCATGCAAGTCTGTTCAGAACAACCCAGGCTATGATGCCATATCATCTTATAACTACGTCAAACAGTGATCATAAACGTTAAAACTGTACACTGAAAATATCAAAAAGTAGGAACACCTTCCTAATATTGAGTTGCACCCCCCCCCCCCTGTCGTTGAAATTTCCTGTATTACCAAATCTTGAGAGAGCAAACCAAACATAAGTTAGAGTTATCATAAAGTCCATCTTTAATTATATGAGCTCCATCACAACCCTGTGACTCTCAGATCAATTCCGTGTCTATAAATTAATTCTCTGAGAGTGCTTACATATTGGTAACTGAGATCCTTTATAGCAAAGACACACATAGCCAGACAGCATTGGCTATAAATTATTGTTCAGTTTGGTCTCCTAAACTAAGTTCTTACCTCGCTCTTGGTACCACTTAGGACCAAAAACATTACCTCATCCAATGGCATATATCAAATACACCCCCTCCTGGACAAGATCACAGAGAGACAGTGAGCCTCCTAGGCCATATACTAAATCAAGATAAGGGCAACCTCAGAGGGGACATGAAAATAGTTGGACACATTCCCATAAGAAGACAAGCCTAACCTCTCCCCAATGGGAAAAGTAGGGAGTGACTGGCACTCAATCATCCCTTCACATGGTTTAAAAGATACGTTTACATATGAAAATTAATAAAACATCTTATTTATAAATGTTACCTAAAGGTTTCTGATTCTGCCACGACCCCCCCCCCCCCCCAGCATGGACTCTACAAGGTGTCAAGCGTTCCACAGGGATACTGGTTCATTTTGACTCCAATGCATCCCACAGTTGTGTCAAGTTGGATGGATGAGCTCTGATGTCATGTACAGTGCATCATGTTACTGTACAACCACTGAGTTCCAATTTAGGTGTTTATCAGTGCTAATATCTGCCATTTTCAACCTGTTTACTAGTGTGAACATTTAAACGGGCGGCATGGTAGCGTAGTGGTTAGAGCGTTGGACTAGTAACCGGAAGGTTACTAGTCCAACAGGCTTCAGTCCCCCACTTGGCTTCAGCTATGGCCTCCTCTTTGCCAGGCCTCTCACAATGGGCAGACAGGGGTCCTGGGATGGACAGCTCAAACAGCTTCCCCACATACGGTGTTGGGTCAAGGGTGACCTCGTTGAAGAGGAGATCCATGTTTGTTAAATGGGTTTGGGTTTGTTGATGTAGTGATCATCATCCCTTCACATGGTTTAAAAGATACGTTTGGACACTGTGCTATCTAACCTCCAAACAAGCTTCAATGCCATACAACACTCCTTCCGTGGCCTCCAACTGCTCTTAAACGCTAGTAAGACCAAATGCATGCTTTTCAACCGGTCGCTGCCTGCACCTGCATGCCCGACTAGCATCACCACCCTGGATGGTTCCGACCTAGAATATGTGGACGTCTATAAGTACCTAGGTGTCTGGCTAGACTGCAAACTCTCCTTCCAGACTCATATCAAACATCTCCAATCGAAAATCAAATCAAGAGTCGGCTTTCTATTCCGCAACAAAGCCTCCTTCACTCAAGCCGCCAAGCTTACCCTAGTAAAACTGACTATCCTACCGATCCTCGACTTCGGCGATGTCATCTACAAAATGGCTTCCAACACTCTACTCAGCAAACTGGATGCAGTCTATCACAGTGCCATCCGTTTTGTCACTAAAGCACCTTATACTACCCACCACTGCGACTTGTATGCTCTAGTCGGCTGGCCCTCGCTACATATTCGTCGCCAGACCCACTGGCTCCAGGTCATCTACAAGTCTATGCTAGGTAAAGCTCCGCCTTATCTCAGCTCACTGGTCACGATGGCAACACCCATCCGTAGCACGCGCTCCAGCAGGTGTATCTCACTGATCATCCCTAAAGCCAACACCTCATTTGGCCGCCTTTCGTTCCAGTACTCTGCTGCCTGTGACTGGAACGAATTGCAAAAATCGCTGAAGTTGGAGACTTTTATCTCCCTCACCAACTTCAAACATCAGCTATCCGAGCAGCTAACCGATCGCTGCAGCTGTACATAGTCTATTGGTAAATAGCCCACCCTTTTCACCTACCTCATCCCCGTACTGTTTCTATTTATTTACTTTTCTGCTCTTCTGCACACCAATATCTCTACCTGTACATGACCATCTGATCTTTTATCACTCCAGTGTTAATCTGCAAAATTGTAATTATTTGCCTACCTCCTCATGCCTTTTGCACACATTGTATATAGACCCCCCCTTCGTTTTCTACTGTGTTATTGACTTGTTAATTGTTTACTCCATGTGTAACTCTTTGTTGTATGCTCACACTGCTATGCTTTATCTTGGCCAGGTCGCAGTTGCAAATGAGAACTTGTTCTCAACTAGCCTACCTGGTTAAATAAAGGTGAAATAAAAATAAAAATAAATAAAATCTACTCTTTCTACAATGTGTTTTCTAGTGTTTTTGAAGTACTCAATTTGAAATATGCAATATTTGGTTGTGCACTTTTTGTGAAATGTTTTAAATGTTTGTATTAGGATTTTTTGTGTGCCTAAAATGCTCAATTGATTTGAAATGAATAATATGTTGATGTCTGTCTTCACGTGCTTCACAACATATCCCTCCTTTGCCTTGGGAAAGCTGATTTTGTGTCACCGCATTCCTGCGGAGTGATTGCCTTGGAAGCTGTGTAGACAGAGTAGATATTTCATTTTCTAAAATGTCTACCATTACAGCTTGATGATAGTGGAAAGGAGTTGGAAAGTGAAATTATAATACCGCTCCCTCCAGGGGTAAATTACAAATATTATACACACTAGGGTTGAATATTGCCCTTTGGTAAACTCTAAGCGGGCTGTCATGTGCATTTTACTGAGGAGTGGCTTCCGTCTGGCCACTCTACCATAAAGGCCTGATTGGTGGAGTGTTGCAGAGACGGTTGTCCTTCTGGAAGGTTCTCCCATCTCCACAGAGGAGCTCTGTCAGTGACCATCTGGTTCTTCGTCACCTCCCTGACCAAGGCCCTTCTCACCCGATTGCTCACTTTGGCCTGGCGGCCAAGTCTAGGAAGAGTCTTGGTGGTTCCAAACTTTTTCCATTTAAGAATGATGGAGGCCATTGTGTTCTTGGGGACCTTCAATGCTGTATAATCTTTTTTGTACCCTTCCCCCAGATCTGTGCCTCGACACAATCCTGTCTCGAAGCTCTACGGACAATTCCTTCGACCTCATTGTTTAGTTTTTGCTTTGCTGTCACTGCTCATTCTACATAAAATAGTGTTAAATTAACACAATGTTAAATTCACACAATGGCATCCAGTAACAACAGTGTTCTTTTTCTACACAGATGAAAAGGGGTTAGTTGCCAGTATTGTTCTACCACATTCTGCTTGAGCTGTCTTATGGTTTGCCAATAGTGTGCAACTGCAGCCTGTAATTCGGGGACTTCCTACATGTGGGCACGTCCACGTCCCCGTCCTGTGAAGTCATCTTTGCTAGCTACCGGTAGATGGTGTCCTTCGCTGCCGAACAACTGCCCTCACCATTGTTAACAGCACTGCGGGAAACCCGTGCCCGACAGGCGGGGGCGAAGCACACTGTATACAGCTCGCTCATACAGGTCGCTCATGCTACTACAGCAGGCGGAAGGCTGGACAACACTGTGTCGCCTCTCCTCCCACCTGCTGTATACCGGAATGGTTTATCGCTCCTGAGTGGCGCACCGGTCTAAGGCACTACAGCTCAGTGCTTGAGGCATCACTACAGACACAGCCTGAATTCAAACAAGGGTATCACATCCGGCCACGATTGGGAGTCCCATAGGGCGGCGCACAATTGGCCCAACATCGTCCAGGTTTGGCCGGTCTAGGCTGTCATTTTAAATAAGAATTTGTTCTTAACTGACTTGCCTAGTTAAATAATGCTGAAATAAAATAAAATCAGCAGTTGGCATCCAACATTATGGTGCATTACTGCCATATACTGTATTGGAGTACCCCTGCCTCCTGCCTATGGACTGGAGTCATAGCTTTAAAATATACCAACAGAAGTATAAAGGGGGGTTCCTGCAGATGCCAGAATGCCCACATGCAGGAACACCACAAATTGCGGGCTGCAGTTGCACCTTCGGTTTGTAAACAAAGCCATATGATGTGCACGTGATGACTGTTTTAAGGCGTTACTTATTTAAATTAGTTAAGATTCTATGATGCTATGATTGGTGTATAACATTTCCAGCTTTCCCTGACGTTGCATAAAGCTAGAAATAATGCCTGCCTCCTGAATTCAAACATTTGACTAGGGCGAGGGGACCAGTAACTTTATGATCAACTTTGTCAATGTATCAGCTACAGTCATTTTTCATACTTGGGTCACTGTTCAGTACCTTTTTAAACAGAAGCAAAAGAAACAGGGAGGGACCTATCTGAATTTGTCCAATATAAATATTGTTGAAAAAAATTCAGTTTGGGCTAAAGTTTACACCCCTCTTTCCCTTTGCTAATGATGCCAGTGTGCGTTCAGTCTTCAGTCTGTTGCATGTAGATTATCCTAACCTTAGGCCCTGCATTACTGAAGGTGTGACATTGGAAATTCAAATTGATTAAGCTAATAAACAAAAGTGATATTGGAAAGGGCAGGATACATTTTTTCATTTGATGTGCATATCTGTCTACTATTGCCCTTTCCATCATTGTGCTTGTTGATGTATTTTTGTTAGTCCTGAGTGTCTGGGACTGATTTGAGTATACTCGCAGGAGACGTGGCTCAGCTGGTGTTGAGCAGTTCTGAGGGGGTGCGCCGGGTCAACACTGCCGGTATGGAGTACAGGGAGATGGCTGCTCACTTACTGGGACCAGGGCCAATGGCTGCCCTGACTGCAAACCGCACTGTCTACTGGGCAAGGCCAGGACAAGGCTCCATCTACAGGTAAACATCTCAGAGAGTTAAACACTTTCTGAATCTGGCCCTTGTTAATATCAATATGAATGTTGACCACAGTTCTTTTGCTCTGTGAAATGGTACTAGATGTTAGTTCCCATACATTTGATCTGTCCTGCGTGCCCTTTAGGATCTCCATGGATGGGAAGCCCCTGGAGCCTGTCCTGCTGTTGAAAGGCCATGGTGCTGTCCTGGGTCTGGCTGTGGACTGGATCCATGAGCTTCTCTACTGGACCAATGCTGATACTCACTCCATCGATGTGGCCCGTCTGGACGTCTCTGCACAACGCCTCCTGATTGGAGGGCTGGCCATGCCCACTGGAGTGGCTGTGGAACCCTTGTTGGGGTAGGCTGGATTGGAAGTTCTCAATATTAGTCATGGAGACCTATTGTATGCACCCAGGTCATTGTGCTTTTAATAAAAAATCTTTAAAAAAAACTCAACTACATAATCAAATTCTAAATATTAGATATATATATTGTTTTTACTATGAAGAAATATGTTTTTTTAAGATCTCAATTTCAATAAGGGTTTTTGATCTCAAACATGGCCTCCTATTAAAAAAATTATAATAAAAAATGAAATCACTGTACCCAAAATGTAAATTAGTAGGCCTTTGTAATTTGCGCTCAGTCTCCAGCTTGCACAGAGTTTCATAGTGTTTAGATCAACACTAATTTACATGGTTCAAAGTCTGTCTTGAATGCCCCCAGGAGAGATGTGGATGTCATAGCCGGATCCAATGTAGTCATGGAGAGCTCCTGTTTCCCCAGGTTCTTGTTCTGGTCAGAAGGTGGCAGCTCCCCCAGGATCGAGCGTGCTGGCCTGGATGGAGAAGGCAGGCTGCCACTAATCACCTCAGCCATATGGAACCCAGTCGCCATTTCTCTGGGTATGTTTGGCTGTTCTTCTATACATGTGTATTACACCAAACTGGTTTTATATTTCTTGGAGTGTAAGTGTTTTTATTTTTTTTATTTCACCTTTATTTAACCAGGTAGGCTAGTTGAGAACAGGTTCTCATTTACAACTGCGACCTGGCCAAGATAAAGCATAGCAGTGTGAACAGACAACAACACAGAGTTACAGTGCCTTGCGAAAGTATTCGGCCCCCTTGAACTTTGCGACCTTTTGCCACATTTCAGGCTCCAAACATAAAGATATAAAACTGTATTTTTTTTTGTGAAGAATCAACAACAAGTGGGACACAATCATGAAGTGGAACGACATTTATTAGATATTTCAAACTTTTTTAACAAATCTAAAACTGAAAAATTGGGCGTGCAAAATTATTCAGCCCCCTTAAGTTAATACTTTGTAGCGCCACCTTTTGCTGCGATTACAGCTGTAAGTCGTTTGGGGTATGTCTCTATCAATTTTGCACATCGAGAGACTGAATTTTTTTCCCATTCCTCCTTGCAAAACAGCTCGAGCTCAGTGAGGTTGGATGGAGAGCATTTGTGAACAGCAGTTTTCAGTTCTTTCCACAGATTCTCGATTGGATTCAGGTCTGGACTTAGACTTGGCCATTCTAACACCTGGATATGTTTATTTTTGAACCATTCCATTGTAGATTTTGCTTTATGTTTTGGATCATTGTCTTGTTGGAAGACAAATCTCCATCCCAGTCTCAGGTCTTTTGCAGACTCCATCAGGTTTTCTTCCAGAATGGTCCTGTATTTGGCTCCATCCATCTTCCCATCAATTTTAACCATCTTCCCTGTCCCTGCTGAAGAAAAGCAGGTCCAAACCATGATGCTGCCACCACCATGTTTGACAGTGGGGATGGTGTGTTCAGGGTGATGAGCTGTGTTGCTTTTACGCCAAACATAACGTTTTGCATTGTTGCCAAAAAGTTATATTTTGGTTTCATCTGACCAGAGCACCTTCTTCCACATGTTTGGTGTGTCTCCCAGGTGGCTTGTGGCAAACTTTAAACGACACTTTTTATGGATATCTTTAAGAAATGGCTTTCTTCTTGCCACTCTTCCATAAAGGCCAGATTTGTGCAATATACGACTGATTGTTGTCCTATGGACAGAGTCTCCCACCTCAGCTGTAGATCTCTGCAGTTCATCCAGAGTGATCATGGGCCTCTTGGCTGCATCTCTGATCAGTCTTCTCCTTGTATGAGCTGAAAGTTTAGAGGGACGGCCTGGTCTTGGTAGATTTGTAGTGGTCTGATACTCCTTCCATTTCAATATTATCGCTTGCACAGTGCTCCTTGGGATGTTTAAAGCTTGGGAAATCTTTTTGTATCCAAATCCGGCTTTAAACTTCTTCACAACAGTATCTCGGACCTGCCTGGTGTGTTCCTTGTTCTTCATGATGCTCTCTGCGCTTTTAACGGACCTCTGAGACTATCACAGTGCAGGTGCATTTATATGGAGACTTGATTACACACAGGTGGATTGTATTTATCATCATTAGTCATTTAGGTCAACATTGGATCATTCAGAGATCCTCACTGAACTTCTGGAGAGAGTTTGCTGCACATGGAGTAAACAATAAACAAGTCAATAACACAGTAGAAAAAAAGGGGAAAAAAGAGTCTATATACATTGTGTGCAAAAGGCATGAGGTAGGCGAATAATTACAATTTAGCAGATTAACACTGGAGGGATAAATGATCAGATGGTCATGTGCAGGTAGAGATACTGGTGTGCAAAAGAGCATAAAAGTAAATAAATAAAAACAGTATGTGGATGAGGTAGGTAAATTGGCTGGGCTATTTACCGATGGACTATGTACAGCTGCAGCGATCGGTTAGCTGCTCAGATAGCAGATGTTTAAAGTTGGTGAGGGAGATAAGTCTCCAACTTCAGTGATTTTTGCAATTCGTTCCAGTCACCGACAGCAGAGAACTGGAAGGAAAGGCTGCCAAATGAGGTGTTTGCTTTAGGGATGATCAGTGAGATACACCTACTGGAGCGCGTGCTACGGGTGGGTGTTGCCATCGTGACCTGTGAACTGAGATAAGGCGGAGCTTTACCTAGCATGGACTTGTAGATGACCTGGAGCCAGTGGGTCTGGCACCGAATATGTAGCGAGGGCCAGCTGACTAGAGCATACAGGTCGCAGTGGTGGGTGGTATAAGGTGTTTTAGTAACACAACGGATGGCACTGATAAACTGCATCCAGTTTGCTGAGTAGAGTATTGGAAGCTATTTTGTAGATGACATCGCCGAAGTCGAGGATCAGTAGGATAGTCAGTTTTACTAGGGTAAGTTTGGCGGCGTGAGTGAAGGAGGCTTTGTTGCGAAATAGAAAGCCGACTCTAGATTTGATTTTAGATTGGAGATGTTTGGTATGAGTCTGGAAGGAGAGTTTACAGTCTAGCCAGACACCTAGGTACTTATAGATGTCCACATATTCTAGGTCAGAACCATCCAGGGTGGTGATGCTAGTCGGGCATGCGGGTGCAGGCAGCGAATGGTTGAAAAGCATGCATTTGGTTTTACTAGCGTTTAAGAGCAGTTGGAGGCCACGGAAGGAGTGTTGTATAGCATTGAAGCTCGTTTGGAGGTTAGATAGCACAGTGTCCAAGGAAGGGCCAGAAGTAGGGTAGCCTGGTGGTTAGAGCGTTGGACTAGTAACCGAAAGGTTGCAAGTTCGAACCCCCGAGCTGACAAGGTACAAATCAAGTCATTCTGCCCCTGAACAGGCAGTTAACCCACTGTTCCTAGGCCGTCATTGAAAATAAGAATTTGTTCTTAACTGACTTGCCTAGTAAAATAAAGGTAAAATAAAAAATACAGAATGGTGTCGTCTGCGTAGAGGTGGATCAGGGAATTGCTCGCAGCAAGAGCAACATCATTGATATATACAGAGAAAAGAGTCGTCCCGAGAACCCTGTGGCACCCCATAGAGACTGCCAGAGGACCGGACAACATGCCCTCCGATTTGACACACTGAACTCTGTCTGCAAAGTAGTTGGTGAACCAGGCAAGGCAGTCATTAGAAAAACTGAGGCTACTGAGTCTGCCGATAAGAATATGGTGATTGACAGTCGAAAGCCTTGGCCAGGTCGATGAAGACGGCTGCACAGTACTGTCTTTTATCGATGGCGGTTATGATATCGTTTAGTACCTTGAGCGTGGCTGAGGTGCACCCGTGACCAGCTCGGAAACCAGATTGCACAGCGGAGAAGGTACGGTGGGATTCGAGATGGTCAGTGATCTGTTTGTTGTCTTGGCTTTCGAAGACCTTACATAGGCAGGGCAGGATGGATATAGATCTGTAACAGTTTGAGTCCAGGGTGTCTCCCCCTTTGAAGAGGGGGGATGACCGCGGAAGCTTTTCAATCCTTGGGGATCTCAGACGATATGAAAGAGGGGTTGAACAGTCTGGTAATAGGGGTTGCAACAATGGCAACGGATAGTTTCAGAAATAGAGGGTCCAGATTGTCAAGCCCAGCTGATTTGTATGGGTCCAGGTTTTGCAGCTCTTTCAGAACATCTGCTATCGGATTTGGGTAAAGGAGAAGCTGGGGAGGCTTGGGCGAGTAGCTGCGGGGGGGGAGCTGTTGGCCGAGGTTGGAGTAGCCAGGAGGAAGGCATGGCAGGCCGTTGAGAAATGCTTGTTGAAGTTTTCGATTATCATGGATTTATCGGTGGTGACTGTGTTACCTAGCCTCAGTACAGTGGGCAGCTGGGAGGAGGTGCTCTTGTTCTCCATGGACTTTACAGTATCCCAGAACCTTTTGGAGTTACAGGATGCAAATTTCTGCTTGAAAAAGCTGGCCTTTGCTTTCCTGACTGACTGCGTGTATTGGTTCCTGACTTCCCTGAACAGTTTCATATCGCGGGGACTATTTGATGGTATTGCAGTCCGCCACAGGATGTTTTTGTTCTGGTCGAGGGCAGTCAGGTCTGGAGTGAACCAAGGGCTATATCTGTTCTTAGTTCTGCATTTTTTTGAAGAAGCATGCTTATCTAAGATGGTGAGGAAGTGGTCAGCTGGGAGGAGGTGCTCTTGTTCTCCATGGACTTTACAGTATCCCAGAACCTTTTGGAGTTACAGGATGCAAATTTCTGCTTGAAAAAGCTGGCCTTTGCTTTCCTGACTGACTGCGTGTATTGGTTCCTGACTTCCCTGAACAGTTTCATATCGCGGGGACTATTTGATGCTATTGCAGTCCGCCACAGGATGTTTTTGTTCTGGTCGAGGGCAGTCAGGTCTGGAGTGAACCAAGGGCTATATCTGTTCTTAGTTCTGCATTTTTTTGAAGAAGCATGCTTATCTAAGATGGTGAGGAAGTTACTTTTAAAGAATGATCAGGCATCCTCAACTGACGGGATGAGGTCAATATCCTTCCAGGATACCCGGGCCAGGTCGATTAGAAAGGCCTGCTCGCAGAAGTGTTTTAGGGAGCGTTTGACAGTGATGAGGGGTGGTCGTTTGACCGTGGACCCATAGCTGATACAGGCAATGAGGCAGTGATCGCTGAGATCCTGATTGAAGACAGCGGAGGTGTATTTGGAGGGCCAGTTGGTCAGGATAACGTCTATGAGGGTGCCCATGTTTACAGATTTAGGGTTGTTCTTGGTGGGTTCCTTGATGATTTGGGTGAGATTGAGGGCATCTAGCTTAGATTGTAGGACTACCGGGGTGTTAAGCATATCCCAGTTTAGGTCACCTAACAGAACAAACTCTGAAGCTAAATGGGGGGCGATCAATTCACAGATGGTGTCCAGGGCACAGCTGGGAGCTGAGGGGGGTCCGTGGCAGGCGGCAACAGTGAGAGACTTATTTCTGGAAAGATTCATTTTTAAAATTAGAAGTTCGAACTGTTTGGGTATGGACCTGGAAAGCATGACATTACTTTACAGGCTATCTCTGCAGTAGACTGCAACTCCTCCCTCTTTGGCAGTTCTATCGTGACGGAAAATATTATAGTTGGGTATGGAAATCTCAGAATTTTTGGTGGCCTTCCTAAGCCAGGATTCAGACACAGCAAGGACATCAGGGTTGGCAGAGTGTGCTAAAGCAGTGAGTAAAACAAACTTAGGTGTGTTGACATGCATGAAACCAAGGCTTTTTCGATCACAGAAGTCAACAAATGAGGGTGCCTGGGGACATGCAGCTGTGAGCTAGCTGTGAGCTAACTGCAAGCTACCTAGCTAGCTGTGAAGATCAGAAGTAGTGGTCCAGGGTATTATGGCAGGAATCCGGCGTTGTTGTGTAGAGACAGTCCGATACTGGTAGACTAGCGAGTATTATCCAGGCTAAAAACAGGGCTGGTATCTGTGCAGAAGGTAAAAGCCGCTAACAGTGGCTAACAATGAGAAAATAGCTTGTAGCTAATTAGCTGGTCAGCTTCTGGAGGTTCTCTAAAATATAAAATAATAGCGATTCCGCATCACATTGGGTGAGGCAGGTTACCGGAAGGTATAATCGAATAAAAAATCGAAAAGAGATTGAAAATAAAATTGAAATATATATTACAAAAAATACGAAAAACACAAAAGTACACGAGAGGAAAAAACACGTCTTCACTGCTACGGCATCTTTGGCTTACTAGTTGGCCAAATGTAGTTTTAATTTCGGATTTACAACGACTCTAGGTTATTTTCATAACCCAGGTTATCTGTAATTATGAGTGAGATATCTCACAGTGGAATTCATCAGAATAAGCTCCGTAAATCCATTAGGGACAGAAAAAGACAATACAGACTCAAAATGTAATTGATGTTCGACAACTGACTCGCGACGCAGGTGGCAAAGGACTAGAGACTATCACAGACTACAAATGCAAATCCAGCATTATATTTGCATATCAAATCAAAATCAAATCGAATGTATTTATATATAGCCCTTCGTACATCAGCTGATATCTCAAAGTGCTGTACAGAAACCCAGCCTAAAACCCCAAACAGCAAGCAATGCAGGTGTAGAAGCATGGTGGCTAGGAAAAACTCCCTAGAAAGGCCGAAACCTAGAGAGGAACCAGGCTATGTGGGGTGGCCAGTCCTCTTCTGGCTGTGCCGGGTGGAGATTATAACAGAATATGGCCAAGATGTTCAAATGTTCATAAATGACCAGCATGGTCAAATAATAATAAGGCAGAACAGTTTAAACTAGAGCAGCAGCACGGCCAGGTGGACTGGGGACAGCAAGGAGTCATCATGTCAGGTAGTCTTGGGGCATGGTCCTAGGGCTCAGGTCCTCCGAGAGAGAGAGCGAAAGAAAGAGTAAAGGAGAGAATGCATCAATCCACTATAGGCCTATCTAACAATGCATGATCATCTAGCCCAGGGTTTTCCAAACTCAGTCCTGGGGACCCCAAGGGGTGCACGTTTTGGTTGCTGCACTAGCACTACACAGCTGATTAAAATAATCAAAGCTTGATTTCCTCATTCCTCATGAAGCTGGTTGAGAGAATATGCCAAGAGTGTGCAAAGCTGTCATCAAGGCAAAGGGTGGCAACTTTGAAGAATCTAAAATATATTTTGATTTGTTTAACACTTTTTTGGTTACTACATGATTCCAAAATAGTACAAATAAATAAAAACCATTGAATGAGTAGATGTGTCCAAACTTTTGACTGGTAGGGTATATATTCCGGATTCTGGTCTGGACATCCGAATTTTCTTAATTTCTTTAAACTTTCTGGATTATGTGCGTATTGCTAGGTATTATTACTGGACTGTTGGAGCTAGAAACACCAGCATTTTACTTCAGCTGTGATAATATCTGCAAATATGTGTACGTGACTAATAAACTTTCATTTGATTTGATTTTAATTTGTCTGATCAACCCCTGATAACTGGGACGTGAAAAACACAAGGCAGGGGCAATTCTAGCAGAAATATGTTGTTATTTATTCCCGCATTTACACGTATGTCAAAGTTCACGCGTTAAAAAACGCATCTGAACGTCAACATACGTGTGAACGAACATCGTTTGAACTCGTAAGAAAACAACTTGTTGCCATTGACAGTCCATGTTAATTTAAGACTGTTCCATAGGCACTCAGTTACGTGTTAGGTGACTCGGTGAGAGTCTACATATCAGTAGCTTCGTTAAGCTCAATTTGGTCCCCTAATCACTAGGGCTGTGAATTTCCAGGGACCTCACGATACGATATTATTATGATACTTAAGTGCCGATATGATGTGTATTGCGATTCTCACAATTATATATGGATTGCGATTCTATACTGTTATTTTATTGCGATTCCATTGTCCAAACAAATTTCTCACTATATGTCTGCTACAGAGGGACAAGAGAGCCATGAGAAAACGAGTTTGATCAGACTTGGAACTAAGTGCTGAAAAAAATTGGCTTCCTATTTAAAAATAAGATGGAAAATAAGCTATTAACACTTCCTCTTTGCCTATGTAGAACCATTCTTTATCAGACAGCATATAACTTCTGTTAGTTATAATTCTATGCCAAATGTATGCATTGTTTAGTCATTATTGTCCCTTGTAGGGAGGTGCCAATGACACAGAGTTGGTCGCACTTGCACAAAGCTCTCGTTCTATTCAAGTATATGTGCAACGCGTGTACTGGACAAAGACGGTGGATATCCTCTTCCTCCGTAGACGTGAAGGGCGCTGGGTGGAAAGCCACAAGCTTCAAGATGAGACAATTGTAATTGTCGCTGACCTTAGGCATGAAGGCGGAGGGAAACCTTGAAAAAACCTGGGGCAAACTGTAGGCTCGAATGGTGAATTGACAGTGCGTGGAGCTCAGGCGACCAGTAAAGCTTCTTTAAGGAGAGATCCTTCATCTCTCCTTAAGCCCTGGTGTCAGGGTGAGGGTGGAAAATCTCTTGGTTCGTTTGGTTCAGAAGATCTCTGCTTAACAGCAATTGCCAAAGCTCGCCGTAAAGCAGGGGTGTGATCTCCGCAAACCAGGGCTTCCATGGCCATCGAGGGGCTACCAAGATGTAGGGATGAGCCGTGTGTAGTGAGAGTAGGTTCTTGACAGAATAACGCTGTGTAAGCGCAGAGAGCAAGGGCCACCCTTGGGCTTGATGTATGCTATCACAGTCGTATTGTCCGTCTGGGCAATTCAGGAGGGTCAGTCACCACCTTCCTCGTTCACACCACCCTTAGGGGAGTGCCATAAACGAAGATCAAGGGGTTCTTCCAGTGACGCAGAGCCGAGAGACATGTTGAGGTCACCCTTATCTTTCGATTGAGGTGAGGTCGTATACAAAGTCTTTGGGCAGACACCCAACGTTGGAGGTCACTCATTCTCAGTAGGTTAAGGGATACTACTGAACCCAGCACTCAGAGACCGGCTTGAATAAGCTAAGTAGCCAATAGGCAGAGGGTAGTGGTTTCTTGCATCAAACAACACAACAACATTTTCAATGTCAAGACCTGCATGTTTTCTTTTCAAAAGTCTCATGGAATGTAGGCCTACATTTAACACCACACACTGGCTGCTACTGTAGACTGATTGATAGAACAGCTATTTCCATGTTAAAATGTTATGGAATGCATTTTCTCCATTGTTTTTGATGGTAAGCCACTCTGGTAGGTCTACATTAGGATCAAATAGCCACAGTAGCGAAAGTTTAAAACTGTAACTCAAAGCGGGTACAGCCTCAGTTTTGCACAGAATTTTCACAACATTCAAGTTTGCACTCTGAAGACCAGAAATGTTCTCAGTCCTGAATTTTTTTTGAGGGAGCATTGCTCGTGGGCTAGGAGCTTAGCTAGGTAGCACAATGCTAGCCAGTGGAAAGCTAGCCAAGTCTCAGTAGCTAGCCGTGTGACACTAGCCATAACAGAAGACTTTCCTTTCGGTATATTACCCGAAACACAGAGGAGGAGAGCTCTAAATCCTGCTCTCGGCCGCGTAACCTAAGTGGCAAACCTGTGAACCCTTAAGCAGGAAACAGGAATCACGTCTTGCTGTGGAGACCTTGTGTCCTTAAAATGAGGGTAGAGGCTCGACCTTTCTGTCTTCCGAGAGACGTCTGATTGGTTCTTTGAGCTTCTAGAGATTCTGGTGAATCCCGCTGTGAGATATCGAAACAAGTAATTGAAAGAAAGTAATTGAACTGCTTTTGATTGACAAAACACTGATGTAATTGATAAGATAGTACCACTAAAAAGTCAGAGTTGAATAGCGTGTGTTTTTCCTACAGACATGCCTCGACGACTCCTGTACTGGGTTGACTCAGGGATGCGCACCATCTCGAGGGTCGGGTTCGACGGGCAGCATCGCAAGACCGTGGTGGAGTCCAATGGATACCTGGACAGGCCCTTCGGATTGGCAGTGTTTGAGGTATGGACATCCAAATGACACTAAGGTCTAATTCTGTAGACCTTCCCCTGTTTCCTTTCCTTTGGTCTTTGAAAACTCATGATCACAGATCTGGAAAGACTGAAGTGGGGGGAAATAGTACAAATGTGGCTTACACCACAAGGGCATACTACAATAGAGCATGTTTCTGGTTTAGAATCCAGCCCTGTAAAGTTAGAAACACAAAAGTTTGATAGAAGCATACACTCTGCTGCGCCCTGTTCCCTCACTTCTCTCTTCTCTATATGTGTTGACTACAGCTAACAGGACACGTGTATATTGCTGAGAAGCACAGTGGCAGCCTCTTTAGTCATTCTGCCCAATATCGGCTCGGCTTGGTGCCCAAAGTACAATGTTTGGGATGCAAATCCTAGTGTAATTTAATCATTGTGACTGATTGCATTGTTGACTGTGTGCCAGACCTATTGTCTGGAACAGGTTCACTAAGCTTCACCCAGTATATGCTCCCAGGTGGCACAGTGGTATAAGGTGCTGCATTGATTTTTTTTTTTAACCTTTATTTAACTAGGCAAGTCAGTTAAGAACAAATTCTTATTTACAAAGACGGCCTAGGAACAGTGGGTTAACTGCCTTTTCAGGGGCAGAACGACAGATTTGTACCTTGTCAGCTCGGGGGTTTGAACTTGCAACCTTCCGGTTACTTCCAACGCTCTAACCACTAGGCTACCCTGCCGCCCCAGTGTTATAGGCAATACTACATTCCCTGGTTCAAATCCAGGCTGTATCACATCTGACCATGATTGAGAGTCCCATAGGGCGCCGCACAATTGGCCCAGCGTTGTCCGAGTTTGGACGGGGTAGGCCGTCATTGTAAATAAGAATTGGTGACTGACTTGCCTAGTTAAATAAAGGTTAAATAAGCTATATGCAAAAACACATTTTTTAAATATACAATGGTTGGTATTCAAATCCTAGTTTGTGTCATTGAACTAATATTGCATTGTTGATTCTATTCTCTGGAACAAGTTCACCAAGTCTTCACAGAAGACTGAAGTGGGGGGAAATGGTACACCTTACATACTCGCCATTATTATAAAATGGCATCCAGGGCAGACGGTTTCTGGTTTGGATTCCAGCCCTCATTAATTATTCCATTGTTTCATACACTCTAAAGTGTGGTATTCTGGATGTCGCCATATGTTCACTACTCTCTCACGTCTCTCAGGGACATGTATACTGGAGTGAACAGGACACCCACTCCATATGTAGTGCTGACAAGCACAATGGCAGCCTCTTTAGAGTCATCCTGCCCAATATCGCTTCCCCAGGCGGCTTGGTTCTCATTCACCCGGTTCTTCAACCAAAAGGTATGCATCTGTCAGCCCATCGAGTAAACGTTGATAACTGTGCTCAAGACACAAAGGTTTGGATTCAACCTTAGTTTGTGTCAATTAGTCTAATGTTATCTGACTGATGTTATCTAACTGATGTTCCCAGGCCCTGCTGTGTGTGGAAATAACGGCGGAGTTTGTCAATATGAGTGTGTGCCAGACCTTTTCTCTGGAACAAGCTCTCCCAGCTTCACCTGCATTCTTCCAAAAGGGAGTAGCGGTGATGATGATGATGGTGAGTATGTGAAAGTGGAATGAATTGTGGTTATTAAATCAAATCAAATCAAATTTATTTATATAGCCCTTCGTACATCAGCTGATATCTCAAAGTGCTGTACAGAAACCCAGCCTAAAACCCCAAACAGCAAGCAATGCAGGTGTAGAAGCACGGTGGCTAGGAAAAACTCCCTAGAAAGGCCAATACCTAGGAAGAAACCTAGAGAGGAACCAGGCTATGTGGGGTGGCCAGTCCTCTTCTGGCTGTGCCGGGTGGAGATTATAACAGAACATGGCCAAGATGTTCAAATGTTCATAAATGACCAGCATGGTCGAATAATAATAAGGCAGAACAGTTGAAACTGGAGCAGCAGCACAGTCAGGTGGAAGTTGAAACTGGAGCAGCAGCATGGCCAGGTGGACTGGGGACAGCAAGGAGTCATCATGTCAGGTAGTCCTGGGGCATGGTCCTAGGGCTCAGGTCCTCCGAGAGAGAGAAAGAAAGAGAGAAGGAGAGAATTAGAGAACGCACACTTAGATTCACACAGGACACCGAATAGGACAGGAGAAGTACTCCAGATATAACAAACTGACCCCAGCCCCCCGACACATAAACTACTGCAGCATAAATACTGGAGGCTGAGACAGTAGGGATTCATATTTTCTGGAAAATCTCAAAATATTTATTCCCGGGAAAATTGCAAGCCCTTCCCAGGCATCCCGAGATTCCCTTTCAAACTGGAAATGCTATTTAAAAGCATATAATACCAGTGAAAAAAATCTGACATAATTATACCACTGTAAGTTGAGAATATACACAGGAATCTAAGTGTTTTTTTGTTGCAAAGTCACCACGCTATTTCATTGATGTAGCCTAGTTTTAAGGGCTCCTGAGTGGCGCAGCGGTCTAAGGCACTGCATCTTAGTGGTTGAGGCATCACTACAGACACCCTGATTTGATTCCAGGCTGTATCACAACCGGCCGTGATTGGGAGTCCCACAGAGCGGCGCACAATTGGCCCAGCATCGTCTGTGTTTGGCCGGTGTAGGCCGTCATTGTAAATAAGAATTTGTTCTGAAAATATTATCAGTTGAATTACAGCCTGGAAATGAACTTGTATTTAGCCTACTATTGACTGATGTCAGCCAGCGGGAGGGCCCTTTGCTCTTCCATTGCACCTGGCTATCAGTTGAATTTTGGAAGGTTGTGGCTGATTTTTACTTTATGATAACCCAGTTATTGTGGTGATTTTGCCAGAGGGTACATACTGTATCCGATGCTGCGCTAAACAAAACGATAAGCAAATATGGGCTATAGCACCATGAGATTCAGCACCATGGATAGTGCCGTTGTTGCTCAATTCCCTGTGAGTCAAACATTTTGGCCAAGGGATCTGTGGAATAACTTTAAAGTGTGTAATACAACACAATGTCATATTATCCATCTACAATTTATTTTGTTAACCCTGGGAAAAATGGGCCTGGGAGGCTCACAGGGATATTGGTATCCACAGTACTTCACTAATTATACATTTTTTGACTCCAATACTTCTTTTATTCCTCAAAAATATATATATCACAGGAGGTTGGAAGCATTTCGTAGTAATGGCTGGAGCGGAATGGTATTCAATTTTCTCTGTTCCAGCCATTATTATGAGCCGTCTTCCCCTCAGCAGACTCCACTGATATGTACAGTGCATTCGGAAGGTATTCAGACCCCTTGAATGTTCCACATTTTGTTACGTTACAGCCTTATTCTAAAATGGATTCAAAGTTTTTTTTTCCCCTCATCACACACAATAACCCATAATGACAAAGCAAAAACAGGTTTTTAGAAATGTTTGCAAATGTATAAAAAATATTTGCAAATGTATAAAAAATTCTTAACATAATATTGCATTTACATAAGTATTCAGACCCTTTACTCAGTACTTTGTTGAAGCACCCTTGGCAGCGATTACATCCTCGATTCTTCTTGGGTACAACGCTACAAGCTTTGCACACCTGTATTTGGGGAGTTTCTCCCATTCTTCTCTGCAGATCCTCTCAAGCTCTGTCAGGTTGGATGGGGAGCGTCGCTGCTCAGCTACTTTCAGGTCTTTTCAGAGATGTTTGATCGGGTTCAAATCCGGACTCTAGCTGGGTCCTCAGACATTTAAAGACTTGTCCTGAAGCCACACCTGCCTTCTCTTGGCTGTGTGCTTAGGGTTGTTGTCCTGTTGGAAGGTGAGCCTTCACCCCAGTCTGAGTTCTTGAGTGCTCTGGAGCTGGTTTTCATCAAGGATCTCTCTGCACTTTGCTCTGTCAGCTTTTCCTTTGATCCTGACTAATCTCCAAGTGAAAAACATCCTCACAGCATGATGCTGCCACCACCATGCTTCACCATAGGGACGGTGCAAGGTTTCCTCCAGGCGTGACGATCTTGGTTTCATCAGACTAGAGAATCTTGTTTCTCATGGTCTTGAGTCTTTAGGTGCCTTTTGGCAAACTCAAAGCAGGGCTTCCATCTGGCCACTCTACCATGAAGGCCTGATTGGTGGAGTGCTGCTGAGATGGTTGTCCTTCTGGAAGGTTCATCTTCTCCCTTGATTGCTCAGTTTTGCCGGGCGGCCAGCTCTAGGAAGAATCTTGGTGGTTCCAAACTTCTTCCATTTAAGAATGATGGAGGCCACTTTGTTCTTGGGGAATGTTCTTGCTGCAGAAATGTTTTGGTATCCTTCCCCAGATCTGTGCCTCAACACAATCCTGTGTCAGAGCTCTAGAGAAAATTCCTTCGACCTCATGGTTTGTTTTTTTCCCTCAACTCTGGGACCTTATATAGACAGGTGTGTGTGCCTTTTCTAAATAATGTCCAATCTATTGAATTTACCACAGGTAGACTCCAATCAAGTTGTAGAAACATCTCAAGGAATATCAATTGAAACAGGATGCACCTGAACTCAATTTTGTGTCTCATAGCAAATGGTTTGAATATTTATGTAAATAAGGTATCTGTTTTCCTAAAAACCTGTTTTCGCTTTGTCATTGTGGGGTATTGTGTGTAGATTGAGAAATGTTTTATTTAATCCGTTTTAGAATAAGGCCGTAACGTAACAAAATGGAAAAAATCAAGGGGTCTGAATACTTTCCAAATGCACTGTATATTCTTTCAAATGCACTGTAATTTAAGCTTTAAAAGTGCAGAGATTTCTCTCTGCCTCATGGCAAAATGTGTATAATTGCAGGATATTGGCTTTAAAGCTGCAGCAACAAAAACATTTCTCTGCCCCATGACGAAACGAATTGCAGGAAATTAGCTTGCATACTGCAAAGTCTTTTCTTTGATGGCAATAGATGGGCCTTTAAAATGTTATTTCCCAGGGCCCATGACTTGGTTTGTCCGGCCATGCACTGCCGAAGTCATAGTAAAACTCCTTTATATGCTATTTTTTGTTGTTGTTATCCCCTGATGAATTTGCTATCACAAAAAGGGTCCTCGGCTCCAAAAAGTTTGAGAACCCTTGCGCTCGAACACCACAAGCACAGAGGCTCACAGTCGTGTGATTCACAAAAATGTAATGATGACAAATACTTTACTCAGTTGGTCACTCCCATAGAATTCTATGGTCAGACCACCTAAGGCCAACTGAGTGTTTGATATCCCAGGCGTATGTATGCGCTGTGTGCAATAGCCAGGGGACGAGGTTAAAAGATAGTCAACAGTGCAAATTATACGCCATGAAAGTGACGTTTTCTAATGGGAACTTGACTTTGTGTTTAGTAGCATAAATAGGTGGGCTGGTATTGTTGTAATCGCTGGTCTAATGTGAAAGTGAAGTCAGATAGTTTAAATTTTTGCATAGAAATGGTATATTATTGTTCCCTAGATACTGTCTTTTTTGGGAGGAATTAGGAAGGAGATTCATCAGGAGATCTTAAGCTCCCGGTTTACTGGTGTTAAATCCCTATTAAAAAATAGGGGTAGGGTTGTAGAGAATCAAAGTACCATGAATATAATAAGAAACCTTAGGTGCTGGCTTAAGGCCGGTAGCAACCACTACAGAATGTCCGGTCAGAACAAGGAGGAGGCGCATGTCCAGGTTAAGGGAAGTTTAATGGAAGAAGATGCACACATCCCACACACCCACATCTGACCACTGATGGTTCAGATAACTGACATTCACTATGTGGTCGTTTAGATGCACGCAAAATTAAACATCAGACATACAGGGATTCAGTCCACAGTAGAAAAAGTTCAGCAGGAGGGAAAACTGTGGAAGTGCTCATCAGGATGGGGAAAACACGTTTTTGACCACACAGCATGCTGGGGTCATAGAATAACTGCAACTAACATCCCGGGAATCAAGGCCACTGATAGGCTGAACGAGATGTGGTGGTAAGTATTTGGCGTAACCTTGACCAATAAGACTCTAACAAAAGTGTGGGTCCTCTGAATGGGAGACTAAGCTGTCCGAAAGAGTAGAAAATGCAAAGTAGCTTTTTAGCACAACTGGTGCGGCCAGTTGTTGCGTGTACAACTTCCTGTATTACGATTGGCTCTCGTACGCAAGGTTAGCAACAATAGCAAAAACATTAACAATACAAAAGCTATTCTCATCCTTGAAAACTGATGTCTCATAACCTTTTGAAAATTGCAGTTGGTGAAACATTTTCCATTTGTTATTCTTTGTGATTACTTGATTGCGGAATTGTTATTTTCCTTTTTTAGATGCAGTCGTTTCTCACACTCTTCCAGGCCCAGCGCTGTCTGATACAACCTCTGCCGGAATCCTTTCGCTCATAGGTAGGTTTTGTAGTATATTTAGCAATGACTCCATTACATTTAGATCCCTTATGGTCTGTTTATATCATGCCTCATCATTGCTCAGATGTAAAGAAAGATTCAAATGATGACCATTTTATGTAAATATGGGTATAAGTGTCAGTACTTATGGTTTATAGAAATAGCAGCTTATGGTTTATATGCAAAAAAAACCGGTAACACTTTATTTTAAGGTACACATAATAGCCACTAATTTGTAGTTTATACGTGTCTATATAAGTAGCTATTAAGGCCTTTATGTCTTATTAGTCCTATAAGGTGTGCCCCTTTCTGTCCAATGTGGTCCTTTCTGGACAATATTTCTGCAAGTAAGAATAAGGTAACATTTTAGTATAGGGAACACATCTTAAAGGACTATGCCTTAGTTAGTTCCACATTGAGACAGCATACTAAGAGTCAGTTTTTTGTTTAACTTGCTCTTAAAGGTCCAGTGCAGCCATTTTTATCTCAATATCAAATTATTTCTGGGTAACAATGAAGTACCTTACTGTGATTGATTTAAGTTAAAATGGTCAAAAAAGGGGCCTCCTGAGGGGCGCAGCGGTCTAAAGCAATGCATGGCAGTGCTTGAGGCGTCACTACAGACCTGGGAGACCCACGAGGATGCTCACAACTGGCCCATCCCACCAAAACAGGCAAAAATTTCAGGCCATCTTTTCAAACAGCTCTTACACTAAACGGGCATTGTCATAAATTCACAATTTGACAGTATTATTCCAAACTCCATGTGGAGATGTATGTAAAACACAGGAAAATCACATTTTTGACTGCACTGGGCCTTTAAATACTGTGTCTTTTATTATGTCTAACAATTAGGTTATTAAGGATTGGCCTTTTAACACGACTTTGAATAAGAATACACTTAATTATGCCTAATATATGGCTAATAAGACATAGATATGACTTATTACCTTACTTATACACATGCTTAGAAACTATAAAGTATGTGTACCGTTTAAAATAAAATGCAAAGCTAACCAGTCTATATTTTCTACCCAGTTGTTCTGAGTGTGCTATTGGCGGGGGTGGTGTTGTGGTGGTGGAGGGAGGAGTGCAGGCCCTCCAGGACACTCGACCTCCAAGACTTCTCCCTGAAGGAGTCCCAGGACCCCCTCATCCAGGCACCAGCCAGAGGCATGGAGGTTTGTCCTGTCAAGGTAAGCCCTGCCAATGAACAAGACGAGTCCGTGGGATTCCTAGGTAAAACAGATAATAGATCTCAATAAAAATGAAAGATAAATTAATTCCTTTATAAAGTTGGATTTCCTTTAATAAGTAAAGGATGAATTCCTTTAATGTAATTGAGTGTGTTTACATGGAAACAAATAATTTGATATTAACTGATTATGCCGGTTATGGCATTAGTCATGTAAACACTTTCCTCTTAATCGGTGTAAGCATATGGCGATTAAAATACTTGGTTTTCTGAGCAATCTTTCTAATTATTATGACATGTAAAAGCCTTAATCAGAGTTATAGCAGTGTATTTGATCTGCACATGTGCAAGCACGAGCAGCGTGAGCATCCTCGTTTTGCTCGAGTGAGTTCAGAAAAACTGAAAGTATGCATCTTAGAGTTTTCACATACAAACGTTATATGTCCAAACTAAGAATCAAATATGCCTCACAAAAATAACATGGTCTGTGTGGTGGAACGTTTATTTTGATTGGCCATTTTCTGCATTTATCAAAGTCCCATCAGGTAGCCTGATTTCAGACTTGTCCATGTAAACAGGATTATGAGGGAAATCGTTCTTCTTGCAAAGCATGTAAACGTTTAAATCAAACTATTATATGAATCGGATTATGCACAATAATTGACTCCAAGGACCCTGTTGTCTTATACCGTGCCTCACCTGACAGACTGCCCTCACCTGACAAACTACCCTCTGTTAAAATGCTTAAGTGGCACAAATTTCACTGTAAGGATGTATTCGGCGCACGTGACAAATAAACTTTGATTTGGTGAATGTGATTGCCATGCTTATTAAACTGCCATCTTCTCCTCAGGACACTTTGGTTAAGCTGGACTTGGACCATTACTGAGTGTCTTAAGTCACGTGTAAGAGTCACCGGTGTCCAGCTGTGCTCCCACCCCTCCCAGTGCCAGCAGTCCCTGGAGTCTCATCAGTTTATCTGGCCAAAGGGAGTGAGAAGAAGAGAGGAGGCATCTTACAGCACTTCCCCTTGATGACCAGTGGTCCTCCCAGGGCCTCATTCAACCTCAATGTTGATTTCATTTGAGTTGTGGCTCATTTAAAGCCTGGATCAAGTCCACCTCGGTTTCAGTGAAGGCTAAAAATGTACTTAAACAATTGACTTGAAAATGACTTGAGCAACTTGAACAAGATTTTCTGTGAGGATTTTTCCAAGTCATTGCGTTTTCTAACTTGACTGGAGTTGGAATTGACCCCAGCCTTGGGGGCCCTGGAGCATATCAGTGATTAGCTACAGATGTCCAGCCTATGTGAGATACTGTACCTCTCATGCATACACTTGAATTGTGACAAGATCTGAATGTTTTTTTGCAATCGGGTGGCTAGACTATATGTTCAAACTAATCCCCATATTTCGTCAGGGCATGGACTCTACAAGGTGTCAAAAGCATTTCACGGTGATGCTGGCCCATGTTGACACCAATGCTTCCCACAGTTGTTGCAAGTTGGCTGGATATCATTTGGGTGATGGACAATTCTTGATACACACTGGAAACAGTTGTGTGAAAAACCCAGCAGCGTTGCAGTTCTTGACACTCAAATCGGCGTGCCTTGCACCTACTACCATACCCCATTCAAAGGGACATAATTATTTTGTCTTGCCCTTTCATCCTCTGAATGGCACACATACACAATCCATGTCACAAGACTTGAAAATGATTCTTTAACCTGTCTCCTCTCTTTCATCTACACGGATTGAAGTAGATTTAACAAGTGACATCAATAAGGGATCAGTCTATGGCATGGAAAGAGCAGGTGCTCCCAATGTTTTGCACACTCAGTGTATATGTTTATATGCAGTGCATTCAGAAAGTATTCAGACCCCTTGACTTTCTCCACATTTTGTTACTTTACAGCCTTATTTTAAAATTGATAAAAAAAATTTTTTTACATCAATCTACACACAATACCACATAATGACAAAGCAAAAACAGGTTTTTAGATATTTTTGCAAATATATATATATAAAAATCTGAAATATCACATTTATATAAGTATTCAGACTGTTTACTCAGTAATATCTGAAGGATGTTCAATGGAAACAGGATGCGCTTGAGTCTCATAGCAAAGGGTCTGAATACTTATGTAAATAAGGTACTTCAGTTTTTTTATTTTGTAATACATTTGCAAAAAACTTTTTTAAACCTGGGGTATTGTGTGTAGATTGATGTGGATTTTTTTTTCTTTAATCAATTTTAGAATAAGGCTGTAACTTAACAAAATGTGGGAAAAGTCAAGGGGTCTGAATACTTTCTGAATGCACTGTACATTGATTCACACACATGATTAATCACTCTCCATTTGTTACAGTATTATGCAAAACTATGAACCAGGCTAACAATTTGTGGAGTGTAGAATGTCTTGTCATTGATTCATCACATAATATCAGTATATTTCAAGAGACATGGGTTTTACGTTCTGCTCCTAGTTACATGCACTCTCTACTCTTATCTGGTGTTCTGGAATCAACTGTAGTTGAGATGTGTTTTACTGTAATGTGGCCTAAGGGTCTAAGGTGGCTCTGACGTTGAAGTACAGCACTCACTCAATGCTGTAATCGAGTCATTCACACTGATCTGCCTGGTTTAGATCAGTTGCTATGTCTTCCTTGACAATGTTATGCCTTTTTGTTTGATTATTGTAAATTATTTGCTGTCCTTTTAAATAGTTTATTATTAGGCTTTTTGTTATTTGAGGTGTCAGGCAAAACATGTCATTGCCACAATAAAAAGCACAGTATGTCTGAAATCTATTTTGCTGATTTTAAATTCTATAAATATAGTTTTAAATCCGTGGAACCTTAACTACTGAAGAGTATTAGGTCCAAGTGAAGAGAAAAAAATAATAAAACGGTGATGGTGGTAATTAGAATTGTTTTAATGTACGCATAGTACCTTCTCTTGAAACACTTAGAGTAAAGTCTGAATGGATTGTTGAGAATAAAGACTAAATTACATTTCGTGAATAAAGTGGCAATATTTCGATAAAGCTGCACACGCTCGCTCGCGCGCGCACACACACACACACACACACACACGGTATCCCCAAAGCAATACCATTCTAATGGCTATAGTGGGCGGGTTGGTTTAAGCCCCATCTGATACAGCAATTCTACGGTCCATTATTATGACTTAACAGCTCCAGCCACTACTAGTAGCCTCTAAGGTGAGCAAGTGGTAGCTTAAGTTAGCGGTGTAGTTGGGTAAAATAGTTTTGGGATAACTTATGCTTCCTTCATTCCTCCCATCCTTGAAGACATGACCGATAGTGAAATGAGATTTTACGCTACGCTACCAACCATGTCAGATCAGTGGTTATTTCTTTATTATTTCCTATGATCATTGATCTTATAGGCCTATATTTAGATCAATTATTATTTTACAAAAAAAAAGGGAGAATCCATCCATGAATATATTCACACAGTGCTTTTTAAGACGAGCTGCTTTGCACATGCAGGAGGGGTCCTTGCTTTGCCTCTCCTAACATAGACACGTTTGCATAAAATACCTGTTTCATTCCGCCCGCAGCCGTTGTTGGATAGGCCTATACTTTCACTTGCCCACTGTAATGTACTATTAGCCTACAGGTTAGGGTACTCTATCTAGTGGTCCGCTATAGGTTTATAATGGCCTTCAAAATATCGGCGTTGCAGCGAATTTGGAGATCAGCTGGACATGGGACACATACTGTACACACTCATAGCCCCCGGTCTCCAGGATCCCAAGATCATTTGTTTCATTGGACGCTCAAGTAGGCTACTAGCCTATAGTCGTTAGAAGGATCGTTGCCATGAGGGGAAAATGCTACTCTTAATAAAGCACCATGGCTTCCTGAGTGGGGCAGCGGTCTAAGGCCGCATTCGGCCGTAACCGGGAGACCCATGAGGCGGCGCACAATTGGCCCAGCGTCGTTAGGGGAGGGTTTGGCCGGGATGTCCTTATCCCATCGCGCTCTAGCGCCTCCTTGTGGCGGGCCGGGTGCATACACTCTGAACGGAGGACATTGGTGCGGCTGGCTTCCGGGTGAAGTAGGCAGTGTATCAAGAAGCAGTTCCGGTTTGGTAGGGTCGTGCTTCGGAGGACGCATGGCTCTCACCTTCGCCTCTCCGAAGTCCGTACTGGAGTTGCAGCGATGGGACAAGACTGTAACTACCAATTGGGGAGAAAAAGGAGTAAATAAAGCACCATGGATAAACTCGTTAATAGTTGCCATTATGCACACATTCATTGTTCCCCCTATTCTGATCTTCCCTTATGTCACACTTTCACTTACATGTAGATTTTTCAGCATTGATATTTCTATTAAGACCTATTTTAAATATTGATGAATAGATTCAATTAATAGATTTTTAAAAATACACTTTTCCTTTTTGCTAAATTAATTTATTACTGATAGAATACACTGGGCAGTTATGACAGCTGGCCCAGTAGCAAGGTATGTTGTCACACAATATGGGGCAAGTTGTCACAATGTTATCTGTGCTGTTAGTGCAAACAGTTGAAGCATTATGCATCACTTGATACTATTTGAAGGAAGAATGTTCTCAATAAATGCTAACTACATGATTGCAAGTATATCTTATTTCACTTCTTATTGGAGATAATTGCACTTTATTGTGGTAAATCCTTATAAATGAACTGGACACAATAAATTACAATGTCAATGTGTCTTATGCTTAAGGTGCCACGCAGATGTGCAAGATCAGGAACAAACCGCCTACGAAGCTGGGCACAGTGTGCAGTTTGACTAGTGATATTGATATTCCCTAGGGCTGCTACTGTCGTGGACGACTCAGAGTTAAAGTAAATGAAGCAATTTTTATTAACGCGCGTAGAGGTTCAAACTCAATGCAAGCCTGATGATACTCAAAAAGGGAGGTTCCCTTTCAGTCCTTTTATACTGCTACACAAACAAGTCATAGAAACATGGTTGGTTCCCTGTATGTGACTGATTTATACCACACAAGGCTTATTACCTTAACTGAGATATTCTATCACTCCTAGTTCCCAGAGCAATGTTCTGGGCGTACTGCCAAATTACTTATAAGTCATAGTGTGGTTGAATTCTTTGTGCAGTCAACCGACAAGAAAATGTCCATCAAACTACTGATATTCCCTAGGATAGTTCAGCATTCAAAATGACTTGTAGATCAATGAAAAATATAAACGCAACATGCAACATTTTAGAGGATTTTACTGAGTTACAGTTCATATAAGGAAATCAGTCAATTGAAAGAAATTCGTTTGGCCCTAATCTATGGATTTCACATGACTGGGTATATTTTTGTATTTTAAATGTATCCATTATTTTACCTGGTAAGTTGACTGAGAACACATTCTCATTTACAGCAACGACCTGGGGAATAGTTACAGGGGAGAGGAGGGGGATGAATGAGCCAAATATAGATATGCAGTTTAGTAGGGCTAATATAAGCGGGCTAGTTGTCTAGAAACCTTGCATGCTGATGTGTAATAATACATTCTTAAAGTATTTGCTTGTAAATTGACAGAAAATGTCATTGAAACCAGTAGTTAAGAGTGCAAACGATTTGGTTTCATTTGAAGTTATACATTTAAAGTGATTTCTGTTGGCGTTTACATTATAGGGAATATGCTGGCTTGCCAGGTATGATATATGATATATGATGTCAAACAAAAAAAAAATGTTTTTCCAGGCATGAATTTTTACATTTTTCAAGGAACATAAATGGAACATGGAAGGAAACCGGTTAATATTGTTATTTTACGTTCCAGGCATTGTTTCTAGTCCCACAACAAAATGTAACAAAGTGCCTATACAAAGCCCTCACTCTGTCACTCAGAAACATATTCCAGTCTGACTGCAAGCTTAAAATATTTGCTTGTACGTGTCTAGGGCAAGCATTATTTAGAAGATGTCTGTCATAAGATGCCCAGGGCACAAAGTCTCCTCCTCAAACCTCTCTAGCTCTCTCCCCAGCCGTAAAAGTGCAGTCACATCTTGCGCCATAGGCTGCACTTGTCTGTCCAACACGCATGTAAACTACTAGCATGCCTGCTCTATCCTCACTGATTGGTGAAGTAATTTAATGAGCTAAATGTAAAACAAGTTTGATTTCACAGGTTAAAAAGGGAACAGAAAGGAATGATATTAACCCGTCGTTTTTGGGGGTTCGAACTTTATTTTTCTGATCGCAACAGTGGAACGACACAAACGAAAATAGTGGTTCTGTTCGGAACAAAACGGTTGGAAAATATTTTTGGTTGTAACCCCTGGTTTTAATAAAGAATGTAATAAAGTGAGGTGTAACTTTGTATCAGGACTTTTGATGTGTTCACCTATACTAATGCAAATCCATATGTTACACTTGGTAACGTTTATGTTACCTACCCATTAAGTAGGTTGTTGACGCAAAATCAGGTCCAGTAGAGTGGTTTAAGGTGGTAGGGATTACTGAATGATTCGGTTACTGAATGATTGTCAGTGGCACCAATGACTCTTAACTGTCTATGGCTGCATTCTGCCCCTCTCTTGCCACAAACTGAAACTCAACTACAGTGTTCCCAGTTAAAATTGAATTTGAAGAGGTTTATTATACGACTGTACCATTTCCATAATTCAAGTCTGAATAAAAAAAACTCTGCCATTGACTGAGGAAGATGAAAGTTAACTGGTTCAGGATGTGGAAAGTTGTCACGAGATGAGACAACAATGCAGTGAGTGAGAGATATGGGATCTGACTGTGGCCCTGCTCAGACACAACTCCTAGCCCCTACACAAGGCACTGGAATCTGACTGTGGCCCTGTTCAGACACAAACCCTTGTCCCTATACTAGGCACTGGCCGTGTCCGAAATCTGGCTTGCTTACTACTTACTTCAACGGCATACTGTGTACTAATTGTACTATGTACTATTTAGCACTTAACTGTTTAGTAAAACGTATGCAGTATGCCAAGTCCCGAAACGTACTACTTTTGGTGCATTGACAACTGCCAAAGTTTCTGACTTGTAATTCCGAGTTGGATGACCAAACCGATTTTTCTCAGTTGGAGTAAGTCCCCCCCCCCCAGAGTTCCCTGTTTTGAATGCACCACCAGTTACGGTTTCATATGAACCGATAAGGATCCTCTGTAGCCCCACCCAGTGACTTTTCATGTTGTTGTTTTGGCTAACGCTAGCTAAGTAGCTAGCATTTGGAATAACATATTTGGATTAAACTTAAGTGTACCTTTAGGCCTACGCATTTATCAATTGAAGAGTCACCTGAAGCTCAAGTGGAATGGGAGATGCAGTACAGGAATGCAGTGCTGAGGCAGACCGCTTGTAATGAGGACGACTGGTTACTACTCAACTGTGTGTAGTGATGTTGCTTGAGGAATCACCCAAGTGGGTGCCATACATTGTGAAGGAGAAGCCCAAGCCATGGCTCCACGACTCAGGCTGGTTCCCAGAGTAGCTCTCTACAAGATCATCACCAGACTCCATCTTAATCAACCATATCCCTGGCCACCTTCCTCTGATCAAGCCATGAACAGTCCCTCTCTATCTTTGGAGGATGAATGCCCTCAGACTTGGCCTCTATTGGTTGACCTAGCCAACTATAGCTATGATTTATTGCTTGTTTGAACCCTAACCCTATCCTTAATTTAGTTCAGTAGAGCAAAAACCTCTGACAGAGGCCGACACGTAGGCCAAAACCTCCATAAAAAAGTTATACTACGAAGAGCAGTGTGGAGGTTTATTTTTTCTTTCAACTCATGTTGTTACCATGCTACAAGATAGCTCAGATGTGCGATTACATTTTTTGAAATGTTGAAAGTAACACACATGTACCGGTATCAAATAAAAAATATTTATTACAAAAATGTAACACTTTTTAAATGAGAACACAAATCCACTTTGGATTTTAAAAAAGGACTTCACAAAAAACAGTAGAAAATTAATAACTATAAATAAAATACATACAAAATACTTTCTTAATCATGGCCTCTTGTCACGCTCTCCCTAGGAGAGGTGGGTGTGGAGTCAGGTGCAGGAGAGAGTGAATTGCAAGAAAGGGCGTTTTATTTACAAGTCCAAAGAACAGGAATAGTACCACAACAGTAGCCACAAAACAACAGGAACGTAGTCCCGATAAAACACCTGTTCAACAGAACAAACCAAAACGCAACCCAAACAAATGACAGCTACACAAACAATCCCGCACAAAACCAAGAGGGTAGGGCGATTAAATACCCCACTAATAACCTAAACTATACACAGGTGAACAACAAGACAGACAAAACCAAACAAAAAAGAAAAGGGATTGGTGGCAGCTAGTAGACCGACGACAACCGAGCGCCGCCCGAACAGGGAGAGGAGCCACCTTCGGTGGTAGTCGTGACAGTACCCCCCCCCCCTTGTCGCGCGGCTCCCGCAGTGCGCCGACGCCGGCCTCGAGGACGACCCGGAGGGCGAGGCGCAGGACGATCTGGGTGGAGGCGGTGGAACTCACCCAGCAGAGATGGGTCCAAGATGTCCCCCACCGGCTCCCAGCACCTCTCCTCCGGACCGTACCCCTCCCAATCCACGAGGTACTGCAGGCCGCTCACCCGACGCCTAGAGTCCAGGATGGAACGTACAGTGTACGCCGGGCCCCCCTCGATGTGCAGAGGGGGCGGAGGGACCTCCCGCACCTCAACGTCCTGCAGTGGACCAGCTACCACCGGCCTGAGGAGAGACACATGAAACGAGAGGTTAATAAGATAATAAGGGGGAGCTGTAACCTATAACACACCTCGTTTATTCTCCTCAGGACTTTAAATGAACCCACAAACCCGCGGGCCCAGCTTCCGGCAGGGCAGGCGGAGAGGCAGGTTTCGGGTCGAGAGCAAGACCTGGTCCCCGGGTGCGAACGCGGGGGCCTCATTGCGGTGGCGGTCAGTGCTCTCCTTCTGCCTCCCACCGGCCCGTTTCAGGGATTCCTGGACGGCTCTCCAGGTCTCTTGAGCGCTGCACCCATTCCTCCACCGCAGGAGCATCGGTCTGGCTCTGATGCCACGGTTCCAGGACCGGCTGATAGTCTTCCACTCATCTCCCTCCTGGATTCGCACCAATTTATACGCGCTCCTGAGATCCAGTTTTGCGAAGAAGCGTGCTCCGTGAAATGACTCCACCGCCGTGGCGATGATAGGTAGCGGGTAACTGAACCCCACTGTGATGGAATTTAGACCTCTATAGTAAATGCATGGATGCAGACCTCCCTTCTTCTTCACAAAAAAGAAACTCGAGGAGGCGGGTGACGTGGAGGGCCGAATGTACCCCTGTCCCAGAGATTCGGTGACATATGTCTCCATAGCCACTGTCTCCTCCTGCGACAGGGGATACATGTGACTCCTGGGAAGTGCGGCGTTCACCTGGAGGTTTATCGCACAATCCCCTCGTCGATGAGGTGGTAATTGGTTCGCCCTCTTTTTACAGAAAGTGACAGCCAAATCGCCATATTCGGGGGGAATGCGCACAGTGGAGACTTGGTCTGGATTCTCCACCATCGTAGCACCGATGGAAACTCCCACACACATACCTGAGCACTCCTCTGACCAGCACTTAAGAGCCCCCTGTTTCCTCAATTTTGGGATTGTGATAAGCCAACCAGGGAATCCCCAGCACCACTGAGAATCAATGAGGAAGAGACTAATCCGCTCCTCATGACCCCCCTGCGTCACCATGTCCAGTGGAACCGTGGCCTCCCTGACCAGCCCTGACCCTAACGGTCGACTATCTAGGGTGTGCACGGGGAAGGGTTGGTCCATCTGAACCAAGGGAATCCCTAACTTAAGCGCGAACCCACGTTCCATAAAACTCCCCGCTGCGCCTGAATCTACTAGCGCCTTATGCTGGGAATGAGGGGAAAACTCAGGAAAGGAATCAACACAAACATATGACCAACAGGGAGCTCTGTGTGAGCCTGGTGCGGACTCACCTGAGGTGTCCGTGCAGTGCTCTGCCCGCCCTCTCGACTCCCAGACGAGCTCCCCCAGCACCGGTCAGAAGTGTGCCCTCTCCGACCACAACTGGTGCAGGAGGAGGCTCCTCCTCCGGTCGCCCTAGCTGCATCCCCCCTTAACTCCATGGGTGTCAGAGCAGGGGGGCTGGGAGGTGGAACGAACAGAACCCTACCTGGACGACCGTGAGCAGCCAGAAAGTTGTCCAGCCTGATGGACATGTCGATCAGTTGGTCCAGAGTGAGGGTGGTGTCTCGACAAGCTAGCTCCCTGCGGACGTCCTCTCGCAGGCTACACCTACAGTGGTCCATCAGGGCCCTGTCATTCCACTCCGCGTCCTGTGCGCTCCTCGTCTCCTGCCTTAGATGAAACAGCCCTTCACCCGCTGCTCTGCCCTCCGGTGGGTGATCGAAAACACAGCCAGGAAGCGGCGGGTGAACTCTGGGTAATGGTCCCTCGCTGAATCTGGACCCTCCCAGACCGCGTTGGCCCACTCCAGGGCTTTGCTGAAAGGCAGGAGACGAGAATGTTGACACTCTCCTCTCCCTGAACCCAACCTGAACCCAATAGAAAATCTTTGGAGGGAGCTGAAAGTCCGTATTCCCCAGCGACAGCCCCGAAACCTGAAGGGGCTGTCGTAACTCTTTGTTGTATGCTCACACTGCTATGCTTTATCTTGGCCAGGTCGCAGTTGCAAATGAGAACTTGTTCTCAACTAGCCTACCTGGTTAAATAAAGGTGAAATAAAAAATAAAATAAAAATAAAAGGTCTGTATGGAGGAGTGGGCCAAAATCCCTGCTGCAGTGTGTGCAATCCTGGTCAACATCTACAGGAAACGTATGATCTCTGTAATTGCAAACAAAGGTTTCTGTACCAAATATTAAGTTCTGCTTTTCTGATGTATCAAATACTTATGTCATGCAATAAAATGCAAATTAATTACTTAAAAATCATACAATGTGATTTTCTGGATTTTTGTTTTAGATTCGGTCTCTCACAGTTGAAGTGTACCTATGATAGAAATTACAGACCTCTACATGCTTTGTAAGTAGGAAAACCTGCAAAATCGGCAGTGTATCAAATACTTGTTCTCCCCAGTGTATGTGTTTTGTCCTGTCTAGGGTTTTTGTGTGTTCATGGGGTTGTGTCTAGTCTAGGTGTTTTTATGTCTATGGTTGCCTAGATTGGTTCTCAATCAGATGCAGCTGTTTATCCGTTGTCTCTGATTGGGGACCATATTTAGGTAGCCATATTCCAGCCCAGTACCACCAGTGCCAACACCATGCACCAGGCTTCCGGTGCGCCTCCAGAGTCCAGTACACCCTGTTCCTCTTCCCCGCACTCGCCCTGAGGTGCGTGTCCCCAGCCCGGTACCAACAGTTCCTGGACCACGCACCAGGCCTCCTGTGCACCTCCAGAGCGTCCGGCGACAGTACCTTCTCCAGAGTGTCTGGTGACAGTACCCAGTCCAGAGCGTCCGGCGACAGTTCACAGACCGGAGCGTCCGGCGACAGTTCACAGACCGGAGCGTCCGGCGACAGTTCACAGACCGGAGCGTCCGGCGACAGTTCACAGATCGGAGCGTCCGGCGACAGTTCACAGACCGGAGCGTCCGGCGACAGTTCACAGATCGGAGCGTCCGGCGACAGTTCACAGACCGGAGCGTCCGGCGACAGTTCACAGACCGGAGCGTCCGGCGACAGTTCACAGATCGGAGCGTCCGGCGACAGTTCACAGACCGGAACGTCCGGCGACGGGCCCCAGACCGGTACCTCCAACGACGGGCCCCAGACCGGAACCTCCCACGACGGGCCACAGACCGGAACCTCCCACGACGGGCCACAGACCGGAACCTCCCACGACGGGCCACAGTCCGGCACCTCCCACGACGGGCCACAGTCCGGAACCTCCCACGACGGGCCACAGTCCGGAACCTCCCACGACGGGCCACAGTCCGGATTCTCCCACGACGGGCCACAGTCTGGTCTCCAGCTACGGTCCCCAGCCCGGGGTCTCCAGCGAAGGTCTCCACCAGCCCGGGGTCTCCAGCGAAGGTCTCCACCAGCCCGGGGTCCCCATCGAGGGTCCCCAGCCCTCAAAGTAAAGAAGGGGGACGGCGTCCAGAACCTAATATTTTGGTTAGGTCAGGGTGTGACGAGGGTGATATATGTGTTTTGTCCTGTCTAGGGTTTTTGTATGTTTATGGTGGTGTGTCTAGTCTAGGTGTTTTTATGTCTATGGTTGCCTAGATTGATTGAGAACCAGAGGCAGCTGTTCATCGTTGTCTCTGATTGGGGACCATATTTAGGTAGCCATATTCCTTGGCTATTTCGTGAGTTATTGTCTATGTGTAGTTGCATGTCAGCATTCGTGTTTATAGCTTCACGTTCGTTTTGTTATTTTGTTTAAGTGTTCTTCATTTGAATAAAAGAAGAATGTATTCATCTCACGCTGCGCCTTGGTCTCCTTGTTACAACGACCGTGACACCCATATACCACCCACCACTGCGACCCGTATGCTCTCGTCGGCTTGGCCTCTACATATTCATCACCAGACCAACTGGCTCCAGGTCATCTATAAGTCTTTGCTAGGTAAAACTCTGCTTTATCTCAGCTCACTGGTCACCATAACAACACCCACCCGTAGCAGGCGCTCCAACAGGTGTATTTCCCTGGTCATCCCCAAAGCCAACACTTTCTTTGGCCACCTTTCCTTCCAGTTCTCTGCTGCCAATGACTGGAATGAATTGCAAAAATCGCTCAAGTTGGAGACTAACTTTAAGCATCAGCTATCTGAGCAGCTTACTGATCGCTGCAGCTGTACATAGCCCATCTGTAAATAGCCCATCCAACTACCTACCTCATCCCCATATTGTTTTTATTTACTTTTTTGCTCTTTTGCACACCAGCATTTCTACTTGCACACCATCATCTGCACATCTATCACTTCAGTGTTCATTTGCAAAATTGTAATTACTTTGCTACTATTGGCCTATTTATTGCTTTACCTCCTTACTCCATTTGCACACACTGTATATAGATTTTTCTATTGTGTTATTGACTGTACTTTTGTTTATTCAATGTGTAACTCTGTTTTGTTGTTGCACTGCATTGCTTTATCTTGGCCAGGTCGCAATTGTACAAGAGAACTTGTTCTCAACTGGCCTACCTGGTTAAATAAAGGTCAAATTAAAAAAGAATTATTAGTTTAAGTGTTATCTGACAAAACTATGTGGAGATATGGGATCAGAGTACGGGATCTATTTCACATCGAGGCTTGGTGGTTATCGAGGGGGAGTGTTGGAAAAAAATGTGAATTGAGAGAGGAACTGTTGGCATTCACAATGGATGTAAAAAACAGACTGCTGACTTTCTGTGTAATGATTAATAAGGTTTCCTTTCATTATGTGTTGTCGAATTCATACAAGTATTTACTGCCATTCTAAAAGGTGTGGCAATACATCCATTGTGAATGCCAACAGTTCCTCTCTCAATTCAATTTGTTTTCCAACATGCCTTCAGACTTACCTTTTCTGTATTATTTTCCTTGAAATAACAACTAGTGTGTATCGTGTGCGCTTCCCCTATTTGTAAAGTTGGTCTGCCTGCTCTTCAGTCCGAGAGAGACATTCAGAGAGGTGCTCAGATAATTAGAATGGTGGAGCAGAGCTTGATCAGGACTGCTGTAGTAACGGCAGTAAAGGAGCAAGAGAATGCTATTGATCAAAACAACAGGTCAGAGTGATGGAGATGATAATCACTCCAATGATGATGAATACCACACTCAGCCGAGCGTCATGCTTGATTTAGTCAAACAGACGTGTCAAAAGACTGGAGACGGTATTGTTTCAAGTCTATCAGCAAATGTTAGTCCATCCAAGGTAGCCGCCAACACTGTCCCAGTGTGCATGCCTCCCACTTTCAGACGTGATAGCACAGATACATGTACTGTGTAGGAGTGGGGAATTAAAGGAGAGGAAAGGAGCAGGAAATTATGAAGACTTACTTGGTAAAGAAAGGTTTCAAAATGCCAAAGCAAGGTAATGAAATCATAGAAAGAATAATGGGGAGGGCCAAGGACATAGTCAAGGTAGGAATCCGCAGCAACCCTTGTAAACATCAGCAGAGAACCTGAGGTTATTTTCAGTATTTTGAAACAGCACTCTAGTGAGGCCATCTCCACTACGCCTCTTCAAGATTTTTAAGAGACAAGACCTTGTCGGGGGGGGGGCGAGTAGCTTAGACTACTGGGTGTGGGTTAACCGAGTAGCAGATCTAGCCAATGAATGTCTACAAAGCCAGGGCAGACAGATGGATGACGTGGGTTTTGCGGTCGCCCCAAACATGAACTGTACACAGCATTCGGATGCAAGCCTAGGAAGAAATGGACAGTGGATGAAGTCCAGGAATTGATAGACTGCCATCAAAGTGGCAGGTGGAAAAAAAACATATTGACATTACAGGAAACCAGAAGAGCGCTCAGTGCCCCGTTCCTATCTCAGTGGTTCAAGGAGTTCAGAGTGGCAATGATCAGGTGACAATGACAAAACTCGCAACACTGCTAGAACAGTTTCTCAAAAACCCAAACTCTGCTCCCCCTGCCACAACAGGGTCTCGCAGAACTGCACTCCTGTCTCCCTTCCCACATGCCATATGTAAAGATGTGGCTCACTCCATTGTATTAATGACCGCCTGTGCTTCAAATGTCACAATCTTGGCCGTCAAACTGTAGACTGCCCACAAAAGCAGGAAGTTTGAAGAGAGGCGCCAGTCGATCAGCGGCCACAAAATCAAGGTCCGGCTTTAAACGAATAGTTCTGCACCTCGAGGGGGAAGTTGCAGATAAAAACAAGAGTCCTGAAACAGAACCGTCTTCATACAAAGAGAAACACCAAGGCGACACAAATGTGAAATATCAACGTACTCAGAGACTAGTAAGGATTGTTTGTTCTATGCACCAGTGACCGTGCAGGGCTCAGTAGAACTAAAAGGACTCGTCGATAGTGGTTCAAATGCCCGTGCGCTAAGTGAATCTGCCGATCATACATTGCTTCAAAGACGTCTGAACTGAAAGCCAAAAAATGTCCACTCCTGTGGTACCTCATTGGATGTGGAGGACAACCGGTTGATCTCAAATGTCAATATGAGCTCCATATCGAATTAATGAACTGTATGAAAGCTGGTGCCAGTCTTAGTTGTGCCAGGACAAACTGACGACGTGATCATTGCAACAGATGTAATGAAACGTGTCCTCCATCAACTGAAAAGTACAGAGGGATATTGGGAACAATATCACAACCAGACAATGGCCTTTCTGATGAATCAGATACACTTCTAAGGATACTGGCAAATGTTGCCCGTTGGCAAGAAAAAGTTGTGAAAGTTGCCACTGTCGTTCTTAACCTGTGTCTGGTGTAGGTTGAACATGGGGTAGGCTGAAGAGAAAAGGGCCCTTTCCATTGGCAGTACTGTAATTGTAGAGCCCACAACGTCTTGAGCAGCACAGAGGAGTGTGTAAGTGGGTTGTACCGTATGCCTGCTTGTGGGGGTGACAAATGGATCCCCATGAAGGCGGTTCATCTCCAAGACCGCCCGGTTACACTGAAGCGCAATGCAAAACTGGCATAAGTATACCCCTGTATAAGATTGGAAGATCTGGAGTTAAACAGCTGTTGTGGTCAATGTGATGATTAACAAGATGTCACGGAAGGTCATTTGAACCACACCTGAACAGGAAGAAAAATGCATATATGCGGATGTGTTGAAAGAAATGGTTCTGTTTTCTTTTTTTTATTACGGTGTCTGATTTCATCATTTTTAAAAGCAACATACCAGTTGGTCTGTACAGGCGATGTGTTTACTGTTTTACGCTCTCAGACAGTTCCTCCATTTGGTGTTTCAATCATTTCATCTCACTGTCTTCCATTGGTTCTGATAAGGAAAGGACCAAATTGACAGCATTTGTCACATTCTGACCTTAGTTCCTTTGTTATGTCTTTGTTTTAGTATGGTCAGGGCGTGAGTTGGGATGGGTAGTCAGAAAAAAAGAACAATGTTGTGTTTGTGTTTGGCCTAGTATGGTTCTCAATCAGAGGCAGGTGTCGTTCGTTGTCTCTGATTGAGAATCATACTTAGGTAGCCTTTTCACACCTGTGTTTTGCGGGTGATTATTTTCTGTTTTAGTGTTTTACGCACCTTACAGGACTGTTTCGGTTTTCGTTTATTTTCAGTTGTTATTTTGTATTTTCAGTGTTCAGTATAATAAATCATCATGGACACACACCACGCTGCGTATTGGTCTGACATTTCATACTCCTCGTCAGAGAAGGACAAAGAATTACGTTACAGAATTAGAGGTGAAGTCCTCACATTTGGCAAATCTACAGAGATTCCACAGAACTAGGCTTAATCATCATGCACTTTCCATTTGATCCCATATAAGGTCTGTCAGTAATGCCGAGCGATGAAAGTAAATGGTCATACATCTGGAGAGCAACACCATTTAACATTTGTATGGAGTTGTAAAAAAACACTTACCCACTCCTGAACATCAGTGACTCACTGCTGTACCGGGCCATCAGTCACAGACATTAGGTTCTTCAGAACTTCAAGACTCTCCTTTTCATTCAGAAGTTTTTGCTTGGTCTATGAGGACAAACAAATTAAGAAAAATAATCTGAGAAAATGTGGCATGATGTGTCATCTTGTTAGCAGACAGTATCTTAAAAATGACCATTAAACTCATTGCAAAGCTAACAAAACATTAATGTCACTAATTAGAAAGCAGTAGTCCCCAGGACATTTACAGTATTAGGCAAGACTTCCTTCTCGTCTTGTGCACCAGTGACATGGAATAGTCTACAATCCATGCTTCATCTAGATATGTTAGTGCCACTGAATGAATTTAAAATATTGTTGGGAGACTCTGTTACAGAGGAGTGTAAATGCTTTTTTTTAGGCTGGATCATGTTGTATTGTATTGTTGTATGTTTTAATTATGTAATGTATTGATTGTTGTTGCCTTCTTGGCCAGGTCTCACTTGAAAAAGAGACTCGGGGTCTCAATGAGCTTTTCCTGGTTAAATAAAGGTTAAACATTTTGATGCAAATTCACAACTGTTTGCTTAAACTATCTTTCAAGGTTACCTCACGGAATCATTTGCTCAGGGTAGCACTCACATGGGTGAAACGCCAACTGCGCTGGTCCAGTGCTCTGTTGAAGAAGTCACATTTACAGAGACGAGTGCAGTTTTCATTTAAAGCAGAACGCAAACCAGTCATTAATTGGTCATGAAATCTAGACTACGTAGCTGACACAAGTGCTAGGACAGGTTTTTTTTCAACTTTAAAATGTACACCCAGGCAAACCAGTTCCATGTATTGCGACAGCTATTTGCACCAAATATATCTTCAAGATGAAGGCATTTGCCTGTTCAACTTACTCCCCAAGTGTACAGGCTGCACTCTCCTGGTTGGCCCCTCCCCATTTATATAGCAGACCCTGCTAGGTAAAGTCCCCCCTTATCTCAGCTCGCTGGTCACCATAGCATCTCCCACCTGTAGCACACGCTCCAGCAGGTATATCTCTAGTCACCCCCAAAACCAATTCTTTCTTTGGCCGCCTCTCCTTCCAGTTCTCTGCTGCCAATGACTGGAACGAACTACAAAAATCTCTGAAACTGGAAACACTTATCTCCCTCACTAGCTTTAAGCACCAACTGTCAGAGCAGCTCACAGATTACTGCACCTGTACATAGCCCACCTATAATTTAGCCCAAACAACTACCTCTTTCCCAACTGTATTTAATTTTTATTTATTTATTTATTTTGCTCCTTTGCACCCCATTATTTTTATTTCTACTTTGCGCATTCTTCCATTGCAAAACTACCATTCCAGTGTTTTACTTGCTATATTGTATTTACTTTGCCACCATGGCCTTTTTTGCCTTTACCTCCCTTCTCACCTCATTTGCTCACATTGTATATAGACTTGTTTATACTGTATTATTGACTGTATGTTTGTTTTACTCCATGTGTAACTCTGTGTCGTTGTATCTGTCGAACTGCTTTGCTTTATCTTGGCCAGGTCGCAATTGTAAATGAGAACTTGTTCTCAACTTGCCTACCTGGTTAAATAAAGGTAAAATAAAAATAAATAAATACATTTGATATATGTATTGGGTGTATTGGGTGAGAATGAACGTGATCTTCTTACGAAGAAACAATGTACTTATGACACTGATTACAATGTACTTATGACACAATAATTCACTACTAACTAGTGGGATTGAAAAGACTTGTATAATACCTCACACTCCACGAGCTTTGGCATGAACCACAGAGAGGAAGGGCTTTATCTCTAGCAAGTTCTCCAGCTCACGGCAGGCTCTGCAGTCCTTTTGTAAATATAGTTACACACCAAATTGTTGTAAAAGAAGGTGGCCGTGTTGCCCACTTCCCTCTACAGCTACAGGGTGTACACATGTATTTCCCTCTTGAACGTGTTGGGGGAGAAGTCCGCAAGTTTTGAGCTCGATTACCTGGAGGCCTCGTTTGCTTCCGCAAATTCGGCTACACCACAGACACCATTTCCAGGGACGTTGGAACACACACACACACACACACACCTAGACATGACTCTGCATGGTCCATGTCTTCAACACTGTTATAAGCCATCAGTGTTTTATCCCTTGCTAAGCTGGCTGTTGGAGCTGAGAAAACAATACGCAGAGATATTAAAGGTATGACATGCTAGAGCAGGGGTGTTCATTCTTTTGGCCTTGGTGGGCCAAATAAATACATTCGGGAGCAAGTGAAAGCAAGTCATGTTGTGGGCCACATCTGGCACATGGGGCCCACTGAGGCCAGTCCTTTGTATTGAATAATGTAATTCTTGAAAAATCTATTGCCAACATTACACCTATTAATCTCTTACCGGTAGAAGATGATGCATGGAACGTTTGTGTGACTACTGTGCCTCTGCTGTCCATCTCTCTCCAAGGGACCCTGGAAACAGTTGCTTTTTTTGTTTTCTGTTTCTTTCTTCTTTGAAAAAAGTTTAATTCATTCATTTGGATTGTCATTTGCTGTTGCTTATGCGGCAGCTACTCTTCAAAGGGTGACACACAAAAAAGGGCCCTTACATACTTTCTTTGTTAACTGATTAATTAAAGTATTTCACAATAAAGGAAAATAAAGGTTTCTCAAAAGGGGACAAAGTCTACACATCAAACTGCATTTTTTATTTTAATCACATTACCGGTTCTGGGCTTGCCCTTGTCTCAGAAGCTCTTCCAGTTGATCCTCGTAGTCTTCCTCTAAAGACGAAGCCATACTATGTGGCTGTTGTGATAGAGGTAGACAGGCAAGTAGACAGACATATTGACAGATAAGTATGGCAAACACAGACAAAACAGGCAGGCACACAAACTTGCAACTAAGGCAGACAGACAGGTGCATACAAAGACAGGCAGGCAGGCAGACAGACAGAGAGAGACAGAGAGAGAGAACATCTTGTAAAAGAGCCTTTGAGTTGGGTGTAGAAAACCAGTGAGATACGGAGAGAGAGTAAGAGAAGATAGAGAGAGTGGGGAAAAGGAGAGAGAGAGAGAGAGCGTGGGTAAGAGTATAGAGAGAGTAAGAGAAGAGAGAGAGTGGGTAAGAGGAGAGAGAGGGAGAGTGGGTAAGAGGAGAGAGAGAGTAAGATAAGCTAGAGAGAGAGAGTGGGTAAGAGGAGAGGGAGAGAGAGAGTGGGTAAGAGGAGAGGGAGAGTAAGATAAGCTAGAGAAAGAGTGGGTAAGAGGAGAGAGAGAGAGAGAGAGAGTGGGTAAGAGGAGAGAGAGAGTAAGAGAAGCTAGAGAGAGAGAGTGGGTAAGAGGAGAGAGAGTAAGAGAAGCGAGAGAGAGAGAGAGTGTGAGTAAGAGGAGAGAGAGTGAGAGAAAGAAGGAATAGTTCTTAAAAGATTGGTTCCACAATCGCTGTGTCTTTGTGAGATGCAGAGTTGTGGAACGGATGATCTTCATGTGGTTCCCACCGTGAAGCATGGAGGAGTTTTGGAGGTGCTTTGATGGTGACACTGTCTGTGATTTATTTAGAATTCAAGGCACACATAACCAGCATGGCTACCACAGCATTCTGCAGTGATTCCATCTGGTTTGCACTTAGTGGGACTATCATTTGTTTTTCAACAGGACAATGACCCAAAACACAACTCCAAGCTGTGTAGGGATATTTGACAAAGGAGAGTGCTGCATCAGATGACCTGGCCTCCACAATCACTCGACCTCAACCCAATTGAGATGGTTTGGGATGAGTTTGACCGCAGAGTGAAGGAAAAGCAGCCAACAAGTGCTCAGCATATGTTGGAACTCCTTCAAGACTTTTGGAAAAACATTCCAGGTAAAACTGGTTGAGAGAATGCCAAGAGTGTGCAAAGATGTCATCAAGGCAAAGGGTGGCTACTTTGAAGAATCTCAAATCTCAAATATATTTTGATTTGTTTAACACTTTTTTGGTTACTACTACATATATGTTATTTCATAGTTTTGATGTCTTCACTATTATTCTACAATGTAGAAAATAGTAAAAATAAAGAAAAACCCTTGAAGTAGTAGGTGTGTCCAAACATTTGACTGATACTGTATATGTAAAGCAAAACAAGAAACGTCCTCTCACTGTCATCTGCGTTTATTTTCAGTAAACTTAACATGTGTAAATATTTGTATGAACATAACAAGATTCAACAACTGAGACATAAACTGAACAAGTTCCACAGACATGTGACTAACAAAAATGGAATAATGTGTCCCTGAACAAAGGGGGGGTCAAAATCAAAAGTAACAGTCAGTATCTGGTGTGGCCATCATCTGCATTAAGTACTGCAGTGCATCTCTTCCTCATGGACTGCACCATATTTGCCAGTTCCTGCTGTGAGATGTTACCCCACTCTTCCACCAAGGCACCTGCAAGTTCCCGGACATTTCTGGGGGGAATGTCCCTAGCCCTCACCCTCCGATCCAACAGGTCGCAGACTTGATCAATGTGATTGAGATCCGGGCTCTTCGCTGTCCTGCAGTATATCATGTACAGAACAAGCAGTATGGCTGGTGGCATTGTCATGCTGGAGGGTCGTGTCAAGATGAGCCTGCAGGAAGGGTACCACATGAGGGAGGAGGATGTCTTCCCTGTAACGCGTTGAGATTGCCTGCAAAGACAACAAGCTGCATTACAACAGGCCTACAAGGCCTCAGTCCAGCCTCTCTCAGCCTATTGCGGACAGTCTGAGCATTGATGGAGGGATTGTGCATTCCTGGTGTAACTCGGGAAGTTGTTGTTGCCATCCTGTACCTGTCCCGCAGGTGTGAGGATCGGATGTACAGATCCTGTGCAGGTGTTGTTACACGTGGTCTGCCACTGCGAGGACGATCAGCTGCCCGTCCTGTCTCCCTGTAGCAGTGTCTTAGGCTTCTCACAGTACGGACATTGCAATTTATTTATTCAAAGCATACTGGTGCAAATGTGCAATCAAGACGTAGGATGCTACATGTCCCACAATTCGTACTATATTGTACGACCACTATTAAATTGGAAGCCTAATGTACTGTAGCCTAACATAACGTGACATATCATACTAAATGGTGTGTCTCGGATTTCCGAAAATAATAATACTAAATGCTCTGAGACCAGGTTGCAACCAATCAATGAGTCTATACAGTACAGTGGCGGCTGACGAGTGGAAGACGGCTCTTAATAATGGGTGGAACAGAGCAAATGGAATGGCATCAAACACTTGGAAACCATGTGTTTGTTTGATGTATTTGCTACCATTCCACTATTCCACTCCAGCCATTACCACGAGCCCAACCTCCCCAATTAAGGTGCCACCAACCTCTTGTGATACAGTATAATTAGTTTAAAAGTTTAAAAAAGAAAAAGATGTACCAATGCATATTGCCCCTTTAATGAATACATTACATTTATCTTAGCCTGTGATTCGTGGAAGGGTTGAGGTGACGCAAGGCGCATATTCAGGAACATTAAATGTAATAGGTAAGTGTTCAGAAGGATACAACGTTTTGGAACGCTATATAAAACAAGCATGCATCACTGACATGCAGAATAAGTAATCACATCGGCTCTGTTTGTGGTATTTCTATCTGCAACGTTCTAGAATGTGTTCGTACTGAACGGTGCCCCTGGTGAATAACGCCCAGCGCTAAGAGGTAAGTGTATTTATCATTTTCAGAGTGAGCCAAGTCAACACCAGACGTTCTGTCGGAGGGGGAAAAGGTAAGAAACAAGTGCATTGTAAATATGCAGATATGCTTTTCTATGGCAATGAATTAGTTGTATAAGTTCACCATACTACAAATACATATAGGCTACTATATTGGTTTGTTTGTTGGCATAATTTATACGAATATAATCACTAAAAAGTAATGACAGATCAATTTTATTGATACGAACAAACAAATAAATTGGTTTTGGACGTTCCAATACAATTAGAATAAAGTCGTGCAGATCCGTAGGCTAAGCTACCCAGAGAGAAGTTTAGGAACTATAGGCATGAGCCACTATCAATTGTAGGCTAAGCCTTACAGTGAAATATATACCTACTAGTATAGAGGATATTTGCTTAATTACTGTGACAGAGGCACATGTGGGTATTATAAGAAATTGTTAGCCTATAAATTCACAGTTGGATTTGAAAAACGTTTTAAAACGGGCAGACGGTTTCAGATTGCACACGATTGACTGGGGGACACCACTTTCCTCTTATTGTCAATGAATTAAAGAAATTCACCTACACTACAACACTGTCACAATCACATTGGTTAGTAGCTTAATATGTATTTCTAATTTGAATTATACAAGCACTTGAACAGTGTGTGTGTGGGCATAGGGCTGTCAACAGGGGTGGACTGGGACCAGAAATCAGCTCTGGCATTTCTAACACACCGGCCCATATCTTTCCTTGAGGCCCCCATTATTAACCAGAAAAAAGTCGTAGCTGTATTGAAGTGGCATGTTTTTAGGGAATCTCGGTTGTTTTGACAGTGCCTAAGGTTGAACTGCGTTAGAGCTGTCAAATCCACAAGCGGCTCCTGGCATTAGGTCTATACCTAAAGCGGACATTGCCATTGGCTGCATGCTGCCAAATGAAGAGAAATGCCATTCAACCTTGTTTACAAGTTTGAACACTTGAATGTGAGATATAATGTAATCTACACCTTGATTAGGCTGATAGAAATCCAAATGCTTTAGTTGAATGATTTTCAATTTGACCGTTATTATTTATAGCCTCCACTTTCTCTTTCTAAACTTCTAACGTGAGTGGTATGGGTGTGGCTTTTTGTGGCCATGATAAAGAGCAGCTGCTCATCGATTTGACAGCTCCAACGCAGTTAGGTTACACACACACCTCCGACACCACCAAAACATCAGCTGTGCGAGTGTCGGCTATTGCCGGTTAACAATAGGAAACGAAAATATTTCCTCACTTGGTAACGGCCCTGGGGACTTTATGTAGCAACCACCTAGTAGACCGCATCTAGTAACTGCTAGTGGTGAAGTAGAGCAGGCTACCAAGGTAGAGGGGGAGTTTAGGTTATCCAGAAGGGCTTTGTAGATGAACCATAGAGAATGAAAGGGGCCTCTAATGGCAAAAAGGCCATTTTAGCATGAGCTGCGCCATTGAGGGCTTCAAACCATGCTTCCACCATTTTAAAGTAGTCAATTTAGTCAACTGGGTTGGGATTCTTATAGGTTGTAGCCTCAATGGCGCTACCCATGCTGTCACAGACACTATAATAGCACAGACATAAAGATGAGTCCTCTATTGATCTATATTGGATGAACCACCATTTGATACAAAGCGCAAAGGTGGGTGAGAATTTATTTAAAAAACGCGGAGATGCATGATAAACAGTCTCTTTAACACAGAAGAGGCTGCATGCAGATCCAATAAGTCGCCACAATCAATTACAGAAAGAAAAGTGTCTTGAAAAAGCTGCTTTCTAGCCTCAAACGGGAAGAAAGCCTTGATACGCAAGTAAACACCCAACTATAAGCAAATTTCTGAAATTGTGGTATGGCATTAACCTTTACTTAACAATGCTATCTATTTTTCTTGTTGGTTTTTTCCCCCCAGTTGTTTGAGAAATTGCTCATCCACTTTGCAAAACATGTCTTGATGAACGTCCAGAACTGTCGGCTTGTTCCACTTATTTTCACCAGACATGACAACATTGGATCAGTTGCCACCCTATTGCTTTGCATTTCCATTACTGCAGTCCTATGATGCAATTGAGAAAATTGAATGCATATGCCAAGAACTACCTAATACTGATTTTACACTTGATCTCATTTGAGTTGGTATTTCATTATTGTCACACCCCTGCCTAACCCCTGAAGGATGTCATTGTCCAAAGGTTGAAAGGATTTGAATCAATAGTACTCTTCTACATCATAGAGATAGATAGTTGATTATTGATTTATAATCCCCCCCCCACCCCCCAAAAAATAAAACATTTGTAGATGTATATACCTGTCACTATGCCTCACTTTTATTTATTATACTTTAAAGGGGAAATGAATGTCCATTTTGTTTAGCTGTTGATTCTCTCTTTCTTTACACGGCCTGTCTGCTGTGTTTGACCTTTTTATCTGAACACACTAGTGTAAACCACAGTGCCTCAGCAACACCCCACCACCCGCTAAGCTCAGATAGGAAACTGTTGTGGTTCACTGCAAAATAACTGTTAGACAGGGCATTCTTTGTCTTTAGGCATTCTCTGTTTGTTCTTTGTAAATGTTTTCTTGAAAATGTTCTCTTTTTAAATTCATAATCAGAGGATGAACACCTGTGTCTTTCTGTGAATCTAAGGCTGACTGCATGTTTATAGAATATAATTTTTTATGCATTCGTGTGACAATTTCTTTATTTCAAATTGAATACTATTTTCCTCTGTAATGACTGTCTCAGTCATCTTATGTTTGTCATACTGTAGGAAGCATGTTGTTTAAAAATATTCTGCAGACGTATTTTGGGCATAGAACTGCAACAAAGTTTTTTCATTTTACTAGTGAAATAGTCATTGAAATTATTAAACGTCAATGAACAATGGAGATGAATTGGGTTTTCTGCCCATGATATCGTTTGTGGTACTCCAAAGCATTTTTCCAATGTCAATTAACTTGGTTTCATAATATAATTTCTTATTTTTGTTAAATTCAGTCACCAAATTTCTCAATTTATAGTATGTCAACCAATCAGAGCTTAAGACTGTGTCATCTAAAATAGTTGTTCTTTGTACAGGGACAAGAAACACAGATGTATTTGTGGCCCATTTTAAAAGCAAGTCTTGTTTTTTCTCATTACAGAGCAACAAGGATGAGAAGGTCTTCTCGTTTGCTTGAGGTGACAGCTTTACTTGTAATAGGCATTCTGTGCCTGGTCATAATTTTTTTTAAAGCGGACATTGTCCAGATAAACAGAATGGAATTAACCTACAAAAACAGACCTCAGAAACCAACCAGTGAGAGCGCAGGTGTTTTCACCTGGGGCCATTGTCAACGGAATGAGTCTGCTGCCAATGTGTCAGGATTTTCCTCTCTGCCTGGTCACATCCAAAACTTCCTCTTCTATCGTCATTGCCGCCACTTCCCAATGCTGCTGGACGTACCTGATAAATGTGGAGGCCCTCACAATTCTGCTGACGTCTTCCTTCTGCTGGTCATAAAAAGCTCACCTGTGAATTACGACCGCCGTGAGGTACTACGGAAAACCTGGGCCAAGGAGAGACTGCAAAACAAGGTGTGGATCCGCAGGATTTTTCTCTCTGGAACCACAGGCACAGGCTTTGAGAAGCGCACGCTAAACAAGCTTTTACGACTGGAGAATCGTGAGCATAATGATATCTTGCAGTGGGACTTCAACGACTCCTTCTTCAACCTCACCCTGAAGCAAATCGTGTTCCTAGAGTGGATGGGCAAGAACTGCCGCCAGGCCAGATTTCTCTTCAACGGTGACGATGATATCTTCGCCAACACAGATAACATGGTAGGCTTCCTTCAGAGCCAGAAAAACAAAGATGGTGACAAGCACCTTTTTGCGGGCTATCTAATCCACCATGTCGGACCCATTAGAGAGTCAGGGAGCAAATACTATGTCCCAGTCCAGGTTCAAGAGTCAGACTCGTATCCCCCTTATTGTGGTGGAGGGGGCTTCCTGCTCTCTGGATACACAGCTATGGTCATTTACAAAATGTCCCATACCATTCTCATTTTGCCAATTGACGACGTCTACATGGGAATGTGTCTGGAAAAGGCTGGTCTTAGGCCAGAGTCCCATTTTGGTGTCAGGACTGCTGGACTGCAAGTCCCCTCCCAAAAAGTGGACGCTTACGACCCTTGTTATTACAGGGAAATAATTCTAGTACACAGATTTCTACCCCATCAGATATATATTATGTGGCATGGAATACATGAACCTAACTTGAAATGTGGGAATTTGCAAGGTTCACTTTAACCCTTGAAATCAGTCGCCTGCTCAGGTTTATTTTTCTAATCTTTTTTTACCAAGCAATTACTGAGGTGTGCTCTCTCAAAGCAGGTGTTATTCCTGCAGATGTTTGAACAATGCCGGATCTATTGGCATATGGCAGGTTACTGTGAAATTTGACAGCTGGCACTGTTATTCATATAAATGATTGACAACACATTGATTTATAATTCCCCCCCCCCAAAAAATGAATAGACGTGTATACCTGCCACTATGCATCACTTTTATTTATTATACTTTAAAAGGGCAATGAATGTCCATTTTGTTTAGCCGTTGATTCTCTCTTTCTTTACACGGCCTGTCTGCTGTGTTTGACCTTTTTATCTGAACACACTAGTGTAAACCACAGTGCCTCAGGAACACCCCACCACCCGCTAAGCTCAGATAGGAAACTGTTGTGTTTCACTGCAAAATAACTGTTAGACAGGGCATTCTTTGTCTTTAGGCATTCTGTTTGTTCTTTGTAAATGTTTTCTTGAAAATGTTCTCTTTTTAAATTCATAATCAGAGGATGAACACCTGTGTGCCTTTCTGTGAATCTAATGCTGACTGCATGTTTATAGAATATACTTTTTTATGCATTTGTATAACAATTGAACATAAAGGAGACATAAAATGAACAGACCAGAGGCAGTGGTTGTGGGTTCCTTTTCTTTTGTATCATTTACTAAACAGGTCTTCTTTCGCCCGACAAAATAACTCCAGTACAGGGGACATCCAACGCTGAAACACCAGCGTAACAAAACATGAACTAAGCTGTTGACCTAAAGGCTGTGGCCAAAAAGGGAAAGCAAAACAATAAACAGCTACTCCTGTCTTAGACTATCGTCTATACGTAACAGTTACAGGAGGAACGCTTCTCTCTACCTAAAACCTGCCTAGGTTAACAGAGAGACAAGGTGCCCAGTCAAAGATACTTTCTCTGAGGTAGGAAAAACCGACGCCCTCACAGGTCCCCGTCTCTACTCTCAATCCTCCCCCAGCTCCTCTCCTGGCACACCGATATAGGAGGAAGACACAAAGCAATTAGTGAGCCCAGCTGTGTACTAATTGGCTTCACACTGAGTACCTGTCTCCTGAGGAGGGTGCTGTCATTTAGTCTTCATCTGGCTGGTCGCTGAACTCTCACACAGTGTTGTTGCAAATTGCGTGTGTGATTTATTTGTCTTTAATCACACACACAAACACACACTTTTAATTGTCATTTCGGTCATTTGTGTGGTATTAAAAAAGATTTGTCTAATGTCTCCAGTCATGTAAAACTATGTACAATTGTATGACATAATTTTATATAAAGGTCTATTCTTTCCCAGACCCGCATATAATAGATGCATGCAATGCTTTATTATAAAGGGGATTTTGGGGGGGGGGGGGGGGGGTTCCAGGTTTCCACTTCATTAGTATCGCAATCTGACCATGTCAGAATCAGATCAGTGATTAAAAGAAGGAAGGGATAGTAGCACAATCATTCCATCTCATCATTGATGCTGTTTTGAAAGGACTATAATTATTCAATGCCAGTGAGTTACAACTGAACATGTATCTAACTTTAATATTTAGCCTTTTTTCATTTTCTAATTGGTTTATTTTAACGGATTAGGGACATATAGAAATTAACATTAGAAACAGGTATTCAATTAATGCATCATAGTTTAAGCAATTTTTCCATGCTACTTGTGATACAATTATCTGATTTTTCCATGACCACACGCACTTCTTTTTTTTTTAGCAAAAGTGTCATTATTTGTCTAATAAAGGGGGCCTCGAAAGAAAATGGGCCGGTGTGGGGGCTTCCAGGAAAAAAATTATCCGTTGTGTTAGAAATTCCAGGGCAGTCCGCCCCTGGGTCGGGAAGATCAGATCCCAATGCTATTTTAATCATCTACACTTGTCAAAAAATTTGGGCACTGTCAGAACATGGACAAGATCAGGACAAAGGATGCATGTTAGCACCAGGTATACATTTTAGTATTTGTATTTATTATGGATCCCCATTAGCTGCTGCCTTGGCAGCAGGCCCATACTCCATTGCCACATATCTACAACGCAAAATCCATGTGTACGTGTGTGTATAGTGCGTATGTTATCATGTGTGTATGCATGTGTCTGTGCCTATTTTTGTTACTTCACAGTCCCCGCTGTTCCATAAGGTGTATTTTTACCTGCTTTTTAAATCTGATTCTACTGCTTGCATCAGTTAGCCGGTGTGGAATAGAGTTCCATGTAGTCATGGCTCTATGTAGTACTGTGTGCCTTCCATAGTCTGTTCTGGACTTGGGGACTGTGAAGAGACCTCTGGTGGCATGTCTTGTGGGGTATGCATGGGTGTCCGAGCTGTGTGCTAGTTTTTTAAACAGTCAGTTTGGTACCTTCCACTTGTCAACTCCTCTTACAAAAACATGTAATGAGGAAGTCAATCTCTCTTCCAATTTGACCCATGAGAGATGTACATGCATGTCATTAATGTTAGCTCTCTGATTACTTTTAAGGGCCAGCCGTGCTGCCCTGTTCTGAGCCAACTGCAATTTTCCAAGTCCCTCTTTGTGGCACCTGACCAGACGACTGAACAGTAGTCTATGTGCGACAAAACCAGGGCCTGTAGGACCTGCCTTGTTGATAGTACTGTTAAGAAGGTAGAGCAGTGCTTTATTATGGACAGACTTCTCCCCATCATAGCTACTGTTGTGTCAATATGTTTTGACCATGACAGCTTACAATCCAGGGTTACTCCAAACAGTTTAGTCACCTCAACTTGCTCAATGTCCACATTATTCATTATGATATGTAGTTGAGGTTTAGGGTTTAGTAGATGATGTCTCAAATACAATGCTTTTAGTTTTGGAAATATTAAGGACTAACTTATTCCTTGCTACCCATTCTGAAACTAACTGCAGCTCTTTGTTAAGTGTTTCAGTCATTTCAGTCGCTGTAGGAACTGACGTGTATAGTGTTGAGTCATCTGCATACATACATACACACCCTGGCCTTACTCAAAGCCAGTAGCATGTCGTTAAGTAAAGATTGAAAAAAGCAAGGGGCCTAAACAACTACCCTTGGGAATTCCTGCTTCTACCTGGATGATGTTTGAGAGGCTTCCATTAAAGAACACCCTCTGTGTTCTGGTAGACAATTAACTCTTTATCCACATTATAGCAGGGGGTGTAAAGCCACAACACATACATTTTTCCAGCAGCAGACTATGATCGATAATGTCAAAAGCTGCACTGAAGTCTAACAAGACAGCCCCCACAATAATGTTATCATCAGTTCCTCTCAGCCAATCATTAGTCATTTGTGTAAGTGCCGGGCTTGTTGAGTGTCCTTCCATATAAGCGTGCTGAAAGTCTGTTGTCAATTTGTTTACTGTGAAATAGGACTGTATCTGGTCAAACACAATTTTTTCTAGAAGTTTAGTAAGGGTTGGTAACAGGCTGATTGGTCAGGCTATTTCAGCCAGTAAGGGGGGCTTTACTATTCTTGGGTGGTGGAATGACTTTAGCTTCCCTACAGGCCTGAGGGCACACACTTTCTAGTTGGTTTAAATTTAAGATATGGCAAATAGGAGTGGCAATACCGTCCGCTATTATCCTCAGTAATTTTCCATCCAGATTGTCAGACCCTTCTTCCACATTTGACTTTACGTAATTCAAAAGCACAATTCTTGTCTTTCATAATTTGGTCAGATATACTTGGATGTGTAGTGTCAGCGTTTGTGGCTGGCATGTCATCCCTAAGTTTGTTTATCTTGCCAATGAAAAAGTAATTAAAGTAGTTGGTAATATCAGTGGGTTTTGTGATAAATGAGCCATCTGATTCAATGGATGATGGAGCCGAGGGCTTTTTTCCCCAAAATTTAATTTTTGGTGCTCCAAAGCTTTTTAGTATCATTCTTTTATATAATTGATCTTTGTTTCATAATATAGTTCATTTTTATTTAGCTTAGTCAAATGATCCCTTCATTTTCAGTACGTTAGCCAATCAGTTGGGCTGCCAGGCCTTTTGCTTCATCCCTCTCAACCATACCATTTTTGAATTCCTCATCCATCCAAGGGGATTTAACAGTTCTTACAGTCATTTTCTTAATGGGTGCTTGCTTATTAGTAACTGGAATAAGCAATTTCATAAAATGTGTCAAGTGCAGCGTCTGGTTGCTCCTAATTACACACCACAGACCAACAAACATTCTTTACATCATCAACATATGAATCACTACAAAACGTATTGTATTGACCTCTTATACACTATTTTAGGCCCAGCCTTTGGGACTTTGGTTTTCCTATATACAGGGGGTACTGGTACAGAGTCAATGTGCGGGGGCACTGGTGTCGAGGTAATTGAGGTATGGCCATTTTTGTAGGGGTTGTTACATTTTTCGAAAGGGAAGTCTTTTTAAACCTCCATTATTTTATTTTATTTTGTTATTTCCTGCATTGCAGGAAAGTTCTCCTGCAACAGGGTTATTAAATTAAGATCCTACATTTGTACTTTGTCTGTTATGCAGTTGGAATTGAATAACACGTTTTATTTAATTTACTTGATATACAGTGCATTCGGAAAGTATTCAGACCCCTTCTCTTTTTCAAGATTTTGTTACGTTACAGGCTTATTCTAAAATGGATTAAATAACATTTTCCTCATCAATCTACATAAAATACCCCATAATGACAAAGCGAAAACAGGTTTTTAGATAAAAATTTTTTTTTACAAATATATTAAAAATAAAAACAGAAATACCTTATTTACATAAGTATTCAGAGAAGGTCTACTGTCGACAATTAGCCTTTTAAAGGCAATGTTCACGTGTTTTAATAAAACCACAATCACACTGAGCCAGTTGCACAAAGTAAAACTAAGTAATTTCACAATAAGCTTTGATAATGTGTTGCTTTACTACTAGGATATCGATCCAAATAAAAAAATGTTTAATTCTATAGCCTATTCCCAGGATGTTTTATGAAGAAATTCTAGCATGTCCTTTTGAATATTGGTTAATATAACTTGTTTCTTGGTTTAATACCAGAGCATGTCATCATTGGCTAGATGAAATTGACGTTTTCTTTAAGGATGAATGAAGTCAGCATGCACTGTAGGTGACGTCAAGTGTCTGCTTCCATCCGAAGCTGCAATGTTGACATATTCAAGGAAGAAGCATTTTCCAGTATAAGGAGTACCCAGCCCTTCAAGTCATTCCTGATGAGTCATAGGTTTCTGCTGCTGCCAATGTTTTCCCTGGCACTCCCCTTACACAATTTACCACCCTGTAAAGAAGTGGGTATTTATTGTTTTTAATAACTTGCCCAGGGACTGCGGTTGAAAATTAGCCGGCTGGCTAAAACCCGGCACTTTTACAGAAACCCCCCCCCAAAACAACTAAACTCAAGTGAGATGTGTGGCTTATGCACACATCCTGGTTTGGTGACATTGAAAAGTTACTACACAAGGTAATAATGTGTTGTAATCGCCTCATAAGTACACTGTCAAGTATTACATAGCCCTGAAGATCTTTAACCCTAACCCTAACAGCTATTCAAAATGTACAGACAGTGTAACTGTGCACCTCTCTAATACCGAGATAAAACAAACAAAAAATAAGTAATGTAAAATATACTGTGTCCGTCAAATATATATAGTATGTATAAGCTGGAAGGAGAAGCCTAAGTGTTAATTTCCATTAGTTTACTCCAATTAGGGGAGGGGTTGCCAAGAGTGTGCACAGCTGTCATCAAGGCAAATGGTGGCTACTTCGAAGAATCTAAAATATATTTAGATTTATAAAAAATAAAAATAAAATGGTTACTACATGATTCCATATGTGTCATTTCATAGTTTTGATGTCTTCACTATTATTCTACAATGTAGAAATTAGTAAAAAATAAAGAAAAACCCTTGAATGAGTAGGTGTGTCCAAACTTTTAACTGCTACTGTACTAAAAAAAATCTATAAAAATCTGTCAATTTAAACAGGAGCTTTTTTTTGCAGTGGATCCCCGGCATCGGTGGATGTCGCACTTCCACAACTCCGGTGAAAGGTGACAGAGCTAGAGCGGTATTTGTCAGACCATGAGACATCCTGAAAATCGGTCTTTGCACAAAATTGTCTGTAGCGTCCGAACAGTTTGGTCTACAAACTATTATTACTATTACTATGGTGTTCTCCATTTTGCCCCCCCACAAGTTCTCCGTTTTTCCCCCACAAGAGTCTTGGTACCCATCTGAAGTTGGTAGAACCGATCTGCCAACTTCTGTCTGTAGTGTCTGAACAGTTTGGGCTACACACTAATATGAAACCCCTGTGGAAAGGTGAAACTCTCACGAAAACATTGGTTTTGCTCTAGGGCCTCAAGACTAGGCTGAGTTTAAAAAATGAATGGAAGTACAGTGCATTACAGCCTTATTCTAAAATTGATTAAATTGCTTTTTTCCTCATCAATCTACACACAATATCCCATAATGACAAAGCAAAAAGAGGTAAAAATACTGAAATATCACAATTACGTAAGTATTCAAATCAAATCAAAAAATCTAAATGTATTAGTCACATGCGCTGAATACAACAGGTATATAAACCTTACAGTGAAATGCATACTTACAAGCCCCTAACCAACAATGCAGTTTAAAAAATACAAATAAGAATAAGAAATATACCAGTGATGCAACCAGGCAGGATTGGTATATCTGGTATATTTCTTATTCTTATTTGTATTTTTTAAACTGCACGAGCATCAGAGCCGGTTCTAGTACAATTCGATCTTAGTCCTGTATTTACGCTTCACCTGTTTGTTGGTTCATTCGATGGCATAGCGGGATTTCTTGTAAGCTTCAGGGTTAGAGTCCAGCTCCTTGAAAGCGGCAGCTCTAGCCTTTAGCTCAGTGTGGATGTTGCCTGTAATCCATGGCTTCTGGTTGGAGTATGTACGTACGGTCACTGTGGGGGGGACGTCATCGATACACTTATTGATGAAGCCAATGGCAGATGTGGTGTACTCCTCAATGCCATTGGAAGAATCCCGGAACATATTCCAGTCTGTGCTAGCAAAACAGTCCTGTAGCTTAGCATCTGCTTCATCTGACCACTTTTTAATTGACCGAGTCACTGGTGCTTACTGCTTTAGTTTTTTCTTGTAAGCAGGAATCAGGAGGATATAATTATGGTCAGATTTGCCAAATGGAGGGCGAGGGAGAGCTTTGAATGCGTCTCTGTGTGTGGAATAAAGGAGGTCTAGAGTTTTTTTCCCCTCTGGTTGCACATTTAACATGAAGGGGGGAACGAAGTAGAACATACGTCAACGACCAATCCTCGTCACCGAAGTCGCACTCAACGACCCAGTGGATACTGAGCCCGCCCCCGGAATCCATTCCTTCCAGTTTATAATATGGGGGTTCACATCCATTTCCTCAATTCAGTTCTGCTCTTCAGCGAGCCTAAACCCAAAAGGAGTTACAGATGCCACATTTTCCCTAATACTTACATGAGAAGCCTGAACTGTCAGAGACCCATATACTGGACCAGAACATGCTGCAACTGAAACATATCCCCACAGAATAATGCTGCCACCACCATTCTTCATCGTAGGGATGGTGTCAGTTTCCTCCAGATGTGACGCTTGGCATTCAGGACAAAGAGTTCAATCTTGGTTTCACCAGATCAGAGAATCTTGTTTCTTATGGTCTGAGAGTCCTTTTAGGTGCCTTTTTGGCAATCTCCAAGTGCGCTGTCATTTGCCTTTTACTGAGGAGTGGCTTCCTGGCCACTCTACCATAAAGGCATGATTGGTGGAGTGTTACAGTGATGATTGTCCTTCTGGAAGATTCTCCCATCTCCACAGAGGAACTCTGGAGCTCTGTCAGAGTGACCATCGGGTTCATGGTCACCTTCCTGACCAAGGCCCTTCTCCCCCGAGGCCACTGTGTTCTTGGGGACATTCAATGCTTCAGAAATGTTTTGGTACCCTTCCTCAGATTTGTGCCTCGACACAATCCTGTCTCAGCGTTCTACGGACAATTCCTTTGACCTCACTGCTTGTTTTTTTCTCTGACATACACTGTCAACTGTGGGACCTTATATAGACAAGACTGTGCGTTTCCAAATCATGTTCAATCAATTGAAAATTATTTTAAAATGATTTTAGAATAAGGCTGCAACATAACAAAATGTGTAAAAAGTCAAGGGGTCTGAATACTTTCCGAATGTACTGAATAATAGTGCATAGACAATATGGACAGTATATGAATAGAAAGGGTGTGTACAGCAGTAGTTATATAGGATGAGCATAACTAGAATACAGTATATACATATAAAGTGGATAAAACAGTGTGTAAACATTACTAAAGTGTCCAGTGTTCAATGATTATGTACTGTACATAGGGCAGCAGTCTCTAAGATGCAGGGTCGCGTATCGCGTGGTAGCCAGCTAGTAACAGTGAATAAGGTTCAGGGCAGGGTACTGGGCAGAGGCCAGCTAGTGGTGACTGTTTAAAAGTATAATGGCCTAGAGATAGAAGCTGTTTATCAGTCTCTTGGTCCCAACTTTGAACCCGAGTGGCGCAGCGGTCTAAGGCACTGCATCTCAGTGCTAGAGGTGTCACTACAGACGATTCCAGGCTGTATCACAACTGGTCGTGATTGGGAGTCCTATAGGGCGGTGCACAATTGGCCCAGCGTCGTCCGGGTTAGGGTTTGGCCGGGGTAGGCTGTCATTGTAAATAATAATTTGTTCTTAACTTACTTGCCTAGTTAAATAAATGTTAAAAATAAAAAACCTGTACTGTCTCCGTGGTGAGCAGGCCGTGGCTCGAGTGACGAGGTCCAAGATGATCTTCTTGGCCTTCCTGTGACACCTGGTTCTGGAGATGTCAAGGACGGCAGGCAGTGTTCCCCATGTGATGCGTTGGGCTTTCCGCACCACCCTCTGGAAGAGCCCTGTGTTTGTGGACGTTGCAATTGCTGTACCAGGTGTTGATATAGCCCAACAGGATGCTCTCAATGGTGTATCTGTAAAAGTTTGAGGTTCTTATGGGCTAAGCCGAAACTCTTCAGCCTCCTAAGGTTGAAGAGGCGCTGTTGTGCCGTCTTCACTGCACTGTCTGTGTAAAGGGATCACTTCAGGTCGTCAGAGATGTGCAGGCCTGGAGAACTTCTAGCTGTGGCCTTTACTGAAACTGCCAGTGAGACAGGTGAAGCTAATAGTACAGAAAGAGAGAATGAGTGGGTTACAGTGGCGACGAAAAGGGGAACAAGAGAAGGAAAGCTGTGGTGGAAAATAGGAAACCACTAGACTTGTTTTTAGTCGGGGTGAGGGTTTTGAAATCAATGCTTCTTGGGAAATTCATTTAACGTCTCGAGAAAAATCTGGAGTGTTTTGAAGGAAAGTGTGAAGTCGGCGAGAGTCACAAGAAGTGATCTTATTTAGATTTTTTGTGTGTCTGCCCGAGCAGAAGAAGTGTGTTTTAAGACTCAATAATATATCGGAGAGGAAGGTTTCTTGTATAGATTTTCGTAGCCGGGCAACTATCAAGGGGATTATTTCTGGGGTGGCACAAGAAATAAAGGCAGAGGATATTACGGAAGACACCGATGGAGTGGTTGATGCACGTTGACTGACCTGTATGGTGGATGGAGAAAATATATTAACTTCATCCATGCTACTGTTCTTTGATGAAGAGTCTCTCCCTTCTCATATAAAGTTAGGATTCATGATTTTGTGCATAAGCTAGGATTCATGCTTTTTGTGCATAAGCCCCTTCAGTGTCATAAATGTAAAAGATTTGGTCATGTGTCAAGTGTGTGCAGAAGTGAAGAGTATCATATGCCAGATGAAGTGAAATTCTGCAACTGTGGAGGTGAACATGCACCTGAATTCCTGGAGTGCCCTGTTAGGGTGAAGGAGAATGAGGTGGCAAGGGTAGGGCATGTCCAGCGTGTCTCTTATCTGGAGGCGGTGAGACGATTAGAAGGAACGAGTGGCGGGGAAGAAACAATGGTTGTAGAGCTAACATGACCAGAGTTCTTATCAACTGAGGGATAGTGAAATGATACATTTTTAAAAGGTGGACTTTGTATTATGTATTGCAATGGGCATAAACTGTACAGCACACGTGGAGAAGAAGTCTAAGGAAACTGAAATCATTGTGAATGCCACTGAACGTTTTTTGGTCTCTGTGGTTTCACAGCCGAGTCCATGCAAGAATTCCTGCCGGCGAATGTACCACCGTCACAGGCCCCTGAGCCTGTGTAGGGATGTAATTTTGGAGTGGACTGTGAATGAAGAAGTGGGACGGGTTTTCTTAGTTGGTGTTTTATTTTGTATGATGACGTTTTCCCCCTTTCCCGCAATATTGTCACCAAGATGGCATAGCAGTCAGACGTCTTTTGTCCTCGTCTTGTCGTGTCTCGTATATATATTTACAACTTTCTTCGCATACGTTTTCATATATATTTTTTTCCTTTCCATAAACTCATCTTCAAAACACTCTCCTGCAACCCGCCTCACCAATTTATATATAAAAAAAGAAAGTATTATTTCCCTCAAATCTGTAACCCTCCATAGAAGCTAGCCAGAAGCTAACCAGAAGCTAGCCTGAAGCTAACCAGAAGCTAGCCAGAAGCTAGTTAGCTTCTTTACTGGCTAATCGTTAGTATTCAGCTAACCACGGTTTGTGGTCATCAGCTATCCTTTAGCTCGAAAATCTATCGCCAGATTTGTACGGCGCGACTCGGACCGGAACATACTGGACCTATTTTTCTCTCCATGTCCCCGGATTTCAACCGCAAGCTCTGGATCTCGCAGCTAGCTAGCTGCTATCCGCGTGACTATCGGCTTTCGTCGATTCCGGAGCGAACATCAATTATTCCGAAGCAAGCCAGCTGAAGAGTTCCATCAGCCACTCCTGGGCTACAATCACCTATCCGGACCCGTTTTACTGCCAACGCGGAGCCTCACCGGGCCTTCACAACTGGACTACCGACGTTATCTGCCCGAGGGAGTTATCCAGCTGGCTCCTCCGTCGCGACGTTACCTGAACGCCCATCTGCGGTCCGCTAATCGTTAGCTGTCTTATCGGCTGCTATCTGAATAGACCTATCGGACGATTTTTTTTCTTTTTTCTTTGGCCTCTATAACTATATCTATTTTTTGGCGAATTGGATTGATCCCCTCAACCACACGGAACCCCACTAATCCTACCGACAGAAACGCACGAGGTGGCTAAAAACAGACCTCCATCCTATGCTAGCTTGCTACTGATGGCCCAGCTAGCTGTCTGAATCGCCGTGACCCCAACCAACCTCACTACTCACTGGACCCTTTTGATCACTCTACTAAGCATGCCTCTCCTTAATGTCAATATGCCTTGTCCATTACTGTTCTGGTTAGTGTTTTTTGGCTTATTTCACTGTAGCGCCTCTAGTCCTGCTCACTATACCTTATCCAACCTATTAGTTCCAGCACCCACACATGCGATGACATCTCCTGGTTTCAATGTTTCTAGAGACAATATCTCTCTCATCATCACTCAATACCTAGGTTTACCTCCACTGTATTCACATCCTACCATACCTTTGTCTGTACATTATACCTTGAAGCTATTTTATCGCCCCCAGAAACCTCCTTTTACTCTCTGTTCTAGACGACCAATTCTCATTGCTTTTAGCCGTACCCTTATCCTACTCATCCTCTTTTCCTCTGGTGATGTAGAGGTGAATCCAGGCCCTGCAGTGCCTAGCTCCACTCCTATTCACCAGGTGCTCTCTTTTGATGACATATGTAACCATAATAGCCTTGGTTTCATGCATGTTAACATTAGAAGCCTCCTCCCTAAGTTTGTTTTATTCACTGCTTTAGCACACTCTGCCAACCCGGATGTTCCAGCTGTGTCTGAATCCTGGCTTAGGAAGACCACCAAAAATTCTGACATTTTCATCCCAAACTACAACATTTTCAGACAAGATAGAACTGCCAAAGGGGGCGGTGTTGCAATCTACTGCAAAGATAGCCTGCAGAATTCTGTCCTACTATCCAGATCTGTACCCAAACAATTTGAACTTTTACTTTTAAAAATCCACCTCTCTAAAAACAAGTCTCTCACCGTTGCCGCCTGCTATAGACCACCCTCTGCCCCCAGCTGTGCTCTGGACACCATATGTGAACTGATTGCCCCCCATCTATCTTCAGAGCTCGTGCTGCTAGGCGACCTAAACTGGAACATGCTTAACACCCCAGCCACACAAATTATCAATGAACCTACCAGGTACCTCCCCAAAGCCGTAAACACGGGCACCCTCATAGATATCATCCTAACCAACTTGCCCTCTAAATACACCTCTGCTGTCTTCAACCAAGATCTCAGCGATCACTGCCTCATTGCCTGCATCCGTAATGCATCCTGAAACACTTCAGCGAGCAGGCCTTTCTAATCGGCCTGGCCGGGGTATCCTGGAAGGATATTGATCTCATCCCGTCAATAGAGGATGCCTGGTTATTTAAAAAAAATAACTTCCTAACCATCTTAAATAAGCATGCCCCATTCAAGAAATTTAGAACCAGGAACAGATATAGCCCTTGGTTCTCCCCAGACCTGACTGCCCTTAACCAACACAAAACATCCTATGGCGTTCTGCATTAGCATCGAACAGCCCCCGTGATATGCAGCTTTTCAGGGAAGCTAGAAACCATTATACACAGGCAGTTAGAAAAGCCAAGGCTAGCTTTTTCAAGCAGAAATTTGCTTCCTGCAACACAAACTCAAAAAAGTTCTGGGACACTGTAAAGTCCATGGAGAATAAGAACACCTCCTCCCAGCTGCCCCCTGCACTGAAGATAGGAAACACTGTCACCACTGATAAATCCACTATAATTGAGAATTTCAAAAAGCATTGTTCTACGGCTGGCCATGCTTTCCACCTGGCTACCCCTACCCCAGTCAACAGCACTGCACCCCCCACAGCAACTCGCCCAAGCCTTCCCCATTTCTCCTTCTCCCAAATCCAGTCAGCTGATGTTCTGAAAGAGCTGCAAAATCTGGACCCCTACAAATCAGCCGGGCTAGACAATCTGGACCCTTTCTTTCTAAAATTATCTGCCGAAATTGATGCCACCCCTATTACTAGCCTGTTCAACCTCTCTTACGTGTCGTCTGAGATTCCCAAAGATTGGAAAGCAGCTGCGGTCATCCCCCTCTTCAAAGGGGGGGACACTCTAGACCCAAACTGCTACAGACCTATATCTATCCTACCCTGCCTTCGAAAGCCAAGTCAACAAACAGATTACCGACCATTTCGAATCTCACCATACCCTCTCTGCTATGCAATCTGATTTCAGAGCTGGTCATGGGTTCACCTCAGCCACGCTCAAGGTCCTAAACGATATCTTAACCGCCATCTTAACCGCCATCGAAGAAACATTACTGTGCAGCCGTATTCATTGATCTGGCCAAGGCTTTCGACTCTGTCAATCACCACATCCTCATTGGAAGACTCGACAGCCTTGGTTTCTCAAATTATTGCCTCGCCTGGTTCACCAACTACTTCTCTGATAGAGTGTGTCAAATCGGAGGGTCTGCTGTCCGGACCTCTGGCAGTCTCTATGGCGGTGCCACAGGGTTCAATTCTTGGACTGACTCTCTTCTCTGTATACATCAATGATGTCGCTCTTGCTGCTGGTGAGTCTCTGATCCACCTCTACGCAGATTCCACCATTCTGTATTTTTATTTTTTATTTTATTTTATTTTATTTCACCTTTATTTAACCAGGTAGGCTAGTTGAGAACAAGTTCTCATTTGCAACTGCGACCTGGCCAAGATAAAGCATAGCAGTGTGAGCATACAACAAAGAGTTACACATGGAGTAAACAATTAACAAGTCAATAACACAGTAGAAAACAAAGGGGGGGTCTATATACAATGTGTGCAAAAGGCATGAGGAGGTAGGCAAATAATTACAATTTTGCAGATTAACACTGGAGTGATAAAAGATCAGATGGTCATGTACAGGTAGAGATATTGGTGTGCAGAAGAGCAGAAAAGTAAATAAATAAAAACAGTATGGGGATGAGGTAGGTGAAAAGGGTGGGCTATTTACCAATAGACTATGTACAGCTGCAGCGATCGGTTAGCTGCTCAGATAGCTGATGTTTGAAGTTGGTGAGGGAGATAAAAGTCTCCAACTTCAGCGATTTTTGCAATTCGTTCCAGTCACAGGCAGCAGAGTACTGGAACGAAAGGCGGCCAAATGAGGTGTTGGCTTTAGGGATGATCAGTGAGATACACCTGCTGGAGCGCGTGCTACGGATGGGTGTTGCCATCGTGACCAGTGAGCTGAGATAAGGCGGAGCTTTACCTAGCATAGACTTGTAGATGACCTGGACCCAGTGGGTCTGCCGACGAATATGTAGCGAGGGCCAGCCGACTAGAGCATACAAGTCGCAGTGGTGGGTGGTATAAGGTGCTTTAGTGACAAAACGGATGGCACTGTGATAGACTTCATCCAGTTTGCTGAGTAGAGTGTTGGAAGCCATTTTGTAGATGACATCGCCGAAGTCGAGGATCGGTAGGATAGTCAGTTTTACTAGGGTAAGCTTGGCGGCTTGAGTGAAGGAGGCTTTGTTGCGGAATAGAAAGCCGACTCTTGATTTGATTTTCGATTGGAGATGTTTGATATGAGTCTGGAAGGAGAGTTTGCAGTCTAGCCAGACACCTAGGTACTTATAGACGTCCACATATTCTAGGTCGGAACCATCCAGGGTGGTGATGCTAGTCGGGCATGCAGGTGCAGGCAGCGACCGGTTGAAAAGCATGCATTTGGTTTTACTAGCGTTTAAGAGCAGTTGGAGGCCACGGAAGGAGTGTTGTATGGCATTGAAGCTTGTTTGGAGGTTAGATAGCACAGTGTCCAAAGACGGGCCGAAAGTATATAGAATGGTGTCGTCTGCGTAGAGGTGGATCAGGGAATCGCCCGCAGCAAGAGCAACATCATTGATATACACAGAGAAAAGAGTCGGCCCGAGAATTGAACCCTGTGGCACCCCCATAGAGACTGCCAGAGGACCGGACAGCATGCCCTCCGATTTGACACACTGAACTCTGTCTGCAAAGTAATTGGTGAACCAGGCAAGGCAGTCATCCGAAAAACCGAGGCTACTGAGTCTGCCGATAAGAATATGGTGATTGACAGAGTCGAAAGCCTTGGCAAGGTCGATGAAGACGGCTGCACAGTACTGTCTTTTATCGATGGCGGTTATGATGTCGTTTAGTACCTTGAGTGTGGCTGAGGTGCACCCGTGACCGGCTCGGAAACCAGATTGCACAGCGGAGAAGGTACGGTGGGATTCGAGATGGTCAGTGACCTGTTTGTTGACTTGGCTTTCGAAGACCTTAGATAGGCAGGGCAGGATGGATATAGGTCTGTAACAGTTTGGGTCCAGGGTGTCTCCCCCTTTGAAGAGGGGGATGACTGCGGCAGCTTTCCAATCCTTGGGGATCTCAGACGAGATGAAAGAGAGGTTGAACAGGCTGGTAATAGGGGTTGCGACAATGGTGGCAGATAGTTTCAGAAATAGAGGGTCCAGATTGTCAAGCCCAGCTGATTTGTACGGGTCCAGGTTTTGCAGCTCTTTCAGAACATCTGCTATCTGGATTTGGGTAAAGGAGAACCTGGAGAGGCTTGGGCGAGGAGCTGCGGGGGGGGCGGAGCTGTTGGCCGAGGTTGAAGTAGCCAGGCGGAAGGCATGGCCAGCCGTTGAGAAATGCTTATTGAAGTTTTCGATAATCATGGATTTATCAGTGGTGACCGTGTTACCTAGCCTCAGTGCAGTGGGCAGCTGGGAGGAGGTGCTCTTGTTCTCCATGGACTTCACAGTGTCCCAGAACTTTTTGGAGTTGGAGCTACAGGATGCAAACTTCTGCCTGAAGAAGCTGGCCTTAGCTTTCCTGACTGACTGCGTGTATTGGTTCCGGACTTCCCTGAACAGTTGCATATCACGGGGACTATTCGATGCTATTGCAGTCCGCCACAGGATGTTTTTGTGCTGGTCGAGGGCAGTCAGGTCTGGGGTGAACCAAGGGCTGTATCTGTTCTTAGTTCTGCATTTTTTGAACGGAGCATGCTTATCTAAAATGGTGAGGAAGTTACTTTTAAAGAATGACCAGGCATCCTCAACTGACGGGATGAGGTCAATGTCCTTCCAGGATACCCGGGCCAGGTCGATTAGAAAGGCCTGCTCACAGAAGTGTTTTAGGGAGCGTTTGACAGTGATGAGGGGTGGTCGTTTGACTGCGGCTCCGTAGCGGATACAGGCAATGAGGCAGTGATCGCTGAGATCCTGGTTGAAGACAGCGGAGGTGTATTTGGAGGGCCAGTTGGTCAGGATGACGTCTATGAGGGTGCCCTTGTTTACAGAGTTAGGGTTGTACCTGGTGGGTTCCTTGATGATTTGTGTGAGATTGAGGGCATCTAGCTTAGATTGTAGGACTGGCGGGGTGTTAAGCATATCCCAGTTTAGGTCACCTAACAGAACAAACTCTGAAGCTAGATGGGGGGCGATCAATTCACAAATGGTGTCCAGGGCACAGCTGGGAGCTGAGGGGGGTCGGTAGCAGGCGGCAACCGTGAGAGACTTATTTCTGGAGAGAGTAATTTTCAAAATTAGTAGTTCGAACTGTTTGGGTATGGACCTGGAAAGTATGACATTACTTTGCAGGCTATTTCTGCAGTAAACTGCAACTCCTCCCCCTTTGGCAGTTCTATCTTGACGGAAGATGTTATAGTTGGGTATGGAAATCTCTGAATTTTTGGTGGCCTTCCTGAGCCAGGATTCAGACACAGCAAGGACATCAGGGTTAGCAGAGTGTGCTAAAGCAGTGAGTAAGACAAACTTAGGGAGGAGGCTTCTGATGTTGACATGCATGAAACCAAGGCTTTTTCGAACACAGAAGTCAACAAATGAGGGTGCCTGGGGACATGCAGGGCCTGGGTTTACCTCCACATCACCCGCGGAACAGAGAAGGAGTAGTATGAGGGTGCGGCTAAAGGCTATCAAAACTGGTCGCCTAGAGCGTTGGGGACAGAGAATAAGAGGAGCAGGTTTCTGGGCATGGTAGAATATATTCAGGGCATAATGCGCAGACAGGGGTATGGTGGGGTGCGGGTACAGCGGAGGTAAGCCCAGGCACTGGGTGATGATGAGAGAGGTTTTATCTCTGGACATGCTGGTAGTAATGGGTGAGGTCACCGCATGTGTGGGAGGTGGGACAAAGGAGTTATCAGGGGTATGAAGAGTGGAACTAGGGGCTCCATTGTGAACTAAAACAATGATAACTAACCTGAACAACAGTATACAAGGCATATTGACATTTGAGAGAGACATACAGCGAGGCATACAGTAATCACAGGTGTTGAATTGGGAAAGCTAGCTAAAACAGTAGGTGAGACAACATCTAATCAGCTAGCACAACAACAGCAGGTAAAATGGCGTAGACTAGGCAACGGGGCCAACAGATAAAACAAACAAGCAGAATGGAGTACCGTGATTTATGGACAGTCCAGCGTGCATCAGCTATGTAGCCAAGAGATCAGTGTCCAGGGGGCAGCGGTGGATGGGGAAGGGAAGCTGGACTGGCGAGTGTTATCCAGGTTAAAAAAAACGAACAATGACTAAATAGCTTGTAGCTAGTTAGCTGGTTAGCTTCTGGAGGTTCTTGAGTGTGTTCTAAAAATAAATAAAAAATAATAGCGATTCCGTATCACATTGGGTGAGGCAGGTTTCCGGAAGGTATAAACAAATTAAAAGTCAAAAGAGATAGAAAGTAAATATAGGTCCGGTGGGCGTTTGGGACGCGGCGATTCAGGCGGTTAGCAGGCCTGTGCTAACAAGCTAACAGTTTGTAGGCCCGGGCTAGACAAGGTAGCAGTTAGCGGACCGAAGCTGGACAAGCTAGCAGTTAGCAGGCCGAATTAGCAAGCAGGGAGATAGCGAGGGCTAGAGAGTTAGCCTTTGGGGGACGTCGCGATGGGGTGAGTCTGTTTATTCCTCTTCATGCGGTGACATCGATAGACCGGTCGTGGGCCTGGGTATTGTAGCTCAGGAGTATGCTACGGTGGTAGCGCAGGCCGGGCTAGCTTCAAGCTAAGTGGGTGGAAACGCTAGCCAGGGGTAATCATCCGGGGTTGCGGTTTAGCTAGATAGCTAGTTGTGAAGATCCAGCGTATTTGGAAGCTTAGGTTTAGCAAAATGTTTTTAAAGGGATAGCTATGTAAAAAACGAAAAATATGTAAAAAACGAAAAATAAACAAAATATAAACAAAATATACAGGGACACGACACGACAGGACGACTTACTGCTACGCCATCTTAGATCAACCAAGTATTCTTCTGGCCCTTCTTTGGACACTGTGTTAACAACCCTCCAGGCAAGCTTCAATGCCATACAACTCTCCTCCCGTGGCCTCCAATTGCTCTTAAATACAAGTAAAACTAAATGCATGCTCTTCAACCGATCATTACCTGCACCTGCCCGCCTGTCCAACATCACTACTCTGGACAGCTCTGACTTAGAAAACGTGGACAACTACAAATACCTAGGTGTCTGGTTAGACTGTAAACGCTCCTTCCAGACCCACATCAAACATCTCCAATCCAAAGTTAAATCTAGAATTGGCTTCCTATTTCGCAACAAAGCATCCTTCACTCATGCTGCCAAACATACCCTTGTAAAACTGACCATCCTACCAATCCTCGACTTCGGCGATGTCATTTACAAAATAGCCTCCAATACCCTACTCAACTAATTGGATGCAGTCTATCACAGTGCCATCCGTTTTGTCACCAAAGCCCCATATACTACCCACCATTGTGACCTGTACGCTCTCGTTGGCTGGCCCTCGCTTCATACTCGTCGCAAACCCGCTATCTCCATGTCATCTACAAGACCCTGCTAGGTAAAGTCCCCCTTATCTCAGCTCGCTGGTCACCATAGCATCACCCACCTGTAGCACGCGCTCCAGCAGGTATATCTCTCTGGTCACCCCCAAAACCAATTATTTCTTTGGCCGCCTCTCCTTCCAGTTCTCTGCTGCCAATGACTGGAACAAACTACAAAAATCTCTGAAACTGGAAACACTTATCTCCCTCACTAGCTTTAAGCACCAGCTGTCAGAGCAGCTCACAGATTACTGCATCTGTACATAGCCCATCTATAATTTAGCCCAAACAACTACCTCTTTCCCTACTGTATTTATTTTAATTTATTGATTTATTTAGCTCCTTTGCACCCCATTTTTTTTTATTTCTACTTTGCACATTCTTCCACTGCAAATCTACCATTCCAGTGTTTTGCTTGCTATATTGTATTTACTTTGCCACCATGGCCTTTTTTTTTGCCTTTACCTCCCTTATCTCACCTCATTTGCTCACATCGTATATAGACTTGTTTCTACTGTATTATTGACTGTATGTTTGTTTTACTCCATGTGTAACTCTGTGTTGTTGTATGTGTCGAACTGCTTTGCTTTATCTTGGCCAGGTCGCAATTGTACATGAGAACTCGTTCTCAACTTGCCTACCTGGTTAAATAAAGGTGAAATAAAATTTAAAAAATAAAAATATTTTTGTAGTTTCTTATTCAACACCCCGTCCAGCTGGTGGCGGTAATGCCCCATTAACATTGGATTCCAACTGCCGTTAACCCCCATGGAAGAAGAAGTACGTCATCGTCACGAAAGGGTGGCTGGCAGATGCCTTTTCGAAACAACAATAACCTGTTGTCGCTCAGGTACGACCCTTTTCTTTTCACAAACATATATATTTTTTTACATTGGTTAATAGTCAATTGCCACGAATTCAGACTGTGAAATCTTTAATTTGTTCATCTTTGCTAGCTAACTTTAGCTTAGTAGCTAGCTAACTTCTATAGCTAACGTTAGCTAAACAGCGCGTTATGCAAGTTGGCCAGCCGTTGTATTTATATGTTGGGTAAATACAGAACTCGTGTGACTCAGGCATCTAACGTTTGGCTTAGCTTGTTAACGTTATCATGCTATAGTTGACATGGAGAGCTTCTAGCTATATCAACTAGCCATTGGTAGCCGATGACATGTTTACATTTTAGCAGATGCTCTTATCGAGACCGACTTACAGCAATGAGTGGATCTATTTTTGTACTGGTCCCCCGTGGGACTCGAACCCACAACCCTGGCATTGCAAGTTCCATGCTCTACCAACTGAGCCACAAAGACCGTGACGTTGCAGGTGCCTAACTATGGGCGCATTCGTAAATTCACTCTGGCTATCTTCTTCGATTTCAGAGCACTCTCGTCTGTGTGCGAGAGCGTAGAATAACTGATGAATTTACGAACGCTCAACACTCGTTGAATATGGCCGGTGTCAGTAAACGTCGGCAAAAAGGTGTAATTAAATGGTTGCCAACTGCAAAGTTAATCACCAACGCTCTGAATAACATGAAAACAGCCTAATCCGCTCTACTAGGACGAGTAAAATAGTCAGTGAGGTGTTCTCTCATTTGTGGCTGGAAGTAGCAAGCAAACCTCGCCAACGTTAGCCAGTTAGCTTGGGTGCTTGACTGCGGTTGAGGTCAGAACGATCGGATCAACCCTAATCCTAGCTTGCTAGCTACTTCCAGACAAATGAGAGAACACTTCACTCTGACCATTTTACTCGCCCTAGCAGTGCTGGTTGGGCTGGTTTCGTGTTATCCAGAGCGTTGGCGACTAACTGCGCAGCTGGCAACATTTCTATTATGCCTTTTTGCCGTTTACTGACACCAGCCATAATTAACTGGTGTTGAGCGTCCGTAAATGCATGACTTATTCTGCGCTCTGGCACACCCAAATCAGTGTTCTGAAATCGGAGAAGATAGCCATATTAGCCCTATTGTTCGTAAATTCACTCTGGAGTGCCAGAGAGCGCTTGTAAACTCTGAGAGTTTCGCACTCTGAACGCTCTGGCCGAGGAGTAGGGTTGATCAGAGTGTTCTGACCTCACAACGGCAGTCAAGCACCCAAGCTAACAGGCCAAAGTGGTTAGAGCGTTGGGCCAAAATCAAATCAAACTTTATTTGCCACAAGCGCCGAATACAACAAGTGTAGACTTTACCTTGAAATGCTTACTACAAGCCCTTAACCAACAGTGCAGTTCAAGAAGAAGAAAATATTTACTAAGTCGGCTAAAATAAAAACAAGAATAATAAAAAGTAACACAATAAGAATAACGATACTATATACAGGGGGCACCGGTACCGTGTCCAAACAGTGAGTAGCAGCAAGTGTACAAAAGGGGGAGGGTCATCAATGTAATTTGTCCTGTGGCGATTTTATGAATTGTTCAGCAGTCTTATGGCTTGGGGGTAGAAGCTGTTGAGAAGCCTTTTGGTTCTAGACTTGGCGCTCCGGTACCGCTTGCCGTGCGGTAGAAGAGAAAACTGTCTATAACTTGGGTGACTGGAGTCTCTGACAATTTTATGGGTTTTCCTTTGACAATTTTATTGTGAGACAGCGTAGCCTAGTGGTTAGAGTGTTGGACTAGTAACCGAAAGGTTGCAAGATTGAATCCCCGAGCTGACAAGGTACAAATTTGTCGTCAGGGGCAGTCATTGATTATAAGAATTTGTTCTTAACTGACTTGCCTGGTAAAATAAAAAAATATATAGGTCCTGAATGGCAGGAAACTTGGCCCCAGTGATGTACTGGGTGGTTCAGAGGAAAGCCCATAAAACTATTCGCCGAGCAGTTGCAATACCAGGCGGTGACATAACCGGTCAGGATGTTCTTGATGTAGAAATCTTTGAGGATCTGGGGACCCATGCCAAATCTTTTCAGTCTCCCGAGGGGGGAAAAGGTTTTGTCGTGCCCTCTTTATGACTGTCTTGGTATGTTTGGACTAGAGGTCGACCGATTAATCGGAATGGACGATTTAATTATGGGCCGATTTCAAGTTTTCATAACAATCTGTATTTTTGAGAGCCGATTTGCCAATTTTTTTATTTATATAGTTATTTATACCTTTATTTAACAAGGCAAGTCAGTTAAGAATACATTCTTATTTTCAATGACGGCCTAGGAACGGTGGGCTAACTGCCTAGTTCAGGGGCAGAACGACAGATTTTCACCTTGTCAGCTCGGGGGATCCAATCTTGCAACCTTACATTTAACTAGTCCAACGCAATAACGACCTGCCTCTCTCTCGTTGCACTCCACAAGGAGGCTGCCTGTTACGCGAATGCAGTAAGCCAAGGTAAGTTGCTAGCTAGCATTAAACTTATCTTATAAAAAACAATCAATCAGAATCATTAGTTAACTACACATGGTTGATGATCTTATCTAGCGTGTCCTGCATTGCATATAATCTGACTGAGCATACAAGTATCTAAGTATCTGACTGAGCGGTGGTATGCAGAAGCAGGCGCGTAAACATTAACTCAAACAGCACTTTGTGCGTTTTGCCAGCAGCTCTTCGTTGTGCGTCAAGCATTGCGCTGTTTATGACTTCAAGCCTATCAACTCCTGAGATGAGGCTGGTGTAACTGAAGTGAAATGGCTAGCTAGTTAGCACGCGCTAATAGCGTTTCAAACGTCACTCGCTCTGAGCCTTCTAGTAGTTGTTCCCCTTGCTCTACATGGGTAATGCTGCTTCGATGGTGGCTGTTGTCGTTGTGTTGCTGGTTTGAGCCCAGGGTGGAGCGAGGAGAGGGACGGAAGCTATACTGTTACACTGGCAATACTAAAGTGCCTATAAGAACATCCAATAGTCAAAGCTTAATGAAATACAAATGGTATAGAGGGAAATAGTCCTATAATTCCTATAATAACTACAACCTAAAACTTCTTACCTGGGAATATTGAAGACTCATGTTAAAAGGAACCACCAGTTTTCATATGTTCTCATGTTCTGAGCAAGAAACTGAAACGTTAGCTTTCTTACATAGCACATATTGCACTTTTACTTTCTTTTCCAACACTTTGTTTTTGCATTATTTAAACCAAATTGAACATGTTTTATTATTTACTTGAGGCTAAATTGATTTTTATTATATTAAGTTAAAATAAATGTTCATTCAGTATTGTTGTAATTGCCATTATTACAAATACATTTTTAAAAAATTGTCAGATTAAATCGGAATTGGCTTAGTTGGTCCTCCAATCATTTCAAGTCCTGCCACATCTGACGAGCGTCAGAGCCGGTGTAGTAGGATTCAATTTTAATCCTGTATTGACGCTTTTCTTGATTGATGGTATGTCTGAGGGCATAGTGGGATTAGTCTCCCACTCCGGATTAGTCTCCCACTCCTTGAAAGCGGCTGCTCTAGCATTTAGCTCGATGCGGATGCTGCATGTAATCCATGGCTTCTGGTTAGAATATGTACGTACAGTCACTGTGGGGACGACGTCATCGATGCACTTATTGATTCAGCCGATGACTGAGGTGGTGTGTTCCGCAATTCCATTGGATGAATCCCGCAACACATTCCAGTCTGTGCTAGCAAAACAGTCCTGTAGTGTAGCACCCACGTCATCTGACCACTTCCGTATTGAGCGGGTTACTGGTACTTCCTGCTTTAGTTTATGCTTGTAAGCAGGAATCATGAGGATAGAATTATGGTCAGATTTGCCAAATGGAGGTCGGGGAAGAGCTTTCTATGCATCTCTGTGTGTGGAGTAAAGGTTGTCTAGGATCCCCCCCGGTTACACAAAATTTGGTCAAACTGATTTAAGTTTGCCTGCATTTAAGTCCCCAGCCACTAGGAGCGCCGCTTCTTGGTGAGTATTTTCTTCTTTGCTTATGTCCTTATAGAGTTGGGTGAGAGCGGTCTTAGTGCCAGCTTCGTTTTGTGGTGGTAAATAGACAGCTACGAATAATACAGATGAGAACTCTCTTGGTAGATAATGTGGTCTGCAGCTTATCATAAGGTACTCTACCTCAGGTGAGCAATACCTCGAGACTCCTTTAATATTAGACATCGCGCACCAGCTGTTATTGACAAAAAGACACACACCCCCATCCCGCATCTTACCAGCGGTAGCGTCTCTGTTTTGCCGGTGCATGAAAAATCCCGCTAGCTCTATGTTGTCCGTATCTTCGTTCAGCCACGTCTCGGTGAAACATAAGATGTTACAGTTTTTAATGTCCCTTTGGTAGGATAATCTTAATAATAGGTCATCAATTTCATTTTCCAATGATTGTACGTTAACAAGAAGCATGGAAGGCATTGGGAGTTTACGCGCTCGCCTCCGGATTCTCAGAAGGATCCCCGATCTGCGTCCCCTTTTCCGGCGTCTTCATGCAAAAAGTGTAGATCTGGGCCTGTTCCAATGAAAGCAGGATATCCTTCTCATCGTACCCGTTAACCTCTAGTGACACCCCATCCCGTCTATTTACCACCACAAAACGAAGTTGTCATCATCTGACACTAATTAGCATAACGCAACGGACATAAATATTACTAGAAAATATTCCTATTCATGAAAATCCCAAGTTAAATATATTGAGACACAGCTTAGCCCTTTTGTTAATCACCCTGTCATCTCAGATTTTCAAAATATGCTTTACCGCCAAAGCTAGACAAGCATTTGTGTAAGTTTATCGATAGCCTAGCATAGCATTTTGTCCAGCTAGCAGCAGGTAACTTGGTCACGGAAATCAGAAAAGCAGTCAAATTAAATCGTTTACCTTTGATGAGCTTCGGATGTTTTCACTCACGAGACTCCCAGTTAGATAGCAAATGTTCTTTTTTCCAAAAATATAATTTTTGTAGGCAAGGTTTGTTCTTCACGTTTGGCTGAGAAATCGCCCGGAAATTGCAGTCACGAAAACGGTGAAAAATATTACAAATTAGTTCCATAATATCGACAGAAACATGGCAAACGTTGTTTATAATCAATCCTCAAGATGTTTTTTAAATCTCTATTCGATAATATATCCATCGGGACAATTCGTTTTTCAGTAGGACCGATTGGAGTAATGGCTACCTCTGTATTTTACGCGAGCATCAGGTGATCACTTGCGCAATGTAGCCGCCTACGGGTATTCTTCAACATAAATGCGTAAAACTACGTCACAATGCTGTAGAGAAAGAGTAATCTGGTTGATAGCCCATTCACTGCTCAATAGGGACACATTGGTACGCAGCGCTTTCAAAACATGAGGCACTTCCAGATTGATTTATTCTCAGGCTTTTGCCTGCAACATCAGTTCTGTTATACTCACAGACAACATTTTTACAGTTTTGGAAACTTTAGAGTGTTTTCTATCCTAAGCTGTCAATATATGCATATTCTAGCATCTTGTCCTGACAAAATAACCCGTTTACTACGGGAACGTTTTTTCCCAAAAATGAAAATACTGCCCCCTAGTCACAAAAGGTTAAAGGAAAAAGTTTCTTCCAGTCCGCGGTGAGTACTCGCTTTTCTGATGTCCAGAAGTTATTTTCGGTCATAAGAGACAGTAGCAGCAACATTATGTAGACAATACTTTAAAAAGAAGTTACACAAAACAAAAAAAAGAAATAACAAAATAGCACAATTGGTTGGGAGAATGTGAAACGTCAGCCATGTTCTTCGGCGTCATTTTTCCATTTTTGGGAAAGGTTGCTGGATCGAATCCCCTAGCTGACAAGGTAAAAATATGTTGTTCTGCCCCTGAGCAAGGCAGTTAACCCACTGTTCCCCGGGCACCGAAGACGTTGATATCCATTTAAGGCATCCCCCCAGCACCTCTCTGAGGTTAAATGCAAAAGACACATTTCAGGTGAATACATTGTTGGACAACTGACTAGGTATCCCCCTTTCCTTTTCCCAAAGTTGGCTAGCTTGCTAGCTAGCTACTGGGGGTGCATTCGTAAATTCACTCTGGCTATCTATTACGATTTCAGAGCATTTTTGTCTGTGTCAATTCGACGGTGAGTCAACTTGCCACCTAGTTTGGTTTATGATAGAATGGCTCTATGTATAGTTAGGTTGTTCATCCAAAACATAATGTCAAAATAATACATTGATTCTGTCAGCTGAAGAATAGGCCTAGTCTTAGGGATGCCGAAGAAGTTCCAGGGTGAGAACTCCAAGGCAGTCACTGCCAAGGCTCGCAAGGCAGAGGCCAAAGCAGTGGAAGACGCCCGCAAGAAGAAGGAGCTGGAGGATGCACTATGGCAGGAGAACGACAAACATGTCCTGAAGAAAGAACAGAGGAAGGTGAGGCCTTTCGCACTCCGTTTCCTATTCTCACACGGGGTCAAATAGTCTGCAGTAGTATTATATTGGGCTATATCACAATCCAGTATCTGGCTATGTATGTACAGACACCACACTCTAGAATCTACTGAATGTTGAAGTGGGCCTGATCATTTAGGCTTGACTTTAAATGTCCCCTCTCTGAACCTGCAGGATGACAAGGAGAAAAAGCGCCTTGAGGCCCTGGAGCGAAAGAAGGAGAACCAGCGGCTCTTAGATGAGGAGGCTGCAAAGATTAAGGGCAAGGCCAAGGAGGCTGCTGCTGCTGCTGTGGTGGCAGGCAAAGTGACTCGGGCCCAGATTGAGGAGATGCTGCATGTCGAGCAGCAGCTACAACAGCAGGAGCAACCCAAAGAGAAAGGCAATGACCTCACCAATATACCTTCAATCATTAACCAGGCTCTCTTTCCTCTCCGGGTTCTGTTGTATTCTTATGGTCTCCCTCTCCTATGTTCGTGTCCACAGAGAAGAGCCACCTGGAGACGCCCCTGGAGGAGAACGTGAATCGCATCATTCCTGAGGAAGGTGTTGTGGAGGCTAGAACCATAGAGGATGCCATTGCCATGCTCAGGTACAGAGTACTGTATACAGGCATAACCTCTCCATGTTGCTTTTGTAGGGGGTAACAATGTTAAGATTACAGGCGAGAACCAGGGGAGCATTTCCATTGGTTACCATACCGTTATCAACCAAGTGGGTTTGGTGTGCCTTCAGAAAGTATTAACAATCCTTGGCCTTTTCACATATTGTTGTTAGTCTAAATTTAAAATGTATTGGATTTAGATTTTTTGTCACTGATCTACACACAATACCCCATCAGGTCGAAGTGGAATTGTGTTTTTAGAAATGTTAAAAAATTTATTAAAAATGAAAATCTGAAATGTCTTGAGTCAATACGTATTCAACCCTTTTGTTATGGCAAGTCTAAGTTCAGGAGTAAAAATGTGTTTAATAAGTCACAATTTGCATGGACTCACTGTATGCAATAATAGTGTTTATAATTATTTTTAAATGACAACCCAATCTCTATACCCCATACACACAATTATCTGTAAGGTCCCTCAGCCGAGCAATGAATTTCAAGCACAGATTCAACCACAAAGAACATGGAGGTTTTCCAATGTTTCGCAAAGAAGGGCACCTATTGGTAGTTGACATTTAATATCTCTTTGAGAAAGGTGATGTTATTAATTACACTTTGGATGGTGTATCAATACACCCAGTCACTACAAAGATACAGGCACCATTCCTAACTCGGTTGCCGGAGAGGAAGGATACCGCTCAGGGATTTCACCATGAGGCCAATGGTGATTTTAAAACCATTAGTTTAATGGCTGTGATGGGAGGTAATTGACGATGAATTAACATTGTAGTTACTCCACAATACTAACCCACATGAAAGCGTGAAAATACGTAAGCCTGTACAGATGACCAAATATTCCGAAACATGCATCCTGTTTGCAATAAGGCACTAAAGAAATTCACTTTTTGTCCTGAATACAAAGTGTTTTGTTTGGGGAAAATCCATATTTTTGTGGTGGCTGCATCATGGGTATACTTGTTAGTGGCAAGGGAGTTTTTCAGGATAAAAACTACTTAAAACCCAAGGCCAAATATACACTGCAGTTGCTTACCAAGACGACATTGAATGTTCTTGAGTGGCCTAGTTACAGTTTTGACTTAAATTGGCTTGGAAGTCTATGGAAAGACTTAAATGTCTGTCTAGCAATGATCAACAACCAACTTGACAGAGCTTGAACAATTTTTTAAAAGAATAATGGGCAAATGTTTTGAAATCCAGCTGTGCAAAGCTCTTAGACTTTCTTCCACTTTGACAGAGTATTTGTAGATTGTTAACAAAAAATGTAAATGGAATCCATTTTAATCCTACTTTGTAACACAACAAAATGTGGAAAAAGTCAACGGGTGTGAATACTTTCTGAAGGCATTGTATAACATCATTTACTTCTCATATTCTAGGCTATATAAAAGAAGATGAAGCAGGTATCATAAGTATGAGGGTCCATAGAGTAGCTAACGTAAGAGAAGTCGAGAGCCTAATTTCAACCCGTCCTCTTGTTTGTTTCTTTCCCAGCACGGCTGAAGAGCTCGACCGCCACCCAGAGCGCAGGGTGAAGGCAGCGTTCGCCGCGTTCGAGGATCTGAACATGCCCCTTCTTAAAAAAGAGAACCCCAACATGCGGCTGTCGCAGCTCAAGCAACAGCTGAAAAAGGAGTGGATGAAGTCGCCAGAGAACCCCCTGAACCAGCGCTTTGCCAACTACAACACAAAGTGAACCAACTCCAGCAGCAGCTAAAAAAAAACTGTTTACCTATGCACATTGGACCTTACAATGGAAGATGCCCCCAACCTATAATTATTCCCCCATTTATGAATGTGTTGCTGGAAAAGCGGCATTCATTCCCTAGGAAGGACCTCCAATGCAAGGAATCACCTTGGGACTTCCGCTTGTTTCGTTCCCGATTTGACAAGGAAAAGCAAACTCCCAACCAATGTTCCTGATGATTTTATTTTACTGTGCATGTCCACTTGTGAAGCATCTCGGCAGTTTATGGATTTTATTCCCACTGTCAGTTTTTGGCACTTATGTTGAAAAGGGATTAAAGTAATTTATTTCATTTCACAATACACTAACATATCTAATTCTTTCTGAGAATGAGACTACAGGTATGTGATCTGCACTCTTGCCTATCGTAATCGCCTCCGATGATGATAATAATAACCCACGTAAGAAAATATCATGACCAGAGCCAGTTGTTGACTTGTTATGAACTGCCATTTTGGGCACCATTGGAAATGACCACCCCTTTCCCTATGATAAAGTGTATTGTGGCACCTGTTCCCCATCCTAACAAGGCCTTATTAGGTGCACCCACTCAATACATCAATACTGTTGTTGCTAATCCTGGTATCATGCAATATTAGGTCTGAATCCTGCATCTGCTTTCAGGTTACATTGAATTGTATGGAGATTGTTATTGCTTTTTTTGTAAGTGAAATTTGAAAAGACTACAAACAAATATTTCAAATCTCAAATTCATGTAAATCTAAATACACCCCCCCCCCCCCCCCCAAAAAAAAACTGTAATGCGGGTTTACGTACCATTTTCTCACCTTCATGTTTGAGCGTTTATGTAGAAAGGCCGTCTCATTTATTGAAAGCATACAGCTCACCACATCTCTTGTCAGTCGTGTTTTAGGAGCTGCAGCTCAGAAGTGTCTCCTAACGCCCACCACTTCTGTTTCAACAGCACAATCATTTAGGGTTTTTAAAATTCACTGCATTTTGATCTACATTCATTTCGCCACTTAAATAGACTTTCAGCCGTGTGCATATGCCTTACATTAGTGCTCGTTTTCAGCCAGGTTTCCGTCTGAAGAGGATACTGAAAGTGTTTAGCTGTGTTCTGGTTCTCTGTCCTTCTCCCAAAGTGCAGACAGGCATTTACTGCACTGCTGGAGCTAGAAACAAGTCATCTGTACGCGACTAAACTCTGATTTGAAGTGCACACATGTTCACTCCCTTTCATAGATTTAAAATGAATGTGTGTAATGAGTGTAAGGAATACTTGCACAAATCTAGTGCTTTTAAACACAATGGAGTCAACAAGTGCACACTTACAGTAAAAAGGAAGGGAATTGGAATTCATCCATGTGACTCATCTTTTGTTCCCAGTGGCTCCTGAATTTGACTCTCATGCTATGCCACTGGATGACACTCAGCAGACTACACTCACATCCTCATCCATTTAGTTAATTGCTGATCTATAAGATATCTTATAAATTTTATATTTATAAGGTGGAATCGGCTGTTGGCATTTATACAAGAATACAGTATTGTTGTAGCCATGCCTTTTACTCTGCTACAATACTGTTATAGATGCCAATACCAGACAGGTGTAAGAAGTTACTGTGGAATATATATATATATATATATACTCAAAACCCTCTTATCCAAGTAAATCTGCATAGGTAGTGTTTCTTTTTAGTTCAAATGAAAGTTGTAACTGAGAGGACGACCAATAAATCTCATTACCATATTTGCTGTTAAATCAACTGTCTTTTTGTTTTTTAATTTATGCCACATTTATATTTATAATTCACTTGAACACGATATACACTGACCTTTGAAGCACGGCAAATATTTATTTGGCTTATGACAGTGTCCTGTGCTGCCTTTCTTTACAATGTTTTTTTAAAGCACAGCAACATTCAAACAGTAGCCTGCTGACCAAGCACGCAGTGGTCTTTGTAACTGCCTGCCACCAGTTTGAAAGAGCGTAACAGGAAAGAGCGTATGCAGACCATGGAAGAACTGGGACATTTTCAGCTTCCAGTAATTGTGTACAGATCGTTGCGACATGGAGCTGTGCATTATCATGCTGAAACATGAGGCGATGGTGGCAGATGACTGGCACGAAGTCTGGCCCTGATGATCTTGTCACTTTATCTCTGTGCATTCAAATTGCCATCGATAAAATGCAACTGTGTTCGTTGTCCGTAGCTTATGCCGGCCCATACCATAACCCCACCTCCACTATGGGGTACTCGGTTCACGACGTTGACATCAAACCGCTCACCCACACGATACCATACATGTGGTCTGCGGTTGTGAGGCCGGTTAGACGTACTGCCAAATTCTCTAAAACGACATTGGAGGCAGCTTATGGTAGAGAAATGAACATTAAATTCTCTTGCTACAGCTCTGGTGGACATTCCTGCAGTCAGCATGCCAATTGCACTCTCCCCCAAAACTTGAGACATTTGTGGCATTGTGTTGTGTGACAAAAGTGCACATTTTAGAGTGGTCTTTTGTTGTCCCCAGCACAATGTCATATGCCACATCTTTTAGAGAAATAAGCTTTTTGTGCATATGGAACATTACATTTTTTTTATTTCAGCTCATGAAACATGGGATCAACACTTTACATGTTGCATTTATATTTTTGTTCAGTTTATATGATTGTTCATTTAAATGTCACAACTCCACATGTTTTTGAACCTTCAGAGTCGCTCTTGGTTGGTGAGAGACAATCCCTGGTATCCAATGTGATTAAACCCTCAACTATAGTAAATAAGTACATAAAGCGTAATATAAAACGTTTATTAAGCCGATAGGTTTAATTATGTATACATAAGTAAATGGCCCAATGACCACATTAAGCACTGTGTATGTTGTCAAATGCATTATTAAATCCAATGTTTTATGATTACTTGCTATGGCGAAAGCCAATGTCACTTTTGGACAATGGGCTGATGCAAGTGCTACAATTTATGACAACTGTATATACGATAGACACTTAATAGCTGTATATAATAGCTGTATATAGGCTATTGTTCTCTAGAACAATGCCAGGCAGCGAGTGCTGGGTATGGGAACCTTTCACCACAAAAATGTAGAAGTGTCCCAAGCACCCCTTAAATGGGGAAGTTGGTTTGGAGCAGAAAGCTTGGATTGCTATTACAAACCTAAAATCTTCCCCTGTTTATGATTCAAGAATGAATGACAAACCTGTGTCAGGAGGATATATAACATACTTTGAGAACAACAAGTCAGGTGTCTAGTGTGTGACAGATTTGATGTGATGTATTATGCTCAGGTGATCTCGCTCACGTGCAGATTAAAGAAACTTTGGCCCCTGCTCAGTTTGTCTTTATGATTCCACGCATATTATTTCCGTCAACTCTTTCTCAAGCGTATTGGAGAAGAAGACCCAAGGTCATACACGAGACCTTTTTCTCCAATGCGTTTTTTAAAGGAGAGAGGATGCAAGGAAAGATGAACGAGAAAGAGGCTTTGTATGTTCCTTGTGGCGGAGGAGATAAGAGGCTCTGTGTAGGCTTTTGAACGACGAAACATCAATGACAAGTTTCTCTGACCCCTAATTGACTATTCTGCTTTGAAAGCACCGACCGACTCCCCATACAACCAACTGTTCTTTTAGCTATCTATGGGCCTGCTTTGAGTACCTTTATGTATGTGTGAAGTGTGAATTGGTCCTTATTGCTTAGATCTGATGTCACATCATGTTCTGTATCCCGCACAGACCCAATGCTTTGTCCTCCATTGCATTTGCATGGCAGGCCTTTAATAAGCCCAGCAGCTGCCCTTTCTTCAGTTTGAATCCTAATGATCACTTTCAAAGGAAAGCGGCCCCATCTCAAGTGTTGAGCACTAGGAAGTCTGCTGTCTGGCTCCCACTTCAAAAGCCTTTCGAGCGGTGCCCTGCCCCGGCACTAGCCAAGATCACCTCCAAGTTGTGCGTGGCTTTCTACAAGGAGAGTGAGAGAAACGTATCTGAAGGAATAAGGTAAGAGTCTCTGGGCTACGGGGGTCTAGTCAGTTATTTCTCATGCTTTGGGTCAATAGAGCAGAGAAAAGTAATAAATGGGAGATTTTTTCTCCCTAAAGAGTCATACATTTGTTAAGCAAGCAAAGAGAGGGTCTGGTAGTTGTTCAGTTTAAATGCACAATATTGTGAACTGCATTTAACCAGTTCCTTGTGGAGTTTGACTATTATGTAGTCGTTTGATAAATTAGGCTAGGTTTCTTGTCCCGGGTGCAAGTATCTGCGGTGCATTAGGACACTGTTAGACGGAAATGTAAAATCAATTGAAGAATATGGGATTCTAATAAGTTTCTAAAATAAATAGTACTGTGGATGTTTTACCGTCACCACATTCTGCAAGCTCAGTTGGAAAATACACAAGGCTAAATAATGACAAAGGTTAGCGTACACACAAAGGTTTTTTTATATAGTGTATTCAACATTGATAACCCAGTTATGGTTGACAATATAGGTTTATATATGTCCATAGTCCCTAAATCCGTAGCAATGGTGATATCCCTGTTTGAGGATGATTCCTATCAGAGGGGCTCATCTGGTTTTGACAGGAGCTCTCCAGTCTCACTTTGGGAGACAGTTATACACAGGTCTCCTAAAAATGTTTTATCTGTTAGAAGTTCTATGTTTGACTTGGATCTTTGTTAGCTTTTGCCATAAAATGTAGAGCATGCTGTTCACTTAAAATGATGTCTTATTGATCAGATACTTTACAGCTTTTAAGAGGGAGTAGTGTCAATGTCTTTTGTATAGTATTCCTTCATGTTTCCTCTGCTTTCTTACAGATTATTTTTGTGTGAACCCAACGCTCTTTTAGCTGGATGACTGTAATACACCATGAATATGGATGCAGCAACCTGAATAACCTGAAGAAATAGGTTATTAATAATATTATGGACTGAATCTTATTTTTTTTTCTTCAAAAAATGATCAACAATGCATTGGCTATTGCACATGGTTATACCAACATAAGCAGTTGGGTTGAAACATTTTCATTTGAACCTGGATTCCTTCCTAGCAAAGTCTTTGCAGTTCATCAATGTAAACAGTGTTACAAGTGACAAGATTTTCCCATTAAGTTCATGTTCAACTAACTTGCCAGCATCACCGTTTTTTCTAAATTCATAAAATTATTAAACAATACTTAGTTAACAAAAACTAAATGTTGATTAAAAAGACAGTTAAAAACAACAAAATATGTATAAAATATACAACATGTACAGGAAACATTAAGTTAAGCTGCCATCGGATTCTGGGGCACCCCCCAAGTCGGTGCTACACATTGGTAGTACGGAGGAGTAGCTAGCCAGCTACTTACAGAGTCCATAAGGAGAGGCTGAGGACGCCGGGGACAGCGAGCTGTGGTAAAGGCTCCGGAAAAGTCTCGGACTGACTCTGATATGACCACCGACCTCCCTTGCTGTGACCAAAATGCTCCCTCCATCCCTTCACCGCTCAGACTGTTCAACCTCCATTCCTGCCTCAACTCCCTGACTTTTTGATCTTATTGTATCTTGTTTTGTTCATTGAAATTTGGTTCCTTGTATGTGTTACTGCAATTCAGCTTTTAGCTGCCATAGTACACAGGAAATTAAATAAATAATTGTCATCATCATCATACATTATGAGGCTGGTTCTGGTCAAACCCACCAATGCAACACGTCGGCTCGATTCAACAGGAGACGCTTGCAACGACCAAGATCCGGATCACTGCAACTCTCGAGGGCAGTCTCTACCAGACAAAGCCCCTGAGGTCATGCAGTATCGCTACTCTGGAACTGCCCTCCAGCCCCAAATGTCAATACCAGAGCAGAGCAATAACAGCATTTCCACTTCCACTTCTCCGCCACAGGCTACTCCAAATGGAGTCGCTCCACCACGGAAATCTCCACCATTAAAAACTACACTGTCAAAACTGAGCAATCAAGATCTCCTGCTCTTTTGTAGCCAGGTGGGTGGTACTCTTGAACTGCAGCGTGAAAGCCCACTGTTGGCTGAGTGGCATGGGACCACGGTGGGACGTCCTGATGCGGACTGTGGCTCTGTTTGCTATTCTCCTAGTACAAAACATGGATCAGAGGTGGCCGGTTTCCAGCCACAATCAAAGCAGGGCTTCTTGAAGGACTGCCTCTCCACATTCTCCAAGAAGGGAACTCCTCCTTCTCTACAGTATACCCACTCCTATCCTCAGAACTCCCTGGTGTCATCGTCATCCCGGTTTTTCAGGCAGAAACCAAGTCAAGAGGATCCCTCAACAGGGACTGTCAATCCCGAGAAGGATCATTTCACATCCCGATGCAGAGGAGAAGACGGGCTGAAGGAGTATAATCAATGGCAGCAGCAGACCCATAATCATTTCAAGATTAAAGAGCATAACCTACCACCAGTCTCGACTACTGAAAAAACAGAGCCTTCGCTCAATATACCTCTGAATGGCAATGAGTCAAGTAAAGTTAGGCAGCTCTTGGTTTTGTCTCAATCTCAGGACCAACAGAAACTTCCCTTAGATACACAACACCAATGGATGCTAGGAAACGGTTTACCTAGCTGCTGTGCCAATGAGTGTGGAGTGCATTGTAGAGGCCAACAACCTTACTTAAACCAGCAACTACAGCAACACCCTCAAAGGCAGCATTGTTGTGACCATCTTAGCATTCTAAAATGCCATCAGTGTTCTCTCTACCCATCCAGCAGCAGCCCACGAGTGAAGAATTCATTCCCGGCTACTAGCGACAAAAGCAGTGTTCACTCCTCTTCCAGTAGCCAGCGGTGGCCGGAGAACCATCAACTAGAGGGAGAAGGGCAACGACAAGGGGAGCAACAGGTACATCCTCATACCAAAAAGGTTGGCCATGTTGGTTCAACGCCTTACCTGTCCAAGAGCAGTAGCCCACTCCCTCCCGACACAGTTGTGACAAGCGCTAAATACAATGGGGATGTTGGGAGACCCCTGAGCAGCTTAGGAGCTTCGCCACCCAACCTTTCAGAGCTGGACTCAGCAAGACAAGAGCCCCTCCAGACTCTCCACAGGTCCGTCCTGGAGGAGGTGTTCTCCAAAGGCCTCAGTGAGGACAATAGTAAGGGCAACAGCGAGGGAGGAGGAGACGCGCCACAGAAGAGGACTAAGGACATTGGCTACAGATTGGGCCAGCGTAGAGCGCTATTTGGAAAGCGCAAACAGCTGAGCGACTATGCCTTGATTTTCGGGATGTTTGGGATTGTTGTCATGGTGACGGAGACGGAACTGTCCTGGGGGGTTTACACGAAGGTAAGAAATGTCTCTATTGCAGTGGATTGACCCGTCATAATATCATGCAGAATTAGAGGTCTACCATGAATACGAGGCCTAGCGTAATGGTAAGACAAGACATTTTAAAGAGGGGATCTTAATTGTCTATCTTCTCTGCAGGAATCATCATACTCATTTGCTCTGAAATGCCTCGTCAGCCTTTCAACTGCTGTATTGCTCGGCCTCATTGTGATGTACCATGCACGGGAAATACAGGTGATATGCCACCATCACCATTAATATTACAGTTGTTCCCCTTGCTCTCTTTTCCCCCCACATCTAAATCTCCTTGTTTGCCCTCCTATCCTTACACCTACACACACAGCTCTTCATGGTGGACAATGCAGCTGACGACTGGAGGATTGCTATGACATATGAGCGGATCTTCCTGGTTGTGCTGGAGCTGCTGGTCTGTGCCATCCACCCCATCCCGGGCCAGTACATCTTCACCTGGACAGCCCGGCTGGCCTTCACCTACCCACACTCATTGACCAATGCCGACGTGGACCTCGTCCTCTCCATCCCAATGTTCCTCAGGCTCTACCTAATCGGTCGTGTCATGCTGCTGCACAGCAAGCTTTTCACGGACGCCTCGTCGCGCAGCATCGGCGCCCTCAACAAGATCAACTTCAACACGCGGTTCGTCATGAAGACCCTCATGACCATCTGCCCCGGCACGGTGCTGCTGGTCTTCAGCGTCTCTTGTTGGATCATCGCAGCGTGGACGGTGCGTGTATGTGAGAGGTACAGGCCCCAGACACAGTAGGCATTCCATCAACACTGTATCACTACTATCCAGTACATTTCTCAGTGAAGAAGATCCTTATGTAAGATTAATGCCTCTTGATTGGGGTTAGCTCAAGATGTTATGGACTTCTACTATGCCTCTTTGCTCGATATATAATGAAACAAACACAAATGTATGGAATAGAGTATAAGATGTTGTACTGTAAAAAAAAGAAATACGTGTTTATTATAATACATATATATTTCTTGTTCCTCCAGGTATCATGACACACAGGAAGTGACTAATAACTTCCTTGGGGCCATGTGGCTCATCTCTATCACCTTTCTCTCCATTGGTTATGGAGACATGGTCCCTCACACTTACTGTGGAAAGGGTGTGTGTCTGCTGACTGGAATCATGGTATGTTTCCTATGCATCCGCAAGTGTCAAAAGAGATCTATGACATTCAGGATGAGGCAGCTCTAAGGTGTTAAGTTTGAGTTTCTCAGAGTAAAAACTCAACGGACACTATGAAAACTTAACCAAGTTTAACCAAGACAAACCAAGACAAAAACCTTTTCACACAAACACTGATATTTAACCCTTCCTCCTAGGCTGAGTCTCCTCTGACACGTCTGTACAAACATTGTATCTTTACTGCTAGGCAGGGCACTAAGTGATACGGGCCATAAACTTTTCTATCTCCCTTAATGTGACCTGACCTGACCTCGACCCTCTTCATCACTAATCCATGGCTCTCTCCCCTTATCAATGCCTGCCACTTTCCCTACATTCAGTACATTCCAAGCTTAATTGCACACACCATATACCTTCCTCCTACAGATAAGCATTAACTTCTGGTGTAGACCCTCTAAACCTAAACACTCAATATGATACCTGATAGTTAACCCTATCCCAAGTTTAGGAGTTAGTACCCAGAACCAGATCAGTGTAATCCGAGAAAGGGTTTGTAGTTGGATGAACTATGGTGATAATACACTGGCAACAGCAACAAAACAAACATATTATAATAATACGTACATGTGTTATTATATTGAATAAATAATATCTAATGAGATATAAAGACAACACTTTTCCCCATGAAAAAGTATTACTGCCTTTGTCTTTTCTCCCCAGGGGGCTGGCTGCACTGCCCTGGTGGTTGCTGTAGTTGCCAGGAAGTCCGAGTTGACCAGAGCTGAGAAGCATGTTCACAACTTTATGATGGACACTCAGCTCTATAAACGAGTAAGTGGACATTAGAGGTCTTCATGGCTCCAGAATGTTGGGCCTGACCCGAACTGAACCCATGGATTTATGACCCTAACCTGATACGTATCGGATAATCAAAATGTTTTATGAAGAGACATTATAAATAAAGACAATGCCCCCCAATCAGCAACCCAGTAAGCAAAATGTTGTCGGACATTGAAGCCACTTTAGTTTTCAGTTCTAAGTGAAAGTTTAAAATATGTATTTTAAGATGAGTCTTTTTACAGATGTTGAAAAGACGACTCTGCCGGACCTCCAATTGACATCTAGTTTTAGTTGAAAAGACAACTCTGCCGGACCTCCTATTGACATCTAGTTTTAGTTGAAAAGACGTCTATTTTGGTTGTTGCTTCTACGGCAAAATATCAAAGAAAACATTATGCCAAGTTATTATGTCCCAATAAAATAGCAAAATGGGGCAAAATGGAGAATAAAGTATCAATTACTCATGATTGTTTCTGTCACTTATGTCAGACTTTTCAAAAGCTTCAGAAATGGCAGTGATCATGTTTGAAGTTTACCGACACAACCAAAATAATATTTTAACTACAACAACATTCTCAGTAACAGTTATAGCAACTGAAGCCTTGCAAAGTACACCGAGTATAATTCTAATGAGCTCTGCCCCCAAACAAGGACAGTCTTTAAAATCTGGACCAGTCATAGACTAGTATTATTGGGCAAATCAAGGCTGGTCCAGACAAGACAAAATCTGTGATGGTCACTGACTTGACAAAAGTGATCCGCTCAAACACACCCAAAGCCAGGGTGGATGGACCAAATGTCAACCAATAATAAACGTCAATAGATGTCCTGCATCAATCGGTGCTCACTGGGTTTGGCTGTAATGTCATTAGCTGTAGGCCTGGATCATAATCATGACATTTGAATTGTACGGAATTTTGTGGAAGAACATTTTTATATTTATGAAAAATAGAACACAAATATATCCTGTGTTCAAATGGCACATTGTGTTAGCTAATCCAAGTTTATCATTTTAAAAGGCTAATTGATCCTTAGAAAAGCCTTTTGCAATTATGTTAGCACAGCTAAAAACTGTAGTGTTAATTAAAGAAGCAACAGAAAAACGGTCCTTCTTTAGACTAGTTGAGTATCTGGAGCATCAGCATTTGTGGGTTCGAGTACAGGCTCAAAATGGCCAGAAACAAATAACTTTCTTCGGAAACTCATTCGTCTATTCTTGTTCTGAGAAATGAAGGCTATTCCATGCCAAGAAACTGAAGATCTGGTACAACACGGGGTACTACTCCCTTCACAGAACAGCACAAACTGGCTCAAACCAGAATAGAAAAAGGAGTGGGAGGCCCCGGTGCACAACTGAGCAAGAGGACAAGTACATTGAGAAACAGACGCTTCACAAGTCCTCAATTGGCAGCTTCATTTAATAGTACTCGCAAAACACCAGTCTCAACATCAACAGTGAAGAGGCGACTCTGGGATGCTGGCCTTCTAGGCAGAGTTGCAAAGAAAAAGACATATCTCTGACTGGCCAGTAAAAAGAAAAAAAAGATGGGCAAATAACAGACACTGGACAGAGATATGGCCTTTTCTTTAAAAGGTTTATTGCCGACAAAGCGCGATCAGCTTGAATCCCGGCCCAAGTCCCATGCTACGGGCTAGATACCATCATAGGACTGTACCAAAACATTTATGTTTTCTGGAATGTTCCCTACAGGTGAAAAACACAGCTGCCAATGTACTCAGAGAGACATGGCTTATCTACAAACACACCAAGTTAGTCAAGAAGATCGATCACGCCAGGGTACGCAAACATCAGCGCAAATTTCTGCAAGCCATTCACCAGTAAGTAGTGTGCCTTTTCAAACCATTGTTAAATAAATAGTTGATGTGCATATATCTGTGAGTATGTTATGCAGCCCAACTTACCCCTTACCTTTGCCCTCCATAACTCACTTCCACTTCACTTTCCCCTAGACTGCGCAGAGTCAAACTGGAACAGATGAAACTCACCGACCAGGCTAACACACTTGTGGATCTAGCCAAGGTGCACCTTTCATCATATTTAATTTATATATTTCTTTCTAAACACCGATCACAAGTTTGACACTGTTTTTGCGCCACAGACTCAGAACATGATGTACGACCTGGTGTCTGACCTGCAGCTGCGCAGCGAGGAGCTGGATAGGAGGATTGGTAGTTTGGATGACAAACTGGACTCCATCCTAGTCAATCTGCAGGCCCTACCCAGCCTGCTCTCCCAAGCGGTCACACAGCAGCACAAGGACTTCCTGGATGGCTTGGCCCACCGTATACGGAAAGCCTCGTCAGAATCGGAGCTTCACTGGGTTCCCGCTAGGTGCCAACGGTCCCTTTCCACTGCACCACAGACCATACCTTACAGCTGACAGCCTAGCCACATTGCCACGATTGTGACCTTAAATTGATTTATTTAATTGTGTATTTCATACTACCCCAGGGACAGGGGCATTCTATCCTCTGACAATGCATTTGAGCATGGTTATATCTCTCCAGCCCCATCCCTCAGCTGTTTACTAAAAGAAGTAGCGGGCGGCCGGTTTGTTGTTTTCAAAATCCTGGATTGCCAGTCTGTGTACCTGGGCCATTCTTGAATAACGGTGGAATTTAGGCATGGCATTTTAGAAAAAAGTTACTTTTTTGTGCAGTCCCCCCCAAAAGGGAAAAATGCTAATCTTAATAAAATCCCATTACACCATCGTGCTAGGGTGGCTAATGCTGCTCCCGTATTAGCCACCCTAACTATTTCCCGCTACGTTACCTGCGTTGGGACACCAAAGACCAGACGACAAAATTTGGCAAAACTTGGGGCTGTCTCATTAAGTTCTAAACGATGCTTCAGATTTATACCCCCTGTGACGTGTCTGGGTTTCCCCTTTTGTCTGTGGTGTAACCGCCTGCATTATAGCTGTCGAATCAGTGAGCTGCTTTTGTAGTAGTCATGAAACCACACCCGCTTTAGAAGTTTAGAACGAGAAACTGCAGGCTATATAGAAATAATGACAATTACATTTCAAATGATTTATCAGACTAAATCGGTGTACATTACATCACACATTCCAGTGTTTGAACTTATAACAGTTGCATGGAATTTCTACTCAGTTCATTCCATGGCAATGTCCGCGATAGATAACGTCAAGAGCCGCTTGTAGATTTGACATGTCTAACATTACACATCTGACACCGCCTAAACAAAAGCAATGAAAAGCCACATATGCATTTGTCAGGTAAATGTGGGTTACTGCTGACTTGATTGCATCTTGGCCTAAGAGAGTACCAAGAGTCATAATACCTAGTGGTCAAACAGGGAAATGGTTCCAATTGTTTTTTTCCACCATTACATTGTCCCCATAGTTGATTTGAGAAACACTTCAAATTAGGGTTGTGTTCCATGCAGGCTTACCCTGGCGTAACATTTTGATAACCATGTAAATCTCTCTAGGACAAGGTGACAATATATTCACCTGTATTTACCTCCCCAAAATTAAAAGCTAATTAGCTGCTAATGTGGCTATTATAAAGAACTACAAATGCCATAATGATCTGGATGAGACTGCCGAATTGAGGCAAAGGTAAGAATCTCTGGATTAACTATGTAATGTTTGCTAAATGTAGTAATGAATAAATAGGCTACATTTCTTAAAATTGACAATCTGTAAACTCTCTTGTGCAAGTTTTAAATTGGACAATACCTGCTTGCAGGGATTTGTAGTTTGCATGGGAAAAATTAATGTTGGTAAAACAATTGGAACCATTTTCCTGTTAGACCACTAGGTTTTGTGGGTATTCTGACACACTGTGGGGCTCTATTATGGCCAGGAGTCAATGCGATTGCATGTCAGAAACATACCTTTTAAAGGCGCATGTGTTCCTGCATTCACGGAACCGCATCAGAGGTATAATAAGAACATTCTGCGTTCATGGTAGATGCTGCATATGTCCGCTCAATCGCAAACTACCTGTAAATGGCACATTGTCGACAAAGCGCGATTGGATTAAATCCCGGCCTAAATTTTCCATATATTTTTTTTTTTTTACTATAAAGTAGTCACATGTTTTTTTGAAGACCACATTTATTGAAAAGACAATCAAAAGAAATTAAAGAAATTAGAAACAATCCTTAGTAAAGAAAAAATATATATAAATTACAAGCAACCTACATCTCTGCAACAAAAAACAAAAACATTTCCAGAGAAGAATCTTACTGAGGGTTGGGAGATTAGATTTTGTGGCAACAATCTACACACAAACAAAGACATAGAAAATTGTAATAAAATTTTAACCAACAGGCTTGGTTTTGCATTCAGTTAGGTATTAACTTTATTATAATTCTCTATACGTAACAAATACACACATTTCCCTGAGGAAACAATTCCACTGGAAGTTCTACAGACTCAGTGGCTGATATGTTCTAAATGCCTCAATGGTTCGTTTCAAACACTTAATAAAAAAACAGGTGATTACAGATGTCAACAACCGGTATAATGTACCTTTTAAGAGCATAGAGTTTCAGCATACGGCTATATCATAGCAATGAAGTGTATCTGGGTAAAATATCATTTATCAGAATAACAATTTGTAAGTTTTAGGGTTATCATTATTGATTCAAAGTTGAAGCATTAAGGTGCATGGTTATGACAGTTGAGAGAATCATTCCCCTAGCAGCAAAACAATCCTCTCTAGAGGAGAGGGGTTGTGATATCCACAGCAATGCACACTCTTCAGCCTGTACATTGTGATTTTACATACAGACTGTGTATAAAAACTCAAAGCATAATTTACATATTTTAGGTGCCAGGTGCTTGTGAAAACAAACATTCAACTAAAGATTGTCAGAATATTTCTGCCCAGAAACAATATGTCAAACTGAGGTGCCAATACAATGCCTTCAGAAAGTATTCACACCCATTTACTTTTTACACATTTTTGTTGGAGTGGGAGTTTTTAGTCAACGATCCACACACAATACTCTGTCAAAGTGGAAGAAAAATTATATATTTATGACAAATAGAACACAAATATTTATTGATTAGATAAGTATTCAATACATGTTAGAATCACCTTCGGCAGCAATTACAGCTGTGAGTGTTTTGGGGTAAGTCTAAGAGCTTTGCATACCTGGCTTGTACAATATTAGCCTATTATGCCATTTAAAATTCTTCAAGCTCTGTCAAATTGGTTGTTGATGACTGCTGGACAGCCATTTTCAAGTCCTGTCATAGATTTTCAAGCAGATTTAAGTCAAAACTGTAACTAGTCCAATCAGGAACATTCAATGTTGTCTTGGTAAGCAACTGCAGTGTATATTTGGCTTGGTTTTTTAGGTTATTGTTGACAGGTGAATTTGTCTCCCAGGAAAGCAAATCAGGTTTTCCTCTAGGATTTTGCCTGTGCTTAGCTCTAGTCCATTTATCTTGATCCTAATTAACTCCCCGGTCTTCACCAATGACAAGCATACCCTAACACGATGCAGCCACCACCATGCTTGAAAATATGAAGTGTGGTACTCAGTGATGTGCTGGATTTGCAAACAAAAAAAACACTTTGTATATAGGTCAAAAAGTTCTTTACCAAGTGTTTTGCAGTATTGCTTCAGTGCCTTGTTGCTCTAACAATTTTAAAAATCAGTATTGGTCTCATTGCGAAATCCCTGAGCGGTTTCCTTTCTCTCCGGCTACAGAGATAGAACACCTGCATCTTTGTAGTGACTGGGTGTATTTATACACCATCCAAAGTGTAATTAATAACTACACCACCCTCAAATATTGTCTGCTTTTTGGTTTTCTACCAATAGGTGCCCTTCTTTGCGAGGCATTGGAAAACCTCCCTGGTCTTTGTGGTTGAATCTGTGCTTGAAAATTACTTTGAGGGGACCTTCCAGATAATTGTATGTGTGGGATAGTCATTCAACAATAATGTTAACCACTATTATTGCATGCAACTTAAGCACATTTGTACTCCTGTACGTATTTAGGCTTGCCATATGAAATGGGTTGAATAGTTGACTCAAGACATTTCAGATTTTCATTTTTAATTAATTTTCTCAAATAAATTCTAAAAAACAACATTTGACATTATGGGGTATTGTGTGTAGAAGTAAAGGGGTGGGACTTTCTGAAGGCACTGGATATTATATGGAATCCCTTATTTCAATCATTAGATTAATAGTAACTGTTTTCAGAGTACTGACAAGATATATTCCTCACATGACTAGATATTGGTCGTAGGGCAAGGAGTTTCACACCTCACCAAGCAACATTCCAGGCTTTAAAAGTTTTTCCTGGTTAGGTCACAAGGTCAGAAATAACTTCTGGCCCTAGACAATCGCACCTCATCATTGGCTTAAATAATAATTATAGAAATGCCCAATAGAATCATGTCTAATTCAGAAAGATGAACACAGCGTTGCTGTTCCGGTAAAAAAGAAAATAAAGTGTACAGACAACTGATCGTGACAAAACAGTACCACAAATAGAGAGTCGAAAGCAACACTACAGCCCTTAGATGAATGAAAAATACAGACTTCAGACTTCAAGCACATCTCTAAACAATATTTAAGCAAAATTTTAACACAAATACTGTAAATGTACACATAATATTCCAGTCTAATTTGGATTTCGGCTTTTTGGACCGATCTGGAAACAGATATTACTGGTTTATAACCATTTGAACATTGATTAAAATGTTCTTTACTCTTTGGGAAAGACAAAATATGGTTTGTTTTATATAATCATTCAACAAAACTAACATTTGATTTTGAATTGAACTAAATGCCACATTTAAATAAAATAATTGGAGTCTTCTACAGATATTTAGGAAAGATCCCCTGAACAGAAGAAAATAACAATAACCAACATGAATAATTCTTCAGAAACATTTAGTAAAAATACCCTTACTAAAAGCAAAACTGGATTCAATCATAGAGTTGGTTTAGACATGTGAATTGGCACATAAGGATGTACTATTGCCCCTGGTCATATCGTCAATCAATGACCGGTATTTCTGGAAAATGCTCTTTAGTGTGCATTGTATACACCTTTATCATATTTTGTATTTATTATGGATCCCCATTAGCTGCTGCCAGCTACTCTTCCTGGGGTCCAGCAAAATTAAGGCAGTTTATACAATTTTAAAAACATTACAATACATTCAGACTGTGTGCCCTCAGCCCCCTACTCCACCCCTACCACATATATACAGTACAAAATCCATGTGTACGTGTGTATGCCCCTATGTTTGTGTTGCTTCATAGTCCCCGCTGTTCCATAAGGTGTTTTTTTAATCTGTTTTTTAAATCTAATTTGACTTCATGCATGAGTTGCTTGACGTGGAATAGAGTTCCATGTAGTCATGGCTCTATTTAGTACTGTGCGCCTTCCATAGCCTGTTCTGGACTTGGGGACTGTGACGAGACCTCGTGTCATGTCTTGTGGGGTATGCATGGGTGTCTGAGCTGTGCACCAGTAGTTCAAACAGACAGCTTGGTGCATTCAAATACAAGCATGCTCTCCTCTACTTTGAGCCAGGAGAGATTGACATGCATATTATTAATATTAGCTCTCTGTGTATATCCAAGGGCCAGCCGTGCTGCCCTGTTCTGAACCAGTTGCAATTTTCCTAAGTCCTTTTTTGTGGCACCTGACCACGACTGAGCAGTAGTCCTGGTGCGACAAAACTAGGGCCCGTAGGACCTGCCATACTACCAACACACAGGAAATCATTAACATTACAATAGAGATCTGTAAGGGTTGATCTGGTAATTATGTATAACTAGGACATTGTAAGTAACAACCGTTTGTTATTCTTGAAATTTAAATATGAATCTTAAAAAACAAACAAAAGTGATTGATGCAGAAAAAAACTGAATAAATTAACACTGCCTTAACATGTCATTCTGTCTAAAATTATTTTTGACTTGAACTAGCATTCTAGCGGTATCTCTCAGTACCGTGTTTCTGACAATTCTGAAACACATTTTGGATGAACACAAACTAGGATCTCTGACGATACCTGATCTGCTACTATGAGGAGAAAGACTGACTTATAGTACACAACTGACCGGCAGAAAATATGACATCTACAATATGGTGAACACATGAGGGTGGACAGCAATGCACACAGAACATTTTATGTTATGAAATAATGTGAACCAATTTAGCTGTTGAGAATATATGAATCGCGACAGTGTGTGTGTGTGTGTGTGTGCATGCGTGCGTGCATGTTTGTGTACTGTATCTTCGAGTATATGGACAACAATGGTGGCAGAGGTATAGGATTGGCTCATTGTAATGGAATTAGAATGAAATGGTATCAAGCACGTTCAGACTTTTTTCTCACATGTTTTAGACTGTTCTCTCTGCTACCTCACAGCAAGCAGTGCCAGTGTGCACCAAGTCTGGAACCAACAGGACCCTGTACAGCTTCTACCCCCAAGCCATAAGACTGCTAAATATTGCTGAGCAATTAAGTAAATTTTTTGTTGTTTTAAGCACCTAATTGGCTCAAGTTGGTTCAATTATTTGAATTCCATTCTGTAAAGTTTTTTTCTGTATGCTCAATGAGCACATTCTACAGTTTCTCTCGAGATAAATCAGATCCGGCCTGAACTGTGCGATGTAGTTTCCAACAGGCCAGTATTCTACATAGTTTAGTGCATATAACATGTTAATTAACTACAATGACCATAATCCATTGAGCATCTACTTGTCCGGTCTGTTTCTTTTACGCCTGCTACAGGAAGAGACAAGAATGCACGATCGTGAGGTGACAGAGCAGCTGTTGCTTCGCGAGGTATCCCTACTAGAAAATACATGCTCAAAGTGATTGATCGTTGTTATTCAGCAGTCATAAGTATTATTTACTTTGACGAGCTACAGAATAGTGATTTTGTCAGACAGCAGCTCTATAGACATGAGATGATGACATGTAATGAAATAAAGTCATCAAATAAAACAAATGTAATACATGGAAATATATTGTATATTAAAGTAATGTGAATAAATGGTTAATAAGTGATCAGCAGTAAATGGGCAGCATTTAACCCAAATAATCGCAACCTAAAACCGTGATTATTTTTTAATAATCGAACCGAAACAACCTCCAAAAAAAACACTAATCGCTTAGCACTACTGCTAAACAAGACTGGTAAATAGATAAGGAAATGGCTACCTGGACTTCCGGCATTGACCCTTTTCTGCACTAACTCTATGCATGAACTCTATGCACACACACTGGAATCTACCTACACTCACACACCCACAAACTCGGGAATACATGCATACTGATGCCACACACACTTTCACACTCACCACATACTCTGCTGCTACGGTCTTATCTATCCAGTTGCCTAGTCACTTTACACCGACTTGATGTGCATATCGACCTCAATTACCTTGTACTCCTGCACGGTACTTCCTGAACATAGCAATGTTTTGTTACCTGTTATTCGTATTTATTCCTTGTTAGTATTTCTATTGTAATTATTTTATATCTTTAACTCTGCATTGTTGGAAAAGGACCCGGAAGTAATAATTTCACTCAGTCTACACCGGTTGTTTACGAAGCATGTGACAAATGAAATGAGATTGTATTTGATTTGAGCCCGTCATCCTAGATCTCCACCCAGCAGCTTCCTCTCATGGACAATGAGTATTAGCCCTTTGATTTCTCTTTTGACTGTGCAGTGGTTATACATGCATGCTATTATGGCTATTGCGCAGTGTGTATCGGTAGTAGTGTGTGTTGCCAGTTGCACAGCTGTATGGAGAGAGCATACAGCTAGCTAATGAATTTCACAATGCCATTATCATACCTTGTTTCTTCTTCCATGGGAAGAAATGCAATACAGGATCAAAAAAAAATTCCTTCCAAAGACAGTTTTTATGAGGAGCAATGCTAGCCCATGTGTGACCAGTTTGACACGATTTTGCAAGTCTATTCGCCTGTGGATGGTTTCTACATGCGGGGGGGGGGTTGCTGCTACACATGATTCCAAGCCGTTTGCATGCTGCCTCTTCTGCGCACATTCTGTTTCATAATACAAAAAGGTTCTGGTTCAGCAATAATAAGATGACAGTACTGTTGGGTAAGCAGTAGTGTTCCAACCACCATGTAACTATGGCTATATGGAGCTGGGTTCATGCACATCCATGCTTCGAGTCTCCTGTATGATGATAACCACCTTAGTGGAGATGTCTGGTGGCTGCTTACAAACAAAAGCAATGGGAGAAGATCTTGAGCCTCTTTAGGAATCACGGCAGCAGCAACTACAACTGTAGAAATAAGAACTAAGATTGGAGTGTGTTCGGTTGCTGCATATTTCAGCACGGGGTCTGACTCTGCCACAGGACCCAGCCTGTCGACACCAAGGACTATTGGACTGCAGGTAGACCGGGTAAGGAGAAGGGGAGTGGATATAGAGTAGACCAGTGGTTCTCAACTGGTTTTGCCCCGGACACAAATTAAACCAGGTTGGCTCAGTCGCGATTTGATACACTATATATATACACAAAAGTATGTGGACACCCCTTCAGATTAGTGGATTCGGCTATTTCAGCCACACTCGTTGCTGACAGGTGTATAAAATCGAGCACACAGCCATGCAATCTCCATAGACAAACATTGGCAGTAGATTGGCCTTACTGAAGAGCTCAGTGACCTTCAACATGGCCCTGTCACAGGATGCCACCTTTCCAACTAGTCAGTTCGTCAAATTTATGCCCTGCTAGAGCTGCCCCGGTCAACTGTAAGTGCTGTTATTTTGAAGTGGAAACGTCTAGGCTCACCCGCGAAGTGGTAGGCCACACAAGCTCACAGAACGGGATCGCCGAGTACGGAAGCGCGTAAAAATCATCTGTCCTCGGTTGCAACACTCACTACCGAGATCCAAACTGCCATTGGAAGTAACGTCAGCACAAGCCGCACTCAAGCCTAAGATTGCCATGCGTCGGCTAAAGTGGTGTAAAGCTCACCGCCAATGGACTCTGAAGCAGTGGAAATGCGTTCTCTGGAGTGATTAATCACGCTTCACCATCTGGCAATCCGAAGGACAAATCTGGGTTTGGCGGATTCCAGGAGAACTCTACCTGTCCCAATGCATAGTGCCAACTGTAAAGATTGGTGGAAGAGGAATAATGGTCTGGCACTGTTTTTCATGGTTCGAGCTAGGCCCCTTAGTTCCAGTGAAGGGAAATCTTAACATTATAGCATACAATGACATTCTAGACGATTCTGTGCTTCCAACTTTGTGGCAACAGTTTGGGGAAGGTCCTTCACTGTTATAGCATGACAATGCCCCTGTGCACAAATCAAGGTCCATACAGAAATTGTTTGTCGAGATTGGTGTGGAAGAACTTGACTGGCCCGCATAGAGCCCTGACCTCAACACCATTGAGCACCTTTGTGATCCAGACTTAATTGCCCAACATCAGTGCCTGACCTCACTAATGCTTGTGTATGAATGGAGCAAATCCTCGCAGCAATGTTCCAACATCTAGTGGAAAGACTTCCCAGAAGAGTGGAGGCTGTTGTAGCAGCAAAGGGGGCACCGACTCAATATTAATGCCCATGATTTTGGAATGAGATGTTTGACAAGCAGGTGTCCACATACCTTTGGTCATATAGTGTATTTGCATGACAAAGAAAATTAGCAATGCAATCTGGAAAAATGTATGTTAATAAACTGGTTTGAGACCACAAAATCAACTAACATAGAGCTGCTAATTAGCTCTAAATTGAAAATAGTGATCGAAGAAAAATAGGTCAGATTACATAGTTAATCACTTTCTAACTGGTTTTAGTAGTTTAAGTCCAGACAACTGCGACCCATTCAAAACCACCCGTGACCCAAATTTGGGTTGAGACCCACCAGTTGAGAATCGCTGGAGTAAACTATCCTTGGGATGTATGTGTAGTAGACAAACCTTTGTAGACCAGGGGGTGGTGGCAGGTTGAGGGGTTTGGTTGGTGGGGCTTATGTAGACTAGCCAGGTTCTGAACACTGTGATGGATCTGAGCAGCAAAGAGCATGGAGAGACCAGATACCTGGACACTCCCATTTGTCCATCCCACAAACCATTTTTACCATCACCCCATCTTTCATAGTCTTTCGCCTCGTCCTTTTCATAGACAACAGTTTGTCCTTTTGGTCGTGTATGTATATCTGCTTTAGCAAGATCGGGGGCGGGGGGGTGCTAGGAATCGGCCATGATCTGGCAGGAGGAGCAGTTTTCTGGGGTGTTGCCGGGCGGCGGGGGATTGGCTTCGGTGGTGGTGGTGGGTTTGGGGGGCCAGTCGGGGTCCACGCTCAGCTCCTGGGCCAGGTGCATGTAGAGTGCCTTGGGTACCTTCCTCTGCCGGCAGCACAGCCACGACAGACACTTGGGTCCCCAGAGGTCTATGCCACCCTGGAAACCGTACGATAACAACAACAAGAGGAGGGAAAGGGCAAAGAAAACTTATTGAATATTTTTTTCCTCTGTGGATATGTTTCCTCATTCATTGTCTTCAATTGTCTTTTGTATTTTTGTGCCTTTAGAAGGTAGAATGATCTCACATGCGCTATATAACCTAAAAAGGTAGTGATGGTATTCAGATTGGTTCACTATTGCAGCATGCATACACTGTTTTATTATGGTTTTTAACTGTTGTGAAACATTCTATAATTTCAACAGAATAAGTTATTAGGTAATTCAAATCAAGTCAAGCATGGCTGGCAATACGTTTGGGGGATTGTCGTTTTTCTGCCGAGAATTACCTCAAAATAAGCAGTGCAACAGAGAAGTTACTTAGGATAATTTGTGACACCATGGGTGGGATCAAGAGTGACACCATGGGTGGGAGACATACCCTTCTCAGCTAGCCTGCAGTGGATACTGTACCTGACCTAGACCATGTGGTTTCTACTCACACTGTTAGGAGCTAACAGGGGACGCTTTGATGGCGCATGCAGCGGGAGGAGCTTACTGGAGCCAATACTGTACTACTGCTGGGGGTATTAAATACAGGAAAGAATCGTGCTCCCAGAGTAATAACACAGACAACCCACCATGGGGCGAAAGAGGGTCAGAGAACAATAAGGTCCACACATGCAAGGTTTGGGTATGTTATATAATAAGAGTGCTGGGTGATAGAGAAAGAGAAAGGAGAGAAAGAAGGGGGGTCACCAGGGGAGATTAAAAGCGACGGTGGAAGAGGAGTGTCAGATTTCCCAACCTGTGTTGTCGGGGTGGCGGGGGTGGTGCCATAGCTGCCCTGCTTGTCTCGGCTGAACACAAGCTTCCATAAGACGACGTCAAGGACGAGGGTCTATGGAATAATAGGCGCAGTGGGCGGGAAAAAAATTACAAAGAGCAGAGTGGCTACTTGATCACACAGCTTTTCTCAAGCAGATTTTGTCCATCCTCATTTGTGTTTTGTATAGTCAAACTACTGAAAGGACATTTGAGGTGATTTCAGCTCTGTGCGTTAGTCGTGAGTAGAGGCAAAAGGAGTTATTCTCAACATAAACGAAGACAATAAATACAATGAGAAAGAGGGTGTCATCATCTACAACAGGACGGTGCTTTTTAAAAGTGGATTTTGTTGTGAGACAGGGATCTGTTCCTGGTGATTATCCATTGAGCGTCATTGGTTGGTGTGTGGGAGGTTGGCAGCCTTGGAGAGACCGCCATCTTGTCTCACTGCTAAGCTGTGTGTGGCAGGCTCAAGAGCGGGGAGAGAGAACTGCTCTACTGCGCAGGGCAAGCCAGGGGCATTTTCTAATAGTAAATCACCGGTGGACCATCTCTATCATTGGGCCACACAGCTCTAGGTCATCATTTTCTGCCACTTGTCTACGCTTGGAGATTGAGAAAGAGCAGAGCCTGGGTGTGTAACCAACCACCCATTAGATTTAATGCGCTGAGTGGTTTACAGCGTGGCCGTCACTGTGGTGATGACCGGTTGTATTTAAAGAAAGGGAGGGATTGTGTGTGTCCCCCGCTCAAGTTACAAGAGGGCATTTTCAGTTAGTTACGATGCAGTTTCTGTCTTTTTCATACTGAAAAGATGGTCAAATGGTACATCACAGCTCAGCCCTCCACTTTATCCTTTAACACTCTCCGACAGTAGGTCAGAGTCAACGCACAATCGAACACCACGTGACAACCTATGCACAATCGAACACCACGTGACAACCTATGCACCTTCATCAAAACACTGATGACGACAACATTGATGACGTCAACACTGACAAAACAAAAACTGTACATGCGAAAAATACCTATGTAACATGGTGTAAAGAGAGCCCAGAATACTGCAAAATGGACAGTTTAATGTGTGTGTCTTACCTCCGCCAAGACAGACACGGCTGCATTGACTACGATGATGAAGAACAGAGCGATTCTCCATTCAAATGGAACACACACAATCTAGACGGGAGGGAGAGGAACAGATTCTCAAGAGCACATTTAAACAAGAAAAGTGAAGCAACGCCATGTTAATGCACAAAGTCATTACTGTAGGACCCAATTCAACCGAAGCTTGAGGCTAATATCTGTATGAAGCTCGTCTCTCCTGGTTGATGCCCACTCACCTCTAGGAATTCATCGATAGCAGACACAGGGTAGAACATGATGAAGAACAGAAATATGTACAAGCCAATACATGACACCACGAAGGGCCCTGCAGAGTAAGAGACGGACAGAACAACTAATCAAACATAAGTCAGTCACACAGGAAAAAAAATTGCATTTCCAACCAATCTCAACCCCTAACTTGATTTTGGATCCAACACTTAAAAAAAAAAAAAACTTTTATACTGTTAGCCGATTTTCAGGCGAATACGTGGGAACGTTGGTCCTCACAGTTTTTGTAGCTGGGCTGTCTGAAGGGCTTCCCCTTGGAGAAGACGATGGCCACGATGAGGTACTGGAAGGAGGAGACGTAGAACAGGGAGGTGTTCTCGTAGTTCTTGATGTTGTGGTCGTCCTCAGAGGAGTTGTGCTTCGGGGAGAAGTTGGCATGGGGGGACGAGTTGCAGGCACTGGGAGAGGAGAGAACAGAGATGCACACAGTCATATGTATATCGGGAAGCAGTTTTACAAGTCAAAGGTTGACTGGCGACGTCCCTACTGTTTGCAGTAATGGTATACAATAAGACATTCACGGTATATGGCTTATTGGTTTGTTTTGAGTCTGGTAGTGTCTTCTCGTTGGTCCATTGGTGTATTGTTACAGGTTATTGGTGTGTTTGCACTGGAACTGTTTTGGTGTGAATTGGTGATTTTACATTCTTACTGCTGTCCCCCCAATGGTGTGTTTTGAATAGGTCCAGTAGTTAGCTTGGGGGTTGAAATTGGACTCACTCGGACTCTGGCGTCCAGATGTCGTACCAGGCCTGGTGTCGGACCCAGAGGAAAGCGATGGTCTGGAAGCCCAGACAGATGAGGATCTGAGTCAGTACGGAGAACAGCAGAGGGCCTGAGATCAGACCTGAGGGGGGACGCCTCGACACCAGCTCCTTCCACGCTGGGTTCAGAGACACTGGACAGAGAAGGTGGGATAGACAATGACAAAGACACAGGGAAAGAAGTAAGGAACCGGAAGGTAGGATGGGTAGAGAGAGTGAAGTACAAACCCAGCGAAGCTGGTAGTAGATCAAACATTTAATTTAAAAGGACAAGTTCACTTCTTATTTCTAACAAATCTAAATTTTCTAAAATGTCACCAGGTTTATAGAAACTTGCCAACATCTAAAAGACCTGAATCACTCTACTAAGAGCTTTGCCGTTTCTAAAATAAAGTATTTGGGTGTTTGAGACTTTGATCATATTGATCCGTGACTCCCATACTGCAGAACGAACAATGAGGAAGTCTATTGCTGGTGGGGTACGTTTCTAAAAACCTAATTAAATCGCAATAAAAGTGTCAGGACACTTGTGGACAAGTGTCAAACTGGCTAGTATTGATCTACTTACTGGTGAAGACGATGAGGAGGATGATAGCGATGTCGATAAAGAGGAACTGGAAGTCTCCCAGGTTACTGAGGATCTGACATGGTTACAGAGAGATAAGGTCAGAGGTCAGCTGCTGTATACACCAGAGACTAGTAATATCCTGACAGGAGTGCAGAGACTAAGGGAGGGGTACTGTACTCACAGAGTAGAGCAGGGTGACACTGATGTACTGGATGATGCTGTAGAGGGCCATGAACTTGAACACACAGAAGGAGGTGATGAGAGCCGCTCGCCCTTCTCTGTGGATAGATATTATTATAATTAATTTTTTAGGAACAAATCGAGTGAGTCAGTATGCAAGTGCTTTTATAAGGCTCACTGATTAGTCTCTAAGCTTGGCAGTAGGCTGGTGTTAATTTGTTAGCCATGTTGAGATGATGGGTAGTGTTCTGGTGCTTGAGCCCCAGAGCAGGCCTACCTGATGAGGCTGGGCACACAGGAGATGTTGGGGGTCCTGGAGGTGAAGGGAGAGGCTACAGAGGCCTCCAGCTCAGAGAGAGAGATCCCACCATGAGCCCTCTTCAAAGCCTAGAGAGCGAGGTTGGAGGGGGGGAGAAAGTTGAAGCAATAACATAGAAGACACTATCTGCATGATCATTTGACAACAAAAAACACTTTCAAAAGAGGTCTGTACTTACACCACAATCATTTGCGCCATCTCCACACATGCCCACAAAATAGCTGCAGATGGGGAAAGATAATTTACTGTTTTTAACTGTCATTTACAAAATGTGTAATGAATGCAATTTAAACAGATCTATGAAGAGTGTGTACTGTGCTATTTGTGCCCATGGGGTCAACAGCGTCTCTACTCACTCCACACTCTGCAGTGCTTCAATGAGCTGGGTCTTCTGGTCGGGGGCCATTCGGGCAAACACTGTCCCACGCAGCACCAACTACACCACATAGGCAGACAACAATGCATTAGACACAACCAAATCACAACAGCAATAGCTATGTGTTTATTGGGGAATGGACCCCATTACCTTCTGCAGCACATCCTGAAAGTGCTCAGAGATGACAGCAAAGGACTTGCCACTCATGGCGAAGTGGTACTGGTCCTGAGACGTGGGCTCGTCAGTGTGACACACATCCTCTAGACTGATCTCTATTTCCTGTTGGGACAGGAAGGGACGGGACGGGACGGGGGGGGGGGACGGGGGAGGCAAGCAGGTACAGGTGAACAAGGGAAGAATGACATCTTGCAGATGAGTGATACAACATCGCTTATGTAGAGTAACAGTTGTAAAAGCTAGTGACTGACAACTTCAGTTTCCACCAATGTTCACTTTGGCACTCTAAGATATCATTAAGACTTGGTGTAGTTATTGTCAAAATGACGAAAACGGTGGGCCATTTTAGTCAACTAAATGCCCTTTCATTTTTAGTCACGTCACATTTGTATTGCCTCATTAACCTGTAGTAAACATACGTCACTGACTTCTATGTGCACAAACATGCATAGCGTTGTCCTACCAACATATTTGTCTGAGTAACATCCTATTCTCTTCCCAGCAGCAGAAATATGACAAACATACAGAATAATTATCTGGTCATGTAAATTCCTCACTCAGCCTACATAGATAGTGTACATTACATACAGAACAAATAGACACAGACACACACACACACACACACACAAACACACACGTGGAGAGAGCGCGAGAGAAGCATAATCACCAGATGGTGCCGCAAAGCAGGAAGGGTTGCACATCCGTCACTCGGTCACGTCATTGGCATTGTGGTCAACGTTCCACAGATGCCACAGCCACATTGGGGTCCAAAAGTAGAATGGGAGCTAATGACTGTTTCGCCCAGTGATGTAGTGGTCACAAAAACGTAGAGTCCGAATCGGTGCTCGAGTACTGGTCCAAGTGTTCAAGTCTGAGTCCCCATTAACACAAAATAAAAGTTATTTACCCAGTCAGATACAGTGTAGTGGCAAGAGGAATTGAGTCAATAAATTGACCCCTATGACTGAACAAGTTGTCGCCTAAACAAATAGTTAACGGTCCGGTCTGCAAGTAGCCTAGTTTAAGAACGAGCCACTTTATGAATGCAAAATGTGTCCAGCCAATGCACGATAGAGAGAAAAACACATAGTGCCGGTATTATGGGTCATATCATTTGAACCGTAAGGGCTAGAATCAAGCTGTTTCTCTCATGAAAAGAGGGAGAGTTGGCTACAGAACCTGCTTATTAAATGCAGTGGGGAAAGTGGGGGGGTTGAGCGAGACCACAAATTCAAAGACAGCCTACTTCTCTATACTCAAGGGAGAGAAAAACATAGCTAGACTTGTTTTACTATTAAACTCAATGCAGCTACTGTTTTTCATTTCGTAAAGCAGCTTGTGTTTCTTAACCAGGCAAAGGATAGCCAACAAGGAAGTTGGTGGTGACTGGTTATCTACGGGAAGCAAGGGAGAGTCGCTAACGTGATGTGTATAATCAGAGGCGGAGCGCCTCACCTCTTGCTCTCCCGCAGCTCACATGATGTAGGCCGGGTTTGGTGCATCCTTCCCACTGCTGAACAGAACTGTGCTGAGCATCTGTGCTGCTAATAAAGCTCTCAATCTCGCCAAAAACCTTTGTCAAGTCCACTTAGCAGTCAGATTTTAGTCAGAGGTAATTTATTCGTGTCTCATTTTGGTCAACTGAAAAGAAAGCTTTTTCGTTGAGTTTTTTTTTTCGGGGTCTATTTAGTTAAAGTCTCGTCAATTGCCACTGAAAAATATTTTTGTCACTATTTTTGTTGACGAAATTACCACTGGTTTCCATATAAACTGATGTGGAGACCTTAAAGGGCTTCATTGCCAAATCCCTATATCTACTTCCTCAGAGTCAGATGAACAAGGGATACCATTTTTATGTCTCAACGTCCAGTATGAAGGAAGTTGGAGCAAGTTTCGTGAGCCAATGCTAACTAGCTTTAGCGCAACGACGAAGTCCACAAGGACAGTTAGCATGCTAGTTGTTAGACTTCCAGTAATTGCACTAACGCTAGGTAGCAACTTCCTTCAAACTGAACACATACAGATGGTACGACAAGTTCATCTGACTGAGGAAGTAGATAAAGGGCTTCATTGCCAAAATCCCAAACTATCCCTTTAAGGTATGCCAGTAAATATACATATTCCTGATAGCATCTAGACACATTCTGACACAATGACTGGCTGCCATTGTCTAGAACCCAGAACACACCCATTCATTCATCCATTCCTGCTGCATGTGATCACTGGGCTATTTCTGAGTTCTGATGTAACCAGCTTCTCATTGAAACTGAGGGGGATCCGAGCAACTAGCTTAATCATGACTCATGCTGGCCCACAGAGGGCACTCATGTGTGACGTTTCGGTTTTCCATCTCACTCACCCAGCATCTAGTGTGTGTGTGTGTGTGTGTCTGTCTGACAGAGCTGTAATTAGCCACACCCACCGCCAGGGGTCCATCTCTCACCTCCAGGCGTGGGGCTTTGCCCACATGTTTGCTGGGTTTGTCTGCGTAGCGCCAGTTGATCTTGGCCGACTGACCATCTTTGGAGGGCAGCGCGTCGGCGATGATGACCCGGTCCTGAGGGGGGATCATGCCACAGTCCCTGGCCACTGAGATGGCCGTCAACATGTTGTCACCTGGAGGAAAGATGTTAAATGTTGCCTTTAGGCTCAGACCTACTCACAACCATTATGGAAGGGGGTGGGGAGAGAGAGACACAAAACTGATTTTTAGATCATTGCCCAAGAGGCGACTGCCTCCTATTCCCTGAGGTACAGGGGGGTATTGTCCTGGCGCTATGCTCTTTGTGAAACTCTAAACCTGGGTAGGGGTTGGGATGGGGCGGCCTGGGCATACTGGCTCTGGACCAGTGGTCCGCATGACAGGCCACGGGTTAGTGAGAGGGGTTGGCGGGCGGTGAAACCATATAATTGTGTGATTGTCACTTTCAGCACTGTAAATGTAGAGGGAGAAAAGGAGAGAGAGCGACACCGGGCAGGACTTTGGCTCTTTCTGCCAGTTAAGCTGCATGGCCCAGAACTTTAGTCTGGATTCCAGGAATACCTCCGTAAAGCGTTGAGAACCACAAGAAAAACCCAAAGATCATCACAGCCAACATCACATTCTACGTGTGTGAGGCATGGCTACAGTATGAATGGGTACTGGTGGTTGTCATTAGAGAGTGACAACTCATGTCTGATAGTGATCCTGTGTGGCTCGGTTGGTAGAGCATGGCGCTTGTAACACCAGTATTGTGGCCACCCATATGTGGAATGTATGCATGCATGATTATGTGTCGCTTTGGGGAAAAAAGCTTCTGCTAAATGGCATATACCTTGAGGTCACTCATCACTGATTCAAGACCATTGGCATCCAAGTCTACTGAATGGCTTTCACAGATCCAGTCAAGTCAGATCAGTGATGATGTTTTACTGTGTATGTTGATATGATAAACATGTTGGTGTGCCCACTTTCTCACCAGTGACCATGACGGTGCGGATGTGTGCCCTGCGGAGGTCCTCCAGTACCCCGGCGGTCTCAGCCTTCAGCTTGTTCTGCATGATGATCAGCCCCAGGAACTCCATGTTGGCCTCCATCTGGTCCCTGTTGATGTTCTGGACTTTGTGCCAGGTGAGTTTGGACTCGAGTCGGCGGTGGGCCAGGGCGATGACCCGGAAGCCCTGCTTGGTGTAGTCCTCCAGAACATCCGCAAAGTCCTCTGGAACTACACGGACAGACGGTTTCGAAAACATCTTCAAAATGAACAATTCCAGGGAGCAAAACATTTCACTGAAAATGCTCGTCTTTATCATGGCATTGGCATCATGTCAATACACCAGTCGTATTACGTGACCATGATTATCACACTTAGTTAGTCCAAGGCTATGACTGAATAGCCGAGCGTTCGTTCCTTACTATACTGGCCATAACGTCTTCTCAATAGGAGCGTCTGCAAAATGTACTGTCAAATTCAGAGTAAACAGTTAAGAGACCAACCAGTGTCTTTCTTGCAGAGGCTGGCCACCACCTCGGGCGCCCCCTTGAGGTAGGCATCCATGCGCTTCTCCCCCAGTAGACGGGCTACCACACACATCCTCTGCAGCGCTGAGGAGAAGGGGAACTGACGCACAATACCAATCTCATAGGCCAACTGTATGGGGACACAACACACATATTTACCTTTCACCTCCAAGTCAAACTAGGAGAAATATTAAAAACAAGAGCAATAGCACTACTTACCGACAAGTCATACAGCTCCTACAGTGTGACAGTGAAGTAAACAGAGTGAATGTACAATCAAACAGTGCCTTTCAAATAATATGTGACAGGTTGTGACAGGTGAATATGTGACAGAGCTTAATCTTAATCATTTACACATCAGTGGCTTGCACTCGGGTGGGGGGTGGGGGGGGGTAAACTATTCGTACCATGTCCTGTTCGGGTGACATGACGGGCTCGGGGGGCATCAGCTGCTTGGGGGGCCGCACCACGGTGGGCATGATGCGGTCGTGGAGGGAGGTCTCCTCCTCAGTGGCCTCCTCCAGGATCTGACAAGGAGAAGAGGGAGGATTAAACATGAAAGAAACACTAAGCTGCATCGAAAGTGGATATTTCAACTGTCCAACATCTCACAATGGACCCATAAGTGTGATCGGCACATCATTGAAAGTCAGGGGAAAGCGACATCGACATATACTTTCGACATATAATCGGCATGAAACACATTGGACGGATTAAGAAATAGTGAAGGACAGAGGTTAAAGGTCCAGTTTCGGTCACTCACCCAACCTGTGGCCTCAAACATCTTCAGGTCCAGAGGGTCTCCGGACAGCTGGCCATCAATCTTGGTAAGAGAGTGGCAGGTGGCCATGCAGGCTACAAACTGGGACTTGACCAGACTCTCCTTGTAAGCATTCTCCTCTGACAGGTGGAAAGAGCCATTATCCACTCTCTGGACTCCCCATAAGTCTAGTCCATCCTCTGTGAGTGTACCCGTCTGAGGAGAGAGTAACAGATGGTGAATAGGGGGAGAATAACCCTTTCGTCAAAGTAAATATAGAGGTCAGGCCATAATACAACTAGTTTCCCAAGCACAGCCTCTACTAGTGTGTGTGTCTGTGTGTGTGTCCACCTTGTCGAAGCAGACCAGGTTGAGCTGGCCACAGATGTTGATCCTCTGGGGGCTGATGCAGAAGATGCCGATGCGTTTGAGGCGGCGCTGGGCGTACACGATGCCCGCCGTCATGGCAGCGGGCAGCGCGGGGGGCACGGTGATGGTGATAATGTCCAGGGACTCGATGATGATGGTCTTGGCTGGTACCTGGGCCACAGTAGAGGAGAGGGCAAAGAAAACAAGTCCAATACAATAGGAGTTCATGTAGGAATTGAACGTGATGCTAAATAGCCAGTCTTTTTCAGTTCAACTCCATTTTCCAATGAAATGCCCTGACCACATTACCACTGACCATTACCACTGTACACCATCTAAAAAGGACTAGTCACTCTCCCTCTTCCCTGAATGTTCAGTCCAGTACCTTGTTCATGATGCTGAGGACAATGGAGTAGACAAAGCCGATACCGGCTATAGCCACCAGGCACAGCAGGAAGAGGTAGGCGTCGCGGTACAGCTTGAAGTCCGTGGGCTTGGGGTAGAGGATGGAGCGCACCAGCTGGCCCTTAGCTGTGCTGAAGCCTGGTGGGGGAGGGGGACACGGACGAGCATATTTAGATGATAGCAGAATTCAGAATGTGCCAACTGATCCTAAAAATAAATCTGAGGGTAGATCATGATCGAACAAAAATAAAATAGGTAGTGTGTGCGCGTGTTGTGACTGAGGACACACACACACTAACCTGTGCGGACCACCACTGCCTTGACCAGTTCCCCTGAGTAGAAACGGGTCTGGATGATGTGCGTGCCACAGAAGAGGGTGTGTCTCTTGTGCTCCTCCATGCTGTAGGCCCCGTCACCCTCCTTGTCCCCCTCACCTGGGTTGGGGAGGTTGGTCTTGGTGACCGGCACACTCTCACCTTGGGGGAAGAGGAGGTGGGAGAGACAGGGACAGGAGGGGGGGCGAGAAGGAGGTTGAGTCTGGGAGCTTTGATGCATAAGTATACAGCATTTACAGAGTGTAATGTTGTGTGCTGCTTTGCACAAATGTAAAATATACATTTTGTATTTGGGTAGTAAGACAGACGTTGGTCTGTCTGTCTGTGGCAGAATTTCCAGGTCACACCTGTCAGCATGCTCTCGTTGACAATGCAGGTGCCGCTGACCAGCACCGCATCGCACGGCATGATGGTCCCGTTGCTAGGGATGACCATGACATCGCCGGGCACCAGGTCAGTGGACAGGGCCTCCTCGATGTCTGCTATGATCCAACACAAAGGAGAGGAGAGAGGCAGTAGGTGTGGAGACAGGGGGGAGAGGAGGAGAGCAGAGGAAAGAGAGAAAGGAAGGGAAAGTAGAGGGAGGTAAGAGAGAGAGAGAAAAACGAGGTATTCCGTGCATCTCTCTTGTTCAGCATATCTCTCATTACTCTTGCCACTCTGGGCAGCAGGGGAAAAACGCTGAGGCATCATCATATGTGGGCCTGAGCCCACTGCCGCAGACACGCACAAAAAAAAGTGTGACCTTCTAGCGGCTAATTGAACACTCGCCAAAGTGCATAAAATCGAAATGAGGTATGTTAGACAAACCGTTGTTGGCTCTGCAGACTGAAACACGGACAATACTGTGTGCTGCCACCATGTCGTGAAGCATGACGTATTGCTGAAAAGTAGAGAATAGTTTCAGAAAACAGAAAATAATCAGAACCACACATCAGGTGCTAGAAAAACAGGCCTCTAGCTAACAGCTTCTAATTTCCCTCAGGGTTAGAGAGAAGCCTTCACCCCCCCCTCTTCTTCCACCCTTTCTCCATCCATGCCCTTCCTCTACATATCCTTCTCTTCACAAATGCAGTGTGATTCTAAAGGGGGCTTTGGGTAAACCCAGGGCACCGGCAGAAGTCGGCCACCCCTCCTCTTCCATCTCCCTACCTATGCGGTGTGATTGTAAGGGGGTGAACCCAGGGCCTCGGGGGCAGCAGACCATACAGAGATGGGCCCTTTCATGCAGGCCTGAATGGTTCTGGGATTAGAGTGGGGAGGGGGCTATTGCAGTTAACTCTGGCTTAGTCCAGCTTTGTTGAGCTCAGGCTGGATCAGCAAGGCCCCAGATTCACCTTTAACTTTGGATTATTTCATAAATGTTGTAAAAATGGAGGAAGGAAGTAAGAGGAGTTGAGAAAGACAAAGAAGGGAATGTGAGGGGGGGCAGACGTACCTTTTTAATGGTGTACAGAGAGGTAGCTATGGATATGACCGACATGAAGACGATGGCTACGGCGTAGTAGTAGTACTCGTCGGCACTCCACAGGATCACACTGAAGAGCTGGAAGATGTAGAAAGGGTTGAGGACCTGCAGGGGGAGAGACCGGGGGACAGGTAGTTCAGCCAACTTCTTCAAAACAACAAGCTGTAACAAAAGACATCAATTTGGACATACTACTAGAATAATGACTGATTAAGCCAGACTTAACCAGTCATGGTTTGGCATAAGTGTGAAGATGGTATAAATGAACGCCAAATATCCCTTTGACACATATGGTTCAATGTGTTTCTTTATACAGAGCGCACAACAGAGACAGAGAGCGAGATGGAGACTGTCGCAGAGAGAGTGAGGTCAGAAAGAGCGAGAGAGACATCAGAGAGATAGAAAGACAATAAGGAGCTGAGAGGAACTGCGGAGGTGGAAAATGCTGTTTGTACTGCCATTGTTGGCCCTGTTCACGCATTAGACTAAAGACAACCTCCCTGCAACAACTGAGAATCATTATGTCCGGTCATTTTTTTTAAACATTTTTTTTATTTTTTAAAGCCGTTGGCTTCCATTCAACAGAATGTAATCATTAGAATGCCACGCACAGCTCTTGGATATGATTCTCATTATTTGGATCACACTGTTGCAGGAGAGCTGTAAATGTAAAACTTGCAGTGTATTTGAGGTTTAAAAGTGCTTCTGACGTTTGTAATTTCCACTTTGAAATTTCAGACTTGATTTTCCCTTATGAAAAATGTAACAACCCCTACAAAAATGTCCATTAATTAAAATTCACATAATAATTCACATTTCCTGTTGCTGAAGGATTATTTTCCAGCTGTGGCAAACACGCTAAAATTAAGATCCTACATCTATATCAGGATCACAGATAAAATAGCTATTGATTTTCATATGCACCTTTGGATGTAAATTATTAGTAAGTTGTCTGTATGTCCTTTGGGTGGTGGACCATTCTTGATACACACTGAAAACTGTTGAGCGGGAAAAACCCAGCAGCGTTGCAGTTCTTAAAACACTCAGGCACTTAATTTTTTGTCTTGCCCATTCACCCTCTGAATTGCACACATACACAATCCATGTCTCAATTGTCTCAAGGCTTAAAAACCCTTCATGTTTTCTCCCCTTCATCTACACTGATTGAAGTGAATTTAACAGGTGATATCAATAAGGGAGAGTAGCTTTCACCTGGTTAGTATGTCATGGAAAGAGCAGATGTTCCTAATGTTTTGTACACTCACTGTAGGCTAATGATATCAATTACTTCTCAGAGACAATGAAAAAGGAACCATGGCAAGAACATCAAGCATTCTTTAAGTAAAGGACATGAATACCGTATTCCCATTTAAACCCCAAAACCTCTCCTACCTCTTTGATTAGCAGCTTGAAAACTGAAGGCACTTTCACTGCAATTTCATTCACTCCGAAAAACAGTCTCCTGTGGGAAAGAATGAGAGGACGGGTTCAACATTTACAGTTCAAACATTAACAGCTCATTCCACTTTATAACAAACCGTTGTAAAGGGTTGTAATAAAACCCTTGATAAGGTGCCGACACTGACAGTGCTGCATTAAGTAGGTCAGAGTCACACTCAACACACACACTAGACGCTGGGTATGTGATACACAGGGAGCATTAGGCCAGTCCTGAGCAGACTGACAGCAGGGCTATTATCAGGTGTTTTCAGGGCTTTGTTAGGTGACTGGGCTATTAGATGTCCGGTCGTCTAAGGCGACAAGAGATGCTGCTGTGGCCGGCAGTTGTGAAGTCTGGGGGATGGGGGTGGTGAATCTACCATAGGAAAGGGCAAACCTCTGGGTTATTCAATAAGCTGCAGTAGTAGCTGTAGTCCGGAGTCCAGTCGAGGGTAAAGTGCAATGAAATAGTCTACCTGTACTCCTGCTGGTTGCTGGTGAGCCCCGTGCTGTGCTCTGAGTGGATGTTGGAACAGGTCACCTCCAGGTCTTCCAAGCCCCTGTGGTGTGTGTGCAGGCATGCGTGAATGAGGGGAAACGAGAAACCTCCACTGGAACACATTTGCTTGGATACACACACATAAAAATTGAAATATCACATTTACATAAGTATTTAGACCCTTTACTCAGTCCTTTGTTGAAGCACCTTTGGCAGCGATTACAGCCTCAAGTCTTCTTGGGTATGATGCTACAAGCTTGGCACACCTGTATTTGGGGAATTTCTCCCATTATTTTCTGCGGATCCTCTCAAGCGCTGTCAGGTTGGATGGGGAGCATTGCTGCACAGTTATGTTCAGGTCTCTCCAGAGATGTTTGATTGGGTTCAATTCCGGGCTCTGGCTGGGCCACTCAAGGACATTGAGACTTTTCCCAAATCCACTCCTGTGTTGTCTTGGATGTGTGCTTAGGGTCGTTGGAAGGTGAACCTTAGGACCTCAACTTGCTCCAGAGCCCTCTGCCCCAGTCTTTCATCAAGGATCTCTCTGTACTTTGCTCCATTCATCTTTCCTTCGATCCTGACACGTCTCCCAGTCCCTGCCGCTGAAAAACATCCCCACAGCATGATGCTGCCCCCACCATGCTTCACCATAGGGATCGTGCCAGGTTTCCTCCAGACATGATGCTTTGCTTTCAGGCCAGAGTTCAATCTTGGTTTTATCAAACCAGAGAATCTTGTTTCTCATGGTCTGAGAGTTCTTTAGGGGCCTTTTGGCAAACTCCAAGTAGGCTGTCATGTGCCTTTTACTGAGGAGTGGCTTCCGTCTGGCCACTACCATAAAGGCCTGTTTGGTGGAGTGCTGCAGAGATGGGAGAACCTTCCAGAAGGGCAACCATCTCCACAGAGGAGTTCTGGAGTTCTGTCAGAGTGACCATCAGGTTCTTGGTCACCACCCTGACCAAGGTCCTTCTTCCCCGATTGTTCAGTTTGGCCGGGCGGCCAGCTCTAGGAAGAGTCTTGGTGGTTCCAAACTTCTTCCATTTAAGAATGATGAGGCCACTGTGTTCTTGGGGACCTTCAATGCTGCAGAAATGTTTTGGTTCCCTTCCCCAGATCTGTGCCTCGATACAATCCTGTCTCGGAGCTCTACGGACAATTCCTTCAAATTCATGGCTTGGTTTTTGCTCTGACATGCAGAGTCAACTGTGGGACCTTATATAGACAGGTGTGTGCCTTCCCAGATCATGTCCAATTAATCAAATTTACCACAGGTGGACTCCAATCAAGTTGTAGGAACATCTCAAGGATGATCAATGGAAACCGGATGCACCTGAGCTCAATTTCAAGTCTCATAGCAAAGGGTCTGAATACTTATGTAAATAAGGTATTTCTGTTTTGTTTTAATCTATCTTTCTATATATCTATCTTTCTATATAGTTATACATTTGTAAACATTTTCTAAAAACCTGTTTTCGCTTTGTCATCGGGTATTGTGTGTAGATTGATGAGATGTACGCATTTAATCTATTTTAGAATAAGGCTGTAACGTAACAAAATGTGGAAAAATTGGAGGCGTCTGAATCCTTTTGAATGCACTGTAACTTCAGAAAAGTTTCCAGGTCACTGAATATAATTATGGTTCGTTAAATTGCTTACGTTAACACCTCAAAATTCTGGACCTCGTCGTTCCAGTAGTACTTTGTGCTATGGAGTGTAAAATAGCGAATCTGAAATGAGAAGGGAAAAAAAAAAGAACACAATGTTATCAACAGAAGTCAGAAACTTTCTTTGGTGCACCCCCCCAATTGACCATGAAAGTTAATATTTTTGTGACTGTGTGAGAGAAAGACAGGTAAAATAAGTAAAAAGACCATCCATGTATGTTACTGTGTGTGCCATCACGTGTTATTACCTGAGTGGGCTGGTACTCTGCGTACTTCCTGTTGAACTCCTGGGTGGGGCTGTTCGAGGAGTGGGGGGAGTGTCCGTTGGCCATGGGGGGAGTGGTCTGGGTCTCCAGGCTGTCAAAGGGGTTCCTCCCGGGGGCCAGCATCACACGCACCTTGGCTAGGAACCAGCGCTTAAACTCATCCTGAGAAACACACACACACACACACCATCAGCGGTGACAGGTTGTCTTGTATTCCCGTTACTTAGTGAAGCAAAAATAAAGCCTTTGTATGTGAACAGCTTCAGATTCATTGATGGAGTCTGCTCTTGTAGAGTTTGATGCATTATCCTGGTTTTGTATTTTTCTATCCACTATGCTCATTGACGGAACATTCCAATTTACCATGATAATTATTCATCACAATAGAAATATAATCCCCGGTACAATATCAACTGCACTGCTGCACTTATAGTCTATGTCGGGCCCCTGAGTAAAATCTCATGATGACCCGCTGTCCTGTAATCCCAAACTCTTAAACTAACCCCCAAATCCTTTCAAATAAAAAGGTATATAATGAGTCAAATAAGCACTAGGTTAAAACATAGGCAACAAACGTAAGCTGGTAGACACATCAGAGAGGTGTAAACTACACCTCCACGCTTGGATGTGGTCACATCATTGCGAGCTACAAATTCTACCTCAAAATGTTATATTTTTGGGGTTTTGGTTTCAAGTTGCCCAAAGTCAATTAGCCTGTGCTATTTGTAAAAAAAAAAAAAAAAGATAAGCAAATTAATCTCTACTGACCAAAATAAATCTGCAATTCCGGAGCCCTATCTTGACACCAAAATTGTAGCAACAATAGCCTAATTGGCAACCCAAATACATGCCAATCACTGGTTTGCACGTCAAAATATATTTATCATGCATTCCTGCCTGGACATAACTACGTATTTCTTGAATCATACCATCGCAATAGCACTGAAAATGACCCTAAAACATTATTCCAAATGTTTTCTATTGCGTGACGCCGTAACAAAATCATGGGCTGGTGCCACCAACTGAAAATGTTAGTGGCCAATGTCAAAAGGGGAAAAAGTTAGTCTGAAACCATACTGTTTAAAAAAAAATACAGTACAGGTAACTGCCAAAGAAAAGGAAATACCAACATAAAAAAGTGTCTTAATAGGGCTCATTGGGGCACCACGAGCCAGAACAACTTCAATGCACCATGGCATAGATTCTACAAGTGTCTGGAACTCTATTCGAGGGATGCAACACCATTCTTCCACGAGAAATTCCATCATTTGGTGTTTTGTTGGTGGTGGTTGGAAATATCTGTCTCAGGCGCCTCTCCAGATTCTCCCATATAAGTGTTCAATTGGGTTGAGATCTGGTGATGGCCATGGCATATGGTTAACATCGTTTTCATGCTCATCAAACCATTCAGTAATCAAACCTGCCTTGTGGATGGGGACATTGTCATCCTATGAGGGAATAGCCAAGATAGCCAAAATAATGGCCTGCTCCAAATTGTTATACATGTTCCTAAGCATGACGGGATATAATTGCTTATTGAACTCAGGAACCACACCTGTGTGGAAGCACCTGATTTCAATATACTGTACATCCCTCATTTACTCAAGTGTCTCAATTGTGTTGGCAGTTGCCTATATATGGATAACATGGGTTCATTGTAGGCTAGCATTGCATGTTAAAGTGAAAGCAAGTGCCATGATCCCACAGGAAATAGGACTATGGGAGTTTGTTTTGCTCCGGTGTTGAGAATATGGGCATTATAGTCTATCCAGAGACCAAAAAGCTGAACAGATGAGTCATTCCACAAAATGAGTGCCTTTTAATATTTTAAGTACAAATTGTGCACCAATATTGAATTTTAAAAGCCTGTTACATTCAATATAGACCACACGGACAATTCAATATCTCAGATTTTTATATGAATAAAGTCTTGCTAGAGCCAAAATTCAGCATGTCCCTCATTTTAAGGTGAACCCTGTTACATGAACTGAACTCTCGTTTTAACATATTGAAACTATTGCATTTTATTTAAAAAATTGCTATAAAAAAAAAAACTTCACATCTAATAGTCAAATCATAGTGTAAAAGCAGGTGAGCTGATTCTACTACACTGCTCAAAAAAATAAAGGGAACACTAAAATAACACATCTTAGATTTGAATGAATTAAATATTCTTATTAAATACTTTTTTCTTTACATAGTTCAATGTGCTGACAACAAAATCACACAAAAATCATCAATGGAAATCAAATTTATCAACCTATGGAGGTCAGGATTTGTAGTCACACTCAAAATTTAAGTGGAAAACCACACTACAGGCTGATCCAACTTTGATGTAATGTCCTTAAAACAAGTCAAAATGAGGCTCAGTAGTGTGTGTGGCCTCCACGTGCCTGTATGACCTCCCTACAACGCCTGGGCATGCTCCTGATGAGGTGGCGGATGGTCTCCTGAGCGATCTCCTCCCAGACCTGGACTAAAGCATCCGCCAACTCTTGGACAGTCTGTGGTGCAACGTGGCGTTGGTGGATGGAGCGAGACATGATGTCCCAGATGTGCTCAATTGGATTCAGGTCTGGGGAACGGGTGGGCCAGTCCATAGCATCAATGCCTTCCTCTTGCAGGAACTGCTGACACACTCCAGCCACATGAGGTCTAGCATGGTCTTGCATTAGGAGGAAACCAGGGCCAACCACACCAGCATATGGTCTCACAAGGGGTCTGAGGATCTCATCTCGGTACCTAATGGCAGTCAGGCTACCTCTGGCGAGCACATGGAGGGCTGTGCTGCCCCCCAAAGAAATGCCAACCCACACCATGACTGACCCACCGCCATACCGGTCATGCTGGAGGATGTTGCAGGCAGCAGAACGTTCTCCACGACGTCTCCAGACTCTGTCACATGCTCGGTGTGAACCTGCTTTCATCTGTGAAGAGCACAGGGCACCAGTGGCGAATTTGCCAATCTTGGTGCCAAACGTCCTGCACGGTGTTGGGATGTAAGCACAACCCCCACCTGTGGACGTCGGGCCCTCATACCACCCTCATGGAGTCTGTTTCTGACCATTTGAGCAGACACATGCACATTTGTGGCCTGCTGGACGTCATTTTGCAGGGCTCTGGCAGTGCTCCTCCTTGCACAAAGGCGGAGGTAGCGGTCCTGCTGCTGGGTTGTTGCCCTCCTACGGCCTCCTCCACGTCTCCTGATGTACTGGCCTGTCTCCTGGTAGCGCCTCCATGCTCTGGACACTACGCTGACAGACACAGCAAACCTTCTTGCCACAGCTCGCATTGATGTGCCATCCTGGATGAGCTGCACTACCTGAGCCACTTGTGTGGGTTGTAAACTCCGTCTCATGCTACCACTAGAGTGAAAGCACCGCCAGCATTCAAAAGTGACCAAAACATCAGCCAGGATGCATAGGAACTGAGAAGTGGTCCCCACCTGCAGAACCACTCCTTTATTGGGGGTGTCTTGCTAATTGCCTATAATTTCCACCTGTTGTCTATTCCATTTGCACAACAGCATGTGAAATTTATTGTCAATCAGTGTTGCTTCCTAAGTGGACTGTTTGATTTCACAGAAGTGTGATTGACTTGTTCCCTTTATTTTTATGAGCAGTGTATTTTTGGCCATTTTCTGGTGTTTTGTAACAGAAAACTGAGTGGGTCAAGTATAACAGGTCAACCTTGTTACCCATAGATAGATTACATTTAATTGCCCCTCCCTGTTGTACACAAGTTTCCACTTGCCCTGTCACAAGGGGATTGATGCTTGTTACGGTTCAACCCTGTTACGGTCAACCCTGTTACGGTCAACCCTGTTACTTTATTTGGCACTTAAGAGGCATTCCAGAGGATGAAAACATTGTTATTTTTTTAACCTGCCCGTTTTGGAACCAATGTGTCAATGTATGTCTCGTACATGCATAATAAACCATCTATCTATTAGACCTTGTTTAATTTCGCTATCAATAGGCTCCATTTCTCTGGAAACCAAGCAGAAAATTACGTTCGCTAAACATGCCATTTTAGCAAGACAAATACATTAGAAGACAATTCTCAAACCGATCAGAAACACTATGCTCACAACCTGTATCTCAATGGTGTCACTGGTGTATTTAGTTAGTTTATTGTTCAATATATTCAACATTTCTAAGGTTTTTACCAGGCGCGATACACGACACCACACATATAGCATGCAACATACTAGTTCATACAACAAGGAATTAGCCAGCAATGTTGACTGGCAGGTGGAATGATGTCCAATGATGTTGCAAGTTTAAAAGAGTTTGTGGGGTGAGCCCAAGCACGTGCATGTCTTTGTGCACAGTTGCAGGGGCTTGACAGCAATTACGTGATAACATAGTTCACAACTTTCAGGGACCCCATTTGGCTCTTGGTTGCTGCTTTCAGAACTACTAAAACTACACAAAAATAATTAGAGCCATTATTTAACCTCGAGTTGGGGGAAAAAAACATGTTTTTTATTAAGTTGAACATGTGCTCTTTATGACAGAATCTTAAAATTACCCCCCCCAAATAAACACCATGTTACACATCTCAAAGGGCACTGAATTGGTGAAACGACTCAGATACACATTTTTTATTTGCAGGAGGGGGGAATTGCATTATCTAGAACAATTCATTTCCAATGATTTACCACATGTAAGGGTGGGGTACTGCTAGTGACTTAATGTTTGAATAAGTAAACACTTAAGGCTTAATATATTTATTTTTTAACTACAAATTGGTGGCTGAAAATAAAATAGTTACTGAAATATCCAGAATGGTTTCTGCCATAGTAACGAGGACAATGACTTACAGTGGATTGGAGCAGCACCACTTCGGCCTCTCTGACAGTGGTCCGGCTACAGGTGGCCTTCACACACCATTCTGGCATCCAGTAGAGCAGCAGCAGAAGGAAGCCCCCCGTACAGAGAACCCAAAGACCCACCACCGCCACACGCCACCGACACACACGGTACCCCTGGAGCTCCTAGAGGGGGCCATTGATGGAGAGAGGACGGTTAAAAATTGTACTTCATATTAGTGTTGCACGGTATACCTAAACTGTACTTTTTTGGTACTTCTATCAAATGTGTGCCACGTCATATACGGATTGAGAGGATCAAGTCTGTTTTGTAATTTGTCTGAATCTTCAAGGGGGCAGTAAGCTAGCCAGGCTGTGTTTTAGCCAGGCTGTGTTTGCGCGAGAGTGCGCGAGCGAGAGAGCGATGGAGAGACAGCGAGCGAGAGAGCGATGGAGAAAGCAAGAATGAGAGAGAAAGAGTAAGAGACAGAGAGGAAGCGTGTGAGTGATGGGGGAGAGGTAGCGTGTGAGCAAGAGCAACAGAGCGAGAGAGAGCAACCAAATGAGAGGGACAGAGCGAGCGAGATCGAGACGCACAGTTGGACAACTGAATTAATGATAAACTAAAATAGACTGGACCGGACAGAGTTGGAATACTCTTCAACATGCTGTCCTACTCGAGTTGGCCAAATGTAGTCCGACTGTATGACATTGGGTTTGCTTCTGCCAGTCCCTACAGGCTCAGACAGCCGGTTGACCTGAGAGCGGAGCCTGAGTGGTGTAGCTGTGACAGTGTGAGAGAGCAAGAGACACTTCAGCTCCACTATACGAGTCAAGTTACTTTGCCATAAGCGTTGCGTCAATGTGACACTACCTGCTACACAGAGTGTGCTGTTTTGACAGCAGAGGGGAAGTGTGTATTCTATTTTCCTACTGTACCATATTCATCGATTACGCTGAAGTACAATAGCTTTGGTCCAGTTTATCGCAAGTACTCATTTAAAATTTTGTTTACATTGTGAAAATAGTCAATGTAGCTAGCTAGAGTTTCTGCTAGCTAGTAGCTTCTTGGAGGCCATATGCAACCAAAATCAACTATTTGTCATTACTTTAATTAAGCCATCGAGAATTGAACCTTGGAGATTCTTGAGTTGGACGCTGCCATTGGAGGTGACGCAATGTGAGCGCAACACCGGCAGTATAGTGGCTTTCAATGATTTCAAAGGAAGCATTCCCTCAATGGCTGAAGGCAATGCCGGACGCCCGATGGCTGTAGTGTAGCAGGGCCGTGCAAGTGAGTGAAGGAAAGGGGGGGGGGGGGGGAAACAAGGTAGAAAGAGGTAATAAAATGAGGGAACACACCATCTCATCCTCCTCATCCTTGTTCACGATCTTCAGGTCTTCTTTCTCCATTCTGCAGATGAGTCACCAAGCCCACTGAGCACCGCTTAATTGAAACAAGAGCACAATGACACCACTACATGAGAACGTGAGTCTACCCCAGTACGAGGGCATGAGTATATCTCAGAGTGGGTGTCCAACTCAGTGCATACCAGAACATGACTCAACCACACTGAACCTTCAAGTGAGACCAATGAGATCAACCACACCACCTGTGCAGTGACTGAAACCAGAGCCATAAACGCAGAGTTGGACAACTGAATGAATGATTAACTAGAAGAGACTGGACATTACATTCACACGTTCAACAGCACACTGTATGCCCTCAAGCCTATACTCCACTACTACCACATACAGTGGGGAGAACAAGTATTTGATAACCTGCAAAATCAGCAGTGTTTCCTACTTACAAAGCATGTAGAGGTCTGTCATTTTTATCATAGGTACACTTCAACTGTGAAAGACGGAATCTAAAACAAAAATCCAGAAAATCACATTGTATGATTAAGTAATTAATTAGCATTTTATTGCATGACATAAGTATTTGATACATCAGAAAAGCAGAACTTAATATTTGGTACAGAAACCTTTGTTTGCAATTACAGAGATCATACGTTTCCTGTAGTTCTTGACCAGGTTTGCACACACTGCAGCAGAGATTTTGGCCCACTCCTCCATACAGACCTTCTCCAGATCCTTCAGGTTTCGGGGCTGTCGCTGGGCAATACGGACTTTCAGCTCCCTTCAAAGATGTTCTATTGGGTTCAGGTCTGGAGACTGGCTAGGCCACTCCAGGACCTTGAGATGCTTCTTACGGAGCCACTCCTCAGTTGCCCTGGCTGTGTGTTTCGGGTCGTTGTCATGCTGGAAGACCCAGCCACGACCCATCTTCAATGCTCTTACTGAGGGAAGGAGGTTGTTGGCCAAGATCTCGCGATACATGGCCCCATCCATCCTCCCCTCAATAAGGTGCAGTCGTCCTGTCCCCTTTGCAGAAAAGCATCCCCAAAGAATGATGTTTCCACCTCCATGCATAATGGTTGGGATGGTGTTCTTGGGGTTGTACTCATCCTCCTTCCTCCAAACACGGTGAATGGAGTTTAGACCAAAAAGCTAAATTTGTGTCTCATCAGACCACATGACCTTCTCCCATTCCTCCTCTGGATCATCCAGATGGTCATTGGCAAACTTCAGACAGGCCTGGACATGCGCTGGCTTGAGTAGGGCACCTGAGCACCTTGCGTGCGCTGCAGGATTTTAATCCATGACGGCCTAATGTGTTACTAATGGTTTTCTTTGAGACTGTGGTCCCAGCTTTCTTCAGGTCATTGACCAGGTCCTGCCGTGTAGTTCTGAGCTGATCACTCACCTTCCTCATGATCATTGATGCCCCACGGGGTTAGATCTTACATGGAGCCCCAGACCGAGGGTGATTGACCGTCATCTTGAACTTCTTCCATTTTCTAATAATTGCGCCAACAGTTGTTGCCTTCTCACCAAGCTGCTTGCCTATTGTCCTGTGGCTCATCAGCCTTGCTGAGTGCAGGTCTACAATTTTATCCCTGATGTCCTTACACAGCTCTCTGGTCTTGGCCATTGTGGAGAGGTTGGAGTCTGTTTGATTGAGTGTGTGGACAGGTGTCTTTTATACAGGTAACGCGTTCAAACAGGTGCAGTTAATACAGGTAATGAGTGGAGAACAGGAGGGCTTCTTAAAGAAAAACTAACAGGTCTGAGAGAGCCAGAATTCTTACTGGTTGGTAGGTGATCAAATACTTATGTCATGCAATAAAATGCTAATTAATTACTTAAAAATCATAATGTGATTTTCTGGATTTTTTTAAAGATTCAGTCTCTCACAGTTGAAGTGTACCTATGATAAAAATTACAGACCTTTACATGCTTTGTAAGTAGGAAAACCTGCAAAATCGGCAGTGTACCAAATACTTGTTCTCCCCACTGTATCTACAGTACAAAATCCATGTGTACTTGTGTGTATAGTGCGTATGTTATCGTGGGTGTGTATGCATGTGTCTGTGCCTATCTTTGTATTGGTTCACAGTTCCCGCTGTTCCATAAGGTGTATTTTTCACTTTTTTTAAATCAAATTTTCCTGCTTCATGTGGAATTGAGTTTCATGTAGTCATGGCTCTATGTAGTACTGTGCGCCTCCCATAGTCTGTGGACTGTGAAGAAACCTCGTGGCATGTCTTGTGGGTTATGCATGGGTGTCTGATTCAACATGTGCATTCAACATGTCAACACCTCTCACAAATACAAGTAGTGATGAAGTCAATCTCTTCTCCACTTTGACGTGCATATTATTAATGTTAACGGTGTACATCCAAGGGCCGGCCGTGCTGCCCTGTTTGGAGCCATTTGCAATTTTCCTATGTCCCTTTTTGTGGCACCTGACCACACTAATGGAACACTAGTCCAGGTGCGACAAAACTAGGGCCTGTAGGACCTGCCTTGTTGATAGTGCTGTGAAGAAGGTAGAGTAGCACATTATTATGGACAGACTTCTTCCCATGTTTTGACCATGACAGTTTACAATCCAGGGTTACTCTAAGCAGTTTAGTCTCCTCAACTTGCTCAATTTCCACAATATTTATTACAGAATTAGTTGAGGATTAGGGTTTAGTGAATGATTTGTCCCAAATATAATGCTTTTAGTTTGAGAAATATTTAGGACTAACATTCCAAAACTTTGGTTTTCCTAGATATGGCTACTATATTGTGATAACTACATGCAATGGATATGGATACTGCTTTCAAGCACATTTCTGCAGCATTATTAAAGATGTGATCAATACATGCTATTTATAACTACCCTGACTGATAACCAGAACAGGGTTGGAGGCACTGGTTACATTTTGAAGCTTTTGAGTGGGCAGCTGGATGAAAGCCAGTCAATATTTAAAAATCACCTCTGTTGATATCACATACATTATCAAGCATTTCACACATTATCCAGATACTGATTGTTAGCACTTGGTGGTCTATAGCAGCTTCCCTCACGAATGGGCTTTAGGTGAGGCAGATGAACCTGAAGGCATATTACGACTACAGTTTTTAAAACATGAGATCGTCTAAGATTTACAGGAATGTGGTTCTGAATATAAAACAGCAACATGTCCAATGGCATTTCTGTCTTTTATGTAAATGTTGTAACATTTTATTGATACCGCTGTATAAAAAAGGTATTATTTAAGTGAGTTTCAGAGATAGTCAGAATATGAATGTCATCGGTTATTAGCAAATTATTGATTTCATGAACCTTGTTTCTTAAGCTACATATGTTAACATGGGCAAATTTGAGCACTTGTCTCGGATGCTTGTTTTCACTGTTTTACTGGGAAGCTTAGCAGAAGTAGATATGCTCATGTTATTTATCTTAGTGCAGGGTGCAGGCACACAGTGTCTTCCTACTAGGGCACAACGCCTCAGTGCTAACAGTATAAATCTGGTTCATAGGCACATGATTGCGGCATACAATAGCTGTAGGATCAACAGATACATTAAGTTACTTGCATTGTGTCTACCAACGCACGTGGTTTAATGTACATTTGAGGAAGCATTATGACAACTCAGCGTCACAATGGTAGGGATTAACTGAGCTGGGTTTGGGTCATTGATAAGTCACTGTCTCAACGCAGCCTCATTATGCTGTGAAAGGATCCAGGAACCCAAATGATTTGGGTGGACCCCATCCTTCTTATAAACCGTGTTTTATTTCCAAAAGGTAGCGAAATTGTCAAAACCCATTGTAAGTTACATGCATTAAAGTAAGTAGCCCTACAGCATGACATTGGGTTTGCCATATGACTCTAGGTTTGCCTCTGCAGGTCCCTACAGGATCAGACAGCCGGTTGACCGGAGAACACCTGAAACAAAGCATGAGTGGTGCAGCTGTGACAACCAGTATGGAACACTCCCACAGACAGTGACAAGCTCCTTTCCCAACAGCTGGCCATCCCTGGAGGACAGCTGAGAGGGAGAGAGAAGAGTCATGGGGGGTATTGAGTAACACCCATCTGATGACTCAGGACTCAGTGGGAGTGTGTGTCTGTGTGTGTGTTCTGCAATGACCTTTTTGAGTGGAACCTGACCTCTCTGTACAAAAGAGGAAAGGGTTTGAAGGGGAATGTCAGGGTCAAGAAGGCAGTTGGAATCAACCAGTACAGCCAAAGCTGAAAGAGAATCAAAGATGCAGCAAGAGACGCTACAGAACTTCAACATGCATCTGGCTAAAAAACAAGCATCCATTCAATCAACAAATGTGTAGCGTCTACAGCAACAGTCTGTTTCAAAACAATTAGCTAAACTCCTAAGGGCCAGATTACTCTCAATGTTATGGACATAAAGTGAGAAAAGACACACCGTAATAGAATGCAATCATAACTTCCAACATCAGCACCATATCAGCCCCAAACTGAAAAACCCCAAAATAAACCATGGAATGTTATTTACTGTGTCATCGCTGCAATTTCCCAACGGGCTCGGGAGAGGCGAAGGTGGAGTCATGCGTCCTCCGAAACATGGCTTGCCCAACCTCGCTCCTTAACACCCGCAAGCTTAACCAGGAAACCAGCCGCACCAATGTGTCGGAGGAAACACCGTTCTAATGGCGACCGGGGTCAGCCCGCAGGCCTGCTAAAAGGAGTCGCTAGAGCACGATGAGCTCAACCGGCCAAACCCTCCTCTAACCCGGACGACGCTGGGCCAATTGTGTGCTGTCCTATGGGGCTCCTGGCCATGGCCGGTTGTGGCACAGCCCGGGAAATGAACCCGGTCTTTAGTAACGCCTTAGACTGCTGCGCCACACGGGAGGCCCTAACCCATGGAATGTTTTCTCATATCCTGACAACATGATAGGGACGGTCCCCAGAGTCACACTACAGAAGGCTTGGAATTCCAACCAGATTCCATGATGCCCACCAGAGCATGATGGCAGCAGGTTGAATGCCTCCACATTGAAAGGCCATTGTGCCAGGGGCACAAGGCGTCAATGAAAATAACAAATACCTTTATTAAAACATTTAAAAAATTATAGCAGGCCTGGGTGACCCGGAGGGAGGTCCATCCTCTCTTTGTACATGTGCCGGTTGTGTGGTACTGGTTTTCCAGATTTAGCTGGGCTCACTGCTGAGCTCTGGGGCTATGGTAGGAAACAGGCTGGCCCATGCATGTCTGCGATTAGAAGCAGCAGGGGGATAACACACGCGTTTAAACACCCACCCCCAACAAAAACAACAGGTTGGCTTTAGCCATCGCTGGGCTGGTGTCAGATATCATGCTGGAGAGAATCGCGATAAATTAATGTACTGTGTATCTGTAGCGCGCGGGGGGGGGGGGGGGGGGGGGGGGGGGGGCTGTGCGCACAGACAGCACTCAAGGACAAAAAGCTCTAATGCGCAGTCGCTTTTACAGGATTAGACTTGTCACTGAAAACAGAGAAGCTTTATGGCCATCAATGTTGCCAGTGGTTATTATAATCATCAAAGCCTCTCAACTTTTATTAGGTGCGTCCTCTTTACACACACCAAATATTTGACTGCAGCAACATATTTTCCCCCTCATGTAGGTCGTGCCCCATTGAAGTGCACTACAAACAGCAGGTGTCTTCTGCTTCCACATATGGAGTGGGGTATATCGCCATGGTACAGACTACAGAAACCATTCCTACCCCAACAAGGCCTCTGAGCAGACACTTTGTCTGTTCTCTCAGGGGACTGCCTGTTCTCTAGGCCCAAAGGTAGAGAAAAAAAGGATGCATGAGGGAGGCAGGCCGGCCAGCAGCGATATAGAGGGGTTTTTGGCAGGACATTGTTGTAACAACAATGGAGCGACAAGGGAAAAGAGATTGAGAGAGAGACGCAGAGAAAGAGCAGTGTGAAAGGGGAGAGAGAGAGAAAAGGGGACTCAGCAGCAGGGCTAACCCTGGCTAGCTGTCAGGGCCGGCGCTGGGTTGGGCCGCCCCGCTGCCGCGCTCCCCTGCACTATGCCACTGGCCCCCGGCCCTGATCTTATCTGCCCACAGCACTCAGCCCTTTCTTTCCCTGGCACACAGCAGGATATTTAGCTTGGGACCAAGCCCTTCCTACTATTTTACAGCAGGTCAGGAGTCCAGGGAGGGCGACGGGCCGCTGTGCAGGCCACCCTATGGTGTGTGGAAATGACATGGGCAGTGTATTAAAGACAAACAGACAGTTCATAACAGTCCCAGACAGTGTATACAGAATACCAGTGTGGGACTTTTGAGGCCATTCATTATTAAAACATTGCTGGATGGTTGGCACTGAAGTCAATGCAAAAACTGAGGTAATTTAAGGCATCATCATCCATTGATATTGTCACCATAAAAAAATATTACCAGCCATATAATGTGGGGATTATTCATGTGGATACAGAACAGATACATCCATTTCATCTATATTTTAGCACTAATAAAACAGAGGCGTGACTACGGTCTAACCAACCCAACACATTTATGGGGCAGCAGGTAGGTGGTTAGAGCTTTGGGCCAGTAACCGAAAGGTATGATCGAATCCCTGAGCTGACAAGGTAAAAATATGTTGTTCTGCCCCTGAACAAGGCAGTTAACCCACTGTTCCTAGGCTGTCATTGTAAATAAGAATTTGTTCTTAACTGACTTGCCTAGTTAAATAAAATGTCAAATAAAATCTCTGTTGTGACTAAAACATCAACACCTCACCTTTTAAGTCCAGCTAAAGAGGAATAGAGCAGTTAATGTTTCTTTGGCATGTTTGGTAAACATAGTGCCTTCAGAATGTATTCATACACTAACTTATTCCACATTTTGGTGTGCTCTGCCACACATAAAATGGTTAAAATGTTAATCCACACATAAAATGGTCAACCGAATCGTTTCTAGTCATATCTCTTCCTTCCAGGCCTTTTCTTCTCTAGACTTTATATTGCGATTGGCAACTTTCATAAATTAGGTGCATTACTGCCACTGACCTCATTTGTCTTTCAGTCACCCACTTGGGTATAACCAATGAGCAGATGGCACGTGGGTACCTGCTTCTATAAACCAATGAGGAGATGGGAGAGGCAGGACTTGCAGCGCGATCTGCGTCAGAAATAGAACTGAACTATTTTAGCCCATGGCAACGCAGACGCTAGTTGGCACGCACGAGCAGTGTGGGTACAATAATTGAACAACAGATTCCTACATTTATTTTTCAACGCTTGCGAACATGAATCGAGCGGTGTAGTCAGCCTGTTACTCTCCTGAAGTTGCCGGTAATAGGCCGAACAAGGAGTTGGCACAATTTATCTTACCATTTCTACCGATCTGTGTGCCAGTTAAATTTTTCATATGCAAATTTTTGTGAAACCGTTTTATTTAATTCATAATAACTTCTTCATATCTCAAAATCATTGTCATGTGGTTAATCAAAATTCTATCAAAATCTAAATGAAAATGATAAACCTAAAAACTATGTAAAAGGCCAACAAATAAAAACATCGCAGCCTGCAGGTTGAAAATAACCTGATCAAAATAAATATCCTAGAAATCACATTGGCTACTCGTAACATTGCAAAAAAATCTGAAACTTTCTGTCCAAAAATGATGCAGAAAAATGTATCCATGCTTTTGTCACTTCTAGGTTAGACTACTGCAATGCTCTACTTTCCGGCTACCCGGATAAAGCACTAAATAGAAATATGGCTGCTAGAATCCTGACTAGAACCAAAAAAATTGATCATATTACTCCAGTGCTAGCCTCCCTACACTGGCTTCCTGTCAAGGCAAGGGGTGATTTCAAGGTTTTACTGCTAACCTACAAAGCATTACATGGGCTTGCTCCTACCTATCTCTCTGATTTGGTCCTGCCGTACATACCTACACGTACGCTACGGTCACAAGACGCAGGCCTCCTAATTGTCCCTAGAATTTCTAAGCAAACAGCTGGAGGCAGGGCTTTCTCCTATAGAGCTCCATTTTTATGGAGTGGTCTGCCTACCCATGTGAGAGACGCAAACTTGGTCTCAACCTTTAAGTCTTTACTGAAGACTCATCTCTTCAGTGGGTCATATGATTGAGTGTAGTCTGGCCCAGGAGTGTGAAGGTGAACGGAAAGGCTCTGGAGCAACGAACCGCCCTTGCAGTCTCTGCCTGGCCTGTTCCCCTCTTTCCACTGGGATTCTCTGCCTCTAACCCTATTACAGGGGCTGAGTCACTGGCTTACTAGGGCTCTTTCATACCGTCCCTAGGAGGGGTGCGTCACTTGAGTGGGTTGAGTCACTGATGTTATCTTCCTGTCTGGGTTGGCGCCCCCCCTTGGGTTGTGCTGTGGCGGAGATCTTTGTGGGCTATACTCGGCCTTGTCTCAGGATGGTAAGTTGGCGGTTGAAGATATCCCTCTAGTGGTGTGGGGGCTGTGCTTTGGTGGGGTTATATTCTTCCTGTTTGGCCCTGTCCGGGGGTGTCCTCAGATGGGGCCACAGTGTCTCCTGACCCCTCCTGTCTCAGCCTCCAGTATTTATGCTGCAGTAGTTTGTGTGTCGGGGGGCTAGGGTCAGTTTGTTATATCTGGAGTACTTCTCCTGTCCTATCCGGTGTCCTGTGTGAATTTAAGTATGTTCTCTCTAATTCTCTTTCACTCTTTCTTTCTCTCTCTGAGGATCTGAGCCCTAGGACCATGCCTCAGGACTACCTGACATGATGACTCCTTGCTGTCCCCAGTCCACCTGGCCGTGCTGCTGCTCCAGTTTCAACTGTTCTGCCTGGGATTATTATTATTTGACCATGCTGGTCATTTATGAACATTTGAACATCTTGGCCATGTTCTGTTATAATCTCCACCCGGCACAGCTAGAAGAGGACTGGCCACCCCACATAGCCTGGTTCCTCTCTAGCTTTCTTCCTAGGTGTTGGCCTTTCTAGGGAGTTTTTCCTAGCCACCGTGCTTCTACACCTGCATTGCTTGCTGTTTGGGGTTTTAGGCTGGGTTTCTGTACAGCACTTTGAGATATCAGCTGATGTACGAAGGGCTATATAAATAAATTTGATTTGATTTGATAGCCTGTCTGCAACGAACTTGAAACATTGCATCAACTATTAACTTGGGTCCGGCCTGAAGCTTGCGCTAGCTATACTTATTTTCCCGAGTCAGTGAGCTCGGGACAGACACAGCTGTAGACTATTTGCGTAAGCGATAATAAGCAGTGCTCGACTTGGGCAGGAGCTCACCTGAGCTAAGTACCGGCACCTAATTTTCTACTGCTTGAGCTTCTGTTCCTGCTATGTAGAATATTAGCTCAAAAGTATTGTGGAGCTCCTGCACCTAAATATAAAACAGTACTAGCACCCAAAATGAGTACCGGAACCTAATTCAGTCCAAGTCAAGCACTGATAAGAAGTAATCAGGTAGGCCTATTTTATGACGTTTCCACTGGATCAGAGCATGACATGTTTCCCTTTCATGCAGAGTGATTATCGAAACAGAAAGAGCTGGAAAGATTTTTCAAATACATAGAACTATTGTAATTCTCAATGGATGTAAAAAGAGACGTTGTTTGCTGATTGAGGTGAAGAAAACATTACTTTGAGAAGCTCCACAGGTCATTAGTGGTGGTGCGTTAAGGCAATCAGAAATACTATCAGATCCCCAAATGGGAACCATTGTATGTCTACATTGCGTGCAGGCCAGGTAGCCTATAAGCCTACTTCTATGTGTCCACGTCCTTACTCAACATTGACAGGAGCGCCCCAGACAAAAGACAATGAATAAATTGACAGAACTCATAAATGGAATTAAATAAGCCAAAACGTGTTTCTCACAAGTGTAGCATAGGTTGTGCACTCTGCAAACAATGTGTCCACTCCGATAATGACAACTGGAAGAATGGCATAATAATATTGAATGCATAAAAATAAAACAACCCTAACCAAAGTAACAAACATTGTAGATGAGAAATTATAGGAATTAATGGTAAATGTACTACTTGTGATACAGTGCCTTCGGAAAGTATTCAGACCCCTTGACATTCTCCACATTTTGTTACGCATGTGAATACAATAAAGTTGGATTTTCTACATTTTAAAATTATTTCTTTATATCTGGAACCATACAGAAAATGTGGCCATGCATAAGTTGGCTTCATTAATTAGTGAATAAATAGTGTGATAAAATCAAATTGGTTTCATCAGCAAAGAGAATGGGAAGTACGGTATAAGACACAGCAGCTAGGTCATTGATATAGATTAGGCATAACAAAGGTAACCCTGTGGCACGCCACAGGATATCTTGCTCTGGTAGATGCACAGCAATTTGCATAAAACACATTGTTCTCTACCATAAACATAACTATATAGCCAATTATATGTATAATCCTGAAAACCGTAATAATGCCATTTAAGAAAGTAATATTTAATGATCAACCGTGTCAAACGCTTTGGATAAATCTAAAAAGATGTCAAAGGCGTATTCATTGTTCAGGGCTCTAAAGATTTTATCCACACGTTGCAAAAGAGCCACATCTGTGGACTAGTTGACAAAAAACATATTGGTGCTCATATAAGATACAGAGTTCATTTAAATGTTTCAACATTCTCTTATACACCAATTTTTCCAGGATTTTAGAAAAACATGGCAATACAGATATTGGCCGATTATTTGTAAAAGAACTGGGATTCCCAGATTTATAGAGGTAGGATAACTATGGCATTTTTTTCATCTTCAGGAACAATACCAGTTTGCATTGATTTGGGGAAGATGTACAGTGGGGCAAAAAAGTATTTAGTCAGCCACCAATTGTGCAAGTTGTCCCTCTTAAAAAGATGAGAGGCCTGTAATTTTCATCATAGGTACACTTCAACTATGACAGACAAATTGAGAAAAAAAATGAGATTTTTTTTTTTTTATGAATTTGTAAATTATGGTGGAGAATAAGTATTTGGTCAATAACAAAAGTTTTACTCAATACTTTGTTATATACCCTTTGTTGGCAATGACAGAGGTCAAACGTTTTCTGTAAGTCTTCAAGGTTTTCACACACTGTTGCTGGTATTTTGGCCCATTCCTCCATGCAGATCTCCTCTAGAGCAGTGATGTTTTGGGGCTGTTGCTGGGCAACACAGACTTTCAACTCCCTCCAAAGATTTTCTATGGGGTTGAGATCTGGAGACTGGCTAGGCCACTCCAGGACCTTAATGCTTCTTACGAAGCCACTCCTTCGTTGCCCTGGGGGTGTGTTTGGGATCATTGTCATGCTGAAAGACCCAGCCACGTTTAATCTTCAATGCCCTTGCTGATGGAAGGAGGTTTTCACTCAAAATCTCACGATACATGGCCCCATTCATTCTTTCCTTTATACGGATCAGTCGTCCTGGTCCCTTTGCAGAAAAACAGCCCCAAAGCATGATGTTTCCACCCCCATGCTTCACAGTAGTAAAATATTTTGGGGGGAAATTATACTTTTTGTAAATTTGCAGAATTCAGGGGATAGGGATTTGTGACCAACTTTTTATACAACTTGAATGTTATTTTTTTAACTGACAATTTTTTAAGACCAGTTGTAAACCAAGGTTTTCAGAACCCATCTACTGCTCTCTTACGTGGGAAAGCACTGGTGAAATACAGAGTTTAAAAATGTTCCCATGAAATTAACTACATTACCAAAAGTCTGTGGATACCTACTCAATCGAACAATTAACTCCGAAATCATGGGCATTAATATGGAGTAGTTCCCCCCACTCTTCTGGGAAGGCTTTCCACTAGATGTTGAAACATTGCTGCAGGGACTTGCTTCCATTCAGCCACAAGCGCATTAGTGAGGACATTGTCATGCTGAAACAGGAAAGGGCCTAACCCCAAATTGTTGCCACAAAGCTGGAAGCACAGAATAGTCTAGAATGTCATTGTATGCTGTAGCGTTAATATTTCCCTTAACTGGAACTAAGGGGCCAAGCCAGAACCATGAAAAACAAACAGCCGTAGATCATTATTTCTCCTCCAAACTTTATAGTTGGCACCATGCATTAAGGCAGGTCGTTTCTCATGGTATCCACCAAACCCAGGTTCATCTGTCAGACTGCCAAGATGGTTAAGCGTTTCCACTGCTCCAGAGTGCAATGGCAGCGAGCTTTACACCACTCCAGTTGACTACGGTGGCATTGCGCTTGGTGATCTTCAGCTTGTGTGCAGCTGCTCGGCCACGGAAACCCATTTCATGAAGCTCCAGACGAACAGTTCTTGTGCTGAAGTTGCTTTCAGAGGCAGTTTGGAACTCTGCAGTGAGTGTTGCAACCGAGGACAGATGATTTTTACACGCTTCAGAGGTCCCGTTCTGTGAGCTTGTGTGGCCTAACACTTTACAGCTAAGCCATTGCTCCTAGATGTTTCCACTTCACAAGAACAGCACTTGCACTTGATCGGGGCAGCTCTAGCGAGGCAGAAATTGACAAACTGACTTATTGGAAAGGTGGCATCCTATGACGTTGCCATGTTGAAAGTCACTGAGCTCTTCAATAGGCTATTATGCTGCCAACGTTTGTCTATGGAAAGTGCATGGCTGTGTGCTCAATTTTATACACCTGTCAAGAAAGGGTGTGGCTGAAATAGCTGAAACCACTAATTTGAAGCAGTGTCCAGATACCTTGTACAGTTGAAGGTTCAAGTTTACATAGCCAAATACATTTAAACTCAGTTATCACAATTCCTGACATTTAATCCGAGTAGAAATTCCCCGTCTTAAGTCAGTTAGGATCGCCACTTTATTTTAAGAATGTGAAATGTCAGAATAATAGTTGAGAGAATGATTTCAGGTTGTATTTCTTTCATCACATTCCCAGTGGGTCAAAAGTTTACATACACTCAATTAGTATTTGGTAGCATTGCCGGCTGCGTGGTCCCATGGTGTTTATACTTGCGTACTATTGTTTGTACAGATGAACGTGGTACCTTCAGGCATTTGGAAATTGCTCCCAAGGATGAACCAGACTTGTGAAGGTCTACAATTTTAGGTCTTGGCTGATTTCTTTGGCTTTTCCCATGATGTCAAGCAAAGAGGCACTGAGTTTGAAGGTAGGCATTGAAATGCATCCACAGGTACACCTCCAATTGACTCAAATTATGTCAATTAGCCTATCAGAAGCTTCTGAAGCCATGACTTTTTCTGGAATTTTCCAAGCTGTTTAAAGGCACAGTCAACTTAGTGAAATCTGACCCACTGGAATTGTGATACAGTATAAGTGAAATAATCTCTGTAAACAATTGTTGGAAAAATTCTTGTGTCATGCACAAAGTTGAAAGGAGAAATATTTGCTTGTGTCTGACATACGCTGGTGGCTTTGATTGACGGGTGCTTTTACGGGGGTGTGCTTGTGTGAGTTCGCTGAAGTAGGCCTAGCCAGTCCGGACCATCTCTTCAATAAGAATCAAACGTTCATGTCATGATTTAATCTTATAAAAGACTTCACAATTTACATACATTTAAAAACATAGTGTGTGTGTGTGCACACACGCATCTCAGTTACACGTACATGTCAGTACATAAACACAACAAATAGGTCACAAGGGGGAGAGGTGTTGCTTTATTTGTTTTTTCTGTTCACTTGCGCTATATAAGATGGGTGTTCCATGCACTCACGGGCCTGTATAATACTGTACGTTTCCTTGAATTTGTTCTGAACCTGGAGACTGAAAAGACCCATGGTGGCATGTCTGGTGGGGTAAGTGTGTGTATAAGTGCCCACGTGTAAGTTGACTATGCAAACAATATGGAATCTCCAACACAATGTTTCTTATAAAAACAAGTGACTCAGTCTTTCCACAACACTTAGGCAAGAGAGACTGGCATGCATAGTATTAATATTAGCCCTGATTACAATCAAGAGCATGACATGCCACTCTGCTCTGGGCCAGCTGCAGTTTAACTAAGTCTTTCTTTGCAGCACTTGACCATATGACTGGACAATAATCAAAATATGATAAAATTAGAGCCTGCAGGACTTGCTTTGTGGAGTGTGGTGTCACAAAAGCAGAGCATATCTTATTACAGACAGACCTCTCACCATCTTTACAACCATTGAATCTATATGTTTTGACCATGACAGTTTACAATCTAAGGTAACACCAAGTAATTGACTCCTTGTTCAATAGCCACACCATTCATTACCAGATTCCACTGAAGTCTAGAACATAGGGAATGATTTATACCAAATACAATGCTCTTAGTTTTAGAGATGTTCAGAACCAGTTTATTACTGGCTACCCATTCCAAAGTAGACTGCAACTCTTTGTTAAGGGTTTCAGTGACTTCAAAAGCTGTCACCGAAATGGTCACTAAATCGTTGAATCGTCAGCATACATGGACACACATGCTTTGTTTAACGTCAGTGGCAGGTCATTGGTAAAAATTGAAAAGAGTAGAGGGCTTAAAGAGCTGCCCTGCAGTACAACACACTTTGCATGTTTGACATTAAATGAGCTTCCATGAAAGAAAACCCCCTGAGTTCTATTAGATAGCGCTGAATCCACGATATGGCAGATGTTGAAAAGCCATAACACATAAGTTAACATATGGTCAATAATAGTCAATAATATCAAAAGGCTGCACTGAAATCTAACAGTACAGCTCCCACAATCTTCGTATTATCAATTTCTTTCAACCAATTATCAGTCATTTGTGTCTCTATAAGCAGGCTGAAAGTGTTTATTTGTTTACAGAAAAGTAGCATTGTATTTGGTCAAACAATTTTTCCAACATATCGCTGAGAGCTGTAAGCACGCGGATAGGTCTTCTGTTAGAAACAGTAAATGGCGCTTTACCACTCGAGTAGCGGAATGACTTTGGCATCCCTCAAGGCCTGAGGACAAAGACTTTCCTCTAGGCTCAGTTTAAATAAATGACATAAAGGAGTGGCTAGAGAGTCAGCTACCATCCTCAGTTGTCAATGCCAGGAGGTTTATCGTTATTGGTCAATAACAATTTTTCCACCTCTCCCACACTAACTTTACAAAATTCAAACTTGCAATGCTTTTCTTTCATTATTATTATAATATATATATTTTTTAAATATACATGAGTACGATGGCTAACTGTTCGTTGTTGGCATTTACTGCCTAAGTTTGCCAATTAAGAAATGTAAATAATTGGCAACATCATGGTTGTGATGAATAAGCCATCTGATTCAACAAAGATGGAGTTGAATTCATTTTTCTGCCTATAATTTCATTTAAAGTACCCCCAAAAATATGCATTCTTTATATCATTGATCTTGGACGGTTTCTTCTTTCTGTTGAGTTTAATCACATAATTTCTCAATTTGCAGTAAGTCAGCCATGTAAACAAGTGTACAAACTGAACTGTGACCTCCCCTTGTCTCCCAGTGTGTTGGAAAGCTGACAACCAGGCTTTCCTCTAGGATTTAGCCTGTGCTTAGCTCTATTCTGTTTTTAAAAATTGCCGATGACAACCTAGTCTTTGCCAAGGACATACTGCAGCCACCACCATGCTTGAAAATATGAACAGTGGTACTCTGATGTGTTGTGTTGGATTTTCTCCAAACATAACGGTTTGTATTCAGGACAAAGTTAATTTCTTTACCACCTTTTTGGCAGTTTTACTTTAGTGCCTTATTGCTAACAGGATGCACATTATGGAATCTTTTTTATTCTGTACAGGCTTCCTTTTCACTCGAACATTTAGGTTAATATTGTGGAGTAACTACAATGTTGTTGATCCATTCTCAGTTTGCTCCTATCACAGCCATTAAACCGTTTTAAAGTCTCCATTGGCCTCATGGTGAAATCCCTGAGCGGTTCCCTTCCACTCCAGAAACTGAGTTAGGAAGGACGCCTATATCTTTGTTTTGACTGGCTGTATTGATACACCCATCAAAAGTGTAATTAATAACTTCACCATGCTCAAAGGGATATTCAATAACCATGTATTCATCCTCAGTTCTTATACAATTAAAGTCATATTGTATTCAAAAAAATGTATAATCATGACAGGGGTGATGGAAACAGGAAGTTTCGGTGTTTGTTTGACATGGTGGGATCTTTTTGTATCTGTAAAATGTATTATGTTGAAATGGCTGTGCAAATGCCTTTATGCGCAAATAATTGATATAATAACCATATCAAATTAAATGTCGAGTCACACAATTATATGGTGTGTGGTCCTCCCACTACAACTCAGTAAACCATGCAGTTTATTAGGCTACAGATGAAATAAGTGATGATGAACTTCAGAGGGTGGTGATAGTGCACGGTAAATGAACTTGACGGTCCTTTCCAATAAATATTGAGGGTCTTAATCTGGTGACATAATCAATGCTGGACTGTCACTTGACCCCCAAAAATATTCTCGCTCTTATCCATAATAATCTCGTGTAGATTAGACAAACCGCACAGCATCTGCCCACCGCACTGTATCTGCCCACCGCACTGTATCTGCGAGCTGTTCGGCACATTTGCTATTTAACGCAACCGTTTTTTTAGACCAAACTTCAGCAGAGTTGAAAAGGCAAATAGACACACATTGAACTTTAGTTTCGTATTTAGTACACAAAAACTTATGCGAAAAAGTACATTTTCTGTGCACATCATCACACACTGATTTTGTGGTGTAAAGTCCAGTTAGTGGAAACTGTGCATATTTTCTTTATGTGTATTCTAGAATATTTGCATGAAAATCTGGCTATTGTCTGCTAATTATCTATTTTTTACCCACTCATCTACCAATAGGTGCCTTTCTTTGTGAGGGGTTGGAAAACCTCCCTGGTCTTTGTGGTCGAATTGGTGTTTGAAATTCACGACTCGACTGAGGGGTCAGAGAGGAGGAAGTAATAAAAAATTATTAAAGTATGTTAAACAGCATTACTGCACAGAGTGAGTCCATGCAATTTATGTGAATCGTTAAGCAAATGTTTACTCCTGAACTTATTTAGGCTTGCCATAATAAAGGGGTTGAATACTTATTGACTCAAAACTTTTTTTTTTTTTTTATTCGTACACATTACTAAAAACAAATTCCACTTTGACATTATGGGGCATTGTGTGTTGGCCAGTGAGACAAAATCTCAATATGAATCAATTTTAGGATGCATGACGCATGGCTTTCGACCTTCGTCTCTCCCAAGCCAGTATGGGAGTTGTAGCGATGAGACAAGATAGCAACTACTAACAATTGGATGCCACAAAATTGGGGAGAAAATGGGGTAAAATTCAAAATAAATATGAATCCATTTGAATTCAGGCTTGTAAAATAACTTGTGTGTGGAAAAAGTCTAGGGTTATGAATACTTTCTGAAGGCACTGTATAACTTCAGAGTGGGTAGGTGAGAGTGTAGGGGGAGTTGTACAAACAGAGTGACATAACTAAAGTCTCAATGGTCAGACAGATTTACATAGAGCCTTAATAGCCAGACAGACTGGCACATATACTCTAGAGCCATGATAGATATCAGAAGAGATCCAGGTGTTACCTTGAGAACCCGGGCAGCGACGCCCCCAGACGTTCCTCCTCCCCTCTGTAGCTCTCCCTCTCACGACACGAACCTGGACCCCTGGGAGACAAACAGGAGAGAACCATCATTAGACACTTCGATCAAAGGCCCTGAACCCTTTCTCTAAAATCTTACCACGAATAAACACACCCAGGTTGGACTATAGGGCAACTGGCTGATGGCATGAGTAGTTGGGAACATTGAAAAGTTTGACCTGTTGAAGAAAATCAAGAAGTCTGTCAAACAAAGTGACTTTAGACTGAAAACAGAAGGAACAATGGTGAGCATTTTGACAGTCATTTTGTAAGTTTAGGTTTGAGACATCCCTGGATTCAGATTCTTGTCAATTGTCAAAATAAAAATAACACTTGTCATTGCACTCTTGAAAATGTACCATCGGTTTCTGAATGCTCAAAGAGTCGCAGCTGGAACCATCATGGTTGACAGAACTTGTATTTATTTGTGAGCTACGCTACTGTTCAGAACCCCCTGGTAGGCTCAGTCAGATAATATCTGCGGTCATATTAGACTTCTCCACATCCGGGTAAACCCTGCATTGTTGGTCTTCATTTGATTACCTAGCATAGTCTCTGGTTCGTGGTTATGCTATGTAGAGAACGAGAACAAGGCCATCATTTGACCACAGTTGGCCCGCCACATGTGGCTTGGAGAGAAGAATAAGAACTTGCCAGTGCCAAACTTTTTACTGTTAAAATGTGAGACTGGTAGGCAGGCAGGGTTAAGGTTAAGCGACTTCCGCACATCACGGCACCACTGTCAATGTTGTATAACAGGCCAATAAATCACAGTCCCACAGGCAGTTTGTAGCCGTACTTCAAGAAGCCCTTTCTACAAGGGGCTCAAAAAAAGCTTGGTTTTCTAACAACAATTTTCTTAGTGAAATCAGTTCACAAAGCTGTCTGGGGCAATGTTATAACACAAATATGTGTGACATTCTTCAGGCCTGTCCTGAAATACGGTTCACCAGTTTGGCCAGGTCTCACAAAGCACCTGATCAAACACATGGAAGGCCTTCAGAGAAGATGCCGCCCTATAATTGGAACACCCGATGACACATTTCCCAGCCTGGAGGCAAGAAGAGACCACAAGATGAGAGTTCACTTGGCTACTGAAGGAGGGGACCCACCCACTTCTCCAGGCGCTACCCACAAAACCAAACCACTCTAACCTGTGAAATTGGAGACAAGACACAGCCAATCAGTCACACAAAAAGACATCAACTGACCTTTCTGCCTAGAGCATACAGACGGACCCTGTAGTGTACCTGTGGGTCATTTCTTAACTGTCATTTTGTCCATGAGCCCAAAATTGACAGTAATATAAAAAGGAATTGGCCTAAACTCAGAGTTTGAAACCAGCTATCAAAAGACATGTTCTAGGGTCCACTGGAAAAAACTAAGCATTAGTGAGTAGCAGGTTTGTTTCATCTTTAACACTTTTCTCTTAAATGTCACAGAGCAAGTTTTCTCTCAGGATGAAAACAGTTGACAGTGGACAGTCAGGCTTTTATACACCGCTCTGAGGTTGAGCACTCTTTGGAATCAAGGAGGCCTTCGGCAGCAGCAGCAATTCAGCCACCCACATAGTTGACTGACTGCAAACATTTCACAACAACCTGAATGAAAGACTCGACTTCAGGATAAACACGCCTTCAAAAACCTATAACTAAGCAATTTGGATGAGACAGACTGTGGTCCTTCTCTTTTTTTGCCTCTCGCCTGTTCTTGGACAGTGGGATAGAAAAGCTAACAATAACCCATGACCTAATGACGGGCTGTCATAATTCATGGAAGAATTCGGAGGGAAAAGTGTTTGTTGTAGTCGTGCTCTCAGCTCAATATGCTTTCTTTATCACTTCCCCTCCTACTTACAGTGCATTGTTGCTGGGCTTTGTTCCCGGCAGTGCTGACATCCAGTTGTATATCACCCCCACCAGTGGCCTTAGTCCGTGGTCACCTGCCCCTCCTCTGCTCTCAGGTCAGGATCCTGGACCCCCTGCTTCTGCTTTTGTTTAGTGCGTGTGAAACCCCCCCCCCCCCTCCCCCCCTCCTTATAGAGCTTCTGCTGAGCCAAGTACCAGACATGGCACTGTAAACCATGGCTGAGATTCATGTGTCCCTCAACTGTACATTTTGTGGTATTAGATTCATTCAAATGAGCATTCATTTGTTAAACAGATGCAAATAAAGTTGAATTGAAGTGAATTGATTATACACAAGTGAAAAAAGACCCAAGTTTGCTAGAGGTGAAGTAAAAAGAGGTTTGTACAACCAATACAAATGGCACGAATGTGTTAATAAAACCAAGCTTTTTACAAACAGCAAATAAAGAAAGAGCTCCTTGCCATATCCATTTATTTTATGAGCAGCGTTCGGTTCAATCCCAACCTGTCAAAACAACATGATTCACCCAGTCAAACTCACCTTAAGCTGTGGTAGGAGTCCCTAACTCTAAGCGATAGTCCAAAGCAGTAGTCAGTCAAGACTCACTCAATCTCAGAGACCGCTATTACCAAAATTGCAGCGTCAAGATGAGGGACTCAAGTCCTCCTGAGTGGAGACCGCACAAACGTTATATCTCATAACAGACAAGACCACGGTGTTGACATTAGAGTTGGCATTCATCCACCGAAAAGAAGGTAGAGGGGAACTAGAGATGAAATCAGATTGGGAGGTAAAGGAAAGCCCTAGATAAAACGCATGTAGGCTAACTCGAGGCCGAGAGAGAGAGGGACTGATAGAGGAGAGAAAAACAAAATGTAGAGATCAAACAGCCGTGGAGCCCTAAGTCAGGCCACATGCTCCTGGATTAGCCGTGGCATGGCCCTACAGCCTGGGAAAAACGGCTGATAACACCCTTAGAGAGATTAAGCAATATGTTTTACATAAGAGACGCTTTTTGGCACTGAATAGACCTCAGCACGGCAAGCATAGGCTACTGCAGATGACCATTCTGATCGTTGGCACTAGCTCGAAACAAACCGAGGCCCTCTTTATGAATGTCGTAATACAAAGACGAAGAGGGAGGTCATGACTTCCGTCTGATCCTGAACAACTAGCAAGATCTCTAGCTAAGTGCCTTTCAAAGAGAAACATGCTGGATAAGGACTTCAAAGTGGAAGGAGGTCCACAAAGTCAATGTCCATATGCAACAGTTATAAAACCCACTGGCCTTAGTGAGTATACATTAGTGATGGGGGGGTGGTGGAAAAAAAATAAGGTTATCAAATCCAAATTGTATTTGTCACATTCGCCGAATACAACAGGTGTAGACCGTACAGTGAAATGCTTACTTAAAAGCCATCAACCAACAATGCTTTAAGAAAAAACGTGTTAAGTAAAATAAAAGTAACAAATAATTAAAGTAACAAATAATTAAACAGCAGCAGTAAAATAACAAGCAAGGCTATATACAGGGGGTAGAATCGATGTGCGGGGGGGGGGGGGGGGTGCACCGGTTAGTCGAGGTAATTGAGGGAATATGTACTTGTAGATAGAGTTAAAGTGACCATGCATAGATAAAACACTCCGGTACCGCTCCGGTACAGCTTGCCTTGCGATAGCAGAAAGAACAGTGCCTGGAGTATGACAATTTTTAGGGCCTTCCTGACACTGCCTGATATAGAGGTCCTGGATGGCGGGAACTTGACCCCAGTGATTATTTATACACACACATACGAGATATAATTTTTGACAATAGTTTGCTGTACCTGCACCAAAACTCCAGTATTTTCCCTTCATAGCTTGTTCTCCATCTTTTCAAATAGGGAGACAAATTTGTTTTCAGCACTTTTATTTCCGCAAATGATCAAAACTAGTTCTCATGGCTTGTCGCTCTGCAGCAGAAATATGGTGAGCAATATGTTTGGAACTTTGAATTGCAATAAAATCACAGTATCGAATCGCAATAGATATCGTATTGGTACCTAAGTGATAATATCGTATCGCAAGGTCCCTGGCAATTTCTAGCACTAGTATACCTGTGAGGACCAATAAATAATGTTATTTATTAGGATCCCCTATAGCCACTGAAAAAGCATCAGCTACTCTTCCTGGGGTCCACATGAAATAATGCATAGTACAGAACATTATTAGTCAAGGACAAACACATACATTTAAAACATCACACAGTCTAAATATCAATACATACACAATATCTAGGTCTAAAACATAGTACAATGCAACAAGATTAATAAAATGGCTGGGTCTTTCCACAGTAAATATTATTTTCAGTTTTTTAAAACTGGTTTTCTGCTAGCTTGAGGTACATGTAGTCATGGCTTTATTTAATACGGTTAGTTTCCCAGCCTCTGTTCTGGACCTGGGGACTGTGAGGAGAACTCTGGTTGCCCGTCTGTGTTGTACCAGATGAGTACCAATTGCTTGAACAGAGTTCGGTACCTTCAACAACACCTCGCACAAAGGCCAATAGTGATGCAGTCAATCTCTCCTCAACTTTGAGCCAGGAGAGACTGACATGCATGTTACTGACACATTCCATCCGCGTACATCTTAGTGCGATGCGTACATCTAAGTGCGATGCGTGCTGCTCTGTTCTGGACCAACTGCAAATTTACCAACGTCCTTCTTTGCTGCACATGACAACATAGCTGGGCAGTAGTCCAGGTGCGACAACACTACGGCCTGTGGGACCTGCCTTGTTGATAGTACTGTTAAGGTAGAGCAGCGCTTTATTATCGACCGACTTCTCCCCATTTTAGCAACCATTGAGTCTATATGTTTTGACCATGAAAGCTTGCTATCTAGGGTTGCACCCAGCAGTTGTCTCCTCAACTTGCTCAATAGCCACATTATTCAGTAATAGATCTAAACGAGGCTTAGTGTTGAGTGATTTGTCCCAAAAAGTATGCTTTTAGTTTGAGAGTCGTATTTATTGTGGATCCCCGGCAGCAGCTACTCTTCCTGGGATCCAGCTAAATTAACGCACATTTTCAAAACATTGCAATACATTCATAACAGATTTCACAACATATTAAGTGTGCCCCCTCAGGCCTCTGCTACCACATACTGCATATTGAATGCGCAACCAGGGCTGGGAAAATTCTGGATCATTGTTACTCTAACTTCCGCGACGCATACAAAGCCATCCCTCGCCCTCCTTTCAGCAAATCTGACCACGACTCCATTTTGTTGCTCCCAGCCTATAGACAAACTAAAACAGGAAATGCCCGTGCTCAGGTCAGTTCAACGCTGGTCCGAGCAGTCTGATTCCACACATCAAGATTGCTTCGATCACGTTGACTGGGATATGTTCCGGATAGCATCGAACAACAACATTAATGTATACGGTGAGCAAGTTTATTAGCAAGTGCATCGTTGATGTTGTACCAACAGCGACTATTAAAATCTTCCCCAACCAGAAACCGTGGATTGATGGCAGCATTTGCGCAAAATTGAAAGCATGAACCGCTACTTTTAATCAGGGCAAGGTGACCGGAAACATGACTGAATACAGTGTAGCTATTCCCTCCGCAAGGCAATCAAACTAGCTAAGTGTCAATATAGAGACAAAGTAGAGTCGCAATTCAACGGCGCAGACACGAGAGGAATGTGGAAAGGGTCTACAGTCAATCACGGACTACAAAAACAAATCCAGCCCCGTCGCAGACCCTGATGTGTTGCTCCCAGACAAACTAAACTTCTTCGCTCGCTTTGAGGACAATACAACGACACGGCCCGCTAACAAAACCTGCGGACTCTCCTTCACCGCAGCCAATGTGAGTAAAACATTTAAACGTGTTAAACATCGCAAGGCTGCCGGCCCAGACGGCATCCCTAGCCGCGTCCTCAGAGCATGCGCAGACCAGCTGGCTGGTGTGTTTACGGACATATTCAATCAATCCCTATCCCAGTCTGCTGTTCGCACATGCTTCAAGAGGGCCACCATTGTTCCTGTTCCCAAGAAAGCTAAGGTAACTGAGCTAAACGACTATCGCCCAGTAGCACTCACTTCAGTCATCATGAAGTGCTTTGAGAGACTAGTCAAGGATCATATCACCTCCACCCTACCTGACACCCTAGACCCACTCCAATTTGCTTACTGCCCCAATAGGTGCACAGACGACGCAATCACACTGCCCTAACCCACCTGGACAAGAGGAATACCTGGAATGCTGTTCATCAACTAGATTCCAAGAACACAGGATGAGATGTTACTATCCTTTGTGCAAGCACTTCCAAGAGTTAATGAACAGTGAGCCTGGTGAAATTTGGGGAGCGCATCGTCAGTAGTGTACCTTTGGTTCCTAGGGTGTTTCGGCCTTTCACACTATACACCCTCCACAAAGGCGGCCAGCGACAGGGTGATCAATCCTACGCTTGCGTCCCATTCCCAATTAGTCATAGGAGTTGCCTTGTTGATGATAGTCCCATGGGATGTTGGCTATGCATGGCAGGGGCGTCCTCCTCCCTGAGTCAAGCATTGTTGACCGCATACCTCCTGGCCCTCTCACTTCGGGGCCCAGCTGGGGTCTTTCCTCTTCATCCAGAGCCACTGACTGCTGCCTTCTGCCGCCTCCGATACAGCTTTGATTGCCGAACGCTGGCTCTGGCCCTTAATTCCAAGGTCTCTAAGCAGTCTGGTTGTAGATGTTGCCACAAAACCTCTGCAGCCCACCTCCACTGGTCGGACTTCTGTGTTCCAGCCATGATGCCGTGCTTCGGCAGCTAGATCGGCATAGCGCAGATGCTTTCGCTCATAAGCCTCATCTACTGAGTCCTCCCAGGGTACTGTGAGCTCAATGATGAAGACCTTCTTGAGCGAACGGGACCAGAGCACCATGTCAGGTCTTAGGGTGGTGGTTGCGATCTCCGGAGGAAACACAAGTTGCCGGCCAATGTCAGCTAGCATTTTCCAGTCGCGGGCCAAGCGCAGCTGGTCTCGCTCTAATGGTGTCGAGCTGCGCTTCTGTGGTTTAGCCCCTTCGCGGACAAAGTTTGTCCGTAAGGGGTGTGATGCTGCTGGGGGTGGTAGGGAGTTGGTGGCAGCTCGCTTGTCCTCCAGGGCGGACGCAAGGTTAAGGACTTGGTTGTGACGCCAAGTGTAGCGTCCTTGGGTGAGGCTTGTTTTACACCCCGTGAGAATGTGCCTGAGGTTGGTTGGCATGGAACAGAGGGCACAGTCCGGATCTTCACCATACCATTGGTGAAGATTAACTGGAGTTGGAAGGACGTCATATGTTGCTCTGATGGAAAAGCTCAACCGCCTCGCTTCCATGGCCCACAGATCCTTCCAGCTGATCTTCCTCTTCTCCACACTGTCCCATCGAGTCCACTGTCCCTGTTTGGAAAGAGAGACTGCCTTGGCCCACCTTGCAGCCTCCTCCTGATGGCGTACTTCCTGCACTACCATCTTCCGCCGCTCTGGTGCAGTGGCCTTACTCCAAGCAGCACGGCTAGTTAGCCCAAGGCCTCCTATCCCTTGCTGAACATGACCCACAATGTCAGCATGTCTGAGGGCTGCTGTTGCCTCCTGGACTGCTTTTCCTGGCCTCCATTTGCACCCAGTTGCCAAGGTCGACGCGTTGTTGCTCACCACTGGGTCTCGAGATTCATTCAGTGTCATCTGGAGCCTGGTTTTTGAACACTTGAATTCCTCTGTTAGACTGGTGAGGGGCAGCTTGAGGACACCATCTCCATAGAGGCCGATGGTGGTAAGGCATCGTGGAACTCCGAGCCACTTCTTTAAGTAGCCCGTGACTCCTCTTTCCATCTTCTCCACTGTTGAGATTGGAACCTCATACACTGCTAAGGGCCACAACACTCGGGGTAGGAGACCAAACTGCAGACACAAGGCCTTTAACTTTCCAGGTAGCTGGGTGTTGTCGATGGACTGTAGGCTACTACTGATGTCTTTGCGCAGCTGTTGCACCTGGTCTTTGTCCTTCAGGCTTGCATCATACCACCTTCCAAGGCTTTTTACCGGCTGCTCAGACACTGTTGGGATTTGGTCATCTCCGATGAAGAATTTCAGGTCAGAGAGTACTCCCTTCACAAATCGAGATGCTGCGTGACTTGGATGGTTTAATCTTCATACGGGCCCAGCTGATGTTCTCCTCGAGTTTTCTGAGCAGTCTCCTGGTGCATGGGACAGTGGAGAGGAATGACAACTAGAGAGGAATGTAAGAATGCTGTTCATCAACTACAGCTCAGCACCATATTACCCTCCAAACTCGTCATTAAGCTCGAGATCCAGGGTCTCGACACAGCCCTCTGCAACTTTGACGGGACGGCCCCAGGTGGCGAGGGTAGGAAACAACATCTCCACCCCGCTGATCCTCAACACTGGGGCCCCACAAGGGTGCGTTCTCAGCCCTCTCCAGTATTCCCTGTTCACCCATGACTGCGTGGCCATGCACGCCTCCAACTCAATCATCAAGTTTGCATATGACACTACAGTGGTAGGCTTTATTACCAACAACGACGAGACAGCCTAAAGGGAGGAGGTGAGGTCCCTCAGAGTGTGGTGTCAGGAAAACAACCTCACACTCAACAAAACAAAGATGATTGTGGACTTCAGGAAACAGCAGAGGGAGCACCCCCCTATCCACATCAACAGGACAGTAGAGGAGAAGGTGGAAAGTTAAGTTCCTCAGCGTACACATCACAGACAAACTGAAATGGTCCACCCACACAGACAGTGTGGTGAAGGCGCAACAGCGCCTCTTCAACCTCAGGAGGCTGAAGAAATTAGGCTTGTCACCAAAAACACAAACTTTCACAGATGCACAATCGAGAAAATCCTGTCGGGCTGTATCACTGCCTGGTACGGTAACTACTCCGCCCACAACCGCAAGACTCTCCAGAGGGTAGTGAGTAGAGGTCGACCGATTAATCTGAATGGCCGATTAATTAGGGCCGATTTCAAGTTCATAACAATCGGTAATCTGCATTTTTGGACACCAATCATGGCCGATTACATTGCACTCCATGAGGAGATGGCAGGCTGACTACCTGTTATGCAAGTGCAGCAAGGAGCCAAGGTAAGGTGCTAGCTAGCATTAAACGTATCTTAACAATCACTAGTTAACTACACATGGTTGATGATATTACTAGTTTATCTAGCTTGTCCTGTGTTGCATATAATCGATGCGGTGCCTGTTAAATGTATCATTGAATCACAGCCTACTTCGCCAAACGGGTGATTTATTAACAAGCGCATTTGCGAAAAAAAGCACTCATTGCACCAATGTGTACTGAACCATAAACATCAACACCTTACTTAAAATCAATACACATGTATATATTTTTAAAACCTGCATATTTAGTTAATATTGCATGCCAACATGAATTTCTTTTAACTAGGGAAATTGTGTCACTTCTTGCGTTCTGTGAAACAGAGTCAGGGAATATGCAGCAGTTTGAGCTTGCTGCTGCCTACCACCTCTCAGTCAGAATGCTCTATCAAATCATAGACTTAATTATAATATAATATCACACAGAAATACAAGCCTTAAGTCATTAATATGGTCAAATCCGGAAACGATCATTTAAAAAACAAAACGTTTATTCTTTCAGTGAAATATGGAACCGTTCTGTATTTTATCTAACGGGTGGCATCCGTAAGTCTAAATATTGCTGTTACATTGCACAACCTTCAATGTTATGTCATAATTACGTACAATTCTGGCAAATTAGTTCACAACGAGCCAGGCTCAAGCATTCATTCAAACATCCCTTTACAGCGTTAGACAGCAGCTCTTCGCAATGCTTCAAGCATTGCGCTGTTTATGACTTCAAGCCTATCAACTCCCGAGATTAGGCTGGCAATACTAAAGTACCTATTAGAACATCCAATAGTCAAAGGTATATGAAATTAAAATGGTAGAGAGAGAAATAGTCCTATAATAACTACATCCTAAAACTTCTTACCTGGGAATATTGAAAATTCATGTTAAAAGAAACCACCAGCTTTCATATGTTCTCATGTTCTGAGCAAGGAACTTAAACGTTAGCTACCCTCACCACCTGGGGGCGGCCTGTCAGGAAGTCCAGGATCCAGTTGCAGAGGGAGGTGTTTAGTCCCAGGATCCTTAGCTTGGTGACGAGCTTTGAGGGTACTATGGTGTTGAATGCTGAGCTGTAATTAATGAACAGCATTATCACATAGGTGTTCCTTTTGTCCAGGTGGGAAAGGGCAGTGTGGAGTGCAATAGAGATTGCATCATCTGTGGATCTGTTTGGGCGGTATGCAAATTTGAGTGGGTCTAGGGTTTCTGGGCTAATGGTGTTGATGTGAGCCATTACCAGCCTTTCAAAGCACTTCATGGCTACGGACGTGAGTGCTACTGGTCTGTAGTCATTTAGGCAGGTTGCCTTTGTGTTCTTGGGCACAGGGACTATGGTGGTCTGCTTGAAGCATGTTGGTATTACAGACTCAAATCAGGGACATGTTGAAAATGTCAGTGAAGACACCTGCCACTTTGTCAGCACATGCCCGTAGCACACGTCCTGGTAATCCGTCTGGCCCCGCAGCCTTGTGTATGTTGACCTGTTTAAAGGTCTTCCTCACATCGGCTACAGAGAGCGTGGTCACACAGTCGTCCAGAACAGCTGATGCTCTCATGCATGCCTCAGTGTTGCTTTCCTCGAAGCGAGCATAGAAGTGATTTAGCTCGTCTGGTAGGCTATTGTCACTGGGCAGCTCACGACTGTGCTTCCCTTTGTAGTCTGTAATAGTTTGCAAGCCCTGCCACATCCGACGAGCGTCGGAGCCGGTGTAGTATGATTCAATCTTAGCCCTGTATTGACGCTTTGCCTGTTTGATGGTTCGTCGCAGGGCAAAGCTTCCGGGTTAGAGTCCCACACCTTGAAAGCGGCAGCTCTACCCTTTAGCGCAGTGCGAATGTTGCCTGTAATCCATGGCTTCTGGTTGGGGTATGTACGTACAGTCACCGTGGGGACAACGTCCTCAATGCACGTATTGATAAAGCCAGTGTATTCCTCAATGTCATCGGAAGAATCCCGGAACATGTTCAGTCTGTGATAGCAAAGCAGTCCTGTAGTTTAGCATCTGCTTCATCTGACATTTTTTTTTAATAGACCGAGTCACTGGTGCTTCATGCTTTAATTTTTGCTCGTAGGCAGGAATCAGGAGGACAGTTGTGGTCGGATTTACCAAATGGAGGGCGAGGGAGAGCTTTGTATGCGTCTCTGTGTGTGGAGTACAGGTTATCTAGAATTGTTTTTCCTCTGATTGCACATTTAACATATTGAGAGATTTGGTAGAACTGATTTAAGTTTGCATTTTAAAAAAAGTCTCAGACCACTAGGAGCGAGTGGTTTGGGTGAGTGGTTTCCTGTTTGCTTATTTCCTTATACAGCTGGCTGAGTGCGGTCTTAGTGCCGGCATCTGTCTGTGGTGGTAAATAAACAGCCACGAAAAGTATAGCTGAGAACTCTAGGCAAGTAGTGTGGCCTGCAGTTTATCACAATATACTCAACTTCAGGCGAGCAAAATCGTGCACCAGCTGTTGTTTACAAATATGCACAGACCCCCCCCCCCCCCCCGTCTTACCGGAGTGTGCTGTTCTATCCTGCTGGTGCAGCATATATCCATGTCGTCGTTCGGCCACGATTCCGTGAAGCATAGGATATTACAGTTTTTGATGTCCGGTTGGTAGGATATTCGTGATCTTACCTCGTCTAGTTTATTGTCCATTGATTGCACGTTGGTGAGTAATATTGACGGTAACAGCAGCTTTCCTAGTTGTCTTCTGCGGGTCCGGACGAGACATCCGGCTCTTCATCCTCGGCGTCGCTACCTCTTGCGAATAATTGGGATGTCTGCCCTGTGGGTTGTTTGGAGAATATTGTGTGAGTCCTGCTTGCTGTTGTTGTTGAAGAAGAAATCTTTGTCTAATCCGAGGTGAGTGATCGCTGTCCTGATATCCAGAAGCTCTTTTCTGCCGTAAAATAAGGTTGCAGAAACATTATGTACAAAATAATTTACAAATATCGCGAGAAAGAAAAAACACATAATAGCACAATTGCTTAGGAGACCATAAAACGGCGGCCATCTCCTCCAGCGCCATCTTGTACACCATGCGTATATGTGTTTGTCTATGCTTGCATTGCTTCACAGTCCCACCTGTTCCATAAGCTGTATTTTTACCAGTTTTTTTTAAATACATTTTTTACTGCTGGCATGAATTACTTGATGTGGAATAGAGGTCCATGTAGTCATGGCTCTATTTAGTACTGTGTGCCTCCCATAGTCTGTTCTGGACTTGGGCACTGTGAAGAGACTGGTGGCATGCCTTGTGGGGTATGCATGGGTGTCCGAGCTGTGTGACAATAGTTCGAACAGACAGCTCGGTGCATTCAACATGTCAATGTCACAAATACAAGTAGTGATACAGTCAATCTCTCCTCCACTTTGAGCCATGAGAGATTGACATGCATATTATTAATGTTAGCTCTCTGTGTACATCCAAAAGCCAGATGTGCTGCCCTGTTGTGAGCCAAATGCAATTTTCCTCAGTCCCTCTTTATGGCACCTGACCAAGCGACTGAACAGCAGTCCAGGTGCGACAAACCTATGGACTTCTCTCCATCTTAGCTACTGTTGTATCAATATGTTTTGACCATGACAGTTTACAATCCAGGGTTACTCCAAGCAGTTTAGTTTCGTCAACTTCACTAGATATAATTTCAGCGTGCCATTTCACGTCAACAATGTTCAGTCTTCGGGGGTACCAGTTCGGGCTCCCCATTTCAGCAGAAAAGCGCAAAATTTCACATTTATTCTATTTTAATCTAAAGCACTTTACGCTTTCAATGATGGGGGTTGCTGGTTTGTCTTGGCCTTGGAAGGTAAACCGCAGGGCAGGGACTAGAAAGGCCACCCTCTATGTGCTGAGGCCCATGGGCTTGGAGTGCAAACAGTGCCAGGCTACTGAAGGGACTTGCACCATGTCAGGATATTTCTCGCCCCAACTCCGGATCAACATGGGCAGACCTGTTACAGACCACAGTCTTTGAGCTCACCTGTGAAAAGTACCCAGGCATCGGCTCAAAGGCCTGGGGGAGATTGGTGCCGCGCTTCTCAAGCCCTCCATAACCACCTCCAAATCTCCAGTTTGGCAAGAACACCCTGTACTAACTTGAGCTTTCCAGAAAGCAGAGTTTGGTGGTCAACAGGGCAAGGTCAGAAAGAGGGGCTCTAACTGTACTGTGATGGTGAACACTGCAGCCAGATGCAGAAAAAGTAACGAGGTACTTTTCTTCACATCTGAAATGTTTAATTATCCTAATCAATTCATCCCAAAAATGGAATGTACATCATCAATGGGAAACAAATCATGGCAAAACATGATGCCGAAGAGCCTCAATATTTCTTCTGCAGTTGGCACATTCATGAGGAAACCAAGAGGAGACTGTCAAGTCTTAAAATAAAATCTGACACCCAAACTAATCTATTAACAAAGACTTACCTCCAAGATGCTCCTGATCAAAGAAAATAAAAAGAAATATGGGCTAGTGGATAGCATTTTATTCCTCAAAGGCAGTTTAGTTATTTATTCATCACAGTGACCATCAACTAACAGTTTTAGAATACCTACTAATTCAATGGTTTCTTTATTTTTTACACTGTATAATAATATTGGAGACATGAAAACTATGAAATAATGCATGTTTATTTGTAATACATTTGATAGTGTGTAGATTGAGGAATTTAAAGAAATATACATTTTAAAATAAGGCTGTAACGTAACCAAACGTGGAAAAAGTCAAGGGGTCTGAACACTTTCCGAATGCACTGTACGTACATATCCCAACCAGAAGCCATGGATTACAGGCAACATCCTCACTGAGCAAAAAGTTACAGCTGCCGCTTTCAAGGAGTGGGATGCTTATAAGAAATTCCACTAAGACCTCCGACAAGTACATCATACAGACAAAGCGTGAATACAGAACTAAAATCGAATCCTACTACGCCGGCTCTGGTCGTGTAAACATTTGACACTTACATGCAACTTCTGCTATCAAAATACGAAGACCGCATTGAAAAGACGGGAGACACAAAAGTCGTTTTGTGGTCTGATTGTGTTCAGATCTGGCTGACCACGTCAACAGGTGGTCAGGGATGCATTGTGTGCAGATTTCTCCTCTGAACGCAATCAGGCTACCGAAAGCGCATACAATGAGCGACGCCATCAACACTGCTCCCACAAGTATCCAGAAAACGTATGTTTTGGGAGTAAGAGGAACATTTTCATTATAGCGTTGGAGGAAATACGTTCCTAGCATGAGGAACGCGTTTGTTGGCCTCAAATGTGAGGGGGTAGCAAATATTTTGAAAATATATTTTTGGTTTGGCTAGCGTTATGCTAATCCTTTTACAATCCCTTTAGTGTTGCTTGCTAGCTACAGAGGCTAGCTTGCTAGTTAGCTACTGCAATTAGGTGTGTTATTATATTTACCAGTGTGCGTTTGTAGAGCGCACTCTGGCATTTGAATATAGCGCGGGATAAGGGAATCCGGACACACTGTAGACATTTAAATGTAGACGCATGACGCTGTCAGAATTCCATCAGAGCACTAAAGCTGCACAAACTGTCAAGTCGAGACACTCGGTGGAGGTGGTAGGGCTTGGAAACTATCAGGGATTACAAAGGGAAACCCAGCCGCGAGCTGACCAGTGACGTGAGCCTACCAGACGAGTTAAATGCCTTCTGTGCTCGCGGCGAGGCACGCAACACTGAACCAAGCATGAGAAGACCAGCTGTTCCAGTCAACTGTGTGATCCCTCTCTACGTAGCTGATGAGAGTAAGACCTATAAACAGGTTAACATTCAGAAGGCCGCGAGGCTAGACTGATTACCAGGACGCATACTCAGACCATGCACTGACCAGCTCGCAAGTGTCTTTACTGACATTTTCAACCTCTCCCTGACCCAGTCTGGGAGAGACTGCGCACATGTTTCAAGCAGACCACCATAGTTAGGGCCCTATAAAATCTGCGATGCAGAGAACGCAGATGGAATCCAGACAAACAGAATGCAATACTCAAAAATGAATTTAACTTAAGGAATCAACTATATTGATTATTTATAAAATAGCCTAAGTTTATCGTAAGAAATTAACAGAATGCATCAGTGATTCGTATTTCCTGCAACTTTCTGAAGAGACAATAAGAATTCTCCATCTCTGTATGTGCGGTGCACGCATGTAGCACTTTCTGTTAGTGAAAAGTGTTCTGGTAGATAGAAAGGGTTCCCCAAAGACCTATTTTAAAGTGTGATTGAGAGCAGAAACTTGAGAAAAATAAATGATTTTACAGGGCCTGTGCCCAAGAATGCCAAGGTAACCTGTCTAAATGACTATTGCCAGCTAGCACTCACATCTGTAGCAATGAAAGGCTGGTCATGGCTCACATCAACACCATCATCCCAGACACCCTAGACCCACTCCAAATCGCATACCGCCCCAACAGATCCACAGATGACGCAATCTCTATTGCACTCCACACTGCCCTCCTCCACATGAACAAGAGGATCACCTGTGAGAATGCTGGTCATCGACTACAGCTCAGCATTCAAAACCATAGTTTCCTCCAAGCTCAGGACCCTGGGACTAAACACCCTCTGCAACTGGATCCTGGACATCCTGGATCCGGAGTTGAGGCGAGAAATTGTATGTTACCGTGAAATTCTTACGTACAAGCCCTTAACCTCTCTGGGATATTCGGGACGGTAGCGTCCCACCCCGCCAACAGCCAGTGAAAGTGCAGGGCGCCAAATTCAAAACAAAAATCTCAAAATTAAAATTCCTCAAGCATACAAGTATTTTACACAATTTAAGATAAAATTCTCATTAATCCAGCCAGTGTCTGATTTCAAAAAGGCTTTACAGCGAAAGCACCACAGACGATTGTTAGGTCACCACCAAGTCACAGAAAAACAGCCATTTTCCCAGCCAAATAGAGGAGTCACAAAAGCACAAATATAGATCAAATGAATCACTAACCTTTGATGATCTTCATCAGATGACACTCATAGGACATCATGTTACACAATACATGTTTTGTTCGATAAAGTGCATATTTATATCCAACAATCTCATTTTACATTGGCGTGTTATGTTCAGTAGTTCCAAAACATGGTGATTTTGCAGAGAGCCACATCAATTTACAGAAATACTCATAATAAAACATTGATAAAAGATACAACTATTATACATGGAACTTTAGATGAAATTCTCCTTAATGCAACCGCTGTGTCAGATAAAAAAATTAAAAGAGCAACCCATGCAATAATCTGAGAATGGCGCTCAGAGACCAAAACGTTGTGGAGTCAACATTAGTCAGAAATAGCATTATAAATATTCACTTACCTTTGATGATCTTCATCAGAAATCACTCCCAGGAATCCCAGTTCCACAATAAATGTTTGTTTTGTTCGATAATGTCCATAATTTATGTCCAAATAGATACTTTTGTTAGGGCGTTTGGTAAACAAATCCAAACGCACGCGCAAGTCCAGCCGAAAGGTTGGTCGAAAAGTCCAAAAAGTTATATTACAGGTCGTAGAAACATGTCAAACTAAGTATAGAATCAATCTTTAGGATGTTAACATAAATCTTCAATAATGTTCCAACCGGAGAATTCCTTTGTCTGTAGAAAAGCAATGGAACGCAAGCCAACTTTCACATGACCGCGCGTCACGAGCTCGTGGCAATCTGCCAGACACCTGGCTCATTCCCCTCTCATTTCGGCCCACTTCACAGTAGAAGCCTCAAAGTTCTAAAGACTGTTGACATCTTGTGGAAGCCAGGGGAAGTGCAACATGACCAATATCCCACTGTATCTTCAATAGGGCATGAGTTGAAAAGCAACCAACCTCAGATTTCCCACTTCCTGGTTGGAATTCTTTCTCAGGTTTTCACCTGCGGGGACAGAGTCCAAAACTTTTCAGTCTCCTGAGGGGGAAAGGTGCTGTCGTGCCCTCTTCACGACTGTCTTGTGTGTTTGGACCATGACAGTTCGCTGGTGATGTGGACACAAAGGAACATGAAACTCTCGACCCGCTCCACTTCAGTCCCGTTGATGTTAATGGGGGCCTGTTAGGCTCACCTTTTCCTGTAGTCCACGATCAGCTCCTTTGTCTTGCTCACATTGAGGGAGAGGTTGTCCTGGCACCACACTGCCAGGTCTATGACCCCATCCCTATAGGCTGTCTCATCATTGTCAGTGATCAGGCCTACCACTGTTCTCGTTATAGCAAACTTAGTGGTGTTGGAGTCATGCTTGGCCACGCAGTTGAGGGTGAACAGAGTGTACAGGAGGGGACTAAGCACGCACCCGAGGGGCCCGTGTTGAGGATCAGCGTGGCAGATGAGTTGTTGCCTGCACTTACCACCTGGGGGCAGCCCGTCAGGAAGTCCCGCATCCAGTTGCAGAGGGAGGTGTTTAGTCCCAGGGTCCTGAGCTTAGTGGTGAACTTGTTTAAAGGTCTTGCTCACATCGGCTACGGAGAGCGTGATCACACAATCGTCTGGATCGGCTGGTGCTCTCATGCATGCTTCAGTGTTGCCTGCCTCGAAGCAAGCATAAAAGGCATTTAGCGCGTCTGGTAGGCTTGCGTCACTGGGCTTCCCTTTGTAGTCCGTATATATTTCAAGCCCTGCCACATCGAACGAGTGTCAGAGCCGGTGTAGCAGAACTCAATCTTAGTCCTGTATTGACGCTTTGCCTTTTTGATGGTTCGTCTGAGGGCACTCCTTGAAAGCGGCAGCTCTAACTTTTAGCTCAGTGCAGATGTTGCCTGTAATCCATGGCTTCTGGTTGGGAAATGTACGTATGGTCACTGTGGACAACGTCATCAATGCACTTATTGATGAAGCCGGTGACTGAGCTGGTATACTCCTCAATGCCATTGGATGAATCCAGGAACATATATTTCAGACTGTGCTACGCTACAGTCCTGTAGAGTAGCATCCGCGTCATCTGACCACTTCCATATTGAGCGATGGCTCAAGACTACTTTAATATTATAGATCTCGCATCAACAGTGACTGACAAATAGACACTCCCAGCCCTCGTCTTACCAGACGTAGCTGCACTGTCCTGCCAATGCACAGAGAAGCCAGCCAGCTCTATATTATCCGTGTCGTCATTCAGCCACATCTTGTTGAAACAGAAGATATTACAGTTTATGTCCCGTTTGGTAGGATAGTCAATCGTCCAGTTTGTTTTCCAATGATTACACGTTGGCCAGTAATATGGAGGGAAGTGGTGGTTAACCTACTCATCCTGTGTTCGTATACTCATACTAAGTGCACAAATTGTGACGTAAATTGAGCATGTAGTATGCTTATTGGTCATAGTATGGATATAGTTAGTATATCAAAAGTTCCCGGACGTCATACTAAATTCACAAGCAGTAGACACTATTGCCGTGCTTTTAGGGCCCATAATACAATTCTTCAGAAAATGGATGTGGCTTCACAACAGTTTCAGATTTGAAGCAAATGGTGGAAAATATGCAGCCGAAGTCCGACAAGAGAGAATACAAATTCATTGCTTTAATTAATTATGGACAAATGTTAAGAAAATGTTGAGCAATGTAATAAAGTAATGACTTTTCAAATAAGTCACACGTTATGTTGGCTGACAATTTGTTAGCTATGCTATCCTTACACACCGCTTATCATTACAGTAGTATGTACTGGTACGTTAATGGTACGTTAACTAGCTACCTAGTGTAACTAATATATCGGACTTGCCAGTATATTTACTATATGCCATCTAACTAACTACCCAACGTTTATTGACTTGATAATTCATCATTCTTAGCTAAGTGGTATAGACATTGTGTTTCTCAATGGACATTGTTAATTCACTCAGAGCACTTTCTGTGCCAGAGCGCAGAATAACTGATGAATTTACGAACACTCAACACCCGTGGAATATAACCAGTGTCAGTAAACTTCGTAAAAAAAACATAATTAAATTGTTGCCAGCAGCACAGCACAGCACAGCACAGCACAGCACAGCACAGCACAGCACAGCACAGCACAGCACAGCACAGCACAGTTACACTCACCAACGCTCTGGATAACATGAACAGCCTAACCAGCTCTGCTATGGCGAGTAAAATGGCCAGAGTGAGATGTCCTCTCATTTGTGTCTGGAAGTAACTAGCCAACGTTAATTTGGGTGCTTGACTGCCGTTATGACATCAGAACTCTCAGATCAACCCTATTCCTCAGCCAGAGCGTCCAGTGTGCGCTCTGAACCCCCTGAGAGCGAAATGCTCTGAAAAGTTGGCAAAAAGTTGCATAGCAACAGCATCAACTTCCTGTAGACAGGCAAAGCTCCTAGTACGCTCAACTGAAAGGATAGCGTTCATTTACAAATGAACTAATAGTATGTAGTATATACTCATTAAGTATGTAGTATGTTAGTATGGGTAATTGAACACAGCTAGGGATTTCCAATAGGCCGATGGCACAACATGGAAACTGTAGCCTACTGTTCAGATGAGTTAAATGGAAACTGAAATCTTGACTGACTGTAGAACTATAACCTCATATAGCTTTAATATTAACTCCTGCAGAATTAATCATTTCTAGTTGTAAAATTATACACCAAATGTAGGCAAAATGTTAACTTGAGAACAGGTGTGAAGAAATATTATTTCTTTCATCATCTTGAGAGAATGCAAATGTCATTTGTAAACTTTCCAGTTCTCTTTTGTTATTACATTCTCCCCCCAGTCCCTAAACGCCTTTGCTCTACAAAAGAAGCAGGGATGACAGAAAACTTTCCCGACGTCAACTAGATTGAAACTATTTCCGACGTTCTGGTGAGCATGGGTTTATTTAGTCTTCTAGGGCAACATATAATGACAGAAGAGAAGCTGCATGCATCTAATTATAGAGATGACTTACAACAACAAAAAAACGTACCAATATGTCGGAAATTATAAGCAGAAAAGTATCTAAATCATGCAAAGCATAATCATGCACCCCGTCAACAACATACTTCCGCAGTCTGACTGTAGCCTCCAGCGCATTTTCTATATTAGCGAGTTATGGTCGGTCGGGTGCAAGCCTCAGATTTCCACATATAGTTGGGCGGTTGCGAATGGGTTATTAGCAATTGCGGGCGGGTGCGGGTGAACAAACAGCTGACTGGGCACCACTAATATGAATACATATACACACATACATATCTCTCTACCTCAATTACCTCGTACCCCTGCACATCGACTCACTGGTACCTTGTGCATATAGTCAAGTTAACATTACTCATTGTGTATTTATTCCTTGTGTTATTATTTTTATATTTTCTCAGCATTGTTGGGAAGGACCTGTAAGTAAGCATTTCACTGTTAGTCTACACCTGTTGTTTACGAAGCATGTGACAAATAAAATATGATTTGATCAGGCTGATCACTTGTATCCTAAGGTTTACTTAATTTATTTGATTTGAGCAAAGCCCTAATTTCCTGAAAGAGCAACTGCCACTAAAAAAAACTACTTCTCGTATAGGAAACAGACTGTGGCATCGATTTGAGTTAAACATTTATTGTCAAAATGTACTACTACCTGTAAATAGGATAATTTGGGTCATGATGTCAGTCACGTCTAAAACAGAGTTGTGAGACTTGTGGTTGTGACTGCATCACAACGTCAATGAAGTTTCGGCTTATTTCACACATGCTCACAGCACCCAAGTGATCATCAATTCAGAGTCCAGAAGCACACAACCCAAGCATAATTTGGGTTGACTTTGGATATCCCTATAGGGGTTAGTTAGGGTACATTTGTAAATTACACAATGTACATGGGACAATGTTAAAATTCCAATAGCTCCAAATTTCAATGACTTAAAAACCTTGAACATACTATACATTGTAGAAATGTATATACAAACATTGAAAGCATTTAACGAGAACTAAAAGGTGTGCAACATGAAAATATTGCCTAATTAACATTGTGAAATTTATTGACAGTCTTTCACTAGCCCTCTGGGATAGCCTGAGTGATGGGCCTGGAGAAATGTAACCACTCAAATCCATAGACAGCTATGGAGGAAAGGACTGACTATCCATGATATAACAATTATAGTTTTAACCATGTTTTGAGGCTATACAGTGTTTGTTTACAAACATTGGAGTAAAACAAGCTTATATTTTGGTTTCTGATGAGGTACAAAAGTTGAAGCTCATGAGGCATTTTTTTGTCATATTCAAGAATCAATGGGTATAGCTTTAATTTATACGTCCAAAGATGGATGTAGTAACTAAGGATTCCAGCTTTAAAACGAATTCCTCTAACCTGCTACGTTAATACTCCTAACCTGCTGCGTAAATTATCCTAACCTTGTCCGAAAAGTCAGTTCTGCTAGTCAAAACCGGCAGACCTGCCAGCCTGAGAGCGGTGCAGTAGCCACTAATTAGATACAGACAGCGATGATACACACTAGCTAGCTACCTAACGTTAGTTAGTAGCAAAAGCAAATAGTCGTGTTGTTGTCATCTTGGTTATTTTAGCCAGACAACTCTGTCATAAACGGCATACAATACCAGCTAGCAAAGCTTAGCTAAATTAGCTTATGTTTTCTTCAGATAATATCATGAGTGTATCTCGCTAGCCCTACTCTTTCAGCTGTCAATGTGAAACTACTTACTTGGGTCAGGAGAGACGGCAGACAACCGACATGAGGAATCCCCATTTGATTATACACATGGGAACGCAATTCGACCAGGTCTATCTAACGTTACACTCATGGCTGAGGATGACTGGCACTGTGTCTAGGTTGCTTTCTTATAGACAGCTAGCTAGCCTATATAGCACGCTCCAACATTACATGGGGGTGATGTGGAGGGTTCAAATGAAATTAATAAAGACACTTACCAGAACCACCTGGACTCTCTGAAGATCACCTGAGAGTCATAGTAAGACGAGAACAGCTATTGTTAAATGGGAAAACGTTGTTGAAGAGTCAAATAGTTCCTTAGCTAGCTGGCCATCTATATTTTAATATCTAACGTGTTTGACAGCTCAGTGGAAGAGCGAGCGAATGAGTCGTCGAATGAACTGCCTGAAACTGGCTCACTTACCAAGAGGATGTTTGTCACAGGATATGAGATCACGAGAGAACCTACGCAAGGTGAAATGGCACACATTCTTTCCTTATGATATCTTCTATTCATTCACCTCGTTGGGTCACATTTGTTGTCTTTAAACATTACAATCTAGCGTTACATTTCATTCATGGTTGTACTCTGCATGCATAGCCACAGCATGAATAGGCTAGTGGCCAATCCTCAAAAAGGGCTTTAGTTTTTGAGATACCCCTGAGATAGAACAAAAGACAACCATGTTTTTTCACATCTCTGTCTCCCAGTTATTAAATGGATGGTTGTTAAAAAATATTTTACCTCAAACGTGGTTAAATATATAGATATGACACACACTAAACTCAAAATGTGTGCGGCCTGTGGTCATCATAGAGGGGACAGAAGGCACGTCCATGTTCAATAGACTAAGCTTTTAGGAATGGGGTCATAATAGCTTATAGCCAAAACGGTTCAAACGCTAGAAACATTTATATAAAAAAAAATACATTTATTTTATTGGCTTCAGAAATTGCCAGAATCTTATGTTTACCACAGAGAGAGCGATATTTTATCTGTTCTCTACCATTCCTGGTTGGCAAAGTACCAGGATGTCTCTGGTTTTGGATCTGAATTTAGAGAACTGAATTTGAAAACTGAATCTGAATGCATCCAAGAACTTGAGTGCCTTCAGAAAGTATTCATAGCCCTTGACTTATTCAACATGTTGTATTACAACCTGAATTCAAAACGGATTAAATTGATATTATTTTCTCACCCATCTACACACAATACCCCATAATGACAAAAATAAAATACAGAAATATCTAATTTACATAAGTATTCACACCCGAGTCAATACTTTGTAGAAGCACTTTTGGCAGCGATTAGATTACAGCTATGATTCTTTCTGGAAAAGTCTCTAAATGATAATGCCCTCAAAACTGGTGTTTGGAGGATATATTGGAATGGGGGTTGTTAGGTCCGAGACTAAGTCGAGGGTCGGCAAACTGTGCCAATATATCCTCAGGCTTCGAGGGCATTATCACTTTTATACAACAGGTTACCAACATATTCAAATAATGATTGACATATTTTAATTAAAAACGTTATTTTGCTGAATTTATTCATACTATTTAATCCTTCCACAATAAATAGTCCTGACACAAATCTAGGGTTGCTACCGCCGGCTGGTCGTTCGTTCTATCGGTTCGGTTGCTCAGGGGCGCAACTTTGGTTTTAGAAGTGGAGGGACCTAAAAAAATATATATATATATATATTTTTATCCAGTCGTATAAACACTCCAAACAGCCTATCCGACCGCTTGGAGGCATCTGCATTGTCCTAAAGCAAACCGTTACCTCGTTCTGTATCACATTCCATTTATAAAACTGGGGGGGAATGTGGGGGAGACATTCTCCCCAGTGCATTTGTTTAAGTTGTTTTCTAGTGAAATTTATTTGGATACATCCATAACAATGAGCTAATGAAGCACAATTTAATCTGTCATAGAACATTTCTCATTCTCAGGACACTGTTGTTCAGAGGAGCTAGCCAACAACGCAGCTAACACAATCACTTCAAACTGAAGCTGGAAAGACTGCAACTAGCTGCACTTTGTTTCATTGTACTTTTTTTCAATTTATATTTCTTTGAAATATCCATAAAAATGATGCCCGCTGATTCATGATTTCGACTGATTGAGAAACGCTGCCTGCCTGTCTGTTTTGTTCATTACAATGGGACAGCTGGAGATCAAATTTGAATATTGAAACAATATTGCAAATGTCAGAGACAGACAGCAAGGTTTATACAAATCTCTACTGTTGAAAATATAATGTTAGTCTAAAAGTAATGTGAGATAATGTCTATATGCTTTTTATAGTGCAGATCAAGTATATTAATTGTTTGGCTGGGCTGATGAAACAGTGGATTGCGCAGTCAGATGAAACAGAGTAAATAGGCATTTTTACATCATAAACTTAGCCAGTAGTAACTTTTGGCCTTGTGTTTTAGGTTATTTTCCAGCTGAAAGGGTAATCTCCCAGTGTCTGGTGGACATTAGACTGAACCAGCTTTCCTCTACGATTTTGCCTGTGCTTAGCTCCATTTCGTTTCTATTTTATCCTGAAAAACTATCGTCCTTAACCATTACAAGCATACCCATAACATGATGCAGCCACCACTATGCTTGAAAATATGGAGAGTGGTACTCAGTAGTGTGTTGTATTGGATTCACCCCAAACATAACACTTTGTGTTCAGGACAAAAAGTGAATTGCTTTGCAGTATTACTTTAGTGCTTTGCATTATTACACACAGACTCCATACAACTTATGTGACTTAAGTCCCCCCCAAAATACTGAAATGATTTAGGCTTGCCATAACAAAGGGGTTAAATACTTGATTCAAGACATTTCAGTTTTTCATTTTTTATTATTTGTAAAATTAAAATAAAATAATAACACATAATTCCACATAATTAATTTGACATTATGGGATGTTGTGTGTAGGCCAGTAACACAAAATCTCAATTTAATCTATTTTAAATTCAGGTTGTAACACAGCAAAATGTGGAAAAAGTCAAGGGGTTTGAATGCTTTCTGACGGCCCTGTAGCATATGCATAGTATGCTACTATGATGTGCAAAAGCTCTAATAGCTTAGACCGGCTTGAATACATCCCATATCTATCTTTCCTCAAAGTGTGGGCTTCTATGACGTACTCACCAATCCTAAAGAAAAACAAGAAAGCCCATTCAGGACTGCTGTTTCAGATGTTTTAATCCTTGCTCCCAGTCAGTTGTGCAAACAGAATTCCACATATTTATATGGACAAGACAGTTTGTTGTCATTTGCCCCAGTCTCAGAAGGGAAAATAATAAATCTCAGGGTCTGGACCCTCACAGCCCACAGGCTGGGGAATGCCAGCTCAGCACTCAGACGACATCAGAATGAATACAAGGCACTGGCAGTGACTTGGTTTCAGGACCTGCATTTACAATATGCATGTGTGCTGTGCTGGTTTCTGCATGCCTGACACAATCTCTTTGGCTGCTATAATAGCCTCCACTCTTCTGGGAAGGCTTTTCACTAGATGTTGGAACATTGCTGAGGGGACTTGCTTCCATTCAGCCCCACGAGCATTAGTGAGGTCGGCACTGATGTTGGGCGATTAGACCTGGCTCGCAGTTGGTGTTGCGGCAAATCTGACCACGACTCCATTTTGCTCCTCCCTTCCTATAGGCAGAAATTCAAACAGGAAGCACCCATGCTACGGACAAGGCAAGGTGACGGGGAATATGGCAGAATATAAACAGAGTAGTCGTTCCCTCCGCAAGGCAATCAAACAAGCAAAATGTCAATATCGAGACAAGGTGGAGTTGCAATTCAACAGCTCAGACACAAGACGTATGTGGCAGGGTTTACAGACAATCACGAACGACAAAAGGAAAACCAGCCATGTCACAGACACCAACATCTTGCTGCCAGACAAGCTAAACACATTCTTTGCCCACTTTTAGGATAGCACAGTGCCACTGACGTGGCCAGCTACCAAGGACTGTGGGCTCTCCTTCTCTGTGGCCAACGTGAGTAAGACATTTAAACGTGTTAACCCTCGCAAGGCTGCCGGCCCAGGCGGCATCCCTATCCGCTTCCTCAGAGCATGCGCAGACCAGCTGGCTGGTGTGTTTACTGACATTTTCAATCTCTCCCTTTCTCAGTCTGCTGTCCCCAGATGCTTCAAGATGGCCACCTTGTTCCTGTACCCAAGAATGCAAAGGTAACTGAACTAAATTACTATTGCCCCGTAGCACTCACTTCTGTCATCATGAAGTGCTTTGAGAGACTAGTCAAGGAGCATATCACTTCCACCTTACCTTTCACCCTAGACCCACTTCAATTTTCTTACCGCCTCAATAGGTCCACAGATGATGCAATCACCATCACACTGCCCTATCCCATCTAGACGAGGAATACCTATGTAAGAATTCTGTTAATTGACTATAGCACAGCATTCAACACCATAGTACCCTCCAAGCTCATCATTAAGTTTAAGGCCCTGGGTCTAAAACCTTCCACTTCGCTGATCCTCAACACTAGGGCCCCACAAGGGTGCGGGCTCAGCCCCCTCCTGTACTCCCTGTTCACCCATGACTGCGTGGCCATGCACTCCTCCAACTCAGAGGGCTCTCGGAGTGTGGTGTCAGGAAAATAACCTCTCACTCAATGTCAACAAAACAAAGGATATGATCGTGGACTTCAGGAAACAGCAGAGGGAGCACCTCCCTATCCACATCGACGGGACAGCATTGGAGAAGGTACCTCGGCGTACATATCAGTGACAAACTGAAATGTTGCACCCACACAGACAGTGTGGTTAAGAAGGCGCAACAGCATCTCTTCAACCTCGGGAGGCTGAAGAAATTTGTCTTGTCACCTAAAACACTCACAAATTTCTACAGATGCACACTTGAGAGCATCCTGTTGGGATGTATCACCGCCTGGTACGGAAACTGCACCGCCCACAACCGCAGGGCTCTCCAAAGGGTGGTGCGGTCTGCACAACGCATCATCGGGGACAAACTACCTGCCCTCCAGGACACCTACAGCACCCAATGTCACAGGAAGGCCACTGCCTGTTCAACCCGCTATCATCCAGAAGGCAAGGTCAGTACAGGTGCATCAAAGCTGGGACCGAGAGACTGAAAAACAGATTCTATCTCAAGGCCATCAGACTGTTAAACAGCCATCACTAGCACAGAGAGGCTGCTGCCTATATACAGACTTGAAATCATTGGCCACTTTAAATGGAACACTAGCCACTGTAATAATGCCACTTTAACAATGTTTACATATCTTGCATTACTCATCTCATATGTACAGTCGTGGCCAAAAGTTTTGATAATGACACAAATATAAATTTTTGTATGATGGCAATTTGCATATACTCCAGAACGTTATGAAGAGTGATCAGATGAATTGCAATTAATTGCAAAGTCCCCCCAAAAAACATTTCAGCCCTGCCACAAAAGGGCCAGCTGACATCATGTCAGTGATTCTCTCGTTAACACAGGTGTGAGTGTTGACGAGGACAAGGCTGGAGATCACTCTGTCATGCTGATTGAGTTCGAATAACAGACTGGAAGCTTCAAAAGGAGGGTGAGGCTTGGAATCATTGTTCTTCCTCTGTAAACCATGGTTACCTGCAAGGAAACACGTGCCGTCATCATTGCTTTGCACAAAAAGGGCTACACAGGCAAGGATATTGCTGCCAGTAAGATTGAACCTAAATCAACCATTTATCAGATCATCAAGAACTTCAAGGAGAGGGGATCAATTGTTGTGAAGAAGGCTTCAGGGCGCCCAAGAAAGTCGAACAAGCACCAGGACCGTCTCCTAAAGTTGATTCAGCTGCAGGATCGGGGCACCACCAGTACAGAGCTTGCTCAGGAATGGCAGCAGGCAGGTGTGAGTGCATCGGCACGCACAGTGAGGCGAAGACTTTTGAAGGATGGCCGGGTGTCAAGAAAGGCAGCAAAGAAGCCACTTCTCTCCAGGAAAACATCAGGGACAGGTTGATATTCTGCAAAAGGTACAGGGACTGGACTGCTGAGGCCTGGGGTAAAGTAATTTTCTCAGATGAATCCCCTTTCCGATTGTTTGGGGCATTCGGAAAAAAGCTTGTCCAGAGAAGACAAGGTGACCGCTACCATCAGTCCTGTGTCATGCCAACAGTAAAGCATCCTGAGACCATTCATGTGTGGGGTTGCTTCTCAGCCAAGGGAGTGGGCTCACTCACAATTTTGCCTAAGAACACAGCCATGAATAAAGAATGGTACCAACACCTCCGAGAGCAAATTCTCCCAACCATCCAGGAACAGTTTGGTGACGAACAATGCCTTTGCCAGCATGATGGAGCACCTTGCCATAATGCAAAAGTGATAACTAAGTGGCTCGGGGAACAAAACATCGATATTGTGGTTCCATGGCCAGGAAACTCCCCAGACTTTAATCCCATTGAGAACTTGTGGTCAATCCTCAAGAGGCAGGTGGACAAACAAAAACCCACAAATTCTGACAAACTCCAAGCATTGATTATGCAAGAATGGGCTGCCATCAGTCAGAATGTGGCCCAGAAGTTAATTGACAGCATGCTAGGGCAGATTGCAGAGGTCTTGAAAAAGAAGGGTCAACACTGCAAATATTGACTCTGCATCAACTTCATGTAATTGTCAACAAAAGCCTTTGGCACTTATGAAATGCTTGTAATTATACTTCAGTATTCCATAGTAACATCTGACAAAAATATCTAAAGACACTGAAGCAGCAGACTTTGTGAAAATTAATATTTGTGTCATTCTCAAAACTTTTGGTCATGACTGTATATACTGTATTCTATACTATATATTGTATCTTAGCCTATGCCGCTCTGACATTGCTCATCCATATTCTTACTTAATTCCATTCCTTTACTTAGATGTGTGTGTGTTAGCTTTACAACATTCCAGCCGACGCCTGGCATTGGCATGGTGATCTTCGGCTTGTGTGCGGCTGCTCGGTCATGGAAACCCTTTTCATTAAGCTCTCAACGAACAGGTCTTGTGCTGACATTGCTTTCAGAGGCAGTTTGGAACTTGGTAGTAGGTGTTGCTACTGAGGACAGACCATTTCTACGCACTACGTGCTTCAGCGGTCCCGTTCTGTGAGCTTGTGTGGGCTACCACTTTGTGGCTGAGCCGTTGTTCCTCCTCGACATTTCCACTTCACAATAACAGCACTTGCAGTTGACCGGGGCAGATGAACTGACTTGCTGGAAAGGTGGCATCCTATGATGGTGCCACGTTGAAAGTCACTGAGCTCTTCAGTAAGTCCATTCTACTGCCAATGTTTGTCTGTGGAGATTGCATGGCTTTGTCCTCGATTTTATACACCTGTCAGCAACGGGTGTGGCTGAAATAACCGAATCCACTCATTTGAAGGGGTGTCCACATACCTACCTACACATTCAAGAGTTTTTCTTTAGTTTGACTATTTTCTACATTGTAGAATAATAGTGAAGACAAACTATGAAATAACACATTTGGAATCATGTAGTAACCAAGAAAGTGTTAAACAAATCAAAATATATTTTAGATTTTTCAAAATAGCCAAGCTTTACCTTGATGACAGCTTTGCACTCTTGGCATTCTTGTCCAACAGTCTTGAAGGTGTTCCCACATATGCTGAGCACTTATTGGCTGCATCCCAAACCATCTCAATTGGGATGATGTCGGGTGATTGCGGAGGCCAGGTCATCTTATGCAGCACTCCATCACTCTTCTTCTTGGTCAAATAGCCCTTACCCAGCCTGGAGGTGTGTTGGGTCATTGTCCTGTTGAAAAACAAATGTAGTCCCGCTAAGCACAAACCAGATGGGATGGCGTATCCCTGGTAGCCATGCTGGTTAAGTGTGCCTTGAATTCTAAATAAATCACCAGCAAGTATCACCAGCAAGTACCCCCACACCATCAGTCCTCCATGCTTCACGGTGGGAACCACACATGCAGAGATCATCCGTTCACTTACTCTGCGTCTCACAAAGACACGGTGGTTGGAACCAAAAATCTAAAATTTGGACCCATCAGACCAAAGGACAAATTTCCACCGGTCTAATGTCCATTGCTCATGTTTCTTGTCACAAGCAAGTCTCTTATTGTTACCCTTTAGTAGTGGTTTCTCTGCAGCAATTCAACCATGATGGCCTGATTCACACAGTCTCCTCTGAACAGTTTATGTTGAGATGTGTCTGTTACTTGAACTCTGAAGCATTTATTTAGCCTACCATTTACACTGAACAAATATATAAACTCAACATGTAAAGTGTTGGTCCCATGTTTCAAGAGCTGAAATAAAAGTTTTAAAAAAAACGTTATTTCTCTCAAATTTGGTTTGCCTTGATAATCTATCCACCGACAGGTGTGGCATATCAAGAAGATGATTAAACATGATTATTACATAGGTGCACTTTGTGCTGGGGACAATAAAAGGCCACAAAAATGTGTAGTTGTGTCACACAATATGCCACAGATGTCTCAAGTTGAGGAAATGTGCAATTAGCATGCTGACTGCAGGAATGTCCACCAGAACTGTTGCCAGAAAATGTCATGTTGATTTCTCTACCATAGGCCGCCTCCATGTCATTTTAGAGAATTTGGCAGTACGTCCAACCAGCCTCACAACCGCAGACCATATGTAACCACGCCAACCCAGGACCTCCACATCTGGCTTCTTTACCTGCTGGATTGTCTGAGACCAGCCACCCAGACAGCTGATGAAACTGGAGGAGTATTCCGGTCTGTAAAAGCCCTTTTGTGGGGTAAAACTAATTCTGATTGGCTGGGCCTGGCTCCCCAGTGTGTGGGGTCTATGCCCTTCCAGGCCCACCAATGGCTGCACCTCTGCCCAGTCATGTGAAATCCATAGGGCCTAATGATTTTATTTAAATTGCCTGATTTCCTTATGAACTGTAACTCAGTAAAATTATTGAAATTGTTGCATTTATATATTATCAATTTCTTGGGATACCCGTCATTCTTGTCACAGACCAATGTCTTCAGCAGACATGTCAAAGGATATGTAATGTGAAGAATGTGCTTCACAGTTTTGCTCTAATATATTTGTTCTTTTATCAGAACCCAGGAAAGTCACTTGAATGCCCATCAGTTAAAACAACTCTGGCACCATACTATCCGCTAGTTAGAGAAACGGGCCAGACAGGCAGAGGATTGGGAAGGACGGAGGAGCCCTTGTCCTCTAATCTGGCTCCAATCAGGTCGGCTGGGCCTTTCCCAGTTTAGCCCTGATAACCTGGCCTGACTAGGAAAATTCAGGAAGTGAACCCTTGACCTTGCGAGGCGGACATGGAGCGATATTGTTTTATTAAGGGTGGTCTACAGTGACACATCCAGAATGGGTCTCGTTATTTAGTGCAGTCCATGCAAATGCCAAACTGATGAGGAGTCTGGGTGTCATCTGTTTAATGAGTGGTGCAAACCCATTACAGGAAAGCTGTCTGAGGCGAGCTGAGCATCTGAGGAGCGATGACAGCATCTGTAGTTGACAAACTTACAAAGAGAATCAGATGCACTGCCATACAGTGCATCCATTAGTAATTTAACCCATTAATTAAATCTTCCATGAAACTAAAACCAGCTGGCTCAATGTCCACATTGTTATGTCAACAAACCAATAACTTATTACACCCAATGAGAGTATAAGACATGACAAAAACAAAGTTTGATGGAAGATCAATTTTTGCACTTTTATTATCTTTCATATTCACAATCCAAAACACAGATCTGACCATGTGAATTAATGAGGAAGTGTCACCAGGTCATTCACCAGTGTTTGAAATTATCACACCACTTCACCCACTCTGCTTTATACCCGCTTCCCAGCCTGTCAAATGATGCCACCACAGCTGCAGGTGGGTTTTGGGCTTGGGTTCGTCGGCCATTCTTGCAGGGGAAACCCATCCACGTTCTCTTTTAGCAGTTTGTTCCACTGTGCATTTGCGTCTTCAAAATCCCACTGGAGAAAATACAGTTGTGTTGTTACAGGGCAGAGATAGCATTTACCCATTATGCATATTCATTATGGTTGACACATTGTTTATGTCTACCTCTTAATTACATTGTGTTCTTGGTCTCTAAGGAAATATTCTACACTGCAATAAAAACACAAATGTTAATTTGTTCACTGCAACCGGCAAACTGTGATACTCAATGTGGTCACATGTTCAACCAAAAAAAACTCCTCAGTCCTTGGAGAGCAGTGTCCAAAATGTTGAGCCAAGCCCCTGACCAGCAGGCAACACACAGGAGACCGTAAACAGCTCCCAAAATAGCAGAGCTGAGTGACGAATCTCCTATAGACTAGGCAACCATTTTGTGCCTGCTTCCAAGGCAGAATGGCCCTGCTAGTCAACCCTTGATTTTTAAAAGCAGAATAATGGGACCACAACGCAAATCTTGAACAATTCAACCCCTCCGCCTCACCTCAACCCAACTCGAACAAGCACTCAGCAGAAATGAGCAAGAAAAACAATACTAATGGAAATTCCAAGCAGCTTTCTTGTTGTTTTCAGAGTAACAAGAAAACAGACCATTTATACAGAGCCCTGTGGTGAGTTTATGCAGCCGGCAAAATTGCAAAAGGCCTTTATTATTTCCTCATGAGAATTCAATACAAAAGCAAATAGTGATATGCAAAAATGACCTAAATCCTTTGTCAGCATCATGGTTTATGCAAATTATTTTTTATATCATTCAGTAGTAAATTAAATGCTTTAAATACTTGGCCTTTACAGCTGTATGGCCCTAGACAGTCTCGTATTATACAATAGAAATGAAGGTAGAGGGGCATTACATTTAAAGAATCCAGAACAGCCCTTCAGACCTAAAGGAACACGTGTGCCAGGTTGCCAGCCCATCCCCACTTATGGATGATTTGTCTGAGTGTTAGTGATCGAAGATTATGCAATACGTGTCGACGGAACTAAACGGACGAACTGAACCCCCATCATATATTACTAAGTAACTGGACATCTGGCCTTTATCAGACCATAGTTAATACTAACCAAAGGCAAATAACATTTGAGATGTTAAATGAACAGATGAAAAACCTCATACTGTACAAACTACAGCCCATAGCTGTAGAATGCCACTGCTGACAAAATGACAATGACTCAATTCAGCCATGTTAACTACAGAATGTTCTGAACCCTTGTTGGGCCCTACTGCTCTTTAATGCACTTTGCCAGGGGAGGTTCACATCATTTGCTTTTTCCTGTTTGGTGAATAGTATAAAGTTCCAATTGTTTTCCCTCACACCATTTGCAATTGTTTCAGATTAAATGACATCCTCTGTGACTTGGCTTTCTGCAAAACCACAGAGAGCACCATTATTCGAAAGATGTTAGGGTGGCATTAGAAATTTAATTTCCCACAAGGCATTAAAAACGTTGCACGCTCACCCTAACCATTCTAAACTTTTCCTAATTATGAGGATGACAGGTTGGTCATGAGTGGACTGTCACTGCACCAGAATAGCAAGTTCACATGGGAAGACCTGAGCATAATGAAGTAAATAAATAGTAAGTTGGCAAGCAAAGCACTTCAGAGGAGCTTGCAGGTAAAGGTCTTGATTTTACCTTCATTACTTGGTAATAGGCCTGCAATGTGTTCTGACAGAAAATGATCGGCTTCCTTGACGTGTAGATAAATCACAAGCAACTAGTGTGTGGAGGATGGTTGAACACCATCACCACCTTGTGGCAGAAAGTGGTTTTACAGTTCACATCTCTTGACTACCACATACTACACTTCACTAACTCAGAAGACCTGGACCATATCTCACTGTAGAAGATGATTTTACAGGATATAAAGATTTGTCTTCATCTGACCTCCAGATCCGAGTTGAGGGATGAGGAGTCTGAGAACGTTTCGGAGGTGCAGGGTTCATCCACTCTCACTACCCTCACTGTCCTCCTGAGGGGATGGCTCTCTGAAACCCCCTCCTCCCTAGAGAGAGTCACCTCCTTTAGACACACCTGAAATCATACATCGAAGGAGGTACAAATCTGAGTTGTATGTCAAGTTTAAAAATAAAAAAAATACTTTGCCCATGGCAGACGTTCTGAAGAAGTCTTGACCCTCACCTTTCGCACGGGTTGAATGTTGACATCCATGTAATGCCCCATGTCAGCAAACTTTAGATTCTTCTTACTGGAGAGAACCTGGGGAGGAGCTCCATCCAAGTCCAACTCACATGAGGAAATAAGAGTGGTGTTTATTTAAAAAGAGGATTATCAAATACTGTGTGAAGCAAAGCCTGGATATGAATGAAATAGTTCTCAAACTGCCATTTTGTCTTTCATTCTGTAGCTTAAAGATCTTTAGTTGTCTTTCATTCCAATACTTTCTATACAAGTAAGTATTTAATCAGACATTCAGAGTCCAGCTCCCCAACCCGGGCATATGAAGACAGGACTGTGGGCTTACTGGGTGTTTTTGTTTTGTCTTCCCACTGGGGTTGTGCTGACTGGGGGGAGAGGAGCCGCCCAGGAGACTCTCTGTATCTGGAGAACCCCCTCCAGGCTGCTGCTCAGGGTTACCCTTCCTACACCAGGACAGGACCACAATCTGACCACAAAGTCAAGACAAAACTGAAAGGGGGAGGTTGGGGTTCAATTAAATTAGAACTCTGTCAATTCAGGGAGATGACCCGATATTCTATTCACATATTCATAAGCTTGAGAAGGATACAGCAAGATCCAGGGCTGCACAGCACGTTGACGCCAGGAGCCATGGCATGGCCTTCAGTACAAACTCATACTGGGTGTCGTAAAGTAATATGGCCGAGGTGTAGAGGGCACCGGCCAAAGAGCACAGCAACCCAGAGGACACGTGTGCACTTGAACTCTCCCCTCTGTGCTAAAAGATCAACGTAGAGGTTAAAGTGCTACGCGCATTATGCAGTTTTGCGGTGAGTATTATGTTATGTATAACGCCGTGTTTTACCACATAACAGTTGGCTTTGAGGGACTGTTGTGACAATACAGCAAAGTATGGGCAACTCAGACATGAATGGACGTGAACTGTGACGGGGTGTCACTTACTGCTCTGGAGAGGTCCGGGAACTTAGAGGTCCAGGCAATCACAAAAGAGAGCAGACCAAGAATGTAACCGAGGACCTCCATATGGTCCTGCCCAAGAAGACAAGCATAGTCAGTGAGCCATTGAAAAGGTCACTCTGGAATTCATGAGAGGTAATAGAAGAGTGAATTCATAGGAGAATCTGCACTTACATGCAGGAGGTCAGTGAGAAGAAGTCTTCTCCCAGTGAGAGGTCTGTCTACAAGCCCATGGCTGGTCCTGGAGGTTAGGTAGCTCCCTCCACCCACCACCAACAGCAGAGACACAGCCATGAAGTTCTGCCTCCTCCTCCTCTTAATCATCCTCAGCCTCTTCTCTGAGGGGAAAAGGGGGCGAAGGTTAAGGATTGCAGCTCTGATGACTGAATGTTGCCCATTGAAACATTTAAAAAATATATTTCACAAGGCCCTCTCTTCAGCCTCATTTGTTTGGCATCTCTCGGCTTTATAGATAAAACATTTCTTTACTGTTTTGCCTATGCATATTGTGCAAGTGTAGTGTGTTGATAAGGGCTTGTAGGACAGGATACAAAGCACAAGCTGTGCCAAAAGGGCTATTGTGAGCAACTCTGGGGAAAAATGGCAAAAGTGATACATGTGTAAAAGGGACCCCACCCTCTCGCTTACCTGCTCTGGTGTTCCAACGCAAAAATATCGGGAAGATGGAGATTAAATGAATAACTTCTACAGCTGCCATAAAACCACCCATTATGACCTAAAACAATCACAATGGAAGATGGACGTAGCAGGTAATGATGATCTTATACAGTATAGGCCCATACAGGGTCTGGAAATAGAATGTCGTTTTGTCACCTGAAGAGCCAACTGATTGGAGAGAAATGCCCCGATGGTGCTGCACAAATTGCCAAAGAAACAGTAGAGGACACAGGCTGCCTCCTTGCCGGAATTCCTGTCCCGGTCTCTGCATCTCAGACATACCAGCCTTGAACAAGCATTTCGGACAAAAGTGAAGTAAAACAACTATAATAAGTAGCCTTTACTCCAGGTTTAAATGCATAATTACCCACATACTCACATAAAACAGGATATTATCAAAAGAAGCACGGACAAACAGACGAGTCCGGTCGAGATGCAAACGTTCTGTCTGTTTGAAAAACAGGTCGATATAATGTCGTGGCGCCACCAAGACGTAAAGTCAAACGAAAGGCTTTCTGCTCTGCTTTGTCCATTTGTGACACTCTGTGCTTTCACTCCCATATCTTCTAACTATGCCGTTGACCTAAAACAAATCTAGGGAATGGCAAATATGACCAGCTGCGTCAGTGGCGCGAGCGACAGGTGGTGCACAGTACAGGTATGTAAAAGATGTGCGCGATTGTGCCCTGATCACATGCACATTTACTTCACAAAAGCGCTGCCCAATAGAGACACTGGTTCAATATACGAATTTAAACGCATGATCTTGCCAGGGAATGTTGATGCATTTACTAAACAAATGGAGGTAGATGTAATGAGGAACTCGGTCAATTTAATTTATATTAATATGAAAATGTACTTCGCTTTGGACATAATTGCGTACAAAAGTCATGTGCAACAAAGCAAATCAATTGCAAACCAAGGAACACATTTCTAATGGTACAGTCAGACACATTTTTGCTGTACACTGAAAGATAAAGGGCAGTTCTCTTGAGTAAAAAAATGTGAGCTATCGCAAAGATTGTCTATTATATTGATATTCGAGTGACAGCTCAAACAATGGAAATGCCTGTCCTCAAAGATGGAAGGCAGGCGAGAGGTGAGATCAGGTGGGACCATTCTAGCCAATGAGAGGGCAGATACACGTGTGAACAGACCATAGAGATAAATAGAAGATTCATCTTTGTGTCTGTGCTATTATAGTCTGTAAATGGTTGTTCATTTGCTGAATGCTCCCAACTCATATAGGAATGCCCACCCAGTTAAGTACATTAAAATGGTGTCAATTACTCACGATGAGTCCTCTATCTAGCTCTATGACAGCAGGCGCAACTCCGATATACTGGTCGTTTACTGGGTAAGTTGCCAAATTGCCACGTGCGCCAACTTATCAGTGCATTTGTAACAACCTAACCATGATGAAACTTCTATTCGATCAAATAAGCCTCACGTAGCAAATTAGCAATTCATGTTTTTGTTGACCAATTTCGACAGACTCTCTGAACGCCATACAAAAATTCCTCATACCGTGGGTTTATTTTCGTGGACAGATTTTGGGCGGAGTAAAACCTCTCTTCGCCTCTTCCTCTCTGGCTATAGCTTCAAGCACCTCGTTTAGGCTTTTGTTGTGGCAGTTCGATGGTACATTGAGCACAGTCAGGGAAAATATTGCAAACACTCATAAGAGACCCCAAAACACCACAAATGAACGTTTGAAAACCAACATATATAATTATTTAATCAGGGATATTACACAATTGTTGTTGCTTCAAATAAATGTATAGCAAAGTAGCAATCGGGTTGTAGATCGTAGGGGATCCAACAAGTTAATTATCTCTGTAAAGCAGGGGTCTTTAATCTTTCCTTGCCCAGGGCAAACCGGCGAACCAGGGTCCCCCATCATACCATAAAAAGATGACGTCTAGTCTTATCAGGTGAATGATAATGGCAAGAAGTAATCTTCATTTTAAAATAAATAGATATGGTAGTGTTTCATTTTAATTTTTTTTACCTTCCCGCAATATAATTACCAGAAAGGTAACTCGAACCATTTTCGCTAAGAGCAGCTCTTTAGCTGGTTAAACAAAGGTTAGCAAAAATGTACGTTATGGCCAAATCAAAAAAGCTTACCAGCAGCCACATTATAGTTGGACGTGGAAGTGTAAACTCTAAAATAACCTATGAACTACAAAAGGTAACTCCAAAACACGTTTTCGCTGAAAGGTTAGCTATGTGTTGGCAAAAATGTATGTCTAAGTCAAGAAAGCTTACAAGCTGCACTGGTAGCCTATTCACGGGTGCTTTTTCAATTCCTATGTGAGTGTAATTTGCTCAATATTAGGAGTTGACAAATAAAGTTGACATTATCATAAATATATTCTTCTCTTTTCTACTGTAGGTATTGTTGGATCCTGTGTTTTACATTATAGCCATTAGTATATATATATATATATATATATATATGATTAAATATAATCTGATGTTGGTTGTGTGAGGTGTCTGCATTTGTGCACTGGAGCATCATTATGAGATTAAACTGCTTGCTACTTGCCTGTTTGTGTGTGACAAGAACTGAGTAACATGGTGTGACCTGCATGTTGCAAAACTGTAGATAACAGCCCAGCAGATGCTTTGTCCTTGTGTTTGTATGTAACAATATTGAGCACATGGTGTGACTTGCTGTATCTTACAAAGTTGTGATAGGGAGGGGTGGTCATTATGAGGTTTAACTGAGATGGAAAAATACTGAACACAACAGCAGGAACTGAGCAACTGTTCTAACTAGGCTGAGATACTAGAACAGTAAGGATCTATACATCAACGGAGGGAGAACTCCAAGAAGCGCCAAGAGGCGGGGACCCGCCTGAGCGCCTGCAATAGGCTGGGCAAGTTTAAACCACGCCCAGCCTCTACTGTGATAGTTCCAACCCGTCTGTTGGCCTATGTCCATCACAGTATAAAGAATACTGTTTACATACATCTTGTCAGTTCTCTGTTCTGCTCTGCGTGGCATTACAGTGAGCCCGTATATACGAAAGTTGCATTTGCCATTTATTACTTAGCTAATAAAAAATACATAGTATAAAATCGGTGACTCATTGTTATATTTATCTTGATACCAGATTCGAATTTACGCAACCCTAACAGAATGTAAGTAAAAAATTATATTCTGTTACTAGCGATATTCGTAAAAACATTGACATTTAAAAAAGCATTATTTTATTTTTTTAATATACTTTTGCAGACCCCCTGCTGAAAAGTACAATAGGCTGCACCTTGTAACAAACATTATTGAAAAATAACAATCTTCACTGATTGATCTCCAATGAATTTCCTCTGGTTCAGAGTAAGGCTCAATCTCAGTTGCAGAAATTCCTGGAATTGAGTTGACCCCAACTCTGCTCTGGTAATAGTGGAATGTACTGTCACTGTCCTGAATTATGTTTGATATCAAAAGGCAACCTTTCCCCGTTTCTCCATATTGCAAAGTGCAAGGAGGTTATTGTTGTTGACCAGTATCTACATAACAATTCCTGTGTAATTGCATTGGAAAGTCCTTTGGGGGTTAACAATCCAAACTACCAGCGATTTCTAACAGTTTATAGATGTTCTTCAGGCATCCAGGTGCTTGGTGAGTCGGCGTACTTTCTCTTTCTTGTTCCTGTTGCCATGCTTCTTCCAGGGTTTGCCCACAGGCTGTTCTAAGCCAGGTTTCCCTTGATTTACCAGTTCACGCTGGCCTACGCTGCCTTCCTTGTAACCCATGAAAGACTGGACCCCCTTTGTGAGCGCCCGAACATTCTCCTGGTATAAAAAAACACAATGGGGTTACTATCTGAATTATCCCATTTCACTACAACCCATGGTAATAAAGTCATCTGCCTAGACTCGCTTGAGTTTGGTGTCACTTCTGCAAATGCAGCATTTGAATGTAATTTCTATGGAGTTGCCTTCTACTGTACCTGATGGAAGAAGTTCTTGTCCACCAGATTCTCATGCCTCTTGACTTTGCTCGGTTTGTTGCCTATCTTGGAGTCTTCACCGTCTGCATCTCCGGCCTGGAACTTGCTGTGCTGGGGCTGGAAGTCTGCAGCACTGATGTGGGGAGGAGGGTGGCAGTAAAGCAGTTTTCCCTGGAGATGGTCAGACAGAAGCAGTTACTGGTGATGTTCTCCCATTACTACCTACTGAATTGTAGGTAAACAGACTAAACAATATTTAGACTATTCTGCCTAATAAACCAGAGTTGTACAACAAGAGCATGTATTTGGCGGCGGGAGGAGAAGGATGAGGGTTAACTTACAATGACGTAATCCTTGAGTATGTAACGGGCTGATCTCGACTGGTCAGGTTGTCCGTGTGTTGTCATGAAGCCCCTCATGTCTGAAAGAGAACCGATCAGAACAGTGCCAATGGCTTGTTCGGACTCCATCACTATCATATGGCTAACGTTGTGCTATGTCAGTTGTTCTACACTGTGCTGTACTGAATACGGACAGGGTTTATAGTCTCACATCCATAGGCCATCAGTAGCTCCTCATAGTTGGGGATGCGGTCGGGGTCCTCGTCCTCTCGCGGGCGGATGATGTTGATGCCATAGGTGCCCTCCAGCACATCCCGAGGAATTGTCTGACACACGTGAGAAGTCTGTTAAGGCCTTAACCACACCGAACACCCAATCAAACATCTGAAAACTCCTTTACCGGTGTAAAATGTGCAGCTCTATTTTCGTCCAACTTAAAACAGATCTAGCCGTGACTAAAATGTATTTCAGAAAGAGATTGTTCCAGTATTATCTATTGATTGGGACAATAAATATGACTCTTCTACACCCATAAGTTAACAGATGAGCGGTGTGTAGGGTTGGTAATTGAAGGATATGAGAGAGATGGCAGGCACATGGTCTCGTATCTGGTCGATGGGCAGGATCCCACAGCACATCATCTCAGCTTTAGTGGACACAAAGGAGGGCATGACCAGGCCAGGGCAGTCACACAGACACAGACCTGGCTCCACATACAGCGTCTGGAACACACACAAACACACTTGAATGCTTTGACCCCACAAGAAAATAATGTATCGTCACCAAAGGAACACATTTTAAGAGGTCCAGCAGGCTACATCAGAGCCGGTCTTTACCTGAAAGTGCTTGGTGTGCCCAGGCGTGACTGAGACGGACACCTTCTTATTTCTCAGAATGGTGTTGATGGTCGAACTTTTGCCCACATTGGGATACCCCACCTGTTCAGAGAGTATATAGGAGAATTGAGATCCCACAAACGTCACTCCAAACACAAGACCTGTTCTCCTACTGCAACATTTGAGCCTATCGATTTCCAGTGTGTGTATCTGTGTGTACTCACCAGCCCCACTGTGAGCTCGCCCTCTTTCAATGTTGGCCCATCGTGAGCCGCCTTAAATATGGCAAGCAGCTCATCTTTCGTCAGCAGGCGACTGGAGTTGTGGAAGGAGGAGCCGTGGGTGGAGCCATCTATACTCTCTTCGTCATCTGCCTCCTCATCCTCTGATGCCTCTTCACCCTCCGATGCCGTCTGCCAGTCTCCCTCTGCTACGCAGTCTTTAAACTGCTCCCCTTCCATATCGCTCTCCTCATCTTCTTCCTCCTCACTCTCTTCCTCATTCTTCTCCTTGTTATCCTCTACCTCCTGTCTTCGGCTCATATTGTCGTTGTCTGGCATTCCCTCGTCTTCATCCTCCGCTTCGCTCTTTTCATCCTCCTGCTCCTCCACTTCCATTCCCTGTGACGAGTGAACAAGGGCAGAAGAGGAGAACCCTAGCAACTTGTCTTTCATCAGTCAAATAAAGTAACCAGGTTTAAACAGGCTAAGACCTTCCAATTAAAATGTGACTGCCTCCTCACCTTCTCCTCTGCCTCCAGCCTCTCATTCTCCACCAGTGCGGACCAGAACACAGCGCGGAGGCCCTCTCTCTGGAAGTATCTGGCCCAGATCCTCCGCTGCTGCCGGGTCAGCAGGTCAGCCTTGTTCACCAGCAACAAGTTCACCTTGTACCGGGACACCTCTTTTACATAGCACTCCTACAGGAACCAGGAAGATCAATGGGTGAAATACCGCAATGTTTCCCCTACTATCAGTTTGGTGGGGTGGGTTCCCCCACCTGGCAATTTCATCCCACACTCAAGAAAAATTGGCCTCAATTGTTTGATGTGACAGCCTTAGGCCCTTTACTTACCAGGTCAGGGCAACGAAATAGCAATGGGTTTCTGGCATCAACAATCTGAACAACAATGTCACTGCGGAGGGAAATTCACAACATTTCCACCATCATACAAGGCATCGAACAGCTGACAATCAGTGTCACAAGACCGAGCAGCTCTGATTCCTACCTCCTCTCAATCACTCTCCAGAGCTGTCTCCAGAAATCCAAATTCCTCTCAAAAGGTGTGAGAATCATTTTCTGCTCCTCTTCAAGCCTATAAAACAAGATAAGATAAACTTCCAGGCACTGCTGACATAAAACAGTGTTAGGAATTTAAGGTGAATTAAAGGGTTATTACTAACTCATAAGACCTTCAGGTTTTTTTCTTCTTCTCCCCAACCCCCAACTTTTGGAAGTAACAGCGCTTTACCAGGTGGTTGAGAAGTCAAGAGGGTCATACTAGCAATGCCATATTAGAATGGCAATTTGCATTGCATTTTTACTCATCTCAACAATATTACAAAAACTACTTTAGGTCTGCTTCAATGGCTTTTATAGGTTGGTAAGCATAGCTAAATAAATGAAATAAGGACATTATTGTAATTTTGTATGTCCAAACGTGAATATGTAATTAAATGGAAATGAATGCATTTTTCAGGTGGTGTATAGTGCGATGTCCCTTACATTTCAAATGATCCCGGTTCTTCCATATTTCCACACGTTTAGACTACATTTTGAGATATGATAAAGTGGCATTTTTTTATTACTATTATAGAGCTCGCTAGTTTGTAGTCCTAAAAACCAGAAATGAGTTACCTCTGGTTCGTTCAGCCATTCCTATGGTGGAAATAATGGAGTTTTGGGATAAATACATGCTTTGGAGATCTTATACATTTTAGTCTAAGATAATAGAATCAACCTTTGTGCTTGTTTTGATTACATAAATGCTTCAAAATTCACAAAAAGTGACATTAGCTGATGAAGATTCTCATAGAACAAAACACAAGATCTCCTAAGCCTGTGTTTACCACAGACTTTATTTTCGGCATTTATCCAAAAGCACTACAAAAAGACATTGATTTCCCCATAGGCTTTGGCCAATGAGCCATGAGTTAGTGCCTACAAAAATACTTCATTACTATTGCTCTCTATAGGCATTATTTTATAGACGACCTTAAGTCTGAATATTGATTAATTGTCCACGTAATGTGGTTGATCCCATTTATGTTGCCTAATAGTGTGTTGTCAACCATTCAATAATATTTTCCACCAAAATAAGTATATTTAATAAAAAAATCAAATGCACCCTAATCTTAGTCCACCATACTTTTTACTGACCTATCAACCGTCTGGTTGAACACTTTTTTTTATATACAAAATTCTTACATTGTAACTATTTAATTTCATATTCTTACTCTTTAAGAACTACTAACAGGATGGTGCAGCATTAATCCCTCACCATGCCTTTTATCCCATATGTTTGGTTACCATTTTTTTGTTCTTACAGCCCTCTGAGTGGGCAAAGTTAGAGTGACAACACTGAACTGCAGGAAAACAAAATTATACAAATTGTGTTAATAGATGCAGGAAGGCTGTTGGAGTTGATCAATCAAGTTCAAGTGAAGATTTTTTTCACGTCAACTTTTAAATCCATTCCCAAAACATGCTATAGCAGACCATTAAGAATAGGGTTAAAGGTTTAATGCAGGCACACAATCTATAACATCAGAACAATTACATCCTATTCAATTAATGGGGGGGGGGGGGGGTTCATACTCTGCCAGTTCTCTTCTCCACTCCAGGAAGCTGTCTCTCTCTGTCTGCTGGAGGACCTCTGGACTGGTGCCTTCATCCCAGTGAGGCCTGAAATATTACAAGAAAAATAAGGCAGTAATGAAACATCAGAAGCAATGCAATATTAGCACAATTCCTACTTCTAAGACAACTAGAAAGAAGACATAAAATACATGTTGACAGTGTAATAACTTTGGAGTCTCTGGGCTTACTGCACCTTCGTGGAATTCTGAGGAGTTGTTTGTTCTCCTCGTGCAGCTTCTTCAGCTTTGCCGTCTCCTCGGCTGTCAGTAATCCTGCCCGAGCTTCAGCTGCCACAAACTTGATGTTGAGCTTTTCTGGGGAAACATTTTATCCATCAGTTGCATCCTGGGAATCCAGTCTAAAGTACTTGTAGATGACCGTTTTCAAGGATCACTTGTCACGTCAATGCAATAGAGTATTTACCTGCAACAAACTCTGTCCCGGCCATTTCAGCAGTTGCAAGGAAGTCATCCATAGAGCTCTGTTCAGTCACTGACTGCAGGTTTAGACGACCCCAGTCGTAGCCATCGTTCAGTTCACTGGTGTGGAGCTGGCAATGTGAGATCAAGTTTAGTCATCAGAAAGCTGTCTAGCTAGCTACAGCTAATAAGACAGACGGTCATTAAAACATGTACAGTGCCTTCGGAAAGTATTCTGACCACATTGTTACATTACTTCCTTATTCTAAAATGTATTTAATTAAAGGTTTTTAGACAGCATCATGTCTTCTTGGGTATGACGCTACAAGCTTGGCACACCTGTATTTTGGGAGTTTCTCCCATTCTTCTCTGCAGATCCTCTCAAGCTTTGTCAGGTTGGATGGGGAGCGTTGTTACACAGCTATTTTTAGGTTTCTCCAGAGATGTTCGATCGGGTTCAAGTCCGGGCACTGGCTGGGCCATTCAAGGACATTCAGAGACTTGTCCCAAAGCTACTCCTGCGTTGTCTTGGCTGAGTGCTTAGGGTCGTTGTCCTGTTGGAAGGTGAACCGTCGTCCCAGTCTGAGGTCCTGAAAACTCTGGAGGAGGTTTTCATCAAGGATCTCTCTCTACTTTGATCTGTTCATCCTTGCTTCGTTCCTGACAAGTCTCATAGTCCCTGCCGCATGATGCTGTCACCACCATGCTTCACCATAAGGATGGTACCAGATTTCCTCCAGACGTGATGCTTGCCATTCAGGCCAAAGAGTTCAATCTTGGTTTCATCAGACCAGAGAATCTTGTTTATCATGGTCTGAGAGTCCTTGAGGTGCCTTTTGGCAAACTACAAGTGGGCTGTCATGTGCTATTTACTGAGGAGTGGCTTCCATCTGGCTACTCTACCATAAAGGCCTGTTTGGTGGAGTGCTGCAGAGATGGTTGTCCTTCTGGAAGGTTCTCCCATCTTCACAGAGGAACTCTGGAGCTGTCAGAGTGACCATCAGGTTCTTGGTCACCTCCCTGACCAAGGCCCTTCTCCCCAGATTTCTCAGTTTGGCCAACTCTGGAAAGAGTCTTGGTGGATCCAAACTTCTTTGATTTAAGAATGATGGAGGCCACTGTGTTCTTGGGGACCTTCAATGCTCCAGAAATGTTTTGGTACCCTTCCCCAGATCTTTGCCTCGACACAATCTACAGACAATTCCTTAAACCTCATGGCTTGGTTTCTGCTCTGGCATGCACTGTCAACTGTGGGACTTGTGTGCCTTCCCGAATCATGTCCAATCAATTAAATTTTCCACAGGTGGACTCAAATCAAGTTGTAGAACCAACTAAAGGATGATCATAGGAAACAGGATGCAACCGAGTTTAATTTCGAGTCTCATAGCAAAGGGTCTGAATATTTATGTAAATATTAAAGTTGCTATCTAAAAACCTGTTTTAGCTTTGTCATTATGGGGTATTGTGTGTAGATTGCTGAGGATAATTTTTTATTTAATCCATTTTAGAATAAGGCTGTAACGTAACCAAATTTGGAAAAATTCAAGGGGTCTGAATCATTTCCAAAGGCAATGTAGTTAATTTTCAACAGGTCAGTATTCACCAAATTCTGCTTTCCTCCAATTAACGTTCCTCAGCGAAATAGTAAGGTAGAACTGGATAGAACCCTGTTATATGTTTAGCTCGCTAACTAGCTAGCTAGCTGTTGAAACATGTATCATCAACATATAGTAACAGTTAACGTTACCCAAGTATCGCCCCTCTTGTTGCCTCGGCCTGCGTTGAGTCTCTCCTTTATCAGTGATCTCCCGAGCCCCATGGCAGACTTTTTCTTACCCATTTTTTCGATTTTTGTTTAGCCTTGCTTGTTAACGTTACCACAAATCTGTTTTTGTAAAAATGTAGCCCATGTGAGAATTGTTATCCCATGAGGAAGTGAAACGGAACATCCCAACTTCACTGCAGAATGACGAATAACTATCGAGAATAATCGCGTTTTCTCTAATATATAATTAGACTTATTTCTGGAGATTATTGAACCTGGAGGTTATTGAATCAAACACGCTGTGTATTTGTATAGCTTTTATTAAGATTTAATTTAATGATTTCTGCATTGACTCTTGATTTGTGGTACATTCCAAAAGATGTGTCCAACACTCAAATATGCATTGAAGGAAACATCCTTTGGCAAATAATAGTTCCGCCAAGGACAAGGTCATGTGACAGATGCAACCACCTAAATGTCGATACTAAATTGTATTCATTTCTAAATATATAACCTACTCAATATTTATAATTAGATTTCTGCAATCCATGCGCAACACAAACTAGTTCAGATAGATTTGTAAACTATATTTTTTTCATAACTGTAGGCCTTTAAAATATATATATATATACATATACAGTTATTTTTTCCTTTTTGTGAGGAAAGTTTTCAGAAGATTCCACACTTTTGTTTGGGGGTGTTTCATGAAGAGACTATTATACTCTAGCCTAATTATACGTATAGCCTACTTATAACATTCTTGTTCTTAAATGTTATTTTATTTTAAACTTGTTACAGACGAATGAAAGAGGCTTGAACGCATTTTCTCAGTACAGGGGGGGGAACTCTGTATCATTGCCAACAGATGGCAGCATAAAACAAAGGATGAGGACCAAAATAATTATTTTGGTGCATTGCCATGCATTGAATAATTGACAGCAAACCAGCGTTAATTTGTATTATACGATTGATATAATGAAACTTTAGGTAGGCTATGTATAGGCTCGATTTGTATCCCTCTTGCATTTAGATTTATGTTTTTAAACGAACTAGATACAGAAGTTATCTATATCCGTTGTGTTCTGAGTGAATGTAGGCACAACGGAATTAGTGTTGCAATTTACAGGACGGATGTATATAAGCTGTTATCAGTTTTGTATATTAGCCTATATTTCCCAAATTCGTATGATTTCAGTTCATAAATAAACCTTTGTAAGTGCGCTCTGAGTGCCAATTTTATCCTCAAGGGAGAGCTGTTTGACTTTGGTCTCCTCCTCTATGTTCCCTGCAGAGACACTGAAATGGTTCAACCCAGTATATATCCACTGTAGACCATCCCACTCGCAGCAGAACCAACCTCACAGCAATCATTAACCGCAGAATGGGATAGCGCAGTTGTCTGGTTATGGAGAAGTCTTCAGAGGATGAACAAATGCATTACAGGATAACTTGACTGTTTGTTGTATTGGAGTTGCTATTATATGAAAAGGGTCAGTAAAAAAATAAGATTTCGTTGCAGTAAAACGTTCGCTGTAGTTGTAGATTTTTTGCTGTTTACGTGACACGACCATATAATGCTGCCTTGGAAGAAGAACAAGTTCGACCTGATAGATGAAGATAAACAGTCGAAGCAGAAGGGTTATGCCGTGAGTTTGAACTACTCTGCGCTGACCTCCTTTGCCAAGTCTTGTCCGGAGAGTGCTTTGAACAGGGTTGGAAGCATGTTCAAGTCAAAAAGGAAAAAGGTGAAAATTACCAGCGAAGACCCCACATACACGGTCCTCTACCTGGGCAATGCCACCACCATCCAGTCGAAAGGAGAAGGCTGTACGGACGTGGCTGTGAGCAAGATTTGGGGCAAGAGCGAAATGGGCAAAAATGGCACGAAGATGAAACTGACCATCAGCTCGCAGGGAATCCGGATGGTGCATGTGGACGACAAGGCGAGGAGACCGGGACATTTGTATTTATTGCACCGGATAACCTATTGCGTTGCCGACCCAAGATTACACAAAATTTTCGCTTGGATATACAGACATGAGATGAAGCACAAGGCAGTGATGCTGCGGTGCCATGCGGTGCTGGTGTCCAAACCGGAGAAGGCAAAGGCCATGGCACTGCTTTTGTACCAGACCTCGGCAACAGCGCTTGCTGAATTTAAAAGACTCAAAAGGAGGGACGATGCAAGGCACCAGCAACAGCAGCTGATAGGGGAACAAACCATACCCCTTGTGCCCCTCAGGAAGCTTCTAAACGGACAGTGTTATTACAAACCCCCGGTGGAGCGCAGCAGGAGCGCACCCAAATTGGGCTCTATCACAGAGGACTTGATCGGAGAGGAGGAGGAGGAGAAAGCGATGCTCTTTGAGTGTGAGGACATTCTAGACACGAATGACGATTGTGTGGGCAATGGTAAACAGGAGCTGTCTCAGATTATCAGTGACCTTGGAGAGATGTGCATTGGAAACGACGTACAAACACTAAAAGCGGACTTTAGGGTTACCCGACTCCTCTCCGGGGAGAGCACGGGCAGCGAATCGTCAATAGAAAGCAACCAGGAGCCAATTTCGGTCTCTAACGGATTCGAGGGGGGAAGATGCAGGAAATAACATGAATAAGTCTGCATTGTCCTGGAGCCAAAATTGCCTCCACAAATAATGTCATTTTCTGTTTATTTCATGCTGTCCATTAAATGAGTGTAGGTAATGCCTGTAGTATTGCGGCTCCTCGTGAAAGGATATAAGAGGGCTGTTACAATGATTGTGGACATAATCCGCACAAAAAACACCTATTATTGAATGATATTCTGGGAAACATGGATAGTCTACAGAAAAGGGGAGGACTGCATGCTGAGACTGAACCCCAAACTCGCAGTGCGCACCAGGACAGTGATTTCCACTCTTCAATAAGAGGGTTTGTATTAGAGCTTGTTTACCCAACCTATTTCCCTCATGGAAATGACATTCTTCTTGAACAACATTGTCCACGAATATGTAACTTTACGTTTTAAAAGCACGTTTACTTTTTGGCTCGATGGGTTAGAGTAGATGTCCCTCACTCTCCTTTCAGAACGCTTTTCTACAATTAAAAACTGTTGTTAAATTCAGTCGAGTATTACGTTTATTAGGCTATGTGTATAATATCGTTTTCTCGTAGGCCTATATGGTCTCATAAACATAATGTCATATCTTTGCTGTGCAAAAGAAAATTACCCTAATGTATTAATATGTACATCGTAAATGCATTATGTGTATACAGATATCCATTCTTTTTTTAAAGGAGAACATGTGGTTTGTTTATGTGAACCTTGAAAAAAGACCAATACAAAATAAAAATGAAAGAATATGCAGGCGTTTGTATAGTTCATGCACTCATTTGCTACATTATTTCTAAGAATCCAGTATCATTTCCATAGAGTATGTGCACCCTGTTATTTGATGCCTCAACTTTACCCTTCCAAATTTAGGTCCATGCATGCACCACTGGGTTTAGAATTGCAATGAGTTAATGGAACATATCAGCATTCACACTTTAAAAAAAATTGACGGCCTACTTTTTTGCATGTAGCTGATTGATAAAAGATTAATTTACCAACATTACACCCCCCCCCCTTCCTTGGGAATCACACCATTTTGGGAAAATAGTTTTAGTCAAGGTTGGCATGCATGGGAGAGACATCTCATGGCCAAGTTTATTCTGGGAAAAGGAAATTACACTCTTGTTGTAATGATTTCTAGTAAATTAGGCAACTGTCAGTTCTCTCACAGACATTTCTGCATTGCTCAGTTTATTTTGGTGGCAATGTTTCAAGAGGGTGTTACATGTAGTAGATCCATTACTTGTTGAGTCGACACCTGCAGTGCAAAACACAACACCTTCTCCAACACCTCTATTTTCTCTCCAGCTCTGTTTTTGAAAGGTGACATCAAAAAAATACTTCATGTAAGACCAAGGTGTCTATTTATAGTAGTTACTAAGCTAATTCTTATTAATCTATTATTACAATTTTGTTACTGCAGAATTTGGTACAGATTTAAGTTCCGTACGTACTGTACAAATAACGATGTGTATCAATACATCTGAGTCATGTCACCGTGTTTGATATTTAAAGTCTTGCCTACAGCCTAGGTTGTCTTGCCTAAACAGAATACGCTCTTATTAGGCTCCATACAGATCCTATTCAATTCGTGATTCTATGTCAGGCTCACACACACGTGTGACCTACAGTATCTCTTAGGGTGCTATCTGCGTTCACAGACTGCTGCCACACTGCTACTTTTATTGCTTTTCTATAAGTAGAAGGACTGTCACGGAAGCTCCCCGTCCATGCTCTACCAAACACGCATAGCAACAGGCCCACATGAATACCACCAACTGTATTCAGATCCTGCCTGTCACATTGAGTGGTATTAATAACACAGTAGTGCCACCATGGTCACAGCACTGCTCTGTCGGGGCTGTCACACTACTGGGCATGGTGTTCTTAAGATCATATTTCATGAGAAGGGAGCTGAGGGCAGTCTCCACTCTCTGTGGCTGTCTGTCTGCAAGGACTACTGTATTGATATGGACATTAGTATTCTAGTTGGGGATAGTTCAGTGCTGCTTCAGTCCAGCATTAGCCTCAGTCTGTCTGCCAGTGCTTTACTCCAGAGCACTCCACAGCATGCAGAGATGCTACTTCAGAGGCAGCCACTTCTACCTGTGCTGCGGCACAGTAATAAGAACTGAATTAGAGATGAGGCGAGAAAGGTGAGCTTCTTCCCTGTTTAGAATCCAGGTGATGTGTGAAGTTGTCTTGTTATATGAGCAGTGCCTATTGCACTAAACCAACAGACCGTCCCAAGACCTTTCCAACACTTCATATATAGCCTGGATGGCCCACCACGGCTCTAGAAATGGGAAGTCAGTGCTTTGGGCCAATGATTTCCCATGGGTCCTATAAAAAGCAACAGATTTCCTCATTTTGAATTGATGCAATGGTGGTCACACAGTAAGACAAAACTACACAACACCGAGGCTGTGTCACTCGCTGCACTTTCTTTCTTTCAGGGAGTGGATGGAAACTGTACTGGGGGAATCGAAATAGCAACAGTGTGTCAACCCACACAGTTCCCCTTGTCAACGTGGTGCTGCTTCCATCTGCACTAGCTGCAGTCTCACTGAAGCCTCCCATACAATAATTACACCACAGACAGTATGACATCATCAGCCCATGCTCACCACATAATAAACCAGCAGGATGTGCTATTAGTGGACAACTGCAAACTAGCGCTATAAACCTCTTATAAAGACAGCGAAACTGTCCATTAGTCTTCTATTTTTAAAGTACCCCTTGCAATCACTAGACAGTTTCGCCCTAGTGCAGCCGTGACCTACTGTATATTTTCCCTCAGTGCCAGCAAGCTACATTTGGATGCTTTGTTAAGCTTACCATATGCTTCCTAGTCAAAATGGCTAATGCATATATTATGACAAAATTTTGTTACGTTTCTGTTCGTTTTGGTGTTTGGCTGTTTGAGCGCACATTTTTCTTGAGGCAAGCCAAAGTTCGGTAGCGGAAGTCTACACTCCTTTGTCTATGATTGGTCAACAATAAGGATTCTTCAATTAAGTGATTGTTGTCTTTCAACGACAGATGACTCATTTTCATGCCAATGTTGTTAACTTGAGCAATACTGCATCAAACATCTTGGTTAGATGTAATATCAGGCAACTAAAAAATGTCAAAATGAATGGCAGAGTCATGATTTATCTTAGATTGATTCGTGACTATTTTTATGAAGTGTACTGGAGGTTGTTTTGTACAGCGTCTCAAGAGGGACAAACAGTAATATTTCTGCTTTTTTCAAGCAAATCTTTTTAAGGGATTATGCGTGGCACAGATGTTCGCTTCGCCAAGCTGCGTTCTGCTAGGAACAAACCGGACCAAGTATGCGGATGCCTTTACAAGGCCGCCAAACCTTGTTCCTGTCTCTTTTGTTTTTCAGCATAACCTGAATATCCTCTCCGTGTTTATTGAGTGTGTCTGATTTAACAGTTTAACACGATGTGTTGACATTAAGTGCATGTAAACATATGTTAATTCAAACCTCGTGGGGCGAGAGCAGATGTTATTGTCTCTCCCTTTTCACTGATAAAAGGAATAGAATATTCTTCTAAAATTCAAATGTCACTTACAACTTCACCCTAAAGGTTCAATGCAGCAGTTTGTATTTCAATATCAAATCATTCCTGGGTAACAATTAAGTACCTTACTGTGATTGTTTTCAAATAAAATGGTAAAAGAATAACCAAAATATGTATATATATATTTTTTTTTTAAATGAGGGGGTAATGTAAGGATCGACGCTGGTGACGAGAAGCAGGTACAGGAAGTGAACATTTTAATAACCATGGACAGGAACAGAATAAGGACCGCGTCTGGACAGGTGAAACGGAACAACCGCAATGCTGACACAGGGCTGAATCAGAGGAAACTGACAGATATAGGGAAGGCAATCAAAAGGTGAAGGAGTCCAGGTGAGTTAAATGAGCGCTGATTCTTGTAATGATGATGACAGGTGTGCGTAATGAAAGGCAGCCTGGCGCCCTTGAGTGTCAGAGAGGGAGAGCGGGAGCAGGCGTGACAGGTAGCTCAGCTTTAATATTGCAGATAGATTGTAGCTTCCAACAATTTAATTGTCTGCATTATTACCAATCACCCATACAGTATATATTTTCTTGTAAATATATACAGTGCCTTCGGAAAGAATTCAGACCCCTTGACTTTTTCCACATTTTGTTACGTTACAGCCTTATTCTAAAATGTATTACATAGTTTTTTCCCTTTTTTGTAAATACATTTTTTTGCTAATTTATTACAAATATAAACCTGAAATATTGCATTTACATAAGTATTCAGACTGTTTACTCAGTACTTTGTTGAAGCACCTTTGGCAGTGATTACAGCCTTGATCCTTCTTGGGTTTGATGCTACAAGCTTGGCATACGTGTATTTCAGGAGTTTCTCCCATTCTTCTCTGCAGATCCTCTCAAGCTCTGTCAGGTTGGATGGGGAGCGTTGCTGCACTGCTATTTTCAGGTCTCTCCAGAGATGTTCGATCAGGTTCAAGTCCGGGCTTTAGCTGGGCCATTCAAGGACATTCAGAGACTTTTCCCAAAGCCACTCCTGTGTTGTCTTGGCTGTGTGCTTAGTGTTGTTGTTCTGTTGGGAGGTGAACCTTCACCCTAGTCTGGGAATCTGCTCCAGAGCGCTCATGACTTTATCATGGATCTCCCTGTACTTTGCTCCATTCATCTTTGCCTCAATGCGTCTCCCAGTCCCTGCCACTGGAAAAACATCCCCACAGCATGATGCTGCCACCACCATGCTTCACCGTAGGGATGGTGCCAGGTTTCCTCCAGACGTGACACTTGGCATTCAGGCCAAAGAGTTCAACTTTGGTTTCATCAGACCAGAGAATCTTGTTTATCATGGTCAGAGTCTTTTTGGTGCCTTTTGACAAACTCCAAACGGGCTGTGATGTGCCTTTTACTGAGGAGTGGCTTCCGTCTGGCCACTCCACTATAAAGACCTGTTTGGTGGAGTGCTGCAGAGATGGTTGTCCTTCTGGAAGGTTCTCCCATCCCCACAGAAGAACTCTGGAGATCTGTCAGAGTAACCATCGGGTTCTTGCTCACCTCCCTGACCAAGGCCCTTCTCCCCCGTTGCTCAGTTTAGCCAGGTGGCCACCTCTAGGAAGAGTCTTGACGGTTCAAAACGTCTTCCATTTAAGAATGATGGGGGCCACTGTGTTCTTTGGGACCTTCAATGTTGCAGAAATGTTTTGGTACCCTTTCCCAGATCTGTGCCTCGAAACAATCCTGTATCGGAGCTCTACGGACAATTTTGTCGACCGCTTGGTTTTTGCTCTGATATGCACTGTGGGACCTTATATAGACAGGTGTATGCCTTTCCAAATCATGTCCAATCGATTTAATTTTCCAGTGGTGAACTCCAAGTTGCAGAAACATCTCGAGGATGATCAATGGGAACAAGATGCACCTGAGCTCAATTTTGAGTCTCATAGCAAAGGGTCTGAATAGTTATGTCAACAAGGTATGTTTATTTTTTGTTGTTGTATAAATTAGCATTTTATTTTCTCCGCTTTGTCATTATGGGGTATTGCGTGTAGTAGATTGATGAGGATTTGTAAAAAAATATATATATATATTTTGAATAAGGCTGTAACGTAATAAAATATGGAAAAGAGGAAGGGGTCTGAATACTTTCCAAATGCACTGTATATAAAACAGAACGTTTCTGACTGCACTGGGCCTTTTAAACAAACAGTTTTTGTTTAACCTACTGTAAGGTATATGACTCAACAGTTTGTTAATCATGTTTGAACAAGACAACATGCTAACCTGTCAAATTGTATATACTATAGTCCTACTCCAGTCTCGTTTAAAGCTAATTTATCACCTGATTTACTTAACAAAAGCCACATCTCAATAGGTGGTCAGGGTATCCTCATGATAGGGGGGGTGGGTATTTCCTCTGTCATTCTTTATTGCTCCTCTATTGTTTCTCAAGCAAAGGGGAAGCCGATGACATCACGAATCCCCGTCAGACCGACTCCTTGAATACCCTACCTCTTGAAGTTTGAAGTTACCTGAAAAAGAAATGGTACCCTTTAGTGTGTGTACTTTACTGTATTTACTGTATTTTCAACAGTAAAATTTCAAATAATGCATATTGAACATCTATTTCATAACACAGACCCATTTCCCCAAATAATTGAAGTGCACATTGTAATCATTTAGTCGGTGCCTTTAGTCATGCACAAAGTGAGGCCCATACAGAAATGGTTTGTCGAGATCTGTGTGGAAGAACTTGACTGGCATGCACAGAGCCCTGACCTCAAACCCATCGAACACCTTAGGGGTGAATTGGAACGCTGACTACAATCCAGGCCTAATCACCCACCATCTGTGCCCGACCTCACTAATGCTCTTGTAGCTGAATGGAAGCAAGTCCCTGCAGCAATGTTCCAACATCTAGTGGAAATCCTTCCCAAAAGAGTGGAGGCTGTTAGAGCAGAAAAGAGGGGATAATAATTTTGGAAAGAGATGTTCGACGAGCAGGTATCCACATACTTTTGGTAATGTATTGTGTATATAAGTGAATTTGTCCGAATACTTTTGGTCCCCTAAAATGGGGGTACTCATTCCAAATAGTGCTCTAATATCTAAATGGTTCTCCCGATTTATAGATGAAAATACCCTCAAATAAAAGCTGACAGCACTTTAACCTCATAGTTGTTGTATCATTTCAAATCCAAAGTGCTGGAGTACAGAGCCAAAACATCAAAAAATGTGTGACTGTCCCAATACTTTTGGAGCTCACTGTAGATCTGAATGCATCTCATGTTTGACTTACATTCATTTTTCCTCAAGTGGTTTTGACATGTTGTAATCGTCACTGCCGTCAGTAATTCAGAAACACATTTTTTGTGTGCTCCAAGATCTCAATAAATACTGCTCACTTGAATCGTAAGAGGTTTGCTAATCATCTGCTTGTGGAACATAACAGTATAGGTTGAACCAGAACAACTAGAGCTGGGACTTGTTTTGAGCCGTGCAAATCAATCTGTTGTTAAATAATGCAACATTAGCCTGGATCATTAGGAAGAGACCATTGACCCTTTGAATAATGGCAATACACAAACACATACATCGTCTGGATGGCAAAAGCAAAGGTGCTTTGGAATGCGCCTTTACACAGACACACACAGATGGTGAAATATGACAATAGAAGCCTAGACAGCTGGAACGAGCTTGCCTGGGGGCAGAGATAACTTTCTAGTTGTTTTGGAGTCTGATTTATAATCTGGAGATCTATAATCAAATGGAGCTTCAATTACAGTAATGAACTTGGACTGTGTTTTTTTAGATCCTTCCACAATTCATCCTAGGCTGCTATTATGGCACATTTTGAGGTATAGCATGTATAGGCTAGATTGATATCAAGGCGAACTTTGGCCGTATTGACTCAATGTAATCCAGCGGCTCATTGGCGGCCCTCCCTGGCAGTGGTACAATACATCTGGTCGTTCTGGTTTAGTGACATGGCAGGTGTCAAAGACAAGCCAATCTAATCTGACACTCCTGATGACATTCATAGGCTGTGTAAGGGAAGATAAGCTCTGAGAGACATTAGCCTGGAAATTGTGAGAGTGAGAGAGTGTGAGAGAGTGTGAGAGAGTGTGTGTGTGAGAGAGAGAGAGAGAGAGAGAGAGAGAGAGAGACTATGGCACCGAGTCGCTTTCATGTCAACACATTTGTAGATTTTCTTTTTCTGAGTTGTCTCTGGAAGTTCGGTGTCAAAGGAATAGGAGCTTGCTATGCTATTCTGGTGGAGAGAGTACAGAAACATCAATGTTGTGGCAGACATGTTTAATGTACAAGTATTCACATTCATTGAATAAAGCTTATCATATGAAACACACAGTAAAATAGGCCAAGATGATTTCCGCATCAGCTAGAATATACTCTATAAGCAAAAGTCAATTGCCTCTCTTGAGAATGGACCAGGCTTACACAACTTCTACATTATAGATATATCACTGACAAAATCTGTCATCACTTTGCTCTCAGATGTAATTTGGGCCATGTGAACCATCCACTTTTCAGTATGAGACATAGGGAGCTTCTTTTGGAAAGGCACATCTTGCCCTATCCCCATAATGGCCACCCGGTAATGAGCCATGTCTGTGGTGGTGGCCCTTTTCCCTGGGCGACTGTGAAACACTAGAGCCCCCAAAGCCCCACTTGGCTGCCAGTTGCTCTTGTTTTCCACTGCTTCTGACACAAATCTTTTCCCCCAGGAGAGTCATAGATTTCAGCATGGTTATTTCTGTCCTTCCGTTAGCAGAATTGAATAATAACAGGAGGAGAGCGGGGGAAATCACAGGACTGACTGACAGACTGCCTGTCTGTATGGTATGGGAGATCCCATCAAAACAGAATCCGTCCACGACCTCTTTCATTTTCAGAACAGGATACGGTGGCCATGTTAATATCCCGAAATGCTACCGGTTCATCCAGTGAAAATTGTACAATAAGTACAGCATCTCCTTATCGTATTGCAGTACTTACCCCGAAACTCGAGATGATATCTCGGAGATTCTCAGAAAATGTCCCCATGTACCCTCTCGATTTATTCCTTCAGTAGCTACATGTTTATGGGCAGAAGACTGAAGCAGCGGCTACAGCACTACAGTGCCTCCACTCTGCTCTCCCAGAGGGACTGAGTGCGAGTTCATCATTTGAGATGAGGACTAGTGGCGACTGGTGTGTCGAGCTGGCACAGGAGAATAGTGTTAATGTGTAAAGAATACACACCACTGTGGGAGATAGCCTTGGAGGTCTGCTACTGAGCCAAACAGATGTATTTGTTTCTATTTGGAGGTCTCTCTGTTGGCTGGCTGCATGATGTAACAAAACATTTCCCCTAACAGTATAGTGCCCTCTTATTTAACATAAGTGGAAGTTTAAAACTCATTGTTTGTTGTGAACGGATATGTTAATCTGGTTTGCCCCATCAATTACCGTGGGATGATGAAAACATGCCACCGTATCTTTATTGACTGTACAGTCTGGGTATATCTGCCACTACGGTCAGGTTTCCTGGACCCAGATTAAGAGAATTTCCATTGAAAGTGCATTTTAGACCAGGACTAAGCTTAATCAGGATCTGGGAAACCGTCCCCAAGTGTTTTTAGTTATGGGTTTATATTATGTAGCTATGGGATTGTAGGAACTCTCGTGATTGATTTAGATTATACATAGCCAGAGCTGAATATTCCATTGGAAATACCTTATAATAGGCAGGCCTCATTGTTGTATTGACACATGGTATGTACTACCGTGCTGGCCGACGAGCCAAGATGGTCTATACTGTAGGGCACTGGGGCTGATGTCATCGATCTGTGCTATTTCACCAATGTATGTACGTGTCAACAGTTGGCGCCCATGTGGAAACATATTGACTTTGGTTCTGACATGGTTCTCACAATGACTCAATGGAAATGATTGGATACCAGCCTTGAACTGAGAGGATGTAGTTTTCCACCCGCTTACCTTTATCAGTCCTTCAGAATCTCACTGTCACGGTGGACTAAATCTGTGATCAGAAAATGATCAGAAAAATTCTAACAAATTAAATTACAGTATTTAAATCATTTTTTTTGCAAAGCAAAAGCTATGTAAAGCTATGTAATTTCATGCAGTGCAGTTTCATTCAATTCCTTTCTATAGTCATAACGGATATGATATATATATATATGAGAAATAACACACGGCTGCATGTTGAATAATAGTGTAAGAGATCACAAGAGATCGTAGCTAAATACTGGACTGTGTGCTGCTGGCACACCAAAGGCACCATATCATGCAACGTTTGAGACCAGAATGTAAATAAAACAGAGCCTTTTGTCCATAGACATCCCAGTTATGTTGATCCAGCGGCATGCAGCGGACAATACTGAAAACAGACTGCTGCAAACCTGATATTTTTCTAGGCCTCTTCTATATGTCTGTTGTGTTTACAATGACATGTATCAATATCAAGGTTGGAGAAGTATAGGCTATTAGAAACTGGGCGGTTCGAGCTCTGAATGCTGATTGGCTGACAGCCGTGGTATATCAGACCGTATACCACAGGTATGACAAAACAGTTATTTTTACTGCTCTAATTACATTGGTAACCAGTTTATAATAGCAGTAAGACACCTCTGGGGTTTGTGGTATATGGCCAATATACCTCGCCTAAGGGCTGTTCTTAGGCACACCCCCTTGGGCCTCATTACTTAAGTACAGCATTATAGTGGCTTGCGAAAGTATTCACCCCCTTGGCATTTTCCCTATTTTGTTGCCTTACAACCTGGAATTAAAATGTATTCTTTGGGGGGGTTGTATCATTTAATTTACACAACATGTCTACCACTTTGAAGATGCTAAATATTTTTTCTTGTGAAACAAACAAGAAATAAGACACACAAAAAAATAACTTGAGCGTGCATAACTATTCACCCCCAAAAGTCAATACTTTGTAGAGCCACCTTTTGCAGCAATTACAGCTGAAAGTCTCTTGGGTATGTCTCTATAAGCTTTGCACATCTAGCCATTGGGATTTTTGCCCATTCTTCAAGGCAATACTGCTCCAGCTCCTTCAAGTTGGATGGGTTCCGATGGTGTACAGCAATCTTTAAGTCATCCCACAGATTCTCAATTGGAATGAGGTCTGGGCTTTGACTAGGCCATTCCAAGACATTTAAATGTTTCCCCTTAAACTACTCAAGTGTTGCTTCAGCAGTATGCTTAGGGTCATTGTCCTGCTGGAAGGTGAACCTCTGTCCCAGCCTCAAATCTTTGGAAGACAAACAGGTTTCCCTCAAGAATTTCCCTGTATTTAGCGCCATCCATCATTTCTTCAAATTTGACCAGTTTCAAAGTCCCTGCCGATGAAAAATCGGATGGTATTCTTGGGGTGATGAGAGTTGGTGGGTTTGCACCAGACATAGCATTTTCCTTGATGGTCAAAAAGTAAAATTGTTGTCTCATCTGACCAGATATATTTGGGGAGTCTCCCAAATGCCTTTTGGCCAACACCAAAAGCAATAGCTTTTTTCTGTCCACTCTCCTGTAAAGCCCAGCTCTGTGGAATGTACAGCTTAGTGGTCCTATGGACAGATACTCCAATCTCCGCTGTGGAGCTTTGCAGCTTCTTCAGTGTTATCTTTGGTCTCTTTGTTGCCTCTCTGATTAATGCCCTCCTTGCCTGGTCCGTGAGCTTTGGTGGGGCACCCACCCTCTCTTGGCAGGTTTATTGTGGTGCCATATTCTTTCAATTTTTTATAATGGATTTAATGGTGCTCTGTGGGATGTTCAGAGTTTATAACCCAACCCTGATCTGTACTTCTCCACAACTTTGTCCCTGACCTGTTTGGAGAGCTCCTTGGTCTTCATGGTGCCCCTTGCTTAGTGGTGTTGCAGACTCTGGGGCCTTTCAGAACAAGTGTGTGTATATATACTGATATCATGTGACACTTAGATTGTGCACACAGGTGGACTTTATTTAACTAATTATGTGACTTCTGAAGGTAATTGGTAGCACAAGATCGTATTTATGTGCTTCATAGCACCACTTTTCCATTTTAAATTTTTTTAAATTTTTTGACACAAGTTATTTTCTTCATTTCACTTCACGAATTTTGACTATTTTGTGTATGTCCATTACATGAAATCCAAATAAAAATCTGTTTAAATTACAGGCTGTAATGGAACAAAATAGGAAAATGCCAAGGGGGATGAATACTTTTGCAAGGCACTGTATAAGCTAAAGCAGTGTATATAGCTTGAATCCTTAGAAACCCCAGTTACACAGAAGGCTACATGCAGACTGGTAAATGGTTAGGCTAACTGGCTCATATGATCCCTTACTCCCCTGGGGCATTATGGGAGATGATGACACATCAGTTGATGGATGTGTGATATTGTGACCATTCTAAGCAGAACCATCACACTCTCCCTGAAACTTAGCCTGTGTGTAAACCCTGTGAATTCACACAAACAAAAATGTAATGGGTTCACACCGAAGAAGGCTGTAAAGCCAAAATGTCTGTGTATGGGAAAGGGGGATACCTCGTCAGTTGTCCAACTGAATGTATTCAACTGAAGTGTGTCTTCTTAATCAGAGAGGTGCGGGGGGCTGCCTTAAATCAACATCCACGTCTTTGGCGCCCGGGGAACAGTGCTATCCCCGATGCAGTGAAAATAATTTAAAACACTAAATGATGAGGTTTTATGCGTGCAAATCCATTGCACCTTTCTCCCAGGTTAGGGAGGGTTTGGCCGGTAGGGATATTATTGTCTCATCGCGCACTAGCGACTCCTGTGGTGGGCCGGGCGCAGTGCACGCTAACCAGGTCGCCAGGTGCAAGGTGTTTCCTTCGACACATTGGTGCGGCTGGCTTCCGGGTTGGATAAGAAGCAGTGCGGCTTGGTTGGGTTGTGTTTCGGAGGACGCGTGGCTTTCGACCTTCGTCTCTCCCGAGCCCGTATGGGAGTTGTAGCGATGAGACAAGATAGTAACTACTAACAATTGGATACCACGAAATTGGGGAGGAAATAGGGTAAAAAAAAATGTAAAGAATAAAGTAGTATGCAGTTCAACATGAATTAGCCCTATGGTTCAACGGAGGCTAATCTCCCTAGTGACACTACTAACCTAGATTCCCAGAAGGACCCTGTCCACAATGTGAGACTGGTGGAGACAGATGGTTGGTACTCAGTACCCACTCAAAGCCTCTTAAAGACTCAGGACTGAGGCCAAAATCCTCTGGACACATCAAGACCATATTAGACTACCAATACTATCTAATGATTTACTATTTACTGTAATCTCTTGCCCTTTCGTGCTGTCTGTACGGGTGTGAATGTTTAAACTAAATTGGGCATGTTAACGTTTAAAAGAAAAAAAACTTTAAAAATTAAATCACTGAGCAGTTATCACAAAACTACAACTAATAGGTCCCGATCATCATAAAGAAAAATATATAATTTAACAAATACCTAATGCAACAATGCTATAACGTTAGTCTTTCAAATTACATAAAGCTGTCCGAACAGCAGTCCCAGCACCTTACCACTGTTACACCTGGCTATCAGCGGAGCCTTGTCTGGCAGCGAAACTGTTCATTCAGCCTTATTTACGGCCTTTAAAAAAAACATAGCTGATATGGCTGACTTACTTAAACAGATGTGGTTTCTACTGACAATTGAGATGTACATACTATGGCATAAGAGGACGACAAGCGAATAAGAGACAATCCGTAATTTCGATTAGGACTGACGTAGTCATAACTATTTGTTCAGCACTTTTAAAATGTACAGCGACAGAATTCAGAACATGGGTCATTCTAACAGTAGTCTCCCTGTACACCAAGTCAGAACCGTAGGATAAATAAAGGGGGCATATAAGCAGACAATGAAAGCTCTTACATTATTTAATGATTACATTTGTCTAGAACTGGCTATAGGCCACATGTGCACCACCAAGTCAGAACAGTAGGCTAAATAAGGAGGGGGGAAAGGGACCAAGTTATTAGGGTGAGGAACATGGGCTACTAACTGCTTACTACACAACATATACTTAATATTACTTTCTTGGCTACAGTATACATATCTCCCTTGCATATGACATAATTTATGTAGCAGCATACAATACATTTTTGGACTCACCTTGTTGTGCTGTGCTCACTTGAACAGGAATGTGACGCGACGGTCCTTCTTGTTCCCGACTTGGAATTCTGAGTTGGATGACAGTTCAAAATTATTTTCTGTATTTTTCCAGTCTGACATAGTTTTATTTTTATTTTTTAGAGTTCCCAGTTGTCTTGAACTCACTGATGTCTGAGATTTCCCAGTTCCATTTTTCCAGTTGTTTTGAACGTGGCAGAAGTCATGCTGGATTGACACCATGGCCAATTTCAATATCACGAAATTGGTGAGGAAAGGGGGGTAAAAAGAATACAAAAGGATAAATATTCACATGCAATGCCATGGTCCAGAAGTTACAATCTTGTCTACTCACTGCAACTCCCCTACAGTGTCGGGGAAGGTTGAGAGCCAAGCCGCACTGCTTTTGACACATTGTCCGGAAGCCAGCCACACCAATGTGTCAAAGGAAACACTGTCGAACTGACGACAGAAGTCCGCTTGCAGGCACCCGGCCTACCACAAGGAGTCGCTAGAGCACGATGAGACAAGAAAATCACGGCTGGCCGAACCCTCCCCTAACTCGGATGACGCTGGGCCAATTGTGCACCATCCCATGGGTCTCCCGGTCACACCCGGGCTGTGACTCAGCCTGGGACTGAACACATGTCTGCAATTGTGCCTCAGCACTCATTGTTGAATTTGCGATTTCCAACTTGTTGTGTAATGTTTATGTCCAATGGCCGATGAGTTCCGATACGTTTTATCGATCATTTCTCTTCATATGACAAGGATTGAAAAGGATTTGCCAGTAGATTGTTGACGTGATTCATGATGATGACTGCTTGTCTAGCTTTTTAGCTAAGATTTTGAAAGTATGATGTTGGCATGATCAGTCCAATCAAAGCTATGGTAGATATAACGTGATTTGACGTCATTTTATCTGTGGCCAATGATCTTGAGCCTTTTTGGATGGGCACTTCGAATGTAAGTCTATGGCAGCACCCAACGGGCTTGAATTAGTCTGAAAGACCTGCATTTTGGAGCTGCCTTATTTAAAAAGAAAAGAAGAGACCATGTTCGTATGCGGCATTATGAACTCAATGTCATTTTATTTATTTTTTTACATTGTTTGCAAACTGATATGTAATACATATTAATGCAAAACAGGCACACTATTTATAATATATTTACTTACTGCTAGAGCCCCAGCTGCCCTGAATGACGCGTCGCTACTGTGTGGGGTACAGAGATGAGGTAGTCATTCAAAACTAATGTTTAACACTTTTATTCCAGTCCATGCAATTTATGTGTCTTGTTAAGAATTGTTTTTCTCCTGAACTTATTTAGGCTTGCCATAACAAAATGGTTGAATAGTTATTGACTCAAGACATTTCAGCTTTACATTTTTTATTAATTTGTAAAAAAATAAATAATAATAATACAAAAACATAATTCCGCTTTGACATTATGGGGTATTGTGTGTAGGTCAGTGACACAAAATCCCAATTGAATCCATTTTTAATTAAGGCGGTAACACAACAATATGTGTAAAAAGTCAAGGGGTGAGAATACTTTCTGAAGGCACTGTACATACCCATAGCCATACACACACACAACAAAAACTATCTTTGTTCTCAAGGAGAGTTATGGCAGGAACTATGGCAGATATGTGCCTGAGGGCAAACTTGGTTCCTTGTTTTGCATTTGCAGAGGTATGAGGAATAAGCTATTGAATTGGTTTGAATTGACATCACAATTTACATCGTAATCAAAGAGAAACAAAAACATGGAGGAAACATGATAGGCCGAGATCTACCAATTATGATAAGAATAGTTTGTTTTCTCCTCTCTTTCCTGGAATGCATAAATGGATAGATGAATGCAAGTCATGGGAGGGCTGACCCCGAACATATGGGTCAACAGAACTGTTATGACTTTTAACCTCTGTGTGGAATTCCGATTTTGTTTTTGTTTTAGCCAGTGGTGGTGGCGTCTTCTCTGTGTTTTCCTGCCCCGGCAGCTATCATCCTGTGATGTTTGGGTTCCTCTCTGCTCTCCCTTTCTCCCACACTGGTCCCTAAGGTACTCTGCATGAGGCTGAGGTCACTGTTTGGTTGTGTGACTACTCGGCTGTGTCCAATTTATTGGACAGCTCTTAATGCAGTGACCAAAACAGAAAAACAAGAGAGGGAGGTAGGAAGGGAGAAATAAAGAAAGAGACGGTGATGACAAAGGGAGAGTGGCAGTTGTAGAGAGCAACCCACATCACTTCCTTCCTGTTTCCTTTGTTTCAATTCACTGGTGAGCCTTGACCCCAAGCCATTACAATACACACAACTGATCTGTGCAAGCAAACACACACAGATGCATGCAGGCACGCACACACAAATGCATGCACACTATCAACCTGCACGCACGCATACATGCACGCACGCATGCATACATGAACACACACATGTATACTGGGTAATGGAATGCATTTCACATCGCATATAATTAACACTAAGACACTGTAATTTACATTGTATCGACAGGTTTGCCTCACTGTAACCAACATGTTCGTAACCAACATGTTCGGTCTGTTGTGTTCACGTGTCTCTATAGTGAACATGCCCAGCCTGTAGTTGTTTCATGACCTGCATCTGTAATCTGAGCATGCATCCCTATCCATCAGGTGGACACACACTGTTCCTCAACAATAGAGATGCTGGCTCTTGGATGCCTCCCAAGCAACTGGTTTCTCCCTTGTACACAGTGTGTGTGTTTGTTTGTGTGTGTGTCTGCATGCGCGTGTGTGTGCGCGCCCAGGTGCCCTCGTACAGAGATTAGTGAGGCGTGCCCATTCAAATCAGTATATGATATTATTGCCATGCTGAGTTACAGGTAGATGTTATCAAGACAGGAGTCAACATATCTCAACAGAATCATCTCACTAACGCACAGATACAATCACACAAAGTGGCACCTTATAGACGAGGGAAACCAGCTCAATTACACAGTATTACACTACACCACTGAGAAATGTAGAGATGGGTAGCAGCAAATTGTGAAGTTGAATCAGACCCATTTGAATAGTGTCAAACAATGTACTCAGTCTAGCTTTACTCACACTTCTGAATAAATGGGTCGAGAGAGAGAAAGAGAGAGAAAAAAGGGAAGTGGTATACTGTTGCTGACCACACCCTGTCTTGCCCTCTGGTCAGGTAAACATCTCTCGCTCTGGGAGGCTCAGCTCTCCCACGCTCTGCTATCAGCATAGCTCATCACTGGCAATGCCTCAGAGTACCTTCATGTGGATTTCTCGAATGCTAGGCTACAGTGAGATCACTCACCTGGATACTGTAGGTCCACTTGATAGTCAAACAGAAGTCAGTACACTGTTGTTCATTCAGATAGATACATAGGATGAGTAAAAGGGAGATATATCCACATAAAAAAATACTGCAGTTTACCATAGAATACCACAGTACTTACTATAGAATTCTGTAGTAAACTGTAGTATCCTTCGATCATGTGTAGTACTTACTATATCATTTTGTAGTATACTGTAGAGTACTATAGTAAATACTACAGTATACTACAGACCACAAAAACATCACATTAAATACTACAGTAATGACTGCAAAAACACTACATTCTGCAAAAACACTACATTAATTACTATAGTATATTATACTACAGTATCTACCACTTACAGGTTATGGAACATTTGCTCTCTGAGTATTTTGTCCAGTAGATTTCCTCAAGGAGAAAGCTACAGTATACTACAGTTATGTCCACAACACTACAGTGAATACTACCTGTCGGGCTGTATCACCGCCTGGGACAGCAACTGCACCACCCGCAACCGCAGGGCTCTCCAGGGGGTGGTGCGGTTTACCCAACGCATCACCGGGGGCAAACTACTTGCCCTCCAGGACACCTACAGCACCCGTCACAGGAAGGCCAAAAAGGCCATCAAGGACATCAACCACCTGAGCCATGGCCTGTTCACCCCGCTATCATCCATAAGGTGAGGTCAGTACAGGGGCATCAAAGCTGGGACCGAGAAACTGAAAAACAGCTTCTATCTCAAGGCCATCAAATAGTTAAATAACCATCATTAGCCGGGTTCCAACCGGTCCAACCTGTTATGTAACCCTCCACCTTAGAGGCTGCTGCCCTAAATACATAGACTTGGAATCACTGGCCATTAAATGCTGTTTACATGCTGCTTTGCTCATCTCAGATGTATATACTGTATTCTACTCTATTTTAGTCAATGCCACTCCGACATTGCTCAATCTAATATTTATGTATTTCTTAATGACATTTTTTTTGTGTATTGTTGTGAATTGTTAGATACTACTGCACTGTTGGAGCTAGGAATACAAGCATTTCACTACACCCGCAATAACATCTACTAAATATGTGTATGTGACCCATACAATTGGACTAGATTTGATATGATTTAGAGAATTTTTACCATAGTATACTATAGTATTTTTTATATGTGGGTAGATACAGGAGAGAGAGAGGAGAATAGAGAGTAGATGAGATGCATTGGCTCATAACTATTGACAGCAAGGGGTCTGAATGGTATGCTCTTAGTTTGAATACTAGTATGTACTGTATATGACACTATAGAGTTAATCTCATCAGGACAATCCCCTCTTTAAAATTGCCAGTGAGGTATTCAGAATAAGTGCAGCTATGTAATAAAATGGCATTTTATTATATCTAAGTAGTTCTGGTGCTATAAACAAAACACAATATATCTTTATGACTGCTATCAAAAGGACTTTGGCAGTACAGGTGTGCTCAGTGCAGCACAACAATGTATCTGTGAACACACTACTAACACCAGCTATTTGGGTGGGCTGTACATCATCATTCCAGATATAGAACATGTAGACAAACTCAAGCTGGCTCTGGCTAGGGCTTCCAGGCACTGACCTTAATCCATGCAATTTCTCAGCGTTTCAAAACCAGTATTTTGAAATACCTCAGAAGTACACTCCCAGGGCCTGTATACTTAACTCCTCCTTTTCCCATCTCTCAGTTTCCTGTATTTTTCTCTTCCCTATGGGGCCTTCATGTGGAGTGCTTGCGGGAGAGAAGGAGAAAGAGAGAGAAAGAGAGAGAGGGGGGAGGGTTAAAAAAAACGGGTCAGAGAAGCTGAGCTGGGATAAGTACTTATGCATTAACCTGATGAAAAACAACAATAATCTGGAATTAGATTCCGATCAGCAAGGAGCGCACTAAGGTCCACCGAGACTGTTGTTGTCTCACCAAGTGTTAACAAGGCTATCACAAGGTCAGGGTGGATGTGCCAGAGCAAAGGGGGGTCCATTACACTGTCTTTTGAGGCAAGAATGCCAAATAAAGATGTCCTGTCATTGAAAAGGTTCCAGGGGACTATCTTCAGCACTGACTGTGTCCCTCAATAAGTGGTGTAGTGGTGCTTGGAGAAGTTGGGTATACTCTAAGTCTGCCCGGCGAAGGGAAGGTGCCCTATGTGAAAAATGTGTTGAGAAACACTGACATGCACTCTGAATGACCTAAAATGATAAATCACATATTGGTTTTTGACAGTCAGGCCAACCCAGGCCTACTATTAAAACAGATAAACAGAATCAGAAATTCACAGGTTTCAGATTTTCCCCATTTTTTTCAGGTTTTAGTTCTCAAAGTCACACTTCTTCTTCTTTTTTTCTTCAGAAAAACAAAAAAACAAAATTGGATGCTCTAAGGCCATAACAATGCTTAAACCACACAACGGGAACACTTTTGTGGTCTGGGAAAAATATAATATATGTAGATTTTTTTAAATTCAAGTGTGCAGGCACTTAGCACTACTGTTAGACTAGCGGTGTTTCTGTAGCACATGAGATAGAGTTTGCAAACCAAATGGCCACTGGATTGATGCTAGTTGTAGCTGGTTAACCGTTAACAGGGAAGGTTTTTGGGAAAGCCTTTCCATCTACCAGAAGACAACTAGGTCTGTCATTATCATTGCTATATTTTTTCCTGTTCCTTAATTGTTTGAAACCTGGACATTTTACTTCATATTATGAGGCATGTCTTACCTTGCTTCAAAGTCGCCTGTAGCCAAAATCCCACCATGCAAACGTGGAGACAGTTATTATTATAAAGACTTACTCATATGCGCATCCTGTTCGATTGGTTTGCTTTCCACTTTCTTTCATTGCCTTGCAACCAAAGGCAATAAATATCCTAATCATATTAGCAAGCCATGATAGTCCTTGCATCTTTAATTTCCCCCCTCTTTTTAACTGATATTTCCACCTATGTCTGTCCATGAAACCGCTTGAATGTCTGGTGCACATTTTAGAACTGTGTTTTCCAGCAAATTGCATTTATGGAACATTCACGTGTAGGCCTACTGCCATGTGTACATTGCTGTGCCTTAAATATGAATAAATAATAGTTTGTCAACACTTTAAGCGTATACCTCCACTACACTACCTTGATACGTATCAGTGGGGATTAAGTGAGTATACAGCGTGTACCTGCATATACCCTCCACTACACCACTGCCCTCAATGTACTCTACTGTACTTTGCTGAATTTAGAGTCAGGGAGTATATCCTCTGGGTCACACATGCCTGAGCACGCTACCAAAACATTAAGCATATTCAGGAAAAACAGGAGAGGGTTGCTAAATATAGGCTTGCTGTGTTGTGTTTGACCTGTCCCTGTTGGCCTGTGGAGGGAGGGAGGGAGGCATAATGGGGCTGCTGTGATGGAGAGAGCAGCCATCGTTTGTGCGTGTGTGCGTGCGTGTGTGTGTGTGCTGCTGCCATAGACCCACAGGCAACCCAGCTGGTCTTGTTGTTCCTCCAGTTTGACCATGCTAATGCTATAGCCTCCTGGGTCTCTTCTGACAGGTCCACAATGCTATGATTTATCATCTGGAATGTTTCTGTGTGTGTGTGTGTGTGGGTGCGCACGTGTGTGTGTGTGCGGGTACGCATGTGTGTGTGTGTGTGGGTGCGCTGGTGTGTGTGTGTGTGTGTGTGTGTCTGTTTCAGGTCCAGCAGTGTCCATCTGCAGGAAGTGTGTAAGATAAACAGGCGTCATGGCGGATGGAAGCAGGGCCAGGACAGACAGGACAGACCCCTGTGAGTATGCGCTACTGATTTATGGGCAATACTTTCCATTCCTCCTTCTCTCCTGAACAAGGGCCGTTAAGAGGGAAGCAATGTTTATTTTTTTGTCAGCCATTGCACTACATGAAACATGACTACATCGATATGTACTTTTGATAATAGTTTGCCTGCATATGCTTGTTACCAGTTACTTCAATTGCCCGAAACTCAAAGTAGTCATAGATTGATTCAGCCTCTAGCTCCTCATCATTGAAACAGTGAGCCTGGTTTAAACTGAGCCTCTGGTGATATGCTGTAGTTGAACAAAAAGTCCACATTTGTTTTGGGCCAAGATTCTCTCTCTGTCTCTTCTTCTTGATCTCAGATTCTCCCTATTGTTAAATCCATGAGGTCTACTTTTGTACTCCAGTGGACCAAAAATAACAAGCAGTGTATGCTACTATGCGCACGCTTGTGTGCACTAGAACTTCCTGCAGGCCAAGAAGACACTGGGAGGAAGTGACATAAGAATCCAAAATAATATTCGCTGTTTCATTTGTGGCACCATGTAGAACAATACTTTCCAGTGAGATTGAACAATGGACCAGGGAAATAATTAACCAATTTACAAGGAGAGTTTCAGCTATTCTTTGAACAGAGCACAAATATAAAGTACGGGGTGTTGGATAAAAGCCAACGGAAATGTAAGGAACAACACCATTCAGGAGCGGTATAGGTTATCCTCTTATTTTAGCCATAATAAAAAAAGGAAGGCATCACTATCATCATCTTCGTTTCAGAGTGAGGCAAAAGACAACTGCTTATTGATATGCCAAACTGGAACTGGTTCAATCCAGTATGCCATCTAATGTTAAAGTTCTTTATGAGTTATACCACAGCAGCGTATTCAGTTGATACTTACCAATGCCTGAAAATGTGACATGACAATGTGGCAGCACCTGAGAATATTGTGTTTATATTATTGTACTTGAGTGTTCACATAACCTCTTTACAGAATGACACCGGTTTGAACTTTGACAACAGTTTGAAATTTGCTTTGTGGTATTGTGAAACTGTCTGCAAAAAAAAAAAAAATCTGTTACTTTCACAGTAGTTTGATGATGATTCAGTCTGAGTGTGTCAGCTACTCACAAGCCAATGACACAATAATGCAGTTCTACCAGTCAGCTTCTCTTTCTCTCTCTCAATTTCTCCCCATCTCTCTCAGACAGACACAATTAATGAGAAGGAGGAGTAGTGAGCACACTGACAATGTCAGCAAAGATAAATATCTGTCCCACACTGTAAAACCAAATGCTGGTCAACAGTCTCAGGGCCCTCCTCCTTTCTGATCCACCTCAGTTCTACTTACCACAGCACGGGAGAGAACAGCACTCCCCTGGAGAAACAGATTGGGGACAGAAATGTTGGGTATCCCTCTTTATTTTTACCTATGGTGTGGAGAGGGTATGAGAGGGTATGTAAGCTATGGCTAAATTCATACTATTCCGGGAATATTTTCTGAGCAGTGCACAAAACATTTTTCTAATAATCTACACTATACCCAATTATAAGGAAACGTTGCCGTAACATTCCTATTCTGACAACCAATTCCCACTCGACGCTACACATGAGACGGCACACTCCCCCATAGGGAAACATCATCCCACTTTCCTGCATCCATCTCAAGAAATTCAGAGAATAAGAAAGCACACAGGCTAATTGATCAATACCCTTAGCACAGTATTGACCTTTCAACCCTCCTGTGCTGCGTTTAGACAGGCAAGACAAATTCGGATATTTTTTTCACAAATAGGTTTTTTGAACAATCAGATCAGCTCTAAATCTAAATCTAGATCTGTTGTGATTGGTTAAAAGACAAATGAGTGGAAAAAAATTCAGAATTAGACATGCTGGCTACTACGGACACAGATACGGCTTGTTCTGCCCATGGAGAGTTACTGTACAGTGCTACTATGCCTGCCGGGCAAAAAGGAAGAGACAATTAAGCCAAGCTAAGACACAGTAACAATATCATATCTGGTAATAGTATGAGACAGTAGTGCTTTGTTTTGAGTATATTGGATTGCTATGCCTCTTGCACACAATTAAACAAATGGTGTCTAAACAATTATGGCATCCAAGGCATACGTTTCTACGTCTCTAATGACGTACGCAAACAATCTGCCATTTTCTGAGAAAAATGGACTTAATTGTTACTTTAAGAGAGCCCCAGTCGATTTAAAACGTACATAGAAAGATTCTGGACAGGCCAGTGGAGAGGAGCCAAGCCTGTGTTGTCAGACAGCCAAACCCCCTCACCCCTCCCCTCGCACCCTCCTACGCCTCGAGTCGTCTGCCTCTCCTCTGCCCACCCTGTCATGTCCTGACCTAGCTCTTGACTTCCTCCTCCTCTATCTCTTGGGTGATTACTGCGATGAGCTGAGGTGAGGAAGTGTGACGGGAGACAAATCTAGCAGTGCCTAAGCCAGGAGGCAGCGAAGGTTATTTCAGGGAGCAGACTGGGCTAAGGAGAGGGACAGGAGCCAGATATAGGACCTGGGGGTTGTGGGGCTGATGGAAGGTGGTCTTCCAATGGTCCTCTTAAGTGTTTATGTCAAATGCCAAGAGTGTGCAAAGCTGTCATAAAGGCAAAGGGTGGTTACTGAAGAATATCAAATATATTTTGATTTGTTTAACATTTTTTTTAGTTAGCACATATGGAATCATGTAGTATGTCATAGTTTTGATGTAGAAAATAGTAAAAATAAAAAAAAACTTTTGACTGGTACTCTGAACGGGGAATTCTCAGACAACTGGGAAAAAGAACTCCGACTGGGAACATACGTTTTGAATGATCATCCAACCCGGAATTCCAAGTTGGGAACTATGGCCTCTTTTTAGAGCTCCGACCTGAAGATTACTGACGTCATGATTCGACCTTGTTTTTTTTCCGAGTTCCCAGTTGTCTTGAAAATACCATAAATCCAGAGGATGCCAGACTTTGATGACAAATTTTGATAAGAAAATATGCCCACGAAGCACTGCCGCACCACCTTCCTGTTCAAGTGAGCACAGCACAACAAGGTGAGTCCAAAAATGTATTATGCTAATTTATGCTAATGTCTAAATAATGTACAGTGCCTTGCAAAAAGTATTCATCCCCCTTGGTATTTTCCTTTTGTTGCATAACAACCTATAATATAACTAAATTTATATTCAGATTTCATGCAATGGACATACACAAAATAGTCCAAATTGGTAAAGTGAAATGAAAAAAACTACTTTGAACATCCCACGGAGCACCATTAAATCCATTATAAAAAAAATTGAAAGAATATGGCACCACAACAATCCTGCCAAGAGAGGGCCGCCCACCAAAACTCACAGACCAGGCAAGGAGGGCATTAATCAGAGAGGCAACAAAGAGACCCAAGATAGCCCTGAAGAAGCTGCAAGCTCCACAGCGGAGAGTGGGGTATCTGTCCATAGGACCACTAAGCTGTACACTCTACAGAGCTGGGCTATACGGAAGAGTGGCTAGAAAAAAGCCATTGCTTAAAGAAAAAAATAATCAAATACGTTTGGTGTTCGCCAAAAGGCATTTGGGAGACTCCCCAAATATATGGAAGAAGGTACACTGGTCAGATGAGACAAAAATTGAGCTTTTTTGCCATCAAGGAAAATGCTATATCTGGCGCAAACCCAACACCTCCTATCACCCTGAGAACACCATCCCCATATTTTTCATTGGCAGGGACTTTGAAACTGGTCAGAATTGAAGGAATGATGGATGGCGCTAAATACAGGGAAATTCTTGAGGGAAACCTGTTTGCCTTCCAGAGATTTGAGACTGGGACAGAGGTTCACCTTCCAGCACGACACTGGCCCTAAGCATACTGCTGAAGCAACACTTGAGTAGTTTCAGGGGAAACATTTAAATGTCTTGGAATGGCCTAGTCAAAGCCCAGACCTCAATCCGATTGAGAATCTGTGGGATGACTTAAAGATTGCTGTACACCAGCAGAACCCATCCAACTTGAAGGAGCTGGAGCAATTTTGCCTTGAATAATGGGCAAAAATCCCAATGGCTAGATGTGCCAAGCTTATAGAGACATATCCAAGATACTTGCAGCTGTAATTGCTGCAAAAGGTGGCTCTACAAAGTATTGGATTTAATTTCAGGTTGTAAGGCAACAAAATAGGAAAAATGTGAAGGGGGTGAATACTTCCGCAAGCCACTGTAATATGCGGGGTGATGTATACAGTATACTATAGTTAACGAAGTAATACTAAGTGTTTGTTGTGTAGTGAGCTGTTTGTAGCCCATGTGCCTCACCCTAATTATTTGGTCCCTTTCACCCTGAGTGGTGCTGTGGTCTACTGCACTGCATCTCAGTACAAGAGGCATCACTGCAGTACCTGGTTCGAATCCAGGCTGCATCACATCCGGCAATGATTGAGAGTCCCATAGGGTGGCGCACAATTTGTCCAGCCTCATTCGGGGTTTGGCCGGGGTAGGCCGCCATTGTATTTTGTTCTTAACTGACTTGCCTAGGTAAATAAAGGTTAAATAAATAAACATAATTTTGCCTACTGTTCTGACTTGGTGGTGCACAAGTAGCCTATAGCCTGTTTTAGAGAAATGTCATCATTGTGTATTGTAAGAGCTTTCATGGTCTGCTTATATGCCACCTTTATTTATCCTATGGTTCTGACTTGGTGTACAGGGAGAATACTGTAAGAACGGCCCATATACTGAATTCTATCACTGTACATTTCAAAAGTGCTTATAGTTATATTGACTACGTCTGTCCTAGCTCGCACATTAATTGCTTAATAAAAATTGTGGATTGCCTCTTATCAGCTCGTCATCCCCTTATGCCATAGTTTGTACATCTCAATTGTCAGTGTAAACCACATTTGTTTATGCAAGTCAGCCATATCAGCTGTTTTTTTTAAGGCAGTAAATGAGGCTGAATTAACTGTTCTGCTGCCAGACAAGGCTCCGCTGATAGCCAGATGTAGCAGTGTTAAGGATTCACTCCATGCCACACCCTTTACTGCTCATCCTGTGTCTCCCTACCCTGCCTCCACTCCCCCAATGCTCTCTCCCTCTTTCTCTGTCTGTCTGTCTGTGTGTGTGTGTGTGTGTGTGTGTGTGTGTAGACAGGTGTGCTGGAGGCAGAGCAGACCACCAGCTGCAACATGTTCCATAATCAAGACCTCTACAAATACTCAGGCCTGCCACTTCCACGCTGCCAGATCGTAACCTCTGCTCAGTCAGTCTGCGTTTTTTAACCGTTTGTTCCTCCATAGATCCTGTTTTCGTGTTGTGCCTGTTTTCCCTTGCCTGATGCTGTTTTCCTCTCCGCTACAGTTTTGTCTGCTCTGACTCTGGTCCCTGTCTCCAGTCCCACATCTCGTCAGTCCTGCTACTCTGTCCTGGATCCCCCACTCTACCGCTTACTTGGATTTCTCTCCGGACATGCTTACCCAGCCCCAACTCCCCTAGCTCCAGCCTCAGGCTCAGAACCTGGCTCCCTGCAACCCACCCAAGCTTTCCCTGGCCTGCACCCCATCTTTTTCAGTAAATACCTTGGTTACCTTATCCCAGTCTCCTCATCTAAGTCTGCTTTTTGGATCACCTGCTCTGCTCTGCATAACAGCTGAAAAGAAAGCTCTGCTGTTGGGACAGCTTTATGTAGGCACTGTTTGTCACCATAATAGTGCAATTAATGTATTGTTTAGTGTTGTGCTGTGTTGTCTAGTGGCTTTACTGGCATGCCCCACCAATATTTACATAGCCTAGCTTTTAGGAGGACGATTTGCAGGCAGAGACAAATGGGTAATCAATACTTTTTGAAAATGAAGTGTGCAATGCTCGCTCACCATAGTAGCCTAACCTATGTGTGCGTGGTGCTTTTTCCATTATGATTTACATGTTTTGATTGCACTTCAACTCACGTTGGTTGAGACCCATTCACTTCTTTCCATGATCAATATTTATTTACAGACACTGTCATAAACTGCAGTGTAATAATATTTAAGTTAAATTCATATGCAAGTTAACTGTCACGTGATTCTCCTCCCATGTAGGCATCCATCTCTATTTCAATGAGCCCACAGGTACTAGGCACATTTTAACTCTCACGCCCAACTAGGAGAGGTAGGTTACTGAAGTTCAAGCAGCAAATTCTATGTGAATAATGCAAATAATATATGCTTTTAATACAATAAGTAGGCTAATTGCATACAAAGCAACAAAAAAAAAAGGATAGTTTCCAAATGATTTGTGGGACAATAAAAAATATTTTCATCCCAAATATGTCTGTCTGGGGTCCCAGCAGGGTAAAACAGCCATGGAATACCAGTCTATGGAGCTCATGTGAATTATGCAGTATATTAACAATCAATGAATTCTACAAAGTTCCATCTTGAATTGTTGGGTAGACCTATAGTAGTTACAAGACAGAAGTTTAAGCTTAAAGCTACAGTCTCAGACCTGGGAATAACAGTCATTTCAATTATTGAACCATTGATTCTATAATTGGATAATATAATGTATAAATGTACACCAAGGTCATTCTTTGTGATGCCTCGTTTTAGGAGGATCAGATGGTGACAGGGGTCTCAGCAGGGTCATGCTGCCAGGCAAGACCAGTCTGTGACAGGGTGAGGTGAATTTTTATTCTCTCTGTGCAGCAAACACTGGACAAGCCAGATGCTATAGTCTGACAAACCTTCAAAGTTGACTTCCAAACTGTTTCAAGGGTTGATAGAGGCTTTTCTAGACACAAATCAAAACATGTAAAACAAAGATGTGAGGAAGACCTGGTAGAAGCTATTGCTGATGATGAATAGATACAGATATGTTTGAATGCCCAGTCATGTTCATATCATGTCAGATATACATTACTGTACTTTAAGGCTATTCATATAACGTACTAAATGCTAGTGAAACTGAATTACATGCACTCAGAAATGTCATTCCTCTGCTTGAGGTTTAAAACACAAAGGGGACATATTTGCATATGTTATGGTCTTATGAAGGCTGGCTGAATTCTGGCAAAGAGTATGTTCCTTTTTATTTTTAGCATGTCTACAGATTCTCCCTTCTCCCTGTTTTTGTTTGCTTGGAAATGTTGCTACTGGAGACTGTTATCTGAAGAAACTGTGTAATCAAGCATTTATAGTGGTTAAGAAATGCATGCCCAATGAAAGCATGCCCATGTCAGGGGGGATACCTATTTAGGCAATCCCTAGCGGACAAAGGAACTGATCGTGGATGCCAGGAAAAGGCGGGCCGAACAGGCCCCCATTTAACATCGACGTGGCTGTAGTGGAGCGGGTCGAGAGTTTCAAGTTCCTTGCTGTACACATCAACAACAAACTGTCATGGTCGTAACACACCAAGACAGTCGTTTAGAGGGCACGGCAACACCTTTTCCCCCTCAGTAGACTGAAAAGATTTGGCATGGGTCCCCAGATCCTCAAAAAGTTCCTACAGCTGCACCATCGAGAGCATGACTGACTGGTTGCATCACTGCCTGGTATGGCAACTGCTCGGCATCTGACCGTAAGGCACGACAGAGGATAGTGCGTATGGCCCAGTACATCACTGGGGCCAAGCTTCCTTCCATCCAGGACCTATATACTAGGCGGTGTCAGAGGAAAGCTCAAAAAATTGTCAGAGACTCCAGTCACCCAAGTCATAGACTGTTTTCTCTGCTAGCACACGGCAAGCGGTACCAGAGCGCCAAGTCTAGGAAAAAAAGCCATAAGCTATAAGACTGCTGAACAAGTAATCAAATGGCCACAGACTACTTACATTGACCCCCCCCATTTGTTTTGTACACTGCTGCTACTCGCTGTTTATTATTTATGCATAGTCACCCCTACCTCCATGTACAAATGACCTCGACTAACCTGTACCCCAGCACATTGACAGGATGGGGCGACCCAGCTATATCGTATGCAAGTAACAAGAGCTCTACCGTACTATTAGTCCTATGATATTAATTATATGGAGGATTTGTGGTTTCTGTGTGTTAATGTATATTTGAGGTCTATGTGGTGTTGTTTTTTTCTCTTCATTTTTCAAACCTTTCCCTTGGGAATAAACTGGGAAGGAAATTGAATTGGGAAATTGTACTGGGAGACAGTTGAGTTATTGACTAGATTGTTGGGGGTTGGGTGTGCAGGCAGCTCGGGCTGGCTGCTCGGTCTGGCTGAAATTTGATGTAGAGGATGTATTAATAAAGACAATCAAAAGTCTTTGTATTTTTTAAAGAGTTTGTTCATTTGTTAGGCTATTGGTTAAAGGTGCTACACAATATTTATCATTGAATGACCTTTGATCTAATTCAGTCTTAATCACTTAAACATATTTCAAATTATATTTTACCTAGCTTGATGACTGGACATTTTTGCTAACTTTTGTTCTAAATCGAGATGGCATAAGTTTTTACATGATACAATGGTATGGGATGCATTTTCTCCATATTATTTGATGGTAGGCCACTCTGGTGGGCCTACATTATGATCAAATAGCCACAGTGGCCTACACTGTTAGACTGTAACCTAAAGTGGGTACAGCCTCAGTGTTCACAGTAAACCCCCCCGGAAGTTGCACACAATTTTCACAACATTCAAGTTTGCGCTCAGCAGACCTGAAATGTGCCCAGTGCATATATTTTTTTGGGGGGGCGGAACATTGGTCACAGGTTATGTATAACACAGTCCTGAGTCCTGATATGTGTTGTGGCTTTGCTTGGGACATTCGTGAATGTATGCACTAAACTGGAGCAAGCAGATACCTCATCTGTAGCTTGTAAAATGATGTACAGTGCATTCAGAAAGTATTCAGACCCCTTGACTTTTTCCACATTTTTTCATTACAGCCTTATTCTAAAATTGATTAAATAAAACGTTTTCCTCATTAATCTACAAATAATACCCCAAAATGACAAAGGCAAAACAGGTTTTGAGTAAATGTATCAATAATAAACGACATAAATACCTTTTTTACGTAAGTATTCAGACTCTTTGCAATGAGACTCGAAATTTAGCTCAGATGCATCCGGTTTTCATTGATCATCCTTGAGATGTTTCTACATCTTGATTGGAGTCCACCTGCGGTAAATTCAATTGATTCAATTGACGTAGACTTTGATCTGAAGCCATTCTTGTGATTATTGTGACTTTCCCATTGTAATTTTTTGTAAGCTTGTGTAGTCTAAAATGAATCTATGATCGTATGCTATCCATTTTGTTGTTTTTATGCTAATATTTGTATGCCATTTTAATATTTGAGAATTCACCAATGATATTAGGCCACTCTTGGCCATGATTACAGACACCTGTGTCTTTTGACACTATATAAACGAGTCATCCCGCAGTGTTTGTGATTATATCCTGATGGAGTTGGCTTGGCTGTCGAAACGTTGGTAATTCAATTTTTACATCTGAGCTCCTAGAGTTTTCAAGTTTTCTACTCCGTTAGCCAGCACCTCGCCTAAATAGGTCTGCGTTTCTTTTTCTTCTAAATTCAATTGATTGTACATGATTTGGAAAGGCACACACCTGTCTATATAAGGTCCCACAGTTGACAGTGCATGTAATCCATTTTAGAATAAGGCTGTAACATAACAAAATGTGGAAAAAGTCACGGGGTCTGAATACTTTCAGAATGCACTGTATGTGAAGTGGAGTGGGTGAACTGCACTGCACTTAAACAGAGTCTGCTCTTACCAGAATATAATATGTAGGAGTTGATTGTCTGTACCACATCCTGTCACAAAGCTCTAGAAACAGGGTTTTTGGCATTAATGATTCTATAATTCATTATAGGATCTGTATGGTTTTCAGCTACATACAGTTTAGTAGCCTATTGATAACTGCATTAGAGTGCCAGCTTTCTCACAGAGCTATTTGCTTCCTAAACTGTACAATATACCAGCAACACAGTCACAGCAGATGCTTAGCTTAAGCTACATTCCCAAGAACTCACACAGATGTCCTCGACATACACACACACAAACAAACAAACAAACAAACAAACCCATGTACTCCGCTGCTAGGTGCTCTGACTATCTCCCAGCAATTCCCAGTTTGGAATTCTCTGGAGTTTACAAGCTCGCTGTCCCATTCCTCCAGAGCAGCACTTCTAACCCCAATTCAGTCCAGTACTCAGTCTGGGAGATGGGAAATTCTACATGACTTTCCAGAAGAGAAAATGTCATTTTAAGTGTTATTGGCACAACCGTGCCTCAAAACATTGCTTTGAGTTCCTGAGTACCATTCACAGTGAGCTTGCATTCACAGTGGGGGAGGAGGAGTGGGTGGCAGGAAAGCAGCAGCCGTGGAGGCTGAACTACTTCACAGGGATTACAGACCAGCATGGTCCCTTCTCAGCAGAGCCCATCACCCCCTAGCACAGCATGGCTAAAGGTTCCCCCCATCCTCTCTCTGTGACTAAGAGCTAGATTATATCATAAGAGCCAGACGAGGCCTGCCACTGTTCTCATTAACCACTTACACACAGATGAGACTAAATGGCTACTTGGAGTTCATTTAAAATCAAGGAATTTGTCATTTTCTCTCTCCCGTTAGAATGGTACCATTTACTGTAATATGCAGAAATAAATCTCTTGAAAGACTAATGTTCTTTATGGTACATGCTACTCTTAAAGCTAACATCTGATTGCTTTCAGGCTGGAGAAAACATTTAGCTGGTTCTGCAAAAGGCTATATCGGTCCACTAATGCAAGACTATTAAAGGCCCAGTGCACTACTTTTGTGAAAAAATACATGTTAAAAAAATTAAAAAATTCTTCTGATTCTGTATTCAGATTTTTCAGGGGGTGATTCCCACGGATGAGTGAATATAGTATCTATTTCATTGGAGTGTGTCAGAACCGACACCTTTTCATTAAACACACACAGAGAGATTTATGGGTGTTACACTAATAGATGTCTCCCCAGGCTCACAAGCTGGGATAAGTTACAGCGGCGGGTAGCCTAGAGGTTAGAGCGTTGGACCGAAAGGTTGCAAGATCGAATCCCCGAGCCAACAAGGTAAAAATCTGTCGTTCTGCCCCTGATCAAGGCAGTTAACCCACTGTTCCTAGGCTGTCATTGAAAATAAGAATTTGTTCTTAACTGAATTGCCTAGTTAAATAAAATTAAAAACAGGACAAAATGCACATGACCACAACAACTGTGATATAACATGTCTGTTGCAGAGGGATGCATTTCCCCAAAGAAACGATAAATAGGAACATTTTCAAAGAATGTTTTGCATGGTTCTTTTTATGGTACCTACTGGTAATTCATTACAGGGTATAATGGATTGTGTAGTTACCTAATTCAGAGACTATTATGGATGCATGAATATCTGTGGGTCTCTATATAGTTTCAGGAAAAGCAACAAGCTGATTGCTTTTTTCTGGGACACCTACATGGACAACGACCATAATAAAAAACATCCCTTCTTAAAGGGAAACTTTTTCAAGTCTCCTTAGCTAATTATGAGTGATGAGACATAATTATGCACCAAGGCGGTATGATTGAGCCTGCTGTCTGATCTAAAAATTAATGGAGTCATGTTTTGCAGCAATTATTGTGGCCTTTGTGTTCCGCCGACTGCGTGATCACTCTAGCAGCCTATAGATATGGTTGTCCTTGTTCAATAGAGCGATTGGACAAATTTTCCCTGGATTTGTAAAGACTATAGCCTGACGGGAGCCCTACATCCTCATCCAATTGTGTTCCCACCCTCGCAGGCGGTGTCTTCTCAAAACAGAGGTGTACTATACTGAACAAAAATATAAACACAACACGGAAAGTGTTGGTCCCATGTTTCATGAGCTGAAATTAATGATCCCAGAAATTCTATAAAACGTATTTCATTTTGAGCATTTCTCCTTTGCCAAGATAATCCATCCCCCTGACAGGTGTGGCATATCAAGAAGCTGATTAAACAACGTGATTATTACATAGGTGCACCTTGTGCTTTGGACAATATAAGGCCACTATAAAATGTGCAGCTTTGTCACACAACACAATGCCACAGATCAAGTTTTTAGGGAGTGTGCAAATGGTATGCTGACTGCAGGATTGCCCACCAGAGCTGTTGCCAGAGAATTGAAAGTTAATTTCTCAACCATAAGCCACCTCCAACTTTGCTTTAAAAAATTTGGCCTCGCAACCACAGACCACGTGTAACGACGTCAGCCCAAGACTTCCACATCCGGCTTCTTCACCTGCGGGATCATCTGAGACCTGCCACCCGGACAGCTGATGAAACTGAGGAGTTTTTCTGTCTGCAATAAAGCCCTTTTGTGGGGAAAATTACATTCTGATTGGCTGGGCCTGTCTCCCAAGTGGGTGAGCCTATGCCCTCCCAGGCCCACCCATGGCTGTGCCCCTGCATAGTCATGTGAAATCCATAGATTTGCGTCTAATGAATTCATTTCAATTTACTGATTTCCTTATATGAACTATAAGTCAGTAAAAACATTGAAATTGTTGCGTTTATATTTTTCTTTAGGAATAATTTAGTTTGCGCTGATTCCAGGTCATGGAGTCGCTACTATGTCACATTGGCCTGTCTCCAAACTTTCCACTTTAGTTGAGTAGATATCCACTTCAGAAGTTAGTAGATTAAGATATTAATTTACTGGTTTTATTTGCAAGTCAAGGGAAGAGGTCATTTTCTCCACAAACAAACTCTTGGTTAGTAGCAGCCAGCTCTTTATTTTGTCTGGTGTTGAGAGCCGCCATGTTCCCTCAGGTGAATTGCGTACGGACAGTTTATGCTAGCTGCTGGAGCAAAATAGACCTGTGTCACGACTTCCACCGGAGTTCTTCCCACTCCTTGTTCGGGCGGTGTTCGGCGGTCGACGTCACCGACCTTCTAGCCATCGCTGATCCCTTTTTCATTTTCCATTGGTCTTGTCTTCCATCACACCTGGTTCCAATCCCATCAATTACATGTTGTGTATTTAACCCTCTGTTTCCCCTCATGTCCTTGTTGGTGATTGTTTGTTGTAAGTGTATGTGTACGTCTGTACTGGTGTGCGTCGTGTTATGTTACCCATTGACTTTTATTATGTTTTCCGGTGGGTTATTTGTAAAATAAACTGCGCCGTTGGAAACACAGTTATTTCTCTCCTGCGTCTGACTTCTCTGCCGCCAGTTAAACAACCTGTTTGTTGTTCCTTGTAATACAGTGACCTTTCCACACCTTAATATGTTATATGGTGACAATTATTTGAAAATAAATCTGGTAATTCATAGTTATTTTGCAAAAGAAAGCCACGAAAAAGCCACACGTTTCAATGCATGCCACCGGGACCGGACATATCCTACGTTTCCTCAACCAGATTGTGCCCAGTGGGAAGATTGTAGGTAGTTAATTTCAAATACATTTCATGAATATCACAATGAATTGATCCAGAAGTCAACACTTTATTGGTTTCTGATGCAGCTGGAATCATTTAGTCACTTGTCAGTACACTTGTAAAAAAGATGATATAAAACATTCTATAAAATATAATACACTGAATGTACAAAACATTAAGAACACCTCATACATTTTTTTTTTTTCGCCATCTACTCCTTCGACCTCTCGCAGAAGATTTGTTTGTCTCCTGGAAAGACATGAAGACTGATCATGATGCTGTGTAACCATATAAGAAACCATGTTAATCTTTCAACAAAAATGGGTACAATAGACTGCAAGGGTATGAACAGCTTGAGGGGGCTTGACTTGTAGAGGGTATAGATGTGTATTGCTGTCAATAAGTACCTACAGTTGTGCTGTTAAGTAGACAAGCACTGCCAACAATAATCTAGAGTATACTAACAGCCCATCTTCCCCATACCAACGAACTGAATGCGGGGGTGTGAAAAGTTTGAGGGGTCTCGACTTGCAGATAGTCTACTGTATTGTTGTGTATGAGCACCTACAGCCGTGCTGTTGAGTAGACAAGCACTGCCATCAATAGAGTAAATAGGCTAGAAGAGTGTACTAACAGCCCATCTCCCTCTATGCCAAAGAACTGATGCAAGGGTGTGAACATTTTGAGGAGCACTTGGCTTGTGTATTGGTGATTTTGTTTTCTCAAGAGGGGATTATACTTTCATAAATACCTTTGGCTGTCGGGGCTTGTTTGCGTCCCACATTCTCATTATAATCCGGGATAACAAGATGTGTCCTCTCCCTTCATGCCCAGGAGCCCAAAATGCTGCCAGTTTGAGTTGTACTTCAGGAGAGCACTGTGTAATGCCTCCAGGTGGCCTGTGTGTTTATAAAGACAAGACAGAGAAGATTAAGTCTTTTGGATTTTCTGATTGAAAATATAAAAACATTAGGCTTCTGTTGCTGGTCAGGACGTTGTGTCATGGTCACCTGCAGGTTTTGTCTAGTTCCTGGTTTGTCCCGGGGACTTCCCCGAGGACGTTTTTGGGATGTTGTGAAATAGTCCCTTGGAGGTTTTGTGTAGTTTCCGGTTTGTCCCAGGAACGTCCCCAATGAAATTTTTTGGATGTTCTTGGGACGTTGTGTCATGGTCTACTGGAGGTTTTTGTCATGAGATGGTCCCAGGTGTCCCAAACCATTATAAGTAAAGTAATGAAATGGTATTGGGATTTTAAGCTGTGGTACGCTGTTCAGCTAAAATTGTGTACAAATATTTAATAAATCACAATATTACTAAATTTGACCTGATCACTTGGTACTGACTTTCAATATGACCCCACCTGGGATTTGAATTCACAACCTCTGGATTTCAGGGAAACTGATCTCTCTGCTGCGCCACAAAGTCTCCAGAATTTCAGAAGTGTCCCACACATTCATTACCTATAATACATCTTTGCACTTAGCAAAAGACTACAATCTGCACCGCTATTTTAGTTTAAAAAATATATACACTACCGTTCAAAAGTTTGGGGACACTTAGAAATGACCTTGTTTTTATAGAAAAGCACATTTCTTGTCCATTACAATAACATCAAACTGATCAGAAATACAGTGTAGATATTGTTCATGTTGTAAATGACTATTGTAGCTGGAATATCTACATAGGCGTAAGAGAGGCCCATTATCAGCAACCATCACTCCTGAGTTCCAATGGCACGTTGTGTTAGCTAATCCAAGTTTATAATTTGGAAAGGCTAACTGTTCATTAGAAAACCCATTTGCAATTATGTTAGCACAGCTGAAAACTGTTGTTCTGATTAAAGAAGCAATGAAAGTGGCCTTCTTTAAACTAGTTGAGTATTTGGAGTGTGTTCGATTACAGACTCAAATGGCCAAAAACAAAGTACTTTCTTCTGAAACTCGTCAGTCTATTCTTATTCTGAGAAATGAAGGCTGTTCCATGTGAGAAATTGCCAAGAAACTGAAGATCTCGTACAACGCTGTGTACTACTCCCTTCACAGAACAGCACAAACTAGCCCTAACCAGAATAGAAAGAGGAGTGGGAGGCCCCGGTGCACAACTGAGCAAGAGGACAAGTACATTAGAGTGTTTAGTTTGAGAAACAGACACCAGACAAGTCCTCAACTGGCAGCTTCAATTAAATAGTACCCGCAAAACACTAGTCTCAATGTCAACAGTGAAGAGGCAACTCCGGGATGCTGGCCTTCTAGGTAGAGTTTCTCTGTCCAGTGTCTGTGTTCTTTTGCCCATCTTAATCTTTTATTGGCCAGTCTGAGATGGCTTTTTCTTTGCAACTCTGCCTAGGCGGCCAGCATCCCGGAGTTGCCTGTTCAGTAGTTGCCTAATGTTGGTGGGGCATATTATTCCGTTTTAATGTTACTCCTGAATCACTATGATAAATATAGTAGTTTTTCTTGAGTGTATTTTTAACATAGCAGAGCTTTACTGCAAATTGTAGGAATACCGGCAAAATAATTAATTGACACAGCAGGAAGAGCAGAATGCTGTGAACCAAAAAGGTTGTGAGTTAAAATCCGAGCTGGGGACATAATTAGGACATCATTATTGTATAAATGAACATGGACAATGCAATCATGTATGTCAAATCGTGTCCAAATATGCATGTTGATAACATTGTATGGTAAAAGCACTGTGTGGGGGTGTCACTAACATTGCCAAAAGCCAAAGAGCTGTGAATAGATCAGTGGTTCAATCAGTCACTTGCAATGACACAGAAATTGGTTATTAGAAAAACACAAACATAAACATTTCCATCACAAACGTCCCCGGAACAAACCGTGTTTTAGACAAAAACCTCCAGGGGACCATGACACAACATTCCAAGAACATCCTAAAAATGTCCTCAGGGATGTCCTCGGGACAAACCGGGAACTGCAGTAGCCCTGAGAAGCCCCGAAGTGGCCGCCTCTGCCATGATAACAACATACATTGCATGCAAATACAACATCATGCACTGATACTCACACCACGTGGGTATCAAATGAATCAAATGAAACAAACTCCCACTATATTCCACCTGAGGAACATACAGCATGGCAACAAGAAAGCAGAAGCCAGCACACACAGAGGAACCAGGCTGGTACTTTGGTTATGAAATATTCAACTCAGTGATAGGATAGGGAGACTAAGTGAAGGAAAGAAAATATAGGATTGCCTCTGCTCCACATGGAGGCTACTAACCTTTTTTATCAATTGAAGCCTGTATCCAGACATTTCCGGGCTATGGCAAACATTTCTCCATAATAGCTAGGTTTCCACCCAATTGGCGACAGATTTTCATGCAAATATTATAGGCTAAAACACTGAGAAATATTGATATTTCATCAATTACACATGACATGACCCTCCCCTGGACTAGATAAAAAATAAAAAATACTAAACCCTCCCCTTGACTGAAATTGAAAAAATATTACCTTCCCCCATTTTCCTTCAGGTAACCATTATGTACATTTCCATCCATCCCTACAGTAATGCATATCTAGGATAATGAATTAACTTTCCTTGCCACTCTCAAAGTGTGGTCACTTTAATTAGACTTTACTAACAACAAAAGGGCTTTGTGTTGGAGCCTATTGCTTCCTATTTAAGAAATAATAGGTAGGCCTACTTGTTTGACAGACTATAGCCTACTATATCCATAGATGTGTCTGTCACGGATCCCCGGCACTGCTGCTCATTCCATGCACCAGTTCTAGAAGTCTATGTCACCGGCCTCTAGGCTTCACTGAACTCATTACGGCACATCTGGTTCCCATTCCCCCGCTGATTAGTAATTGTATGTGTGCGCCCCCTGTTCACCATTGTCTTGGTCGGTTATTGTTCCAATGTCCATTGGTCTTGTGAGTACCTGTGCTTTGTTGTTGCGGCTTTCATGCTGCGTGTATTGTGCAATTGTTATTACAGGTTTCGTTCCGTGTATTTATTAGAGGTTTAACCTCGCTCTTTTGTTTGGGTTTACATCCCTGTGTTTTTGTATACCTGTTTGTTTTGGGATTTGTCCCCGTGCCTTTTCATGCCATGTTGTATTCTTTGAGTTTTAAACCCCCCTATTACTATTCCTGTGCCTGTCTCCAATCATTTATACAAAGTGACAGTGTCAGTCAATTCCTCCACCCTGCACTCTTTAAATAGCCTACCTTTGTGTCAGTGAAGGGCTGTTAAAGAAAACTGCAAAACGCACAGGCCTACCCCTTGTTAGCTTAAGATTTTGAAGAAAATAAAACTGATCTGAATATACAAAAGGATCTATACTGAACAAGAATATAAACGCAACATGCAACAACTTCAAAGGTTTTTGCTGAGTTACAGTTCATATAAGGAAATCAGTCAATTTAAATAAATTCATTAGGCCCTAATCTATAGATTTCACATGACTGGGCAGGGGCGCAGCCATGGGTGGGCCTGGGAGGGCATAGGCTTACCCACTTGGGAGCCAGGCCCAGCCAATCAGAACACGTTTTCCCCCACAAAATGACTATTACAGACAGAAATACTCCTCAGTTCCCCTCCCTCCTCCTCCCTCCGCCCTTGACGATACCACAGGTGAAGAAGCTGGATGTGTCACACCCTGATCTGTTTTACCGATCCTTGTGCTTATCTCCACCCCCCTCCAGGTGTCGCCCATCTTCCCCAATATCCCCTGGGTACTTATACCTGTGTTCTCTATTTGTGTGTTGCCAGTTTGTCTTGTTTGTCAAGTCAACCAGCGTTATGTCTCAACTCTTGCTTTTCCCCAGTCTCTCTTTTTCTCGCTCTCCTGGTTTTGACCTGCTCTTCTGTCCTGACTCTGAGCCTGCCTGCCTGACCAGTCTGCCAGCCCCTGAGCCTGCCTGCCGTCCTGTGCCTTTGCCCCTACTCTGGATTAACGACCTCCGCCTGACTCTGAGCCTGCCTGCCGTCCTGTGCCTTTGTCACTACTCTGGTTTATCGACCCCTGCCTTACTTGACCTGTCGTTTGCCTGCCTCTGTTGCTGTAACAAACATTTTTACTTCAACACAGTCTGCGTCTGGGTTTTACCTGAAATATGATAGGATGTGGAGGTCCTGGAATGGGTTGGTTACAGGTTGTCTGCGGTTGTGAGGCCGGTTAGACATACAGCCAAATTCTTTAAAATGACATTGGAGGGGGCTTATGGTAGAGAAATGAACATTCAATTATCTGGAAACAGCTCTGTTGGACATTCCTGCAGTCAGCATGCCATCTTGCACACTTCCCCAAAACTTGAGACATCTGTGGCATTGTGTTCTGTTACAAAACTGCACATTTTAAAGTGGCCTTTTATTGTCCCCAGCACAAGGTGCAACTGTGTAACGATTATGCTGTTTATTCAGCTTCTTGATATGCTACACCTGTCAGGTGGCTGGATTATCTTGGCAAATGAGAAATGCTCATGAACAGGGACATAAACAAATTTGTGCACAACATTTGAAAGACATTTCTGGAAACATGAAACATGGGACTGGCACTTTACATGTTGCGTTTATATTTTTGTTCAGTGTATAACAGCGCTTTGTTCAGTGATACTTTATGCTAGAAACAAGCTGTAAAATATCTGAGAAAGACATGACTCCGATGCATATGCAGATATCATTGTTTTGTTTTGTTGACGTTCAGAAGCTGAGCCACATCCATCTATAGCCAAGTAAACAAAAAATAGACTTTGCTTGGGAAGTAATCTAATTCTGTCGCTATCAATTGATTAAGCTATTTACTTTCTATACAATAGAAGATGGTTAAACTCAGACAGCTTTTAAGGAAACACTTTTGACTTTCTCTTGTTGGGTAAAGTCACAGAAGAAGAGCAGCCAGCAGTTAAAGCTTCCATTTTTCTGTGTCAGTAGGCCTACTCTGTTTGGGGTAGAAAAAGAGGCCTAACTTTTGAAAGTACCATGCTCAGATTCCTAATGATGTCTCAGATTAAATTATTAGCTAACAGGTACTGTTTCGTTGCATTTCTGTAATTTGTGTGGTATTAAAAAAGATTCTGCTAATATGTAAATTGATGTACAACTGCATGAAATGTTTATAAAGGTCAAATTTTTCTCGAACCTGCAAATATGATGATAGATTAATTCAATGCTTTTACTATAAAGGAGATCTTTCCACCCCTCCTCTTATCCACGGTGGTCTGTGAACCCACCACCTTCTGGCCCATAGCCATGTGCACTATCAAAATTACTGCATTGCCATGTAATGCTTAAATAACAAAGAACACTTTCTAAAACTGCATATCTAAGGCCCTGCTCTGTCCAAGAAGTGGACAGAAGTGTTCTCTGCTATCCATATTTTTTAAAATTATTATTTTGGGTATAGGGGAGGGTCACTTTTTTTTCTTAAGCGTTCAGGGAGGGGTTAGGTCAAAGGGATGGCCCTCCCTTGCTGAAGGGAGGGCCATCCATTTTAATTTCAGATGTCCGATTTTCCCCATGTAACCTTTATTATAAATAACGTTCACTCCCTTAGACAGCCTGATGGGCATCCACAGTCACCTATCAGAGCACTACAATTTCAGGTCCTGCTGGCTTCCGCTTTCATGTTGCCATGCTGTCTGTCTGTTCTACATGCATGCCACCAACCTATATACTGTTGCTCTCATGGTTTTAAGAACAAAGTATGGTCAGCCTCCCCAGCTGGTACAAAGTGAGATCAACAGCATCCTGAAAGCCCCACTTATCAGACCATGGGATAACGATGCCTTATAGGAGTTCTCCCTCCCTGTTCCCACTGATATGAAGGCTGCAGTCAGTGGAAGGTGAAAATGACAGTGAAAATGTGAAATGTGCCTCTCGTAGACAGACTTCTTAGCAAGCTGCCAGCTGCTTATCGTGATGGCTTTGTGGAGTACTGCATTACACTAAGAATCATCAAAGATGATACAGGGCAGACATATACCTTCCAAGACTTGTCGTCATGGTTACAGCTAAATGCAAGCGCTAAGAGCATCGCACATCAGTCCTTATGCTCGACTGATTCCTCTACCAGAGATGAAGGATGAAGGGGACAGTGCATGTTCGGAGCCTTTATTCTGCTCAACACAGTATAGCGGCATGTGCGCACTCCCTCAAATTGTTTGGGGAAAATATCCTTTCTTTTTTTTCATCTGTGTTCAATTGTAGGCTATTGTTCATACTATTAAAAAAATATAAAATAACGCCACATGAATTATAAGCAAATCCTGCCAGCTAAATCAACTAGTGTAGCCCACAGCCATATGGCATAGCCAGATCAGGGCCTAACATAAGGACAACTCTGAATGTGCTATTGTGTACTTTTGAAATAGGCTACATTTTCTTCATATCATGTTTCCTTAGACATGCCTAACATAAATAATGGATGCGTCCTCCAGACGTGAAGCTTGGCATTCAGGCCAATCATGGTTTCATCAGACCAGAGAATCTTGTTTCTCATGGTCTGAGAGTCGTTAGGTGCGATTTGGCAAACTCCAAGTGGGCTGTCATGTGCCTTTTACTGAGGAGTGGCGTCCGTCTGGCCACTCTACCATAAAGGCCTGATTGGTAGAGTGCTGCAGAGATGGTTGTCCTTCTGGAAGGTTCTCCCATCTCCACAGAGGTACTCTGGAGCTCTGTCAGAGTGACCATTGGGTTCTTGATCACCTCCCTGACCAAGGCCCTTCTCTCCCGATTGCTCACTTTGGCCGGGCAGCCAGCTCTAGGAAGAGTCTTGGTGGTTCTAAACTTCTTCCATTTAAGAATGATGGAGGCCACTGTGTTCTTGGGGACCTTCAATGCTGCAGACATGTTTTGGTACCCTTCCCCAGATCTGTGCCTCGACACAATCCTGTCTCTGAGCTCTACGGACAATTCCTTCAACCCCATGGCTTGGTTTTTGCTCTGGCATGCACTGTCAACTGTGGGACCTTACACAGTTGAAGTCGGAAGTTTACATACACCTAAAACTCAGTTTTTCACCATTTCTGACATTTAATCTTAGTAAAAATTCCCTCTTAGGTCAGTTAGGATCACCACTTTATTTTAAGAATGTGAAATGTCAGAATGCTAGTAGAGAGAATTATTTATTTCAGCTTTGACTTCTTTCATCACATTCCCAGTGGGTCAGAATTTCATATACACTCAATGTATTTCGTAGCATTGCCTTTTAAATGGTTTACCTTTGGTCAAATGTTTTGGGGAGCCTTCCACAAGCTTCCCACAATAGTTGGGTGAATTTGGGCCCATTCCTCCTGACAGAGATGGTGTAACTGAGTCAGGTTTATTGGCCTCCTTGTTCGCACATCCTTTTTCAGTTCTGCCCACACATTTTCTATAGGATTGAGGTCTTTATGCTAGCCACTCCAATACCTTGACTTTGTTGTCATTAAGCCATTTTGCCACAACTTTGGAAGAATGGTCATTGTCCATTTGGAAGACCCATTTGCGACCAAGCTTTAACTTCCTGACTGATGTTTTGAGATGTTGCGTCAATACATCCACATAAAATACCATCTTCATGATGCCATCTATTTTGTGAAGTGCACCAGTCCCTCCTGCAGCAAAGCACCCCCACCACATGATGCTGCAACCCCCGTGCTTCACGGATGGGATGGTGTTCTTCGGCTTGCAAACCTCCCCCTTTTTCCTCCAAACATAACAATGGTCATTATGGCCAAACAGTTCTATTTTTGTTTCATCAGACCAGAGGACATTTCTCCCAAAAGTACGATCTTAGTCCCCATATGCAGTGGCAAACCGTAGTCTGGCATTTTTATGGCGGTTTTTGGAGCAGTGGCTTCTTCCTTGCTGAGCGGCCTTTCAGGTTATGTCAATATAGGACTCGTTTTACTGTGGATATAGATACTTTTGTACCTGTTTCCTCCAGCATCTTCACAAGGTCCGTTGCTGTTGTTCTGGGATTGATTTGCACTTTTCGCACCAAAGTACGTTCATCTCTAGGAGACAGAACGCGTCTCCTTCCTGAGCGGTATGACGGCTGCGTGGTCCCATGGTGTTTATACTTGCATACTATTGTTTGTACAGATGAACGTGGTACCTTCAGGATTTTGGAAATTGCCCTCAAGGATGAACCAGACCTGTGGAGGTCTACAAAAAAAATTCTGAGGTGTTGGCTGATTTATTTTGTTTTTCCCATGTTGTCAAGCAAAGAAGCACTGAGTTTGAAGGTAGGCCTTGAAATACATCCACATGTAGACCTTCAATTGATTCAAATTATGTCAATTAGCCTATCAGAAGCTTCTAAAGCCATGACATCATTTTCTGGAATTTTCCAAGCTGTTTAAAGGCACAGTCAACTTAGTGTCGGTAATCTTCTGACCCACTGGAATTGTGATACATTGAATTATAGGTTAAATAATTTATCTTCAAACAATTGTTGGAAAAATTACTTGTGTCATGCACAAAGTAGATAACCGACTTACCTAACCGACTTACCAAAACTATAGTTTGTTAACAAGAAATTTGTGGAGTGGTTGAAGAACGAGTTTTAATGACTCCAACCTAAGTGTATGTAAACTTCCGACTTCAACTGTATATACAGGTGTATGCCTTTCCAGATCATGTCAAATCAATTGAATTTACCACAGGTGGCCTCCAATCAAGTTGTAGAAACATCTCAAGGATGATCAATGGAAACAGGATGCACTTGAGCTCAATTTCGAGTGTCACAGCAAAGGTTTTGAATACTTATGTAAATTAGGTATTTCAGTACTTTTTTTATTTAGAAATGTGTAAACCTTTCTAAAGCCTGTTTTCGCTTTGTCATTATGGGGTATTGTGTGTCGATGGATAAGGAAAAAAATGTATGCATTTTTTTTTTTTAATAAGGCTGTAACATAGCAAAACGTGGAAAAAGTCAAGGGGTCTGAACTGTAGCTGCAAAGGCCCTGTCAAAGGTGCTGTACTGTAGCTGCAGAAAGGGAAAGGAGAGGGGGAGGAGGAGGTGGGAGGTGGGGAAAATGGGTAAGGTAGAGGATAGGGAAAAGAGGTGAGAGCACATTCTTTGCAGTGATGTTTGCTCTAAAAAGGCTCTTTTTGTTCCTCTCCCAGTTCACATGGAGACCAAACAGACTGAGGTGAGGGATACACTTGTGGCTGAAGGGCCAATGGTGGGAAGCAACAGATCCATCGTTTAAAATGAGGGCAGCTGACTCTTTCATTCATTTTTATATACATACATTCACTATGGTTATTTTTTTTATTTTTTTAAATTTATTTTACCTTTATTGAGAACAAGTTCTCATTTACAATTGCGACCTGGCCAATTGGTACAACAACATTTCAAAAGCACTGAGAATAGAACAAAAAGAGTGTGACAGACTTTTGTCCATTGTGCTAAGGATAATTTGGCCGACATAACATCAGCCATGAGAGTGAGGGAGCCCCAGGGTGTTGAGAGAGAACAACAACAACAGACAGAGGAAACGTCTGTGGACAGAAGGTCAGCCGCACATACTGTAGTTTCCGCACACAGCTTGTTAGAAAGACGGACTCGTCTTTTTCCTCTAAATGTGAACATCTCTGATATGGAATGAGACTCATGGAAACAGACTCAATTCCTGATGTTTTTGAACATGGTTTAACAACCAAGTTACATAACATCCACCATTTTGGGTCATGCAAGGATCAATTGCCTTGGTCTATCTTTTCAGAGAGTCTTGCTGAAGGTAAACACCTTTGATCTGCCAAAGTGAGTAAATCCTACTAATATACCAGCTGTGGACAAATCAAATCACTTTTTTTGTGTCACGTGCGCTGATTACAATGGAGGTAGAATTCACTGTGAAATGGTTGCTTACCAGCCTTCCCAACGATGCAGAGTTCAAAAATATTAATGCGATTTAAAAATAGTAATACAAGAAGAATAAAATACACAAATGAAGCTACAGTATATACAGGGAGCAACAGTACCAGATCAATGTGCAGAGGTATGGGCTATTTCAGGTGTCTTATGTACAGTGCAAAAAGTATTTTGCCCCCTTCCAGATTTTCTCGATTTTTGCATATTGTTTTCCACTGAATGTTATCAGATCGTTAACCAAGCCACTTAGCTTGTACTGAATAGGACTGCAGATAGACCAAACATGTATGGCTTGTGTTCATCGATTGATCAACGCTGAATGTACAATTGTGTGTAATAAATACACTTATACCTCATTTCTGTTACGTCTAAGTGTTTGTATGTTTTATACGCATCTCTATTCCTGTAGGGAAGCAAGACATCAATAATCACAGGTCAACCCTCGGTCACGCTCTGCACCTGTTGAGTCACAGTAGTGTTGCTTCTATCCTAAACCGTAAATTTTCTCTACACCTTAGCCTTGGTGTGCCTATAGAAAAAGGCTTAAATGTTCCCCAGATGCCTACTGTTATCCAATCTACAGCACGCCAAGGGCCAATGAGATCACCGGGAGTGTTGCCTCTGACAAGCTTTTCTCTGTCTTGATACAATTGCCTCCCAAGGTCTGTTATAAATCACAATTACATTGAACACTGAATGCTCTGCTGAACTCAACATCATTCTATTCTACTGCATGACTCCAGGTAGTGTCACTGGTAACTTTTCCCTGCAAAAATATAGCGTTTTAATGTCATTTGTTTAACATTATGTTGAACTTTAGCCAACTAAGTTTTCTCCCCAAATACTTTCCTCCAAGACAGTGGGTCGTAAAAATGGCTCTTCTCACGTGTGATACAAAAGTGGTCTTCTCTTTCTCTCACTCTCTTATTTCCTGAACCTCTCTTATCCTGGTCCTCAAGGAAGGGAAAATAACCTTTTAGCAGGCCTAAAAAGGGGGCTTTGCCTTTAATGGCAAGAACTGGTAACTGATAAGTTAGGGAAAGTACCATTTAGGGAATATTAGAGTTAGATTTTATTAGGATCCCCATTAGCGACAGCTAGTCTTACTGGCGTCCGACACATAACGAAAAAGACATTTCAGACTAATTTCTTTACAATTGACTATATGTATGTGTCGTGTCTTTACTATCATTAAACTGAAGACTTATAGTTTTTATCAAAGATTCTCTGTAATTAGTATTATGCGATCAAACTGATTAATCATGTAACTGTAATTATCTAGGAAGTCGGGGCACCAAGGAAAATATTCAGATTACAAAGTTATAATTTCCTAATATAACCTTTCAGATATTTTCATATCTGATCAATAGTCTTCTGATTAATGAATGATTTACTTTACCTCACGTTAGTCTCAATCCAAACGTCGTAAATTGTTGGTTATCTGCACGAACCCAGTCAATACTATGAGTCATCCATACATCAATTGACTTAAATCATTAATTTATTAACTAACTAAACAATCATAGAAGTGCACACACAAACAAACAAAGTAAATATGGTTACAAGAAATGATAGGGCAATGTGCCCTAGTGGGCTAAACTGGCATGGCGGCTTGTTAGACAAAAGGGAAGTGGGGGTCGATTGAGAAGTCACTACAGAGTTAATAATTATAACAATTGAAATACTAATCCTTTGCACATGAACGCTCACTCATTGCAATCAATATATATATATATATATATATATATATATATATTCACGCTCAGTGTGTCATCTTGATCGCTGTAGAAAAGTTAGTTTCTGTTGGAGAGTTTCCACCCTCTCTCTCTCTCTCTCTCTCTGTCGTGGGTAGTTCATAGTGACATTCATTCATGTTGTTGTAGAATGGATGTCTCGGCGGTTGTCGTTATTCGCGTTCAATGATACCGAATTCCTAGCTGCAGACTAGTAATTAATATCAAAGACTTGTTCTTATTCTGTTGGTATCGATAGTCTAAGAGTTTAACCACGTGGTATGGTTAAAAGATTCAGCAATGGTCTGCAACCTTTGTCCCCTCGTAATGGAGGAAAATATGGTCTACTGAGAATTTCTCAAAGCTGGGGTTTTATTCGGAATTGCAGAAAAGGGGCTGTCCCGGGATGCCTGACCCTAACTGGGCTCATGGGTGGTCCTCTGATATAGTTCAAATCAAAAGGGAATTGGAGTTTCCTTCATTAAACAGTCCAAAATCACATTACACAATTTTACAAACAGTATTATCCTCACTCATTCATCTTATACAACAATTAGATGTAAACCTCATATCTGAGGCTATTTATATAAACAGCGTCATGGTAATGTGGCCGCACCATCTCCCATGAGCTTCACCAAAATTAACCAAATAGACCAGTTCGTAGCTGGATTCTTCACCGATCTTTTATACCTTCTCAGGAACGTAAATGTTGTTCGGACCTCAAGTTCTGTGAGGTGGAAGAAATTCCTTTGTTCTCTATGAAAATTCACTCTGTCGTTATACTGTGTGGCCATGAGGCAGGGTCTTCCCTAGGAATTTACGACCTCTCTGACCACAGCAGCCTAGTTGAAGGAGGCAAGGGGGAGGCGGGGAGAGGGGGATGGGGCTTGCTGTATCCAAAGAGGGCAACGGCATGACATATGTTAACATGTTGTGTGTGTGTATGCACATCTATCAGTTAAACACACATGTCAGTACATACACACAAAAAGTGGGACACAATGCGGGAGAAGCGTTGTGTGCCGTGAGCTGTTGCTTTATTTGTATTTTGAAAGGTTTGCTGTTCAGTTATGCCATATGAGTATGCAATCATGGGTCTATATAATACTGTAGTGACTTTATATCCAAATCGGAAAATCGTACCAACGGGACATTAAAAACTGTAATATCTTATGCTTCACTGAGTCATGGCTGAACGACGACATTAAGAACATACATCTGGCGGGTTATACACTCTATTGGCAAGACAGAACAGCAGCCTCTGGTAAGACACGGGGCAGGGGCCTATGCATTTTTGTAAACAACAGCTGGTGCACGATATCTAAGGAAGTTTCAAGGTTTTACTCGCCTGTGGTAGAGTATCTCATGATAAGCTGTAGACCACACTATCTACCGAGAGAGTTTTCACCTGTATTATTTGTAGCTGTCTACAGAACAAAGTTAGCACTAAAACCACACTCAATGAGCTGTATTTCGCCATAAACAAACAGGAAAACGCTCACCCAGAGGCGATGCTCCTGGTGGCCGGTGACTTTAATGCAGGGAAACTTAAATCCGTTTTATCGAATTTCTATCAGCATGTTAAATGTGCCACCAGAGGGGAAAAAATTCTAGACCACCTTTACTCCACACACAGACGCATACAAAGCTCTCCTTCGCCCTCGATTTGGCAAATCTGACCATAATTCTATCCTCTTGATTCCAGCTTACAAGCAAAAATTAAAGCAGGAAGCACCAGTGACCCAGTCTATACAAATGTGGTCAGGTGAAGCAGATGCTAAATTACAGGACTGTTTTGCTATCACAGAATGGAACATCTTCCAGGATTCTTCCGATGGCAATGAGGAGTACACCACATCAGTCACTGGCTTTATCAATAATTGCACCGAGGACGTTGTCCCCATAGTGACTGTACGTACATACCCCAACCAGAAGCCATGGATTACAGGCAACATTCGCACTAAGCTACGGGTAGAGCTGCCACTTTCAAGGTGCGGGACTCTAACTCAGAAGCTTATAAGAAATCACACTTTGCCCTCCGACGAACCATCAAACAGGCAAAGCGTCAATACAGGAGTAAGATCAAATCGTACTACACCGGCTCCGATGCTCGTCGGATGTGGCAGGGCTTGCAAACTATCACAGACTACAAAGGGAAGCACAGCCGTGAGCTGCCCAGTGACACGAGCCTACCAAACAAACTAAATAACTTCTATGCTCGCTTCGAGGCAAATAACACTGAAACATGCATAAGAGAATCAGCTGGTCCGGATGACTGTGGGATCACGCTCTCCGCAGCCGATGTGAGTAAGACCTTTAACAGGTCAACATTCACAAGGTCGCTGGGCCAGATGGATTACCAGGACCTGTACTGCGAGCATGTGCTGACCAACTGGCAAGTGTCTTCACTGAGTGAAGTGTTTTCAACCTCTCCCTGTCTGAGTCTGATATACCAACATGTTTCAAGCAGACCACTATCGTCCCTGTGCCCAAGAACACCGCCCCGAAGCACTCTGTTGCCATGAAATGCTTTGAAAGGCTGGTCATGGCTCACATCAACACAATTATCCCAGAAACCCTAGACCCACTCCAATTTGCATACCGCACCAACAGATCCACAGATGATGCAATCTCTATTGCACTCCACACTGCCCTTTCCCACCTGGACAAAATGAACACCTATTTGAGAATGCTATTCATTGACTACTTCTCAGCGTTCAACACCATGGTGCCCTCAAAGCTCATCATTAAGCTAAGGACCCTGGGCTAAACACCTTCCTCTGCAACTGGATCCTAGACTTCCTGACAGGCCATCCCCAGGTGGTAAGGGTAGGTAACAACACATCCGCCACGCTGATCCTCAACACAGGGGCCCCTCAAGGGCGCGTGCTCCCTATTCACTCATGACTGTACGGCCAGGCATAAATCTAACACCATCATTAAGTTTGCTGATGATAGGCCTGATCACCGATCAACGATGAGACAGCCTATAGGGAGGAGGTCAGAGACCTGACCATGTGGTGCAAGGACAACAACCATGTGGTGCAAGGACAACAACGTGATCAAGACAAAGGGGATGATTGTGGACTACAGGAAAAGGAGGACCAAGCATTCCCCCATTTTCATCAATGGGGCTGTAGTGGAGCAGGTTGAGACCTTCAAGTTCCTTGGTGTCCACATCACCAACAAACTAACATGGTCCAAGCACATCAAGACAGTCATGAAGAGGGCACAACAAAACCTATTCCCCCTCAGGAGACTGAAAGATTTGGCATTGGTCTTCAGATCCTCAAAACGTTTTACAGCTGCACCATCGAGAGCATCCTGACGGGTTGCATCACTGCCTGGAATGGTAACTGTTTGGCTTTCAACTGCAAGGCACTACAGAGGGTAGTGCGTATGGCCCAGTACATCACTAGGGCCAAGCTTCCTGCCATCCAGGACCTCTATGCCAGGCGGTGTCAGAGGAAGGCCCTAAAAATGGTCAAAGTCTCTAGCCACCCTAGTCATAGACTGTTCTCTCTGCCACCGCACGGCAAGCGGTACCAGAGCGCCAAGTCTAGGTCCAAGAGGCTTCTAAACAGCTACTACCCCAAGTCATAAGACTCCTGAACAGCTAATCAAATGGCTACCCAGACTATTTGCCCCCCCACCGCACTGCTGCTACTGTGTTATTATCTATGCATAGACACTTTAATAACCCTACCTGCATTTACATAATTACCTCAATTACCTCGACACCGGTGCCCCCGCACATTGGCACATTGACTCTGAACCGGTACCCCCTGTATATAGCCCCACTAATGTTATTTACTTATTTGTTTTTCTTATCTCTTACTTTTTTTTTGTACTTTCTTAAAACTGCATTGTTGGTTAAGGGCTTGTAAGTAAGCATTTCACTAAGGTCCGCACCTGGTGTGTTCGGCACATGTGACAAATAAACATTTATTTGAAGTTCTATAGCCACTTTAGACTGGGGACAGGGGTAAACACGTGTATTCCAAAGAAAAATTCTGTATTCTATAATTAATGAATTTCTATTCACCTTAGACTACTCACTATTTAGTGGTGATTGGGGTTGGTCCAACAGGTGGTTGATAGCGTATGTATAGTTCGTACAAACCAAAATCATATAAGTTCTAGTACATGACAATTCCAACAAAAATTAAGTAGGCCTTTACAACGCTTTAAATGAAACAAGAATCAACAGAGCCTGAAATGAAGAGCATGATTGGAAATCAAACTAAACGGCCATGCCGTGCATTCGTCAATCGCGGTAGAAAACTGTGTCGCTTCCCCGGTTTCGCTTCGCCAGTGTCGATCCCCCAGCGTTGACAGATAAGACAGTCATTTACTATTATTCTAGCAGCAGAGTTGGCTCGAATGATCCAGTACTTCTGTCTGAGTTTAGAGAGCATTTGGTTTCTTCCACAACATCCCAATTCCTTGTGGATGTGGCTCAGAAGTAGCTTGGATAAGTGGAAGTCTTCAGGCAGGATTGCTGAATGCTTTGACTCCACTGGCATTGCGATATTACTCAGCCTTCCTCCAACTCTCAAGACTCCATTGGTAAGAACAGGATCTAGTTTGTAGATGGGGCACCTTTTCTTCACCGCGCCATTCCCTGCTCTTAGTGTGGCTATCTCGTCCTGGAAGTACTGCTGCTGGACCTGGCATACAAGGTCCTTCACTGAGCTGAATTCTGGCCTTTGTCATTTGTTCATCCTGGTGTTTGTGCTTCTTTCCTCCTCCCACTTAGCTGCCAGAGTATTTCTTAGGATTTCATTAAACATGCTGTCGCTTTCTTCAGGCTATCCCAGGATGAGAAGTACTCTCTCAGCTTGGTGATAGGATTCTGTTCATGAGTCACTGTTGTACTGAAAGTGGTGACGTCCTTTCTAACCTCGGGGTCGTTATCAGAGATGTAGTGTGGCTCCTCTGGGGGTTTCAGCCAGCTCGACTCAGTTTTTGCCAAGAATTTCAGACCCTTTAGCCGTTGCTCGGATTTTAGGAATGTCATGCCAAGTACCATCTGCGGAATTGAGTGCAATATTCAAGTACTGCCACCGTGATTTCTGTGACAGATCTAGGATGTTAGAAACTCTGTTTGCCACATACATCTGGAATATCCTTAAGTCATTGGCAATGTACCTCAGGACAGCAGTGCTGTTTGTCCAGAAGAGTCATTCTTGGAGTGTCATTTCTAGTTCTTCGTTTCAGCATTCTTTTGATGCACACAGTGACAACAGCTGCAGTGGAATTGTAATCTGGGTATTGTCATTTGTTTTAACAGGGCTACTCTTGCTTTGCCCATTACAAAGGCAATACGGACATTACCTTTGATGCTTGTTAGCCTCAAGTAGCTAGCTGTACCGTACCCTACTTCGCTTGCCTCGCAGAAGTGGTGTAACTTTGCAGTGTACAGCTCTCCGTAGTCACAGGGTTTGAAACATCTGCTGATGTGGAAGCTTGATCGCTTGTCTACGTCACTAAACCATTCCTGCTATGACTGAGCAAGGACCTCTGGGATATTGATGTCCCATCCACAGTTCAATCTGCAAAGATCCTGAAAAAACTTATTTGCCGGCAGAACCAATAGGGCTAGAAATCCAAAAGGGTCATAGATGGAGTTTGCTACAGACTTGAAGGAAAAGGTGTCTCATCGGGTACAGTCATCCACATATGTTATTACTGACAGTGTTCTAGACATCCTTACATAAATTGCTCTCATTGTCGTCAGCAGTTTTCTTGAGGGCATAGTTCACACATCTGGGAGAGGAGACTTCACCAAAGAGATGGGCTAGCATCCTGAATTCTGCCAGTGGTTGGTTGATGTGACTTGGTGGAACATACCTTCGATACTCACCATCTATGCCACTGGTTCTTGGCGGAATCGAAGTATGACGCCCAGAAATGTGAGATTCTGTTAGAAGTAACACATGGTCAACCCTGTATATTGATGGGTGAGATGCTGCTCAGTGGACATTTTACCCCCCCATTCAAGATGGGTTTTGACCCTATAGGGTCCATTTCCTTCACTGTTAAAGATCATCCATGGCTCCATTGCTTTGGGGACGTTGAACCCGATCAACAGTCCGACATCTGCTTCAATAGTGGTCAGATATGACAACTTCTTTAAGTCCTCTTGGCTGGGTATATTCTCCTTGTCAACTGGTATTGAGCTCTGGGTCAACACTTCTGGCAAAGCTAGGAACTTGTTACTGCCAAGGCTGCTCACCTCCAGTCCATACAGCTTGTAAATGTTTTGCTGTTTCTCTTGACCCGTTGTTTTAAAAGTAGAAATCCAGTGTATCCAGCGGCTTCATTAACTTCTTCGTACAAAAGGTTGCAGTGCCTCCGAATGCATATGTTTGGATTATTCCGCTGCTCCTGGCTACCTTGATCTGAATAGGGTAAGCTGATCATTTGCAGTCCATGGTGCCAGCCCCAGTATATACACAAGTCTTGGAAATAACTGTGGTACTGGTAATATAAGTATCCTCACTCTTAGCTGCTTCTGTACTGCCTTCCTTCCTTCTGGTGAGCTCCCCAGGTTCTCAATGTGTAGGCGGGTTGGATGCTTTCTCTGGCAAGATTGATGGTAATAAGCTTTTTACACATTTTAGTCAAGTTAGACATGCATAAACATTTCATTTTCCGCTGAGGAATTCAATCTTCTTCTTATGGAGTTTCAGCGCCATCTTACGGCAGTATTTCATCGCATGGTCTCCAGCACAAAACAAGCACGGTTTGTGAAAGGTGACACTTGTGTTGATGCTTCTCTTCTGCTGGCTTTCCTGATTCCCTCTTTCATCTGTTGTGTTCATAGCTACTGATGTAACTGTGGTAGCAAAACTGCTGGTTTTGCCTCTGGACATAAACTGACGCTTGGGATCACTCACCCTAGTCTTGAGAACCTTCATATTGGGAGTAATGTCTTGAATATTCCCCGAAATAGGGTCCAGTGCCACTCTGGCTTGCTGCTCAAGGCAGTCAACCAGATCCTTGAACGTTTCCCTTTGACCTCTTTGCTCGAGATGGTCACATGCAGTGGACTTCCATTTGACGCGAAAGCTTAAATGACTGCTTGGATATGACCAATATCATAATTGAGGGGTTGTCTAACATTACAGCAGCTTCGCAGAAACAATGAGTAGGCCTGCAATGCTGCCCTGTCCTTAGGTTCGATTACAGCCCAGCAAAGGACCTTATCCATATAGGCACTTGTGATCCTGATTTCATCACTGAAACGTCACTTCAGCAGCCTCTTTGCTTCATTGTATCCACCTCTGGGGTCCATATACTGCCAGCTACACACCATGTATCTAGGTTGTTCGAGAGCAGTGATGAAAGACTGGTACTGCAATGGACTCTGGCAGGAAGTAAAGATAGAGCTTCTAGTGCACTAGCAAAAACGGTCATTTTATTTAGCCTTTTCATAATACCGATCAATGCATTCTAATTGTAGTTTCCATTTTCATCAATTTTGTATTCCAATGCTTCCCCCAGCTGAATGCTACCCCCTGCAGGAACCTTTCTGTGGTGAGATGTGGTAGGTGATCTTTGTTTCATCCGCACATCCGTCTGACATTCTGAAATGGTGTTATCAAGTGCCAGGTTAAAGGAACCAGGTTTAAATCGATCAAGGGTCACGAGAGGTCTCCTTTAATAATATTAATTAATGTGTTCTTTGGGAGTCATCAGCTCAGGATAAAGATAAACCCTCATGTTCTGCAAGGACTTTTATTTTGGCATTGGGCATTGCAATTCCAGTTTCAATTTCCAATCTTTCCTTTCTTGCCCTCAATTCTGCAATATTTTTTGTCCAAATTTAATTTATCTTCAAAGGCTGCAGATTCCACATTATGTTCTTCCTCAAGTTTACATTATGGGTCCCATAATGTTGTGCAATCAGAGCAGCTCGCTCAGTTTCGGCTTCAGCATCAGAGCAGAAGCAGTTTGATACTTTGCTTGTGACACTTGAACATTTTCCTAAATTGCTGGCACTGTCCTAAGGTCGGATTTCACAGTGTTCAGGGTTGCCACATTGGTCAATCCATGCTTGCATATTATCCATAAATAATTCTGCTTTGGGTTGATACCAGTCTAGTTCATCACCCTCCTTTTCGTCATCAAACAATAGATTTATGTAGTTCAGCAAATTAATTAATTAAAACAAAATGAATCCATTGCTGCTTTGTTTTGTTTCCTCTGTTTGGGAACATGTACAATTTGTTATCTTGTCATTTGGTCATGGATCTTGTGTTTGTCTGTTTACTTTAAATTAACCTATATGTAATGCAGCTTTCCCATGCTCCAAGGAGATTATCATTATCAACCAGTTCATTTAATTCATTCTCCTTGTCAGCACGCTCAATTTCCCTCTACGAGAGCCAATCAGTTCATGCACATTTTCGCCAGCCGAATATGATGTGGTCTGAATATGAAATTATTCAGACCACAATCCTTGCACATCAATGACTGTTTTCAAATTTCCTTAGTTTCAATCATAATAATATCCCAGCGGAATTAAGTTGTTTCATGTGGTTTTGTTTACTCATGGTACTGCTGGCTTCACTTTGTTGCTGCTTTCCGTCTATGAACTGAATTAATTAATGAAGGTTCATCCGTGTGAGAAAGTCGCATCCAAATGTTCCATATGAATACTTTTCCACTTATTCCGTGCAAATAGTTTTCACTTGATGTAATGACTTCAAGTTCTATAGCCACTTTAGACAGGGGACCGGGGTAAGCATGCGCATTCCAAAGAAAATAGTTCTGTATTCTATAATCAATGCCTTTCTATTCACCTTATGCTACTCACGATTTAGTGGTGATTGGGGTTGGTCCAACTGGTGGTTGATAGTGTAGGTATAGTGGGTACAAACCAAAATCATAAAGTTCTAGTACATGACAATTCCAGCAAGAATAAAGTAGGCCTTTACAAATGCTTTAACCCTTTCATGCAGGCGTAATGTTACATGTTTTTTACTGAACCATGACCTCAGTGTGCATAAATGAGAATAATCTGCTGCCGTCAAACCTTGTGAAAACATGATACATATTTTAAAAGCTGAGAAACAGCTCTTTCAAATGATATGACATACAATAGCACCACAATCAAATAGTCATCAGTGAAGAAAGAAAACGTGCGTATCTTAGAAAACGAGGATAATATAGAGTCTTCCTTATTTTGTAAGGATTTATCTGAAATCAGAATAGAAATACCTTTTACTGTGAATGGATTACAGACATTTTAGTGACCGATAGTATTTCTCTCAAATTCTATGGAATGTTCTGTGATCAGACACTATCTTATCTTGATAGTATATTAAACACATATGCACCAAATAGCATTTAGTCTTACATATAAGGAAAGACAAACAAATGATATAATATTAATAAAACAATAACTTTATTGTATGAATAATCTTAGGGGAATACATTGTCTCATTCAAACCTGAAAATAAAGACACATTTGAAATCTCTATCATAACCATAACATTAATTTCAAGGCCATTAGTCATGAATGAAATGAAGGGAAGCTGGCATACAGGATGTCTTGGATAAGAAAGAGAAAACAAGATCCAAGGGAGAGGGGGCATGCAGGAGACGGTGGTACATGCAGGAAAGGGAAACATACAAGATAAGCTAAATGACTAGTGAACGTCTGAGCTACGTCTGAGTCCCTTTTACTTGTGCCCGTTTCCGCACTGAGTCACACTCACTGGAGTGTCACTACCTGTAATGTAATCTGTCTGTAAACAGTTCCCCCATTTTCCTTGCCAGGCTTTGTTTAATGCCAGTGGCAGGTCATTGGTAATAATAGAAAATAATTAGAGGGAAAGTTGGCTGGGCTGAGTTACACCACACTTTATATGTTTAACAGAGAATCTTCAGTTGAATAAAATCCTCTGTGAGAAGACAGATAGATATAGCTCTGAATCCACAATGTGACAGATGTTGAAAAAACTAAGCTGACATATGGAATTGTTTTAAGATGGCCATACCATGGATCATTTAAATATCTGATTTTGAATTCAAAGCCCTTGATTTTTTCCACATTTTGTTATGGCACAGCCTTATTCAAAAATGGATTAAATAAAATATTTTCCTCAAGAATTTACACACAATACCACATAATGACAAAGTGAAAACAGGTTCTTAGAAATGTTTGCAAAATGTATTAACAAAAAACAGTATTCAGACTCTTTGCTATGAGACTCGAGATTGAGCTCAGGTTGCATCCTTTTTCCATTGATCATCCTTGAGACGTTTTTACAACTTGATAGGAGTCCACCTGTGGTAAATTCAATTGATTGGACATGATTTGGAAAGGCACACGCCGGTCTCACAGTTGACAGTACATTTCAGAGCAAAAACCAAGCCATGAGGTCGAAGGAATTGTCCGTAGAGCTCCAAGACAGGATTGTGTCGAGGGACAGATTTGGGGAAGGTTACCAAAACATTTCTGCAGCATTCAAGGTCCCCAAGAACACAGTGGCCTCCATCATTCTTAAATGGAAAAAGTTCAGAACCACCAAGACTCTTCCTAGAGCTGGCCGCCCGACCAAAGTGCGAAATCGGGGGAGAAGGACCTTGGTCAGGGAGGTGATTTAGAACCTGGTGGTCACTCTGACAGAGCTCTAGAGTTCGTCTGTGGAGATGGGAGAACCTTCCAGAAGGACAACCATCTCTGCAGCACTCCACCAATCAGGCCTTTATGGTAGAGTGGTCAGACGGAAGCCATTCCTCAGTAAAAGGCACATGAAAGCCCACTTGGAGTTAGCCAAAAGGCACCTAAAGACTCAGACCATGAGAAACAAGATTCTCTGGTCTGATGAAACCAAGATGGAACTCTTTGGCCTGAATGCCAAGCATCACGTCTGGAGGAAACCGGAAACATCTTAACAAACAAGGTTTTGAAGTGTCTGTCCTAAATCTAGGAGCTATAAGAAAACTCAACTCAGGAAATGTATGTTTCCAAACATATTGAACCCCTTTTTTGGGGTAGGCACAAAACTACCTAGATACTCCCGTCAGTTTTTTAAAACCAGTACTGGTTACCTTCAGATGAGTCCCGTGACACTTGTTGTGGGGGGAGGGGGGGGGGGGGGGGTCGTAGAGCAAAATGGAGAACACAATTTTGTTTGTGAGAATCACCCCTTTCCACAGTTTGTAGCCCAAATGGTTTGGACGATACCAAACAGAAGTTGGCACATAGAAGGTACTAACTTCAGATTTAGTACCCTGACACTTTGGGGTTGTAGAGGAAAACGGAGACCACCGTTGTCACGATCGTCGTACAGAGCGGACCAAGGCGCAGCTTGAGTTGAGTTCCACATAATTTTAATTCACAGAAAAACAACACATCCAACGACTGTGAAGTGCACATAAGCACTAGCTGAAACAATATCCCACAAAGCAGGTGGGCGAAAGGGCTTCCTAAATATGATCCCCAATTAGAGGCAACGATTACCAGCTGCCTCTAATTGGGAACCATACAACTCACCAACATAGAAATAGAATGACTAGAACACCCCCCTAGTCAATCACTAACCTAAACACCATAGAGAACCAAGGGCTCTCTATGGTCAGGGTGTGACAACCGTCATGTTCTTGAGAGTCTCCCCTTTCCATAGAGTGGCCAAACTCTTTGGACATTACAGATGCTTTCGCAAGAAGACCCGATTTTCGGGATGTTTCATGGACAAACACTACTCTAGCTCTGCCATCCTTCACCACAGAAGCAGATTGAGACACATCCAATTCAAAAAACAGTTATCTCTAGCTTAACTTGCAGATTTTTATAGGGATTTTGTTGTTAGTTAGATTGACACACCGGTACGTCAATCGAATCTAGGGGGTTAAAGTACTCAAGTTTTTTCTTTACATAATTGATCTTGGCGTCATAGTACAGCTTATTCAGCTTATTCTTATTCCGCCCTTGCTGTCTCTGCCTGGCCGGTTCCCCTCTTTCCACTGGGATTCTCTGCCTCTAACCCTATTACAGGGGCTGAGTCACTGGCTTGCTGGGGCTCTCTCATGCCGTCCCTGGAGGGGGTGCGTCACCTGAGTGGGTTGATTCACTGTTGTGGTCATCCTGTCTGGGTTGGCGCCCCCCCCTTGGGTTGTGCCGTGGCGGAGATCTTTGTGGGCTATACTCAGCCTTGTCTCAGGATGGTAAGTTGGTGGTTGAAGATATCCCTCTAGTGGTGTGGGGGCTGTGCTTTGGCAAAGTGGGTGGGGTTATATCCTTCCTGTTTGGCCCTGTCCGGGGGTGTCCTCGGATGGGGCCACAGTGTCTCCTGACCCCTCCTGTCTCAGCCTCCAGTATTTATGCTGCAGTAGTTTATGTGTCGGGGGGCTGGGGTCAGTTTGTTATATCTGGAGTACTTCTCCTGTCCTATTCGGTGTCCTGTGTGAATCTAAGTGTGCGTTCTCTAATTCTCTCCTTCTCTCTTTCTTTCTCTCTCTCGGAGGACCTGAGCCCTAGGACCATGCCCCAGGACTACCTGACATGATGACTCCTTGCTGTCCCCAGTCCACCTGGCCATGCTGCTGTTCCAGTTTCAACTGACCTGAGCCCTAGGACCATGCCCCAGGACTACCTGACATGATGACTCCTTGCTGTCCCCAGTCCACCTGGCCATGCTGCTGCTCCAGTTTCAACTTCTACCTGACTGTGCTGCTGCTCCAGTTTCAACTGTTCTGCCTTATTATTATTCGACCATGCTGGTCATTTATGAACATTTGAACATCTTGGCCATGTTCTGTTATAATCTCCACCCGGCACAGCCAGAAGAGGACTGGCCACCCCACATAGCCTGGTTCCTCTCTAGGTGTCTTCCTAGGTATTGGCCTTTCTAGGGAGTTTTTCCTAGCCACCGTGCTTCTACACCTGCATTGCTTGCTGTTTGGGGTTTTAGGCTGGGTTTCTGTACAGCACTTTGAGATATCAGCTGATGTACGAAGGGCTATATAAATAAATTTGATTTGATTTGATTTGATTTGGTTCTTCTTTTTTGATAAGTTTAGTCACGTAATTAAAACATGTGCAGTAAGTCAGCCAGTCAAATGTGCAGTAAGTCAGCCAGTCAAATGTGCAGTAAGTCAGCCAGTCAAATGTGCAGCCCGACTTATTAGCCACTCATTTTGCCCCATATCTTTCAACCATACAGTTTTTGAATTCCTCATTAATCCATGCAGCCTTGTCAGTTTCTTAACTGGTGCATGTTTATCAATAATTGGAACAAGTCATTTCATAAATTCATTAAGTTTAGCATCTGGATGCTACTTATTAATGACATTCGACCATAAAATATTTTTTAACATCATTCACATAATAGTCACAGCTAAATCTTTTGTATAATATCTTATGTAATGTTTTAGGGCCAGCTTTCGGAACCTTGGCTTTCCTGGATATAGGCACTATATTGTCATCACTATATTGTCATCACTGCATCCAATGGGTACGGATACAGTTTTACAGTATTAGTAAAAGTATGATCAATACATGTGGCAATCTCGTTCCTGTAGTTTTTGTAAACACCTTGGTAGGTTGACTAATAACCTGAACCAGATTACAGTGAGAAGCTTCCTCTTGAGCGAACAGCTTGATGAAAACCAGTCAATATTTTCAACCTGGTGTCAGAGCATTTCGTATTAATCAAATCAAATCACATTTATTTATATAGCCCTTCGTACATCAGCTGATATCTCAAAGTGCTGTACAGAAACCCAGCCTAAAACCCCAAACAGCAAGCAATGCAGGTGTAGAAGCACGGTGGCTAGGAAAAACTCCCTAGAAAGGCCAAAACCTAGGAAGAAACCTAGAGAGGAACCAGGCTATGTGGGGTGGCCAGTCCTCTTCTGGCTGTGCCAGGTGGAGATTATAACAGAACATGGCCAAGATGTTCAAATGTTCATAAATGACCAGCATGGTCGAATAATAATAAGGCAGAACAGTTGAAACTGGAGCAGCAGCACAGTCAGGTGGAAATTGAAACTGGAGCAGCAGCATGGCCAGGTGGACTGGGGACAGCAAGGAGTCATCATGTCAGGTAGTCCTGGGGCATGGTCCTAGGGCTCAGGTCCTCCGAGAGAGAGAAAGAAAGAGAGAAGGAGAGAATTAGAGAACGCACACTTAGATTCACACAGGACACCGAATAGGACAGGAGAAGTACTCCAGATATAACAAACTGACCCCAGCCCCCCGACACATAAACTACTGCAGCATAAATACTGGAGGCTGAGACATTCTGTACGTAAATCCGAACACTCCATTTATTATGATATGTTACGTTTCGTTTGGTATGTATTCATTTGTGGATGTCCATCACCCATTGCATATGATATGTTACGAATTACAATTCACATTATATGTTATGAATTTGCAAAACGTACTATCTTACGAATTTGAAAAATGTATGATATGTTACGATTTCTCAGTGGTGGAAAAAGTACACAATTGTCATACTTGAGTAAAAGTAAACATACCTTTAGTAGAAAATGACTCAAGTAAAAGTCATCCAGGAAAATACTACTTGAGTAAAAGTCTAAAAGTATTTGCTTTTAAATATACTTGAGTATCAAAGTAAATGTAATTGCTAAAATTATACTTAAGTATCAAAAGTAAAAGTATAAATAATTTAAAATTCCTTAGATTAAACAAGCCAGACAGCACCATTTTCTTTTTTAAATTTATTTATGGATAATCAGGGGAACACTCTAACACTCAGACATAATTTACAAATGAAGCATGTGTGTTTTGTGACCCCGCCAGATCAGAGGCAGTAGGGATGACCAGGGATGGTCTCTTGACAAGTGTGTGAATTGGACCATTTTCCTGTCGTGCTAAGCATTCAAAATGTAACGAGTACTTTTGGGTGTCAGGGAAAATGCATGGAGTAAAATGTACATCATTTTTTTTAGGAATATAGTGAAGTAAAGGTTGTCACAAATATAAAAAAATACAGATACCCCAAAAAACTATGTAAGTACTTTACACCACTGCGAATTCTAGCTAGGTGGTTTATGTTAGCCAGGGCAGCAGGTAGCCTAGCGGTTAAGAGCATTGGGTCAGTAACTACTGGTTCAAATCCCAGAGCCAACTAGGTGAAAAGTCTGTTGTTGTGCCCTAGAGCAAGCCACGTAACCCTAACTCCTTCTTTAAATCGCTCTGGATAAGAGTGTCTGCTAAATGACAAAAAATGTCAAATGTAATGTAAGCTAGGCTAGGGTTTAGGGTTAAATTTAGGAGTAAGGTTAAAGGGTTGAGGTTAAGGTTAAGGTTAGCTAAAAGGGTTAAGGTTAGTATTAGGGGAAGGGTTAGCTAACACGGTAAGTAGTAAGTTGTTGAAAAGTTGCTAATTAGGTAAAGTTGTCCAAGATGAGATTCGAACTAGAGCTTCGTGTTATACGCCCGACCAACTTCTGTCTTATGTAACCATACCAAACATAACACATCATACTAATTTGAGTGTCCCGGATTTACATTCTGTTGTCTTATTCTGGTAAAGTGAGCTTCAATTGAATCTCAACATAATTCAAAGCTTCAGATAAATCAATATCATCACTTTCATTAAAATGTTTGTCTTAAAGATTTATTGTTAAAATAACTCATAATTCCGGTCTTCATAAAACACACATTTTGTCCAATAACAGACTGGTGCCCCGATTTGAATAATTTATAGAAATAATTGTACACACTGCTTCAGAAAAGAAATAAAGACATTCAGTTTATATTAGACGTCAGAGTCAGAGATTCATTTATTTGAACAGTTATAGAGTACAAGGTCACCAGTTGTTTAAGGTTTGTGATCACTGCATCCTGAGTTCTGTATAAGAAAGACTTCACGTTCAGAGGGTGGGAGGAGAGTGGGGGGGGGGTGACGACAACAACATTACAATAGTCTCTTCATGTCAGTCTGGCAACTCCTCTTCATGACCTACATACGATAACTGTCGATTTCAAAACAACTTCATGTGTGTTCAATGGAATGTCACATTTTCACATCCACCAACACTGTGTAGGCAACGAAGATTTGCCTTTTCAACTCACCGGAAAACACACCGTCTGAGCCATGAAAAGACTGACCTTCAGTGTACCAATTACGGTGTTCATTGCCTTTTCCTTCTTATCAACCATCTCTTCATCTGTGGGAGAGCGAGTGAGGCTGGATGCACTAGTTAGGGGATACATTATGATTTTCTCACAGCCCCATGGAGCAATCAGTGGGTTGCTTTGATCACAGCGTGTGATAATTCCCAGTTCTGAAATTATAAATGTCAATGTGGATACTGAAGCTGGTATTTTCTTCCCTTCTTCCCTCCCTGGCATAGTAATCATTCTATTCCACAAGAGAGTTGCTCAAACTGCCTCTGTATTAACACTAGCTGGGGCGTACCCTGCATGAACCCCTTATTTACTTCCTTTAATATTGTGTGGTATGATGGTAATTCTAAAAAAAAATTATATAGCTCTCTCTCCCATTCTTTCTTAACACCCATTCTCAAATGTTCACACACATCCCAGTCCAGTGAATAGTGCTGTGGTATCCCACTGTGTGTCTGAGATGAATCTGATAGAGGTAACACAATTAGGTTATCTAGCTATCTCTGTCACCAAGAGCAACATACCATCAGAGATACAGTATGTACACCTATTTTTAGCGCTTCCTTTTAAGGGCCTTAATGCAAGTGTTGTTGCTGTAGATACCGTGGGAGCCAGTCAACCTATTATCTTTTCAGCACTTCCAGTTCCTCTGTAGCTGCCATCTGATATAGGAATATACTGTAGCTTAGGAGCAGACTATATTGTACACAGGAGGCTGTCAGATTACTAGTGTGGCTCATGATGACAGGGCAAATGGGTTCATGTACTCGATGCCAGTATCTGTGACTAATGTCTCTGTGACTCCACCAGTGGCCAAGGTCACCCAAAGAAATACTGCTGTTGTTAGGGCTGAGCAAGGCTTCCCGCAATGGAACATCTATCATCCCTGTGGTCTGGCAGATTTAGACCTTGTACTGCCCAGGACTCAAGGCCAGCAAATGGTTATGAAACACAGGGGTCCTCTGCATGCCCCACCCCACGTGTCTGGTTGTTTACACGGCGTATGATGATCGATATGCAGTGTTGTGTGACAGAAATGGAATGTGCACCGTTGAAAGGCAGTTTTGTCATCTTAATCAATGTGGCCAGATATTGTGTACTAATGATCACAGTACATGTCTCCGTTCACCAATGGCAACGCATGAAACATGACAAAGCCCCAATAAATACACAGTGGCCAATAATGAACTCACTGGACAGATCCTCCATCAGGAAAGATGTTTTTCATTCAATTGCAATGCCCCGTTCAGAGGGTTCAGAGTGTGGAACTTTAACTATAAATAAAGTCAGGATAAGACAGAGGCAGCACACAGGAGCTATGTAAAATGTGTCTTCTTTCTCTAGAAGCAACCACCGTGTCCATCAGTTCACGTGATAGACAGAAATTTATAGACACCATGATAAACATCCAATTCTCATCCTTACAGAATCATCACCATGGTGTTGCAAATAATATCTTGACAAAGTGTTGCTCAACATACACTTCGTATACAAAACACTAAGAACACCTGCTCTTTCCATGACAGACTGACCAGTTGAATCCAGGTGAAAGCTATGATCCCTTATTGATGTCACTTGATAAATCCACTTCAATCAGTGTAGATGAAGGTGAGGAGACAAGATTTTTTAAGCCTTGAGTCAATTGAGACATGGATTGTGAATGTGTGCCATTCAGAGGGTGAAAGGAGTATGGTAGTAGGTGCTGCTGGGTTCTTCATGCTCAACAGTTTTTCGTGTGTATCAAGAATGGTCCACCATTCAAAGGACATCCAGCTAACTTGACACAACATGGACCAGCATCCCTGTGGGAACACTTTAGAATAATCTGGTCCACCAGGCAGTGATGCAACCAGTCAGGATGCAATTAATGGTGGATCTGTAGAACCTTTTGAGGATCTGAGGACCCATGACAAATATTTGTCTCCTGAGGGGGAATAGGTTTTGTCGTGCTCTCTTCACGACTGTCTTGTTGTGCTTGTACCATTTTAGTTTGTTGGTGATGTGGACACCAAGGAACTTGAAGCTCTCAACCTGCTCCACTACAGCCCCATTGATGAGAATGGGGGAAGGCTCAGTCCTCCTTTTCCTGTAGTCCACAATCATCTCCTTTGTCTTGATCACGTTGAGGAAGAGGTTGTTGTCCTGGCACCACACTGGCACCACACACCACACCCCAATAGGCTGTCTTGTCAGTGATCAGGCCTACCCCTGTTGTGTCAAAGGCAAACTGAATGATGGTGTTGGAGTCATGCCTGTCCGTGCAGTCATGAGTGAACAGGGAGTACAGGAGGGAACTGAGCACGCACCCTTGAGGGGCCTCTATGTTGAGGATCAGCGTGGTGGATGTGTTGTTACCTACCCTTACCACCTGGGGGCGGCTAGTAAGGAAGTCCAGGATCCAGTTGCAGAGGGAGGTGTTTAGTCCCAGGGTCCTTAGCTTAGTGATGAGCTTTGAAGGCACCATGGTGTTGAACGCTGAGCTGTAGTCATTGAATAGCAATCTTACATATAATTGAAGTCGGAAGTTTACATACACCTTAGCCAAGTACATTTAAACACAGTTTTTAATAATTTCTGACATTTAAAATCCTAGTATAAATGTCCTGTTTTAGGTGAGTTAGAATCACCACTTTATTTCAAGAATGTGAAATGTCAGAATAATAGTAGAGAGAATGATTTTTTTTTCAGCTTTTATTTCTTTCAACACATTCCCAGTGGGTCAGAAGTTCACATACACTCAATTAGTATTTGGTATCATTGCCTTTAAATTGTTTAACTTGGGTCAAAGGTTTTGGGTAGCCTTCCAAAAGCTTTCCACAATAAGTTGGGTGAATTTTGGCCCATTCCTCCTGACAGAGCTGGTGTAACTGAGGCAGGTTAATAGGCCTCCTTGCTCGCACACGCCTTTTCAGTTCTGCCCACACATTTTCTATGAGATTGAGGTCAGGGCTTTGTGATGGCCACTCCAATACATTTGTTGTCCTTAAGCCACTTTGCCACAACTTTGGAAGTATGCTTGGGGACATTGTCCATTTGGAAGACCCATTTGCGACCAAGCTTTAACTTCCTGACTGATGTCTTGAGATGTTGCTTCAATATATCCACGTTTTTTTCCACCCTCATGATGCCATCTATTTTGTGAAGTGCACCAGTCCCTCCTGCAGCAAATCACCCCCACAACATGATGCTGCCACCCCCGTGCTTCACGGTTGGGATGGTGTTCTTCGACTTGCAAGCCTCCCCCTTTTTCCTCCAAACATAACGATGGTCATTATGGCCAAACAGTTCTATTTTTGTTTCATCAGACCAGAGCACATTTCTCCAAAAAGTACGATCTTTGTCCCCATGTGCAGTTGCAAACCGTAGTCTGGCTTTTTTATGGCGGTTTTGAAGCAGTGCCTTCTTCCTTGCTGAGCGGCCTTTCAGGTTATGTCGATATTGGACTCGTTTTACTGTGGATATAGATACTTTTGTACCTGTTTCCTCTGTTCTGGGATTCTGGGATTGATTTGCACTTTTCGCACCAAAGTACATTCATCTCTAGGAGACAGAACATGTCTCCTTCCTGAGCGGTATGATGGCTGTGTGGTCCCTTGGTGTTTATACTTGCGTACTATTGTTTGTACAGATGAACGTGGGACCTTCAGGCGTTTGGAAATTGTTCCCAAGGATGAACCAGACCTGTGGAGGTCTACAAAAAAAAATTCTGAGGTCTTGGCTGATTTCTTTTGATTCTCCCATGATGTCAAGCAAAAAGGTAGGCCTTGAAATACATCCACAGGTACACCTCCAATTGACTCAAATTATGTCAATTAGCCTATTAGAAGCTTCTAAAGCCATTACATCATTTTCAATAATTTGTAAAGCTGTTTAAAGGCACAGTCAACTTAGTGTATAAACATTGAATTATTATTATGTGAAATAATCTGTCTGTAAACAATTGTTGGAAAAATTACTTGTGTCATGCACAAAGTAGATGTCCTGACTTGCCAAAACTATAGTTTGTTAAAAAAAAATTTGATGACTCCAACCTAAGTGTATGTAAACTTCCGACTTTGGGTGTTCCTTTTGTCCAGATGGGAAAGGCAGTGTGGAGTACAATTGAGATTGCATCATCTGCGGATGGATCTGTTAGGGTGGTATGCAAATTGGAGTGGGTCTAGGGTTTCTGGGATAATGGTGTTGATGTGAGCCATTACCAGCCTTTCAAAGCACTTCATGGCTACAGACGTGAGTGCTACGGGTTGGTAGTCATCTAGGCAGGTTGCCTTCGTGTTCTTGGGCACAGTGACGATGGTGGTCTGCTTGAAACATGTTGGTATTACAGACACGGACAGGGAGAGGTTGAAAATGTCAGTGAAGACACTTGCCAGTTGGTTAGCACATGCTCGCAGTACAGGTCCTGGTAATTCTTCTGGCCCTGTGGCCTTGTGAATGTTGACCTGTTCAAAGGTCTTATACACATTGGCTGCGGAGAGCGTGATCACACAGTCGTCCGGAACAGCTGGTGCTCTCATGCATGTGTCAGTGTTATTTGCCTCGAAGTGAGCATAGAAGTAATTTAGCTCGTCTGGTAGGCTCGTGTCACTGGGCAGCTCTTGGCTGTGCTTCCCTTTGTAGTCTGTAATGGTTTGCAAGCCCTGCCACATCCGACAAGCGTCTGAGCCGGTGTCGATCGATTCGATCTTACTCCTGTATTGACACTTTGCCTGTTTGATGGTTCATCGGAGGGAATAGCGGGATTTCTTATAAGCTTCTGGGTTAGAGTCCCGCACCTTGAATGTGGCAGTTCTACTCTTTGGCTCAGTGCGGATGTTGCCTGTAATCCATGGCTTCTGTTTGGGGTATGTACGTACGGTCACTGTGGAGACGATATCATCGATGCACTTATTGTTGAAGCGAATGACTGATGTGGTGTACTCCTCAATGCCGTAGGAAGAATCCCAGAACATATTCCAGTCTGTGCTATCAAAACAGTCCTGTAGCTTAGCATCTGCTTCATCTGACCACTTTTTTTATTGACCGAGTCACTGGTGCTTAAGGCTTTAGTTTTTTCTTGTAAGCAGGAATCAGGAAGATAGCATTATGGTCAGATTTGCCAAATCGAGGGCGAGGGAGAGCTTTGTACGCGTCTCTGTGTGTGGAGTGAAGGTGGTCAGAGTTTTTTTCAATCTGGTTGCACATTTAACATGCTGATAGAAATGGGGTAAAACCGATTTAAGCTTCCCTGCATCAAAGTCCCCGGCCACTAGGAGCGCCTCCCCTGGATGAAAATGTTCCTGTTTGCATATGGCGGAATACAGCTCATTGAGTGTGGTCTTAGTGCCAGCATGGGTCTGTGGTGGTATGTAGACAGCTACAACAAATACAGATATAAACTCTCTAGGTAGATAGCGTGGTCAACAGCTTATCATGAGATACTCTACCTCAGGCGAGCAAAACCTTGAGACTTCCTTAGATATTGTGCACCAGCTGTTGTTTACATATATGCATAGTCCGCCACCCCTTGTCATACAAGACACTGCTGTTCTATCCTGCCGATACAGCGTATAACCAGCCAGCTGTATGTTGATAATGTCGCCGTTCAGCCACGACTCCATGAAGCATAAGATATTACAGTTTTTAGTGTCCCGTTGGTAGTTGAATCCTTCTCGTAGGTCATTGAGATAGTGGCAGCGGGACGGAGGGAGGCGGCATTCATATTTGATATGGCATTTGCATGTGTCAGCTTGTTATTAACTAATGGCATTCATTGCACTGTGTGCAACCCAGCGTGTAGTGGGGATTACCCTGCTTGAGCATCATACACATGACGTGACGTTAAAACAGCACATGGCAAAGACAAGTGTGAATTCTGTGAAAACAACGAAAAAACTATGGGTATGAACGTGAGTTATAACAGATCTTTCCATTCCCTTTATAAAGACCAGTACAGAACATATCCCATGCTGTCAAAAAACCTCACTCTAAAAGGATCCACGTGTCACTATCATCACATACACACACTTTGCTAAGGCACTTTAGAGGACCACTAAAACCATCTCATTCAGAGCAGTATATCTCTGCAGGACCCTACATCCTTCCCGAAAACTGCAGGAAATTCAGCGAGAGAACTGAACATGAAAGAGACCCTCCTCTATCTTTCTGAGGCAGTCATGGGCAGGTAAAGTGGTGTTCAGGGATATCAGTTCAACCCAGGCCGCCAGGCCCTCTGAGTGGGATACAGCAGGAACCCGATTATCTGGGAAATATAGCTCAGGTGGAGGGCTAGTGGATGATGCTAGGGGAACCTTGATACGGGTGATTTAGCTCTTCAATTTAGCTCACAGAGGAGTCTGCTTGATGTGTGTCTGATTGGAGAGGATTTCACACCCCTGTGGCTTATAATGTGAATCTCAGCAGAAAGGAGAAGGATGAGAAATTGAGTATCCTGGTTGATAACAGCAGATAATGATTTGGAAATGTTCCATTAATGTTCTGAGAACCTTTAGAAGAAGTTCAGCAGTTTTCTGATAACTGCTGTACAGTGTGTGGGTAGAATTTTAATTGGTGGTTTGTCCTATTGCAGCAACTGGGCCGACCTCAACATTCTGAGCACTGCTTGTCATGGGCAAACATGCTAATGACGCACATCTTCAAGGATTTTGTTGTGTGTTCTATGAATGAGCATGGTTTTACATTGTAGGTCAATGAGACCACTGTTTGAAGGTGAATAGGTAGGTCACACAGGGTAGAGGAGGGGCTGACAGTGGGTGACAACAAAAAAAACAGCTGACAAGAGAGAAGTAGGACACATTCTTCTTTGACCTCCCTGATACACTTAAGAGAATGAAAACATGACATCATTTAGTGCCTAATCTAAGGGCTTTTATTGAGTTCGGCTTACAAAACTCAGAAAGCACAATCATCCATTATAATATTTGCAAGTGGTCAATACATTAACACATAATAGGATATGGGACGCTCTAATCACAAGGGTCCATTAACTCAGCTTCATAATGGCATGGTGTTGAACTATGGGTACTGATCTGAGCTTTCTCTATGTACAGCTCTCATCCTCAGTCTAACACTGTGTATCTTGACAGCCAGACTCTGGCGCCACCACATCCCCAGGCTTCTTCTGACGTACAGTACACTGCTCTGACCCAGAACGTCTCTGCCGTGATGATGAATGGTGTCTTCATGAGTCCACTGATTGCCGACGCCATTACGGTGGCCTCATCTCCACCCCTTTGAGAACAGCTCTTGATTCATGAACAATTTGAGTCACATTAATAGCAGGATTAATGACTCTGGATCAGATATGGGACCGCCCACGGAATATAAAGCCAGGGTGACCTTTGAATTTTAAAAGGGATGGGTGATGATGGAGCATAATTTCCCGTTTTGACTCTAATTGAATTGCCGATCTTACTGATGTTTTTGGAGGAGATTTGTGACTCAAAAAAGACGGCTATAACACAAACTCAAAAACAACCAAAACAATAGCTCAGAGATGTCAATGACCACATATAGCCATATACTAGTCACTTCGGAGGCAGCTTAAGTTCAAGTTCATTAGAAAAACACCAATCAGGACATCAAAATCAAAACTGGGTCAAACAGATTTTGTATTGCCCAATATGTTGTGATATTGATTGAAATAATCTCAAGGTGGCTCTTTTAGAAAGCATGATTCAAGTGACCCATATTGCTATTTTTAGTTCAGTCTATCTATATTGAATTTGACCATGATGTCACTGGTTGTTTATTGCAATAATAGGCAGTAGCAAATGACATGGCCATGAAGCTTCAAGATAGCTTTCTTGAAAATACAGCAAATAGATAACACACAAAACAAGACACAAGGACACCAAACAAATGGAGTAAACAAATATAATTACTCAGAAAGAGTGAAAGAGATTAATGAGTAGAAAGAGTCTACCGAGGTCCACTGGTGCTGTGTGATATCCTCCCGAGTCCTGCTTACAAGCAAAAATGTACTTTTTAGCGCACGGTCTAGTTTCCTGAATTTCCGCCTGTCTGACATGCCCAAAGTAAACTGCCTGTTACTCAGGCCCAGAAGCTAGGATATGCATGTCGAATTGGGTAGAAAACACTCTGAAGTTTCTAAAACTGTTAAAATAATGTCTGTGAGTATAACAGAACTGATATGTCAGACAAAAACCCAAGGAAAATCCATCCAGAATGTGGTTTTTCTTTAGCTCCCAGCCACTTCAAATGTGAAGCTATTGAAACTATGACTTCCGCCTCCCAGATTGCAGTTCCTATGGCTTCCACTAGATGTCAAGTCTTTATACATGGTTTCAGGCATGGTTTCAGTTTTTTGAAAAACCAATGAGGAATAGTAATTAATCCAAGGGGAGCACTAAGGCAAAAGTAGTCTCGTTGCGTGCGTGAACGAGGGCGCACTCTTCATTATTTTCCTTTCCTATTGAACATACTAGTCTCCGTATGAAATATTATCATTTATTTAGATATTAGACTACCTGACGATTAATTACACATTTTGTTTGACTTGTTTGGACGAACTTTACCGGTAACTTTTGGGACTTCTTTGTCTGCATGTTGAACAGGTGGATTACTGAACTCAATGACGCCTACTAAACTGACTTTTTGGGATATAAAGAAGGACTTTATCTAATAAAACGACCATTCATTGTGTAGCTGGGACCCGTGAGATTGCAAACAGAGGAAGATCTTCAAAAGGTAAGTGATTTATTTTATCGCTATTTATGATTTTGTGACGCCTGTGCTGGTTTGAAAACATATGTTCTTGTGGGGCGCTGTCCTCAGATAATCAAATGCTATGCTTTCACCGTCAAGCCTATTGTAAATCAGAAAATGCAGTTTGATTCCCAAGATTCTAAGCTAAAAAGTCATGTATGACACTTGTATTTTCATGAATGTTTAATATTACGATTTTGTATTTTGAATTTAGCACACTCCGATTTCACAGGATGTTTTCTAATTTGATCCCGCTAGCGGGATCCGTGCGCTAAGAGGTTTAAAGCAGGAAGCACCAGTCACTCAGTCTATAAAAAAGTGGTCAGGTGAAGCAGATGCTAAACTACAGGACTGTTTTGCTATCACAGACTGGAACATCTTCCGGGATTCTTCCGATTTCATTGAGGAGTACACCACATCAGTCACTGGCTTTATCAATAAATGCATTGAGGACGTCGTCCCCACAGTGACTGTATGTGCATACCAGAAGCCATGGATTACAGGCAACATTTGCACTGAGATAAAGGGTAGAGCTGCCAATTTTTGTTTGCGGGACTCTAACCCAGAAGCTTATAAGAAATCCTGCTATGCCCTCCAACGAACCATCAAACAGGCAAAGCGTCAATACAGGGCTTGAATCATACTACACCGGCTCCGATGCTCGTCTTATGTGGCAGGGCTTGCAAACTATTACAGACTACAAAGGGAAGCACAGCCGCGAGTTGCCCAGTGACACGAGCCTACCAGACGAGCTAAATCACTTCTATGCTCGCTTCGAGGAAAGCAACACTGAGGCATGCATGAGAGCATCAGCTGTTCCGGACGACTGTGTGAACACGCTCTCCATAGCCGACATGAGTAAGACCTTTAAACAGGTCAACATTCACAAGGCTGCGGGGCCAGACGGATTACCAGGACGTGTGCTCCGGGCATGTGCTGACCAACTGGCAGGTGTCTTCACTGACATTTTCAACATGTCCCTGATTGAGTCTGTAATACAAACATGTTTCAAGCAGACCACCATCGTCCCTGTGCCCAAGAACATGAAGGCAACCTGCCTAAATGACTACAGACCCGTAGCACTCGCGTCCGTAGCCATGATGTGTTTTGAAAGGCTGGTAATGGCTCACATCAACACCATTATCCCAGAAACCATAGACCCACTCCAATTTGCATATAGCCCAAACAGATCCACAGATGATTAAATCTCTATTGCACTCCACACTGCCCTTTCCCACCTGGACAAAAGGAATACTTACGTGAGAATGCTATTCATTGACTACAGCTCAGCGTTCAAAACCAAAGTACCCTCAAAGCTCATCACTAAGCTAAGGATCCTGGGACTAAACACCTTCCTCTGCAACTGGATCCTGGACTTCCTGATGGGCCGCCCCCAGGTGTTGAAGGTAGGTAGCAACACATCTGACACGCTGATCCTCAACACTGGAGCCCCTCAGGGGTGCGTTCTCAGTCCCCTCCTGTACTCCCTGTTCACCCACGACTGCATGGCCAGGAACGACTCCAACACTATCATTAAGTTTGCAGACAACACAACAGGGGTAGGCCTGATCACCGACAACGACGAGACAGCCTATAGGGAAGAGACCTGACCGGGTGGTGCCAGAATAACAACCTATCCCTCAACGTAACCAAGACTAATGAGATGATTGTGGACTACAGAAGAAGGAGGACTGATCACACCCCCATTCTCATCGATGGGGCTGTAGTGGAGCAGGTTGAGAGCTTCAAGTTCCTTGGTGTTCACATCACCAACAAACTAGAATGGTCCAAACACACCAAGACAGTGGTGAAGAAGGCACGACAAAGCCTATTCCTCTTATCCTCAAAAGGTTCTACAGCTGTAACATCGAGAGCATGGTTGCATCACTGCCTGGTACAGCAATTGCTCGGCCTCCGACCGCAAGGCACTACAGAGGGTAGTCCGTACGGCCCGGTACATCACTGGGGCTAAGCTGACTTCCATCCAGGACCTCTACACCAGGCGGTGCCAGAGGAAGGCCCTAAAAATTGTCAAAGACCCCAGCCACCCCAGTCATAGACGGTTCTCTCTACTACTGCATGGCAAGCGGTACCGGAGTGCCAAGTCTAGGACAAAAAGGTTTCTCAACAGATTTTACCCCCAAGCCATAAGATTCCTGAACAGGTAATCAAATGGCTACCTGGACTATTTGCATTGTGTGCCTCCCCCCAACCCTTCTTTTACACTGCTGCTCCCCTCTCTTTATCATATATGCATAGTCACTTTAACCATACATTCATGTACATACTACCTCAATCAGCCTGACTAACTGTTATAGCCTTGCTACTGTAAATAGGCTCACTACTGTTATTTTTCACTGTCTTTTTTACTGTTGTTTTTATTTCTTTACTTACCTTTTGTTCACCTAATACCTTTTTTGCTCTGTTGGTTAGAGCCTGTAAGTAAGCGTTTCACTGTAAGGTAAGCCTGTTTTATCCGGCGCACATGACAAATAAACTTTGATTTGATATGGTGAGAAAATCTTGAGCTAATTCTCCTCCTCTTCTATGTGTAACAAGGACAGGCGGTGATATCTGATAACTGTACTCTAGTGATCTTGATTCATTGTGACTCGGAGACCAAGAAGGACCGTAGGTCATTATGAGGACAACCTCTCACAGCAGGCAACAAGCCCCCGTTTAAAATCAAATGTGACGTTTGTATCAACAGAAATTGTGCCTTGGGGCAAAAATACCATCCACTGGTGCTGTGTGATTTCCTCCTCAGCTCTCCTGGCAGGACAGGTAAGGACAAAAGGCCAGAAGGCTGCACTTGTTTGCATTAGCTGTCACGCCAATTTGCTGGTACACCACACACTCGCTTGCTAACATGCACACTTCCAGGCCCAAGGATTGTTTATTGTACAGCATCTCTGTGCCAAGAAACTTTATGATCTGGAAGTTGTAAAAAATAAAAACATAAAAGAAAGATGTGTCGAAAAGCACCATCAGGATTTTGTCTGATGGAAATGGGGCTACCTTGGAAACGAGGCTACCGTGGTCACACCTTCCTGTGTGGTGTCTCATATAGAACAGGACTTCCCTGATCCTGGTGCAGAATACACAGGGTTTCTCTCTCCCCATATTGATTTATATTGATTTACCATTCAACTCAATCATTTAAAAAAGACTAAACAAGTAAAAGATTTGTCTAGTAAAATGTTGATGCCAGGGCCAGGACTCTCTACATTCAGAGACATCATTACCAAGCCCGTCTGTCATCACATTATCTTGCAAGTCTCTGTGTGGTGGCTCCATACATGTTTCTGTAAACACATACACAGGCACTGTTCTATTACCAATGGCAGTTAGCGATAGGTGATATCTGACAAACAAACATGTACTATGTTGAAGGTTGAACATGTCAGACTAAACCTACCTAATTCTGTTCTCCCCATCGATGACCGTCGGAGAGCAGGCAAGAGGGAGGCTGGAGGTAAAGTCTTTGCCAGAGCCCCATTGATGGGCATGGCAGCGTAGATCAGCTCCTGGCCCCCCATCAAAGATACTGGTCAGTCTCTCTCTCTTACACACACACACGCACGCACGTGCGCACACACACACACACACACACACACACACACACACACACACACACACACACACACACACACACACACGCTGCATGTTCGGCTGCAAACTGGACATCTCTCGACCAAATGCAGAAGGCAATCTTATGAGGTGGTGTTGACTGGGTGGGCCTGTGATAGGGTTATATAATACAGTGGTTTCCAAACTGTGGGGCGCACCCCTAGAGGGATATACCGTTGAAGTCAGAAGTTTACATACACTTAGGTTGGAGTCATTAAAACTCGTTTTTCAACCGCTCCACAAATTTCTTTGGGATAGGGGGCAGCATTTTCACTTTTGGATAAATAGCGTGCCCAATTTCAACTTCCTGCTACTCATGCCAAGAATATAAGATATGCATGTTATTAGTAGATTTGGATAGAAAACACTCTATAACTGTTTGACTCTAAAACTGTTTCTAAAACTGTTTGAATCATGTCTGTGAGTATAATAGAACTTATGTAGCAGGGAAAACCCTGAGGACTAACCATTCAGAATTATTTATTTTTTAGGTCACTGTCTATTCAATGAGTTCTCATGTCACCAGTTTTCTGGATGTCACCAGTCTTTGGAATTTGGTTGAGGTTATTCCTTTGTGCAATGAAGAAGTACGGCCATCTTGGAACAGGGTAACGTTATGTGTACTGTTTGAGAGTTGCGCAAGACTTGAACATTTGCGTTAGTTTGTGATCCTCCTGTATTGAAAACAGATAGACCTGTCTACAAATTGATCGATTATTAACGTTTAAAAATACCTAAAGTAGTTTGAAATGTTTTGGCAAAGTTTACTGGTTACTTTTGAGAAATTGGAAGCTGTTTTTTTCTGGATCAAACGCGCCAAATAAATTGACATTTTGGATATATATCGACGGTATTAATCGAACAAAAGGACAATTTGTGATGTTTATGGGACGTATTGGAGAGCCAACAAAAGAAGCTCGTCAAAGGTAAGGCATGATTTATATTTTATTTCTGCGTTTTGTGTGGTGCCTGCAGGGTTGAAATATGCTATTCTCTCTTTGTTTACTGTTGTGCTATCATCAGATAATAGCTTCTTATGCTTTCGCCTTTTTGAAATCTGACATGATGGCTGGATTCACAACGAGTGTAGCTTTAATGTGGTATCATACATGTGTTATTTAATGAAATTTTGAATTTTATAGCATTTAAATTTTTTATTTGGTGCTCTGCATTTTCCCGGCAATTGGCCAGGTGGGACATTTGCGTCCCGCCTATCCCAGAGAGGTTTTAACAAACTATAGTTTTGGCAAGTCGGTTAAGACATCTACTTTGTGCATGACACAAGTAATTTTTCTAACAATAGTTTACAGACAGATTATTTCACTTATAATACACTGTATCACAATTCCAGTGGATCAGAAGTTTACATATACTAAGTTGACTGTGCCTTTAAACAGCTTGGAAAATTATTGAAAATTATTTCATGGCTTTAGAAGCTTCTGATAGACTAATTGACATACTTTGAGTCAATTGGAGGTGTACCTGTGGATGTATTTCAAGGCCTACCTTCAAACTCGGTGCCTCTTTGCTTGATGTCATTGGAAAATCAAAAGAAATCAGCCAAGACCTCAGAATGTTTTTTTGTAGACCTCCACAAGTCTGGTTCATTCTTGGGAGCAATTTCCAAACGCCTGAAGGTACCACGTTCATCTGTACAAACAATAGTACGCAAGTATAAACACCATGGGACCATGCAGCCGTCATACGCCTTCTGTCTCCTAGAGATGAACGTACTTTGGTGCGAAAAGTTCAAATCAATCCCAGAACAACAGCAAAGGACCTTGTGAAGATACTGGATGAAAATGGTCCAAAAGTATCTATATCCACAGTAAAATGAGTCCTATATCGACATAACCTGAAAGGCCATGGGGACTAAGATTGTTCTTTTTGGAGAAATGTGGTATATATATATATATATATATATATATATATATATATATATATATATATATATACTGTATATAGTCATACCAGTCATTGCCTGCCTTAGAGTGCTATTTATAATTTTTCAGAAATGTCCAGATCAATTAACCCTCAACGTGATCAAGACTAAGGAGAGGATTTTGGACTACAGAAAAAGGGGACCGAGCACGCCCCCATTCTTATCAACGGGGCTGTAGTGGAGCAGGTTGAGAGCTTTAAGTTCCTTGGTGTCCACATCACCAACAAACTATCATGGTCTAAACACACCAAGACAATCGTGAAGAGGGCACGACAACACCTCTTCCCCCCCAGGAGACAAAATATTTGTCATGGATCCTCAGATCATCAAAAAGTTCTACAGCTGCACCATCGAGAGCATCCTGACTGGTTGCATCATCGCCTGGTATGGCAACTGCTCTGCCTGCGACCACAAGGCACTACAAAGGGTAGTGCGTACGGCCCAGTACATCACTGGGGCCAAGCTTCCTGCCAGGCGGTGTCAGAGGAAGGCCCCAAAAATTGCTAAAGAGTCCAGCCACCCTAGTCATAGACTGTTCTCTCTGCTATCACATGGCAAGCGGTGCCAGATTGCCAAGTCTAGGTCCAAGAGGATTCTTAACAGCTTTTACCCCTAAGCCATAAGACTCCTGAACAGCTAATCAAATGGCTACCTGGACTATTTACATTTTCCCCACCCCACCCCCCATTTTTACACTGCTGGTACTCTGTTTATTATCCATGCATAGTTACTTTGCCTCTACCTACATCTACATATTATCTCAATTACCTCGACTAACTGGTGCCCAGGCACATTGACTCTGTACCGGTACCCCCTGTATATAGTTTTTCTACTGTTATTTTATTGTTGCTCCTTAATTATTTGTTATTTTTCTTATGTTTTATTCTATATTTTTTTTTACTTCAGCTTATTTTAGTAAATACTTAAAAAATAAATGTCTTCTTAAAACTGAATTTTTTGTTAAGGTCTTGTAAGTAAACATTTCACTGTATGTGACAAATAAAATTTGATTCGATTTTTGATTTGATCGAGTGATACTATACTCTACAGAATACTACAGTTATCTACAGAATTCTGTAGAATTCTATAGTAAGTGCTATAGTAAACTGTATTATTTTTAGAGAAAGTGAGAGAGTAACAGAGAGGAAAAAGTAGAGGGAGAAGAAAGTAGACGAGGGTTAAGTATTCAGCAGTGAGAGTTATCTACTTTGACTTACGGTACTGTAACTCCCCAAACATCATTTCAACATTGACACATAGAGAACGTGTGAAGGGTAACTGCCAGAGTGTTGAACTAGACAGGCAGGAACAATGAGGAAGCCTGGGTGTGTGAGGGGACACTGAGGAGAGAGAGACACAATTAGCAAGGAGAAGTAATTATATCAGAGCTCTCGGTGTCTCTCTCAAAGACACTTCCCACTGGGCACAGACGTCAGTTCAACTTCTAGTTTTGGTTTACATTTGGTTGCGTTGTCAACTACTGTGAATTCATCGTGAATCTATTAAAAAGTCACCATGTCATTGGATTTAGTTGAAAAAATATGAAATGCCCTTATGTTGATTACTTTTTGAAAATCTCATTAGTCTTCCACATTGATTAAACTTCATCACATAGACTTTTGGGGATGAAATTACGTTGATTCAACAAGTTTTTGCCCAGTGAGTTGTTACTGGAAGACAGGGTGAGTATGAACACGCTGAGACTCAGTGGGTTGAATACTTATCTAATCAAGATACACTGTATATACAACAGTATGTGGCCTTCCCTTAAAATGTGTGGATTCAGCTATTTCAGCCACACCCGTTGCTAATAGGTGTGTACAATTGAGCACACAGCCATGCAAACTCCATAGACAAACCTTGGCAGTAGACTGGCCTTACTAAAGAGCTCAGTGACTTTCAAGATGTCAGTTGGTCAAATTTCTGCCCTTCTAGAGCTTCCCCGGTCAACTGTAAGTACTGTTATTGTGAAGTGAAAATGTCTAGGAGCAACAACAGATTTAGCCGTGAAGTGGTAGGTTGCACAAGCTCACAGAACAGGACTGCTGAGTGCTGAAGCGCATAGCACGTAAAAATCTTCTGTCCTCGGTTGCAACACTCACTACCTAGTTCCAAACTGCCACTGGAAGAAATGTCAGCACAGAAACTGTTCATCGGGAGCTTAATGAAATGGGTTTCCATGGCTGAGCAGATGCAAACAAGCCTCAGATCACCATACGCAATGCCGAGTGGCGTAAATGTGTTCCCTGGAGTGATGAATCATGCTTTACCATCTGGCAATCTGACGGACTAATCTGGGTTTGGAGAACGCCATGAGAACGCTATCTGCCCCAATGTATAGTGCCAATTGTAAAGTTTGGTAGAGGAGGAATAATGGTCATGGTTCGGTCTAGGCCCCTTAGTTCCAGTGAAGGGAAATCAACGCTACAGCATACAATGACATTCTAGGACAATTCTGTGCTTCCAACTTTGTGGCAACAGTTTGGGGAAGGCCCTTTCCTGTTTCAGCATGACAATGCCCCGTTCACAAAGCAAGGTCCATACAGGAATGATTTGTCTAGATCGGTGGGGAAGAACTTGACTGATCTGCACAGAGCCCTGAACTCAATTCCATTGAATACCTTTGGGATTAATTGGAATGCAGACTGCGAGCCAGGCCTAATTGCCCACCATCAGTGCTCAACCTCACTAATGCTCTTGTGGCTAAATTTAAGCAAATACAAGCAATTTCCAACATGTAGTGCAAAGCCTTCCAAAAAGAGTGGAGGCTGTTATAGCAGCAATGGGGGCAACATGAGATGTTCGAAGAGCAGGTGTCCACATATACATATTTTACTTAATTGTATTAATATTTTGTATTTATTAGGATTTTTCACCCCTACTTCCCGTGGCTATGGTGGAGGCCAGTTTGTAACACGCTTTCACATTTGTTATGGCTAACCTGACGTCACAGAGGTTGAGGTAGGGGTCAAGCCTGTGGTTAAAGGTTACAGTCAGAGCATAATGTGTGATGTGTAGGCTACGCACCAGTGCTGTGTTCTAACATGACATCTTGAATGAATGCAATGCGTTATTCTTGGAAAAAGATGGACAGGACGTTGTTCTGACAGTTTTATTAGCTTTCTCATTACCCCGTTGGAAGTTTTTTTGTGGGGGCTGTTGTTGCTGTTGATGTTGTTGCTGCTGATTTGGACGGCCCTGCATTTTTCCATTATGGAGAACAGGAAGATGTCCATCCATTTCCCATCATACCCCTGACCTCAAACGATATTTACGTCCTCTAACCAATCTCCTTCAGACACAACATGTGCCTGACTAGAACAGTGTGTGTGTGTATGGTAAGTAGGGGTATTTGTACCAGCCACAGAACACTCAGTGCTCGCCATATAACCAATACTGATTCATTTTTAAGAGCTTTGTTTTGGTTGAGTTTGGCCTTGGGATCTTTTGGTGTTTTTTCGAGTGAAGGCTGACTCACTGCCACACTGTGTGCCGGCTGTGGACCGTCAGCGCCTCGAGTCAGAGATGGGCGTTTAATTTTAGCCCCTTACGATATTGTTAGCTCCTCCAGCCTCCTAAGCTGTTTCCTCTTATTGGGCCGCTGCGGGGCTAAGAAGAAAATGTTACTGGATCAGGAGGCAGACTGTGTGCAAACAATGCGGGATCATCCCCTTTGATGTCCATACTGTAGAGCTCTTCGACAGTGGGGTAAAGTAACTAAATAAAAATACATTGAAGTTTATTTTTGGGGGTTTCTACTTTTACTCCAATACATCCCTAAAGGAAATATGTACTTTTTACTCCATACATTTTCCCTGACACCAGTGGAGGCTGCTGAGGGGAGGATGGCTTATAATAATGGCTGGAATGGCATCAAACACATGTACCTTGTGGTTGATATATTTGATTCCATTCCACCCATTCCGCTTCAGCAATTACCACGAGCCCATCCTCCCTAATTAAGGTGCCACCAACCTCCTGTGCCTGACACCCAAGAGTAGTCATTAAATTTCGAATGCTCGTACAGGACAGCAATATGGTCCAATTCATACACCTATCAATATAACACGTTGTCATTCCTACTGCCTCTGATATGGCGAACTCACTAAACACAAATATTGCCTTGGTAAATTATGTCTGAGTGTTAGAGTGTGCCCTTGGCTGTCCATAAATTAATAAAATGTGCCTTCTGGTTTGCTTAAAGGGATAGGGGGCAGCATTTTCACTTTTGGATGAATAGCATGCCCAGAGTGAACTGCCTCCTACTCTGTCCCAGATGCTAATATATGCATATTATTATGAGTATTGGATAGAAAAAACTCTCTGAAGTTTCTAAAACGGTTTGAATAATGTCTGTGAGTATAACAGAACTCATATGGCAGGCGAAAACCTGAGAAAAATCCAACCAGGAAGTGGGACATCTGAGGTTTGTAGTTTTTCAAAGCTTGGCCTACCGAATACACAGTGGGATATGGATAAAGTTGCACTTCCTACGGCTTCCACTAGATGTCAACCGTCTTTAGAAACTTGATCTGTTTGAGTCAGTGGTCTGGCATAGTGCCTTGGTCTCATGACGTGCGCTCCCGACAGAGTTACCTCTCGTTCCTTTTCTTCAGTCAAATGAATTCTCCGGTTGGAACATTATTGATGTTTAATGTTAAAAACATCCTAAAGATTGATTCCATACATCGTTTGACATGTTTGTAAAGGACTGTAACGGAACTTTTTGAGTTTTTGTCTGGACGAAGTGCCTGCGCCTCATGAAGATTGATTACTGGGCTGAACACGCTAACAACAAGTGGCCATTTGGACATAAATGATGGACTTTATGGAACTTTATGAAACAAATCAGTCATTTATTGTTGAACTGGGATTCCTGGGAGTGCCTTCTGATGAAGATCATCAAAGGTATGTGAATATTTATGGTGTTGTTTCTAACTTCTGTTGACTCCAAAATGGCGGATATTTCTCTGGCTGGATTGGGCTCTGAGCGCCGTTCTCAGATTATGCTTTTTCCATAAAGTTTGTTGAAATCTGACACAGCGGTTGCATTAAGGAGAAGTCTATCTTTAATTCTGTGAATAACAGTTGTATCTTTTATCAATGTTTATTATGAGTATTTCTGCAAAATCACCGGATGTTTTGGAATCAAGACATTACTGCACGTAACGCGTCAATGTAAACTGAGATTTTTGGACATAAATATGCACATTATCGAACAAAGCATACATGTATTGTGTAACATGATGTCCTATGAGTGTCATCTGATGAAGATCATCAAAGGTTAGTGATTCATTTGATCTATATTTCTATTTTATTGATGTTGTTTCATAATTTTGATGTCTTCACTATTATTCTACAATGTAGAAAATAGTAAAAATAAAGAAACTCTTGAAGTAGTAGGTGTGTACTATGGTGATGAACTGCCCTTTCCCACCTGGACAAAAGGAACACTTATGTGAGAATGCTATTCATTGACTACAGCTCAGCATTCAACACCATAGTACCCTCAAAGCTCATCACTAAGCTAAGGATCCTGGGACTAAACAACTCCCTCTGCAACTGGATCCTGGACTACCTGACGGGCAGCCTCCAGGTGGTGAGGGTAGGTAGCAACACATCTGCCACGCTGATCCTCAATACCGGAGCTCCCCAGGGGTGCGTGCTCAGTCCCCTCCTGTACTCCCTGTTCACCCACGACTGCATGGCCAGGAACGACTCCAACACCATCCTTAAGTTTGCAGACAACACAACAGGGGTAGGCCTGATCACCGACAACGACGAGACCTCCTATAGGGAGGAAGTCAGAGACCTTGCCAGGTGATGCCAGAATAGCAACCTATCCCTCAATGTAACCAAGACTAATGAGATGATTGTGGACTATAGGAAAAGGAGGACCGAGCACACCCCCATTCTCATCGATGGGGCTGTAGTGGAGCAGGTTGAGAGCTTCAAGTCCCTTGGTGTCCACATCAACAACAAACTAGAATGGTCCAAAACCACCAAGACAGTCGTGAAGAGGGCACGAGAAAGCCTATTCCCCCTCAGCAAACTAAAAGGTTTTGGCATGGATCCTGAGATCCTCAAAAGGTTCTACAGCTGCAACATCGAGAGCATCCTGACTGGTTGCATCACTGCCTGGTACAGCAATTGCTTGGCCTCTGACCGCAAGCCACTACAGAGGGTAGTGCTTACGGCCCAGTACATCACTGGAGCTAAGCTGCCTTTTATCCAGGACCTCTACACCAGGTGTTGTCAGAGTAAGGCCCTAAAAATAGTCAAAGATCCCAGCCACGTCAGTCATAGACTGTTCTCTCTACTCCCGCATGGCAAGTGGTACCAGAGTGCCAAGTCGAGGACAAAAAGGCTTCTCAACCCCCCAAGCCGTAAGATTCCTGAACAGGTAATCAAAAAGCTACCCGGACCATTTGCATTGTGTGCCCCCCCAACCCCTCTTTTAAAACTTCTTAAGGATAAGGGTCAGCATTTCCACTTTTGGATAAATAGCGTACACAATTTCAACTTCCTGCTACTCATGCCAGGAATATATTATACACATATGATTAGTAGATGTGGATAGAAAACACTCTGAAGTTTCTAAAACTGGTTCAATCATGTCTGTGACTATAACAGAACTTATGTAGCAGGCAAAACCCAGAGGAAAAACTGTTCAGAATTATTATTATTTTTTGCCTCTGACCGTTCCCTCAGTTGTCTTTGCCAAGAGATATTTGATAGCGACCATTTTACAGTTCCTACGACTTCCACAAGATGTCACCAGTCTTTAGTATTGGGTTGAAGTTAATCATTGGTGCAACGAAGAAGAAGGACATCCTGGAACAACGTTACACTGTTGAAAGTTACGCAAGAGGAAAAATGTTTTGTTTACTTGCTCTATTGAATACAGATTGCCCCGTCTACAATTTGATCGATTATTAACGTTTAAAAATACCTAAAGTTTATAGGCATCTTTTGAAATGTTTTGTAGTGACGTTGTGTATTGGCAAGCTGTTTTTTTCCGGATCAAACCTGCTTTAGAAATGGACATTTTGGGTATACATGGACGGAATTAATCGAAAAAAAAGGACCAATTGTGATGTTTATGGGACATATTGGAGTGCCAACAAAGAAGCTCGTCAAAGGTAATGCATGTTTTATATTTTATTTCAGCGCTTTGTGTAGCGCCTGCTACGCTATTTCTTTTGTTTACAACTGGTTCAGGTGGGTGCATGCTATCAGATAATAGCTTCTCATGCTTTCGCCGAAAAGCATTTTTTAAATCTGCCATGTTGGCTGGATTCACAACGAGTGTAGCTTTAATTGAGTATCCTGCATGTGTGATTTAATGAAAGTTTGAGTTTTATAGCGTTTTATTTGAATTTGGCGCTCTGCATTTTCCCGAGGCTATTGACCACTTGAAACACTAGCGTCTCCCCTATCCATAAGCTGCTGCTACTCTGTGTTCATCATATATGCATAGTCACTTTAACTATACATTCATGTACATACTACCTTAATTGGGCCGACCAACCAGTGCTCCCGCACATTGGCTAACCGGGCTATCTGCATTGTGTCCCGCCACCCACCACCCGCCAACCCCTCTTTTACGCTACTGCTACTCTCTGTTCATCATATACAGTGCCTTGCGAAAGTATTCGGCCCCCTTGAACTTTGCGACCTTTTGCCACATTTCAGGCTTCAAACATAAAGATATAAAACTGTATTTTTTTTGTGAAGAATCAACAACAAGTGGGACACAATCATGAAGTGGAACGACATTTATTGGATATTTCAAACTTTTTTAACAAATCAAAAACTGAAAAATTGGTCGTGCAAAATTATTCAGCCCCCTTAAGTTAATAATTTGTAGCGCCACCTTTTGCTGCGATTACAGCTGTAAGTCGCTTGGGGTATGTCTCTATCAGTTTTGCACATCGAGAGACTGAAATTTTTTCCCATTCCTCCTTGCAAAACAGCTCAAGCTCAGTGAGGTTGGATGGAGAGCATTTGTGAACAGCAGTTTTCAGTTCTTTCCACAGATTCTCGATTGGATTCAGGTCTGGACTTTGACTTGGCCATTCTAACACCTGGATATGTTTATTTTTGAACCATTCCATTGTAGATTTTGCTTTATGTTTTGGATCATTGTCTTGTTGGAAGACAAATCTCCGTCCCAGTCTCAGGTCTTTTGCAGACTCCATCAGGTTTTCTTCCAGAATGGAATTTAAACCATCTTCCCTGTCCCTGCTGAAGAAAAGCAGGCCCAAACCATGATGCTGCCACCACCATGTTTGACAGTGGGGATGGTGTGTTCAGGGTGATGAGCTGTGTTGCTTTTACGCCAAACATAACGTTTTGCATTGTTGCCAAAAAGTTCAATTTTGGTTTCATCTGACCAGAGCACCTTCTTCCACATGTTTGGTGTGTCTCCCAGGTGGCTTGTGGCAAACTTTAAACAACACTTTTTATGGATATCTTTAAGAAATGGCTTTCTTCTTGCCACTCTTCCATAAAGGCCAGATTTGTGCAATATACGAATGATTGTTGTCTATGGACAGAGTCTCCCACCTCAGCTGTAGATCTCTGCAGTTCATCCAGAGTGATCATGGGCCTCTTGGCTGCATCTCTGAACAGTCTTCTCCTTGTATGAGCTGAAAGTTTAGAGGGACGGCCAGGTCTTGGTAGATTTGCAGTGGTCTGATACTCCTTCCATTTCAATATTATCGCTTGCACAGTGCTCCTTTGGATGTTTAAAGCTTGGGAAATCTTTTTGTATCCAAATCCGGCTTTAAACTTCTTCACAACAGTATCTCGGACCTGCCTGGTGTGTTCCTTGTTCTTCATGATGCTCTCTGCGCTTTTAACGGACCTCTGAGACTATCACAGTGCAGGTGCATTTATACGGAGACTTGATTACACACAGGTGGATTGTATTTATCATCATTAGTCATTTAGGTCAACATTGGATCATTCAGAGATCCTCACTGAACTTCTGGAGAGAGTTTGCTGCACTGAAAGTAAAGGGGCTGAATAATTTTGCACGCCCAATTTTTCAGTTTTTGATTTGTTAAAAAAGTTTGAAATATCCAATAAATGTCGTTCCACTTCATGATTGTGTCCCACTTGTTGTTGATTCTTCACAAAAAAATACAGTTTTATATCTTTATGTTTTGAAGCCTGAAATGTGGCAAAAGGTCGCAAAGTTCAAGGGGGCCGAATACTTTCGCAAGGCACTGTATGCATAGTCACTTTAACCATATCTAGATGTACATACTACCTCAATCAGCCTGACTAACCGGTGTCTGTATGTAGCCTTGCTACTTTTATAGCCTTGTTAGTGTATATAGCCTGTCTTTTGACTGTTGTTTTATTTCTTTACTTACCTATTGTTCACTTAATACCTTTTTTTGAACTATTGGTTAGAGCATGCATGTAAGTAAGCACTTCACTGTAAGGTCTGTTGTATTTGGTGCACGTGACAAATAAACTTTGATTTGATGGTGAAACGCCAGAGCGGTTTCCTTCCTCTACAGCAACTCAGTTAAGGACACCTGTATCTTTGTAGTGACTGGGTGTATTATTACACTATCCAAAGTCTAATTAATAACTTCACTATGCTCAAAGGGCTATTCAATGTCTGTTTTGTTTTTTTACCCATCTGTGCGAGTTATTGGAAAACCTCCCTGTTCTTTGTGGTTGAATCTGTGTTGCAGAGATGAGGTAGTCATTCAAAACTCATGTTAAACACTATTATTGCACAGAGAGTGAGTCCATGTCACTTATTATGTGACTTGTTAAGCAAATGTGTACCCCTGAACTTATTTAGGCTTGGCATAAAAAAGGGGTTGAATTCTAATTGACTCAAGACATTTCATTATGTCCTTTATAATATATTTTTTTAAATGTCCACTTTGACATTATGGGGTATTCGGTGTAGTCCAATGAAAAAAAGCTAAATTTAATCAATTTTAAATTCGAAGGCACTGTATGTCCTGTACAGTATCCAATTGTGTGATTGAGAACAGCTCTTTAATTATATAGGAGATTATAGTCTCTTTACCCACAGGTGTGTTCTGATGATGTGCCTGAAAATTTGTGTTTTATGTAATTGTAATTTAATCCGGATGTTCACTCCATTATGACCAAAATAAAACAAATCAGCTTTAGATTACATTCCCTCACCATGTGAGGAGACTGAATTCTGAAGAGGAGTGATTATTACCATGTCTCACATCCAAAAATGGAAAGTGTATTTATTATGCTTCAATTTATTACACTGTCTGTCAACAGAACCATAAGATGTTTCAACGTGACCTGGATGTACAGACAAATGAATAGGTAGATAGAGAGATTGTAATGAAATTCGTCTTCCCTCTGACGAGGAGTATGAAGGATCGGACCAATATGCAGCGTGGTACATGTCCATGTTGATCATTTATTAACATTGAACACCAAAAACAAAATAACAAGGAGAACGAACGAAAACGAAACAGTTCTGTCTGGTAAAGACACAGAGACAGAAACAATCACTCACAACTAAAATGGGGAAAACAGGCTACCTAAGTATGATTCTCAATCAGAGACAACGAACGACACCTGTCTCTGATTGAGAACCATACCAGGCCAAACATATAAATACTACTTAGAAAAAAGAACATAGACTACCCACCCCAACTCACGCCCTGACCAAACTAACATAACGACACAATAAAGGAACTAAGGTCAGAACGTGACAGAGATACTGACATGGCAAAATTTGTAAGGGGTGCGTAACTGGGGGCAGAGAAGTCAGATGCAGGAGAGCAGAACTGGGTAATAACCGGAGCAGTTTAATATACAAAACCACTGGCATCCAGAATAACAACGTATGGGTAAAAAACCCGTCGCGCACCAGACAACAATGTGCACAAGCACTTACAACAAACAATTCCGCACAAAGACATGGGGGGGAACAGAGGGTTATATATACAACACGTAACGAGGGAATGAAAACCAGGTGTGTGGGAAAACAAGACAAAACAAATGCAGAACTGGGTATGGATCGGAGATGGCTAGAAGACCGGTGACGTCGACTGCCAAACATCGCCGAACAAGGAGAGGAATCAACTTCGGCAGAAGTCGTGACAAAATGTCTCTAAATAAAGAACAAGTTAGAAGATTCAACAAGACTACCTTGGTCATATGAAGTGTATTTTACCCAGATATTATGGGTGTGACAGGAGTAAAATGGGATACCAGTCTGCCAGAAGGGAAAACTCTTGAAACGTCTCCATTGTTTATAATAAGACACGGGAGTGGTGACAATGCATTATCATGCTAAACTAAGATAAAAAGAGATGTTTTAAAAAACAATGTCAAACTACACTTACACACTAACCCAATTTGCATGACACCAATATCATTTGGGTGTCTTTAGCTTTGTCTTTTTACACAAATATCCCACTGGGCACAGACGGTGCCCGATGGTAACTCAAATCTGTTCCACGTTGCAGAGCCCCAATTGTATTTTTGAGCCCTACGTGTTTAGCTTTTTTTATGCCTGTTTTGCATGTTATTTTGGCATTAATACGAGTCACATATCAGTTTCCAAACAATGTAAACAAATAAATAATCATTGAGCTAATAAAGCCGCATACAAACATTGTCTCTTTTTGCTTTCTTGAGTAAGGCAGCTCCAAAATGCAGGTGTTTCAGCCTAGCTCAGTGCTTTCTGTGGTGGTGGGGCAGCCAGCGGAAAATACAGAGCATAGGGGTTGGTAATATTCTCTAGTTGGGCCATGATTGGCTCAGTGTTCTGTCACTCATGGGGACATTACGTCACCACAAAATCTTTTGGGGAGGGATCTCCTGAGGGATCTCCTCCCAGACCTGGACTAAAGCATCCGCCAACTCCTGGACAGTCTGTGGTGCAACGTGGCATTGGTGGATGGAGCGAGACATGATGTCCCAGATGTGCTCAATTGGATTCAGGTCTGGGGAACGGGCGGGCCAGTCCGTAGCATCAATGCCTTCCTCTTGCAGGAACTGCTGACACACTCCAGCCACATGAGGTCTAGCATTGTCTTGCATTAGGAGGAACCCCGGGCCAACCGCACCAGCATATGGTCTCACAAGGGGTCTGAGGATCTCATCTCGGTACCTAATGGCAGTCAGGCTACCTCTGGCGAGCACATGGAGGGCTGTGCGGCCCCCCAAAGAAATGCCACCCCACACCATGACTGACCCACCGCCAAACCGGTCATGCTGGAGGATGTTGCAGGCAGCAGAACGTTCTCCACGGCGTCTCCAGACTCTGTCACGTCTGTCACATGTGCTCAGTGTGAACCTGCTTTCATCTGTGAAGAGCACAGGGTGCCAGTGTCTAATTTGCCAATCTTGGTGTTCTCTGGCAAATGTCAAACGTCCTGCACGGTGTTGGGCTGTAAGCACAACACACACCTGTGGATGTCGGGCCCTCATACCACCCTCATGGAGTCTGTTTCTGACCGTTTGAGCAGACACATGCATATTTGTGGCCTGCTGGAGGTCATTTTGCAGGGCTCTGGCAGTGCTCCTCCTGCTCCTCCTTGCACAAAGGCGGAGGTAGCTGTCCTGCTGCTGGGTTGCTGCCCTCCTACGGCCTCCTCCACGTCTCCTGATGTACTGGCCTGTCTCCTGGTAGCGCCTCCGTGCTCTGGACACTACGCTGACAGACACAGCAAATCTTCTTGCCACAGCTCGCATTGATGTCCCATACTGGATGAGCTGCACTACCTGAGCCACTTGTGTGGGTTGTAGACTCCGTCTCATGCTACCACTAGAGTGAAAGCACCGCCAGCATTCAAAAGTGACCAAAACATCAGCCAGGAAGCATAGGAACTGAGAAGTGGTCTGTGGTCACCACCTGCAGAACCACTCCTTTATTGGGGGTGTCTTGCTAATTGCCTATAATTTCCACCTGTTGTCTATTCCATTTGCACAAAGCATGTGAAATGCATTGTCAATCAGTGTTGCTTCCTAAGTGGACAGTTTGATTTCACAGAAGTGTGATTGACTTGAAGTTACATTGTGTTGTTTAAGTGTTCCCTTTATTTTTATGAGCAGTGTATAATGTTTGCCTCACCAAGATTTATGTGGAAAATCACCACTGCTTTCAAACGTAATTTCAGTGAAATTATGCTAATACAAGACTAGTAAAGGCCCAGTGCACTACTTAAAGGATATTTCTATTTCATTTTTTTATGTATTATTATGTTTTATTATGTTTTATTATGTTTTGTCACCTGTTTTATTATGTTTTATTATGTTTATTATGTTTTATTATGTTTTGTCACCTGTTTTATTATGTTTTATTATGTTTTGTCACCTGTTTTATTATGTTTTATTATGTTTATTATGTTTTATTATGTTTTGTCACCTGTTTTATTATGTTTTATTATGTTTATTATGTTTTATTATGTTTTGTCACCTGTTTTATTATGTTTTATTATGTTTTGTCACCTGTTTTATTATGTTTTGTCACCTGTTTTATTATGTTTTATTATGTTTATTATGTTTTATTATGTTTTGTCACCTGTTTTATTATGTTTTATTATGTTTATTATGTTTTATTATGTTTTGTCACCTGTTTTATTATGTTTTATTATGTTTATTATGTTTTATTATGTTTTGTCGCCTGTTTTATTATGTTTTATTATGTTTTGTCACCTGTTTTATTATGTTTTATTATGTTTTGTCGCCTGTTTTATTATGTTTTATTATGTTTTGTCGCCTGTTTTATTATGTTTTATTATGTTTTGTCACCTGTTTTATTATGTTTTATTATGTTTATTATGTTTTATTATGTTTTGTCACCTGTTTTATTATGTTTTATTATGTTTTGTCACCTGTTTTATTATGTTTTATTATGTTTATTATGTTTTATTATGTCTTGTCACCTGTTTTATTATGTTTTATTATGTTTATTATGTTTTATTATGTTTATTATGTTTTATTATGTTTTATTATGTCTTGTCACCTGTTTTATTATGTTTTATTATGTTTATTATGTTTTATTATGTTTATTATGTTTTATTATGTTTATTATGTTTTATTATGTTTTGTCACCTGTTTTATTATGTTTTATTATGTTTTGGCACCTACGTCCCGTGGCTATGGTTGAGGCCAGTTTGTAAGACGCTTTCACATTTGTTATGGCTAACCTGACATAGAGGTTAGCCACAGAGGTTCAGGTAGGGGTCAAGCCTGGGGTTAAGGTTACAGTCAAAGCATAATGTGTGATGTGTTCTAACATGACATCTTGAATGAATGCAATGCTGCGAAGCCAACCTCGTAATTCTTGGAAAAAGATAGACAGGACCTTGTTCTGACAGTTATATCAGCTTTCTCATTACCATTTGAAGTGTTTTTTTGGGGGGGCTATTTTTGCTGTTGAGGATGTTGTTGTTGCTGATTTGGACGGCCCTGCATTCTTCCATTATGGAGAACAGGAAGATATCCATCCATTTCCCATCATACCCCTGACCTCAAATGGTATTTGCGTCCTTTATTTTGGTGTGTGTAATTACGCGGCATGTTTATGCAAATTCATCAGAGTTGGAAAAATAGGGGATGAAGAAGAGGCAATAATTAGACACAACATTCATCCTCTCTCCAAATGAGCTGCCTACTGGCGGTAGCAGCATGGCGGCGATGCGGCGGTCCAATTAAGCCCAGTAGAGCTCCCCTCTAAGGCCGACAGGAGGAAGAGAAAATAACACTGAAACAATAGAGGATGACATCATATCATGTTCATGGAGCAGCTTCTTGGTCCCATCTCTGCCTGACTTTCAGAGGACTTTGCCAAATCCTCACTGGAGGGGGCCATCTGGGGCCTCTCTGCTCCCTCTATTCATCAGGTACGTGTTGCTCTCCCTCCCCTCCATCCTCCACTCCCACTCAGAGAGCAGAACCATCTTCCCAGCAGGGGCCCTTAGCGAAGATGGATGGCAGCACCATGCTTGTTAGTGTTTACATTCCTCCCCGGTGGCAGATGCCGTTATTGAGAGAGATACTACCCTCATCTCACGTGGCCTGATGAAGCAAGGCCGTCATCATGGAGAGGAATCCAGAATCAACAGTACCATAACAGGGATGAATGGAAAGCATGAGGACTATTAGTGCATAATGCACAAAAGTAAAAGGCAGCTCACATAATGTTGTTCAAAACAAGGCTGTAACATGATTTCATACTCATGCCAGGCCTAAGTGACATGAACAACTAATGATGATCATGTACTCTATCCGAGTAAAGACAAAACATCCTAATGGAGGTGAGGCGAGGCGATTTTGGTCGATTTCTGAGAAGTAGCAGTACTTTCAGTAACAGTACACATAATACCAAAGTGGGCATTAAGGATGTGATGGTATCATGTGGTAGATAAGATTACCGTTCTAACATAGCCTCCAATCAGATCAGGTCGTTAATTCATTCTAAGGTCATTGGTAACAGTGGAGGCTGCTGAAGGGAGGACGGCTCATAATAATGGCTGGACGGGGGGAATGGAATGGCATCAAACCATATGTTTGATGTATATGATACCAATGCTCTAATTCCACTACAGCCATTACCACGAGCCCGTCCTCCCCAATTAAGGGTGCCACCAACCTGCTGTGATTGGTACATACGCTAATAGTGAGGGGGGGGGGGGGGGGGGGGGGGCTTTACAGATTAGTGAGCAGATGTTGTGGTGATATGTACGCAGTGCTGCGGGGTACATATGTTACCAAGGATGACCATACCGGGCCAAGTGTGACACTTCTTACACAGACAGGCCCCCTTTTATAACGTGATGAAACACACTCAGACAAACATTCTGGAGACAGAGGGCTGCCAAACACAGACCGATAATAAGCCTGACGAACTGTGTCTCTTTCTCGCCGACTGCAAAATGTATTCAACAAAGGACATCAATATCGTCAAAGATCTGAAAGAAGGCTGCCTGGCACTTGACTCCGGGATGAGGATGTGTTGCGAAGCTTCCATTTTGAACTCGGAGATAAAGGGGTGAAGCATGGGAAATGCATCAAAGAGCAACAGAATCAAAGATTCCCTCTTTGGAGGGTAACTGAGGCTCCCCCATATTCTCTCCAAAACTAAACTAAACTATACTGACATCATCTGCTGCTCCCACTTACTCTTAAGAATTCTAACACAGAGAGATGTCTTTTTGGGAGGATGTTCAACTCAATAACAACTCAAACTTTTAGTTTGGTGCTGGCAGATTTCCATTGTAATAATTGCTTTCTCTAGGTGCCTCTTATCATCCTCTCCCTCTCGCCCTTCTCGCTGGCACAGCACGACAGCCAGTGAGGAGTGGCTCCAGTGATTTCAGCTTTCCGCCTATGAATAATAGAGAACAACCTTTTATAAATATTAGAAGTGTAGGAACCGTGCCAGCCTACTCACTGGGGAACCGGTTAACCAACACACACATGCACGCGCATGTTTACACGCACACACACGCAAGCATTCACCCACCCACACGTGTGAGCTTACCTGCATGCGCACACACACATTCTCGCACACACACGCTCACACGCTCACACACAATATGTATATCATTAGCACATAACACACCCATACTCATAAATTCATTCATAAATATTGAGGCCAACTGATATTGTTCTCCTCGCAGCAGTGACTAGGTGTCGTATTAGGACGGTTTGAACATATTCACATATCGACTTACATGCTTGCGTGTGTTACATATTTTTTGCAACTGCGAAACTGATTATACAGGTGCAACTCATATTTTACATGTGAAGGAGAGGAGGGAAGGCAAGGTTGTTTGCCAGCCTGCCAACACTCCGTCAGCCCTCCATTACCTGGGCAATAAAACCAAAGCACCATTCGATGCACCAATGCGTGTATTATTCAGTCTGGGCCTCAATGTGCTGTAAGGAGAGACACTGTCTAATTACTGGTGAAATAAAGCAAGGTTACTCTGAGGTTACTCAGAGGCTGGGCTACATTAGAGGCTGTCCGATGCAGACAGAAATAGAAGAGATCTTATATCACGTGTCCAATCCTCCTTCTGGACTCTAACCTCCACTTCAAGGAGATTCATTTGAGCTTTTCTCATTTAAGCTTTAATCAGAGAAAAAGCATATTGCACTCAATAGATGAAAGGAACATTGAGAACATTGACTCTGGGATCTATAAGAGGCGAGTGAAGAGGCAGAGGGAGAGAGGGGGTTGGAGAAGCTGTGTTGGTGACACTGGATTGGAGGCAGCTGGCCTGGTGTGATATGAGCTCTCTGAGGAGTTGGGGCTTGAGGTTGAGCACTGAGTGGTGCCCACAGTCACGCTGCCCTGGAAATCAGACAGCCCAGGGATTAACTGTGATAGAGTTACAAGACAAAAGCTAGCCAGCCTTGCAATTCCCACAATCTCCAAAAGGAAAAGGGAGTCCATTAAAGTGGAAAGATCTGTTACCTCAAGTCACCAAACATCTCTGGGCTGATACCCTACTGAACTGAAAGTAACAGAAGCCACAAGCCGGGATCAAATTCACCCAGCAGTTGTTATCAATAATACCCACCTTGTCTGGAAGGTGAGAGCCTGGCACTCCGGCCCCTCGTCTCCATTAGGATCGGTGTTACCCAAGATGTATCTAACCTCTGTTGGTGTGGATTCAACTGCAGGTGTCTGATTGAGATATTAGTGTGTGTGTGTTTCATGTCCAAGAGAAAGATAAAGAGAGTACAGAGAGGAACTACAGAGGTGTCACGTTCTGACCTTAGTTCCTTTGTTTTGTCTTTCTTTTAGTATGGTCGGGGCGTGAGTTGGGGTGGGCAGTCTATGTTCTTTTTTCTATGATTTGGGATTTCTGTGTTTGGCCTAGTATGGTTCTCAATCAGAGGCAGCTGTCAATCGTCGTCCCTGATTGAGAACCATACTTAGGTAGCCTGTTTTCACCCTTGAGTTGTGGGTGACTATTTTCTGTTGTGTGTCTTCACCAGACAGGACTGTTTTGTTGTCGTTTCGTTCTTTTTTCACTTTGTTGCTTTGTATTTCAGTGTTCAGTTTGATTCATTAAATATTATCATCATGAACAAAAACCACGCTGCGCTTTGGTCCTCATCTTCTTCCACCAACAACGGCCGTGACAAGAGGAGCTAGGAACTACAGATAGGAAGGAAAGGGAATGACATTAGGACTGTGGGGGAAGCATTAGATCTCTGTCAAAATGCATTTCCCTTTTACCTTTACAAAGGCACTCAACAGAAAAAGTTCATGTTTTTTTTACAAGCATTCTGAAAACGAACACAAACAAGCATACACACACACAATAACCTACTGTTCCAACCCACATGAAATAATACAAGGCCTACTATAAACACCTAGTGCATCAGCTGTGCATGTTGCCTTGATTCTCACGATGTCCCCCACTGTTTGTCTGGCAGTGAAGCAGGGTATCACCCAGACCAACGTGTGCTGGTAAGTGAGTGCTGCAGAGAGAGTAGATGAAACCCCGCTACTACCTCCCAGTGGTCAAAACACACACCAACTGGTATGGACACATTGAAGAGTTAAAGCTATAACAACATATCCATCAGTCACTGACTAAATTGCAATAAAATTGAACAGTTTAGACCTAGGCCTACTGTCAAGTTATACAGTACCAGTCATGTTTAGACAAACCTACTCATTCAAGGTTTTTTCTTTATTTGTACTATTTTCTACATTGTAGAATAATAGGGAAGACATCAAAACTATGAAATAACCCATATGGAATCATGTCGTAACCAAAAAAGTATTTTATATTTGATATTCTTCAAAGTAGCCATCCTTTGCCTTGATGACAGCTTTGTACACTCTTGGCATTCTCTCAACCAGCTTCATGAGGTAGTCACCTGGAATGCATTTCAATTAACTGGAGTGCCTTGTTAAAAGTTTATTTGTGGAATTTCTTTCCTTCTTAGTGCATTTGAGCCGATCAGTTGTGTTGTAAGGTAGGGGTGGTATACAGAAGATAGCCCTGTTTGGTAAAATACCAAGTCCATATTATGACAAGAACAGCTCAAATAAGCAAAGAGAAACGACAGTCCCTCATTACTTTAACTCTTTTGGGATAGGGGGCAGCATTTTCACTTTTGGATGAAGGGTGTGCCCAGAGTGAACTGCCTCCTACTCTGTCCCAGATGATAATATATGCATATTAGTAGTAGTATTGGATAGAAAACACTCTGAAGTTTCTAAAACTGTTTGAATGATGTCTGTGAGTATAACAGAACTCATATGGCAGGCAAAAACCTGAGAAAAATCCAACCAGGAAGTGGGACATCTGAGGTTTGTAGTTTTTCAAAGCTTGACCTACCGAATACACATTGAGATATGGATAAAGTTGCACTTCCTACGGTTTCCACTAGATGTCAACCGTCTTTAGAAACTTGAAAGAGGATTCTACTATAAAGGAGGGGCTCATGAGACCTCTTTGAGTCAGTGGTCTGGCAGAGTGCCTTGGTCTCATGACGTACGCTCCCGACAGAGTTACCTCTCGTTCCAGTGCTTTTCTTCAGACAAAGGATTTCTCCGGTTGGAACATTATTGATGTTTTATGTTAAAAACATCCTAAAGATTGATTCCATACATCGTTTGACATGTTTGTAAAGGACTGTAACGGAACGTTTTGAGTTTTTGTCTGGACGAAGTGCCTGCGCCCCGTGAAGATGGATTACTGGGCTGAACACGCTAACAACAAGTGGCTATTTGGACATAAATGATGGACTTTATGGAACTTTATGAAACAAATCAGTCATTTATTGTCGAACTGGGATTCCTGGGAGTGCCTTCTGATGAAGAACATCAAAGGTAAGTGAATACTTATATTGGACTTGTTCATGTGTGAAAGTTACATATTTCTAAAAAATATTTCAGAATCTCGCCTTTTCAGCGGAATGTTGTGGATGGATTCTGCTAGTGGAACGCCTGCCCAAGATTAAGACATGAAGATCAGTCAATCCGGAAAATTTCAAGAACTTTGAAAGTCTCTTCAATTGCAGTCACAAAAATCATCAAGCGCTATGATGAACCTGGCTCTCATGAGGACTGGCACAGGAAAGGAAGACCCAGAGTTACCTCTGCTGCAGAGGATAAATTCATTAGAATTACCAGCCTCAGAAATTGCAAACCAAATAAAAGCTTCACAGAGTTCAAGTAACAGACACATCTCAACATCAACTGTTCAGAGGAGAATTCATTAATCAGGCCTTCATGGTCAAATTGTTGCAACGAAATCACTACTAAAGGACACCAATAATAAGAAGAGACTTGCTTGGGCCATTTTTTATTTTTGGTTCCAACCCCTGTGTCTTTGTGAGACGCAGAGTAGTTGAACGGATGACCTCCACATGTGTGGTTCCCCCCGTGAAACATGGAGGAGGAGGTGTGATGGTGTTGGGGTGCTGGTGACACTGTCAGTGATTTATTTAGAATTCAAGGCACACTTCACCAGCATGGCTACCACAGCATTCTGCAGCGATACGCCATCCCATCTGATTTGCGCTTCGTGGGACTATCATTTGTTTTTCAACAGGACAATGACCCAACACACCTCCAGGCTGTGTAAGGGCTATTTGACCAAGAAGGAGGGTGATGAGTGCTGCATCAGATGGCGTGGCCTCCACAATCACCCGACCTCAACCCAATTCAGATGGTTTGGGGTGAGTTGGAAAAGCAGCCAGCAAGTGCTCAGCATTTGTGGGAACTCCTTCAAGACTGTTGGAAAAGCATTCCTCATGAAGCTGGTTGAAAGAATGCCAAGAGTGTGCAAAGCTGTCATCATGGCAAAGGGTGGCTACTTTGAAGAATCTAAAATAAAATAAAAATTTTGATTCGTTTAATACTTTTTGGGTTACTACATGATTCCATATGTGTATTTTCATAGTTTGGATGTTTCACTATTATTCTACAATGTAGAAAAATAAAGAAAAACCCTTGAATGAGTAGGTGTGTCCAAACCTTTGACTGGTACTGTAGATAAAAGCCTACTTTGACCCCTCCCTGGTGTTTCATCAGAGTCTGCAATTCAGGAAGTGTTCAACATTTTCCTTTTGAAAATAAGACACACTGACTTCACATGAGTGAACACAGGAAGTCAAAACAGGATGTTTTACATTCCAAAACTGACTGCATTCAAAGAAAAAGGGGGAAGCTACAAATCATTGACAGTAAATACTATAAATGACAGTAGAGTGGTTTTGAGGGAATACAGAAAGAAGTAACTGTCATGATGTGTTTACTATGATGGCTAGTAGGTGAAGGTCAAATTGTATGTCCACAACCACAGCCATGTGTAACCACTCTACCAACTAAGCTACAGCCTGAAATGAGAATCTGACAGCAATAGCCAATTATAGCTACTAGTTAGTATCAGGGATCCAGGCTCTTGCCACAGTGAACTATGGGTGTAAAGACTGAGGATCTCTTTTTTTGACACAGGAGACTTTGCTGTGGCAACAAAGAGAAAAGGTGAGGCTGTTTTGTTCAAGGTGAGCTGCAGTTTATGCAACATGGCCACTGATCTCTTAAGATTGGTTTCGTCTCTGGACAAGAGGAAGTGAGGTGACGTGAGGAGGAAATGGCAGGAGGAGGAGGTGGAGGTGAGGAGAACAAAGAACAGCAGAGGAGCAGGAAGGTTGACATTGAAACTGAAGAGGAAAATTAATATACTGTATGTATCTCTATTCTCAGAATATAAATAAATCAGTGGGTACTGCAGTTCATAACTGGAACAGAAATAAAAACTCACCATACAGAGTGCTGGTCCTATGTTTCATTAGCAGAAATAAAAGATCCCAGAAATGTTCCATATGCAAAAAAAAGTTTATTTCTCTGAAATGTTGTGCACAAATTTATTTACATCCCTGTTAGTGAGCATTTTATCCTTTGTCAAGATAATCCATCCACCTGACAGATGTGGCATATCAAGAAGCTGATTAAACAGCATGATCATTACACAGGTGCACCTTGTGCTGGGGACAATAAAAGGCCACTCTCAAAATGTGCAGTTCTGTCACACAACACAGTTTTGAGGGAGCGTGCAATTGACATGGTGACTGCAGGAATGTCCACCAGAGTTGTTTCCAGAGAATTTATTGTTAATTTCTCTACCATGAGCTGCCCCCAAAAGCATTTTATAAAATGTAGCATTATGTACAACTGGCCTTACCGCAGACCACTTGTAACCACGCCAGCCTAGGACCTCCACATCTGGCTTCTTCGCCTGCTGGATCATCAGAGGGGGGAGGGTGAGGTGCTGAGGGGTATTTCTCTCTGTAATAAAGCTCTTTTGTGGGGAAAAATTCATTCTGATTGGCTGGACCTGGCTCTCCAGTGGGTGGGCGTGGCTCCTAAGTGGGTGGGCCTATGCCCTCCCAGGCCTACCCATGGCTGTGTGCCTGCCCAGTCATGTGAAATCTATAGATCAAGGCCTAATGAATTTATTTCAGTTGACTGATTTCCTCATATGAAAAGTAACTCATCAAAATCTTGGAAATTGTTGCATGTTGTGTTTATATTTTTGTTCGGTAAATTACTCCTTGCTGAAAAAGAAAACTTCGACCAGCATAGGCTGGTCATGCTGGTCACCAGCATATGTTGGTGACTAGTGCTGGTTTTGCTGATGACCAGCCTTCACTGTGCTTTGGACACCGGTGACCAGCATTAGCTAGCATAAACTGGTCACTAGCGTACCAGCATATGATGGTCACCAGCAAAATCTGCATCAAGTCACATTATGCTGGCTTGAAAGTTATGTTTAATTCCTATTGGGATCCAGCCAGAGTGGGGATATCTAACAATTGGACCTTTTAATCACCCACAATATTAATTCACACTGACTGCCAGGGTACGAAAGATGAATAAATGAGACTACCTATACCATCTAAACTGGAACAATCATTTCAGTAACGGGAGCAATTAATCCAGCTAACAGATTGGATTATTTTAGTACAATAAAATGAATTAAATCGATCAATATAGGCTACATGCAAAAACACAAACAAAAAAATATTGAAACAAACAACTCCAAAAATGGAACTGCAATAGTGCATGCTGGCAAATATGATAATGATGGTCGTGGTTTTGCAGACCAGCTCGACCAGCTAGACCAGGCAAGGGCAACTGGCAGCTCCCCTTTTGTAGGTCCGCGGAACAATTTCCAAAAACGGAAGGAAGAAAAATGGTGTACCCACATCCATACCCACAAATGCAGTCAAAGCCGGCCTCACACTTTTTGGGACTCTTAATAAATGTTTTACAGTTAATTTCCTGCAATTCTACACATTTTGCAATAGGGTGGAATTTAAATGTTTGCATGATACAGTGAGGCAAAAAACTATTTAGTCAGCCACCAATTGTGTAATTTTCATCATAGGTACACTTCAACTATGACAGACAAAATGAGAAAAAAAATTCCAGAAAATCACATTGTAGGATTTTTAATGAATGTATTTGCAAATTATGGTGGAAAATAAGTATTTGGTCAATAACAAAAGTTTATCTCAATACTTTGTTATATACCCTTTGTTGGCAATGACAGAGGTCAAACATTTTATGTAAGTCTTCACAAGGTTTTCACACACTGTTGCTGGTATTTTGGCCCATTCCTCCATGCAGATCTCCTCTAGAGCAGTGATGTTTTGGGGCTGTTGCTGGGCAACACGGACTTTCAACTCCCTCCAAAGATTTTCTATGGGGTTGAGATCTGGAGACTGGTTAGGCCACTCCAGGACCTTGAAATGCTTCTTACGAAGCCACTCCTCCATTGCCCGGGCAGTGTGTTTGGGATCATTGTCATGCTGAAAGACCCAGTCACGTTTCATCTTCAATGCCCTTGCTGATGGAAGGAGGTTTTCACTCAAAATCTCACGATACATGGCCCCATTCATTCTTTCCTTTACACGGATCAGTCGTCCTGGTCCCTTTGCAGAAAAACAGCCCCAAAGCATGATGTTTCCACCCCCATGTTTCACAGTAGGTATGGTGTTCTTTGGATGCAACTCAGCATTCTTTGTCCTCCAAACACGACGAGTTGAGTTTTTACCAAAAAGTTCTATTTTGGTTTCATCTGACCATATGACATTCTCCCAATCTTCTTCTGGATCATCCAAATGCTCTCTAGCAAACTTCAGACGGGTCTGGACATGTACTGGCTTAAGCAGGGGGACACGTCTGGCACTGCAGGATTTGAGTCCCTGGCGGTGTAGTGTGTTACTGATGGTAGGCTTTGTTACTTTGGTCCCAGCTCTCTGCAGGTCATTCACTAGGTCCCCCCGTGTGGTTCTGGGATTTTTGCTCACCGTTCTTGTGATCATTTTCACCCCACGGGGTGAGATCTTGCTTGGAGCCCCAGATCGAGGGAGATTATCAGTGGTCGTCCATTTCCTAATAATTGCTCCCACAGTTGATTTCTTCAAACCAAGCTGCTTACCTATTGCAGATTCAGTCTTCCCAGCCTGGTGCAGGTCTACAATTTTGTTTCTGGTGTCCTTTGACAGCTCTTTGGTCTTGGCCATAGTGGAGTTTGGAGTGTGACTGTTTGAGGTTGTGGACAGGTGTATTTTATACTAATAACAAGTTAAAATAGGTGCCATTAATACAGGTAACGAGTGGAGGACAGAAGAGCCTCTTAAAGAATAAGTTACAGGTCTGTGAGAGCTAGAAATCTTGCTTGTTTGTAGGTGACCAAATACTTATTTTCCACCATAATTTGCAAATAAATTCATAAAAAATCCTATAATGTGATTTTCTGGATTTTTTTTTCTCATTTAGTCTGCCATCGTGGAAGTGTACATATAATGAAAATTACAGGCCTCTCTCATCTTTTTAAGTGTGAGAACTTGCACAATTGGTGGCTGACTAAATACTTTTTTGCCCCACTGTATATAATATGATATCTGAATGAGAGTGACTAACACAATCAATGGTGTTCCCCTGGTCGATAATTCCACCATGATTCATACAAATTTATATAGCTAGTCGCAAGACTTACTTACCCAGAGGAGTCATGGTCAGACCAGCTTGACCAGCACTGACCAACACTGACCAGCACAGACCAGCATGGACCAGCGTGAAATGTATGCAGGTCTATGCAGATTTTTTCAGCAGGGCTATGTGAGATATCTCACCTAAATACATTATTATTCTTTGTCCTCATATATAAGACCACGTCTGCTTAGCTATGCAAGTTGCTTCAGAGACAGTGAAGTTATATACACTGCTCAAAAAAATAGAGGGAACACTTAAACAACACAATGTAACTCCAAGTCAATCACACTTCTGTGAAATCAAACTGGCCACTTAGGAAGCAACACTGATTGACAATAAATTTCACATGCTGTTGTGCAAATGGAATAGACAACAGGTGGAAATTATAGGCAATTAGCAAGACACCACCAATAATGGAGTGGTTCTGCAGGTGGGGACCACAAACCACTTCTCAGTTCCTATGCTTCCTGGCTGATGTTTTGGTCACTTTTGAATGCTGGCGGTGCTTTCACTCTAGTGGTAGCATGAGACGGAGTCTACAACCCACACAAGTGGCTCAGGTAGTGCAGCTCATCCAGGATGGCACATCAATGCGAGCTGTGGCAAGAAGGTTTGCTGTGTCTGTCAGCGTAGTGTCCAGAGCATGGAGGCGCTACCAGGAGACAGGCCAGTACATCAGGAGACGTGGAAGAGGCCGTAGGAGGGCAGCAACCCAGCAGCAGGACCGCTACCTCCGCCTTTGTGCAAGGAGGAGCAGGAGGAACACTGCCAGAGCCCTGCAAAATGACCTCCAGCAGGCCACAAATGCGCATGTGTCTGCTCAAACGGTCAGAAACAGACTCCATGAGGGTGGTATGAGGGCCCGACGTCCACAGGTGGGGGTTGTGCTTACAGCCCAACACCGTGCAGGACGTTTTTCATTTGCCAGAGAACACCAAGATTGGCAAATTCGCCACTGGCACCCTGTGCTCTTCACAGATGAAAGCAGGTTCACACTGAGCACATGTGATAGACGTGACAGTCTGGAGACGCCGTGGAGAACGTTCTGCTGCCTGCAACATCCTCCAGCATGACCGGTTTGGCGGTGGATCAGTCATGGTGTGGGGTGGCATTTCTTTGGGGGGCCGCACAGCCCTCCAAGTGCTCGCCAGAGGTAGCCTGACTGCCATTAGGTACCGAGATGAGATCCTCAGACCCCTTGTGAGACCATATGCTGGTGCAGTTGGTCCTGGGTTCCTCCTAATGCAAGACAATGCTAGACCTCATGTGGCTGGAGTGTGTCAGCAGTTCCTGCAAGAGGAAGGCATTGATGCTATGGACTGGCCTGCCCGTTCCCCAGACCTGAATCCAATTGAGCACATCTCGGACATCATGTCTCGCTCCATCCACCAATGCCACGTTGCACCACAGACTGTCCAGGAGTATGCCCAGGTGTTGTAGGGAGGTCATACAGGCACGTGGAGGCCACACACACTACTGAGCCTCATTTTGACTTGTTTTAAGGACATTACATCAAAGTTGGATCAGCCTGTAGTGTGATTTTCCACTTTAATGTTGAGTGTGACTCCAAATCCAGACCTCCATGGGTTGATAAATTTGATTTCCATTGATAATTTTAGTGTGATTTTGTTGTCAGCACATTCAACTATGTAAAGAAAAAAGTATTTAATAGGGTTTTATTCATTCAGACCTAGGATGTGTTATTTTAGTGTTCCCTTTATTTTTTGAGCAGTGTATATAATACTGTACTTCAGGAAACAGACATTTTCCCTATTTTCTGAAAATAGCTTCACCCCATGCCCTGTGTCATAATATGTGCCCTTCCTCACGCTGCCATTCAGCTTGTTTTTCTATTGTGTTTGTCTGTTCTTTTTTGAGCCCATTAAATTTAGACAGGCCCTCATTGCTCTAAACCTGCTGGGTGGATAATGAGACCACCACTCACATGGGGTCCTTTCAGGACACCCCCAGGCCAAATCTTTCTGCATTCTGGGAATGCAAGTGGCAATAAAGGGGATGGTTACTGTCTGTCCCGGCTGGTCCCCATGTACTACCAACACAGGCGGCCACAGCAGATATAAAGTTCAATATTAATAATAAGAAGTTGTGAATTCATCTCCCAGGCTTCTTCACAGACGGAGTGTTCCTGAGGACTCGTCCTGTGTGCTTGGTGCAGAGATAACCCATCAGCAGCAGCACGCGCTGAAGCTCAATATATTATTTATGCCTGGACTATTTACATTTCGGTGAGTCTCTTATGCAGTGCATTCGGAAAGTATTCAGACCGCTTGACTTTTTCCACATTTTGTTATAATTCAGCCTTATTCTAAAAAAATATATTTTATCTCACCAGCTCACCAGACCCTTTTCTATGAGACTCGAAATTGAGCTCAGGTGCATCCTGTTTCCATTGATCATCCTTGAGATGTTTCTACAACTTGATTGGAGTCCACCTGTGAGAAATTTAATTGATTGGACAAGATTTGGAAAGACACATACGTGTCTATATAAGGTCCCACAGTTGACAATGCATGTCAGAGCAAAAACCAAGCCATGAGGTCGAAGGAATTGTCCATAGAGCTCCGAGACAGGATTGTGTCGAGGCACAGATCTGGGAAAGGGTACCAAAAAGTGTCAGCATTGAAGGTCCCAAAGAACACAGTGGCCTCCATCATTCTTAAATGGAAGAAGTTTGGAACCATCAAGATTCTTCTGTGCTTCTACACCTGCATTGCTTGCAGGTTTGGGGTTTTAGGCTGGGATTCTGTATAGCACTTTGTGACATCAAGAAGGGCTTTAAAAAAATACATTTGATTGATAGAGCTGGCCACCCGGCCAAACTAAGCAATCGGGGGAGAAAAGCCTTGTTTAGGGAGGTGACCAAGAACCCGATGGTCACTCTGACAGAGCTCCAGAGTTCCTCTGTGGAGATGGGAGAACCTTCCAGAAGCACTCCACCAATCAGGCCTTTATGGTAGAGTAGCCAGACGGAATCCACTCCTCAGTAAAAAGCACATAACAGCCCACTTGGAATTTTCTAAAAGGCACCTAAAGACTCTCAGACCATGAGAAACAATATTTCCTGGTCTGATGAAACCAAGATTGAACTCTTTGGCCTGAATGATAAGCGTCATGTCTGGAAGAAACTTGGGACCATCCATATGGCGAAGCATGGTGGAGGCAGCATCATGTTGTGGGGATGTTTTTCAGCGGCAGAGACTGGGAGACTAGTCAGGATCTGGGGAAAGATGAACAGGGCAAAATACAGAGAGATCCTTGATGAAAACCTGCTCCAGAGCGCTCAGGACCTCAGACTGGGGCGAAGGTTCATCTTCCAACAGGACAACGACCCTAAGCACACAGCCAAGACAATGCAGGAGTGGCTTTGGGACAAGTCTCTGAATGTCCTTGGGTATTTTTGCTTTGTCATTATGAGGTATAATCAATTTTAGGATAAGGCTGCAACGTAACAAAATGTGGAAAAAGTCAATCGGTCAAAATACTTTCCAAATGCACTGTATATATATTGTCTCATGCATAGTAAACAACAATTGTAGACTAACACTGAAATGCATACTTATGGTCCCTTCCCAACAATGCAGAGAGAGAAGATTGAGAAATAATAGAAAAGTAATAACACGTAATAATATAAGTAATAATAAATACACAATGAGTAACGATACCCAAGTCGGTGTCCAGAGGTACGAGGTAATTGAGGTAGATATATACATAAAACTAGGAATAAAGTGACTAGGCCACATGATATATAATACACGTAATTTTTTCTCTACAAAAAGTTTGTGAAAAAATGATCATTGCAGATAAGTGCAGGTCATTATTTGGCTAACTATTTAACTAACTATTTAGCAGTCTTATGGCTTGTGAGTAGAGGCTGTTCAGGGTCCTGTTGGTTCAGAGAGATCAGTCTATGACTTGGGTAGCTGGAGTCTTTGACAATTTTTAGGGCCTTCCTCTGACACCGCCCGGTATAGAGGTCCTGGGTGTCAGAAAGCTCAGCCCCAGTGATGTACTGGGCCGTACGCATTATCTCTAGCGCCTTGTGGTCGGATGCTAAGCAGTTGCCATACCAGGCGGTGATGGAGCCATTCAAGATGCTCTCAATGTTGCAGCTGTAGAATGTTTTGAGGATCTAAGGGCCCATGCCAAATCTTTCTTAGCCTCCTGAGGGGGAAGAAGCGTTGTAGTGCTCTTTTCACAACTGTGTTGGAATGTGTGGTGACCGTATTACCTCCACAACGGTAGTCATGAATCATGACCTCAGTCAAATTCTACATGACAGTTGAGTCACAGTGATCTCCTCTTATGCACTCTTGACATGCGTTAGTAGTACCCAACTCGCTAATGATCATCAGGCCACTAATGGCCTGGTACTCAGGGCTCTATTGTCCCTATAAACACTGACATCAATGCAAATGAGATGCAAAATCACAACAAACAGTTATCATCAAAACAGTAAGTGCTTTTAAAACTCACCTCACTGTGATTGATCAATTTGAAGAAAGAAGTTCAACAACAGGTTGAAACTGAGTGGATAAGATGTTGTTGTGGGTGTCGTTTCAAAGCCTAATACAAAGACAGGGACAGTGCTTTCTAAGGTGATGATTAATTCAAAAACCCCATATGCATATTAGAGCTTATGCATGGGCATAGGCCTATACATGAGCCCAAGCCAGAACAAAAATACATCCACAGGTACACCTACAATTGACTCAAATGATGTAAATTAGCCTATCAGAAGCTTCTAAAGCCATGACATCATTTTCTGGAATTTTCCAAGCTGTTTAAAGGCACAGTCAACTTTGCGTATATAAACTTCTGAATCACTGGAATTGTGATACAGTGAATTATAAGTCAAATAATCTGTCTGTAAAAAATTGTTGGAAGAATTACTTGTGTCATGCACGAAGTAGATGTCCTAACCAACTTGCCAAAACTATAGTTTGTTTAACAAGAAATTTGTGGAGTGGTTGAAAAACAAGTTTTAATGATTCCAACCTAAGTGTATGTATACTTCCGACTTCAACTGTCTCTCTGATCAAGTATTTGATCAAGGCTTCTGGTTAAGGCTTTAAATGTATAACACATCCCACTGGGGCTGTTGAAGGATGGCCATAGAAGTCTTAGGATGGGCACTGGGTCAGCAAGCCAACTTCTGTGTGTCCTAATTGATTAGTATTTTCCAGACATAGTGGTTTAAGTGTGCCTGAAGTTCCTTGCAACCTCTGAGTGGATGAAAGAACGAAAGATATATGCATCAATGTAGAACGGCAAAAAAAGCCTAAAAAGAGACTTTTGGTCTGGATAAAGTCCCTGATCACTACCCTGGCCAGCAATGATCCTAGCATGGCACAGAAAACTAGGTCAGTTGTCAGACTCCCCTCTGATGTCTCCTCGTTTCACACCTGATACAAATTTGCTTTCCCTTTGAAACCACACATCTTATCATTAATGAAAAAGAAAGCAGAACAAATGTCAGATTTTTGTATATGAATACTGGAAATGCCTGTACCTGTCCATTGAAACTATCAAAAGAGGCCACGTTTCTTAGAACCTCAGATGATTGTAATGAGGTACAGTGCAAGCGTGATGTACAGTACTGTATTCAGTGCTCTCTGCTCTTGCACAGTAGTCATCCTCCCTGTTTACTAGTCAGAAGGAAGTTCACTTTTTTTTTTACCACAGTTGGTAAATATCACAGACCAGCAAACTTGTTTTTGTCCCTGACAAAGGATGCTGGCGGAAACGCAGAAGAGCCATTACCTGTTTTCGTTTTGTGTATGTGTTTGACTGTTCCCCCATCGACGGATCGAATTAGTTGTCCATCCTGTGGCACTCAGTCTTACTCACACTTTTCAAGCTGAAACATTGACTGATTATGACCGTTTCAAAGTTATTCACTGGTTAAAAATCCTTTTGAATAATTAAATCGAAGTAAATGGAATAGATACTTGATGTGACTGTAATATTCTCTTATAATATCTGGTCTCTCATTAGCCATTCAAAAATGGGAGGAACTTAAATACATTAACCTATCATGGTCGTGCTACATAAAAGTAGCAATGGTCATCAAAAATTGTTAAAAGGTTTTAAAAACAATTTTAATAAATGCAACAGTTGGACAATGTACAAAGATACTCCAAACTTTTAGAATTTTTAGAATCCATCAGATATTGACTGAATTATAGCACATAAAACATTTTACTGGCACGGACAGTCATTTTGGTGGGATATCAGGTATTCAATTTATTGTCAAATGTCACTTTTTTTTTCTTAAAATGCACTCTTATATACATTTTCGTATTGCATCAAGTATTCTTTTTTTTTGTGTGTCAAATAAAATAAATGATATGTAGCTCGTTTGCATAAACACAATAGGTAAATTTGCATACATACAGTGCCTTGCGAAAGTATTCGGCCCCCTTGAACTTTGCGACCTTTTGCCACATTATATAAAACTGTATTTTTTTGTGAAGAATCAACAACAAGTGGGACACAATCATGAAGTGGAACGACATTTATTGGATATTTCAAACTTTCTTAACAAATCAAAAACTGAAAAATTGGGCGTGCAAAATTATTCAGCCCCCTTAAGTTAATACTTTGTAGCGCCACCTTTTGCTGCGATTACAGCTGTAAGTCGCTTGGGGTATGTCTCTATCAGTTTTGCACATCGAGAGACTGACATTTTTTCCCATTCCTCCTTGCAAAACAGCTCGTGTCATGTCTTGTCATATTATGTCTTGTTCCTGTTCTTTCTCTTCACTCTGTCTCCCTCTGCTGGTCGTATTAGGTTACCTTCTCTTTCTCTCCTCCTCCAGCTGTTCCTCATCTCCTCTAACTACCTCGTTCACCCTTTTCCCACCTGTTCCCTTTTTCCCTCTGATTAGGTCTCTATTTCTCTCTCTGTTCCTGCTTCTTTCTTAGTCAGATTCTCGTTTGAGTTTCTCATGCCAGAAACAAACTATCGTCTCGTTTGCTTCACCCTTGTCCCGTCCTGTCGGAATCTGCCTGGCAAGTGCATCCTGTACTCAGCTAACTGTCTTATCGTTTGTACTGTGTCCAGTTCATCTGATGCTACGTGAGATCAGGTACCACTGTTCCTCTACGACCCGCGCCTACCCAGAGAGACCTGCAGCCTGTCGCCGCTAACCCAGCTATTCTCCTCTGCTGCTAAGAAGGGGGCTCTTTTGTAATTATCAGAAGGACTTTTTGTTTCATTTGTCGCCCTCTCTGCGGGTTGTCTATTTTCCCATTATCTACATCTGAAGAGGATCTATGTCTTCCCTGTGTTTACATTAAAGGACTCTGTTTTTGTTAAACCGCTTTTGGGTCCTCACTCAAGTGCACAACAGCTCGAGCTCAGTGAGGTTCTTTCCACAGATTCTCGATTGGATTCAGGTCTGGACTTTGACTTGGCCATTCTAACACCTGGATATGTTTATTTTTGAACCATTCCATTGTAGATTTTGCTTTATGTTTTGGATTATTGTCTTGTTGGAAGACAAATCTCCGTCCCAGTCTCAGGTCTTTTGCAGACTCCATCAGGTTTTCTTCCAGAATGGTCCTGTATTTGGCTCCATCCATCTTCCCATCAATTTTAACCATCTTCCCTGTCCCTGCTGAAGAAAAGCAGGCCCAAACCATGATGCTGCCACCACCATGTTTGACAGTGGGGATGGTGTGTTCAGGGTGATGGGCTGTGTTGCTTTTACGTTTTAACGTTTTGCATTGTTGCCAAAAAGTTCAATTTTGGTTTCATCTGACCAGAGCACCTTCTTCCACATGTTTGGTGTATCTCCCAGGTGGCTTGTGGCAAACTTTAAACAACACTTTTTATGGATATCTTTAAGAAATGGCTTTCTTCTTGCCACTCTTCTATAAAGGCCAGATTTGTGCAATATACGACTGATTGTTGTCCTATGGACAGAGTCTCCCACCTCAGCTGTAGATCTCTGCAGTTCATCCAGAGTGATCATGGGCCTCTTGGCTGCATCTCTGATCAGTCTTCTCCTTGTATGAGCTGAAAGTTTAGAGGGACGGCCAGGTCTTGGTAGATTTGCAGTGGTCTGATACTCCTTCCATTTCAATATTATCGCTTGCACAGTGCTCCTTGGGATGTTTAAAGCTCGGGAAATCTTTTTGTATCCAAATCCGGCTTTAAACTTCTTCACAACAGTATCTCGGACCTGCCTGGTGTGTTCCTTGTTCTTCATGATGCTCTCTGCGCTTTTAACGGACCTCTGAGACTATCACAGTGCAGGTGCATTTATACGGAGACTTGATTACACACAGGTGGATTGTATTTATCATCATTAGTCATTTAGGTCAACATTGGATCATTCAAAGATCCTCACTGAACTTCTGGAGAGAGTTTGCTGCACTGAAAGTAAAGGGGCTGAATAATTTTGCACGCCCAATTGTTCAGTTTTTGATTTGATAAAAAGGTTTGAAATATCCAATAAATGTCGTTCCACTTCATGATTGTGTCCCACTTGTTGTTGATTCTTCACAAAAAAATACAGTTTTATATCTTTATGTTTGAAGCCTGAAATGTGGCAAAAGGTTGCAAAGTTCAAGGGGGCCGAATACTTTCGCAAGGCACTGTACATTAACACAAAGGGGGGGAACAGAGTTGCAACCACCAAACACCTGCTCTGTCTACCTTACCTGCTCTGTCTACCCTAACTGCATTCACCAGGGCTGTCTACCCTACCTGCACACACCAGCTCTGTCTACCCTACCTGCACTCACCAGGGCTGTCTACCCTACCTGCACTCACCAGGGCTGTCTACCCTACCCGCACTCACCAGGGCTGTCTACCCTACCTGCACTCACCAGGGCTGTCTACCCTACCTGTACTCACCAGGGCTGTCTACCCTACCTGCACTCACCTGCTCTGTCTACCCTACCTGTACTCACCTGGTCTGTCTACCCTACCTGCACTCACCAGGGCTGTCTACCCTACCTGCACACACCAGCTCTGTCTACCCCACCTGCACTCACCAGGGCTGTCTACCCTACCTGCACACACCAGCTCTGTCTACCCTACCTGCACTCACCAGGGCTGTCTACCCTACCTGCACTCACCAGGGCTGTCTACCCTACCTGCACTCACCTGCTCTGTCTACCCTACCTGTACTCACCTGCTCTGTCTACCCTACCTGCACTCACCAGGGCTGTCTACCCTACCTGCACTCACCAGGGCTGTCTACCCTACCTGCACTCACCAGCTCGGTCTACCCCACCTGCACACACCAGCTCTGTCTACCCCACCTGCACTCACCAGGGCTGTCTACCCTACCTCAAAACAAATCAAATCAAATTTATTTATATAGCCCTTCGTACATCAGCTGATATCTCAAAGTGCTGTACAGAAACCCAGCCTAAAACCCCAAACAGCAAGCAATGCAGGTGTACCTGCACTCACCAGGGCTGTCTACCCTACCTGCACTCACCTGCTCTGTCTACCCTACCTGCACTCACCTGGTCTGTCTACCCTACCTGCACTCACCAGGGCTGTCTACCCTACCTGCACTCACCAGGGCTGTCTACCCTACCTGCACTCACCAGCTCTGTCTACCCTACCTGCACTCACCAGGGCTGTCTCCAATTCAAAATCAGCACACTAAACATACTTTACATTGTTTGCGAGATCAAACATAATACCACTATAATCCAAGTGTTTATTTTTGGAAGTTACTTTCATTTCAGGCCATTTGTAAACAATTCAACTATTAAATTATTACTTTTTTCAATTCCACAAAAAATGTATACCCATCAAAATAAAGTTATCTTTCTACTCTTTCTTGTGATGTAAGTGTTGAGATGATGTGTTAAATCCCAGACAAAGCGTTAGCATTCTTATAGAATCAATGGAAAGCCAATGTATTCCATTGAGCCCATTTCAGCCATTACCAGGGTGTGTTTGACAGGTCATTACAAACATTTCCGCGGTCGTAACGTTAACATGAAAAATCGAAAGGCACAAGCAAGCGTATGAAAGAGTTGCAGGAGTAAAATGAAAGCAATCAATCCAGCGAGATTTATGTAACAAGGGGATTTTGCACACCTCAAACACAGGAAATAGATGGCTGAAAAAGACAGATCCTCATGTGGATACGTGTTGCTAATAAAAGGGTAGAAAATGTTTTGCAGTGGTGGAAAAAGTACCAAATTGTCATACTTGAGGAAAAGTTAAGATACCTTTAAAGAAAATGACTCAAGTAAAAATGAAAGTCACCCTGTAAAATTCTACTTGAGTATAAGTCTAAAAGTATTTGGTTTTAAATATACTTAAGTATAAAAAGTAAATGTAATTGCTAAAATATACTTAAGTATCAAAAGTAAAAGTAAAAGCATAAATCATTTCAAATTCCTTATATTAAGCAAACCAGAACATTTAAAAAATACAAGATTTACGGATAGCCAGGGGCACTCTCCAACACTCAGATACAATTTACAAACAAAGTATGTGTTTAGTGAGTCCACCAGATCAGAGGCACTAGGGATGACCAGGGATGTTCTCTTGATAAGTGTGTGAATTAGACCATTTTCCTGTCCTGCTAAGCATCCAAAATGATAAGAGTACTTTTGGGTGTCAAGGAAAATGTACGGAGTAAAAAGTATACATTTTCTTTAGGAATGTAGTGAAGTAAAAATAAAAGTTGTCAAAAATATAAATAGTCAAGTATAGATATCCCAAAAAACTACTTAAGTAGTACTTTCAAGGATTTTTACTTAAAAGTACTTTACACCACTGACAAGCCCACATGCTAGGATGGATATGAGGTACGGCAGATAAAAAGGCTGTCGTAAGCAGGTACTGTACTTATGTGCTTGGTCCTGCTTATGAACTCTAGCAATGAGAGGCTGCAAAGAGACAGCTGACTAAGAGAACCAAGTCATGCTGAGAAAAACACACGCACACACACACACAGCACAGCTCCAGCACGGCTCACTGTAATCCTAATGTACCGTGTCTCAGCCCGGCAAGATGCTCGGATAACACACACAATGCCATGCTGTGTTTGAGGCTTACTAAGGTCCTTACGGGGTTGTAAATGTAATTTCCCAGATCGAAGTTCATGATATATCCCTGTAACGTTGAAGAAGTTGAGCGGTACCATTGATCTGAATACAATGGGCTCCTTTAGGAGCCAGGCCCATCCTCTGGTTGTGTGGAGCTGGCCACATGGAGGCTGTAAAAGACACATGACAGGGCATGGTCTCTCATTACAGCAATGAGGGAGGGAACTCACTATTAATCAAACAAGTTTAAATCACTCATGCACAAGTGCACATACGCACACACACCTGTAAAAATGTGTGTTACCCGATGCAGTGGATTGAGCCGCAGCGGCTGGAACAGAAGACCTGGTGAACTCAGGAGGATCAGACATACGGTCTCCACAAAGACAAGGCCAGTGGGTCCATCAGCCCTCACTCACCCAGTATCCCCATCACAAGCTCACAGCCCCACCGCACAAAGTGCAGTTCACCACCAAACTAGGCTACTGCACTCAGAATGCACTCACACTGCACTCAGTCTCTAACCCATCCACAAACCCCACAGAGAAATCCCACAGAGAGGGGTCAGCTACCAAACAACGGCTCAAATAACTAGAAACACTCTCTATGACCATGTTTTCAACATGACCTTGTCAGACCTCAGACTTCTTCAAATGGACTTTCTTTTTTAGAAACAAAATCATGGTGTGCAGAGTACACCCTGACACCCTCTCACAGATCACATGCTGTCCTGGAATATATTAATATCCACCTGTTGATCAACATTGAATCCTTAGGCATTGAAAGTGTCATAACACATGACACAGCTGCAACATATTTTCCAACGCTGCAAAGAGGAAGGGCTCAAGGAAGAAAACAATGTTGTTTAACCCAAATGGATCACCCTATTAAGAGAGCATTTCGTAAGGCTGTGTTCAGGAATTATCTGGAGCACGGATAATGTGTTAACACGCATTTATCCGTCTTACTAAGTTCTATTACATAATGTCCAACTCTGCTCTGATGTCACGCATATGTACTACAGCAACAATACCCAAGGACAGAGTCTGTTACCTGTCTTTGTTCAAATCCACCTGAGCAAACCCATTTATTTCAGTTGCTGTAAAATAGTAATCTATATGGTTACCATTTTCTCTAAACAGTCACATCGGTGATATCAGTGGTAGCCTGATAGGAAACACAGTCTGATACTGTACATAAATGCATGGTTATAAAAGTAAATATATGACTGTTTTTATTATGCTCATAGCCATGGCAAAGTACAGGGAGTAGTGAAGCGCAGTTCCCACAGTCACAGAACTAGGGCATTCAAAACCATAGAGATATAGATCTATGTGTTCTGAACTCATAAAACCCATCATAACTCTGTCTCTCATTATTCACAGTGAGAGGCCAGATCTCCACTGGGGATTTCGGGGTATTCCAGGGACTACTGATCGGGTGGCTCTGCTTAGTGATGCATGTTTTGGCCCTGCCGATACTCAACATTTCGTCTATCCCGTCTGCAGCACTAAATGGACGCCTACGGACAGAGGCTGGCAGACTGACTGCATGTTAATACGGCCTGCTGTCCTACCTATCCTAATACAGTTCACTCAGGTTCACAAACCAGATGAAACTGTTTTGCCATTCACTTTGCAAAAGTGCATACTGTCTGTTTAACCCTAAAAGTGCCAACAGGGATACATTTTGACAACTTGACCCCAAGTTGTCAAAAATGTCAAACCTTTTTTTGATCTTTCTGAAAAATTGGGACTTTGTCAATCATCTAGTTACTGACAAATATAGAGAAATGAACAAATAATTTATATTTTGTATACTAGTGGTGCTAAGATGAAAATGTAGACTCGATAGTACACTTTGTGATAAAAGCACCACATTTGGCACAGAGGTACCGTACATGTACAGTGCATTCAAAGTATTCTGACCCCTTCCTTTTTTCCACATTTTGTTACGTTACAGCCTTGTTCTAAAATTGGTTAAATAAATAAAAATCCTCATCAATCTACACAAAATATCCCATAATGACAAAGTGAAAACAGGTTTTTTGAAAATGTTGTAAATGTATTCAAAATAAAAACAGAAATGCCTTATTTACATAAGTATTCAGAACCTTTGTTATGGGACTCGAAATTGAGATCAGGTGCATCCTGTTTCCATTGATAATACGAGAGGTGTTTCTACAACTTGATTGGAGTCCACTTGCAGTAAATTCAAATGATTGGACATGATTTGGAAAGGCACACACCTGTCTATATAAGGTCTCACAGTTGACAGTGCATGTCAGTGCAAAAACCAAGGCATGAGGTCGAAGGAATTTTCCGTAGAGCTCCGAGACAGGATTGCGTCGAGGCACAGGTCTGGGGAAGAGTACCAAAATCTGTCTGCAGCATTGAAGGTCCCCATGAACACAATGGCCTCCATCATTAAATCGTTTCCAGATTTGACCATATTAATTAGCATTAGCTAATTAGCATTAGCTCATTATAATCATTACAACCTTCAAAAAAGTATTTTACACACATCATAGGTGTCCGTTACAATCTATGCAATAACTGGAATGCATTATTTGTCACCAGTACTTGAAAACGTGAATAAAACTGTAAATACATACATAACGTTACATACGTACAGACTGTATACTACAGTAGAAACGACAACACAATATACAGTAAATAAGATGTGGAAAGGATCTGTGTCTGCACCACGTATTCTCACTACTGGTGTCCCCAAGGGCTCGGTTGTAGGCCCTCTCCTCTTATTTCTATACACCAAGTCACTTGGCTAAGTCATATCCCCACATGGTCTCTCCTATCATTGCTATGCGGATGACACTTTTGAGTGTCATCCGCATAGCAATGTGGCGACACGCATCTCTGCGTGCCTGGCAGATATCTCAGCTTGGATGTCGGCCCACCACCTCAAGCTCGACAAGAAGGAGCCAATCTTCTTCCCAGGGAAGACCTGGCTGCTTCAAGACCTCTCCATCACGGTTGACAACTCCACGGTGTCCCCCTCCCAGTGTGCAAAGAACCTTGGTGTGAACTTGGACAACACCCCGTCGTTCTCTGCAAACATCAAAGCAGTTTCTCGCTCCTGCAGGTTTATGCTCTACAACATCCTTAGAGTATGACCCTACCTCACACAGGAAGTGGCGCAGGTCCTAATCCAGGCACATGTCATCTCCGGTCTGGATTACTGCAACTCGCTGTTGACTGGGCTCCCCGCTTGTGCCATCAAACCCCCTGCAACTTATCCAGAACGCTTCAGCCCCGCCTGGTGTTTAACCTTCCCAAGTTCTCCCATGTCACCCCACTCCTCCATACACTCCACTGGCTTCCAGTCAAAACTCAAATCTACTACAAGACCATGGTAATTGCCTACCGAACAGAAAGAGGAACTGCCCCTCCCTACCTTCAGGCTGTGCTCAAACCCGACACCTCAACCTGGGCACTCCGTTCTGCCGGCTCTGGTGTCTTGGCCCTCCCGTTATTCTCTGTCCTGGCACTCCAATGGTGGAATCAGCTTCCCCCTGAAGCTAGGACAGCAGAGTCCCTTCCCTTCTTCCGAAAACATCTGAAACCATACCTCTTCAAGAGTATCTTAAATAATCCTAGGGCACCCCAACTTGCACCCCCTCCTCACCCCGACAAACACTAAAATGTTAACTTTTCCCCCCTCACTAGCTCTGACCTTGCTAATAGCTACTTTATTGAGGAAAAATATACTTACTATGACTGTTTCCCCACAGATCTTAAGATGAATGCACTAACCGTAAGTCACTCTGGATAAGAGCGTCTGCTAAATGACTCAAATCTAAATGTTCCTAGAGCTATAGGCCATCATGTGTGAGGGCCCACACTGCTCTGCCCACATCAATTCAGAGGGCATCTTGACCTGACTCAAGGACATCCAGTAGTTAGGGGCTGTTATCAAATTGGTGCAGCCAGCCTGCAGGAGTGGCTTCAGAGGAGCAGAGGTTACATTATAGCAGGCTGTTGGTTAATTGCAAATGAGAACTGGTTCTCAATGGACCAATCTGGTCAAATAAAGGTGTCCTGCCCTTATACAGTGTACTATGATAAAGTATGTGCAGGGATACAGCTCTATCCAGAAGGGCAGAGGGCACTGAGTTCCATCCCGCCAATTATCATTTAAAGTACTTTAGTTTAGGTGACTATACAAATTAGTTATTATTGTGTTCATGGCAATTTTGAATAAAATGTTGGTTCTGCATAGAGGGGCTCATAGCAACCTTGTCAAAACAGACAATATTCATTGTCCACATTAAATATGCTTCACCTTGCTTTTCTTTTCACTCAAGATTGCTTGTCCTCAGATGAACGAAGGATTTCTGTCTTTCATAATGTAATACGTAGAGCATCCTATCCATAAAATCCGGCCTCCTGGGTTGAGTGTACATTGTACCTCACCCAACCTCCTTTCCTGCTCCACCTCAGGCAGACAGTCCAAATTCTCTGAAGGTTACATGCTGATTCTATTATGAAAACCTTTCGTGGAACAATAATGGCAGTTCTGACAGGAGGCATGCAAAGAAAGAGGTCAAAAAAGCAATTAAATGCGAGAGGAGGGATTAGGGGAAAGAGAGAGAGATAGACACATGCTCATCCACATGCAGACACATACACTCACTCACTTACTCTCACACACACAGAGAGAGGGTGAGAGAAAGGGGGGGAAAGATTAATTATGAATGAAAGCAGTATTCATTCCGTATTAAACTAACACTGACATAATAAAAAAAAAAAACTATGTTAAACAGTATGCCACTTTTATTCTGTGACCACGAAGCGGACATAGTAGGTCACCTATGACCATACAGTAGATTCAGCGGTTGAAAGGCTTGATTGGTCTTCATGACATTGTACCATTATTCTGTGATGTTTTGAGTGGAGTGTGTAGAGGAGAAACAAAAGGGGAAGACAAGGCCAGGGAAGTTCTCATTGCTTCAATGGGAACGGAATGACCTCTGTTCTCAATCAAGGTTGTTTCAGAAACATATTTTTCATATTCACATTGTTAATTGAACCACGCCCATCACATGAATACAGCATACCTCTTCTGTAACCTCAGCCAATGCCCTTCAAACTAAATTGCATCGGAATCAAATTGTTGTGAGGTTGGCTAATTACATGAATCCCACAGTAATTGATTTTGGCATCACTGGGAATTCAGTGTGTTAGAAGGTAATATTATACCGTATGCTCTCTGAAACAGTGAGTATGTTAAGATGCACACGAATCATTTGATATTAAACTGATTATGGCAGTAGGTCGAGTATAGAAATAGTCATGTAAACACCTTACTCTGCTTATCTTAATCGGCGTGAGGTCAGAATCGAAGTAAGCCTACGCCGATGAAAACACCTGGTTTCCTAAGCAATGTTTCAAATGATTAGGACATGTTAACAGCTTAATCGGTGTTCCAGCGGTGTATTGGATCTGCGCATGTGCCAGCACCAGCCGAGTGATCCTCCCTCTTATTGTGAGCGAAGTGAGTTCTCTTAGAACTCTTAGAAATGCATCTTAGAAAGAGTTGTTGCATACAAACGTTATACGTCCGAACTCAGAATCAAAAAGGTTTCTCAAAAATAACATGGTCACTGCGGTAGAATGTTTATTTTTGATAGGCGATTTTCTGCATTTATCAAAAGTCCCATCAGGTAGCCTGATTTCAGACGTGTCCATGTAAATAGGATTATTAGGGAAATCGTTCTTCTTGCAAAGCATGTAAACATTTTAAACAACCTATTATATTAATCTGACTATCCACAATAATCATATTATTGTGTGCATGTAACCGTGCTCAGTGAGTAGAAGTCTGAGAGATATGGGATCTCAGCACTGTTAGTTAATTACCGGTAGCTACTATGATAAACAGTCATAGAGTAATTGCCACTTCATCATTGCCCTGGCAACTACAGGAATGCAACTGTAAGTGACTATACATCTCTTTCTCTCGTTCACTCTCTCTCTCTCTCTCTCTCTCTCACACACACACACACACACACACACACACACACACACACACACACACACACACACACACACACACACACACACACACACACACACACACACACACACACACACACACACACACACACACACAATATCAAATTGAGTCTGGCTGTGAAGCTGTGGCCGAGAAAAAGTTAATTACTGGGTTAGCGGAGTGCAGGCGGCCCAACCCTCCCAATTATCTGCCATCCCAAAGAGCAGACCCTCTGGCTGCACAGCCAATTAACAAGAGTGCTGGAGCTACCCTGAAGCCAGGATACAATGAATTAAGTCTTAAAAAATGACGAGGTTGAAGTGACTGATGAGGATTTATAAGGTACTGTACACTCACGTCAATTTAATAGTGAACTGGAGGGCATTGCAACATTTGAGCATTGTAGGGAAAGACAAAGAGAGAATCCCTCTATCTCCGTATCTCAAAGCACTTTTATCCCCATTAAGCGATTGAAATTGAATCTTAGGCAAAGCCCCTGTCTAATCCCAGATTCCAGGGCTCCACTCTTCAATTAAGATCAGCTTAACTTCGCTGGCCATGCTGCCCTGGTCCTTTCATCTCTCCCTGTTCCTGCTCCCTTCCCTTTCCTCTGACAGGATGCAGGTTTCAAAGGCAATTACTGTACTTTTGAACGCTAGCACTTATTTTCCCTTCCTGAATGTGTCACGGAAATGCAGGCCAAAAAACAATAGCAATGGCGACTGGTAACGTGCTGGTAACACGTTGTTGACGGGGGGCGGTGGGCAATGCTGGAAGATCATTTTGTTGGCACTGCAGAGCACTTTATTGTACAACTGCAATCAAAGGTTTAGCTGAGAGAGTTCATCCGAAATGGGTGGTTGGCACACACACATACTATAGTATATTGTATGCCAAGTTACCTAAAGGTATTTTGCTGCAGTTCACAGAACTTTCCATTGAAACGCATGCACACAATGTCTTAGAACTTGACACTTAATTGCCCTATTGGTCTATTTCAGAACGGTCAGGCAGGTTAACTCCAAGGCCTTTTAGACAGTGACTGAACAAAATAGATAAGGGTAGAAACAAAATGGCTGTTGTCCATTATGTACGGGGTTTCAGAGGGTTAAGAAATCCAGTGTTAAATTATTCAATTACTGGCTTCCTTGCATCCAACGCTGAGGTATCTGGCCTGTAACTGCTGGGCTTGGCCAGTATACCGTATACTGGGCTATTTGGAAACAGCCACAGAAACTATTTATTTTAAGTTTGTTTTATTAATTTGAATATTTGTAGCCACTTTTTAGGTATATACTGATCCTGCAGTCAACTTGCGCAATACGTTAGGAGATAAAGCAGATTGTGTTCCTCATTTCACCTGTCACATTATTTTTCATTATTAAGCTTACCGGTAGTCCACAGTCAAATGGTGTTTCTTTACAAGCACAAAACAAAGAAAGACAGGAGACTTTTGCCTCACTCACTGTTGTGCAGCACACACCAGGTGATCTAGTTACAGTTTGGAAATCACAACTAAATGTTTTCCATCTAGATATCTTATAACTATTAAGTTAACTATCTAAAATATGCTAAATGCTTTGCAGTTGTGTATTTGGTTTGTTAACTTAGTAGTTATCTATCAAATAGTTTATATCAGAGACTGTATAAAAGGTTTGCAATGTGCTCGTTAGCATTTAGCTAGCATTTGCCTTGTGATTTTACATGTACTTGTTAGCATTGCTAACCTTCGGATTACAGAGGCTCAGTCGTGTTTGAAAATAGTGCCTCTTGTGTTTAGTGACGCTATTTTTAAAATATTTGCATTTATTTTACCTTTATTTAACTAGGCAAGTCAGTTAAGAACAAATTCTTATTTTCAATGACAGCCTAGGAACAGTGGGTTAACTGCCTTGTTCAGGGGCAGAACGAGGAATTCGATCTTGCAACCGTATTATTGAATGTCCCGGGATGGCACGAGGTCGGAATGAAGGTAGGACAACCTGGATACTGCCCAAGCCTAGTAATCTGCATGTATTAGCTTGTGTTCTCACACCAAGGAGAAACCATTCTGGCCAAAATAGCCTCCAACACTATGCCAGATACAGAGGGTTGATGAGGTTGCAAATAAAGATGATGATATAAACATCAAAGTAACTAGATTAACCTTTTTCAATCAGTACTCCTGTCATCTTTCTTTCATTTAAGAGTTGATCAAGTGCATGCAGTGGTGTAAAGTCAAAGTAAAAATACTTGAAAGTACTACTTAAGGACTACTTTTTATCTGTACTTTACTTTACTATTTATAACTTCTGTTTTTACTTCACTACATTCCTAAAGAAAATAATTTACTTTTTACTCCATACATTTTCCCTGACACGCAAAGTGTTTGTTACATTTTGAATGCTTAACAGGACAGGAAAATTGTTTAATTTACATACTTATCAAGAGAACATCCTTGGTCATCCCTAGTGCCTCTGATCTGGCGGACTCACTAAACACATGCTTCGTTTATAAATAATGTCTGAGTGTTGGAGAGTGACGTAAATGAAAAAAAAACTAGAAAATGGTGCTTAATATATGAAATTTCAAATTATTTATACTTTAACTTTAACTTTTGATACTTAAGTATATTTTAAACAAAATACTTTTAGACTTTTACTCAAGTATAATTTTACTGGGTGACTTTCACTTTTACTTGTGTCATTTTCCATTAAGGTATCTTTACTTTTACTCAAGTATGACATTTGGGTACTTTTTCCACAACTAAGAGCATGTATCCAAAAGGAATGAAGAGAGGAACTGTGGTGCAGTATGCTGAATGTATAATGCTGTAATTTTAGCTCCATACACAGAACATGAGAATGTAGAATGTTGTCTCAGAACTCAAGCACTCCTTCATGACACAGAGAGGTGGTGAAGCTGTGGGAAATTCAACAGTACACCGCCCAGAAAACCTCAAGTAGCAAGTATGGGAGAGGCAGAACAAATCTCTAAAGCAAATCGTTTTATTTATTTTTGCAAAAAGAGAAGCACTCCTAGCAATTTTTTGTTGTTTTTGTAACAGGTCACCCCTAACAGCTCAAGTGAGACTGCTGGTTCCAGCCAGACCTCCAAAAGAGCTGTTAGATAAAGTCTTGTCTCTGTGTCTACTGAAGCAAGAGGTGTTGGGTTCCATAGGGAGGATGCATGTCCCTTGTGTAGGGGCCTGGGGAAACATTAGCCACCCAGAGAGAGAGAGAGAGAGAGAGAGAGAGAGAGAGAGAGAGAGACAGAGACAGAGAGAGAGAGAGAGAGACAGAGAGAGAGAGAGAGAGAGAGAGAGACAGAGAGAGAGAGAGAGAGAGAGAGAGAGAGAGAGTCTGGCTTCAGTCCCCACTAGAACATGACTGGGGGCCTTATTCAATCAAAACAGTAAACAGGTATCCATCTGTCTTTCTGTCCATCTGACAATTTGTACATCTGTTTATCTGTTTATCTTTATTTATGGTTGTCTGTCCATCTGTCCACCTGTCTAGTTTCATGTTTCAAGTTTCAAGTTCTAATCTCACATGTACAAGTACACTGAAATACCTTTCTTGCAAACTCAAAACCCAACAATACAATAATCAATAACAAAGTTTTTTTTTAAATGTTACCTTTCTTTAACTAGGCAAGTCAATGTAATAATAGAAAAAAAAGGTGAGAAATAATGTGCATAACACAATAAGTAAGTACGTAAGCATGCTATATACAGGGTCATTTCCAATACAATATTTACAACGTGATGGAGGTAGATATTTATAGGGGTAAAGTGACTAGGCATCAGGATATAAGATAAACAGAGTAGCAGCAGCTTGTATGTGAGTGTGTGTGTGTGTGTGTGTGTGTGTGTGTGTGTGTGTGTGTGTGTGTGTGTGTGTGTGTGTGTAGAGTCAGTATAAATGTACGTGCATATTATGTGTGAGTGAGCAGATGATGGAGTTAGGGCCCCGTGAGTGTGCATAGAGACAGAAATAAAAATAATAAAAAGGTCAATGAGGATACAAGGTTAACTCAGATAGTCCGCGTAGCTATTTTGTTATTTATTTGAGCTATTTATCAGTCTTATTGCTTGGGGATAGAAGCTGTTCAAGAGCCTGTTGGTGCCAGAATTGATGCACCGGTATCGCTTGCCGTGTGGAAGCAGAGAGAATAGTCTATGGCTTGGGTGGTTGGAGTCTTTAACGGGCCTTCCTACCACACCGCCTGATATAGATGACCTGGATGGCAGGGAGCTCGGCCCCAGTGATGTACTGGGCTGCCCACACCACCCTCTTTAGCATCATGAGATTGAGGGAGGGGCTATTGCCATGCCAGGCAGTAATGCAGCCAGTCAAAATGCTCTCAATGGTACACTTCTAGGATTTGAGGGTGATGCTAAACTGTTTCAACCTCATGACTGTGCGTGCGTGTTTGGACCATTTGAAATCTTTAGTGATTTGGACACCGAGGAACTTGAAGCTCTCGACCTGTTCCATTGCGGACTTGTCGATGTGAATGGCGGTGTGCATGCCCCCAGTTTCCTGTAGTCCACAATCAGCCCCTTGGTTTTACTGATGTTGAGTAAGTGGTTGTTGTTCTGGCACCACACTGCCAGGTCACTTGAGGCTGACTCATCGTCGCCGGTGATCAGGCCTACCACCGTCGTGTCGTCAGAAAACTTGATGGTTTTGGAGTCATGCGTGGCCATGCACACCCTAAGCACACCCTGTTCGGCCCCTGTGTTGAGGGTCAGCGAGGCAAAGGTGATGTTGCTTGCTCTTATCACCTGTGGTCGGCCGGTCAGGAAGTCCAGGACCCAGTTATAGAGGGAGGTGTTCAGGCCCAGAGTCCTAAGCTTGGTGACGAGCTTGAAGGGGACAATGGTGTTGAGCTGAACGTTGAGCTGTAGTCAATGAATAGAATTCTCACATAGGTATTCCTCTCATCTACAGGAGGTGGGTGAGGGCAGTGTGGAGAGCAATTGAGATTGCGTCAACTATGGATCTGTTGGGGTGGTATGCAAATTGGAGTGGGCCTATGGTGTCTGGGAAGGTGGAGTTTATGTGTGCCATAACCAGCCTCTCAAAGAACTTCATGATTAAAGAAGTGAGTGCTACAGTACGGTAGTCATTGTGGCATGAAGCCTTGGTCATCTTAAAACGTGGGGATTACAGACTGGGACTAGGAGAGGTTGAAAATTAGTCTTCAAGACATGTAACTTTCAAAATCAAAAAATCCAAATGCTTTATAGGGGATGATTTCAGAGACACGAGCTCCCCCAAATGCAACAAAAGTCAAAAACTTTGGGGGTATCTAATTGAGCCATTCTTCTTTTTTTCCCCTAAGGTCAGGGGCATCTTCCGAGCCCCCAGGAAGACATCCCGAGACAGGTTGCTCTGACTTCAGACATTGGGCATGGCAGAACGGACTCCAGTCTATGATGGCACCCGTAGACCAGTTGATGAGGAGATTGTGTCACTAGAGCCAGGAGAATCACAAAAAAACATGAATCTGAGGAGACTTGATGAGTAGAAATTTGAGTAGTCTCGCTGTGATTCCCTGACACCCGTAGGTTGGAATTATGAGTGACCTGGCCTATAGTGCGCCCGTCCAGTGCTCTAACAGTGCTCTAACATCTATGGGAATGGAGAGGGGCTGAGCGGGGATGTTCATCTCGGAAGCCAGAGTAGCGTCTAAAAAGCTCTCATCGGCCCCAGAGTCAATGAGGACCTGGAGAGATTTAGACTGGTTTTCCCAAAGCAGAATGGCATGAAAAGGGGTGCGAGCAAGGGAAGCAGAAAAGTTATCCATATGTCCCACCAGAATACTCGGTCTTACCGGTGAGCCTGGTGTTTTAAAGAACAAGAGGACACAAAATGACCAAGAGTATCGCAATAGAGACAACTCTTCGTGTTGATCCTGTATTGCCGTTCCGCTGGCGACAGCCCAGCTCTGCCTAGTTGCATAGGCTTGGGAACTGGTGACTCGGCCATCTTCGATGACTCTAGGGTGAGGTCAGGAAGCCTCGGGTTCTCTTGGCAACGGGACCATCAGGGACTTCCGGGATGACTCGGAGGCAAGGTGGAATCCCTGAACATGCAAGCGAAATCAAATTTCCTCTCCCTCCATCGTTCCCGTAATTGGACATCGATGCGGATGGTCAATGCGATGAGGAAATCGAGATCCATAGGTAACTCCCGAGCAGCAAGATCATCCTTGACCTCCTCCGAAATGTCGTACAGGAACATATCGAACAGCGCTTCCTGGTTCCAAGCACTCTCCGTCTGCCACACAGCGGGACTCCTGCCGAAGCTAGATTAGCTTCTGGGCAGCTTCTCTCCTGGAGAACGTGGCATCAAAAACCTTCTTCACCTCTCCCACGAACCCCTCCAGACTCACGCATATGGCCGGCTGTTGTTCCCATACAGCAGTAGCCCAGATGAGAGCCCTCCCGGACATCAGCATTTTTTATTTTATTTTTTATTTTATTTCACCTTTATTTAACCAGGTAGGCTAGTTGAGAACAAGTTCTCATTTGCAACTGCGACCTGGCCAAGATAAAGCATAGCAGTGTGAACAGACAACACAGAGTTACATATGGAGTAAACAATTAACAAGTCAATAACACAGTACAAAAAAAAGGGGAGTCTATATACATTGTGTGCAAAAGGCATGAGGAGGTAGGCGAATAATAAAATTTTTGCAGATTAACACTGGAGTGATAAATGATCAGATGGTACATCTCTACCAGATGTACAGGTAGAGATATTGGTGTGCAAAAGAGCAGAAAAGTAAATAAATAAAAACAGTATGGGGATGAGGTAGGTAAAAATGGGTGGGCTATTTACCGATAGACTATGTACAGCTGCAGCGATCGGTTAGCTGCTCAGATAGCAGATGTTTGAAGTTGGTGAGGGAGATAAAAGTCTCCAACTTCAGCGATTTTTGCAATTCGTTCCAGTCACAAGCAGCAGAGAACTGGAACGAAAGGCGGCCAAATGAGGTGTTGGCTTTAGGGATGATCAGTGAGATACACCTGCTGGAGCGCGTGCTCCACCTTATCCCAGTGAACTGAGATAAGGTGGAGCTTTACCTAGCATGGACTTGTAGATGACCTGGAGCCAGTGGGTCTGGCGACGAATATGTAGCGAGGGCCAGCCGACTAGAGCATACAAGTCGCAGTGGTGGGTGGTATAAGGTGCTTTAGTGACAAAACGGATGGCACTGTGATAAACTGCATCCAGTTTGCTGAGTAGAGTGTTGGAAACAATTTTGTAGATGACATCGCCGAAGTCGAGGATCGGTAGGATAGTCAGTTTTACTAGGGTAAGTTTGGCGGCGTGAGTGAAGGAGGCTTTGTTGCGGAATAGAAAGCCGACTCTTGATTTGATTTTCGATTGGAGATGTTTGATATGAGTCTGGAAGGAGAGTTTACAGTCTAGCCAGACACCTAGGTACTTATAGATGTCCACATATTCAAGGTCGGAACCATCCAGGGTGGTGATGCTGGTCAGGCGTGTGGGTGCAGGCAGCGAACGGTTGAAAAGCATGCATTTGGTTTTACTAGCGTTTAAGAGCAGTTGGAGGCCACGGAAGGAGTGTTGTATGGCATTGAAGCTCGTTTGGAGGTTAGATAGCACAGTGTCCAAGGACGGGCCGGAAGTATATAGAATGGTGTCGTCTGCGTAGAGGTGGATCAGGGAATCGCCCGCAGCAAGAGCAACATCATTGATATATACAGAGAAAAGAGTCGGCCCGAGGATTGAACCCTGTGGCACCCCCATAGAGACTGCCAGAGGACCGGACAGCATGCCCTCCGATCTGACACACTGAACTCTGTCTGCAAAGTAATTGGTGAACCAGGCAAGGCAGTCATCCGAAAAACCGAGGCTACTGATTCTGCCGATAAGAATATAGTGATTGACAGAGTCGAAAGCCTTGGCAAGGTCAATGAAGATGGCTGCACAGTACTGTCTTTTATCGATGGTGGTTAGGATATCGTTTAGTACCTTGAGCATGGCTGAGGTGCACCCGTGACCGGCTCAGAAACCAGATTGCACAGCGGAGAAGGTACGGTGGGATTCGAGATGGTCAGTGACCTGTTTGTTGACTTGGCTTTCGAAGACATTAGATAGGCAGGGCAGGAGGAATATAGGTCTGTAACAGTTTGGGTCCAGGGTGTCTCCCCCTTTGAAGAGGGGGATGACTGCAGCAGCTTTCCAATCCTTGGGGATCTCAGACGATATGAAAGAGAGGTTGAACAGGCTGGTAATAGGGGTTGCGACAATGGCGGCGGATAGTTTCAGAAATAGAGGGTCCAGATTGTCAAGCCCAGCTGATTTGTACGGGTCCAGGTTTTGCAGCTCTTTCAGAACATCTGCTATCTGGATTTGGGTAAAGGAGAACCTGGAGAGGCTTGGGCGAGTAGCTGCGTGGCAGGCGGAGCTGTTGGCCGAGGTTGGAGTAGCCAGGCGGAAGGCATGGCCAGCCGTTGAGAAATGCTTGTTGAAGTTTTCGATAATCATGGATTTATCGGTGGTGACCGTGTTACCTAGCCACAGTGCAGTGGGCAGCTGGGAGGAGGTGCTCTTGTTCTCCATGGACTTCACAGTGTCCCAGAACATTTTGGAGTTGGAGCTACAGGATGCAAACTTCTGCCTGAAGAAGCTGGCATGATGAGGTAGCCTACCTTGGAGCGATCCGAGAGGAAGGAGGAGGGCTGAAGCTCGAAGATGAGGGCATACTGAGCTAGAAATGCCCGATAAGTGCTCGACTTTCCATTGAAGCGTTCTGGGGGAGGTAAGCAGGGCAGCTGACCAATGAGATGGCGCTGCTAACCGCTGAGTTACTGAGGGGCTGTGGGGTTACAATCGTGGGAGGCTGCCTCCCAGACAATCCGCGGAATTGCTCCAGCAAAATGTCCGCCAACATTTGGACCACCTCCATAAGGCCACAAAGCAATTCCTTGTGCCTACCGATGGTGGCTCCTTGGGAGGAGATGACATTGCGCTGCTGGCCAGGGTTTGCTGGGTCAGTCATGGCCAGTTTGTACTATCACTTTTTAAGGTAAGACCCAGATGCAGACAACGTTGAATTAACAACAGTTTATTAATCCAGCAGGGGCAGGCAGGATCAGGGTCAGGGCAGGCAGAAAAGTTCAAAACCGGGAAAACTAGAAAACAGGAACAATCGAGTGACAGGAACAGTGGGAAAAACACTGGTAGGCTTGATGAAACAAAACGAACTGGCAATAGACAAACAGAGAACACATGTATCAATACACAGGGGATAATGAGGAAGATGGGTGACACCTGGAGGGGGATGGAGACAATCACAAAGACAAGGGAAACAGATCAGGGTGTGACACCCCCAGCTCTCAGTCATGGTTTAAACCAATAACATTTGGTTCAGGTTCTTTCATTAACATGAATCTCTCTATTCCGCCTGTCTGCCTCTCTCTCTGTCTGTCTTGAGTTTTCACTAGCAAACTTGCAACTGGGTCCAGCTGCTAGTGAACTTGCTAGTGAACTTGCAACATTGATTTAACTGGACCTTCACAGTTTCCTTCACAAATGAGCTCAGGACAGACACAGCTGTGTCCAGTATTTTAGCCCCTTTTCAGGTGTCCCAACTTTTCTTTTTACAACAAAAGGTAAATTCATTGAATGTCATTACACTATTTGATGTTTTTTAAGCGATGTCTCTTTTCCTTCAACAAATGGCAGGTCCACAGTGCACTATTTGGATGCTGAAATAATTTTATAGTGGAAGAATGTGCGCAGGTAGCCTAATTTTTGAAGTGATTTGTTTGACAATCAAATGAAAACATCATGACCGGTTGTGTTCAGTGTCAGAGTCCCACATGTTTAGCAAATGTTTTGTTGTTGCATGTTATTTTGGTATTAATCAGTGTCACATATCAGTTTGCAAAATGTGTAAAAAATCATTGAGTTAATAAAGCCGCACACAAACATGGTCTCTTTTTTGCTTTCTTGAGTAAGGCAGCTCCAAAATGCAGGTGTTTCAGCCTAGCTCAGTGCTTCTATAGTGGTGGGGCAGCCAGTGGAAAATACAGAGCGTAGGGGTTGGTAATGTACTATACTGTAGTTGCGCCGTGATTGGCTCAGTGTTCTGTCACTCATGGAAACACTAGGTCACCGCAAAATCTAAGGGTAGACGGCCTCCCGGATGGCACAGTGGTCTAAGGCACTGCATCCCAGTGCTCGCTGTGCCACCAGAGACTCTGGGTTTGAGCCCAGTCTCTGTCGCAGCCGGCCGCGACTGGGAGGCCCATGGGACGACGCACAATTGGCCTAGAGTCGTCCGGGTTAAGGAGAGTTTGGCAGGTAGGGATATCCTTGTCTCATCGCACACTTGCGACTCCTGTGGCGGTGCAGTGCATGCTGACCAGCTCGCTAGGTGTACGGTGTTTCCTCAGACACATTGGTGCTTCTGGGTTGGATGTGCGCTGTGTTAAGATGTATTGCGGCTTGGTTGGGTTGTGTTTTGGAGGATGCATGGCTCTTGACCTTCGTCTCACCCGAGCCCGTAAGGGAGTTGTAGCGATGAGACAAGACAGTAACTACTAACAATTGGATACCACGAAATTGGGGAGAAAAAGAAAACAAAATCTACGGGTACAGCTCGAAAATTCAAGCCCCTTGGGTGCTACCATAGACTTACATTAAAAGTGCCCATCCAAGAAGGCTCAAGGTCAATGGCCACAGACAAAATGACATCAAATCACATTATAGCTACCATAGCTTTGATTGGACTGATCATGTCAAGATCATACTCTCAAATCTTAGCTAGCAAGCTAGACAAGCAGTCATCGTAATGCATCAAACGCCCGAATTTTCTCCATCTCCTTAGCTATTATACTCTGATTCCACTGATTTCAAAACTCGGTCCTCCAGAAAGTGGAGAGCAAGACTTATGCAGTTCTACTACGAGATATCTTTCAAAAAATCTGCGTTAGAAAGGATTACCTACACATACTGACTAGCTCATATTATAGACAGAAGCGCGCCACATGCCAGACCAATCCGAACTCATCTCTCGGCATGTGCAGCCCCCTCATTATCTCAGCAAATCATGGCTAGCGGGAAGGTTGCTGTCCTTTTCCATGACTAAACCAAAGAGGCTTGTAATTGAACAATTCATATTTACAGATGGCATACACGTTTGTTATTAAGGCACATGGAAGTTCACATGTCCAAGAAGACATTTTGCCAAAGAAACATATTTTGATTTTTAAAAACTGTTTACGTTCAAATGGTGCTCCTGTGAAGTAGTGACGCGCGACATACACCTAGTTTCCAAAATAAACAACATAAATATCTTATTTACATAAGTATTCAGACCCTTTGCTATGAGACTCAAAATTGAGCTCAGGTGCATCCTGTTTCCATTGATCATCCTTGAGATGTTTCTACAACTTAATCTGAGTCCATCTGTGATAAATTCAATTGATTGGACACGATTTGGAATGGCACACACCTGTCTATATAAGGTCCCACAGTTGACATTGCATGTCAGAGCAAAGACCAAGCCATGAGGTCGGAGGAATTATCCGTAGAGCTCCAAGACAGGATTATGTCGAGACACAGATCTGGGGAAGGGTACCAAAAATGTTCTGCAGCATTAAAGGTCCCCAAGAACAGTGGCCTCCATCATTCATAAATGGAAGAAGTTTGGAGCCACCAAGACTCTTCCTAAAGCTGGCCATCCGGCCAAACTGATCACTCAGGGTTGGTCAGGGAGGTGACTAAGAACCCGATGGTCACTCTGATAGAGCTCCAGAGTTCCTCTGTGGAGAAGGGAGAACCTTCCAGGCCAACCATCTCTGCAGCACTCCCCCAATCAGGCCTTTATGGTAGAGTGGCCAGACGGAAGCCACTCCTCAGTAAAAGGCACATGACAGACCGCTTGGAGTTAACCAAAAGGCACCTAAAGGACTCTCAGACCATGAAAAACAAGATTCTCTGGTCTGATCAAACCAAGATCGAACTCTTTGGCCTGAATGCCAAGCGACACGTCTGGAGGAAACCTGACACCATCTCTATAGTGAAGCATGGTGGTGACAGCATCATGCTGTGGGAATGTTTTTCAGCGGCAGGGACTGGGAGACTAGTCAGGATCGAAGGAAAGATGAATGGAGCAAAGTACAGAGAGCTCCTTGATGAAAACCTGCTCCAGAGTGCTCAGGACCTCAGACTGGGGTGAAGGTTCACCTTCCAACAGGATAACGACCTTAAGCATATAGCCAAGACAACGCAGGAGTGGCTTCAGGACAAGTCTCTGAATGTCCTTGAGTGGCCAGCCAGAGCCCGGACTTGAACCCGATCGAACATCTCTGAAGAGACCTGAAAATAGCTGTGCAGCGAGGCTCCCTATCCAACCTGACAGAGCTTGAAAGGATCTGCAGAGAAGAATGGGAGAAACTCCCCAAATACAGGTGTGCCAAGCTTGTAGTGTCATACCCAAGAAGACTTAAGGCTGTAATCGCTGCCAAAGGTGCTTCAACAAAGTACTGAGGAAAGGGTCTGAATACTTATGTGAATGTGATATTTCAGTTGAAATATTTGACAAATTTGCACAAAAAAACAACAACCTGTTTTTGCTTTGACATTATAGGGTATTGTGAGTTGATTGATGGGGGGGGGGGGACAATTGAATCCATCTTAGAGTAAGGTTGTAACGTAATTTTTTAGAATACTTTCCAAAAGCACTCTAGTTTGTTATAGTGGGGTGTTGATGAAAAGGAGTGGGAGAGACAAAGAGAGAGACACACAGAGATAGAATTGAATTGAGAGGTAGAGAAAGAGACAGAGTGAGGTAGATAGATAGATAAAGAAAGAAAGAGAGGTAGAGTGTGTGAAAGGTAGAAGCAGTGGCACTGAAGAAGGAACGAGAGAGAGAAAGAGAGTTTCCCGAATGTAGGTCAGCGATTCACAAATGTATGTCAGTGTGTAAAGAACAGCAAAGCACACCTTCGAAGATCAGAGGAGAAATAGGGGGAAGGAGGAGAATAAAGAGGGAGAAAACAACACAGCGAGGGAGAGAGGGAAATACAGCAACTTAGAAAGACAGAGATGCGTGAGAGACACGGGACAAAGACAGAGATGCGTGAGAGACACGGGACAAAGACAGAGATGCGTGAGAGACACGGGACAAAGACAGAGATGCGTGAGAGACACGGGACAAAGACAGAGATGCGTGAGAGACACGGGACAAAGACAGAGATGCGTGAGAGACACGGGACAAAGACAGATGCGTGAGAGACACGGGACAAAGACAGAGAAAGAGAAGTGAAGAATGGTTTGACAGATCGATTGCTCTTTTACTATTTATAGACTTGAATTTCTATGTAGTGTACCGTATACTTGAGTACAGTGTAGCTCATAGGACACTACAGAACGACCCTCATAGTAACCTAGTTCAACATAGAAACGCTATCAGCTCATATGTGAAGAAAAGCGATGGTATTGGTATTATGTAAGTGGAAGGGTATGCGCGTGCTACAGTGACTGCTCTCAGCTTTTATCTGGCAATGCATTTGCAGCAGATTTGAAGTGATGTGGTACTATGAAAAGCAGGAAGGAAAAAGTTTCGGCACATTGTGGGATAAATATTGGCGAAGGGTAAGTTTAAAGATTCTCACATGAGAAAAGCTGACACCAAATATGAGGAATAAAACTCACACTCTTTCCCAGGAACTCCCAAGACTTAAGCTATATACTGTGATAAAGACCAGTTCAGTAAAACTAAAGTGCTCAGTCTCACACTCCATCCACTGCACCACAGCCGGGTCAGAGCTTCCGCACACCAACCCTCCCTCCATTCTACTCTCTCTCCCTACAACCATTTCTCACTTTTCAATTCAATTCAATTCAATTCAAGGGGCTTTATTGGCATGGGAAACATGTGTTAACATTGCCAAAGCAAGTGAGGTAGATAATATGCAAAAGTGAAATAACCAATAAAAATTAACAGGAAACATTACACATACAGAAGTTTCAAAACAATAAAGACATGACAAATGTCATATTATATATACAGTGGGGCAAAAAAGTATTTAGTCAGCCACCAATTGTGCAAGTTGTCCCACTTAAAAAGATGAGAGAGGCCTGTAATTTTCAGCATAGGTACACTTCAACTATGACCGACAAAATTAGAGAAAAAAAATCCAGAAAATCACATTGTAGGATTTTTAATGAATTTATTTGCAAATTATGGTGGAAAATAAGTATTTGGTCAACAACAAAAGTTTATCTCAATACTTTGTTATATACCCTTTGTTGGCAATGACAGAGGCCAAACATTTTCTGTAAGTCTTCACAAGGTTTTCACACACTGTTGCTGGTATTTTGGCCCATTCCTCCATGCAGATCTCCTCTAGAGCAGTGATGTTTTGGGGCTGTTGCTGGGCAACACGGACTTTCAACTCCCTCCAATGATTTTCTATGGGGTTGAGATCTGGAGACTGGCTAGGCCACTCCAGGACCTTGAAATGCTTCTTACGAAGCCACTCCTTCATTGCACGGGCGGTGTGTTTGGGAGCATTGTCATGCTGAAAGACCCAGCCACGTTTCATCTTAAATGCCCTTGCTGATGGAAGGAGGTTTTCACTCAAAATCTCATGATATATGGCCCCATTCATTCTTTCCTATACACGGATCAGTCATCCTGGTCCCTTTGCAGAAAAACAGCCCCAAAGCATGATGTTTCCACCCCCATGCTTCACAGTAGGTATGGTGTTCTTTGGATGCAACTCAGCATTCTTTGTCCTCCAAACACGACGAGTTGAGTTTTTACCAAAAAGTTATATTTTGGTTTCATCTGACCATATGACATTCTCCCAATCTTCTTCTGGATCATCCAAATGCTCTCTAGCAAACTTCAGACGGGTCTGGACATGTACTGGCTTAAGCAGGGGGACACGTCTGGCACTGCAGGATTTGAGTCCCTGGCGGCGTAGTGTGTTACTGATGGTAGGCTTTGTTACTTTGGTCCCAGCTCTCTGTAGCTCATTCACTAGGTCCCCCCGTGTGGTTCTGGGATTTTTGCTTACCGTTCTTGTGTGGAGCCCCAGATCGAGGGAGATTATCAGTGGTCTTGTATGTCTTCCATTTCCTAATAATTGCTCCCACAGTTGATTTCTTCAAACCAAGCTGCTTACCTATTGCAGATTCAGTCTTCCCAGCCTGGTGCAGGTGTACAATTTTGTTTCTGGTGTCCTTTGACAGCTCTTTGGTCTTAGTGGAGTTTGGAGTGTGACTGTTTGAGGTTGTGGACAGGTGTCTTTTATACTGATAACAAGTTCAAACAGGTGCCATTAATACAGGTAACGAGTGGAGGACAGAGGAGCCTCTTAAAGAAGAAGTTACAGGTCTGTGAGAGCCAGAAATCTTGCTTGTTTGTAGGTGACCAAATACTTATTTTCCACCATAATTTGCAAATAAATAAATAAAAAATCCTATAATGTTATTTCCTGGATTTTTTTCCCTCATTTTGTCTGTCATAGTTGAAATGTACCTATGATGAAAATTACAGGCCTCTCTCATCTTTTTAAGTGGGAGAACTTGCACAATTGGTGGCTGACTAAATACTTTTTTTGCCCCACTGTATATACAGTGTTGTAACAATGTACAAATGGTTAAAGTACACAAGGGAAAATAAATAAGCATAAATATGGGTTGTATTTACAATGGTGTTTGTTCTTCACTGGTTGTCCTTTTCTTGTGGCAACAGGTCACAAATCTTGCTGCTGTAATGGCACACTGGAATTTCACCCAGTAGATATGGGAGTTTATCCAAATTGGGTTTGCTTTCGAATTCTTTGTTGATCTGTGAAATATTCTCTCTCTCCCTAATTCCTCTTTCACCATGTCTCATTCTGTCCTTCCTTTCCTCTCCCTCCCACTTTTTCCTTATTCCCTTCTCTCTTCTTCTCCCTTGATCTCTCCCTGACTATCCCCTCTTTCCCTCCACCCTCCCTGTGCATGCTGTCTTCCTCATCTCTCTCACACACTCTCCCTCTTTCCCTATTTGCAAGCATGCCCTCCTTTCTCTCCCTCACTGTCTATCCCTCTATTTCTCTGGGGTTGGCAGATGGGACAGCAGCACCTGGTCCAAACTAATCCCCAGTGGGTTGAGGGAGGGAGACAGACACAGAAAGAGAGAAAAATAGAGGGCTGCACTTTTCAAGCTGCTCAGACTCACTAGCAATCTGTTGGGGATACAAATAAACACCCCCATAAACAAATTCATAACAAATGTCAGATTAGACTAAAGTGTTATACAAATTTATTGTGAGTATGAGAGTGGTTTGCCCCGTTCAAGCAACTGCAAAGCAGCCTTCCAAAGAGAATGTAGGTGGCCCCTACAAACAGTGAAGGGACGTCACGGCTAATGACTGTATGTCCCACCTGGAGGGATTGAATGTCACTCAGCTGGTTTAGTGCTCCCCTGCAACCCTCTCTCTGATCTCAGTTTGTGTGTTTGTATTTATTGGTTGTCTGATCTCTCTCCTCAGTCTCTCCTGAGATCACAACATATGTGAATACCCTATTATCAGGGGCGGCATGTAGCCCAGTGGTTTGAGCGTTGGGCCACTAACTAAAAGACTGCTAGATTGAATCCCAGAGCTGAAAAGGTACAAATCTGTCATTCTGCCCCTGAACAAGGCAGTTAACCCACTGTTCTTAGGCCATTGTAAATAACAATTTGTTCTTAACTGACTTGCCTAGTTAAATAAAGGTAAAAATATATTATTGATCCATGCTGCTGTGAAATTACCTGCACCTAAACCCAGAGGAAATACATCCAACCATACTAACAAGGTAAGAGAAAATGAAATCCCAACGATGTAAATTAACTGCAGTGTGTCTTTAAAAGCAGCATAGTCACACAGGGCCAACGGACCCTAAATAATAAGCTGTGACCAATGTTACAAGAGCGATAAGATGGAGGCACAGCATCTGCTCCAGTTCTAGGAATGAATATCAGCCTGGCAGCACATCTGAGTGGGGGGCGCTCATCATTGTCCCTCTCGGCAGGCACACTGCGTAAGAGCTATCAGTGGTGCCATTTATAAAGCGGCTCCATAACCAAAGCCTGCCATGGGTGAGTGGCACAGGTTGGTGCCAAGGCTGGCCTGGCAGAGGCCACTGGGCCAGAGCGGTGAAGTGGAAGTGGCACTGCCAAGGAGGAGTATCATAGACCATATGGGCAGTGAGTGGCCCTCTGTCTACTGTCAATCTAGGCCAAACCATTGAAATTTATCTAAAATACATTTGTTCTCTTCATCAAAAACAACAGTTCATACAACTTCAAATCACTTACGCATTTTGTGTGAACCTCATATTTTCCAAGTTGCAACCATCAACAAAAATATAGCTACTTGGCTATATGACTGAATTGCATCATAAGGTCACATTCTCCAGTAACTCTCTATCACTCTCTGAGGAGCTGCACAGCATGCATCACTAGAAAAAAACGTATTACCAGGAGAAAAGCATGGCACCACCTACGTACAGTTCCTTCAGACCCTTTGACTAAGTATTCACACCCCTTGACTTTTCCACATTTTGTTGTGTTACAGCCTGCATTTAAAATTAGATTTTGTATTTCTGGCCTGCACACAATATCCCATAATGTAAAAGTGGAATTAGGTTTTTCCACATTTTTACGAATGAATAAAAAATGAAAAGTTGAAATGAAGTTGAAAGTGGAATTTTTTACTGATTAAAAATGAAAAGCTGAAATGTCTTGAGCCAATAAGTATTCAAACCCTTTGTTATGGCAAGCTTAAATAAATTCAGGAGTAAAAATGTGGTTGGCCTTCCGAGTGGCGCAGTGGTCTAAGGCACCACAGTACTAGCTGTGCCACTAGAGTTTCTGGGTTCGAGTCCAGGCTCTTATGCAGCCGGCCGTGGCCAGAAGACCAATGGGGAGGTGCACAATTGTCCGGGTTAGGGGAGGGTTTGGCTGGCAGGGATGTCCTTGTCCCATTGCGCACTAGCGTCTCCTGTGGCGGCCTGGGTGCAGTACATGCTGACACGGTCGCCAGGTGTACGGTGTTACCTCTGACACATTGGTGTGGCTGGCTTCTGGGTTAAGCAGGCAGTGTGGCTTGGTTGGGTTGTGTTTCAAAGGACACACGGCTCTCAACCTTTGCCTCTCCTGAGTCTGTACAGGAGTTGCAGCAATGAGACAAGACTGTAACTACCAACTGGGGTGAAAAAACATAATAATAATATATTTGCTACACAGTTCACATAATAAGTTGCATGGACTCTCTGTGTGTAATTATAGCGTTTAACATGATTTTTGAATGACTACCTCATCTCTGTACTACAATTATCTATCTCGTATGGTAGGCTCGCGTCACTGAGAACTTCCAGGCACTTTGTAATAGTTTGCAAGCCCTGCCGTATCCGACAAGTGTCAGAACTGGTGTAGTAGGATGTGATCTTAGTCCTGTATTGACCCTTTGCCTGTTTGATGGCTCATCGGAGATCATAGCGGGATTTCTTATAAGTGTCCAGATTTGTGTCCCGCTCCTTAAAAGTGGAAGCTCTAGCCTTTAGCTCAATGCGGATGTTGCTTGTAATCCATAGATTCTGGTTGGAAAAGGTACGCACGGTCAGTGTGGGGACAACATTGTCAATCTACTTATTAATGAAGCCGGTGACTGATGTTTGTAAACTCCTCAATGTTATCGGATGAAACCCATGAACATATTCCAGTCTGTGTTAGCAAAACAGTCCTGTAGCTTAGCATCCACTCATCGGACCAGATACGTATTGAACACGTCACTGATACCTCTTGTTTAAGTTTTTGCTTGTAAGCAGGAATCGGGAGAATAGAGTTATGGTCAGATTTGCCAAATGTAAGGGAAAGGGAATACCTAGCCAGTTGCACAACTGAATGCATTCAAACGAAACGTGTCTTCTACATTTAACCAAACCCCTCTAAATCATAGAGGTGCAGGGGGGCTGCCTTAATCCACGTCCACGTCATAGGCGCCCGGGGAGACTTTTATCTGTGTGCAGTGAAGGTGATTTGGAGTTTTGTCGCCTTGTCGCCTTTAGTTGCACAAAATTCCAAGATGGCGTAGCAGTGCAGACGTGTTTTGTTCATCCTTTTGTTCATCCAGACAGCAGATGTTCTGAAACAGCTGCAAAACCTAGACCCGTTCAAATCACCTGGGCTAGACAATCTGGACCCTCTCTTTCTAAAACTATCCGCCTCCATTGTTGCAACCCCTATTACCAGCCTGTTCAACCTCGGTCATCCCCCTCTTTAAAGAGGATGACATCCTAGACCCAAACTGTTACAGACCTATATCCATCCTGTCCTGCCTATCTAAAGTCTTCGAAAGCCAAGTTAATAAACAGATCACAGACCATCTCGAATCCCACCGTACCTTCTCCGCTGTGCAATCCGGTTTCCAAGCCGGTCACGGGTGCACCTCAGCCATGCTCAAGGTACTAAACAATATCATAACCGCCATCGATAAAAGACAGTATTGTGCAGTCGTCTTCATCGACCTGGCTTTCGACTCTGTCAATCACAGTATTCTTATCGGCAGACTCAATAGCCTTGGTTTTTCTAATGACTGCCTCGCCTGGTTCACCAACTACTTTGCAGGCAGAGTTCAGTGTGTCAAATCGGAGTGCATGTTTTTCCGGACCTCTGGCAGTCTCTATGGGGGTACCGCAGTGTTCAATTCTCGGGCTGACTCTTTTATCTGTTTATATCAATGATGTCGCTCTTGCTGCGGGCGATTCCCTGATCCACCTCTACGCAAACGACACCATTCTGTATACTTCTGGCCCTTCCTTGGACACTGTGCTAACTAACCTCATAACAATCTTCAATGCCATACAACACTCCTTCCTTGCACTCCAACTGCTGTTAAACGCTAGTAAAACCAAATGCATGCTCTTCAACCGTTCACTGCCCGCATATTCTAGGTTCCGACCTAGAATATGTGGACAACTATAAATACCTAGGTGTCTGGTTAGACTGTAAACTCTCATTCCAGACTCATATTACACATCTCTAATCCAAAATCAAATCTAGAATCGGCTTTCTATTTCGCAATAAAGCTTCCTTCACTCACGCCACCAAACTTACCCTAGTAAAACTGACTATCCTACCGATCCTCGACTTCGGCGATGTCATCTACAAAATAGCTTCCAATACTCTACTCAGCAAACTGGGTGCAGTCTATCACAGTGCCATCCGTTTTGTTGTCAAATCACCTTATACCAGCCACCACTGCGACCTGTATGCTCTAGTCGGCTGGCCCTCGCAACATATTCGTTGCCAGACCCACTGGCTCCAGGTCATCTATAAGCCTTATGCTAGGTAAAGCTCCACCTTATCTCAGTTCCCTGGTCAGGATAACAACACCCACCCATAGCACACGTTCCAGCAGGTATATCTCACTGATCATCCCCAAAGCCAACACCTCATTTGGCCGCCTTTCCTGCCAGTTCTCTGCTGCCAGTGACTGGAACGAATTTCAAAAATTGCTGAAGTTGGAGACTTTTATTTCCCAACACCAACTTTAAACATCAACTATCTGAGCAGCTAACTGTTTGCTGCAGCTGTACATAGTCTATCTGTAAATAGCCCACCCAATCTACCTACCTCATCCCCATACTGTTTTTATTTTATTTACTTTTATGCTCTTTTGCACACCAGTATCTCTACTTGCACATCTTCTCATTTATCACTCCAGTGTTAATCTTCTAAATTGTAATTATTCGCTCCTATGGCCTATTTATTGCCTACCTCCTCATGCCTTTTGCACACACTGTATATAGACTTTATTTTTTCTTCTGTGTCATTGACTTGTTTATTGTGTAATTGGCTTGTTTATTGTTTACTCCATGTGTAACTCTGTGTTGTTGTCTTTGTCACATTGCTTTGCTTTATCTTGGCCAGGTAGCAGTTGTAAATGAGAACTTGTTCTCAACTAGCCTACCTGGTTAAATAAAGGTGAAATAAAATGTAAATAAAACAGGTTCAGTTTCCCTGCATTAAAATCACCGAGAAGCACCACCTCCTCTGGATGTGTATTTCTTTGGTTTGTCTATGGCCCTATACAGCTCATTGAGTGAGGTCTTAGTGCCAGCATCAGTTTGTGGTAGGAAATAGACAGCTATGAAAAATACAGATGAAAACTCTCTTGGTAAATAGTATAGTTTGCAGATTATCATGAGGTATTCTAACTCAGGCGAGCAAAAACCAGAGACTTCTTTAACATTAAAGATTGTGCACCAGACATACCCCTCCCACCTTCGTGTTACCTGAGGCTGCCGACAGGCCTTGACGATCGACAGTTAAAACAGCTTCCCCTTTCAAGTCCCAGGGATTAAGGACTGGGATTGAGGCCTAGTTCAGAGTTGCCAACTTGTTGAAGTAATCAGTCCTACCACCATCGTGTGGTCAACAAACTTGATGATAGTGTTGGAGTCGTTCGCGGCCATGCAGTCATGGATGTACAGGGAGTACAGGAGGGGACTAAGCACACAATCCTGAGGGGCCCCGTGTTAATGGTCAGGGTGACAGATTTATTGTTACCTACCCTCACTGCCTGGAGGCGGCTCATCAGGAAGTCCAGGATACCGTTGCAGAAGGAGGTGTTCAGTACCAGGGCCCCTAGCTTGGTGATGAGCTTGGAGGGGACTGTGGTGTTGAATGCTGAGCTGTAGGCAATTAACATCATTCTTACATACATCTTCCTTTTGTCCAGGGTGAGGGCAGTGTGGAGTGGAATAGAGATTGTGTCATCTGGATCTGTTGTGGGGGGGTATGCGAATTGGAGTGGGCCTCGGTGTCTGGGATGAGGGTGTTGATGTGAGCCATGACCAGCCTTTCTATCACCATGAGAGCAAGACGCCTTTATATTGCCCATTAACTACCATAATTGCCAGGCTAAAACAGTCATGATGAGCACATTAGGGGCAATTGTTGCACGGAATGGGATTACTGTTGTCTGTAAACATGAAGTGACTGCTATATCTGGTGAGAATATCTGGAGAGAATGTGCGACCATGACAGAGAGTCAGGTGCAGTCTCCATGGTAACATAGCATCCACACGCACACGCACGCACTTTGTTATCCAACTCCATCATCCCATTATCCACCTGTGGAGAAGCATGATAAAATAATTTGATACAATTCTGTTCCATTTCCCTTTGAGATTGAAATGTTCTTTTTGGCTTCAGTATTGTCTGGATGCTTGGATCTTCAAAAATTACATTTCATTTCATTCCACTACACTACACTGTGTACCCACCACAGTAACAGTGGATCACGATGGAACAGATGAAATCCTCAAAATGCTTTCATCTCTTCTGCCAAGTTTCAATCATACACACACCTACATGTTTTATAACAACCTAGCTTGAAAACAGCCTCCTAGTCTTCTTGTTCCCAATCCAAAGAACACAGATAACTAGATCCTGCTCTATGTGAGACTTAAGAGGAATGCTATGGCTCTCCAACTCCGGCAGATTGACATCAGAGACAAGGCTAAAGCACTACAGCGGTAGAGAAGTTACTTCGCTATTCTATTGTTTGTTGATTCACTCAGCTAGTTTGCTGCATGTGAGTATCCTTAGATTATCTCTACACACATAGGCCTACATGTACAAACACGCACACATATACACATACAATCGGCCTACACACACACACAAGAAATCAAGAAATGTCAGCTTATTTGTAATTATATTGTTGGGTATTGTGTGTATGCCAAAATGCAAAATCTCAATTCAAAGAAAATAGCACCCCTTGTGTTTCAGTGCCGGTATTACCAAAAAAACCTGGACGGCACAAGGTCAGTAGGAAGGTATGACAATCTGGCTATCGCCCAAGCCTAATATCAAATGTTCAAACATCTTTCATGTAGCATGCAAACGACTTGGAGGCTTGTAGGCATGTGCAGAATTTTTTGCTGGTCCTATCCATCGCACAGTTCTGGCCTTGTCACCATGGCAATTACAGCGAGAAAGCTTGCAGGAGAAAAAAAAACAAAAAAAACAGCACAAGTCTTCAAAATAGACTGAGTCTCTGAAGTGAACACACACAATTCTATTATGCACACATCATGTCAATAGAAGGATGTAATAGAAAACCAGATAGATGCTGAGAGAGAATCTATGATGGGGGGGGGGGGGGAACATGCAGACAGGAGAGACAGAAAACTGATCTGACGTAATACAGGAAATAATCAATAAAATGACACAGACTCCACTGGCAGTAATGGCTTTATGTAACTGTCTACAGGACATCTCAGGCCATGTCAAATCCAAAACTGGTGATGTCTTCTCTCCCCATTGACTCCAAAACAGACATAAACACATATTTCCTGTGCAAAAACACAAATGCATGCACACACACACACACACACAACCCTAGAGTGAGTAAGCTTTGCAAATGCTTGACCTGTCAGGACAATGTATTTCCAGACTGGTGGCGGAAGCTGCTGAAGGAACATCAAAGAGACATGATTGTGTGTGTGTGTGTTTACCTACAGTGTGTGCCTGCTTGAGTGTATGTGTGGTTGGGTGACAGTGTGTGTGCTGCACTTTCAGTGTGTTCCCTGGGTCTGTCCCCAGCCAGCCAGGCCAGGAAGGAGCTTCTGTGCTGCCCAGTTTCGTGTCTGACAGTGGACCACCTTCATCCATCTGCACACATCCACCCCCAGTCTGCGCCTGTGTGTGTGTGTGTGTGTGTGGGGGGGTGTGTGTGTGTGTGTGTGTGTGAGAGAGAGAGAGAGAGAGAGAGAGAGAGAGAGAGGGGTGTGTGTGGGTGCAAAAGGTACCTCAGTCTGCAACATAAATCAATCCCTACATCACATTGACCGTCAGATTAAAGGCTACATTTCTATGTTTTCATATATCAATGTTAATTTAGCCATTTCCGTATATTGATCATTTTTGTTTTGAAATCCATTTGCTGTCTTTATTCTGTTTTCTGAAAGCAAAGCTACCAGAATAAGTACATTTAGCCTCATTATTCATTTCCATCCTATGATGGTGCTTTTCTTCTAGACAGAATCACGTTCGCCTGAGCTTGCCTTTACACATCATTATTCCACCTAAAGACTGTAAAAAAAGCCTTCCATTCACTCACAGGCTCAGAGGTGGAATCAGTTTTTCTCAGACCCTTCTGCCTGTTTTGTTGAGCAGCACAAAAGCAAGCAGGCACATTTTCCCATCTTCTCTCGACATCTCTATGAATAGTTTGGCAAAATGCTGCCCTATCTCAAGGAGAGGGCCAACGCTGCACAGCGCCTGGTGTGTGGGAAGACTTCATGTGTCAGACTGAAAATTCAGGAGGATGTTTGCGAAATTACTCTTGGTTGGGTATTTACTGCAAGTTGGTGTTTCTGTTGACGTTATCTGTTAAAATGCTGGTTTTCTGTTGACAATTTTCATCCCATTCTATAGAATGGTGCTTTAAGCACCAGCTGTCAGAGCAGCTTACAGATCACTGCACCTGTACATAGCCCATCTGTAAACAGCCCATCTATCTACCTACCTCATCCCCATACTGGTATTTATTTATTTATTTAGCTCATTTGCACCCCAGTATCTCTACCTGCACATTCATCTTCTGCCGATCTACCATTCCAGTGTTTAATTGCTATATTGTAATTACTTCGCCATCATGGCCTATTTATTTCCTTAACTTACCTCATTTGCACTCACTGTATATAGACTTTCTGTTTTCTTTTATTCTACTGTATTATTGACTGTATGTTTTGTTTATTCCATGTGTAACTCTATGTTGTTGTATGTGTCAAATTGCTACGCTTTATCTTGGCCAAATCGCAGCTGCAAATGAGAACTTGTTCTCAACTAGCCTACCTGGTTAAATAAAGTAATTAATTCCAATTTAAAAAACGATGTATTTACATGCTGATTATATGCATCACTGGAAGGTTGGTAGTCTACACATTACTACATGATCCCCATACACGTTACAACTGTTATAGCGGTTGACTAGTTGTTATAGCAGTTGACTAGTTGTTTACCGATTACCAATACCAATATACCAATGTCCTCCAGATACAGGTCAGTCGATCTGAAGTTCTGCGTCACCACGGACAGTGTGTTGACATTATAGCGTTTTTGCCACAAGTACGAACTGAGTCACAACAGGATGTGGACCTTGGGGGGACTCCTGTAGGGATATCACTTACTGGTCTGGACCAGATATCCCACGCTTTGGTTCACTTTGTTGGATATCTCGGACAGACAGAATGGCAGAAAGACAGAGAGAGCACATGGACAGACGGACGGAAACACGGACAGGCAGTGTGTTCTGCAGTTCTTGTGTCTGTCCTTCCCCTGGGGGTCTGGCTGACGTTATGATGTTATTATCTGCTATCAGGACAGGTCTCTGGTGGGGAGGAAGTGCCACTAATCAGCTGAAGCGAGGATGATGAGGTCAGGACGGATGCAAGTAAAGGGAGAACGCCGTCGCCTGCGGCAGGATCATTGTCCGAGGGGCTTTCCCTCCTCTTTCTCACACTCACACATACACACATTGTCACGTTCTGACCTTAGTTCATTTGTTATGTCTTTGTTTTAGTATGGTCAGGGCGTGAGTAGGGTGGGTTGTCTATGTTCTTTTTTCTATGATTTGGGATTTCTGTGTTTGGTCTGGTATGGTTCTCAATCAGAGGCAGCTGTCAATCGTTGTCCCTGATTGAGAACCATACTTAGGTAGCCTGGTTTCACCTTTGAGTTGTGGGTGATTATTTTCTGTTTTGTGTATGTCACCTTTCAGAACTGTTTCGTTTCGTTTCTCCTTTGTTATTTTGTTTAGTGTTCTCGGTTTAATAAATATATGATGAACACTTACCACGCTGCGCTTTGGTCCTCCTCTTCTTCCACCAACGATGAACTTTACACACATACACCATAATTGATACAAATTTGAGGGAAATGGTTCCTGAGAATTGCTGTATGGCTCAGTGGGTAGAGAGCCAGTGTGCAGGAAACCAGGTCAGCACGCCACTGATTACTACTGTGCCACAGAATACCAATACCATCCCTGAGAACCCAGAAAACACAGGAGCACACTGTTCAATTGCTGTTATCAATATGAGAGCTTAGGGACAAATCCTTGAGAGACATGCACATTCAGTCACTAATGAAAGTCTACTCACTCCATTTCACATTTTGCTGACTTAAAATGTAATCTAGGGATTACACTTGTTTTCCTACCGATCTACACAACCTACTCCACATTTTCAAAGTCATCCATTTTTTTCCAAATGAATGATGTATTGATTGTGTATGTCTTCACACCCCAGAGTTAACACTTGGTGAAAGTACCTTTGACAGCCATTACAGCTGTGAATAATTTTGAACAAGATTCTATCAACCTTGCACAACTCTTAAGACGTCATATCCATTATTTTTGTAAAAAAATTGCTCAAGCTCAGTAAATTTGTTTGGGAATCATTGATGGACAGCAATATTCAAACCTTCTCTGATTTCAAGCACATTTAAGACTCTATCCCAGGGTTAGGTTTTCAGAAGACAGAGGTTATCTAACTTTTTACCTGGGCTTTGCTCCTTTCATCTTTAATTTGATCCTGACAAACTCGCCAGTCCCTGTGGATGACAAGCATACCCATAACATCATGCTGCCACCACAATACTTGAAAATACAGAGTATCAACAACATTGCATTCACTTCACATTACTGGCCTATATGACAAATTGAAATGAAGGAAGCCTGTGTTAAAAAGAAATCCTCTCCAAATAATCCATTCTGCTTGCAACAGGCCGTTAAATAATACTGCAACACGACAAATAAATGTACTTTTTGGCCTAAATTAGAAACTACAGATTTGGGTCAATTCCAATCCAACACAACACAGAGTGAAACCCTCCGTATTTTCAAATATTGTGGTGGCAGCATCATGTTATGGGTATGCTTGTCAAAGGCAGGGACTTGGGAGTTGGTCAGGATCAAAAGAAATATGAACGGAGCAAAGCCTAGGTAAAAAGTTAGAGGAAAATGTTATGTTTCTAGAATTTATGGTAAAACCTTACTTGACACCCAGCCTCATAACACATTATGACATGGTCATAACAATGTCATAACAGCTGACATAACTTGTCATAACATGGTCATAACACTGTCATAGACCTGTTGTGACATATATTGTGTTATTTTATGACTGGTTATAACACATACACAAGAGTGTAAAAACCAGCAAAACCTACCACAGTAGTTATTGTATGGCTTGTAATGACACCAACATAAGAGTGTCAAAACGCACAAAGCCTTCCACACAAGGAAAAACATTCCATTACACCATAGCCATAGTCAACAACAGTATGTTTATGGTATATATATATATATATATATATATTTTTTTTTTACCATATTAAATTATCATTGTAATTGTGCACACATTAATGTCAGACATATGCTTACCCCAATGCTCTGTTGCTGATGACTGGGAGCAGGACAAGACACCCTCTTTTTTACTGATGACTGATTTAAGGGCATGATATGCCTATCTGGCTTATATGATTATAAAGGTGATAATGCTTCTTGACAGTGTTATAAATGGTATTTTCTTAGTCCAAGTAAAGTGACACAGGATGGCCATAATGCTTCTTGACAGTGTCAAGTTATTTAAAATATAATGGGGAAAAAACACGACTGTAAAGAAATCATTACAACAACAACAACGGATTTAAGAAACAAACTTTGAACTGAAAGGAAAATCTTTGAAAAAAAGAATTTGAAGAAAACATTTTGGTTTTTGACACCCTTATGTAGGTGTCATAACCAGCCATAAAATAATGCAGAATATATCAGAACATGTGTAAATATATGTGTAAATATATATATATTATTTATTTATTTATAACCTTTATTTAACTAGGCAAGTCAGTTAAGAACAAATTCTTATTTACAATGACGGCCTAGGAACAGTGGGTTAACTGCCTTGTTCAGGGGCAGAACGACAGATTTTTACCTTGTCGATCTAGCAACCTTTTAGTTACTGGCCCAACGCTCTAACCACTAGGCTACCTGCCGCCCCATATATGAGTCATGACAGTGTTATGGCAGGTTATGACAAGTTATGTCAGCTGTTATGACATACTATGACTTGGTTACGACCATGTCGTAACATGTTATGACACTGGGTGTCAAGTCAAGTATTACCGAGTTAGGGCATCTTGACCTGTTTCTCCTGTGCGTACGCCACATTGTATTTTCCATCATGTGAGTGCTGCAAGACTGCCAGGGTTGAGAAAGACGGATGGAAATAGAGAGTGTATTGAGAAGTCCTGGTCACCAGCCACAGGGGATCTGTATTGGTCATAATGAACAGTGTGATACAGGAAAAGGCTGTCTCAAGAGCTCAACCAGGCCTGTTTAAGCCGTCTATTCACAGGACACAACTACAAAGGCGGTATGAGTAACCAGACCATGAGACTGACCCATTTTGATCCATAAAATGTTTTATCCTGAGATGAGGTCTCAAAATAGACAAACTTCAAAGGTTTCCTAGTGCTCTTTTGTAACATACCCTATTATTCAATGGTTAAGAAATGAATGATTCAAAGATTTTCAGGGAAACATTTGGATGACAGCCTGTTTCTTGACATAGGCTTTGCATAAAAACCTGATCAAAGTTATTATCAAATATAGGTCTGGAATATTTGCCCTTGCGGTGAACTAGCAGCCGAATGGCTTATGAAAAATGGTGCAAGTCAATAACAGTTCAATCTTGTACAGGCTTAACTTAATGAAGAACAAATCTGAACGCAATATGACATTTTATTCAATAGTTTTGGAAATGGTCGTTTGGGAACCTTGGAGCCAAATGATGTGATGGCAGGTAGCCCTATGCGGGACTGCTGGCATCAAAACCCCCCACTGAGGGAAAAGAGTTCCAATGACGAGCCTTAAGGTTATTATAGCTGGTGGTGGTTGGGAGGTGGATTGTTGTCGAAAACTTTTGCTGAAAAACAGCAAGCGAGAGAATAAATATAAGTTGACATAAATTTATCCCAAGATTTACGCACATTGGTTGAGAGATAACTGCAAAAGTGAGCCCATAGGTTAAACAGAAAGTGTGAAGAATGTGCATTATTGTGCCGTGCTTACAGGCTACAAGGTAAATAGGTGGATGACATTCCACACATGGCTAATCAAATTGGTCTCATAGACTAGACGAAAAATAGTAAAGTAAATCCAGGACACTCAAATTTGTATGAAATCAAATCAAATTTTAATTGGCCAGATACATATATTTAGCAGATGTTATTGCGGGGGTGGCGAAAGGCTTGTGAGGGTCTTATGTGCCAGGCCGAATTTCTTCAGCCTCCTGAGGTTGAAGAGGTGCTGTTGCACCTTCTTCACCACACTGTCTGTGTGGGTGGACCATTTCAGATTGTAAGTGATGTGTACGCCGAGGAACTTGATATGTTACGTTTGGTATGGTTACATAGACAGATGCTTATTTAAGGCAAAAACAAAGTAGGGTGGTTGGTCGGGGTGGATGTATAGCGCGAACGTCTAGAATCCCAAAGGTTGCGAGTTTGAATCTCATCACGGATAACTTTAGCAGTTTAGCAACTTTTCAGCTACTTACTACTTTATAGCTACTTTGCAACTACTAAGCATGCTAGCTAACCTTTCCCCTAAACCTTTTAGCTAACCCTAACCTTAACCCTTTAACCCTAACCCCATAACGTTAGCCACCTAGCTAGAATTCGCTACATACATGTATCAAACGTTTTGCAAATTCGTAACAGACTAGGTTTTGCAAATTCTGAACACATTGTACGTTTTGCAAATTTGTGATGGACATGATCTGAGACCAGGTTGGGCTAATAGGAAATAGAAGAATCGCGACGCTATGCTGATGATATTCTGTTTGTATTCATTCCCACTATGCCTGTAGAATAGGAAACAAACGTGAATTATGCTATGCTTACTGGATGAAGATAAAAGAGCATTTAGACCAGCCTTCCTGATTGAACTTTCGGTAACTACATTTGATGTTAATGAAAATACACAATTTACTTGTATTTGGGATTTTGACATCTGAGAATAATCGATATAGCAAATGAATAAACATTAAAGCAGTTAAATGTTTATTTTATAACGGATGACTGAGCAATTCATTTCAGTGTCGCTGCTACTTCCAAAGGCAGAACTAACCTCTTATCAGATCATTTAAAATGTTCAATAGTCCATGATTGCATACTGTACTGTACATAGTGGAGCAAAGGTCATTGCCATGTAAAAGGACCCATGAGCACCAACATGTGAAGTTTATAGGAGCATGTTAAATTTGGTATCAAATTAAAGATAAGAGTCTATATATTTTTTTATGAAGTCATATAGTCATAGCAAAGGCTTTGATTTCTGGTCAAACAGATGGAAAAGTGGTCGTCAGAAACATCTACCAGAAAATGTTTTAATAAAATGTATTAGAAATACATCAAACACAATAATGTTGAAGTAAAGACCTTGCCAACTAATAACATATATGTTTTTGATACCATTCCATTTAATCCACTCCAGCCATTATTATGAGCAGTTCTCCCCTAAGCAGCCTCCACTGATGCGCACACACACACGATCAAAGACACCAGTCGCCTGACAGCACATTTTTCAATCACAGGCACTACATAGCACCTGATGATACTCTACACGTGAGTTAGCAATTCAGGGTGGTAGTGCATCTCAGAAGGTGGCAATTTCTTCCAAAACTAGTTCAAAGTCACCAAGTCAGTGTGTGAAGCTCAATTACTCTGCCCTCATCCCTCCACAGAAGGACTATAATCACTACCCGCAAAGGACTTATTCAGACCGCCAACATAATCATCATCAGTCACACCCGAATTGACCGGCAGCTCCTATAGAGCTCAACTTTTATAGAGCTCATAGAATCAGTCAACTTCCTTCAAAACACCCACTGAGGATGAATTGAGGTGGGAGGGACCAGAGATGGATGCCATTAATGTTTAGACTTATAGGGGGATAAGTGACAGCTGGTCGTAACTAATAAGAAAAGGCAACAGTATAGTTTTTTTAATCGTTTTTTTTTGCTGGGCAAAGAACTTGTTGAATCAACGTTGTTTCCACATCATTGTAATACTCTTCTTTTTTTAAATCTATGTGATGACATTGAATCAATGTGGGAAAAATGATTGGATTTCGCATTAGTTGACTTAACCAAATATATATATCAAAACTAGACATTGAACTGATGTCTGCCCAGTGGGATCCCTGGCTATGGTCTTTCAATAGTGTATATTATTCTCCTTGAACCCTTCCTTTGAAATGACCATGGTAGGTGTTAGTAATATGACGGAAACTATCCAGTTCAAAATTGTGTAGTTAGTCCGCACTCAAAAAGGAGATTCAAGGTTTCTTTTTCTTTTTTTAACTTCATTCAGGGGTGTGTAGATAGACAAACTTTTCGGCCTAAGCCTTCATCAGTGTCATTCAGCGATTTGACAGCGGTACACGTCCCTCCTCCTATCCCCCTGTGTGTGTGTTTACTCACTTTTCCACTTTTCCATCAATTTGAGGACCTTTGGAGTGGGTGCCGTCCTCTGGTTTTCCTGTTTCCCCAAAAATCTCTTTCTGGGTGCAGTTGATCGAACTACTCAGTCCTTTCATTAATCAGTAATCATGAATGACCTGACCAGGAAAAAGAACAGGCCCAAGTTATAGCCTTTGTGGGACCAATAGTTTTTCCCGGACAGATCAGATAGTCAGTAAAACCTCCAGGCTCTAGTCCTGAAGGAAAGGAGATGAGTGAAGGAGGCAATATTACTGGTACTGACTCAGGCTTCCCTGGGTTCAGAGGGAGAACTATAGTGTTCTGTGATGCCTCTGTGAATCTGTTACTGCTGCTCTCATCCCCCTGCAGCTCCTCTTACATAAAGCCTCTGACGAGGATGTCAAATGGCCTAATTAAGACTAAGATAACTGCTCCCGCTTGGCAAATGGAAACTTGCTGCAGCCAGCCGAACTCGCTTTCAAAGAGCAGTGTCACGTGTCATCACTGTTCGAGCTATTGATTGGTGAGTTTAGTCTCCCAATTTAATGACACGAGGAATAGGAAACCACGAATGGAAAAACATGCTGTCCAACTTATTTTGTTGTTGAGGCTCATCATTCTCTGACATATACCTATTTATTTTCCTCAAGCTACACATTTATACCGGCAAATGTCAGCAAAACAATTTGCAATCATTACTGGGAAGCACAGGGGTGACGTCTTTGTCCTTTAAATGGTAAGGTAGAGAAGAGAATAGAGATGTACAATCATTGGAGTACAATCTTAGGGATATGGGTCAGTATGTTGCAGGGCATATCTGTCACCTGTTCACCTCCGTCACTACAAGCCAAACCAATCCCACTGTATTAAAGGCCAGATGTGTAACAGAGACAGGACAAAGGGGCCTGTGTGTGTGTGTGTGTGTGTGTGTGTGTGTGTGTGTGTGTGTGTGTGTGTGTGTGTGTGTGTGTGTGTGTGTGTGTGTGTGTGTGTGTGTGTGTGTGTGTGTGTGTGTGTGTGTGTGTGTGTGTGTGTGTGTGTGTGTGTGTGTGTGTGTGAGTGAGTGGGAGAGACCATGTCTGGTCCTCAACAGCCTAATGAGTCTGACGTGGAGAAAGGCAATTGGAGACGGTGTCGTTAGTGTGATTGAAGTGGTCTATCAGTCACGGTGTGGGTAACTTCCTTCCGCCTTGACTAACTTGTATCCCCGCACATTGACTCAGTACCGGTAGCCCCTGGATATAGCCCTGTTATTGTTATGTACATTTTTTGTGTTACTTCTTGATTAGCTTTTTTTACTTTAGTTTTAGTAAATATTTTCTAAACCAACAACCCAGTTCAAGAAATAGAGTTAAGGGCTTGTAAGTAAGCATTTCACGGGGGCCTCCCGGGTGGCGCTGTGGTTAAGGGCGCCCAGGCACCGTCGCAACCAGCCGCGACCGGGAGGTCCGTGGGGCGACGCACAATTGGCCTAGCGTCGTCCGGGTTAGGGAGGGCTTGGTAGGAAGGGATATCCTTGTCTCATTGCGCACCAGCGACTCCTGTGGTGGGCCGGGCGCAGTGCACGCCAACCAAGGTTGCCAGGTGCACAGTGTTTCCTCCGACACATCTTCCGGGTTGGATGCGCACTGTGTTAAGAAGCAGTGCGGCTTGGTTGGGTTGTGTATCGACGCATGACTTTCAACCGTAGTCTCTCCCGAGCTCGTACGGGAGTTGTAGCGATGAGACAAGATAGTAGCTACAAAAACAATTGGATACCACGAAATTGGGAAGAATAGGGGTCAAATTTAAAAACAATAAAAAATAAAAGTAAGCATTTTACGGTAAGGTCTACACCGGTTGTATTCGGTGCATGTGACAAACACAATTTGATTTCATTTACTAGAGCAGCCATGTCCACCTCTAGTTTGACCCACATTCTGACGAAGTTGAAAGTCAAGCTGTTGCTCTTTCACTCTTTCTCTTGCCCTCTTTCTTCCTCTGCCTTTCAGAAGAACAGAAGCGGGGCTGTCAGGCTGAGTGGAAACAGAACGTGTAATTGGAGAGGTGTGCATTACCACAGCTCTTTCAAGTGAAGGGGGACTATCAAACAGTGGCATCCAATTGCAGGAGTAAATTCCCCTCAATGGAACTGATTTCGCAACATGAATATGCAGACAATGTTGATAAGGTATAAAAATTTGACTCTTCAAATTAATTAACTTCTAATTTATTCCACAAACCTATGCATGCACAACGTTAATGATAGACAATCTCTCTGTGTGTAGCCTAAATGTTAAGAATAAGAGGTCATTCCATTGTCTATCTGGCTGAATTCTGTGAAAAATACAAGCTTGTCATATAGGAATAATGTACCGTAAAACTTTTAATAGCCCAGGCATTTATTTGCTTTAATCACTGAACACAACTGGCGCTTCTATTTGAGCCTGGCGTCTATTTCCTTAATGCACACAACTTTTGCTCAATAAAATGTTGAAAAGACTACCACTACCACCTACTACTGTTTATTATGACCAGTAAAAACATAACAAATCTATCGTAGATAGATCTATCGTAGACTAGGCGGCCTATCATACACCCCCCAATTTCGCGCTTCAGCAGCAATCTCACCCATTGCCCCTCTTATATCCACCATAGTTGAGCCAACCATGTCAAACCACACCGATGTCTCATCCAAGCAATGACGTTGCTCTCCATCTTCTTTTGCGCAATCTTTATGGTAGCCTACTCAGAAACAATTCATTTAGACCCCGCTTTATTTCAAACAGGTGTTTATTGGCTGAAATGTGTGCCGATGCCTTCCTATTAAAAGGGACAGGCAGCTATTTGAGACAGCATTTAAATTGACGTTTTACAGTGCGTGACTCAAGTCATGACTACTACCTAGTGTAGAATAAGTGGCAAGAGTCGCGAGACAATTACAGGTCCCATGAAGACACACAGGTGAAGTATCTAATGAATGTCCTTGCATAGTGCTGTTTCAGCTTGAAATTACTATGGCTACCAATTACAAGTAAGAGGAAAATTACATACAACTTTTTGTCCAAACGTCAGCATTAATTACTACATGGATACTTCTATCTTAATGTAGGAAACGGCTTGTGAAATTCACCTTACTCTACACATTGGGAGGCAAGGTTACGGGTCGTTGCGCTGTGTGGAATGGCCGTACAGTGATGCTACCAAGCGACTAGCACCTTGGGATGAAAGAATGGCATGAGTGGGAGGAAAGTGACAGAAATAGGTAGTGTCTCTCTCTCTTAAACAAAAACACACTCTGTCATCTTCAGATAATCTGTGTAGCGCCTGACATGAGGCAACAGAGAGGTATGAAAAGTGACACTAGTGATTTAGAACTAGCATAGGGCGTCCCTACAAGAGCCAATGTATTTTCTAAGAGTGGTGCGATGTACTGGCTGGTTGACAAAACTCATATACACTGAACAAAAATATAAAACGCAACATGCAAAAATTTCAAAGATTTTACTGAGTTACAGTTCATACAAAGAAATTAGTCAATTAAAATAAATAAATTAGGCCCTAATCTATGGATTTCACATGACTGGGAATACAGATATGCATCAGTTGGTCACAGATACCTTAAAGGTAGGGGCGTGGATCAGAAAACCAGTCAGTATCTGGTGTGACCACCATTCGCCACATCTCCTTCGCAACTCCTTTGAGTTGATCAGGCTGTTGATTGTGGCCTGTGGAATGTTGTCCCACTCCTCTTCAATCGCTGTGCGAAGTTGCTGGATATTGGCAGGAACTGGAACATGCTGTCATAAACGTTGATACAGAGCATCCCAAACATGCTCAATGAGTGACATATCTGGTGAGTATGGGACATTTTCAGCTTCCAGGAATTGTGTACAGATCCTTGCAACATGAGGCCGTGGAACATGAGTTGATGGCAGCGGATGAATGGCAGGAAAATGAGCCTCAGAAACTCATCTAATCTCTGTGCATTAAAAATGCATTGATAAAATTCAATATTGATTGTGTTGATCATGTGAACTTCATACTTTCAAAATCTTCATCATCAGCAGTCATCATCATGAATCAAGTTGACAATCTACTGGCAAATCCTATTTAATCCTTGTCATATGAAGATAAATAATGAAGAGAAATTATAGATAAAACGCATTGGAGCTCATCGGCCATTGGACATAAACATTAAACAAGTTGGAAATTGCAAATTCAACAATGAATGGTTTAGAAGGAATCAGTGGCTAAGTGCAAGCATTGCAAATCAATCATTAGCCTGCTATTCAGTCCAAAAATGTATTGTATTCTGCTGCATAAATGACGTAATATGCCATGGAGATATGTATACTGTAGCTAAAAAAGTAATACTAAGTGTATGTTGTGTAGTAAGCTGTGAGTAGCCCATGTTCCTCTCTATTTTGACCTCTTAATTTCACCTACTGTTCTGACTTGGTGGTGCACATGTAGCCTATAACCTGTTTTTGAGAAATGTAAACATCAAATATTGTAAGAGCTTTCATTGTAACTTCATGCCATAGTTTGTACGTCTCAATTTTCAGTAGAAACCACGTTTAAGCAAGTCAGCCATATGAGTCTGTTTCGCTGCCAGACAAGGCTCCACTGATAGCCAGGTGTAGCAGTGGTATAGTGCAATTAATGTATTGTTTAGTGTTGTGTAGTGGCTTTGCTGGCATGCATCCCACTTCTTCTTTTTTTGACCCACCAAGATTTGCATGCTAAAGATTTGCATCACCACTGACCATTACAGCACATATTAATCAAATGCACAAATGACTTGGTTAGCTAGCAAGCCTAGTTTGGGCACAACACAGCTAGCTGCATATCTCATGTTTTTAATTAGATATTAAAATGTCTTGCCTCCAAACCAGTCAGTAAAGAGGCAGTGTTTGGAATGAAGTGAACCCATCAGTTGCCCTCTTTAGACCCAAAAAACAGATTGAACATTTTTAATTAGCTGGCTAGCAAGTTCACCAATTCAGGATTTAATTTCATAATTTACATATTCTTAAATTCACAACTAGTTAGTTTAGTTCATCTAAACAGCTGATAAGCAAATTTGGATGAGATCGCTTGTTAGCTAGCTATACTAGTTTTTTTTACCCGGAGCGGGTACTTCCGTCCGCCATTAACTTCTTCTTGCTCTTACTCTTCATTCTGGCGGTTCCCAAACAAACTTTGAATGTGCATGCTAAATCAGAAAACTGAAAAAAATAAGGAACACCTGCTCTTTCCATGGCAGACTGACCAGGCGAAAGCTATGATCCTTTTTGATGTCTCTTTTTAAATCCACTTCAAAATCAGTGTCAGATGAAGGGAAGAAGACAGGGTAAAGAAGGATTTTTAAGCTTTGAGACAATTGAGATATGGATTGTGTATGTGTGCCATTCAGAGGGTGAATGTGCAAGCCAAAAACATGTAACTGCCTTTAAAAGTGGTATGCCAGTAGGTGCCATACCACTTTGTGTCAAGAACTGCAACGCTTTTTCACGCTCAACAGTTTCCTGTGTGTATCAAGAATGGTCCACCACCCAAAGGACATCCAGTCAACTTGACACAACTGTGGGAGGCATTGGAGTCAAAATGGGCCAGCATCCTTGTGGAAAGCTTTCGACACCTTGTAGAGTCCACGCCCAGATGAGTTGAGGCTATTTTGAGAGCAAAGGTGTGCAACTCAATATTAGGAAGGTGTTTCTAATGTTTAGTACATTCATAGTACAAACTACCAAAAATATTTTTCTGTAAAAATATAATTGAATCTAATCATATTCCGCCAAATTGGGAGTTTTATCTGCCTGGCGAAAGATACTGTACATTGGATGTTGACTACAAAATCGCTCTTGAAAACACACCACACAGCCATTGTCAGAATTTCACATGAAACAGATGATCTACTCTATTCATATTACTTCCATCTACCATTATGAGAGGTCCCACAAGCTAGTCTGAAACAAAAATATCCTAAATGTTTTATGATTTATTTAACAAATATGATCAAAACCAGGGTACGTGAATGACTGATTAGGGATCCTTTCGCGATGCTAAGGGTAAACGTTACAGAAAAAGTATGAGAAGTGCCATCACTGAATACAAATGACAGATCCTCCTTTTCAGTCAATGTTAAAGTGACATCTTCGAGGAGACAGCTGTTACAAAAAAGCCATAGAAAATGCTACAGACTGCAAAGACACACAAGGTCTTGAGATTTTTTACAAATATAATACATAATGCATGTGTTTCACTGTGTTGACTGCACTTGTTTGCTGAATATGCCCTTGTAGAAAACATAACACTTACATTCAATACAGGAGCATTTGAGTCCATTGCACAATATGATACAAACAAGTGGCACTGACACTACAATAATACAACAAAATACATCACATGAACATCCACAGCACCAAAATAAGACCTTTCGAAATAAAAGTACAGTACAAAAGCAGTAACACAAAAAAACATGTAAATGTCATAACCCACAGAGCCCAAAATAGACAACAATTCACTTGACAAGCTAAAAAATAAATTTACATTTAAAAAAAAAAGTGATTCTGTTTCACTAGACAACTGAAAAGGAAATGCATGACTTTGGCTCCGTCATCACACAACAGCAGCAGATGACAATCTCCTATTGCATTTTGTTGTATATGGTTGGGAGTGCAACGACAAGTCTGGAGTGGCATATCCTTATTCATGGCTGCACAACACAGTGTACTCAGGTTGATGTGTTAGAGCAGTGGATTCCTCTTACCTGCAAGCTGATTGCTGGGTTCAACCACACTTAATCTACTCGATAGGCTCTTAGGGTATACAGTGGGGCAAAAAAGTATTTAGTCAGCCACCAATTCTCCCACTTAAAAAGATGAGAGAGGCCTGTAATTTTCATCGTAGGTACACTTCAACTATGACAGACAAAATTAGAAAAAAAATCCAGAAAATCACATTGTAGGATTTTTAATGAATTTATTTGCAAATTATGGTGGAAAATAAGTATTTGGTCAATAACAAAAGTTTATCTCAATACTTTGTTATATACCCTTTGTTGGCAATGACAGAGGTCAAACGTTTTCTGTAAGTCTTCACAAGGTTTTCACACACTGTTGCTGGTATTTTGGCCCATTCTTCCATTGACGACCTGAAATCCTCCATGAATGATCTCCTTTTGAGAACGACTGAGGCAGAGTTGCGCATTAGCACAGTTGAAGATACCATCGCTAGACATGACCAGGTCTTGATACAACTGCAAAAGGACAATGCCTACCACAAAAACAAGGTAGATCAGATGGAGAACCTGAGTAGACGTAGTAATATCCGTGTGGTGGGATTGAAAGAGGACAGCGAGGGCCGTGACCCGGTCCATTTCTTCACTCAATGGATCCCAGAGGTCCTAGGCATAATCAACTTCACCAAGCCGCTGGAAATCGAACGCGCCCACAGAACATCAGCGCCGAAACCCCGGCCAGATGAGCCCCCACAAGCCGTCCTGATCAGGTTCCTCTGTTTCCAAGACAGAGAGAAGATACTGCAACTCGCAAGAGCCAAAGGGGACATCACCATCGATGGAAAGAGGGTCAGCCTTTTCCCGCATATGAGCGCGGATCTCGCCAGACGTCGCAAGCAGTTCAGACCTGCCGCCAAAGCACTGAAGGAGAAGAACATCACCGGCTACCTCATCCACCCTGCGCGGATGAAAGTTCAGTACAAAGGCCGAAGCCATCTCTTCAACACACCGGGAGAAGTGCACACTTTTCTCAAAGAACTGAACAACGTCTGAGCCAGGACGGTCTCTCTGGGGGATAAAATGCAGTTAGTTTGTTTTCTCTTTCTCTCAGACTGAACTGCTGGTATCTCCCGGTCACTATAATTGATTTGTACATTTTCAACTAACCGTATCTTTCCGGAGTGAGTTCTATTACACTTACAGGAGAGTATATTTTGGTTTAGTCCATATCTACTGGGCGAAGCAATAAGTGGGCTTAGGCCCACTGCTTTCCCCCTCATTTATGTTAATCTTTCAAAAAGAGACTCAAGCAGCCCTTACCGTGGGCAGTAAATATTCAGCCATAAATATCTATTCACAACGTTTGTTTTCAACTTAGAGAGCTCGCAGGTTTTAGTTTACGCCAAAGTTTAGCTAGTAAGAGCAAGATGAAAAGCGAGCAGCAACGTATCTCTACAAGTGTATTCCTGTTTGATTGTTGGGATTGTTGTTTTAGTCTGACAATCGGGTGGGTGGGATTTGAATTTTTCTTCCATTTTTCTATGTTTATTGTTTCCTTCCTAAAGAGACACATAGGTCACTTTTGTGCTCAAACCAAAGTTGAAACATTTCCTAATTATCTGCATATGATAGATTACTATTCAGTTACATATTTGAAACCCAACCTATGCTTAATCCACTAAAATATGTCACATTCAACGTAAAAGGTCTTAACAGCCCGATTAAAAGGAAAAGAGTCTATGCATACCTTAAGAAATTAAAGGCTGACATTGTGTTTTTACAAGAAACACATCTTACAGCCAGTGAACACAAGAAATTGAAGAGGGAATGGGTAGGACAAGTTTTTGCATCCTCTTTTTAAAAAAAAGGAACTGCAATTTTGATAAGTAGACACATCCCCTTCTGCGTCAACAACACCATCTCTGATCCCTCTGGCAGGTTTGTTTTGGTGCAGGGGCATATGCTTTCAGAGTCTTGGACCCTATTGAATATTTATGCTCCTAACTTCGATGACCATATGTTTATTCAGAATGTCTTCCTTCAGGTCGCTCAAGCACCACCAGGATGGCTACTGGTTGGTGGAGATTTTAATTTTAGCTTAGATACAGTTCTTTTAATTTTAACTTAGATACAGTTCTTGATAGGTCTTCTGATAAACCCTCACTCATGAAAGATCTCAATTTACTAGACATCTGGAAACAGTTGCACCCACAGGATAGGGACTACTCTTTTTATTCACACCCACACAAGACACACACACGCATAGATAACTTTTTACTTTCGACACAACTGTTTCATAGAGTGTTAGATGTCGAGTATCTCCCCAGATTGCTTAGTGACCATTCTCCTCTGGTATTATCAATCTCCATTCCTACCAAGGTAAATGGAGCATATAGATGGAGACTAAATTCTACACTCCTAAAGCAACCTGAAATTTGTACATTCATCAAAGAGCAGATCAATATTTTTTACTTTGACAAACAAACCCTCTGCTCCTTACAGCTTCATTCTTTGGGACACATTGAAGGCCTATCTGAGGGGACAGATGATTTCCTATACTAAAGGGCTGAAGAGAAAACACGGTGCGGAACTGAGTGCCCTTGAATCTGAAATCTCCGAGCTAGAGAAAACCTATCAAAGAAGCCCAACTAAAGATCTATACAGGCTTTTGGTAAATAAAAAACTTAAATATAATATTCTGAACACATATCAAGCTGAGAGGGCCATCACTAAATCAAAACAGCGTTATTACTAGCTTGGAGAGAAAGCTCACAAAGTATTGGCATGGCAACTGAAAGCAGAGGAAAGTAAGAGGACAATTAATGCCATAGAAACTCTTACTAATGAGATATCTTTCGACCCTACTGAAATGAATAATACTTTTAAGAAATACTATGAAGACCTCTACACTTCCCAATCAAGCGATGATCTATCAGAGATCGACTCCTTTCTCTCCTCTCTCAACCTCCCATGCCTGTCAGGGGAAGACAGCGAGCGGCTGAGTGAACACTTCTCAGTTCCTGAATTGTTGGAGGCCATTAAATCCTTACATTCTAATAAATCTCCTGGGGAGGATGGCTTCTCTCCAGAGTTCTATAAAGAATTTAGGGAGCTGTTGGTCCCCTACCTTATGGAGGTACTTACAAAAGCCAGAGAAGACAACTGCTTTCCAGAGTCCTTCTCTCAGGCAGTGATTACTGTAAATCCACAAGAAAGGGAAAAACCCGCTAAAGTGTGCCTCCTATAGACCAATCTCTCTCCTTAACACAGATTGTAAACTGGTAACCAAGATGCTATCTAAGAGACTGGAGTCATGTCTTTCCCTGTTGGTCAACCCAGATCAGACTGGCTTCATAATTAATAGATTGTCCTCCAATAATCTCAGAAGGTTCTTTGATATAATTCACCTTGCTAACAAAAACAAAATACCTAGTGTCGCAGTCTCCCTCGACGCTGAAAAGGCCTTTGATAGGGTTGAATGGCCATACCTCTTTCGCGTCTTGGAAAAGTTTGGTTTAGGTACCGTGTTTGTAAATTTAATAAAATCACTCTAAAATTCTCCTAAAGCTAGGATTGCTACCAATGGGATTACTTCCTCCTCTTTCCCTCTTTATAGGGGGAACAGACAAGGTTGCCCAATTAGCCCCCACCTCTTTGCCCTCGCCATCGAACCGTTGGCTGAGGCTATTAGAACGTGCCCTGACATACATGGCTTTGAGGTGGGCCCCCATACCCATAAATTATCACTCTTTGCGGACAACCTTATCTTATTTCTAACAAACCCAGAACACTCCCTCTCTCACTTGCAGATCCTACTACAGTGTTATAGTTCTTTCTCTGGATATAAGGTCAATTTTGATAAAAGCGAAATCTTACCGTTGTCTGTCTTTGACCATCATACCATCAAGCACAAGTTTCCTTTTAGCCTATGGGCTTCACATATTTGGGCATAATGGTGGATGGTAATCTGAACAACCTCTATAAACTCAATCTGGCCAGTTTGTTGCAAAAGGTGGAGGTTGACCTTTGTAAATGGATGGACATACCTCTCACTCTACTGGGTAGAATCAATGTAATTAAAATGAATGTCCTGCCCAGATTTCTATATCTGTTTCAATCTCTCCCTATCCCTGTTCCCGCAGCATTTTTTTCCTCTCTCGACAAGCTGACCAGACGGTTTATCTGGCACGGCAAAACCCCTAGGGTTGGCCTGGATAAACTGACCCTTGATTACAGTCAAGGGGGCTTAAACCTCCCCAATTTTAGAATGTACTACTGGGCTGCACAGTCTAGGTTTCTGGCTCAGAGGTTTGACAATGGTCCCTCTCCCTCATGGTTGAACATTGAAAAGCTTGAGGTAAATGATGACACTGGGGCAGAATTGTTTTACAAATGGGACAGAAAATCTATAAAAACCATCACAGACAACTCTTTAATCATACATTCTGTCCTGGCATGGTGCAAACTGCATGAGCTGTTTCGGACGAGGGGGATTCCCTTCCCCTAAAACCCCTTTATGGAACAATAGATTGATCCCTATGTTTTTCCAGAATAATAACTTTAGACCATGGTCTGATAAGGGGATCACTCTTCTGGAACATTGTTACGAGGAGGGAGTTCTTATGTCTTTTGATCAGCTGAAACATAAATACCACTTGCCTAACAGGGACTTCTTTAGCTACCTACAAATACGAACCTTTATTAGGGTGACTCTCAAGGGACAATGGAACCTACCTAAGATGGCACCTATTGAACAACTCTGCCACGCAGACCAACCACTGTTCAAGACCATTTCCCGTGTATACGATGCTCTTATGTCAGGACTAACACTGCCTGGGCTAGATAAACCCCGACTTAGATGGGGAAAAAGATCTGGGTGTTGATCTTGATGAGGATCTATGGAGTGGCCTATGCAGGGATGGTGTTACATCCACATTGAACTCCAGATACAGACCGATCCAGTTTAATTTCCTCCATCAGCTCTATATCACCCCATCTAGACTGCACAAGTTCAACCCAGATACCTCCTCGATATGTTTTAGATGTGGCTCAGATGAAGGAACATTCCTCCATTCCACTTGGCAATGTTCAAAACTACACGGTTTCTGGCAGGGGGTATGCGATACCATATCCTCAATTCACGGGGTTGCATTCCCTTTAGACCCGGGGGTCTGTCTACTGGGTAACTTTACTAACACCAATCTTAGGCAAAGCCATACTATAAAGCTAACAGAAATATTGCTAGCGATTGCCAAGAAATGTATTGCTTTGAAATGGAAATTGGATTCCTCCCTGCCAGTTGCAATGTGGCTATCGGAAGTTAATAGTTGTATCCCTTTGGAGAAAATCACTTACTGCTTGAGGAATAAGTTAAAGACATTTTACAGGAATTGGCAACCTTTTATTGACTATATGGAGAATCTCCCCCCACATCTCATTGATTGAATCTACATATATAATCCTCACATAATGTTTCACACGTAATGTATAATATGTAGCTTACGGCAGGTGATCCAATGTCTCGTTATTATTTTTTTCTTATTGTATGTTTGTATATATAATTATAATTTTTTTGTTTGTTACACTCGTCTGTCACTTTGTCCTATCATTGTCTAATATCTTTTCACTTTTGTTTTGAATGTTCTTAATTGGAAAATGCAAAAATTAAATATAAAAAGAATAATTAAAAAAAGAAACGCATCGAACAACATTCATAAATGGCAAAAAAATACAGTAAAAAAATAAGGTTTTAAAGTGTCTGTCCTATATCTAGGAGATATAAGATATAAAACTCAGGAAATGTTTGTTTATTTTGGACACATTTAACCCCATACTTTTATTGGCACAAAACTACCTCCATACTTCCATTCATTTGTATGAGTTACCTTCAGATAAGTCCTGTGACACTTGTGGGGGTCGTAGAGTAAAACATACAGACTTTTTTGTGAGAAGACCGATTTTCAGGATGTCTTATGGTCTGACAAACACCGCTGTAGCTCGGCCACCTTCCACCGCAGACGCGGAAGGCCAACATAGGCAGATGCGATGGATAGAGACGCAGCACATGCAAAAAAACATTTCTCTGATTTTATTATGTTACTTAGATTGACGCTTAAAGGATTAATGGTCCACATTCATTATTAGCTACCCACTTGACATTAGTGGAGTGAGTGAGACGCCACTGTACTATTTGTATTGCAAACCAGCCCAGCACGGGCTGGAGTGGTAACGGCGTTTACAGTAGCAGTGGCACAGTACCAAAGTGGTTCTGGTTCCAAAACGTTTGATGCCAAACTAAAGCCTTTTTGGAGTTTTGTTGTGACCCAGAAAGTTGTGTAGAAAATATCTTATTTCTCTCCAGAACCAAGTCTTGAGCCAAGACTTACAATGAGTTCACCACAACCCACCATTTGGTCCAGGCCCACTATTTTGGAAAACACCTTATGAGGTCCCAACTCAGTCATCGGGTATGGGCGTATTACAGTTTCCATGGTAGATATACACCGGCCCGTCACAGTGGTAGTAGAGCTGGAACACGTCCCCATATCCGTGCTCCCTCCACCAGGTGCACAGTTGGCGGTTCCAGCCGCAAGCCAGTGAATGGATCAACCCTGGGTGTTCCATGCTGATCATGGTGAAGAAGTCCTGGTCACCCAGGTAACCCCTGAAGTGGTACTGGTCAGCCAGCAGGGACACGTTTCTGGGCTCCAGGAGCTAGTTGTAGCGGGCCGAGGTCTGCATGGCCCCAGGTCCAGCAGCATCACGCCACTGTTGAAGCCCGGCAAGCCGTCCGCAGGAGGCTCACCCACACGGGACTGAGGGTTCTCTTTACGGTACTGCCAGAAGGTGTGTCTGAAGGGGACACAAAGGAAAGTTTAGAGAAATAAGCATTGGTTGTTCAGTAAAGCAGGATGTTTAGAACAAGGTAGATAAAGCAATGTAGAGGTAGATTGAGAGGTAGTGTAGAGAATATGTACTTTCCTTGTTGTGTGGGAGACCAATAGATGGAACTGATGGCAAATTGGGAGCAAAAAGTTTGGCACAACTGCACCTACACTTTAAGTCAATTTAAATATTAAAACTGATGGACCTCCGTCTCCACAAAGATATATGGTTTTGAGGGAGTAAAGTCTTGTTGACTGTTCCCCTAGTCCCCTGTGCAGGTTCTGGATTATTATCTCTGGAATCCATCTACTTTGGATTTACCTCGCTATTTGATTACCCTCACTGATTCTCCCTCTGCCCATTGAAGTTCGATCCCGCCTCCCCCTCCTTGTTCGCTGGCTAGCAAAACTACTAGGTCCTCTCCACTCTCTCGGATGGGGCCCAGCCATCAATCTGTAAGTCTCCGCCCTCTCTTTGCTTTTGATCTGCTGGCAAGGGTTTTGTTTAAGTTTTGTTCTGTGGGTTCCTGCCAGTGCTGGCTAGTCTCGAGTTGACTAGGGCCTAGGCTAGCTAGCATGCTAAAATAACTAATGTTAGCTGGCTGGATAGCTTTCCGGGTTAGAATATCTAGAGAACATTCTTTGATAACTGGTTAGATGGCATTAAATCAAAGTTTTTATAAAATAAATGTGCACTATATACACAATAATATGTGGACACCCCTTCAAATTAATGGATTCGGCTATTTGAGCCAAACCTGTGGCTGACAGGTGAATAAGAATGAGCACAAAGCCATGCAATCTTCATGAACAAACATTGGCAGCAGAATGGCCTTATTGAAGAGCTCAGTGACTTTCATTGGATGCCACCTTTCCAACAAGTCAGTTTGTCAAATATCTGCCCTGCTAGAGTTGCCCCGGTCAACTAAGTTATGTTATTGTGAAGTGGAAACATCTTACGCACATAGCGCGTAAAAAGTGCGTGTCCTCGGTTGCAAAAATCACTACAGAGTTCCAAACTTCCTCTGGAAGCAATGTCAGCACAATAACTGTTCGTCGAGAACTTAAAGAAATGGGTTTCCATGGCCGAGCAGCCGCAAATTGGACTAAAATCACCATGCCTAATGTTGGCTGGAGGGGTGTAAAGCTCGCCGCCATTGGACTCTGGAGCCATTGGGCTCTACAGACCTCATCCTCACATACAACACCTGTTCTGCCAGTCACATTCTGTTAAAGGTCCCCAAAGCACACACATCCCTGTGTCACTCTTCTTTTCAGTTCGCTGCAGCTAGCGACTGGAACAAGCTGAAACAAATCATTCAAACTGGACAGTTTTATCTCAATCTCTTCATTCAAAGACTCAATCATGGACACTCTTACTGACAGTTGTGGCTGCTTCGCGTGATGTATTGTCTCTATCTTCTTGCCCTTTGTGCTGCTGTCTGTGCCCAATAATGTTTGTGCCATGTTTTGTGCTGCTACCGTGCTCTGTTGTCATGTGTTGCTGCCTTAGGTCACTCTTTATGTAGCGTTGTCTCTCTTGTTGTGAATTGTGTTTTGTCCTCTATTTTTTAATTTTTAATCCCAGCCCCCATCCCCGCAGGAGGCCTTTTGTCCTTTGTGGTAGGCTGTCATTGGAAATAAGAATTTGTCCTTAACTGAATTGCCTAGTTAAATAAAGTTTAAATACAAATCAAATAAAAAAAGTTCTCTGGAGGGATGAATCACGCTTCACCATCTGACCATCCAATGGCCGAATCTGGGTTTGGCGGTTACCAGGAGAACGCTACCTGCCCCAATGCTTAGTGCCAACTGTAAAGTTAGGTAGATGACAAATAATGGTCTGGGGCTGTTTTTCATGGTTCAGGCCACTTAGTTCCAGTGAAGGGAAATCTTAACGCTACAGCATACAATGACAGTCTATACGATTCTGTGCTTCCAACTTTGTGGCAACAGTTTGGGGAAAGCACTTTCCTGTTTCAGCATGGCAATGCCACCCAGCTGGACTCACCTGCTCCCGCCTTCTCCCATTGTGCTACTTACAAACAAAGATGTGACTGGCTCAGCTGTTCTGGGGAACTACGCTAAGCTTCAATGTAAAATAATGTGACCAGTGAAATTTAGAACGCGATCTGGTTTATATTATAACGTATTGCGCAAGATGACTGCAGGCATCTACTTAAAAAGTAGCTACAAATATAACAATTTATTAAAAAAATATTCCCCTGGCTATTTCCAAATACCTGTATACCGGTATACGGTATACCTGCCAAGCCTACTTTTGATGCGTGTACTAATGCAAATCAATATGTTACATATAGTTACACCCCCCCCCCTTAAAGGCCCAGTGCAGTCAACATTCTGTTGTTCCTGTGTTTCGTATCATATGAAACTAACACAGTAAAAGTTTTTTAAAAGGTGTTATTTCAAGATAATTGCTCGTTGAAAATACAATCTACACAGGACCTTCTACTGATGGCGCCATACTGTATGGCCGCCATTTTGTGATTCTTTTGGTGTTTATCTTTAGTTTTTTGGCAGTAAAATGTATCCACTATAATTTTTTATGATCAACAATAATTTTTGAACATCAGATCGTCAGTTACGAACCTCAATTTCGGCTTCAACTTTAACTCATCTACCTTGGGCTCTGTGTAATTCCGACCCAATTGTCTGGCTACCCAAGAGAAAAGGCTGCTGAAAAAGAGTCAGGAGAGGGGAAGTCTTGGCGAGAGTAAGGCAAAGGGAAAACCTGCCACCTCTTCCCTCCATTCTATTGGCTTGATAATAAAGATGGATGACCTCCTATTGTGGATATGTCATCAACGGGAACTTCACCATTCTCTGTTTTTCCGAAACATGGCTTTTGGACAAGATACCCCCCATGGCTATCCAACTCGATGGCTTCTTCATTCACCTTGCGGACAGGAAATTGGATTCAGGATAATCGAGAGGGGGAGGGGGAGGCCTCTTTATCAATAGCAAATGGTGCATCTGCACTGTAGCGCAGTGGAAGTCTCAACCTATTGTTCACCTGTTTTGGAATACCTGATAGTCAAATGCAGACCCAAATATCTATCGAGAGAGTTTTCAGCTGTTATTGTGACAGCTGTATATTTTCCACCTAAGGACAAGAAAAACAACAAGCTGGCACTTAACGAACTGTACGAGGCTATGAACAAGCAGGAAACCATGCACCCGGAGGATGCTTTCCTTGTTGCCAGTGATTTTAATTCCACGTCAAGACACCGTCAACACGTCTCCTTTGACACTAGGGGCGATAAAGTCCTAGACCATTGTTACTATACCCACAAGCATGCATAGAAGGCTTCAGCAAATCAAATCATGTCTCTATAGCTATGCTACAGGAATATGGAATATGTTCCGCTACTCCGCTGATAGCGTCGATGAGCTAACCACCTCTTTCACTGACTTCATTAGGAAATGCATCGGTGACATTGGTCCAAAGTGAAGGTTTGCTGCATCGCAGCCAACCCCGAGGCTATGGCTACGAACATGTACAAGAAGTCACAGGGGTGTGTCCTTGGTCCCCTTCTTTACACTCTTCACCCACGACTGTGTGGCCATGCATGACTCCAACACCATCATCAAGTTTGCTGATGACACAACGGTGGAAGGCCTGATCACCGGCGACGATGAGACAGCCAACAAGAAGGTGATCAGTGACCTGGCAGTGTGGTGCCAGGACACGAACCTCTCCCTCAACATCAGTAAAACAAGGGAGCTGATCGTGGAGGAGGGGGCGAGCACACACAGAGGGGGCGAGCACACCCCCGTCAACACCGCACCACTATAGAGGGTGGTGCGGACAACACAGTACATCACTTGCGCCGAACTCCCTGCCATCCAGGACCTCTACACAGGCGGTGTGAAAGGATGGCCGAAAAATTGTTAAAGAGTCCAGCCACCCAAGACAGACAGACAGTTCTTTCTGCTTCCTCACGGCAAGCGCTACTGGCGCAACAAGTCTGACACCAACAGGCTCCTCAACAGCTTCTACCCCTTCTACCCCTGCATTGACCCTTCCATTTTATTTCTATTTTTGCACTGACTACAGATCTGGGTTTGAAAGGTGCACAATTGGCCCAGCATCGTCCGAGTTAGGGGAAGGTTTGGCCGGCCCGGGATGACCTTGTTCCATCACGCTCTAGCGACTCCTGTGGTGGGCTGGGAGCATGCATGCTGACACGGTCGCCAGTTGAAAGGTGTTTCCTCCGACACATTGGTGCGGCTGGCTTCTCATTTAAGCGAGCAGTGTGTCAAGAAGCAGTGCGGCTTGGCAGGGTCGTGTTTCGGAGGACGCATAGCTCTCGACCTTCGTCTCTCCCGAGTCTGTACGGGAGTTGCAGCCATGGGACAAGACTAACTATCAATTGGATATCATGAAATTGGGGATAAAAGCAGCTAGTTTTAAGTTTTCCCCTTCCCACCCAGACAGTCCTAACAAAATTCTTGCTTGAGAAATAGTTTTTTGCTAAAAAGCCAATTTGGTCCATTTTAATTGAAAACTATTACAGTAAGTTAGTTCAATTGTAATTGTAGACATGATTTAATATTGAGACACAAAAATAGCTGCATTGGGACTTTAAGGACATTTTAACTAAATAAATACTTTGTCATGGCGATATGGACAGATGGATATGTTCCAGATAAGTATACCATCTACTGGCTGATTTTGCGATCTGGAGTGCAGGTCATTGTTTTAAAAGCATTAAGAAACGTGATAGTTTGTTATTCCATATCCCCAGTGACGAGAACCTTGATAGAGCACAACAGGATGTCCTAATTTCACAGACAGACCACTTATAAGTTAAATCATTATTTTACCCACTCATTGAATTTAGGCTATGACCAAATTGACAAGAACAAATTGGCTAACCCCAGAGAGCTCTGATCTGAAGGGTATTTTCTAGGAAAGGAGTAGCCTGCTTCCAACGTGCGGTGCTCTGCACTCCAAATCAAACAGAGGAATGAAGTCTAGTACAGAGGCCAGGTGTGTTTGCTCAGCTGTGGTTACCCTCAGGGCCAGACTCTGACTCTCCACCATTTTGACACCACAGCACTCCCTTATGGTGACCGAGGGGCAGATGCAGTATGGATGGATTTAGGGGAGCTCAGGGTGGACTCAGGACTGAGTCATTTAGCCCTCCACACACTGCAGGCTTAGCCCTTTGCAGCGTGCGAGAGTGAATAACACATATCTGCCGAGGAGGCCTGTCTCTCACAAGCAGCAGCTCATGCAGGTGTAACAGTATAACTTTAGACCTTCCCCTCGCCCATACCCGGGCGTGAACCAGGAACCCTCTGCACACATCAACAACAGTCAACCACGAAGCATCGTTACCCATCGCTCCACAAAAGCCGCGGCCCTTGCAGAGCAAGGGGAACCACTACTTCAAGGTCTTATAGCAAGTGACGTCACCGATTGAAACATTATTTTGCGTGCACCACCGCTAGCTAGCTAGCCGTTTCACATCCGTTACACAGGCTCTACAACCATTCAGAAGATGGTTTGCAAAAGCCCTGTCAAAACACAGGCAAGGTGAAAAACTCATCCTTCCCTCTCTTTGTCTCTCCATCTCAAAGAGGACTTTGTGGACTGAAATTCATTGGAGCCTATTCTCAAGGATAGTGCAGTTAACAATGGTCTCCCAGTAGAAAAGCTCTGCCTGACTCTCAAGGAAGACTTTTATCCACATGCCTCCAATTCAGAGAAACTCCCTCCTCTACTTGAGGGCCTTTGGAGCTGAAAGCTGTCCAGGTAAAGAACCAGGAGATCGCAACCACATCTCAAAGTCCTCCTGGAATTAACTCCTGCTCTTTGAAGCCCCGGGAGGCACCTGCAATGTTACGCCTCCTGCTTTTTATCTGTGTAACCTCCACTCAGGACTTTAGCTTGAAAAGCCACAAGAACAAGAAAACTTAAAAGAAACAAGGAGAACTGAAAGCCTAACCTTTTGCTTTGTCTCCACTACCTGATTTTGTGAACTGAGAGTTTCCGAGTTACAGTACTGCATCTCCATTCCATGGGTTGTCTTTAAAGTGCAACAGGTTAACTTGTGAGCTCTAGCAATAAATAGTAATCACAGTAATACAATGACTGAAACATTTTAAATCAAAGGATCAAAGTTGTGATGCTTGAAAGAAAGAGGACGATGAATTTGCAGGGCCACCACCTTTGCCTGGAGAAAGTTGAAATACATAATAACCTTGTCAACAATCTTTGCCGCACAAAGCGTCCTCCACTATGAGATGACGATTTAAAAGCCGTAATACGAAAGGTGAACCATCACAATTAACAGCCGAATCACATGAACAAAATCTTTCAGCTCAGAGTTTTCTACTGGCGTCAAATGTCAACCTACCAACGCAGTGTTTGTCCCTTTTTAAAATGCTTCTTGGAGCCATTTATATTTGGGCATCATGTGTCAACAAAACAAGGGAAAGCGTAGGTGTTTGGTGAAAATGTTCTGGCCTGATGGTTTTCACGTCTTATTAATGAGAAGGCCCTTGTTGTGCCTCAATCCAGATCTTGGAAACCATCCATCTCTCCTAAGTTTAGTTAGGCAGAGTGCTACGTGCACTCAGCCACATATTTGTGCCCTCTGCAATCGGCTAGGGCAACACTGACACAGCCTTTCCCATGGCTGTTTTGAGGCCAGGCTTTACGTTGAATAGGAAGCCATCTTACAGACGGAGGATAATCGGCACTAAGACTGCAGTGGAGGAAAACACTGGCCTATACCGACTGCTGAGCTAGGGTCAAGGTGAGGAGTGAGCTATGATGGGGAAGTACACTCTCCTACATATGTATTCGGGCAGTGATGCTAACATTTTAAATTTGGCCCTCTACTCCAGCATTTTGAATTTGAGATCAAATGTTTAATGAGGCGACAGTACAGAATGTAAACTTCAGGAATGAAAGCACTTTGTACTGTATATCTAGTCCCCCCCCCATTTGAAGATGTTATAAGTATTTGGACAAATTTCACTTTGTGTATTAAAGTAGTCTAAAATGTTGTATTTGGTCTCAATCCTTGCGCACAATAAATCAAATCAAATTGATTTATATAGCCCTTCGTACATCAGCTGATATCTCAAAGTGCTGTACAGAAACCCAGCCTAAAACCCCAAACAGCAAGCAATGCAGGTGTAGAAGCACTACATCAAGCTTGTGACTCCACAAACTTGTTGGATGCATTTACAGCTTGTTTTTGTTGTGTTTCGGATAATGTTTTGTCCAACAGGAAGTAAATGGTATATAATGTACTGTGTCATTTTGGAGTCACTTTTATTGTAAGTAAGAATAGAACATGTTTAAACACTGACAAGAATGCGGACGCTACCATGATTATGGATAATAATATATGAATCGTGAATGATGATGAGCGAAGGAAGTTTGAGGGAGAAAGATCACACCCCCAAAAATGCTAATGTCCTCCACTCTTTGTAATGTTGAGAGGTAGCATGCTTTGTGGAAGCCTCACTCATCATTATTCATGCTTTTGCTAAATCATGGAATTCTCAGGGTTGACTTTAAGTGTTCAAAAACGTCTTATCTACTCAGAAAGAAAATGACTCCAGTCATCATTCACTTCCTATTGGGCAAAACAGTTTGCAGAGTCACAAGCTTGATGTAGTCATTGCGTGCTAGGAATATGGGAACAAATACTAAACTTGACTAATTTTGTACACTATAAGTGGTATTTGTCCAAATACTTGACATCTTCAAATAGGGGGACTAGATCTATATTTCTAAACGGTAAATCAACATCTAACAAAAGGTCACAAAACAAGGAGACATTTGATCTCAAATCCAAAATGATGGAGTATAGAGCCAAATAAAAAATGTTTTGTGTCAGTGTCCAAATACATACATAGGGGAGTGTACAGCGTGGGGTTAGGGTTGGATAAAATTCTATCTTGGTGGCTGACTCAAAATGTCCACAGGGTAACATGCATAAACACACACCCACAAGTATTGCTGTACATGCACTTCTGTCCACTTTAGTAATTCCAATCCTCTGATGATAAAAGAGGGAAATTGCAATGTGAAAATGACTCATTTTAAAGTTCTCATGTCCAAGGACATACAGTACCAGTCAAATGTTTGGACACACCTACTCAAAATGTTTTTCTTTATTTTTACTATTTTCTTGTAGAATAATAGTGAAGACATAAAACCTATGAAATAACACATATGGAATCATAGTAAGTAAGTAGTAGTAAGCAAAGAAAGTGTTAAACAAAATATATTTTATATTTGAGATTCCTCAAAGTAGCCACCCTTGCCTTGAAAGCTTTGCATACTCGTGGCATTCTCCCAACCAGCTTCATTAGGTAGTCACCTGGAATGCATTTCAATTAACAGGTGTGCCTTGTTAAAAGTACATTTGTGGAATTTCTTTCCTTTTTAATGCGTTTGAGCCAATCAGTTGTGTTGTGACAAGGTAGGGGAGGTATACAGAAGATAGCCCTATTTGGTAAAAGTTCATTTTATAGCAAGAACAGCTCAAATAAGCAAAGAGAAACGACAGTCCATCATTTATTTCTTAAAGTAAGTTCAGTCAATCTGGAAAATGTCAAGAACTGTAAAAGTCGCAAAAACCATCAAGCGCTATGATTGAACTTTCTCTCATGAGGACCGCCACAGGAAAGAAAGACCCAGAGACCAAATTTGAGATTTTTGGTTCCAACCGCTGTGTCTTTGTGAGACGCAGGGTAGGTGAACGGATGATTTTCACACGTGTGGTTCCCACCTTGAAGCATGGAGGAGGTGGTGTGATGTGGGGGTGCTTTGCTGGTGACACTGTCAGTGATTTATTTAGAATTAAAGGCCCACAACCAGCATGGATACCACAGCATTCTGCAGTGATACACCATCCCATCTGGTTTGCACTTAGTGGGAATATAATTTGTTTTTCAACAGGACAATGACCCAACACACCTCCAAGCTGTGTAAGGGCTATTTGAGCAAGAAGGAGAGTGATGGAGTGTTGCATCAGATGACCTGGCCTCCAAAATCACCTGCCCTTAAGCCAATTGAGATGGTTTGGGATGAGATGGACTGCAGAGTGAAGGAAAAGCAGCCAACCAAAGCTCAGCATATGTGGAAACTCCTTCAAGACTGTTGGAAAAGCATTCCAGGTGAAGCTAGTTGAGAGAATGCCAAGAATGTACAACACTGTCATGAAGGCAAAGGGTGGCTACTTTAAAGAATCTCAAATAGAAACTACAGTATATTACGATTTATTTAACACTTTTTTTTGGTTCCATTTGTGTTATTTCCTAGTTGTGATGTCCTCACTATTATTCTACAATGTAGAAAATCATCAAAATAAAGAACAACCCTTGAATGAATAGGTGTGTCCAAACCTTTGACTGGTACTGTAGACAAAAGTCGAGTTAACATGTTCCCTTACAGGAATTGAACACCAAAATAAAAACTCTGCTCAGGCCCATCCATCTACATCAATCGAGCAAAACATGCATACAACTATTTCCAATAAAAGCTTTACAGAAGAGCCCAGAAGGAACTGTTCAAAAGGGAACAGCATGGTTAATGTACCAAAACATGCATTTACAATTACAAGTGTACCAGAACATTTCACCACTCACTTCTCCATGTCAAATAGTTCTCTGCTGTTTTTCAGCCCAAAATCTAAAAACAACAGATAAACCAGGATTCAACATTTGATCAAAATGAACTCGATGCATGTAGATGTGTGTGTATAGGCAACGAATATGTAACCAATTCGCATGAGGCCAAAAGGGTCTGGGTGTTGGACTTAATGGCTGAATTGTCATTCTTTGCCTTTGAGACCATAGTACTCTACTTGGTACATGAAGTAGGTCAAGATTCTGAACAGTCCGCTGTCGGCGCTCTCATCTGCTGTTTCTTTGTGAGCTCACAGGAAGACACCAGGCTGTGACGTGAAGCCTCTCAACAACAGTAGCATGACAGAACGTCAGGGATGATCTGTAACGCTCCTCATTCAAATCTTGCCTCCACATTTTCCAGAGCACGGGAACAACCAGATCTCACAGAGCAGATTAAACATGTTGAGTCAGAGATGGGGTATACTATTTTTACAGAGATAAAACAAACATAAAAACATTCACGCTATATTCCCAACCAATTATCCTTTGACAACGTGAAGCATGAAAACAGAACACCCTCAACAAAAAAAAAAATGTATTTTGATTTATCCAGAAAAAGGCCAAAGGGGTATGTTATAAGAAACTACTTGGCCGGTGGAAACATCAGCCTACACCTCATACGCATTCACATTCAATTATGTACCAACCCCCTCATAAGGAAATTACACCATGGTACAAAAATAACCCCTCGACCACAAACAAAGCATGAGTCTATGTCATCAAATCACATAGGCCTACAGTATGTGTATTCTCTGAAACAACGAGAATTACAGGTAGGAAAACAGTATTAAGAACAATCAGAAGCTAATGATTATAGCACTCACGATGACCTTGGTAGTTAAGTGGATGCTGTGTAGTCAGTGTGTGTCAAGAACATTTTCAGGAAATGACACGAGATAAGAATGCTGTTCATTGACTACAGCTCAGCATTCAACACCTCCAAGCTCATCATTAAGCTTGAGGCCCTGGGTCTCAACCCCGCCCTGTGCAATTGGGTCCTGGACATTGACGGGACTCTCCCAGGTGGTGAAGGTAGGAAACAACACCTCCACTTCACCGATCCTCAACACTGGGGCCCCACAAGGGTACGTGCTCAGCCCCCTCTTGTACTCCCTGTTCACCCATGACTGCGTGGTCATGCACACCTCCAACTCAATCAGGTTTGCAGACGACACAACAGTAGTGGGCTTGATTACAAACAATGAGACAGCCTACAGGGGGGAGGTGAGAGCACTCGGAATGTGCTGTCAGGAAAACAACCTCTCACTCAACGTCAACAAAACAAAAGAGATGACTGTGGACTTCAGGAAACAGCAGAGGGAGCACCCCTCTATCCACATCGACGAGACAGTAGTGGAGAAGGTGGAAAGTTAAGTTCCTCGGCATACACATCACAGACAAACTGAACTGGTCCACCCACACAGACAGTGTGGTGAAGAAGGCACAACAGTGCCTCTTTAACATCAACTTGTCACCTAAAACCTTGACAAACTTTTACAGATGCACAATTGAGAGCATCCTGTCGGCTGTATTACCGCCTGGTACGGCAACTGCACAGCCCTCAAAAGCAAGGCTCTCCAGAAGGTGGTGCGGTCTGCACAACGCATCACCGGCGGCAAACTACCTGCCCTCCAGGACACCTACACCACCCGATGTCACAGGAAGGCCATAAAGATCAAGGACAACAACCACCCGAGCCACTGCCTGTTCATCCCACTACCATCCAGAAGGCGAGGTCATTAGAGGTGCATCAAAGCTGGGAGCGAGAGACTGAAAAACAGCTTCTATCTCAAGGCCATCAGACTGTTAAACAGCCATCGCTCATCCATATATTAATATGCACATATTCTTATTCCATCCCTTTAGATTGGTGTGTATTAGGTAGTTGTTGTGGAATTGTTAGATTACTTGTTAGATATTACTCAACTGACAGAACTAGAAGCACAAGCATTTCGCTACACTCACATTAATATCTGCTAACCATGTGTGTGACCAATAAAATTTGATAAATGGCCCATAATTGAGCTCAATCAGTATTACTTTCTAATAGGCTTTTACCAGAATGTCTTCTTACTCCAGATCTCCCCTGTCAAACTAAGGTTGTTTTTACAAAGCAGACCAATTCTGATCTTTTTTTCACGAATTGGTTTTTTGACCTATCAGATCAGCTCTGAAAAAATCTGATGTGAAGAGATCCGATGTGATTGGTCAAAAGACCAATTCGTGGAATAAATGTCAGAATAGGGCTGTCTGTGTAAACACAGCTTAAGTTGACTATGGCAGTGGAAGTAAACCAGATCTTGCTGCAACCAGTAAGTAAACCAGACAGGTGCACTGGTTTATAGTTATTGTCTCTGGTGCACAGTGGTCTGGCTGTACATCCAGGTGTTACGTAAGCAGGGCTACTGGGCTTTAAAACATTAAGGATGAGACAGGAAGAACATGTTTTCCAGTAATTACATTTTCATTGGAGGGACGTGTTGTGAATGAGGACGAGGAAGGCTGTGCACTCCTGCATAATGCGTTTTCTGTTAGCAACAAACAAGATGAGGAGCAGAGAGCCTTCTCGGCCCTCTCACTCTGCACGGAGATCACCCGAGGTAGTTACACAAACAAACCAGTATTCATTCACAAACCCCTTTGTATGCACACAAACTATTTCTATTTAGCATGAACATACAAAGGTGTACAACAGCAGAAAGTGAACTGTATGACTATGATGCTAATATTCCTAGCGTATCTGTAATACTGGAAAACATTCCACAATCACATCATTAACGTTTGCTGCCTGCTGTCGTTACTTAGCATTTAAGGGCTGGCAGCAGTTAAATCCTACAAAATAGTTGATATTCAACAAGACAAATTGCTTTTGGGATTAAGCAGATTTATTACAATTAAATTCAAGACAGTTTTTTTGGGCCAAAAAACCTTTGTCTGACAAACTAAATACGCTGTGTTGTAAAAACATTTCATTTCCTCCCCAAAAAGCTGTCACCCATTTTCTTGTCCCCTTTTCTTCCCACAACTTTAGCTGACTTGTTTTACTGATTCTACTTCAGCCTGTTGAGTTATGCTGCCACTGCGACTTGGACAAACACATCATCGCTGCCTGGGAACACAAACAGGTCAGGATTGGAAAAATACTGGGTCTTGACGTAGGTCCTCGTGGGATACGGTAAACCCTTAGAGAGGCTAGTATGACTGTGTGCAGTAAGTTATGTGGACACTTGTCTGTTTGTGTACATTCAGGGGGGGGGGGGGGGAGTGGCAACAGTGGCAGGTCTACAGTGGGAGCAGAGGCCGGGATCTGTTTGGAGAAACTGGAGCCCTCTGCGACATGCCAAGAATGCTGGGGTTCCCCTGAAATATAAACCCTCCCTCTGCTCTGGCCCAGGCAGACAGCATCTCTACTGGAAAAACACTGCATAGAGACACAGCGTTAGGATGATACAGTGAGGGGGGAAAAGTATTTGATCCCGTGCTGATTTTGTACATTTGCTCACTGACAAAGAAATTATCAGTCTATAATTTTAATGGTAGGTTTATTTCCCTCATTAAAATGCTAATCAATTCATAACATTTTTGACATGTGTTTTTCTGGATTTTTGTTGTTGTTATTCTGTCTCTCACTGTTCAAATAAACCTACCATTAAAATTATAGACTGATAATTTCTTTGTCAGTGGGCAAACGTACAAAATCAGCACGGGATCAAATACTTTTTCCCCTCACTATAACCTCTCTATGTGAACACTAGTGTAACCCGGAAAGAGGACCAGAGAGGCGAGCACAGGATAGACAGGGCTGGTGTCTTCACTTCCATGGGGTACAGACAAGGGACGACATACATGAGAGACGAGGGGACATGAGTGACACAAAAAAACACTTTATACACTATATATACAAAACATCCACCAGAACCGATGTCTTTCCAGATGTCTTCAACAACAGACTGCATGAGTACACAGTGACAAGATACAGTGTGGCATGAACTGCCATACAAAGCCTATACAAGTTGTGTTTATTTCACTGGAGACATGCAGAATCCATTTTGTTTTTGCTGAGGAATGTGGTTTAGTGACACAGCAGTGAAAAGTGCTCTGTAGTGTAAAATGGTACTTAAACCAGCCAATTTACATTCATGCAAATGTATGGGTAATGGGTTTCTGCTAAGAGTAAAATAATGAGCAGTAAACAAAAAACATTAATCTAGTCTACACAACCTTCTGGAGAGTGAATATTGATGAAAAAAGCTTCTCTTTAAAGCGTGCGCAAGATTGATGATATGCAAGTCCAGTTAAATTGGATCCTTTCTCAGTCTTCCTCTTTTCAAAGTCTTGCTGAGATGAATTTGCTCCGGATGTGGTGAAAAGTAGCAACATTTCCTGCTCTAGACAGACTCCCCTCTGACACTTGGGTGAATATGAGCAAAGAGATCTTGTGTACTTCTACTACTCATAAACTGCATAGAATGTTCTATGAAAAGTGCTGTATGTAATAGGTACAGCACACACTGCCCCATCCATCTCCATAGCATTTGTACTCAAAAAAGGTGGGATCAAAAGTGAGAGGGGTTAAACAGCAAAACAGGCCTAAGTCTACAATGCTAGAGATGCAAACACTCAAACTCACTCCATCTTCATTTCATATACACTTGCTCACACACATTCACACTACCTCTAAAATCCTAGACTTGTTTGTTTACAGCAGTAAGCAGCTGCTCCACAACCCCTTCCTGTGAGCATGGCCCACACACACACACACACACACACAACCTCCCTCCGGCCGTGACGTCCTGTTTTGATGCAGGACCCGGGTGGAAAACAGAGCTGCAGTCTAAACGGACCAGTTGTGTTTCTGTTAGTGGCTGTTAATGGGATGTCACAATCAGGCCAAGAACAAAGGCTGGGAATGACTGAGCCTGGAGCCCAGGCTCACTCCCACACAGCTCTGGAGCAGGTCCAATAACATGCTTTTCTTACACCCTTTACCCATCTGACCACTGATCAGCTGGGCAGTAAAGTAGAAAAAATATTTTTCTGAAAATAGCATGAACATCTATGATAAGTCTCTTGATACAAACATATTGCGTCACGTCTCTTAAGGGAGCACAGCTCACATGTGCGCATGGCTCTTTTCTCCGAGAATGGAGAGCGATTCTTCTTCTTCCTATACTAAAACGTTCACTCCGTTTAGTCTCCCCCTATAGTACAGTATACAGTGTCTTCAGAAAGTATTCATGTACCCAATACTTTTTCCACATTTTGTTGTGTTACAGCCTGAATTCAAAACGGATTAAATCCATGTGTCACGTTCTGACCTTAGTTCTTTTGTTATGTCTTTGTTTTAGTATGGTCAGGGAGTGAGTTGGGGTTGTCTATGTTCGTTTTTCTATGTTGTGTTTTGAGTTTGGCCTGGTATGGTTCTCAATCAGAGGCAGGTGTCGTTAGTTGTCTCTGATTGAGAATCATACTTAGGTAGCCTTTTCCCACCTGTGTTTCGTGGGTGATTGTTTTCTGTTATGTGTCTGTCACTTTACGGAACTGTTTCGTTTCGTTCTCCTTTGTTATTTTGTTTAGTGTTCTCTGTTGAATAAATATAATGATGAACACTTACCACGCTGCACTTTGGTCCTCACCTCATTCCAACGACGAGCATTACACCATGTTTTTCCTCTCACCCATCTACACACAATACCCCATCATGACAAAGTGAAAACATGTTTTTAGAAATGTGTTCAAAATGTATTGAAAACAGAAATCTAACTTACAAAAGTATTCTCACCCCTTTGCTATGACACTCCAAATTGAGCTCAGGTGCATCCAGTTTCCCTTGATCATCCTTGATGTCACAACAACTTGATTGGCTAATTCAATTATTTGGACATGATTTAGAAAGAAACAGACTTGTCTATATAAAAAGATCCCACAGTTGACAATGCATGTCAGAGCAGAAACTGTAACATGAAGTCTAAAGATCTGTCCGTAGAGCTCAAGGATAGAATTGTGATGAGGCATATCTCAGCGGAAGTGTAGAAAACTTGAAATATTCTAGAAATTGTTTTCAAGAGGACATCGTTTTTTTAAATGGAAAAAATATGCAACTACCCAGACTCAGACCTGGCCGTCCGACCAAACTGAGCAACCGGGCAAGAAAGACATTGGCCAGGGAGGTGACCAAGAACCCAATGACCACTCTGACAGAACTACAGAGTCCCTTGGCTGAGATGGGAGAACCTGCCAGAAGGACAGCAGTCTCTACAGCACTTCACCAATCTGGGCTTCATGGGAGATGGAAGCCACTCCTGAGAAAAAAGGCACTTGACAGCACTACTGGAGTTTGCCAAAAAGGCATATGAAAGCAAGAGATTATAAAGCAAGAGATTCTGATGAGACAACAATTGAACTTGTTGGCCTGAATGCAAAGCGCCATGTCTGGAGAAAACCAGGCACAGCTCATCACCCATCGAACACCATCCATACTGTGAAGCATGGTGGTGGCAGCATCATGATATGGGGATGCTTTTTAGCGGCAGTACCCAGGGGACTGGTAACGATTGAGGGAACAATGAATGATGCAAATCCTTGATGAGAACCTGCTTCAGAGTGCAAATGACAGACTGGGGGCGAAGATTTATGTTCCAACTGGACAATGATCCCAATCATACAGCCAAAGCGACGCTGGAATGGCTTCAGGACAAGAATGTGAAAGTGGCCCCAGCCAAAGTCCATACTTCAAAATCACATATAAAATCTGTGGAAAGACAGGATGATTGCCAATCACAGCGGCTCCCCATCTAACTTAACAGAGCTTAAGAAAATGGGTGAAAGAAGGATGGGTGAAAAATCACCAAATCCAGATGTGCAAAGTTGATACAAACATACCCAAGACGACTCGAAGCTGTAAACAACACCAAAATGTGCGTCTACAAAGTATTGACTCAGGGGTGTGAATACTTATGTAAATGAGCTATTTCTTCATTTAATTGTCAATACATTTCGCCAAAAAATCTAAAAACCTGTTTTCACTTTGTCATTATGGGGCATTGCGTATTGCTGTAACAAAATGTGGAGTAAGTCAAGGGGTATGAATACTTTCTGAAGGCACTGTATATACTATATTCAGCATTAGGTACGGTTGAGCCTCTCCCTAATCTGTATTATGTTATCATAGGGTGGCGCACAATTCGCCCATCGTCGTCCGGGTTAGGGGAGGGTTTGGCCGGGGTAGGCCGTCATTGTAAAATAAGAATTTGTTCTTAACCGAGTTGCCTAGTTAAATAAATAAATAAATAATAAATTGTATGCCTTCCTCCAGCCCAAGCCACAGATGGTGGGAGAGAAGGGGGAATGTGTGTGGTGGGGAATGGGATCCCATATTAGATCATCTCATTGGATGAACTTCACAGCATTGTGATCTGGGAGTCTGCTTGTCCTTAGGCAACATCCATCCATGCTTATGTCCGTTTGTCTCACACCTGCAAGCTAAAATGTTGACACTATACTCCAATGAATTTCTCAAGTTCTAGACACGTTTCATGGGAACGTTTCAAGAACATTCATGTGTCCAGTTCTGTAGGTTAGGAGAATATTTCATAAATGTTACACTAAACATAGTTGCCATGTTCTCAGAATATAAGATAATGTTTTAAACATGTTTAATGGCAAAGTGGGTGTATATCCTGCCTGGTTTGCCCTGTCCGGGGGTATAGTCGGACCGGGCTACAGTGTCTTCTGACCCCTGCTATCTCAGCCTCCAGTAATTATGCTGCAATAGTTTGTGTCGGGGAGATAGGGTTAGTCTTTTATATCTGGAGTATTTCTCCTGTCTTATCTGGTGTCCTGTGTGAATTTAAGTATGGTCCCTCTAATATATTCTCTATGAGGACCCGAGCCCTAGGACCATGCCTCAGGACTACCTGGCCCGATGACTCCTTGCTGTCCCCAGTCCAACTGGTCATGCTGCTGCTCCAGTTTCAACTGTTCTGCCTGTGGCTATTGAACCCTGACCTATTCACCGGACGTGCTACCTTGTCCCGGACCTGCTGTTTTTTACTCTCTCCCTACCGTACCTGCTTTCTAACTCTGAATGATTGGCTATGAAAAGCCAACTGACATTTACTTCTGAGGTGCTGACCTGTTGTACCCTCTACAACCACTGTGATTATTATTATTTGAACGTTTGAACATCTTGGCTATGTACTATTATAATCTTCACCTGGCACAGCCGGAAGAGGACTGGCCACCCCTCAGAGCCTGGTTCCTCTCTAGGTTTCTTCCTAGGTTCCTGCTTTTCTAGGGAGTTTTTACTAGCCACTGTGCTTCTACATCTGCATTGCTTGCTGTTTGGGGTTTTAGGCTGGGTTTCTGTACAGCACTTTGTGACATTAGCTGATGTAAAAACATATTTATAAATCCATTGATTGATTGACAAATGCATAATGGGAACGTTGCAGTAATATTTCTGTGTATCAGTTGTCAGGATGTCTTTTGATGGTCCCAAAGAAACGTACTCCCCAAAAAATGTAAAATGTTATTAAACATCACGCATTGTTACTGTTGCTAAGCCAATCAAGGTCCTGATTGGTGAATCACTGATCCATTCATAGCTCTGTCTGTTGGCAAGTTTATGGATACTCTCAAACATATACAGTGCTTTTAACATACATGATTACATTGTGCATTTTCATAATCAGTAGACTTCAGTAGACTACAGTATGTTCTCTGAAGTCTACTGATTACAATGATATAGAATATGATATTATATCCTGTGTCACTTTTAAGAACTGTGATAGGAAACCTGCCCTGTACACGTCACTCTATGCAAAATCCCATAGGAATTGTCATGACTGTCCTGTGAGAATCACAATGAGTCAGATCAGCTTGGCAATGGCCAATAATAACCAGACTTTCTCTCACCCGCAGAGGGGAGGAGGGAACTGGTGTGGAGGTTGACACCTCCACATCCAGTCATAAATTAAGCAGGCGAGGACTCTCTCCCTCTCTACGCTCCAGTATTGGTGAAAGTAATGTGCCTTTGTTTCACAGACTTGTTATCGCCAAAACTAACATCCAAAAAGTTAATACCGGAAACAGTATTTCTAACGTAACTATGTGGGGAATGGTCAGTGGGGGAACTATGAAAAACGAATGTAATATGGGTGTTCATTTTGTGTTGTCATTAAAACCTGTATAACGAAAATACTGTAACTAGAAAAGTATATCCCCTTTATCTGTCAAGCTATCATCCAATATGTTGTGCATATAATATGAACATTAAATTATTTTTTGTTAAGATAGGAATGTGATTTTAGCTTTCTAATTATATATTTTTTTGATAATACTTTGCACAGTAACTAGCCCAACCCCGAGTGAGGTCAGAGAGCTTGTCAGCATGACGGAACGCCCTTTTGACCAAGAGTGCATAAAAGGCTTGGAAGAGAAACCAACTGTTAAACCAGAAAACATGAGGCGTTAGCTACATGTTGTAATGGTTGAAACTTTGAACCTCAACATGAGTTGAAGAAATAAACTCATCTTCTTTTAGACCAGAGAGCCAAAGTGCAGCAGCTCATGTCCATAGTGGTCTGAATCCTAAACTCTGAATAATCAACATGAGGAGGAAGAGGCAACAAACTCCCCTCTCAGACAATAACCCGTACAGCTGATTAGCTGTCCTGGGTAAAATATCTCAAACTCTTCAAACCATCCCATCCTACTACGATTCTCATATCACCGTACGCTACTCTCATCACCCCACTGGAACCATCGGCACGGCCGGCTGATCGTCAAATTAGCAGCTTTAGGAGGAGGAGGAGTGGAGGAGTGAACTCTGTAGTTCTGTTCAGGACTACATGACGGACAAGGACAGCCATACATAAATACATTCATTATGACTTATTTCAAACATGTGGCAGTTTGTGTGCAAAGTACATCATTAATGGGAGAATAGTTATAGAATGTATCGACGATATGGTCTTTCTCTCTATTTATGTTGTTGGGTAAAATGCCATATTGTGTAAGTCCGCTAGGGACCTTTGTCTCATGTAGTAAGTGTGTGTGTGTATTATTTAGATAGCTAGTAAATAAATGATTAAACCAATTTGTGTAGAACTGAATAATGAACAAGGCTGGGGTTTTTGTAGATCCAAGAAGGTTATGACTGTTCAGAATGATGATATTATTGATCAAATAGATATACCTTAGAGTTTAATTCGGAAAATGGTAACTCTTTAAATAACTTCTTCCGTGGTGCCCCAAATCCTAATGAGTTAATTGTTACATGATTATAATGTAATTGGGTAACAATTAAACAAACAGTTAGTGGATTCAATAAATAAGTCATCAGATTAATGAAAGGAAAGTCACAACAGAAGGGATTATGTCCAGCAGGGACAGAGGTAACCCATTTAAGCAAAATCCCTTGATGAGACCACAGAAAATTTACAAAAAGCTTGGATGTCTCAAAGATGTCCAGCTATAATGCCATTGCAGATTTAACCTATTACACTCTAGAGAGGCAGTTTTCCAAAATGGCCACCAATCAGCTCCATGGGGTCAAATAGGACAGGTTAACATGGCAGTATTTCAATTCATAATTGCTATGTAATGCCCAATGATGGCTTAAAATGTTTGAGTTGGTGTTGCGAACACAATAAAATGTCTGACCCTCAGTGTTCACTGACCCTCAGTGTTCACTGAAATAGCACTATTTCAGGTTTTGTTCAGCGCTAAATATCATACAAGTCTGCCAATCTTCACACTTCTATATCAAATCGAACAATATGGTATTTTTTGGGAGCTTATCTACTGAACTAAGTAGTTGAAACGTATTCAGAAAATCTACCCCAGAGCTCCTTGACGGATGACGATGACATTGATGTAATGGAAAGACAAATAAAACTATTTTCTGTTTGCTAAGTACCTGTTAAAACATTCTCTGTTTGTCCCCTGAATATTACAGAGTATGTTTATCTAGTGCAAGTTTTCCCTTCAAACACACAGCTTTGTGGCAGAGCTAATTACAGTAGGATTAATGTGAGCAGACAAATTCCTTAGGGAGGAAAGTAATTAAGCAGAGGACTGTGGACAGTGGACACACACAGGGCAACTGGGTGCTTCCTAGAACCATAAACTTGGCTCTTATGTCTCCGCAATTAGTTTTATTTGACACCTGAAAGGAGAGGGCATCAGAGTAAAGGAGAGGAAGAACGGCAACTGTCCTTCAGTGGAGAGAAAGAGAGGCAGCATTGATGAGCACAGCAGCACAGTGCTTCCTGTTGTTGCAGGCTAAAAACACAGTGACCTTCAGAATGTCATAACATATACACACACTTCCACACTCACAATTTTCCTTTTGGTGCACGCGTCCGTCCCCTTCTCTGATTCCCCCACCCCCAACCTCTCCCCTCCCCTCCCACTGGACTCTCGACCCTCCTCCTCAGACTCAACATATCTGGGTCTCTCTCAACTCCCCTCTTGTAACTTCCTCCCCCTTTCCATTTGGACAGCCCTTGACAGCAGGGCTCTGAGCAGATCTCCTCTCTGCCAGCTCCTGTCACTGTCACTTCAGTGGGAATGTGTGGCAAGGGAGCACTCGGAACGCAAAAAGTGACATCCTTTCAGCTTTTAGAGTGCCCCACTTTAAACAGGCTGGCCACGACTGGCCACAAGACCATATCGACCAGTCTTGCCTCTCTGCCACCCAAAGCCATACGTTTCAAGAGAAAGTTCTGGTCTGCTCTCTCATCTAAGTACTGTGATGTTGTTTCTCTCTGTTTAAGATATAGATTTTTGTGATGTGAAATGGTTTGTACAATAGCTTGTGGCAGTGATTCAATTTATTCAGTAACACACTGATGTTTTCCAACGCCAAGAGTCCACACATCATGTGTGCACATGTGTGCTTGGTTTCACTATCCTTGTGGTGACCAAAGTCCTCACAAGGATAGTAAAACAAGGACAATTGTACTACTTTATGTATTGGAATCTTTAGGGGTGTTAATAATTTTGCCCCCTACCTTTGAGAAAAAAAGTGTTACTTGTTAAACAAAATCTCTTTATCTGACCAATTGTATTAGGATAAAATATAATTTCCCAATTTTTTGAAGCATACAATATAGCTCACTATTTCAATGATTTACTTTATACAGTCATTATTTCTCATGTTTCTCAAGGGTGTCAATAATTTCAGACCACACTATACATAATGTCTTTGTGTTGTGTGGGTACATATTTTAACCGGTCCCCCAAAATAAAAATAAAGGGTATTTTAGGATTAGGGGTTAAGTTTATGGGTTAGGGTTACACTTGGGGATTTTGAATGGGAATCAATTATTTGGTTCCAACAAGGATAGTAAAACAAAAAGGTATGCATGTGTGTGTTCATTGTGTGTTGAATACCTGTATACCGGCTGCATCTCTCGGGCGATGCCGATCACAACTCCAGAAGGGAAGCGATCAAACTCCAGAAACAGCTCCCTGATGTTGCTCCTGTACTTCAGATCTACATCCAGCTGTACAATGCGCTGCAGATCTGAAACAAAGAGTTCAATACATTTTTACTCAGAAATTCAAACGTATTGCTAGCACCCCGTGAGTAGCAGATTACTTTGGCTATACATCATATCAGCCAAAATGATCAGCTATGAAATTATTCTGATTATTGTCTGATACCAATATGTTTTTAGCCATCATCTGATACCGATATAAAGGCTGATATATCATGCATCTCTAATCATAGCTCTGATGTAGGCCCTGTTTCTGGGTAGCTAGCTGGGCTAGGAATTGCCAGGGACCTCATGATACGATATTACCACCATACTTAGGTGCCGATACAATATGTATTGCGATTCTCACGATTCTATATGTATTGTGATTTTATTGCTATTTGATGTTTCAAACTTATTGCTCATCATATGTCTGCTGCAGAGGGACAAGAGAGAGCCATGAGAAGACGAGTTTTGAACAGTCATGGAAATAAAAGTCCTGAAAACAATTGGTCTCCTTGTTTAAAAAGCATGTGTAGAACAAGCTATGAAGGAAACATACTGGAGTTTTGGTGCAGGTAGAGCCAACTAGCCCAAAAATAATATTGTGATAGTCAAAACAATATCCCGACAGTATCGATTTTTCCCCCATCACTAATAGCCAGGAAGCAGCACTCTGTGGACACAGTCACCCCAGTTACCAGGAAATACAGACTCCTCTGTTCATTGTTTCACCTTCCTGTGTTTTGCTGGTTGGCATGGCAGTGAAAAGTAAGGACATTCTTAGGGTGCTGGACTGCTGTGCAATGGACAAAATACTGTGCCAATCTGGATTTACAGAGGGGTGTCAATCTGAAAACCATGCATTGGGTATTGGCATCTCAAACTGCTCAAATCTAACAGCGACTCTAAAGGTGCCCCTCACAATTGTGTATACTGTAACATACAGTTAACGAGTGTTATAGTAAAATAGTAACCTTAAAGTGCAAAAAGAAAGTATCTAGATACTCTATGGGCCTCCAAAAAAGTCCTCTGAAAGTAAAAAAAAACAAACAGATCTAGATCACGTACGCAGATGGTCCAAAAAGCCCGTAGTCTAAGAAAGCAATCTCGGTATGACCCCTGATGGTTCAAGAAAGTTATGCGGTTCCAAGAACCGAATTGCTAACCAACCTCCAAGAAGGAAATGCAGGTACAAGAAGAAGTAAGTTCCAAATCTAGATGGGTGATTTGATGGGAAAACCACATGATCTATTGGCAGTGGTGTAGTACAATTTGTTTAGGTGAGGAAGTGCAAAAAATAAATACCGACAAATGTAGCCAATTGAATAGGCCATCGTTGTAGAATATGCATAAAAGACATCCTCCAATTGCAACATCTGGTATATTGGACTGAAATGTGTATATGTGAAAGTATTCAGACCCCTTGACTTTTCCCACCTTATCTACATAAATATTCAGACCCTTTGCTATGAGACCCAAAATTGAGCTCAGGTGCATCCTGTTTCCATTAATCATCCTTGAGATGTCTTTACAACTTGATTGGAGTCCACCTGTGGTAAATTCAATTGATTGGACATGATTTGGAAAAGCACACACCTGTATATATACACAGTTGAAGTTAGAAGTTAACATACACTTAGGTTCGAGTCATTAAAACTCATTTTTCAACCAGTCCACAAATTTCTTGTTAACCAACTATAGTTTTGGAAAGTCGGTTAGGACATCTACTTTGTGCATGACACAAGTAATTTTTCCAAAAATTGTTTACAGACAGATTATTTCACTTATAATTCACTGCATCACAATTCCAGTGGGTCAGAAGTTTACATACACTAAGTTGACTGTGCCTTTAAACAGCTTGGAAAATTACAGAAAATTATGTCATGGCTTTAGAAACTTCTGATAGGCTAATTGATCATTTGAGTCAATAGGAGGTGTACCTGTGGATGTATTTCAAGGCCTACCTTCAAAGTCAGTGACTCTTTGCTTGACATCATGAAAAAATCTAAATAAATCAGCCAAGACCTCAGAAAAAAATTGCAGACCTCCACAAGTCTGGTTCATCCTTGGGAGCAATTTCCAAACTCCTGAAGGTACCACGTTAATCTGTACAAACAATAGTACGCAAGTATAAACACCATGGGACCAGCCGTCATACAGCTCAGGAAGGAGACGCGTTCTGTCTCCTAGAATGTACTTTGGTGCAAAAAAGTTCAAATCAATCCCAGAACAGCAGCAAAGGACCTGGTGAAGATGCTGGAGGAAACAGGTACAAAAGTATCTATATCCACAGTAAATCGAGTCCTATATCGATATAACCTGAAATGCCTCTCAGCAAGGAAGAAGCCACTGCTTTTTAAGTTTATCTTTTTAATTTAGATTTGGATAGAATTTTGATTAACTACATGACAATGATTGAGATACCAAGACATCCTTATAAATTAAATGAAACTATACTGCAAAAATGTGCATCTAAAACCATTACTGGCACGCAAGATTGTTAGAAATGGTAAGATAAATTGGCATTCCACATGAGAAAGGTTGCCGACTCCTCGTGTAGCCTATTACTGGCAACTTCAGGAGAGTAACGGCAGAAATCTGCGAAAGCCAGCAGCAGGAGAATGGTCGGGTCAGGTAAAAAAAAACAATCTTCTGGGTATCTTGATCTCTGGCTCCCTCGAGTCATTTGTGTCTTATTTCATCAAAACAGAGCGATTAAAGCATCAGACAAGCTCAATGCATATAGTTGATGTTATTAAAACTAGAGGTTGGCCGATTAATTAGGGCCAATTTCAAGTTTTCTTAACAATCGGTAATCGGCCTTTTCGGATGCCAATTATGGCCGATTAAACTGCAATCCACGAGGAAACTACGTGGCAGGATGACTACCTGTTAAATGAGTGCAGCGTCAAAAGGACCTTGTGGCTGCAAGGAGCCAAGGTAAGTTCCTAGCTAGCATTAAACATATCTTATAAAAAACAATCAATCTTCACAATCACTAGTTAACTACACATGGTTGATGATATTACTAGGTTGACTAGTTTCTCCTTTGTTGCATATAATCAATGAGGTGCCTGTTAATTTATCATCGAATCACAGCCTACTTCAACTTCACCAAACAAGTGATTTAACAAAAGCGCATTGCTGAAAAAAGCACAATCTTTGCACAAATTTACCTAACCATAAACATCAATGCCTTTCTTAAAATCAATACACAGAAGTATATATTTTTAAACATGCATATACAGTTAAAAGAATTCATGTTAGCAGGCAAAATTAACTAGGAAAATGGTGTCACTTCTGTTGCGTTCAGTGCAAGCAGAGTCAGAGTATATGCAGCAGTTTGGGCCGCCTGGCTCGTTGCGAACTGTGAACTAATTTGCTTCTGTAACCGTGAAAGCCTTGGTTTCATGCATGTTAATATCAGAAGCCTCCTCCGTAAGTTTGTTCTATTCACTGCTTTAGCACACTCCGCCAATGCTAATGTCCTAGCCGTGTCTAAATCCTGGCTTAGGAAGGCCACCAAAAATTCTGAAATTTCCATCCAACTACAACATTTTCCGACAAGATCAAACTGCCAAAGGGGGCAGAGTAGCAATCCACTGCAGAGATAGCATGCAGACTTCTGTCATACTATCCAGGTCTGTGCCCAAACAAATCAAACTACTACTTTAAAAAATCCACCTTTTCAGAAACAAGTCTCACCGTTGCCGCTTGTTATAGACCCCCCACAGCCGCCAGCTGTGCCCTGGACACCATATGTGAATTGATTGCCCCCCATCTAGCTTCAGAGCTCGTACTGTGAAGTGACTTAAACTGGGATATGCTTAACACCTCGGCCGTCCTACAATCTAAGCTAGATGCCCTCAATCTCACACAAATTATCCATGGGCACCCTCTGAGATATCATCCTGACCAACTTGCCCTCTAAACACACCTCTGCGTCTTCAACCAGGATCTCAGCCTCATTGACCGCTTCCGTAATGGGTCTGCGGTCAAACGACCACCCCCCATCACTGTCAAACGCTCCTATTGACCTCGTCCCGTCAGTAGAGGATGCCTGGTTGCTCTTTAAAAGTGCTTTCCTCACAATCTTAAATAAGCATTCCCCATTCAAAAAATGTAGAACTAAGAACAGATATAGCCCTTGGTTCACCCCAGACTTGACTGCCCTTGACCAGCACAAAAACATCCTGTGGCATTCTGCATTAGCATCATTAGCCTCCGCGATATGCAACTTTTCAGGGAAGTCAGGAACCAATATATCCAGTCAGTTAGGAAAGCTAAGGCTAGCTTTTTCAAACAGAAATTTGCATCCTGTAGAGGAGAATAAGAGCACCTCCTCTCAGCTGCGCACTGCACTGAGGCTAGGAAACACTGTCACCACCGACAAATCTACGATAATCGATCATTTCAATAAGCATTTTTCTATGGCTGGCCATGCTTTCCACCTGGCTACCCCAATCCCAGCCAACAGCTCTGCACCCCTGCAGCAACTTGGGAATATTGAACCACCAGCATTCATATGTTCTCATGTTCTGAGCAAGGGACTTAAACGTCAGCTTTTTTACATGGCACATATTGCACTTTTACTTTCTTCTCCAACACTGTGTTTTTGCATTATTTAAACCAAATTGAACATGTTTCATTATTTATTTGAGACTAAATAGATTTGATTTATTATATTAAGTTAAAATAAGTGTTAATTCAGTATTGTTGTAATTGTCATTATTACAAATATATATATATTAAAAAAAATATATATATATACATACAGTGGGGAGAACAAGTATTTGATACACTGCCGATTTTACAGGTTTTCCTATTTACAAAGCATGTAGAGGTCTGTAATTTTTATCATAGGTACACTTCAACTGTGAGAGACGGAATCTAAAACAAGAATCCAGAAAATCACATTGTATGATTTTTAAGTAATTAATTTGCATTTTATTGTATGACACTGTATATTTATATTTATTTAAAGAAAACAATAAAAAAATGTTTTTAAATTATACATTTAAAAATATATATATAAAAAAAAAGTCAGATTTAGCGGTATCGGCATTTTTTGGTCCATTTTTGGTCCTGGAGCAGAAGGGCAAAAGCTTGCTTGATCTTGATTTTCAGTATGAATACAGACCGTGAAAGCGCGGCCTCACGATCCTTCTGACTTTTTGGGTTTTAAGCAGGAGGTGTCAGAAATGTCACCTTTTCGGCGTTGAAGGTATCGGCGTTGAAAAATCATAATCGGTCGACCTCTAATTAAAACACACAGGAGGTGTTTATATAAGGATAAACCTACCTTTTAAAATTTCAACGAATCAATTGGTCAAAAGAACCGACGACTTTCAGTCGAGCAAGATATTTTTTGGGTCTGGGACAGACTGCTGCACGCTTTGTTGACACAGGTATAAGGCCCTCTCCCGTCCTCCACGAATCAAAAACCATGGATTGATATCAGCCTGAAAGAGGGAGGCTGCTTATAAATAGGGCAAGGTGACCGGGAACAATAGTGTTGTTAACCAATATAAATGCGACCTATGAAGATCGATCAAGATGGTGAAACAAGTATAGGGACAAAGTGGAGGAGCAATTCAGTGAGTCGGACACAAGGCGTATGTGGCAGGGGCTCCTAATGTTCACTGATTACAAAAAGAATGCCAGCCACATCGCCGTCACCAACGCTACCCTACCGGATATGCTAAACACATTTTTCTCACAAGTTGAGCACAATGATGCTGAGCTGCCAAGGCAAGTCTCCGATGACAATGTGGGCTACACACTCAGTCTCCATTGAGGATGTATGTAAGCCATTCAAACGTGTTAACCCTCACAAGGCTGCTGGCATCCCTAGCCGTGCCCTCAGAGCATTTGCAGACCAGCTGGCAGTTATGTTCTGACCTTTTCAATCTCCCTAGCTCAGGGCGCTATACTCACCTGCTTCAAGATGTCCACCATCATCCCTGTGTCCAAGAAAGGGAAAGTAACTGAACTGAATGACTACCGACCAGTAGCACTCACTGCTGTCATTATAAAGTAATTTGAGGCTAGTCAAAGACCATTTCACTTCCTCCCTCCCTGACACACTCAACAGTTTCCAAATCGCCTACTGTTCTGACAGATCCAAAGACAACGCAATCGCCATTGCACTGCACACTGCCCTTACCCAACCGGACAAAAGGAATGGATATGTGATGATGCTGTTCATCGACTACAGCTCGGCCTTCAATGCCATAGTGCGCAATAAGCTCATTACAAAGCTCACGGCCCTGGGTCTGAACTCCTCCCTATGCAACTGGGTCCTGGACTTCCTGGCGGGCTGCTCCCAGGTGGTGAAGTTAGGCAACATTACCTCCTCAACACTGATTTTCAACACTGGGGTCCCACAAGGGTGCGTCCTCAGTCCCCTCATCAGTCCCCCCCGTATACCCACGACTGCGTGGCCTCACACAGTTCCAACTCTATCAAGTTCAATGACAACACAACAGTAGTGGGGCCTGACTACCAACAATGACGAGACAGCCTACAGGGTGGAAGTAGGCACTCTGACAATGTTAGCAAAACAAAGTAGCTGATTGTGGACTTCAGGAGGAACGCACCATTGGGTGCACACTGCCTGCCATCCAGGACACCTACAAAACCAGGTGTCGCAGGAAGGCTAAGAAGATCATCAGGGACCCCAACCATGCCCTGTTCTCCCTGCTTCAAATCACTGACACGGGTAGTACAGGAACATCATGGCAAAAACTGGAAAATAGTTTCAGACCATCAGGCAGCTGAATAGCCACCACTAGTCAGCTACCTGCTACTCCCCCTATGGACATTTACCCCCCCCCCTCAACATTTCCCCTCACACCCCTTCAATGGTCACTTACCGCACATGCTGCTCCCCCTATGGACATTCTCCCCCTCACCAAATGACTTGTACTCTTCCCCAACGACATTCATCACTGTTGCAGTTAATATGTATATTATTGACTAATTATAATTGTCTTTATTTCTTTTGGTCCCCACACCCTTATATATTTATGCTGCTCCCCCTTTGGTCATTCCCCCACATCCCCTAAACAGTCTTTACTCTGCCTCCACTCCAAATGGACCTTTATTCATCCCTTCTACAGTTGTGAAGTATATAGTGCTATTTCTATTTCTATTGTTGCTTTATTATTACCATTTTCATTATTTTATTTAACTTTGTCCTGCATGTTTTAGCTCGGAGCCAAAGATTTTCACTATACCCTGCAATTACACCTGCAACCCTGTACATGTGACTTTTAAACACTCAATCTCTGAATCTGGAAAGTGAGCACAGAGTGCTTCAAAGATGGACCATAGCGCACACACTGTGCAAAAAAAGCTAGCCACCCAGCGTGTTCCCAGTACGAGCCTTATTTTTGCTACTTGTTGCTGCAGTTCGGCAGTGCAATCAGCAAGTTGGTTCTGGTTTTGGGGAGATCGACTGTATTTAGTGTACAATTTGTTCATGACGATATGGAAGTGGTTCACACCACCAACCTCTGACACTTTGTCCCTTACCGCCAATTCATGTCTATGGTTTAGACAGTGCCACACAACAAGGTTTGGATAGTGCTGGGAGAGCCTCCTGCGTGCAACGCCTGATTTCTTCCCCCAGCATGACACTGGCACAATCACTTGCGAAGGACACCAAGTGTTTCTTCAGACAATTGCCGTTGAATTCGTGACCACACAAGCGTCCAAACAAATGTTTCACAGTGTCCGCCTTTTGGGTAAGGACGCTGGATAAAATCAAGACTAAATCTGGGTCACGGGGCTTGTCGGTTTTACATTTGAAATAAACTATCAGCGTACTCTTGCTGCTAAGGCTTGTAGACTCATCTAAAAAATGTAAAGCTTACGGCCCTGGGTTGGTCTGATATGCGAGTGCAAGACCAAGTCAAGCTTCAGCACTTGATTAAGATGGCGAGAATGATAATTGCTATAGATCAAGAATCAGCCACTAACCTGTACACAAAACTCATCCTCCGAATACTTCTTCAAAAGAAAATTCAAACAGAGAGATATGGGGACTCTTTTATTCCAAGAGACATTTGGCTGTATAATAGATCGTCTGTTGGTCCCTCGAGTATACAGCATATTGCACTTTCACTATAAATGTGTAGCTATAGCACATTGAATGAATTATTTTGTGTCGTTTCTGTGGTTTCATGTTTTATTTACTGTCTTCTTAAGCACATGACCATAATACATTTGATCTGAATCTGACTTGTAAAATGACAGACATGTGACATCTGCACATAACTTATTTACAAACTATTCATGAGTATGCCTCCTGTTTGTTCCTCCACATACTGCTTGTCCATACGTCAGCACAGGGTAGCAGGCCTATCGGTGCCGTGGTGGTGGTGCCAGCTGCAGGGAGAGGACCTGTTCTGTCATCTGAGGGAACAGAGGTAGCTGAGGACCTGTGATCGGGAACTGTCAGTGTTACGGAGATCAGGCCTGGACCTGGGGACAGGGCAGGGAGGGAGCCGTCAAGGTTGTGATGCTGGCTGTAAGCTAGTGGCCAGGACAGATGAGGGAGCTGGATTAGGATATTCACCTATGTCAACTTGCTGGCTGTTTGCGTTGTTGTCAGGCCTATTGATTGTGGTAGTTGCTGCAGCTTTTGCAAAAAAAAGAAAATGCACCAATTCTTGTTTTGTCATCATTATGTCTATGACAGCTGGCCAGCTGTCCAAAAATGTACCTCTGCTAACCGTGCATGCTGCAAAGTGAGGAAATTATGACAAATCTAAGGATTCATTTTTTTACGTTCTGATTGATCAAAAAGTAGCCAAGCCTCTGACGGGCCTCCGCAGTGCCTACATGTAGCCTACAGTTCATCATTCTCACCACTGCCAACATAAGAAACCACCATTTACCTACCTCTAGGCTGCTATAAATATTTATCCGGTTTGTCATACTATAATTTTTCATGGAATTTTAGTGGTAACTTATTTATCATTTATATTTAATTATCAGAATACATTTACCAGCTCCGCGTATTCTCAAATTGAAAAAAGTGAGGGAAGGCCGCTCCTTCACTACACCCCTGGGTGCGAGACCCGTTTTCTGATTTCTAGACCATTCAAGGACTTCAAGGACTCTTTTCCAAAAACCTTCTCAGATCAATTTATTGGATCAATAATGTTAATTAGGGTAAGGAGTTTGACACCCATGACACTGAGTATCTATAACGCAAAGTAAGACACCAGTGATGTGTCGGTATTGAACCCAACCCAGCTCACTGTTTTTCAAGCCAATATAATCTAGGCCTATTTACAGTACAAGCAATCGCTGCCTAAGTCAAGCAAGAAAACGTGATTCCAGTTAACAATACTAACAAATAACAGAACAAGAAACAGTTTTCCAGCTTCTTGCTTCTTGAGGTCAGACAGTGGCATGCACTATAATCAAATGTGTCTCTGTCCCAATCTGATGGTTGAAGTCACAATGGAAAGGCCAACCCAAATTGGGGCCCTGGCCTGGAGAGGCCAGCACTGCACAGACAATGGCCCTGTATATGGAAAAAGGAAAACAAGTGTCCTAAACTAAGTCTGTTGAAACAAGAACAATGCTGGGTGACTGGGCTAGAGCAGGGCCTCCACGGAGACCTTGGCCAGAGAGATATTTTAGGGTCGGTCTCTGTCCAAACAAGCAGCGGAAACTAAACTGTCTGCAGAGTGTCAACCATTTTCTCCCCTGCTCTTTAAACAAGGAAGTCCCCTTCAAAATGCCTTCATGTGTTGCGTTAGCAGAGGGAGGTTGGCGGCGAGTCATACCCCGCCGGCTAATGCTGACTTTGTTCGTTCTGAGGGGGCTTAACGGCCTGCTTTGGAACAGGGGAAAGCAGGAAGAGAGTTTTCGGCTGATACATGATTGTGCTAAGCTATAATATAACCACATAAATCATGAAGGCCCACCCAGGCAGAGCCACATTCACGCACACTCTCCCATCGCCGCTTCTCTTTAACGGTCAATGACAGCTATTATGAGACCATTTAATGCTGACAGGCAGTGCAGAATGGCCTTTAAAACAAATGTGATTTTGACATGAACTGCAAGAGGTCAAATTCCCAATTAATACCGATAGGGCAATGCAGGGTGACATTTGACCATATCGGAGGAGCTGGAGGCTCTCTGGCCGGTGCCCCGGGGGTAACGTTACAGTGCACGATAACAGAATGTTTGCGTTTGGCCAACTCAGATTTATTTCACCAGGCCTAGTTTACCCGGAGGGAGAGACCAATTCCCGAACCGGAGGGATCACGGCAGGGTTCGCTGCCACAGCCCACCTCTGGCAACCAGCCGAGCGTGCGGACCAGCAAAGACCGTCTCCACGGACCAGGTTTCAGCAGGCCATGATAGGGCAGGCGGGCTGGCTGCACAACACTGCTTTGTCTAAATCATGCCTTGAAGGAATGTTGTGTCTGAGGTCAAGTATGTGGCATTGAATGGGGGGAGGGGTGGGTTTTTGTCTAATGTGTATTCATGTGATATTTGAGTAACTTAAACATTACTACAAAATCTATGGGCTAAAGAAATCTAGCTAAAAACATTAGCTGACATGGACTGGTTGATCTGGACATTTCTGACCATTTATAAATAGCTCTCTAATGTAATGACAGACATGACAAGAGGAATACTGACGATGCACTACCCAAATTCTAAATTTCTCCTTGTGCATTTTACTATTACAACTTTGAAGAGTAAGTTGAAAGATGGACTGAGTTCTGAACCCTTTATAGAACCCATAGCAGCTGTCAACAGTCTTTCTTTAAATTACTATAGCGGCCGCGAACAGCCTTGTTTTTCTAACAGTAATAACTGTATCAATATCGCAAAATTAACTTGCTAACAACCTGTTGTATTCGTGTGGCTGTTGTCATCAATCAGAAACAGGATTTGCGGTCATTTGACTTTTAAAAAAAATGACTCAAAATGGGGCCTCCAATTGGCATAGCGTCTTCTGGTTTAGATAGGGCTTGGTAGGTAGGGATATCCTTGTCTCATTGCGCACCAGCAACTCTTGTGCACGCTAACCAACTCTTGTGCACGCTAACCAAGGTTGCCAGGTCCACGTTTCCTCCGACACATTGGTGCGACTGGCTTCCGGGTTGGACGCACGCTGTGTTAAGAAGCAGTGCGGCTTGGTTGGGTTGTCTATCGGAGGACGCATGACTCTCAACCTTCGTCTCTCCCAAGCCCCTACGGGAGTTGTAGCGATGAGGCAAGATAGTAGCTACTAACAATTGGATACCATGAAAAAGGGGGTCAACATTTTTTTTAAATACTCCAAATGAAAATGCTGGAGTGGCCACGAATTTTCATTGTGGAAAAAGCTGCAGCTTGGTTGTTGGTTGGTGATATGGCTTCGGACACATCCTTGCACTTTGAAAGTGATGATGATGTCGAGGTGAGTGAAATAAGTAAAACAGCAGATACTATATGTTTGGTGTTTTTGATTGATGCTGTGAAACTGTTCTCAGATTAGCAAATCCTGTCATGATCACTTGGTTGGTACAAGTGAGCACATCAGCAGTGGAGCTTGAATGATTGTTCTCTGTCTCATGGAAATAGTTGCAGTGCTTAACTGTAAATAATCAGCTAACTAGTTGGTTGTTTTGTCTTGTTTCTACTGATGTAATTCATATGGAAGTGGCCCAAGCTTCTTGATATAGTTAGTTAGCTAGTCAGTCAGGCAAGAAAAGTTGTGTGGCGGTAAATTTGGGATGTGCTAGCGAAACGTCAACCTCAGCTGTCACTTTCACTAGCAAGCCATACAGACAACCAGCTAACTAGCCACTGAAATGGAGATGAGTAATTTGTGTTTCTGTTATCATGGTTGCTAGGTACAGATATTCATAGGCTATACATTGCCTCATTTCCCTATTGTTTGACAGCTTAGCTTTCGTGTTAGGATAGATGCTCGCGCAATGGAGCTAAATATAAGGCTCCCGAGTGGCGCAGTGGTCTAAGACACTGCATCTCAGTGCAAGAGGTGTCACTGCAGTACCTAGTTCAAATCCAAGCTGCATCACATCCGGCCGTGATTGGGAGTCCCATAGGGCGGGAAATGTGTTCTTAACTGGCCTGCCTAGTTAAATAAAGGTAAAATAAAAAAATGGTTTAAAGTAAAATATGTTATTGCAGTGATATTCATTTACATAGCCAGATGCTTGTTTGGTCCTGTGTCTCCCGATGCAGTTCATTTGGAAACTGTCCCACCTTCGTACCTTAGTAATTAATCAGCTAACATTGGCAAACTCTGTAGTTGGTCTATAAGGCAAGAAAATGAGAGCTGGAAGCAACATTGTGCTTTGCTCGCAAGACTGTCACACTTGATCCAGTCACTCCCTCCCTACAAAAGACAACCAGCTAACTATGCCCATCGGAATAGATGACATTTTTCTAAATCTGTTTGGCTAAATTGCGTCACGACATGGGGGTCCTGAGCCAGAAGCTCTTCCCCATCGTGGAGGCCATGCAGAAGCACTTCAGCGCCACCATCTTCTTCCTGTTCGTGGCCATGCACCACATCATGTCCACAGGTAAGGGTTGCCTTAGTTACAAAGATAAATGTGAATGTGTAACTTTTTCATAGGTATTTGTGTCATCTTTGTAATCTTTTACTTTCAACATCCTAAATAAATAACAATAGTTGATGTTAGAGGTCGACCGATTAATCAGAATGGCCGATTTCAAGTTTTCATAACAATCGGTAATCTGCATTTTTGGACACCGATTATGGCCAATTATATTGCACTCCACGAGGAGACTGCATGGCAGGCTGACCACCTGTTACACGAGTGCAGCAAGGAGCCAAGGTAAGTTGATAGCTAGCATTAAAATTATCTTATAAAAAACAAATCAAACATAATCACTAGTTAAACTAGTAATATCAACCATGTGTAGTTTATCTAGCTTGTCCTGCTTTGCATATAATCAATACGGTGCCTATTAATTTATCATCGAATCACAGTCAACTTCGCCAAACGGGTGATCATTTAACAAGCGCATTTGCGAAAAAAGCACTGTCATTGCACCAATGTGTACCTAACCATAAACATCAACACCTTTCTTAAAATCAATACACAAGTCAATTTTTTGAACCTGCATATTTAGTTAATATTGCCTGCTAACATGAATTTCTTTTAACTAGGGAAATTGTGTCACTTCTCTTGCGTTCTGTGCAAGCAGAGTCAGGGTATATGCACCAGTTTGGGCCACCTGGCTCGTTGTGAACTGTGTGAAGACCATTTATTCCTAACAAAGACCGTAATTAATTTGCTAGAATTTTACATAATTATGACATAACATTGAAGGTTGTGCAATGTAAAAGCAGTATTTAGACTTAGGGTTGCCGCCCGTTCGATAAAATACGGAACGGTTCCGTATTTCACTGAAAGAATAAACGTTCTGTTTTCGAAATAATGGTTTCCGGATTTGACCATATTACGACCTAAGGCTCGTATTTCTGTGTGTTTATTATGTTCTAATTAAGTCTATGATTTGATATTTGATAGAGCAGTCTGAGTGGTGGTAGGCAGCAGCAGACTCGTAAGCATTCATTCAAACAGCGCTTTCCTGCGTTTACCAGCAGCACTTCGCTGTGCTTCAAGCATTGCAAAGTTTATGACTTCAAGCGTATCAACTCCCGAGATTAGGCGGGCAATACTAAAGTGCCTATAAGAACATCCAATAGTCAAAAGTATATGAAATACAAACAGTATAGAGAGAAAAAGTGATATAATAACTACAACCTAAAACTTCTTACCTGGGAATATTGAAGGCTCATGTTAAAAGGAACCACCAGCTTTCATATGTTCTCATGTTCTGTGCAAGGAACTTAAACGTTAGCTTTTTTACATGGCACATATTGCACTTTTACTTTCTTCTCCAATACTGTGTTTTTACATTTATTTAAACCAAATTGAACGTGTTTCATTATTTATTTGAGACTAAATTGATTTTATTGATGTATCATATTAAGTTAAAATAAGTGTTCATTCAGTATTGTTGTAATTGTCTTCATTACAAATATATAAAAATCGTCCAATTAATCGTTATCGGCTTTTTTTGGTCCTCCAATAATTGGTATCGGCGTTGAAAAATCATAATCGGTCGACCTCTAGTTGATGTGTTGAATCTGTAAACCGTTGTGCCACATACTATTGACCAATAGTATGTGACCAAATACTTATTTTCCACCATAATTTGCAAATAAATTCATTAAAAATGCTACAATGTGATTTTCTGGATTTTTTTTCTAATTTTGTCTGTCATAGTTTAAGTGTACCTATGATGAAAATTACAGGCCTCTCATCTTTTTAAGTGGGAGAACTTGCACAATTGCTGGCTGACTAAATACTTTTTTGCCCCACTGTACTTTGACTTACCATCTATGAAAAATAAATCTGACCATGGGTCTTGAAGTATGTGTATCCTATATTGCCTTTTTGGTTATAATCTGGCCCATCTATGAACATATTCTTGTGTAATCTATCCCGTCGGATTATCCATTAGTCATACATATGCACACCGTGAACTGAGAAACAATCTGGCCGCTATGGACTTCATAAAATCATTTTGATTGATTGATTGATTGATTGAAAGTGCTGTATAGCATCACAAAGATACTGTTTACTGTGTGTGTGTGTGTGTGTGTGTGTGTGTGTGTGTGTGTGTGTGTGTGTGTGTGTGTGTGTGTGTGTGTGTGTGTGTGTGTGTGTGTGTGTGTGTGTGTGTGTGTGTGTGTGTGTAATGGGAGGCGTGTAACTATCATACAATTGATTATGGAAACCTCTAAGAGGTGATGATTAGGAAGAGAATACGTGTATGGTTGTCCGCTCCTTTCTCTCTCTCTCTCTCCCCGTTAGTCTGTTCCTCTAGGTCAGTGAAAGCAAGGGAAGTGATATGGAGACTCAGGGTTCAGCAGCAGAAGGCATGGAGGATGAGCAGTTATGAGATGATCGAAGAGATGTGGAGGGAGAGGAGGCAGCAGAGGGAGAGGAGGGAGAGCACAACTGAGAGGGTAGCCTACAATTCCATGGAGGGCACCTGCCCCAATTCCCACCATTCACCCTTGTGCCACATACCCTGGGCCTAAAATGACAGTAGCAGGGGTTTTGGAGTTGTTTTAAAAGTGGTAGGAGTCAGTTTATGTATGTTCAGATCTAGTGTTTTAAAAAAATTGACAGCGAGTGTCTTTACACAATGGAAGACAATATTTGTGTTTTTTCTATTGACATGAATGTGATGTCATATTAAATAGGTTGTGCTCTTTAAAACTAAGTTAACTTGTATTTGTAATTTGTTCTTTGTTTTTGAGCTGTGTCTAAAATGTGTGAGGAAACAAACTTAATCTTACATTCTCAGTAAATTCTCAGCAACATTCTAGAATTCTACTGGGGTCTAATGGGTAAGAAAACACCCCCGCGCCCCACAGTTTGGGAACCACTGACTTAGGGGACATACTGCTTAAGACAGACAGAAAGAATGAAAAATAATCATTTAGTATATTCCAACAATTGTCATCGACCTGCACTCACTTCCTAAACATAATCTAGTGCTGATTAGTGATGTGTGGGGGTGTTTTTTGTTGTTGCAAAAAAACTAAAAGATGTGGGTCCAGATAAAAGTTGTGAGGAGGACAAGGACTTTGCTAGTTCTCATCACCTTGTTTATTCCCCATGTTCTTGTTACAGGCTGAATTAAAATATGTACACACAATAGCCCATAATGACAAAGTGAAAATGTGTTTTTAGACATTTTTGCAAATGTATTGAAACTGAAATCTCATTGACATAAGTATTCACATCCCTGAGTCAATACTCTGTAGAAGCACCTTTGGCAGCGATTACAGCTCTGAATCTCTAAGAACTTTCCACACCTGGATTTTGCAACAATTGCCCATTCGTATTTTCTAAATTCTTCAATTCTGTCAAATTGGCTGTTGATAATTGCTAGACAAGCCAAGCTGAAAGACCTGTCTCACACACACACACTGCTCTCTCCCACTGTACACTGTACGAGATAAAATAAAATAAAAAAGCTATTATTGATCACTGTTGAGTCATGATTACAATGATGACACTTTCTAGTCACCAGTGCATTGGGACCTATCTGAAACTCAGTGTAACTGGGGCAGACAACATTTTGGTGGACTAACATTTTCTCTGTGGAATGGCACAGACTAAAGTCCACTTAAAGAACAGCTTCATACGAACTGCCATAAAGCCCCAGAAAAAAATTGCTTTGTGACGTTCTGTTATAATGGTCTGTCTTTGTTGTACTGAATTTTTTTATAAATAAGTCTGGCCCATAATCAGATAGTGGCCACATGACACAGTGAACATTCCAGATCAGGCTGTTTTGAGCCTGCCTAGAGACATTTCATACTACATTGAAAACAATCTCTGGCTTTATTCATGAGCAATGGTGTCATTCACACAGCTTCTCAACACAGCCCAGTCCAGCCCATTTCCCAGGCCTCTCAGCCTGTATTGACGGATCTGTTGGGTAGGATTTGAAAGCTGGAACGAGCTATTGAATCCTGCGTCCATGGAAATGCCTCGTAACTGCGCTGCAATTCCTTGAAGTTCTCCAGCGTCGGCTCATTCATCCCATCCTAGAAAAACCTGAAGTAGTTTCAGAGCAGCCCGTGTAAAATGAGATTTAAGATTCATTTCTTACATTTCTTACATTTTGCTTTGGACAACAACTTAGCATGCCACTGGGCTATGGGCAAAAAAAAAATGATGGGGGGGGGGGGTCTCAGTAAGGGTCTCAACTTACTGTTGTGAGTTAGAATAGTAAAATGCACAAGGTGAATTCAAAATTTGGTTGTGCATCAGCAGTTTTTATTTTGTTATATCAGTCACTGAGAGTCACTCAATTAGCCCATGACAGCTAACATATTTTAAACTGGTAAGTTAGTCTAGTGGCCAGCTATCTAAACTTAGTAATCATGGTCAATTTACTGTAATAATTTTGTTAGTCAGTCTCACTCGGATAGCATATTTTGTTAGTCTCACTCGGATAGCAGTGTGTGTGGGGGGGTATGGATGTTGGTACGCAGATCCTTGAGCAACTGCAGCCCCTCACGGTGAGTTCAGCTTTTTTGTGGCCCCCTATCCCGTCAAAGTTGACCAGGCCTAACAACTGTCTAGGTACTAAACAGGCTCCATCTGTCTTCTATCATATTGATTATAGATGAAAAATGGCACAACTGCCACCTCAAACAGCTGTTGCCCAACCACTTTCACACTAACAAAGTACTTCACACAGACTCCGTTCTCTTGCTCTATTAAGAAAGGCCAGGTGGAAAAGGAAGGGAGACAGGTGTGGTTGAGGCCTGGGGGACAGTCAGGTCAGAACATGTTGGAGACCACCCCTGGGAGTTTACAGGCAAACTCAATCTATAAAGGATGAATCACTCAGGGGCTTCATTAAATTAAGATAGTGAGAAATATTTCCATTGTGTACTTCCCCTCGTCTATTTTTAAGAGCGAGTTCTGCGTAGGATACTTATTTTTAGGCTGTTGTTCAATCCCTCATTGTATCCCTTTGGAGTTGAACGTTTGACAACTGACTGCATTGTATGATGAAACTGTTGTGTCCTGGAATAACCAGGTTGCCATTTTCCCCATGTGTATTGCCTCATGCTACTCAGGTGGGTGCATAGCGTTCTGTATGGTTGGAGTGAACGAAATGAACGGTTTGTATGGTTAGGGTAAGAGAGGGAGGAAGCCTAACAAAACGAATCTATTGCCCCCACAGAGACCAACATCCTTCCGAAATAGCTGGAACATTTCCGTACAAATGATCAACATCAAAACGATACATAAAATACAAATGCACTTCCCCTCACATCTGTGTCAATTCTAGCTAGCATTTAACTGTGCAGAAAATATAATGTCCAGTGGTCCACACACACTATCATATTCACACAATCTGCCCATCTTCAAGTGAAGATTCCAGCAGCCCCCTGCAGATATTACAGTTCCTCCGACAGAGGAATAGCTACTTGGTGACTCCGAAGCAACCTTTGGAGAAAGCAGCTCAGAACACAGTAAACAAAGAAGCCACACGAACACGCCTCTGCAATTTGGACGGGCAGAAAAACATCTGTTCAACCTCAGGTTAGCCTTCAATTGCTAGTTGAAGGGGCAAGCAGCTTGGCAAACAGCAACGTTGAACTGAAGAACCATGTTCAAAGTCCTCTGGAAAATGGATTGGATTCTTCAGTAAATTGGCCTCACAGAACTGAAAACTGAGTGACAACGGGTCACTTCAGATGGCGGAAGACAGCGCTGTGTTCAATCCTACTCCTTCCCCTCTCAGACTGTTGACTACGTATGGTTCCTTTGAGTGTGGCACCTTACATCATTTTTTACACTGAAACCTTGTTTCGCTACCACTTAAATGGACAACTGACTGACCGTGATCTTATAACCTCTGGATGTAACATCTTGTTGGAAAAGCATTCATTGAACTCTTCTACTCCTAATGCTTCCGTATTGCTGTAAGGAAGGAGCACAACACACTCATGTTCCAATGCCACTCTTCTTTTATGAAAGGGATTCATAGCAGGGCCACTGTGTGTGTGTGTGTGTGTGGTGTGTGTGTGTGTGTGTGTGTGTGTGTGTGTGTGTGTGTGTGTGTGTGTGTGTGTGTGTGTGTGTGTGTGTGTGTGTGTGTGTGTGTGTGTGTGTGTGTGTGTGTGTGTGTGTGTGTGTGTGTGTGTGTGTGTGTGTGTGTGTGTGTCAAGGTGTTGTGTAGTGAGCATTGATTCAGTATAAGGCGGTATACCATATATTAAACATTAAATCGCATAGAAATTGTATTTCTATGATTCCAACATTTCACGCAAGTGTTTTGATCTAAATCGGAAGTAAAATAGATTTTTGCCCATATCGTGCAGCCCTACAAGGCAGTGTCAAAATGATCTCAAATGAGATCAACTTTGGTTGAAGTTTGATTGAACAGTATAAAACAAATCACAATGGAGAAAGCCCCATTGAAATCACTTACAATGTATGTTTCAACTCTAAGGTCATGCACAACTCATAAAGCAAATGTTGAACTTTTATTATTCCAAACCATCATTCCATAATTGCTAAGAGTGTGCAAAGCTGTCATCAAGGCAAAGGATGGCTACTTTGAAGAATCTCAAATATACTTTGATTTGTTTAACACTTTTTTGGTTAGTACTTTTTTGTGTCCAAACTTTTGACTGGTAGTGTATATATTGTGATATGATATTTTGGCCATAAATCGCCCAGCCCTAATTTGGCTCCAAAAGCCCGGCCACTGGCTCTACCGGCTGAGCGGCGCCCCATGCTGTCCTTCCAGCGGGGTGTTAAAAGTGCTCAACCAGAGGGGACTGCCATCATCAGTTCACACGGAGGGACACTGAAGCGTCATGTGACAATCGAACAGAACACTTCCCTCCTTCCATGGGAGAGCATTCCATGCCATGTGTCCTTCAGGCCCCTGCCAGTCTACCGCATGCTTCGGCTAGGCAAACCGAACAAATGTGCTTGCATACTTCCTTAAAAGACAACTCAAAAAATCCGTCATTCATTTTGACGTTTTTGACGAGATCTTAGTCGCGCAATTTTACATCTAACTAACATGTTCGGTGCAGTTTGCATACACCTTTATCCAGCTATGTCCACCCCTACCCTCAACCCCCATCCCCTCAGTTCTCCCCAAGCATCCTGTGAGGCAACACAGAATAAACAAGTGTATACATTTGACTGAATGTAAGTGTAAGAAACAGTGTACGGTTTGTTTATGAGAGAGAGAGAGAGAGAGAGAGAGAGAGAGAGAGAGAGAGCAAAACACTCCTCAGTCTCTCATTGAGAGCCCTATCAGTGCCCACTCACTAGTCATGGCTCACTGCGTGTTAGAGAGACAGGTTGAGGAAACAAGATAGTGTGCAGAGACAGACAGACAGGAACGTGTTATTTCGAGGTTAACTGTCTACTCCACACAGCCTTATGGGACTCTGACTCCGTTAGAATACATTAACGTTGATTAGTCATAGTCTGGTCCCAGATCTGTTTGTGCTTTTGCCTACTCCATTGTCATGCCAAAACTGTTTTGCATGAGCATTCCACAAGAGAGCCGAAACAGACTGGCACCCGGGCTAGATTAGTCATCCACCAAGCACATAACTTCAGATTGAGCTGGTCACCTTGGGGTGTATTTTGGGGCACTTTGTGAGTCACCCCCAAAAAATAAATCAATAGCAGTAAACATCTGATAGAGTGTGGGGGCAAAAAAAACACCCAATTAGTATAGTGTGTAAGACTGAACTTCATAGTTTTAAACAGTAATGGTCAAAACATGTCAACCCACCAAGACATCTTCTGATGGTACTGACTGTGGAGTTGGACATACTGTAAATGCCTATGAAAAAGTTACATATTCATATTTATCTTTGGTGCTGAAGTGCTTCTGCATGGCTTCCACGATGGGGAAGAGCTTCTGGCTCAGGACCCCCATGTCATGGACCACCACAACACACACAAATGAGGGCAGTCAGTCATATGAGAAACATCTCATTCAGACAGTCAAGTCATTCCGACTTGATATTGTCAATTGCACAAGTCACATGGGATTAGAATAATAATGTCATGGGCAAAATCAGGGTGGGCATAAGGGTTCATCACCTTCAAACAAAGGTCCCCCTGTCCCACTTCCCCTCCCTCCCTCCTCTTCTCTGCAGGTCACTCTCCCAGCTCCCATGAAACACTGCTGCCCCCAGTGGGCCTAATCCCACGGTGCAGGGCAGGGATTTGACTCTAGCGGTCCCCACTCCCCAGTCAGATCATGTGGATCTCCCTCCAGATTAATGAAAGAGGATTTTGCAGTAATTTATTACTGCAGAAACAAATATGTTCCAGATTGTGTCTCGGTTAAATGCTACTGCATTAAAGATGTGTGTGTGTAAGAGCGAGAGAGAGACTGTGTGGTAAAGGTGGGGATTAGACATATTTAAAAGCAGATGTGTGATTTGGACATGCAGACATAATTTAATGTTCCATAACTGATTAAGATAAGCCTCCCCTACGTCTGGCAATAAAAACAGCCCTGGAGATTGTATTGTGGAACAGCATGTTAGCCTAGCTTTGGAAACAGCTAACTGTTACGTTAGCCCATAGAGTACCCACTAACCACAGTGCAATTAAAAGACCATCATCACATTAATTGTAGTTTTAATCAAATAAATCTTCTAAAGCTAACTGGGTGAAATCTGAATGTTGTGCTGATTTTGCCTTTCCCAAATGACTTGCAGCTGAGAGCGCCTCGACTTAGAAAAAGCGGGAATGAGAGCAACAAATTAAACATTTATATGATGTTTATTTCCAGATTTTGCTTGTATATTTAATAGATTACGTTATTTTTTTAAGAGCTATGTGTGAATAATTCAGATCGTAAACAAGACAAGGCAAACCACTCCCAACAACCCACATGTACTAAATAGCCTAATACAGGAGAAGTTATACTCTTATACCGTTATATTCCTCAGCTGTACTGAACCAACGTACAACCTACATTCTATTTCGACTTCATAGAACATAAAGGAAAGGGTAGGCAAAGGGAAGCAGTAGAGAATAGACTCACCTAACATAAAATAGGGTGTCTACAATTGTCATTGTGATTATACACTGAACAAAAATATAAAACGCAACATGTTGGTCCCATGTTTCATGAGCTGAAATAAAAAGATCCTTGAAATGTTCCATATGCACAAAAAGCTTATTTCTCTCAAATTTTGTGCACAAATTTGTTTACATCCCTGTTAGTGAGCATTTCTCCTTTGCCAAGATAATCCATCCATCTGAGAGGTGTGGCATATCAAGAAGCTGATTAAACAGCATGATCATTACACAGGTGCACCTTGTGCTGGAGACAGAAAAAGGTGCAAATTTGTCAGACAATGCCACAGATGTCTCAAGTTGAGCGAGCGTGCAATTGGCATGCTGACTGCAAGAACATCCATCAGAGCTGAATATTAATGGCTCTACCATAAACCGCCTACAACGTTGTTTTAGAGAATTTGGCAGTATGTCCAACCGGCCTCACAACCGCAGACCATGTGTATGGCGTTGTGTGGGCAATCAGTTTGCGGATGTCAACGTTGTGAACAGAGTGCCCCATGGTGGTAGTGGGGTTATGGCATGGGCAGGCATAAGCTACAGACAACAAACACAATTGCATTTTATTGATTGCAATTTGAACGCACAAAGATATTGTGACGGGATCCTAAGGCTAATTTTCTTTTTTAAGGTATTTGTGGCCAACAGATGCATATCTGTATTCCCAGTCATGTGAAATCCATAGATTAGTGCCTAATGGATTTATTTCAATTGACTCATTTCCTCATATGAACTAACTCAGTAAAATAAATGAAATTGTTGAATGTTGCGTTTATATTTTTGTTCAGTATAAATTCATTCAAGAAAACGTTGAATCTAAACCGAACAGTGCAGACTGAACCAAGTTGCTTACTTATGCCACTGAGTACAACAAAATCCAATTGCTTACTAAAGCCAATAAGAAGAGCATGTTCTGAGTTGGATAGTTGACTAAGTACATGACAGCCAACAGAGGAGAGGTTAAGCCTCCTTTACGCACAAAGCACTGGGATAATTACTTACTTGAGGAGAGGGGAGCTTTATCAAATTAAAAAAGGCCCCTCTGTATTAAACCCTGTGGGACATAAGCACAGGGGCAGCTGGTTGTCAGTCTGTCTGCAGCAGGCTGATTATCTGAAAAACCACTAAGGCCTGAGACCATGGCATGACCACATAATTATCCCATTATCTCTACAAGTTCTAGCATTATAGTGTAACTCACTACATGATCATGACTCATGTGAGGCTACATGTGAGGCTACAGAGTGTGAGAACATGTTTGCAAAGCCAACACTATATTGATAAGTCACAATTCCATCCATAATTAGGCTACAAAAGTAATTTTCAGTTTAAATGTCCTTCATAACAATTGGGTTATCTGCTAGCAAACAAGAAAGAATTTAGTAAGAAGAATAAAATACTCAGTCTAAGCAAAGCAAATGTTCCATTGTGAGTGACTCACAAGTGAGAAAAACAAAAAAGGTGACATTTCCAGTCACCTTGTTGGGTAGAGAATAACAGTTTCCTTTCCAAATCTGAGTCAAACTTCCGCTTTGTTGAGAAGAATGTTTTCAATTGAAAACAGTATAGGCCTAAATACGTAGCCTAGCTCACATTAACAGGATACAGTACAGTCAAAATAAAACATACAAAAACATAAGAATCAAAGGGTTAGATACAAGCAAGTTAATAAGAATTTAATTGGGCAGGTATTTGGTGCTGCACTGGTTTGAGAAGGGAAGCTCACATTGAGGAAAGCTTCCTTTCAGCTTTTCCTGGCTGGCTCGCTGAGTCCAGTCCACTGAACAGGGAGACTAGGGTCACCGACTGTCACCCCTCTACGTCATGAGAGCCTGCAGTACGAGCAACCACGGGGATGGCGGAAAGCCCATTGTCCTGTCCCATGCTTCTACCTACTGCCTAACAAATCATAAGCAATGTGGGCAACACCCATGGGACTGGGCAATAACAACAGAAACAACGATTTTCCTTCAGTTCATATGGGCTACTCTGTCAACAAAGCCACACACAAGCATATACACACACTTGTTAGAGTGCGAGTAACTTATACATGCGCGTGTGAGTGTGGGTCAGAGATGCTGTAATGAGCATGGCCCCCGGCGGTGGGATTGTATAGGCTGTTTGCTCTGGTTTTACAGGGATCTCAGCAGTGTTGTAAAGTACTTAAGTAGCACTTTAAATTATTTTTACTTAAGTCGTTTTTTGGTGTATCTGTACTTTTCTATTTACATTTGACAACTTTTACTCCACTACATTCCTCATGGAAATACTATATTTTTTACTCCATACCTTTTCCCTGACACTCAAAAGTAATCATTATTTGAATGCTTAGCAGGACAGGGAAATGGTCAAAATCACACTTATCAACATCCCTGGTCATCCCTACTGATTATCTGGTGGACTCACTAAACACACATGCCTTGTTTGTAAATTATGTCTTAGAGTGTGCCCTTATCTATGCGTGCATTTTAAAAACAAGAAAATGGTTCTGTCTGGTTATCTTAATATAAGGAATTTGAACATTTGGTACTTTTACATTTGATGCTTAAGTATTTTTCAGCAATTACATTTACTTTTGATACTTAAGTATATTTAAAACCAAATACTTTGACTTTTACTCAAGTAGTATTTTACTGGGTGACTTTCACTTTTACTTGAGTCATTTTCTATTAAGGTATCTTTTCTTTTACTCAAGTATGACACTTGGGTACTTTTTCCACCATTGGGACTCAGACAGTGTTTTGTCACTAAAAAGTCACGGAGGAGTTACATATCCACTGTCCTGTGTGGGCGCTCCTGAGAGATAAATAATTAAAGAAATAAGGTGAGGATCTGCTGAAAAGCACATCAACATGCTCACAGGTCATTGCAGTTCATAGCCAGCCCCATGAAGATCCGTCCCATTAGTGACTGTGCAGAGCTACTGCTGCATCCCATAGCAGGGGCCAACAGGAGCGCAGAGGAATAAACTGGATGTCACGGCCTGTCAAGTTCTCATTATATAGCATTACCCTGTTGTGCCTGGCAAAGGGGGCTGGAACAGGGTTCGGTTGGGAGCAAGGGAGAGGAGCATTAGCTGAAGAGGGAGTAATCTGTCCCTCTGGCTCTGAGCCGCCTAAGATGCTAAGCTGAGCAAACTGCTAAACTGAGCAAACTGCCACTCAATCCAAGGCAGAGGATCAGATTAAGCTAATGCAGTGCCTCAACATTCCCCATCAGATGAAGACATGTTACCGGGGACGTGCCTGGCTGGTGAGGGAGGATTTATTTTCATTAGCGGAGGATAAACAACTTGTAAACAAGTTTGTTATCGCGTGCTCTGTGACGCAGACAAAAGAGGTGAGCGGAGTCCCTTACTGCAAGAAACTGTACTCAGATCAAGGGGAAGACAGAGGAATTCCTAGTTAGGAATCGGAGGTCAAATTTTTATGGCAGAAAGTCGGCCATGTTTTGCTCTACCGCGGGTTTGAGATCAGACTGTCACATACTCTTCAGGTACAGGGCTTCTGTCAGTGAAGACATTCTAAAGATGCATCAAGACCATGCATGGACGATATTAGGTACAGCATAATCCTCCCAGTGGCTGAAAAAAGCAGAAGAGGGTATTTCTAAACCGTAATATGTTTTGAAAGGGCAACACTGCCCCCCTGTGTTAAAGAATAAAACTGTTCACTCAGTGCATTGTTGCACTCTCTAGCCAGTCTGCTCCTCCAAGCGTGGCTTGTGCTTGCCAGGTTCAGGATTAAGCCTTTTTTTAAGGATTAAACTTGGGTCTCCACACTTTAGGACTAATATGCCATGTAACACCAGCACAAATACACTGACTTATATGTGATGATAAGAAATGCATCAGGGCTCCAATCAGACTTGCCTCATACTGAAACGTTGTGCCGAGGAGCAGCTCCGGGAGCATCCTCTCGCCCAGCTCTCGGCTGGCCTCGTCGCTCACAAAATGAAGGACCAGCACCTCTTCGTCCAGGAAGAGACCGTATTTGGCCATGGATAACATGGCCACCCAGAACTTCTCCTGAAGGCTCCGGCTCCTGTCCACCTTGGTGAACATCATGAGGGCATGGTAGTACTGGCTGACCTTGGGTCCACTTTCTGACCCAATATCTGCCCTCCTAGTCCTGCCTTCGCCCTCCTCCCCATCTCCACCCTCTCCTCCCTCGGGGTGCAACAGCGTCGTTCCGGTTGGCGTTTTGGCTGGCCTGCGTCTGCTTGGTGGCGCTTGACAAACTCAACAGTGAGTTCAGTGAATTGGTAATTGCTGGAAACTCTTCCATCATCTCACTTGAACCTCTCTGACGTTATTTGTCAACAAAAAGGACAGCAAGCATGGGGGCATCTTCAGCAGTTATTGTTTATGGTAAGAACAAAATACAAGTTGTTGATACAGAATTGAGTCCCGTTCATCTAACGTTTGTATTAGAAAGTCACAGCAGCTCTGATATACTTTTTATGGGCAAAAAAAGAGCAAAACATGCCTTCTAATGACTTCAATGTTTGAAAATGTGAATGCAGTGCACCCAACTTCACAACTGGTAATTACCAGTTACCACCTCCTCACTTGGCTATTGCTATGAACACAGCAAAAATCCACTCCCCCTAGATCAGGTATTGGCAACTGGTGGCCCCTGTTTTTTAGGCCCAAGGATCAATTTCCCCAAAAATAATAATTTTATATACAGTACCAGTCAAAAGTTTTGACACACCTACTCATTCAAGGGTTTTTCTTTATTTTTTCTATTTTCTACATTGTAGAATAAGAGTGAAGACATCAAAACTATGAAATAACACATATGGAATCATGTAGTGACCAAAAACGTTTTAAACAAATCAAAATATGTTTGATGACAGCTTTGCACACTCTTGTCATTCTCTCAACCAGCTTCACCTGGAATGCTTTTCCAGTCTTGAACGAGTTCCCACATATATTGAGCACTTGTTGGCTGCCATCTCAATTGGGTAATGTCGGTGATTGTAGAGGCCAGGTCATCTGATGCAGCATTCCATCACTCTTCTTGTTGGTCACATAGCCCTTACACAGCCTGGAGGTGTGTTGGGTCATTGTCCTGTTGAAAAACAAATGATAGTTCCAATAAGCGCAAACCAGATGGGATGGCGTATTGCTGCAGACTGCTGTGGTAGCCATGCTGGTTAACTGTGCCTTGAATTCTAAATAAATCACTGACAGTGTCACCAGAAAAGCACTCCCACACCACCACCTCCATGCTTCGCTGTGGGAACCACACATGCGGAGATCATCCGTTCACCTACTCTGCGTCTCACAAAGACACAGCGGTTGGAACCAAAAATCTCAAATTTGGACTCATCAGACCAAAGGACAGATTTCCACCGGTCTAATGTCCATTGCTCATGTTTCTTGGCCCAAGCAAGTCTCTTCTTTATTTGTGTCCTTTAGTAGTGGTTTCTTTGCAGCAATTCGACCATGAAGGCCTGATTCCCGCAGTCTCCTCTGAACAGTTGATATTGAGATGTGTCTGTTACTTGAACTCTGAAGCATTTATTTGGGCTGCAATTTGAGGCTGGTAACTGTAATGAACTTATCCTCTGCAGCAGAGGTAACTCTGGGTCTTCCTTTCCTGTGGAGGTCCTCATGAGAGCCAGTTTCACCATAGCGCTTGATGGTTTTTGCGACTGCACTTGAAGAAACTTTTGAAGTTCATGAAATGTCCCGGATTGACTGACCTTCATGCCTTAATGTAATGATGGATTGTCATTTCTCTTTGAGTATTTGAGCTGTTCTTGCCATAATATGGACTAGTTCTTTCACCAAATAGCCCTATCTTCTGTATACCAACCCTACTTTGTCACAACACAACTGACTTTTAACAAGGCACACCTGTTATTTGAAGTACATTCCAGGTGACTACCTAAATGAAGCTGGTTGAGAGAATGCCAAGCGTGTGCAATATATTTATATTCCAGACTCTAACATTGCTTGTTCTGATATTTCTTATTTTGGGGATTTGTGTGTATTGTATTACTTTACTTACTGTTGGAGCTAGAAACATAAGCATTTCGCTGCACCTGCGATAACATCTCCAAAATATTTGATTTGACATTGAAGTCATTACATCTGGTTTGCAAGCATGTAAATGGTTTGTGTGGAATATATGGTTAATGAAATAGTGAAACATATGTAGATGTATTGTTGTAGGTACTAGTATGTGGAAGAGAGGGAAATATTCCTGTGTAGGGGTAGAAGGAATTTTGGGGATGGGAGAGCGTTTTATTTTTTTTATTAACCCCTTCATCACCCCCCCCCCCCCTTTCGTTTTTTTTGACAGTGTTTGTGTTACATATACATACATTTTAACATACACATTTTACATACATGTTTCATTTTATATAAATCAATCACATAACAATAATACATTACCAAACATAAACTTGATAATCCCAACGCTCAGCCACTCTCAGCCCATCCCACCTATCACCATAGACCACCCTCGTTTGGTTTCCATGTGCCATATATTTTTTAATTCTGCTGTGATGTTTTGCAAAATATTTTAACCTTTCTAATCATATATTATCCACAGATTGTGAGCTAAAGATGAAAACCTTTCCTACGAGTATTATTACATTATTTATTGACTGACTATTGCTTTCCAAATCGCCCAACACTCCTATTAGTAAGATTCATTTTAAGTGCATGTTGTGATTTTTTTTTAATATTTTTTTTAACATTCCTGAAACTGTGTACAGAAACAAGCTACATGGGGGCAATACCAGAATGACCAATCGATTATGTCTCTTTATAGTAAAATCTACAGAGCTGAGATTGTTGTATGCCCCATATATATGCATTCTGTTGGTGGCAAGAATATTATACAATCATTTAAATTGAAATACTCTAAGTGTTGAATCAAGTGTAATTTTTTGGAATTGGTACATCGAAAATCTCCACCCATTTATTTTGCAACCTGTGTGGCGCAGCTGTCAACATTTTTGTCCTCAGATGAAACTGGTATATTTTTCTATTTACGCCAGTTCCTTTCAGACGATTTGTATCATTTAATATATGGCAGGCAAACAAGTTCCTTGCCTTCTCCCATTTCCACTTGCCTCCTCCATTTTTGAGGTAGTGCTGCAATCAGTTGGTTGTAAATTTGGATTGAGCAGATATTCCCATATATTTTTGATAACTGCATATGTGACAACTCCTCCTTTCTATCCATAATATCATTAATAAATATAATACAAATTTGAAAAAAAATCCCCAAATAATATTTTTTTATTAATCTGTATATTTAAGTTAACCATAACATTTGTTGTAATATTTGTTTTATCTTTTCTGGGCGATAAAACTGAAATTGTAACCAACTTTGTATGGCTTGTTTAAGAAAGGGTGATACTTTAAACAAAATGTCATTTTCAATTAGTCGGAAATGAGAAGTTGTAATCTGTATGAAGGCAAAAAGGCAATTTTTAACAAAGGACAAGCCTTTCTTAGTAATCTACTGGAGAACCATTTTGGGTTTAAGTATAATTTATGTATGAGTGAAGCTTTTAGTGAGAGGTTTAAAGCTTTAATATTTAAGACTTTTAGCCCCCCAAACTCATATTTATTATATCAATAGGCATGTTTAATTTTGTCTGGTGTAGCATTCCAAATAAAATGAAATATTTTTTGCTCCCTAGATTTAAAAAACTAGTCATCTGGAGTGCCATTAGTAAGTAAGTAAACTGGGATAAGACCAGTTAATCAATGTGATTTTTCCATAAATAGACAAGTATTTACCTCTCCATGGTTGCAGAATCTTATCTATTTTTGCTAACTTTCTATTGAAATTAATTGTGGTAAATTCATTTATATTTTTTGAGATGTGAATACCAAGTATGTCTACTTCACCATCCACCCATTTTATTGGTAAACTACAAGGTAGTGTAAACACTTTTTTTAATGATCCAAGACATAATATGGCACACTTGTCATAATTAGGTTTTAATCCAGAGAGGCTAGAAAAGTGATCAAGATCTTCAATGAGACTGTGCAGGGATCCCGATTGGGGATTTAAGAAAAAAAATAGAGTCATCGGCATACTTTAACCCCTTGATGTTCTTGTTGGATCTCATTTTAATAGCTAGGATTTCAATGTCCACAATAAATAGATATGGAGACAATAGACAGCCTTGTTTTACTCCTCTTTAAAATCTCAATACTTTCTGAGAAGTAACCATTATTTACTATTTTACATCTGGGGTTGCTGTACATACTTTAACCCATTGTATAATTTGTACCAAATTAAAGTAAGCCAGGCATTTATATATAAATTTCAGTCGTACTTTATCAAACGCCTTTTCAAAATCTGCTATGAAGACCAGGTCTGGTATCTTCGATGTTTCATAATGTTCAATTGTTTCAAGTAATTGTCATATATTGTCCATGTAAAAGACCTGTCTGGTCAGGATGAACAGTATCTGGTAAAAACCTGTTTTATTCTATGTGCTATGCATTTCGCCAACATTTTTTCATCACAACATTGAAGTGTTAGAGGCCTCCAGTTTTTTAAATGGACTGGATCTTTATACTTACCACCTGGGTCCTGTTTTAGTAGTAATGAAATCAGGCCTTTTAGTTGAGTACCTGAAAGTCTACCATTTGTATAAGAGTAATTAAAACATGTTTATAATGGATCTATGAGTACATCAAAAAAGGTCTGAAATACCTCTACTGGTATACCATCAAGCTCTGGTGTTTCTCCAGACTGAAAATATTTTTTTGCCTCAAAAAGTTCCTCTTCTGTAAATTGGCCTTCCTCTTCCTCTTCTGTTTGTTCCTTTATTAATTTAGTCTGTAAACTGTGATTGACTACACTCCAGTATAGTAGGTGGCGGCATGCACCTCAACGTTTGTTTGCGGACCGCCATAATATCATAGAAGTAGAGGCAGAAGCTAGCGTGGTACTCCTTACTAGCGAACAGTAGCGTCACATATAGAACAATGAGACCGATATTTCACCGGATGTTTAAATGTGAAGCATCCGCGTGGCATTTCCACTCATACCAATTATGGATTTTGGCCGATATTTTGCACATTTTCTCACCGATGAAACATTTGACCTCAATATAGTTTCTGTTCCCAAAACTAAAATGTGTTATGAGTTTATTTTATTTTTTATTTAAACAACGCGATTTTCAACGGGTAAAGTCTACAAAAGTAGTAGACTTTACCCGTTGAAAATCGCGTTGTTTAAATAAAAAATAAAATAAACTCATATAGAAAATAAAAAAAATTAAGAAACATGTATTTTTTTATTATAAGGAGTGCAAAGGCGAATTGAGTTATTGCATATGTGCACTTCAGAGGTGGCGTTCCGTAACGGAAATATGCAGATGTCCGCTAGAAAGTGCCAATTATTGCATCTCGCCAGCTCGTGCTTGGCTCTGCCCAATATGACTCACTTGTTCCCGTTTGAAACGAAATGCTGTGGTCTATCTTGGTTTAGTTATATACATCTTTGGTAGCGTGCTAATGGCCGTGGGAATTCAATTGTGTAGCATTAGCTAGTGGAAATGATTGTTGTTTATGCTTGCTTGACTGCACAATTATATGTTACGTTCTTTAGATGCTAAATTAGTTGGGTTGTTACATCTAGCTAGACGTCTGTGCGTTTCAAATTAACATCTAGTCGTGGAAAATGACGAACGTTATTCAGGTGACAAATGTCTCTCCGAGTACCACCTCCGAACAGATGAGAACTCTCTTCGGGTTTCTTGGAAATATTGAAGAACTGAAGTTATTTCCACCAGAGTGAGTATTATGAATATTAAACAAATAGCTAGCTAGTAGCGACGTACATTTTCCATGAAAATTCTGCCAAATCTGGCTATCACATAGGTTGGGGCCTGTGCGGCCTCAGTCCACCCCTAGCTAGTAGTAATTAGTTAGCACACGCAAGTGTGCGTTTGCTCATTTAACTGATACAGAGGAGCCTAACTCGCGCCTACATGGCTGTGAGCTCGCAATTTAGCTAGATGGTTAACTTGATGGCTAGCTAGTGAACACTGCTTACTGCAAGCTCATGGAGTAGGATATCTGCGAACTCTTGTCCCTCCGTGCCTATATGAAACATCCTAACGTTAACCAGCTAACTGTACTGAGAAACAACTGGCTAGTAAGTTATCTTGTGATATCGAGAAATAAATCAGTCCTGCAGTCAGTAATATAGTAACTAGTTGACAAAACAATCTGTCGCGAATCAAACTGTTTTGAATTACAATGATACTGTGAAAACAAATGGCTCCATTGAATAACAGGGCAGGGTAGTAGGAGCTAATTAATCTGTTCTGTGCTTTGCTGTTTTTCACCTGTCGAATTACACCTGGCTGCACTGCAGTTAAGGTAGGAATTACAAGACGTCTTGATCATCCCTCTGAAGCTCTCATGGCAAAGACAAGAAAAGACTGCAAGAGATGCAACGTTCTTTCATTGCTCTCTCTTCCCAATTGTAACTAAACCAGACATAAAATATGTTTAATTAGGAAAGTGAGCATATATGTTTTCAGGAAGAAAGTATACTAACAGTGTCAGTACCATGTTTCTTCTACCATATGTCGAGAATCTTTGTATTTCTTGCACAACAAATGTGTATTTTCTTCCAGTGAATCTTCCTTGCCTGTGACTTCACGTGTCTGTTTTGTAAAGTTCCTTGAACCTGAGTCGGTTGGAGTGTCCCAGCATCTGACCAACACTGTCTTCGTGGACAGAGCGCTGATTGTTGTCCCATTCGCAGAAGGTTGGTCGTCTTTGTCCTATTTCTAATGTTTTCCAACATACAACAAAGCTCAATCAAACCCCATTGTTTATCAATATTTTATTTCAAGTAAGATTTAGTACAAAAGTCTTACCAGAGATTGACAATATAATAGGGGTAAACGGGAATACATGTGTAATTTTGCAGTTCTAGTATAGCCTATTAATACAAAATAATTGTATCTGTAATTTGTGTGTTGTGGTTTTCGAAATGGACAAGGCATCTGCTGAGCCCCTACCTTGCAGACTGAACAAGGTCCTCTACAGCCATCAAGAGATTAGACACACATGGCTGCTCGGCTCCTGAGCCCCTTCCCACTGTTGTTCTGCTGCAGAGAAAGAGTTTCTTTATATCTCCAAAGCATATTTTCATTATAAGGATAATCACTCAATGAACCATAGCAATAGCAGGGGCCAAGGGCCCTCCCTATCCCTCATGTCAACAATCTTAATTCTGGAAACGAGATTAAAGTAATCCAAGTTTAAAGGCCACAATCAGTAGTAGGTATGCGTCTAATAAACTAAAGGAAGCATACAAAAGTAAATTAACTGATTGCGGCAATGCATGCCAGAGTAGATTTGTATAGGACTCGGCCGACATCCATTTAGCTACTTTCAGCTACTGGCCTGAAATTCTGAGCATCATTTTAGTTATGATTTACATGCTTATCTGTTGTTTGGACTTAACCCACCCAATTTGAATAGCTTTGTTTCGCAGTCCTTTTATACATATGTGCATTTCCGTCCCCATATATTTTCACTAACTGCAGGTAAAAGTAGGACTGGTTGTTGTAGTGAAATGCTTTATGATGATCCTCTCCACTTGACTCTGAAGTCACACATTTAACGGAGGCTTTTCTTGTTGTTTTTCCAGTTGTTTTTCCTGGTTCAGCCCTATACAACAGGCCCTGCTGAAAATACCACCCAACAGTTTTGTCTTCTGCAGCTTATCCTGTTTCTCAAGTGTCTTTATTTTATTTATTTTTTCCAGAAAAGATTAAACCTGTTTGATTTGAAATTATCTTCATTTTAGATTGCACCCCCATGGACCATCTCATAAGATTTTAGTTTTTATTTCACTAATTGTATGTTTTTTTTCTTCAGCATTGGGCACATAGTTAACCTTTTCTGTTTGGGCTTTTGCTGGCATTTTCCCTTTTTTGTCAGAGCCTACTCAATACTCTGGCAGGTAGGTTAGAGTTTGGGCCAGTTCGAATACCAGAGCCGACAAGGTGAAGAAAGAAAGTGTTGCTTTGCCCTTGAGCAAGGCACTTAATCGTAATTGCTCCAGGGGTGCTGTACAATTGCGACCCTGACCGTGACCCCACTCTGCAGGTCCTCGGGGAATTGGGATATTTAGAAAAATAAACACATTTCAATTACACACTTGTGAGTAACAGGATTAAATATAAACAACCCCCAAATTATTATATATTATTCTTTCTGCAAGTTCAATTTTACAACACTTTACATGAGTGGTATCATACGAAGCGTGTTTGAGGAGTTGTCAAAGTAACTTTGGTCAACTCAGGATAACCAGTCATACGAAAGTGGCTCGCCTTTTAGCCAGGTAAATTTCTATGGCAACAGATCCTAACCAGCTCCAGGGCAGGCTAACTCCACTTACCCTGAATGAAATGACTGAGCAACGAGTTGAGGACCAATTCAATCAGATTCCCTCCCTTTTGCAAAGATTGCATCATCTGCTTCATTTGAGGAAGACAATTGTTTCAGTATTTTGTTAAGGAAATGTTTTTGTGTTAAAAATAGTCATGTTAAAATGTATCACATTACACATATAGTAATGACAGGATGCATTTAAAAAAAAAACGTTCAGCGTTTGCTTAGCCATGTGCGACATAAACACGCAGATGTAGGCCTGCTAGAGTTGGAGGCAGGCGGACGGGCAATATCCACCGTTGGAGTATGGATGAAGCCAGAGGTGAAATGTGAAACTAACTAATGCTGGTTAGCTGTAGAAAACCCTGAGTAGATCTAGCTTGCTTCATAGTATACCCCCCATGTGAATATATTAGCCAATCAACAGTGCTGTAGGCTCTTTGGAAGGAAGAAAAGCCATCAGCAAAAGCCCAGAAAACAGAATTTGGTTGAGCCTTTTTCTGTTTGTTTTGTAATGGTAAGTGTTTTTAGGCAAAAGTAGTTACCTTTTCCCTGAACTTTTTTGTGTGCTTTGTAGCGCAGCAGCCGTCACGAGTCGCTTGTTCATAAAACATCTAATGACACTTGAGAGCACATCCCACTGGACAACCGGCTGTGCTTGCTTACGTTTGGTTCATGACTTAAAAAAACAAGTACAGGTGATACAATCTTGGCAGTGTTGACCATAGTGTGTATTGTGACTTTATTCTTGTAGTAGTATTCTGAAATCATACTTAGCAAATCAGGGACCAACATTTTCCGCCAACACAAAATGGAATGTATGTCTTACTACATATCTATTGTGGTAAGACTAGTTAGGTTGACGTGGTTTGTTTGAGGCTCTGTTTGAGTGTGGGGGTTGTTTGCAAAGACCTGTACTGATTCTGTGGTGTTTTTCTCTAGGAGTGATTCCTGATGAGTCTAAAGCTCTTTCACTGCTGGCACCAGCGAACGCCGTGGCAGGATGCATGCCTGGAGGAGGCCTTCTCCCCACTCCGAATCCTTTGGTGTCCGTAAGTGTTATCTATTGGTGTCGAAATGAGACCTATCAACTGTGTAACCAAAAGCCCCATTTTGACAACAAAAAAAAGTAGCTGGAAGGAAGATTTGTCTGACTTGTGTCCCTTGTCCTTGCAGATGGGAGGCGTACCTCTTTCAGCTCTCGGAAATCCGAACATGGATCACATGGCTGCCATGGGCATGTCTGGCAACATCAACCCCCAGGTTGGACATGGCTACTTTCTATTTCACAACTCTGTACTTTAAAACGGGTGTAGGTTATAGTTTTAATCTGTATGTAACATAATAAAAAATTCCTGTCTCAATCTGTCAGTTTAAGCTAGACATGTCTGTTTTTTGCATGGGCTGCGTCTCAATCCACCGCATCTGACTATGGCGGCCTTCCGCATCTGACTATGGCGGCCTTCCGCATCTGACTATGGCGGCCTTCCGCATCTGACTATGGCGGCCTTCCGCATCTGACTATGGCGGCCTTCCGCATCTGACTATGGCGGCCTTCCGCATCTGACTATGGCGGCCTTCCGCATCTGACTATGGCGGCCTTCCGCATCTGACTATGGCGGCCTTCCGCATCTGACTATGGCGGCCTTCCGCATCTGACTATGGCGGCCTTCCGCATCTGACTATGGCGGCCTTCCGCATCTGACTATGGCGGCCTTCCGCATCTGACTATGGCGGCCTTCCGCATCTGACTATGGCGGCCTTCCGCATCTGACTATGGCGGCCTTCCGCATCTGACTATGGCGGCCTTCCGCATCTGGTGGAAAGTGGCCGAGCTACAGCGGTCTTTGTCAGACCATGAGACAAAAATCGGTCTTCTCACAAAGCTTCCGAACTTTTTGGTCTACAAACAAATCATTTTCCCACTCTATGGAATGACTACGAACACGATGGTGTTTTGCTCTACGACTGAAGTCGGTAACGGTGATGTGCCAACTTTGTCTGTAGCATCCAAATTGTTTGGGCTACAAACTAATGACCCCATTGTGGAAAGGGGAGACTCATGAACCCAATTGTGTTCTCCATTTTGCGCTACGCCCCCACAAGTGTCACAGGACCTGGCTAATACAAATGAATGGAAGTATGTAGGTAGTTTTGTGGCAACAGAAATAAGGTGTTAAACGTGTCCAAAAAAACATTTCCTGAGCTTTCTTATCTCCTAGATCTAGGACAGACCCTTCAAAACTATATTCCTTCCTTAAAGGCAATTCATTTTTTAATTAAAATTTTAAAAAATCAAACATGGTATGACCATCTTAAAACAATTGCATATGTTAGCTTAGTAGAACCCCCCCCCCCCCCCCCCCCCAAACAATAACCTTTTGATTTACTTCTCACATTATAAATGTATATAGCTATGCATTTTCATGTTCCCTATTTCAGGCCCTCTCTGCTGACTTTCTGAAGCTTATGCAGTCCATGGATCCTACTAAGTATGTATCACCTCCAATTCTGGCCAGTCTATGAAGAATATCTTAACTATGATTGTGTATGTGGAAAAGTCATCTGTAATTTCTCTGGGTGACTAACTGGGGTTTGACCATTGCAGGATGAATCCAATGGCTGCTGGTATGATGATTAATCCTGGTATGAAGAATGACTCCAACAAGGAGATAGAGGAGGCCATGAAGAGGGTCAGAGAGGCCCAGTCACTCATCTCTGCCGCCATCGAGCCTGGAAGTGAGTTATCACTAATTTAGACCACATATTTGCAGTATTACACTTTGTATTTTGACTGAATTACTCATTCCTCTCTTCTATGGCGCTCTTCCTCACGTCTTCAGACATTGACGGCTGTCACGTTAGTCAGTTCCCACAGATTTGTATTGTTACGTTGGAGTTTCCTGAGCTTTTGTTCTTCCTCTTTGCAGATAAGAAAGACGACAAGCGCAAACATTCCCGCTCCAGGTCCCGGTCGAGGCGGAGGAGGTCCAGGTCTCGTCACAGGTACGCCGCTGATGAGAAACTGCATACCTTCATTAAATCAGCAGTTTTGGATGTGCTGAAGGTTAGCCCCACTTTACATGCATGTTGGAAAACATCAGCAAATCAGTCACGATGCATCTTGAGTGGTTTGAGTGCATGGATTAGTTGGGACAGCTCTGAGTTCTGTTTAAAAAAATAAATTTAAAAAAACTGTCTATAATCTCATTGCAGGCGATCAAAGAGCAGGTCTCGACGGAGGTCCCACTCGAGGAGCAGGAGGCGGTCGAAGAGCCCCCGCAGACGGAAGTCCCACTCCAGAGAGAGGGGTAGACGCAGCAAATCCAGGTGGGTGGCCATCTACAGTGTTATATTCACAGCGGGGATCAGGGGAAATGTGGTGCGTGATGTACCTCTTTCAGGATTCCTTCAAGTCATTGTTTGCCTTCATTGTTTTTCCTGCTTGTAGGGATAGGAGGAAAGAAGATAAATCCAAAAAGCGCTCCAAGACGCCGCCTAAGAGCTACAGCAGCACCAGGAGGTCTCGAAGCATCAATCGGTGAGTGGTTTAAATAAAGGAGGAGTCTAGTTAGCTTGACCAAAATGCATTGATCCCGCTTGATGTTCTAGACCTTTCAGGAACTTGTCTTATCTTGTCTTCAACAGCAGACGTAGAAGAAGCCGCAGCGCCTCTAGGTCACCAAAAAAGTCCAGGTCCCCAAAGAGGAAACTGTCCAGGTCCCCTTCCCCTAGAAGGTGAGTGTGGTACAAAAGAGGGTCCCCCTAGTTCAGAACCACACTGGGCTTCACAGTGCAGTAGAAGCCGCAGCGCCTCAAGGTAGGTGTACCTGTCTGTATTTAAACTATAGTTTTTGTTCCCACAGGCACAAGAAGGACAAAAAGAAGGACAAAGAGCGAGACAAGGACCGTGACAGGGGGAGGAAAGACGTCAGAGATCGGAGCCAAGACGAAAGAGAATGCTCCACTAGTAAGAAGAGCAAAGACAAGGACAAGGATAAGGACCGAGACCACAAATCTGACAGTGAGAAAGGAGATGTCAAGGTGCGCAACCACTGACTTTCCCACATTAACGGCTCATTCTAATCGTATCTGTTAAATGTCCCTCTAAATAGCTTTTTAGCCATGACTAGGCTTAATCTGTACAGCGACACTGACCCTGAATGTTTTCATGTCCCGAGTTTGACCTGTTTCATGTGTCATTTATTCCTTTGTTGCTCAGAATGCTTTGCTCTTGAAGGTGACCAGGGATTACGATGAGGAGGAGCAAGGCTATGACAGTGGAAAAGAGGTAGAGGAGGAGAGGAAGAGCGACTCTGATTCTGCGTCTCCCCCGAAGCCCCAGGAGTCTTACGAGAAGCTTGCAGGGGAGAGCGGCAAGAAGTCCAAACAGAACGGAGATGACCACCATGATGAGGAAGACATGGAGATGAGCGACTGAGTACACCCAGGGAAACCCAGCCAGATGATGACACTGAAAACCGACATGCTCCACTCCCTACCGGTCTCTTTTTAAAGGCGTCTAGATAACGGGTCTGATCTTTTAAATGAATACTTGTGGGAATCTGGTGGGTTGTGGTCCTATTGGGGAGATGTACAGTTTTTAGAGTTATAGAGACACTTTCCATCTCTAGACTGGTTAGGGGAAATATTGTTCCTGTTTGAAATAGCCAGTTTATTTCTGCCTGTGTCTGGTGAGCATGTGTAGGAAATCAAAATATAAAATGTCAAATTGCTGTACTTTTATGTTGAAGGGCCTGTTGAATGTGAGGGATTTAGAAAGTGATTTCCTTTTTGGGCCTCAAAGATTTTATTCATCTTGAACATATAGGAACTGTTTTCTCCTAAATGACTCACTGAACTTATGTATACTTAAACCTTTTACAGGACAGGGGTTGGCCCCTCACCTACTCAGACTGTTAAATCGTTTTTAGCCTGGTACCATTCTGGTTTCGGTGTAGCTTTCTATTCTTTGTTGTAATCTTGACAAATTGACTCAATCTGTAAAGCACTTAATACTGTTGTAGACATACCCTTCCACCCGTGACGATATACTGTAGATTCAAATCAGTGTTTGGATTATTATGATGGAACACCCTGTACTGTCTACATGTTTTACAAATGAAAGTCTATAATAAAACGTGGTCAAAATAACTATGGTTTTGTGGTGGGATATGTTTGATAGCCTGCACCATTTTTGAAATGCATGATAAACAAATGGTATACAATTTCATTGTGTGGACATTTTAGTAAAAATGTTGTTCATTTCAAAATAGTGTTAGGCTTATACAAGGTTTCGTGTACAACTGGCATGTAGATGAGTGAACTTGTTTACATCAGCTCCTGGCAGCTAAAGCCATGGTAAGGAGTAAAGCAACATTCAGCCCGCAACAAAAAGTAAAGAAAACACATTTCCATTTGCAGCACTAACCAGTAGTAGCATGGAAGCATGATGGAAAGGTTTATAACTACCGGAGGGGTCAATAGGACCCTGATCAATGTACAAAGGCAATGAGTCGGGAGTACAAAGCATTCTGCTATTTATATTGCTGCTGGTGCAGTATTGATCACACTGCAGCTCAGCAAACCCTCCCTGTTGTACCCAGCAGAACCAAATGAGCACCACTTCAGAGAAGTCCTATTTCATTCCTGAAGCAAGGCATAGCTAAGCTTATCGGATTTTACCTTTTCCTTGAATGTAAAGCTTTGTTTATACCTGGTGCTAACGTGTCATTTGTCCTGATCTTGTCCACATTGATTGCCCAAATTTTCAGAAATATGTCTACATGTCATTAAAATGTGTTTAATATCCATCCTTTGTATCTGCATTGTGACCAGAGTTCCAGGTCCCTCCCTATATGCAAATGATTTGACAGCTATTCTTTCAAAATAATATTGATTTGTTTTAAGACACATATTGATGCCATAATTCAATGGTGCCACCTGTCAGTGATTTTAGAAGGGATAATGATTTAAATGGTTTCACTGTCCAGAACTGTCTACACTTGTAAGATATCCTACCTCCGGAGGTGGTCAGAAAGATCTGATCACATTGAGTCTTTTAATCGTTTACACTGTCTGAAAATGTGGGCACAATCAGAATGTGAACAAAATCAGGACAAGGATGGATGTTGGAACCAGGTATAAACGGGGCAACATTTTGCAATGTTCAGAAGCAATCGGGACTCAACTGAAACTGTTCTTCTGAAGATGGAAACTCTGCTGAATAACCCAGTCCTTGTAAAACCCAAGGATGTAAGACCCCACAGTGCTTTGTACACTTGGCTCATACATAGGTCTGAAGGGGAAAAGCCAACAAAGAGTTGACATAAGTGTGACAATGAAGACAAAAAACAAAGGAGAATTGGAGACTTTTACCAGCACAATATTATATGTACAAAAATATCCATTGCCACCACGATACAAACCAATTACCTCTTTGGGTGAACTCACATCAACTAGGCTTGGCATCAAACTTCAGAAACCCTTCTTGTCATAGAAGACATCTACACCCATATTAACACAAAGAAAGTAAAACAAACATAAAAGCAGCGGTATTTACACCTTGCGCAAAGGAAAAGGCCTGGTTTTTGCTAGCTTTAAAAATTGCATTTAGGGCTCGATTCAATCCATACCGCTGAAGTTGAACTCTATAGCGTGATTGAAATGTAATGGTCATTTTGCGATTGAGCCGACATATGCAGTGTTTACCGTGAACACAGTCTCTGCTAACGGGGGCACGTTGACTTTACACTTCTATCGCGCAGTGGCACTGAACCTCCGTGACTTGGAACGTAATCGAGCCCTTTACGTTGTACTTAAATCGTACCTAATCATCTATAGACAACTTTCACTCCTGGTTCATTTCCATTAACTGAATTGTACTGTTTATTACATAGTTTTAAAAAAAATTGTGGAATATGAAAACAATTCTTATATGTAATACTTATAATGCCACACTTTTCTGCCAGTCAAATAGGGTAAGACAACTTCGCTCGGGTACAATTCAATTTCTTAGCATGTCTATCATTGCTTTCAGGTGGAGTACCACAGAGTTGAGTAATCGACTGGCGCAGTAGGTCCTCCCCTCTGCTGCCAAGGCCAACTCAGCCCAGTACTGACTGGCTGTAGTGCATCTAACCAGTGCCCAACGTTCAGTGCAGCTACTCCATACAAAGCGCTGGATAGTAGCTACATCTTTTCACGTCCATTTTAAAACATTACACATACAATTTCCTTTTCTTGTCTTCTTCTCCTATGACAACTTGATGAAACATCAATGCCCTTTCATAGGTGACCCCTTTCGTGTGTCCACCCAACGGGGTTAAAGGTCAGGGAAGCGGCTGGGGTCCTCGTTGTACTCATTGGGGATGGTGAAGATGGACTCCTCAAACTCGTCGTAGCGCAACTCTTGAAATGTCACCGTGGCCGTAATGGTTGGAAAGACGGGGATATCTTTGTGGAGAGACGACAAATGTAAACGTGTTATAACATCAGGGAATATAGCTGGTCAGCCAGTCAGCAGGCGTCCAACTGGATCTCTTATATTTTAGAATATGTTTCCCACTAAGCTGTATACTATACATAGTACTTACCCAGTTTGACAGGGAAACCAGGAGGGAGTTTCATTTGAACAAACTCTCTGAGTTTATTAAAGTGCTTGAAGGGTGCTATCACCTCCAGGACGTTTAATAACCTGAAAATAAACAACAAAAAAGAACAGTCTTTCATTCTCACTCAATGAAGAATGGATTGCATGCATCACTTCATGCCAGAGAGTACAGCAGGTTACAGTCACTAGCACATTCAATTAGCGATGGGGATAATCGCGAGAAAACGAGGCCTCTGCACACCACAAAAGTGAGTGTTAACATTTTTGTTGTTGGTGTGATTACTGATCAATTCATTTATACATTTATAATTAGCAGGTGTTGTTTGTTTTAACAAACCTTTTTTATTTTTGTACTTATGTCTTGTATATTGTTTCCGTTGTGGTGCGGTTTTCATGTCAGCCCTTGGGCTTCCAACCACACCTGCACACCGTTTTTTTTTAGTATTCATTTGTTTTTTTATCTGTATTGTTGTCTATCGTGTGTATTCTTTGGTGCAAATAAATAAATGCACCGTGCCCACCAACCTCTTAAGCCCATTCATTCACACAAACGTCATCTCAGATTTCAATACATTATGAAGAAGAAAGAAAATACATTATTAAAATGTATCCCGCCTGGCAACTACTTGTGTCAGTCTAGACTTCCAAGTTCATTCGGGCGTAATAGAAGAGGATGCTTACGATTCAATGCTCAGAGGGAAGTCTTGACTCATGGCTACGGTCGCTTTGAAGTTCTTCTTGCTCTCTTTGCATACCAGGTCTCTTCCTAGATGAGGCGCTCTGAAGGAGGGGAAGAGGGAGAATGCCCAGTCACAAAATGAGGTGAAATTACTTTTTTGACGGAAAAGAAAGGAAAGAAAGAATCCCCCCTGGGGAGGAGAGCAAGGTAGAGCAAGGTAGAGCAAGGTAGAGCAAGGTAGAGCAAGTTAGAGCAAGGTAGAGCAAGGTCTGACTAACTGTGATCTGAAAGTAAATAACTGATGGGAGAGAGTGAATAGATAGTGGATGATAGGGAGAATATGGCAGATCACACAATTTTGAAAATTGAAAAAACAGGAAGTAGAACAGCTCTCCACAGCTTTAATTGATGAGGTAAGAGGGAATGGCCTTAAATGGCACTATCCACCCTGTCACAACTGTACATAAGTGATCTATCAGTCTGTCCATCAATCCCCCTGGCAAGATGACACTGCAGTGGATAGCAGCCGTCTTACGGGCTCCTGACCTATTTCGTGTGTTTTTTTACGCTGATCGTAACTTTTTTGTACATAATGTTTCCAGCATCATTTCCTATGACCGAAAACAGCTTCAGGGCATCAGAATGGATGAACATTCCAACTTAAACGAGAAGGCACCTCTGGACATTCTGCTTCCTCCGGACCAGGAACTAATCCCCAGGACTCGAAAGCGGAAGCGGCAGCGAAAGAGAGACAGGCGAGGCGGCAACCTGACGAGAGTACATTGGCGAGCAAATAGACCACCATTGCCCTCTGTTGTATTGACGAACATGCAGTCACTCGAGAACAAACTGGAAGAGCTCCGTATCCTCTCAACGGTACCTGAAAAACTGTAATATCCTATGTTTCTCAGAGTCTTAGCTGAACAGGGGGAGGAGAGGTGTGTCTCTTTGTTAACAACAGTTGGTGCGCAATCTCCAATGTTAAGGAAGTCTCAAGTTAGAATACCTCATGATAAACTGCAGACCATACTAATTTATCTAAATTTTTGGCACTAAGACCGCCCTGCCTTTGGAAAATCAGACTTTGACTAAACTCAGCAAAATAATAAATATCCTCTCTCTGTCAACTGCGATTCTTTTCAGCAAACTTAACATGTGTTTGCATGAACAAATATTTGTATGAACATAACAAGATTCAACAACTGAGACATAAACTGAACAAGTTCCACAGACATGAGACTAACAGAAATGGAGTAATGTGTCCCTGAACAAAGGGGGGTCAAAATCAAAAGTAACAGTCAGTATCTGGTGTGGCCACCAGCTGCATTAAGTACTGCAGTGCATCTCTTCCTCATGGACTGCACCAGATTTGCCAGTTCTTGCTGTGAGATGTTACCCCACTCTTCCACCAGGGCACCTGCAAGTTCCCAGACATTTCTGTGGGGGGGGGGGGGGACAGTGAGAGGATGATTATTTTTTTGCTGAGTTTATCTGTGACCAACAGATGCATATCTGTATTCCCAGTCATGTGAAACACATAGATTAGGGCACAATGCATTTATTTAAATTGACAGATTTTCTTTTCAAATCTTTGAAACTGTTGCATGTTGTGTTTATATTTTTGTTCAGTGTAAAAGAGCATATTTTCCATAACCGGTAGGTAGGTAGGTAAGAAGGCAGGAAGGAAGTGAGGTCTGGGGTCTGAACATAACCTGTAGGGAATACAATATATGATCTATACCTGGCATGTAGGTTTGTCACTATACGGAGGAGGGGAATGGGCAAGGTATATGCAAATGAAATACTGTAATATTTACTACAGTTTTTTGTAAATGTAGTTTTTTTTGTGGACTGTAGAGTTTTTACAGACATTACTGTAGCATTTACTACAGTTATTTTGTGGATAATACTGTAGTATTTACTATAGTAATCTACAGTACACTACAGTTTACTACATAATTCTATAGTAAGTACTGTAGTATTCTACAGTAAACCATAGTCTTTTTTCATGTGGGCTGTGACATGCTTAATAGTTGTCCGATGAAGCGGATGCTAAGATACAGGACAGTTTCGTTCCAGCACCGACTGGAATATGTTCTGGGATTCATAGGATATTATTGAGGAGTTTACCACCGTCTTCATTGATAAGTATATTGACGATGTCCTCCCCACAGTGGACGTACGTACATACCCCAACCAGAATCCATGGATTACAGGCAACAACACAATGAAACTAAAGGCTATAGCTACCGCTTTCAAGTAGCGGGATACTAATTTAAGGGATGCTTATAAAAAACCCGCCACGACCTCTGACGAGCCATCAAACAGCCAAAGCATCAATAGAGGACTAAGATTGAATTTTACTATGCTGAAGCTTGACAGATGTATCAAGGCTTGCAAACTATCACAGATTACATAGGGAAACCCAGCCAGAGCTTCCCAGAAATGCAAGCCTACCAGACGAGCTAAATTACCTCTATGCTCGCTTCAAGGCAAGCAACACTGAACCATGCATGAGAGCGACCAGACAACTATGTGATCTCACTCTCCGTAGCCGATGTAAGACCTTTAAACAGTTTATTAACATTTGCAAAGCCGCAGGGCCAGACGGAATACCAGGATGCATACTCACAGCATGCACTGACAGCTTGCAAGTTTCTTCACCAACATTTTCAACCTATCCCTGAACCGGTCTGTAATATCAACTTGTTTCAACCACCATAGTCACCGTGCCCAAGAACGGCAAGGTAACCTGCCTTTATGACTATCGCTCCGTAGCACTCACATCTATAGTATAGCCATGAAATGCTTTGAAAGTCTGATCGTGGCTCACATCAACACCATCATCCCAGACCTACTCCAGTTCGCATACCACTCCAAAAGAACCACATATGACGTGTTGTATGAATGCTGTTAATTGACGACAGCTCATTATTCAACACCATATTCCCCTCCAAGCTCATCACCAAGCTCAGGACCCTAGGACTGAACACCTCTGCAACTGGATCCTGGACTTCCTGACGGGCTGGCCCTAGGCGGTGACTTTGGCAACAAAACATCCGCAATGCTGACCATCTGCATTGTGTGCTTAGTCCCTTACTGTATTCCCTGTTCACCCATGACTGCATGGCCACGCACGACTCCAACACCATCATCAAGTTTGCTGACAACACGACGGTGGTAGGACTGATCACCGACTACGATGAGGTAGTCTATAGGGAAGAGGTCAGAGACCTGGCATTGTGGTGCCAGGACAACAACCTTCCCTGAACGTCAGCAAGATAAAGGAGCTGTTCGTGGACTACAGGAAACGGAGGGGTGAGCACACCCCGATCTACATCGATGGGGCTGGCTGTAGTGGAGTGGGATGAGAGCTTCAAGTTCCTCGGTGTCCACATCACTAAGGAATTAACATGGTCTACGCACACCCACACAGTTGTGAAGAGGGGATGACAGTGCCTCTTCCCCCTCAGGAGGCTGAAAAGATTTGGCATAGGCCTCAGATTCACAAAACTTTTCACAGCTTGGTACGGCAACTACAAGGCACCTGATCGCAAGGCGCCACAGAGGGTGGTGAGTACGGCCCAATACATCACTGGGGCCGAGCTCCCTGCCATCCAGGACCTCTATTCCAGGCTGTGTCAGAGGAAGGCCCAAAACATTTTCACAGACTCCAGCCACCCAAGCCATAGACTGTTCTTCCTGCTACCGCACAGCAAGCAGTGCTACTTACACTGACAACCCAACTCACACATACACACACACATACTGTATACGCCCACACACACATAACACGCGCATACTGACGCCACACACACACACACACACACACACACACACTCTTTCACAGTCACCACATACGCTGCTGCTGTTGCTGCTACTGTCTTATCTATTCTGTTACCTAGTCACTTTCCCCCTTCCTATATGTACCTCAATTACCTCATAATATATCTTCCTTGTTCACATGCATTGACTCCCGATTTGCCAGTCTCTAATGAACTATGCCCGCTTCTTAAGTAGGTGTCTTCTTAATTTGTTTGTACAGCACTGATGAAGGCATAAGGACTCCGTTCCTTGTTTTTATATAGCACCTTGCACTTCTTTTGAGCGTGGATTCAATGAATGATATTATTTCTGTATCTCGGGCCCCCTTGGGGTTTTCCTCTTCATGGTTTTGAGTGCGTTGAGTACTTTTTCCGAACACTACAGATATTTTCTCTCCCACACACCAGCCGCGGTTCATTCTAGCCTGAGCGCTAAACCCTCATACTGGTTTTCCCCCTCCCTGTCTATACCCATGTTGTTTTGACTCTTTATTGTTATTCACTGTGTATTTATTCCCTGTGTCACTATATCACATTTGTAACTCTGCACTGTTGGACCTTTAAGTGTGTATTTCACTGTTTGTCTACACCTGTGTGACAAATAACATTGGATTTGATTAGATTTAACCCTGTATGTAGACATTTGAGACTAACAATGAGGAAGAGGGAAAGGAAGCGTGTAAGAAATGTACTTGTGAGAAGGTGATGGTCACACTTACTTTCCGTTTTCTGCGTTGATGTATTCCTCCCAGGAGATATTGTTGGGTGAAGGGGCAGTTAATGACTGTCGCCTCACAGGCTAAAGAGAGAGTGGACATACATATGAGTGGCAAGAACAGACACCTGGCAATAGAGATCTACACCGAGCAAAGTCCGACATCAAACTGAGCACAGAGTACACAAATCTCATAAACAAAGTCATAGACTACAAAGAAAAACTAAAACACATTCAGACATAACCAACAGCACACGAAAGGAGCATAAAAATCCCAAGCTAATCACTTCAATATAGATTTTTTTGAATGAGCTTCTCAAAGTGGCTTTATTTTTTTGCTGTTGTTTGTAAGATTTTGCCTACAGTCGTGGCCAAAAGTTTTGAGAATGACACAAATATTAATTTCCACAAAGTTTTCTGCTTCAGTGTCTTTAGATATTTTTTGTCAGATGTTACTATGGAATACTAAAGTATAATTACAAGCATTTCATAAGTGTCAAAGGCTTTTATTGACAATTACATGAAGTTGATGCAAAGAGTCAATATTTGCAGTGTTGACCCTTCTCTTTCAAGACCTCTGCAATCCGCCCTGGCATGCTGTCAATTAACTTCTGGGCCACATCCTGACTGACGGCAGCCCATTCTTGCATAATCAATGCTTGGAGTTTGTCAGAATTTGTGGGGATTTGTTTGTCCACCCGCCTCTTGAGGATTGACCACAAGTTCTCAATGGGATTAAGGCCTGGGGAGTTTCCTGGCCATAGACCCAAAATATCGATGTTTTGTTCCCCGAGCCACTTAGTTATCACTTTTGCCTTATGGAAAGGTTCTCCATCATGCTGGAAAAGGCATTGTTCGTCACCAAACTGTTCCTGGATGGTTGGGAGAAGTTGCCTGTGAAGCCCTTTTTTTGCAAAGCAATGATGACGGCCAGTGTTTCCTTGCAGGTAACCATGGTTTACAGAGGAAGAACAATGATTCCAAGCACCACCCTCCTTTTGAAGCTTCCAGTCTGTTATTCGAACTCAATCAGCATGACAGAGTGATCTCCAGCCTTGTCCTCGTCAACACTCACACCTGTGTTAACGAGAGAATCACTGACATGATGTCAGCTGGTCCTTTTGTGGCAAAGAGGGACTTTGGGAGGGACTATATGCAAATTGCCATCATAAAAACTTAGGCAGCAGACTTTGTGAAAATTAATATTTGTGTCATTCTCAAAACCTTTGGCCACGACGACTGTATATCCACCTGAGGTGAATGAAATGTAGGATGCACAACCACGTTTGGGTCACTAGAGGGCCCAAATACATCACTAATGCTGAGAGCGGGATTGACCACATGAACAACACACTGCCAGTGGTAAAACCAACTTGATGATTTTACAGCTGCACACAAACTGCATGAAAGAAAAGGGGTAATTTCAATAAAGCACAGACTCAGTCGTTAATTCTCGACACGTGCCTCGTTACCAGCACCTTGACCTTAGGTTATCATCTCTCTGGACATCAAAGTAGCAACGGCCATCGAATTTGCTAAAAGGTTTTAATAAACGCAACAGTCAGACAATGGACAAAGATACTCCAAACGTTTTGAATTTGTATAATCCATCAGATATTGACTGAGTTATAGCACATAAAACATTTTACTGGCACGGACAAATAACAAATGGAATTCAGGGACTTTGGTGGGATCTATTGAAACATTCATGTTATTGTCTCTTAGAATACACTCATATATACATTTTCTTACTGTATCAGCAAATTTGTTATATTCTGTGTTAAAAGAAAGAAAATGACATGTCCCTCATTTGCATAAATACACCAGGTGTGTTTGTATATATGCACACATTAACATTAAGGGGAGGAACAGAGCTGCAACCACCATACACTTTCTATGTCTACCTTACCCGCTCTGTCTACCCTACTTGCACTCACCAGGGCTGTCTACCCTATCTGCACTCACCAGGGATGTCTACCCTACCTGCACTCACCAGGGCTGTGTACCCTACCTGCACTCACCAGGGCTGTCTACCCTATCTGCACTCACCAGGGATGTCTACCCTACCTGCACTCACCAGGGCTGTGTACCCTACCTGCACTCACCAGGGCTGTGTACCCTACCTACACTCACCAGGGCTGTCTACCCTACCTGCACTCACCAGGGCTGTGTGCCCTACCTGCACTCACCAGGGCTGTCTACCCTACCTGCACTCACCAGGGCTGTCTACCCTACCTGCACTCACCAGGGCTGTCTACCCTACCTGCACTCACCAGGGCTGTCTACCGTACCTGCACTCACCAGGGCTGTCTACCCTACCTGCACTCACCAGGGCTGTGTACCCTACCTGCACTCACCAGGGCTGTCTACCCTACCTGCACTCACCAGGGCTGTCTACCCTACCTGCACTCGCCAGCTCTGTCTACCCTACCTGCACTCACCAGGGCTGTGTACCCTACCTGCACTCACCTGCTCTGTCTACCCTACCTGCACTCACCAGGGCTGTGTACCCTACCTGCACTCACCAGGGCTGTCTACCCTACCTGCACTCACCAGCTCTGTCTACCCTACCTGCACTCACCAGGGCTGTCTACCCCACCTGCACTCACCAGCTCTGTCTACCCTACCTGCAGTCACCTGCTCTGTCTACCCTACCTGCACTCACCAGGGCTGTCTACCCTACCTGCACTCACCAGCTCTCTCTACCCTACCTGCACTCACCTGCTCTGTCTACCCTACCTGCACTCACCAGGGCTGTCTACCCCACCTGCACTCACAAGCTCAGTCTACCCTACCTGCACTCACCAGGTCAGTCTACCCTACCTGCACTCACCAGGTCTGTCTACCCTACCTGCACTCACCTGCTCTGTCTACCCTACCTGCACTCACCAGCTCTGTCTACCCTACCTGCACTCACCAGCTCTATCTACCCTACCTGCACTCACCAGCTCTGTCTACCCTACCTGCACTCACCTGCTCTGTCTACCCTACCTGCACTCACCTGCTCTATCTACCCTACCTGCACTCACCAGCTCTGTCTACCCTACCTGCACTCACCTGCTCTGTCTACCCTACCTGCACTCACCAGCTCTGTCTACCCTACCTGCACTCACCAGGGCTGTGTACCCTACCTGCACTCACCTGCTCTGTCTACCCTACCTGCAGTCACCTGCTCTGTCTACCCTACCTGCAGTCACCTGCTCTGTCTACCCTACCTGCATTCACCAGGGCTGTCTACCCTACCTGCACTCACCAGCTCTCTCTACCCTACCTGCACTCACCTGCTCTGTCTACCCTACCTGCACTCACCAGGTCTGTCTACCCTACCTGCACTCACCTGCTCTGTCTACCCTACCTGCACTCACCAGCTCTGTCTACCCTACCTGCACTCACCAGCTCTGTCTACCCTACCTACTCTATCTACCCTACCTGCACTCACCAGCTCTGTCTACCCTACCTGCACTCACCTGCTCTGTCTACCCTACCTGCACTCACCTGCTCTATCTACCCTACCTGCACTCACCAGCTCTGTCTACCCTACCTGCACTCACCTGCTCTGTCTACCCTACCTGCACTCACCAGCTCTGTCTACCCTACCTGCACTCACCAGGGCTGTCTACCCCACCTGCACTCACCAGCTCTGTCTACCCTACCTGCACTCACCAGGGCTCTCTACCCCACCTGCACTCACCAGGGCTGTCTACCCCACCTGCACTCACGAGGGCTGTCTACCCCACCTGCACTCACCAGGGCTGTCTACCCCACCTGCACTCACCAGGGCCGTCTACCCCACCTGCACTCACCAGCTCTGTCTACCCTACCTGCACTCACCTGCTCTGTCTACCCTACCTGCACTCACCAGGGCTGTCTACCCCACCTGCACTCACCAGGGCTGTCTACCCTTCCTGCACTCACCTGCTCTGTCTACCCCACCTGCACTCACCAGGGCTGTCTACCCCACCTGCACTCACCAGGGCTGTCTACCCCACCTGCACTCACCAGGGCTGTCTACCCCACCTGCACTCACCAGGGCTGTCTACCCCACCTGCACTCACCAGGGCTGTCTACCCCACCTGCACTCACCAGGGCCGTCTACCCCACCTGCACTCACCAGCTCTGTCTACCCTACCTGCACTCACCTGCTCTGTCTACCCTACCTGCACTCACCAGGGCTGTCTACCCTACCTGCACTCACCTGCTCTGTCTACCCCACCTGCACTCACCAGGGCTGTCTACCCCACCTGCACTCACCAGGGCTGTCTACCCCACCTGCACTCACCAGGGCTGTCTACCCCACCTGCACTCACCAGGGCTGTCTACCCCACCTGCACTCACCAGGGCTGTCTACCCCACCTGCACTCACCAAGGCTGTCTACCCCACCTGCACTCACCAAGGCTGTCTACCCTACCTGCACTCACCAGGGCTGTCTACCCCACCTGCACTCACCAGGGCTGTCTACCCCACCTGCACTCACCAGGGCTGTCTACCCTACCTGCACTCACCTGCTCTGTCTACCCCACCTGCACTCACCAGGGCTGTCTACCCCACCTGCACTCACCAGGGCTGTCTACCCCACCTGCACTCACCAGGGCTGTCTACCCCACCTGCACTCACCAGGGCTGTCTACCCCACCTGCACTCACCAGGGCTGTCTACCCCACCTGCACTCACCAGGGCTGTCTACCCCACCTGCACTCACCAAGGCTGTCTACCCCACCTGCACTCACCAGGGCTGTCTACCCTACCTGCACTCACCAGGGCTGTCTACCCCACCTGCACTCACCAGGGCTGTCTACCCCACCTGCACTCACCAGGGCTGTCTACCCTACCTGCACTCACCAGGGCTGTCTACCCCACCTGCACTCACCAAGGCTGTCTACCCCACCTGCACTCACCAAGGCTGTCTACCCCACCTGCACTCACCAAGGCTGTCTACCCTACCTGCACTCACCAGGGCTGTCTACCCTACCTGCACTCACCAAGGCTGTCTACCCCACCTGCACTCACCAAGGCTGTCTACCCTACCTGCACTCACCAGGGCTGTCTACCCCACCTGCACTCACCAGGGCTGTCTACCCCACCTGCACTCACCAGGGCTGTCTACCCCACCTGCACACACCAGGGCTGTCTACCCCACCTGCACTCACCAGGGCTGTCTACCCCACCTGCACTCACCAGGGCTGTCTACCCCACCTGCACTCACCAGGGCTGTCTACCCCACCTGCACTCACCAGGGCTGTCTACCCCACCTGCACTCACCTGCTCTGTCTACCCCACCTGCACTCACCAAGGCTGTCTACCACACCTGCACTCACCAGGGCTGTCTACCCCACCTGCACTCACCAAGGCTGTCTACCCCACCTGCACTCACCAGGACTGTCTACCCCACCTGCACTCACCAGGGCTGTGTACCCCACCTGCACTCACCAGGGCTGTCTACCCTACCTGCACTCACCAGGGCTGTCTACCCCACCTGCACTCACCAGGGCTGTCTACCCCACCTGCACTCACCAGGGCTGTCTACCCTACCTGCACTCACCAGGGCTGTCTACCCCACCTGCACTCACCAAGGCTGTCTACCCCACCTGCACTCACCAAGGCTGTCTACCCCACCTGCACTCACCAAGGCTGTCTACCCTACCTGCACTCACCAGGGCTGTCTACCCTACCTGCACTCACCAAGGCTGTCTACCCCACCTGCACTCACCAAGGCTGTCTACCCTACCTGCACTCACCAGGGCTGTCTACCCCACCTGCACTCACCAGGGCTGTCTACCCCACCTGCACTCACCAGGGCTGTCTACCCCACCTGCACACACCAGGGCTGTCTACCCCACCTGCACTCACCAGGGTTGTCTACCCCACCTGCACTCACCAGGGCTGTCTACCCCACCTGCACTCACCAGGGCTGTCTACCCCACCTGCACTCACCAGGGCTGTCTACCCCACCTGCACTCACCTGCTCTGTCTACCCCACCTGCACTCACCAAGGCTGTCTACCACACCTGCACTCACCAGGGCTGTCTACCCCACCTGCACTCACCAGGGCTGTGTACCCCACCTGCACTCACCAAGGCTGTCTACCCCACCTGCACTCACCAGGGCTGTCTACCCCACCTGCACTCACCAAGGCTGTCTACCCCACCTGCACTCACCAAGGCTGTCTACCCTACCTGCACTCACCAGGGCTGTCTACCCTACCTGCACTCACCAAGGCTGTCTACCCCACCTGCACTCACCAAGGCTGTCTACCCTACCTGCACTCACCAGGGCTGTCTACCCTACCTGCACTCACCAAGGCTGTCTACCCCACCTGCACTCACCAAGGCTGTCTACCCTACCTGCACTCACCAAGGCTGTCTACCCCACCTGCACTCACCAAGGCTGTCTACCCTACCTGCACTCACCAGGGCTGTCTACCCCACCTGCACTCACCAAGGCTGTCTACCCTACCTGCACTCACTAGTGCTGTCTACCCCACCTGCACTCACCAAGGCTGTCTACCCCACCTGCACTCACCAAGGCTGCATTCTGTAAGTTTTTACGTTATGTAACGTTGAATTGAACGGAAATGATGCTGTGCTGAACGACCAGTTGAAAAACAAGGTGGATTGGTTGTGGGTTGGGGAAAGCTGTCAGTATGGTCACTTCCCTTTAAAAACGTCACTTATTGCTTCAAGCCACACCTCGCCACGCCCACCAAACGGAAGCAGACATGCCTCAAAGTCTGTTCAAGAATGTACAAGAACATTTTGGGGAAACGTGTCATTGAACTGAACGCACCTCTGCATTGCCTACACTACTTCATTAATGACTGATGTTTATACGTTCTCTTGCAACTAGGGTGTCAACAACGGGATACCCTCGGATTAAAAATCGAAACGCTTGGCTCTAGATTACGCCTATCTAAAGATACTTTACATTGTTTGCGAGATCAAACAATAATGTGATTGTAATCCGTGTTCAATTTCGAAAGTTGCTTTCATTTTTCAGCGCATCTAATTTTGTAAACATTTCAACTGCATTAAATGGTTACTTTTTAAAATTCCTTCTCTTTCTTGTGATGTAGGTGTCGAGACGGTGTGTTAAATTCCCAACAAAGCTTTTAACGTTCTTCCAGATTCAACGGAAAGACAGTCTTTTCCATTGAGCCCATTCCAGCCATTACCGGCATGTTTGACAGGTCATTACAAATATTAACGGGGGAAAAAACACTACAGGCACAAGCAAGAGTATGAAAGAGTCACAGGAGTCAAATGAAAGCAATCAATCCAGCCAGATTTATTAAGTGACAAGTGGATTTTGCGCGTTGCTAGCGACTGACCCACCACACAGGCTTACTACCTCACATTGGCCAGGACAACTGGCTCCTCAACAGTAGGCTACTGCCAACACTGAAGACTTGGCAACATCGAGGATACCAACCGACGCACGTCCACAAATACGCACGTATGCACAAAAACACAAGCACACCCACACCAATACTGAACTCTATAATGTACTGTGGGATCCTGTGTTTTACATTATAGCCAGTACCATATATATATATGATTAAATATTATCTGATGTTGGCTGTGTGAAGTATCTGCATTTGTGCACTTGAGCATAATCATGAGAGTAAACAACTGCTTGCTACATCTACTTGCCTGTTTGTGTGTGTGACAAGAACTGAGTAACATGGCGTGACCTGCATGTTGCAAAACTGTAGATAACTGCCCAGCAGATGCTTTGTCCTTGTGTTTGTATGTAACAATATTGAGCACATGGTGTGACTTGCTGTATCTTACAAAGTTGTGGTTAAGCAGGCATAGGGAGGGGTGGTCATCACAAGGTTTAACTGAGATGGAAAAATACTGAACAACACAATAGCAGGAACTGAGCAACTGTTCTAACTAGGCTGCGATACCAGAACAGTAAGAATCTATACATCGACGGAGGGAGAACTCCAAGAAGCGCCAAGAGGCAGGGACCCGCCTGAGCGCCTGCAATAGGCTGAGCAAGTTTAAACCACGCCCAGCCTCTACTGTGATAGGCCAACAGACGGGTTGGAACTATGTCCATCACAGTATAAAGAATACTATTTACATACATCTTGTCAGTTCTCTGTTCTGCTCTGCGTGGCATTACAGTGAGCCCGTATATACGAAAGTTGCATTTGCCATTTATTACTTAGCTAATAAAAAATACTTAGTATACAATCGGTGACTCATTGTTATATTTATCCTGATACCAGATTCGAATTTACGCAACTCTAACAGTACCTATGGCCTACTTCAAGAGAAGAAAGACGGAACTGGCACCAGAATGATACCGTCAGTATCTCATCATTCAAACGTAGGGTTCCCTTTACTTCAAACCGGACAATGTTATTATCCCTATGTGACCCTGAGCGGTGGTGGATCACAGTGTTTTGATGCATTTGCAGTCGCCGCTGTTGTTGTGACGGGGGCAGAGTACACACAGCCTCCAGCCAGTGATCTCCTGGTATGCCAGTCCGTCTGTCGGCCAGTGCCACCCGTCGCTCCGTGGCACCAGGGGTTTTAGCCTTCATCCACCCAATCAATAGTACAGAGCCCTGCTTTAAACCCCCTGCTATCTGTTTCCCCAGGCGCCGCGCTGACCCGCTCTGCTATGCCACCGCCGCCGGGAGTAAACAGAGGGGGACGTCAGTGCTGGGACGAACTTGGAATGTTATTTTTCCCCTCAACCTACTTCTGCAAAATAGTTTACACTGAGCAGGGAAGCACTTATACAAACATGGATGGATGGATGCACAGCGGACTGTATAAGCAGTTTTTCCCGTTCAATACTGTGCTGACCTGACCTTGACCTATATGCTCACAGGTTTTAATACCGGTTAAATGCACAGTAAAAAATAAACTTTGGGCAACAAGATGAAAAATGCTTAAAAGCATTTACCGTCACAGTACAAGGACAACAATACCACAAGAAGTAAATACCATAGGACACATCGACAACACAAAACCCAGTTCCTGACAGGACAGGACTAACGAAAACAACAGAGCCGTTAAAAAGCATCTATTGAGCATTGTGAGGCAGTGACTTCCCTGTGTGGCAGCTTTATGCACAGTGCATAGACAGGGGCTCCCAAAGCAAACTCTCGAACGAGCTAGAGGCCGAAAGAGAGGGAAAGCACTGTTACTGTGTGTAAAGTTCAGCTGTGAGCTTCCATCACTAGAGGGGGGTGTTGTGCCTGGTATATAAGCGCAAAGGTGGAGGAAAGGGGTCGGAATGCCACAGACGAGGATCAGGAGGGCGGTTTTCATTCCGACAGACGGTATGTCCATATAAAACTACAAAGAAACCCAAGAGGGGTGTGGAGTCCAATTGAAGTATTTCCAAATAAACCATGCAGACGTGTTTCACTTCAAAAGAGCCCGATGCTAAGGGGAAAAATATGACGCTCTCGTGGTCCATGTAGCATTGACATGTTTTGGTAGGAGTGACTGGAGGTGAGAGGAGATCCCATAGGATGGTGATAGGAGAGTGGCAAGCAGTGAGGTCAGAGGGCGTACCCCGAGGGTCTAGCAGGAGAGGAGAGTTTCCGGACTGGACTCGCACTTAGGCTGCAGGTACAAGCAAACACTATCTTCACTTAACACATAGCAGCCAGCTCACAACCGCAACAGGTGACATCATACCAGTAGGCCCCAGCAGAACGTTCTGGATATGAAAATATGGTTAAGAGTTGGGTGCATGTTTACATTGTGGCCATATTCCCGTCCTCTGCAGCCAGAGGACCTCAACAGCAGAGCTCACCTCGTAGTTCTGCTCAATGAGGTTCCCTCCTTTGCTCAGGCTCTCCATGATGGCCTTGTTTCTTAGGATGTCCTCCTCGCTCAGGTGCTCCCGACGCTTCCGTGACTCCAGCACCAGCCCGTTCACCGAGTAGAAATCCGCCAGGAAATTTCCCACGCGCTCCTGGAGCCACAAAGGACAAGAAAATAAAACTTCTGAGTCACCAATTTCCCTTCAATACACCTCAAAGGACCGAGACAGACAGCAACACCCCCCCCCCCACACACACACACACACACACACACACACATGAACTCCCCCTCAGGTGAACACCTGTGGCTCTCCCAGGAGGCTTATCAAACACGACCACTATGTTTTGGTTACTCTGTTGCCCCTGAACTTTGTGGTGGAGAGATACGACGCGGTCAATGTGAGAAGGACATGGGCGTCCTGTACTTCATTGAATAACAAGGCCGTACTGTAGATCAGCAAAGGTCACATTTAGAGACGGAGAGGTAGTATTCGACAAAAGAGATGTATAAAAACCAACCGTTTTGTCCTCTCGGAACAGCCAGCCGGTCTGGGCTCTGGAGAAGGTGATGGACTTGGTGGAGAGAGTGGCAGAGTAAACATCGCTGCTCATAAGGATGTCCACCTCTTCCTCGGTCTCCATCTCTGACTCCTGCAACACAGGGAATACAGCCCTCTGACACACACACACACTTCACAGACACCGGGGATCATTTTGAAAGGCAAAATACGAGACATCGAGCGTCACTAGCTCGACTTCTGGAAGCAGAAATGCACAACGGTATGCTTGCGTGCGCGCGCGTGCGTATTTGTGCATCTGCGAGCGTGGGTGTATGCGCAAGTGTGTTTGTGTGTGCATGTGTCTCACCTCGTGGTGTATCCGCTGGTACACCTTCTGTTCATTGTCCAGCACCGCAAAGGACTCAGAGGGGATGGCGTCGCCATTAAAGATGAAACTAAGGTCACCACGCTGGCACTTCATATCTGTGAAGTCTATTAGGGTGGTGTCCAGTCTATGACCAATCAGAAAGAAAGGGAAGGAAGGATAGAATTTAAATTCAAACCACTTCATGGGCCAACAGAATGTCAATAGCATCAGCAACAGCACATTAAGACAGCACATATTGCCTCTAGTTCATGTCTACACTAATTGCTTCATCACATCTACATAATCCCTCCACACCCATCAAAAACCAAAAGAAGACTGAAAGAAGCAAGGAGAAATGGAGAAAGAGAGAGACACAGTGAGGGACACACACACACACACGGAGTATAAGTACACGTTCTTGTTACCAAGCAACATACAGCGTAAAAGTAAAGCTTGTTTCAATAAAACTAAAGAACTCAAACTTGGTCTCTAAAAGCTCGGAGACAGCTTTTGTGTTAATAGTTGCCGTGGGCGACAACCCATTTCTATGTTTTCCGACAAAAGCTAGTTCATTGGAGTCGTGGAGGAATGAGGTGTGACAACAAAGAATATAACGGAACTACTTTATGGGCTGCACATAGACACAAAGTGGAGAGTGAGAGGTATGACAGAGCTGAGAATTTCAACCATTGGAATGTAAATTAAGTTATGCCTAGGTCGGTTTCTTTCCCCACCTCAGGAATATCAAACAGACATTATGAAAGTCTATTAGACAGCTTTCAACCCTGGTAAATAAATGACAACCTACGCCCTCCCTTCAGCACTTTCTCACCACCACACACACACACAGTTTGATATGCCTGAGAATGATTTGCCCTGAATCTCCAGTGTTGGATAGATTCAGAGCATGGTAGAGGGGGTGGGGAGGAGGGGGGCAATTTGTGAGGTAGGTAACCTAGCAACACTTTAAAACTCTTTCATTTGTCTGTGTGTGTATGTGTCATTGCTGAGTGGGGTAAAATACAGGCCCTTTGAAGAACAAAACAGCCTAAACCTGGCTTCTCACTGAACACTGAAACTCAGCAGATCAACATACATTAACCAGGCTGCTAGCACATCAAAGCCAGACAAGCAAATTGTTTTTCGTTCTTGTTTTTTTTCTGTTTGTATTTGACCCTCTTGCCTCATCACTGCAACTCCCCAACGGACTCGGGAGGCGAAAGTCGAGTCATGCGTCCTCCAAAACATGACCCGCCAAACCACACTTCTTAACACCCGCCTGCTTAACCCAGAAGCCAGCCACACCAATGTGTCGGCGGAAACAACGTTCAACTGACGACCAGGGTCAGCCTGCAGGTACCCGGCCCGCCACAAGGAGACGATATAGCGCGATAAGCCAAGTGAAGCCCTTTCCTGCCAAACCCTCCCCTAACCCGGACAACGCTGGGCCAATTGTGCGCCGCCCTATGTGACCCCCGATCAGGGCCGGTTGTGAGACAGCCTGGGATCGAACCTGGGTCTGTAGTGATGCCTCTAGCACTCAGACAAGCAATTCTAACCACACTGTGTATTCAAACTGTGAATAGTGAATCTTGTTTTGTTACTGGATGGGACTACTCGGCGCTGGTTCAATTATAATGGAGCCGGTAGGGGGGTAAAGTTAAGGCAAACGTACGTGCTGATTCTCTCTATCTACGTGTAATTATTTGGATAGGGGCGCAGAGGTAATAGATCTGCAAACAGATGCCGTGTTACTCAGTCACAGCAGTGTGAGAACGGATTTCACACTCTAGTTAACCAAGCTTGTCGTTAGCCGCCGTGCTGGGGCTGGCACTACAGCTTCCCATAAGCTGGGAGAGGGTGTAGTGTTCAAAGCCAGGGTTTTCTAATCAACTGAAAAAGGGCCCTAAAAGCCTGAAAGTGGGTTTTTACCATGTCACATTGTCCTTTTTTATAATACTGAAGGCTGTGGATATCACTCCATAGAGGTGCCTGTCTAGTAAATGTTGTTGGCATGTCAATAGGGCAAGCATCAGTACCTGACACTTTCCCCATCCAATAAGACTGCATCTCTGCTCTGCCAAGACTCTGAACCAGATGGCTGGGGCAGAAACAGACTGGCACACAACCAGGACTAAAGATTGGTGATGATCAGTGTATCAACTCAGCTGAGGAGAACAAGCAACATTGTGTACTGTGTGTGTTTGTGTGTGTGTGTGTGTGTGTGTGTGTGTGTGTGTGTGTGTGTGTGTGTGTGTGTGTGTGTGTGTGTGTGTGTGTGTGTGTGTGTGTGTGTGTGTGTGTGTGTGTGTGTGTGTGTGTGTGTGTGTGTGTGCAAGCTGTACATAGGCTGTAACAGCTGAGAAAAGTCCAGACAGAATGATCTGTCCAAGGCATAGCCAAGGGGTCCGTCAGTGATACTGTGTTGATACTTACGTGTGTGGTTATCTCTCTGACATGCTTATTTCTTACAATGATCTCACCTTACCGGCTTCGCGCTAATTATCGCTTGTTACAACTTCATGAAAACAAGGGATTATTAAAAAGGATTACTTGACTTACCTGATGTTGATGCCCTGTTTGTAGATCTTACACACGTCAGAGGGCAGGATTCGGGAGAGCAAAGGCACTGCAACATGGGGGGAAAAGACATGGGGATAATCGATAGGCCAAGGCATTGAAACTTCACTTAATAATGAAAATCACCAACCGCTTCAGAGCCCATGCCAGCAACAGAATATGTGGTTCTGCAGTTGAATATGTAATGCTCTTTTTACAAATACGGTATGAGGCCAATTCAAATCCTTGGAGGGCACCATCCATGTTCCAATCACCACACTAACATGCTATAATATATTGCTAAATTCTAATGTACAGTATATGTCGGTATGCTAGTGTGGATATTGGAACAGAGCCTGTGAATGCCATGTGTGCACTCGGTGCACCTCTCTGATAGGAAATCTAGTACAGACTGGACAATGTGTCTGTTTTGAGACTGTTCTACCCCCAGCATATTGAATAGGGCTGGTGGAGCCCTGGCTTCTCTCAATGTGTGTGCAGTGCATAACACTTGGGTTGTATTCTGGGAGGTGAAACGTTCAGAACATTGCAGATAGAAATGGAATGAATAGAGCTGGCACAATTCCCTATTATATCTGCTCTGCACTATACATTTCTATGTGAACGTTCTGTAACGTTTCACCCTCCCGAACAGTCCTAATAGAAAGGCATCTCCCAATACAATCTTTGGATTTGAGCCCTTGTCACTCAGGGGCCCTACAACCCCTGTGAAATACTACCAAACTAACACTTACACAATCAGCAACCCTTTCTTTACTGGGAAATGTTGACACACTGTTAGCATGCTCTCTGGAGTACACTAGACATTTAGCCAAAGAAATGTGGGACATTTGTAACAGCATCTCTTCTCTAATTAATTCAGTGAAACGGTAAGAAGTTCAATGGATCTAAAAGGTAAGCTTAATTGAAGTAGGCATTCATAGGCCTTAGTAATGCTGTTGGTGTGACGTTGTAATGATGTATAGCCACCACCAGGGGGAGGGTCTGCCTGTGTGGGGAGGCGAGGCCACTCCCTACAGAGGATTACCTCTGTGTTGTAAACAATCTCTCAGTATCACTCTGTCCCCAACCAGCCGGGCAGAGAGCCCTTACTGACACCCACATAATTGGGCTCTCTGAGATGCTACCACCTCTCTCTCTCTCTCTCTCTCTCTCTCTCTCTCTCTCTCTCACACACACACACACACAGCATAACAACACCAACCATTCTGGTACTTCTAAGTAAACTTTAATCTGGTTAAATGCACTTTGTGTAGATGAAAATTGCAAAGAAACTGAACCGTTGTAGTGAGTTGACCTGATCATATACTCATCGTATACCTGTATAGATGCAGAGCAAACTCACCCCAACTTTGAAAGTCCCAGTGAAGCTCAAGATAAAAGTCTCCCAGCTGGAGAAAAAAAAGAAGAAGAATTACAATATGATTCGCAATCAAAATATACCAGAGAGAGTAAACGGGAGGAACAGTACATAAACATCTCTGTATCAAACATAGAATTTCTCAAATGAGTTTAGGATCCAATATGTAGTTCAAATGCTCTGAAATTACACAGCTGGCCCACCTAATCCCAGGGTACTACTGACCGGAAATAAAGCCCTCCAGTGACGTAATATGAATGATTGCGCATCTCTGAGGAGATATAATCCCCTGGAGTCAGGAGAAAAACTATCGGGGACATCTACGCCTGCTTCGTCACAAGAGTTACAGTTAAGAATTCTCGTCGTCTAACACACGACAGGCTCCAAGGCCTCAAGCGGATCTTATATCCCTTTCATCTCCTTCCTCTTATCGCTCCCCTCGGGGAGTCACAGTTAACCTGGCTGTGGCCTATGCCCAGAGCACCAGATGTTTATGCCCACAGAGAACCCTCAATAACATCATGCCGACTGCAGCACTGCAATGCTCCCCAAAGCCCAGACTACCGCTATGGTGCCGCTTTGTTGTGATGACCATAGATAGTGTGTGACTGAGTGACTGAGAGAGGGTCTGTATGTATGTGTACGTGTGCGTGCCGGAGAGTGGCATTTCTGACTGGCAGATGTGGAGTGAGTACACAGCCTGCCCTGCAGCGCATTGGATCATGCTTCATTTTGGGAGAGGAGTAAGATAGGGAGGGGAGAGGTGGAGAGGGTAGAGACGAGGTGGGAATACACAATATATCAGCCTTCATATCGGTTTCAGATATGAGGGATCAGGGATATGAAACTAGAGGAAGGAGAGAGAGAGAGAGAATGTACCGTACCTCTTTGAGGGCGTTCAGTAGCTTTGGCCTCTTGTCCTCCACACTCTCTCTGGACTGCTGTTTGAGCTTCCTTAGCAGTGCTGTGACTGACAGAGAGAAAAGAGGAGGGAGGGAGGGGTGAGACCACAACAACTACATTCAAGCATCATTACTGGAATCTCTATACTCTTAGAAAAAAAGGTATGGTTATGGTACAGTATTGTTCTTGGGGGTACACAAATTGGAAAATACACATAATGTACCTTCCGATGTACACATGGTTAATATATACACTAGATGACTAACAGGGGGTGCTGCTTTGAAGCCACCGCAAAGCTATCTTGGTACTCCAACCATCATTGTAAAACAGATTTTGTAAGCTAGAGAAACACATTTAAAAATGTTAATTGAAATACTGTAGAATTCCATTCATTCCTATGGAGAACTGCTTCTTCTGAGGAGTGCCTATATGGCCAACCGGTGGCTTCAAAGGCTCTTATTGGCCAATAGATAGCATTAGCAAAGGTTTATAGATATCATTGCACAATACTGTTTGGTACCTTTAAGGGTGTGGATAATGTAGTATAATGGTATATGTTTGTACCCAATTTTTTAAATATAAATGTACAACCATCACAATCTCATACCTCTTCATTATCATATTTCCCAGCATGCCCTATTGCAGGTAGATTTTTTAAAAAATTGTTTGTTTCAATATGTGTGTTTTTGCATATACATTGATTAATTTATCTTATGCTACACAAAGATAAATAACATACATCTTTCTAAACTAATACAATCTGTTAGTAGTTGGATTTATTGCATCCATTACTGAGATGGTTGTTCCCATTTAGATAGTTTAGGTGGTCTCATTTATCAATTTTTCCTACCTTGGCAATCATTCTAAGTACAGGTTGCACGTGATTAAAAGTAGGATTTACTGAACATATCACTTTGCAAGCCAGCTTAATGTTACTTGCCCGATGTGACCTGCAAATCAGGAGTTTCAGACCACTGTGTTGGGGTAAAAACTAGGCTGTCAAAGTAGTAGCTTATGATATACAGTGGGGTCTGAAATGATAGACACCCTTGATAAAGATGAGCAGAAATTACTGTATAAAATAAATCATTCAAATACTGAGCTATATTGTATTGTGAAATTGTATGGGGAAATTATATTATTTTATGCTAGTACAATTGCTCAGACAAAGATTTTGTGTTTAAAAAATAATTTAAAAAAATCTCAAATAGGTAGGATTCAAAATGATTGACAAACCTATTTTCAATATTTTTCATTACCTCACCTTGTGAGGATAACGGCACTGCGCCTTTTTCTTGAATGTTTTATGAGTTTGAGAAAACATTGGGAGAGATCTTAGACCATTCCTCCATACAGAATCCTTCCAGATCCTTGATGTCCTTTGTCTGCTCTTATCGACTGCCCTCGTCAATTCAAACCACAGGTTTTCAATGGGTTTCAAGTCCAGAGACTGATTTAGATTTTTTTTGAAATTATGATTTTGCAACCAATTAACAATTTCTTTGTGGATTTTGATGTGTGCTTGGGGTTACTGTCTTGCTGGAAGATCCACTTGCGGCCAAGTTCCAGCCTCCTGGCAGAGGCAACCAGGTTTTTGGGCTAAAATGTCCTGTTACCGTCTAAAGTTCATGATGCTGTTGACCTTAACAAAGGGTCTCAGGACTAGTGTAAGCAAAATAAAGATCAACCACAAATATTTTACAGAAGGTATGGGTTTATTTTCGGCAAATGCATCTTGATGGAAGAAATAAATGAAAGAGTATAATTTTGATAATAAAATATTCACTTCGGCACTCACTTGGTTTAGGCTACAGGACTGAAAGCCTTTGAATGCAACAACCAAACACAGTCATGGATGGTATTGGTAACTCAATTCACTTGAAAGGCACCCTGGGAAACATGCAAACAAGGTTTTACACTCTACAGTGTTAAAACAACATCCAAAAACATTTTTAGAAATACATTTCTGCCACTTAAAGGGAACAAACACATTTCTCACGGCGGTGGTCCCCTAAAAAGGCAATTTTTGACCTTTTCCAAAGGTCAGCTTTGTACCTGTACTATCTTGTCCCCTAAGGTACACTATTGGCTCTTTTAAGGTACGAACTGCAAGGGTACAATTACGTACCTATAACTAAAAGGTACAAAGGACTAAAGGGTACCACTACAGTAAGTAGTTTGTACCCCTTTAAGAACAAATCTAAACCTTTATTTCTGAGAGTGTAGTGTAAAAGTAATCAAGATAAAGTATCCAATCAACAGCATTGCCTATTGCTAAACAGAGGACCACATTTCACCATGCAAACCCCACCTTATACTTTACGTGTGGAAACTTAGTTGAGATGACTGAATCATTTGGCCACTGGGTAACTAAATATCACATCATGCAAAACTTGATCACACAGTAGAGTATTCTACAATATTAAAGCACATACAGGACTGTCGATGAATTTCAATAATGGGAGAGGCTCGCCTAGCGTGGTGAGACTGGTATTTCTAGTTCCTGAGGTACACTATGTTGGCTTCTCGTGGTGAAATGGCATAACAGGACAGCCCACTACACTGTGGCTAGGATCACATATTTACCAGGAAGTTCAAAGAGGGGAAGCGTCTGGGAGTAAACAACAAAGTTTACCGTTAATGAGATATGTCTGTAAGCGCTGACGGCCCAGCTTTCCTGACTGGCTGGCTAATACGAGCTCGCTTGTTTTCAAACAAATAAGACCGAGCTGAAACAGCCACGGCTGACTAACGTGTACCCAGGTTTTTTTGAGAGAGGTGGGAACAACAGCTAATTGCAGTTTTGGAGGTGTCGGGGGAATAAACGAAAATGGGGTGATCCGCCTGTAATATGCTTTTAGAAGAAAACACAGCATTTCATTACATCAAAACAACAAATCTGTAATACAAGGTATGGAATTATGACTGATTGTCACAGATCAATCCTAGTGTTTGATATGGTCACTTCAAATGCAGGGGCTGAAGTAGGCCTAACCTACTGTAGCTATTCAATCATACAGGATGTTTTCCTATCACACATACATGCACAATACATCCCACAATAATGAGCTAACTGTAGGCCTACACTGGTACCCTTAATCCTGTGTACCCCCAGGCCACAAACCCAAAGAGGCACACAAAGGGAGCTGGGACCTTGGTGCTGCTAATGAAACTAGGCCAAGGAGGACCAGGCTGGGGCCAAACACACACACACAAATACACAAACAAGCGCTCCACTCCTTACACACGCTGGGCTATGTTTTGGTGTTTTGGGGGCCAGGCATCTCTCTCCCTCTCAGGCCTGGCTGTCTAATGAGATTTGACAGCCTCCTGATCCTTACCACCCATCGGCGGGGGAGACCAGAGGGGGAGAGGAGGGAGGACTAACTCACCATCTGCCCACGGACCACCCACCATATACGGGTGGCCCATCCACCGGACCTCCCCTCGCTACTTAGACTTGGGCCTATTCACCCTCATTCACACATCATGGCTATTTTGCTGCCATAACTTTCAGAAAGTGGTCTGAGGAGGCACATACAGTGCATTCGGAAAGTATTCAGACCCCTTGACCTTTTCCACATTTTGTTACTTTACAACATTATTCTAAAATGTATTAAATAGCTTTTTTCCATCATCAATCTACACACCCTACCCCATAAAGACAAAGCAAAAACATGTTTTTAGACATTTTTGCCAATGTATTAAAAAACTAAACTGATATATTACATTGACATAAGTATTCAGACCCTTAACTCAGTACTTTGTTAAAGCACCTTTGGCAGCGATTACAGCCTTCAGTCTTCTTGGGTATGAGTCTACAAGCTTGGCACACTTGTATTTGGCGAGTTTCTCCCATTCTTCTCTGCAGACCCTCTCAAGCTCTGTCAGGTTGGAGAAGGAGCGTAGCTGTACAGCCATTTTCAGGTCTCTCCAGAAATGTTCAATTGGGTTCAAGTCCGGGCTCTGGCTGGGTCACTCAAGGACATTCAGAGACTTGTCCCGAAGCCACTCCTGCGTTGTCTTGGCTGTGTGCTTAGGGTTGTTGTCCAGTTGGAAGGTGAACCTTCACCCCAGTCTGAGATCCTGAGCGCTCTGGAGCAGGTTTTCATCCAGGATCTCTCTGTGCTTTGCTCCGTTCATCGTTCCCTTGATCTTGACTGGTCCTGCCACTGAAAAACATGATGCTGCCAACACCATGCTTCACCGTAGGGATGGTGCCAGGTTTCTTCCAGACGTGACACTCAGCACTCAGGCCAAAGAGTTCAATCTTGGTTTCATCAGACCATGTTTCTCAAAATATAAATTTGCAAAAATGTCTAAAATCCTGTTTTAGCTTTGTCATTATGGGATATTGCGTGTAGACTGATGATAAAAAAAATTAGTATTTAATCAATTTTAGAATAAGGCTGTGACATAACAAAATGTGGAACAAGTCAAGGGGTCTGAATACTTTCCGAAGGCACTGTAGATGTAATAGAAGCAATAGAATAGCAACATGTCCTGTCTGAAAGGGGTCTGGAGTGTTAATAATATTAAATCATGTATAATTAATGCTAAATAATCACCCACATAACCAAGACATGAAACAGGCAAAAGACCTGAGGCAACCCCCACTGGTGAAAAATGTACTACAGCTACCAGCCAGCTTCCGAGTAGCAGAGATAGGACAGTAAATATTGACACAGTGTAGGCAGCACCAGGCTTCACTGCGGGCCAAGGGCCTACTCATTATTGGTTACACAACTGCTAAGATGACAGCTAGCTAGATTACCTCCCAGACCAAGCTAAGCTAGCAGTCAGTCACAGACAGAGCAGGCCAAGGCAGGCCTGGGTGCTCCAGTTTTTCAATTCAGCTGCCACATCAGAGGCTATGGGACAAATCCCTTCCATCTCTACTGGGCTTTGATGGATAAAGTCCCCTGTTAGTCTCATCAAAGCACCCAGCAGGGCACCCAGCAGGGCACTGGACAGTAAAAGCCCTATAGACAATTAGCCACCATAGACCCCCACCCCAGGGACCAGGGGCTGCTTTTGAACTATTTCATAGGCTACATGGCGATTGATGTGAGCACAATGTGAGTCATTAACTAACGACTTTCATGCAATTATCATGAGCGAGAACATTATGTTTTGTTAATTATAGATTTCTTTCACATATTAGCAGGAATAAGGGGGCATTTGAAATCAGCAAGGGGGGCACAATTAATTTGAGGACATAGGCTACAAGATAGATAGGGTAATTAACCTATTACAAACAGCCTATGGGAATGCGGTCGTTCATACAGCTGTCTTACCAAAATAATGCAAACTAAATGCTGAAGGTAGTTATGATGAAATATGATGAAACATACCGATACATGGCTATACCTATGGGCATCATTTGAGTTCCTGCATTGGAATTAGATTGAATTCTGCGTACATCACACTATACCACAATAAACATAAAATGTCCAATGCTGAGACCATTTAGGGCTTTTGAAGAGACAGGTTGGCGCTAAATCTGTATCTCGGCTTGGTTGTATCAGCACCATGGAAAGGGTGTAGTACTGCCTACTCTACTGCCCATAGGCAGGGTGTAGTACTGTCTACTAGAGGTCGACCGATTAATCGGATGGACACACAAATGGACATACTTCTCACCCTGGACCAGGCCCTGATCCCTGAGACTCGAAAGAGGAAAAGAGAACGTACAACACTCCGTTCTATTGGTGAATATACAATCACTGGAGAACAAACTGGACAAGCTCCGTTCAAGACTATCCTTTCAGGCCTCCCGGGTGGCGCAGTGGTCTAAGGAACTGCATCGCAGTGCTAGCTGAATCAGGCCTTCAGGCCTTCATGGTTGAATTGCGAGACGCAGAGTAGGCGAACGGATGATCTCCGCATCTGTGGTTCCCACAGTGAAGCATGGAGGAGGAGGTGTGATGGTGCTTTGCTGTAGACACGGTCTGTGATATATTTAGAATTCAAGGCACACTTAACCAGTATGGCTACCACAGCATTCTGCAGCAATACCCCATCCCATCTGGTTTGCGCTTTGTGATAATATATATTTGTTTCAAACAGGACAAAGACCAAACACACCTCCAGGCTGTGAAAAGGCTATTTGACCAAGAAGGAGTGATGGGAGTGGGAGTGATGGGAGTGCTGCATCAGATGACCTGGCCTCCACAATCATCTGACCAAAACCCAATTGAGATGATTTGGGATGAGTTGGAGAGTGAAGGAAAAGCAGCCAACAAGTGCTCAGCATATGTGGGAACTCCTTCAAGACTGTTGGTAAAGCATTCCAGGTGAAGCTGGTTGAGAGAATTCCAAGAGTGTGCAAGGATGTCATCAACTCAAAGGGTGGCTACTTTGAAGAATCTCAAATATAAAATGTATTTTGATTTGTTTAACACTTTTTTTGGTTACTACATGATTCCATATGTGTTATTTCATCGTTTGATGTCTTCACTATTATTCTACAATGTAATAAAAATAGTAAAATAAGGAAAAACTCTTGAATGAGTAGGTGTGTCCAAACTTTTGACTGGTATTGTAAATACTTCTAGTTAAGGCCTATCCAATTGAACTATTGCTGTACATAGTTAATATACTACATATTATATCCATATACTGTCCATGTTGTCTATTCACCCCATTACATATATATTTATACTCCTAATATTTCTACACTTCTTAATTCCATTCTTTTACTTTTTAGATTTGTGTGTACAATGCGTGCACAATCATTAGTCAAGTGAGTATTCTGATCTTCTCATTATTTCTATGCACATTTTCCAACTCCAAACCATATAAACTTGAATGCTTATTGGATTTAATCATTTTCAGGTGATATGTATTCGTGTAATGAGTAATGAGGGAGGGTGTGGCAAAAGTGAAAAACACCTTATATCAAGGTGTGCATAATTATTAGGCAGCTTCATGACCTCAGGTAAAATGTGCCAAAAAAGAGATTTAACTGACACTGTCAAGTCAAAAATTGTAAAATGCCTTTCAGATGGATGCAACACTCTTGAAATAGCTAAACTATTGAGGCGTTGACCACCGGACAATCAAACGCTTTGTTGCGAATAGTCAACTGGGGCGCAAAAAACGCACGGAGAAGAAAAGGCGCAAATTAACTGCAAAAGACTTGAGAAGAATTAAACATCAAGCTACCAGGATCCCATTATCCTCCAGTGCCACCATATTCCAGAACTGAGAAGAATTAAACGTCAAGCTACCAGGAACCCATTATCCTCCAGTGCCACCATATTCCAGAACTGAGAAGAATTAAACGTCAAGCTACCAGGAACCCATTATCCTCCAGTGCCACCATATTCCAGACTTGAGAATAATTAAACGTCAAGCTACCAGGAACCCATTATCCTCCAGTGCCACCATATTCCAGAACTGAGAAGAATTAAACGTCAAGCTACCAGGAACCCATTATCCTCCAGTGCCACCATATTCCAGACTTGAGAAGAATTAAACGTCAAGCTACCAGGATCCCATTATCCTCCAGTGCCACCATATTCCAGAACTGCTACCTACCTGGAGAGTCCAGAAGTACAAGATGTCAAGTGCTCAGAGACATGGCCAAGGTCAAGAAGGCTGAAACACGACCACCACTGGATAAGATTCACAAGTTGAAGCGTCAAGATTGGGCAAAGAAACACCTGAAGACAGATTTTTCAAAGGTTTTATGGACAGATGAAATTAGAGTGACTCTTCATGGTCCAGATGGATGGGACCGTGGCTGGATCAGTAATGGACACAGGGCACCACTTTGAGTCAGGCAAGGTGGAGGAGGGGTACTGGTATGGGCTGATATCATTAAGGATGAGGTAGTTGGACCTTTTCGGGTTGAAGATGGACTGAAACTCAACTCCCAATCCTACTGCTAGTTTCTGGAAGATACTTTCTTCAAGCAGTGGTACAGGAAGAAGTCCTCAGCATTCAAGAAGGCCATGATCTTTATGCAGGACAATGCTCCATCACATGGATCCAAGTACTCCACAGCTTGGCTAGCCGGCAAGGACCTCAAAGATGCCCGAATAATGACCTGTCCCTCTTCCTCACCTGACTTAAATCCTATTGAGAATTTGTGGGCCCTTCTCTAACTTGAGATTTAGAGCGAGGGAAGACAATACACCTCTTTGAACAACATTTGGGAGGCTGTGGTTTCTGCTTCAGCGAAAGTTGATTGTGAACAGATCAATAAACTGACAGACCCCATGGATGGAAGGCTCATGGCAGTTATTGAAAAGAAGGGTGGCTGTATTGGCCAAAATTTTTATTTAATTGTCATTTTGTGTTACTTATTTGTTACTTACTCTAAAAATGGAGAATAAACAAGTGAGTTGGGAGAAATTATTTTTGTAATTTAGTTGCCTAATAATTCTGCACACTAATAGTTGCCTAATAATTGTGCTCACTTATATATTCTGGGGTGGCAGCATAGCCTAGTGGTTAGAGCGTTGGACTAGTAACCAAAAGGTTGCAAGATCAAAACCCCGAGCTGACAAGGTACAAAATCTGTCATTCTGCCCCTGAACAAAGCAGTTTACCCACTGTTCCTAGGCTGTCATTAAAAATAAGAATTTGTTCTTAACTGACTTGCCTAGTAAAATAAATAAAAACTTCCCCTGAAAAAGACAAAACTCACTTTTCCTTTGTTAAACATTCAGTTTTGAGGTTCAATAACATTTTGTTTTGGATTGCATTGTGTTTGTTCAACAATAAAAATGAATCCTGATCAATACAATTTGCCTAATAATTGTGCACGCTCCACTATAATTGAGAATTTCAATAAGCATTTCTCTACGGCTGGCCATGCTTTCCCCTTGGCTACCATACCCAGGTCAACTGCCCGGCACCCTCCACAGCAACCCGCCAAAGCCCCCACCATTTCTCCTTTACCCAAATCCAGATAGCTGATGTTCTGAAAGAGCTGCAAAATCTGAACCCCTACAAATCAGCCGGGCTAGACAATCTGGACCCTCTCTTTCTAAAATGATCTGCCAAAATTGTTGCAACCCCTATTACTAGCCTGTTCAACCTCTCTTTCGTATCATCTGAGATTCCCAAAGATTGGAAAGCTGCCGCGGTCATACCCCTCTTCAAAGGGGGTGACACTCTAGACCCAAACTGCTACAGACCTATATCTATCCTACCCTGTCTTTCTAAGGTCTTCGAAAGCCAAGTTAACAAACAGATTACTGACCATTTCAAATCCCACCATACTTTCTCCGCTATGCAATCTGGTTTCAGAGCTGGTCATGGGTGCACCTCAGCCACGCTCAAGGTTCTAAACGACATCATAACCGCCATCGATAAGAGACATTACTGTGTAGCCGTATTCATCGACCTGGCCAAGGCTTTCGACTCTGTCAATCACAACATTCTTATTGGCAGACTCGACAGCCTTGGTTTCTCAAATGATGACCTCGCCTGGTTTACCAGCTACTTCTCTGATAGAGTTCAGTGTGTCAAATCGGAGGGACTGTTGTCCGGACCTCTGACAGTCTCTATGGGTGTGCCATAGGGTTAAATTCTCGGGCCGACTCTCTTCTCTGTATACATCAATGATGTTGCTCTTGCTGCTGGTGATTCTCTGATCCACCTCTACGCAGACGACACCATTCTGTATACTTCTGGCCCCTCCTTGGACACTGTGTTAACTAACCTCCAGACGAGCTTCAATGCCATACAACTCTCCTTCCGTGGCCTCCAACTGCTCTTAAACGCAAGTAAAACTAAATGCATGCTATTCAATCGATCACTGCCCGCACATGCTCGCCCGTCCAGGATCACTACTCTGGACGGCTCTGTCTTAGAATACGTGGACAACTACAAATACCCGGGTGTCTGGTTAGACTGTAAACTCTCCTTCCAGACTCATATTAAGCATCTCCAATCCAAAATTTAATCTAGAATCGGCTAGATTAAGCAACAAAGCATCCTTCACTCAACAAAGCATCCTTCACTCATGCTGCCAAACATACCCTCGTAAAACTGACCGTCCTACCGATCCTCGACTTCGGTGATGTCATCTATAAAATAGCCTCCAACACTCTACTCAACAAACTGGATGCAGTCTATCACAGTGCCATCCGTTTTGTCACCAAAGCCCCATACACTACCCACCATTGCGACCTGTACGCTCTCGTTGGTTGGCCCTCGCTTCATACTCGTCGCCAAATCCACTGGCTCCAGGTTATCTACAAGTCCCTGCTAGGTAAAGCCCCGCCTTATCTCAGCTCATTGGTCACCATAGCAGCACCCACTCGTAGCACGTGCTCCAGCAGGTATATCTCACTGGTCACCCCCAAAGCCAATTTCTCCTTTGGTCGTCTTTCATTCCAGTTCTCTCATGCCCATGACTGGAACGAATTGCAAAAATCTCTGAAGCTGGAGACTCACATCTCCCTTACTAGCTTTAAGCACCAGCTGTCAGAGCAGCTTACAGATCACTGCACCTGTACATAGCCCATCTATAAACAGCCCATCTATCTACCTACCTCATCCCCATACTGGTATTTATTTATTTATTTTGCTCCTTTGCACCCCAGTATCTCTACCTGCACATTCATCTTCTGCCATTCTACCATTCCAGTGTTTAATTGCTATATTGTAATTACTTCGTCACCATGGCCTATTTATTTCCTTAACTTACCTCATTTGCACTCACTGTATATAGACTTTTTGTTTTCTTTTGTTCTACTGTATTATTGACTGTATGTTTTGTTTATTCCATGTGTAACTCTGTGTTGTATGTGTTGAACTGCTTTGCTTTATCTTGGCCAGGTCGCAGTTGCAAATGAGAACTTGTTCTCAACTAGCCTACCTGGTTAAATAAAGGTGAAATAAAAAATAAAAAATAAAACATTTGTGTATTGTTACTGTTGTGCATTGTGCACTGTTGGCGCTAGGAACACAAGCATATGTGTATGCAACCAATTACATTTGATTTGAAGGCCAAATGCAGTAACTACGCCAACAGTAAAACTGAGAAAAATGGCTTTACATTTTTGGGCTTAGCCCGACAAATATGTTGTAGGTAGACAAGTGATAATTCACTGATGTATCATCTTATTATAAAGTCATTTGTATGCATATAAACCATAACCACTGATTTAACCTATGGCCCCTAAAATGCAAATACTGCACCTTTGTATGACCTTAAACAACTATATATATATAATACAAAGGCAAAGTCCAGTATCTACAATCTAAATGTGTTTTTTCAACTGTCTTATTGTTTTTCTGTTTGCTGGAAACAGTTTGACAGTTCTAACTATATTCCAACTGTATTTAATGGTTTTATGTAGTTATGTTTTCATGTTTTTATGTTGTATTGTAGTAACCCTTAAGCATTTTTCGCCATAAGGTAAGGACTATTTCATGATGAATTAATGTTTATACTTATACTACTTTGTGCAGTATTTACAATCTTAATATGTTTTCCCAATTTTCTTGTGTTTTTCTGTTTGACTTATTTATTTTTTAAACTTTATTTAACTAGGCAAATCAGGTAAGAACAAATTCTTATTAACAATGATGGCCTAACCCAGCTAAACACTAATCCAGATGACGCTGGGCCAATTGTACACCGCCCTATGGGATTCCCAATCACAGCCGGTTGTGATACAGCCTGGAATGGTAATTTATTCACTTAGAGGTCATAGGTCAAATCAGTAGTCATTGTTGATATGCATAAAAATGTACTTCCTAATAAGATAATACATCAGTGCATTATCACTTATCTACCTACAACATATTTGGCTGGACAGCTAGTAAACTTTAAATACATTTTTCTCAGTTTCACTGTTTGTGTAGTTACTGCTCGTTGCCTTTGTATGGCAGAGCGGATAACGGATTACTTGGATTTTGAAGCTACTGCACATTTTACACTATATTTTCACTGAAACTGAGCATAATTGAACAAGGACACTTTATCACAAGATAAAAAATATACTATAAAGCCTGATATCAGTCTGAAAAATGTAGTTACTGCGTTTTGCCTTTGTAGGGCAGAGTACTGGTCTTGTCTTTTTAGAAATCAGAAAGGGCACTTTGAATACGGGATTTTAGAACCTCTATAAAGACCAGACCAGTACTTCCTGGAAAAGTGTGATATCAGCATCTTTCAGCGGCCTCATTCACTCAGATGTTTCCATCCTCACACAGACAGCTCCCACTTCCCTACCAGATCCAGAAAAGTGCTGAACCTGCTAATGTTTCAGAAACACTGGGCAATGCTTTCTTGGCGAACCATGTTAACTACCGACTCCATTTTATATTACTGAATAGGGAAAGCAGCCACTGTTTCCTTCAGTGCTACTCTCCTACCAGGTCATATCACAGGGCCAGGATTATGAGCTACTGTAATCATTTACAATGTGTAACATTCCCAGGAGTCAACTGCCAGGAATGAAAGTGATTCATTTAAGCGAGGATATCAGTGTGATAACAATGCCCCATGATGCCTTGAAAATAGACCGTTAGTGAGTCAGAAGGTAGGTACCAGTGGTGTCAATGAACTAAGTAAAAAATACTTTGAAGTACTACTTAAGTAGTTTTATTTGGGTATCTATACTTTACTATTTATATTTTTTACAACTTTTACTCCACTACATTTGTAAAGAAAATATGTACTTTTTACTCGCATACATTCTTCATGACACCCAAAAGTACTAGTTAAACTTTGAATGCCTAGGCAGGACAGCAATATGGTCAGAAATACGCACCTATCAATATAACGTGTTGTCATCCCTACTGCCTCTGATCTCACTAAACACAAATACTGCGTTTGTAAATGATATCTGAGTGTTGGAGTGTGCCCTGGATGTCTGTAAATAATAATATCCTGCCATCTGGTTTGCTTAACATATGGAATTTGATGTATAGCATTTACTTTGACTTTTCACTTCTACTCAAGTATGACAATGGATTACCTTTCGCCACCACTCTACTTAAGTACATTTAAAACCAGATACTTTTAGACTTTTACTCAGGTAGTATTTTACTGGGGCACCTTCACTTTTACTTGAGTCACTTTCTATTAAGGTATCTTTACTTTTACTTTTAAGTATGACAATTGAGTACTTTTTCCACCACTGGTAGGTGCGTGCATCGACCAACACAACTCAAAGTGTAGCCGAACATCATAGTAATTTCGAAAAAGATGTGCAGTTTTTGCTCCTTTCAAAACAGGTGGACCTAGTTGATTATTTAATTCTAGAATTGATTTAAAAAGTATCCGTTTTTAAAATGAATGAGAGTGCCTCTCCTTTGAAACAGTTACTAAGTCACACAGACCAAATGGATGCTGGGTAGCCATGTTAAGTACAGACTACAGAGGTCAGCCATGGTGTACCCTGGTTCATACCACAGGGCATTGTCTGCAGCGCAACCAAAGACCCAAATAAATCCATAAAAGCACACTCCTCCTCTCATAGTTGTACAGTCAGGATCCATGGGGAAAAAAAGAGGGAGAAGTATACAAAACCTCTGGCTTCTTACACACCCAAAAGACATCAAAGCCAGCCATAGAGGGTGTGTTCTTGAAGAGTTAGAAAGGTCCGTCAGAGAGTAAATTGATGCTTCTGCTAACTATCATTATTCTGACAAGCAAAAGTTCACAAGGCTAGAGAGACAGTGATGGACAGCCAAATGAAATAAGGGGAAGAAAGAGGAACACTTTTCAAAAGATACGTCATTCTAGTCCCTTTTTGAGTGCAATGTTCCATTATGGACACCTGCCTCTGTCTCTCACTCGCTTTAACACTTCAAAAGCTCCCTTTGTGCTGAGTACGGTCCATAACAGTGGCTGGCGGTTGGCCTCGGTCAGAGTGACAGAATAAAGTCAAAGTGACAGAATGCAGTCCCAATCTGTGTCACCTGTGTGAAGCTGAATCAGTTTGGAGAAAGAAAAAAACACTAGTTTTCCCCAGTTTTCCTATTCCCACAGCCAACATGACCAGGGGTGTCAAAAGACCTCTTCAAAATGGAAGACCAGTTCAGTTCCTCTCCCCATATAAAGGAATCTACTTTGATTCACAAGCCAAGAGTAGGGCCAGGGTGATAACATGGGCACTTCACTGCTTTGCAACTGGACAGAGGTTAGAAATAAAAATACAAATATGGGGTCAGGATGATGAGACAGAAATATCTCTACAAGCTTGGGGGATTGGCATACAGTGCCTTTAGAAAGTATTCACACCCCTTGACTTTTTTTTTTTAGAAACGCTGTTGGTTTACAACCTGAATTTTAAAATGTATAAAATTGGGCTTTTGGTCACTGGCCTACCCACAATACCCCATTATGTCAAAGTGGAATTATGTTAAGAAATGAAAAGCGGAAATGTCTCGATTCAATTATTCAACCCCTTTGAAAATATGCAAGCCTAAACAAGTTCAGGAGTAAAAATGTGCTTTACAAATCACAAAATAACTTGTATGGACTCACTCTATGTGCAATAATAGTGTTTAACATGGTTTTTGAATGACTACCTCATCTCTGTACCCCACACATACAATTACAGTATGTATAAGAACCCTCAACCGAGCAGTGAATTTCAAAAACAGATTCAACCACAAAGACCAGAGAGGTTTCCCAATGCCTCGTAAAGAAAGGCACCTATTGGTAGATGGGTAAAAAGAAAAACATACATTGAATATCCCTTTGAGCATGGTGAAGTTATTAATTACACTTTGGATGGTGCAGCCATACACCCAGTCACTACGACGATACAGGCGTCCTTCCTAACTAAGTTGCCGGAGAGGAAGGAAACCGCTTAGGGATTTCACCATGAGGCCAATGGTGACTTTAAAACAGTTACAGAGTTTAATGGCTGTGATAGGAGAAAACTGAGAACTGATCAAAAACATTGTAATTACTCCACAATACTAGCCTAATTGACAGAGTGAAAAGAAGGAAGTCTATGGAGAATAGAAAAGTCCCAAAACATGTATCCTGTTTGCAACAAGGCACTAAAGTAGTACTGCAAAAAATATGGCAAAGCAATTAACTTTTGGTCCTGAATACAAAGTGTTATGTTTGGAGCAAATCCACTACAGCACATTACTGAGTACCACGCTCCATATTTTCTAGCCTAGTGGTGGCTGCATCATGTTATGGATATGCTTATAATTGTTAAGGACAGGCGATATTTTCTGGATAAAAAAGAAATTGAATGGAGCTCAGCACAGGCAAAAACCTAGAGAAAAACCTGGTTCAGTCTGCTTTCCACCAGACACTGGGAGATGAATTTACCTTTCAGCAGTACAATAACCTAATACACAAGGCTAAATCTACACTGGAGTTGCTTACCAATAAGACAGTAAATTTTCCTGAGTGGCCAAGTTACAGTTTTGACTTAAATTTACTTGAAAATCTAAGGCAAGACCTGAAAAGTGTTGTCTAGCAATGATCAACAGCCAATTTGACAGAGCTGGAAGAATTTTGAAAATAAGAATGGACAAATGTTGCACAATCCAGGTGTGGAAAGTTCTTAGAGACTTACCCAGAAAGACTCACAGCTGTAATCGCTGCCAAAGGTGCTTCTACAAAGTATTGACTCAGGGGTGTGAATATTCATGTAAATTATATTTCTGTATTTCATTTCCATACATTTGCAAAAAATGGTCATTATGGGTTATTGCGTGTAGATGGGTGAGAAAAATTCAGGCTGTAACACAACCAAATGTGGAATAAGTCAAGGTGTACGAATACTTTCTGCAGGCACTGTAACACTGCCAGGTCATGCCTGTGGGACACACAGGGCAGAGAGAGAGGCTTGCATTTTCGAATGTATTATTTTTCATCTGAACACAAAAGCCTGAGATCCTTGAGGAATGTCCGCCTCTCTGACAGACAAAGAGGACGGCTTGGTGCCCACTCTGAGAGCCATGTGGAGGAAAGCACAAAGCATCCGTTGATCGGAAGTGGCACAGTGTTTCCCCCTACTTGTTGTTTTCTTTCCCACACAGGTGGGGCCCTCAAGAAAAGATGCACTTCTGATACCAAAATCCTTCATGGAAACCAACTGAGGCCAAATACTTTTCATTAGGAAGGCAATAGACATTGGTGTGTTGGCTAGGCCCACCCACCCCCTTCTATGATAGGGGGAACAATTCTGGTCAGGATTTATGGTCTCAGTACAGTGACAATAGTGCCAGTATATGAGTCAGGGAGTAGTTGCTTACTCATTTGTCGCTCTCCGTAGCTGATGGCTTCGGCGAGGGGACTCCATCCCTGAGCGTTCTTCACCTTCACTGGTGCATTGTGGGCCAGCAGCAGATGAGCACACTCTGTGGAAAAAAGAGACAAGAGGAAACAGTCATTTACTTATTACAGAGAGAGAGACAGAGCTAGTGGGAGAGAGCACTGCCTTGTTGGTTAACTGACAATTTGTCAATGGTTAATCTGATTTGCGCTGCTACATGACCCAGTGTGGACCGACTAGAGGGGACAAGGGTCAAGCATGGAAAATACACTAAATTATTGACCTCCAAAATCTTTAACAACTGTGTTCTGTGTAATGGTTTCTTCATAGCCTGAAGCCTGAAACGAGCAAAGAATGACAAGTCAACAGTACACCATGTTTCCCACCAAAAACGTTCCACCAGCCCTCTGCTGTGAAGTATTTCATTCAAACTCCACTGAGCTTTCCCATCAAACAGACAAAAGAGGCCCTGGAAGCTAATTTTATCTCCAACCTGACACCATGCCCATGTCACAGGCTCTAATTTAGACTTTTAACTTCCCTTCTCCAGGGAAAGCTTCCAGAAATGGAATTTTGCAATAAAGTGAGACATTGTGTATGCTTCAATTCAAATATAATTATCTTCAAATTCATATATTTACTGACAAAATGCAACATTTTGGTCACATAGACCTACGAAAAGGCCTCATAGGATTGTATCCCAATCTGACTATTTCATTCTGATTTTATAAAGGGGATGTACTGTCATACATTTCACTGTGAGGCTCTCTCTTTCTGTGTACCAGTTTTCATGTTGAATAATAAAGGAGACAAATGCTTTGTAGCAGTAGAGAATCATTCATCTAAACCTAAGAATAGTGGAGGGTCAGATAGGGAGTAAGAATGGGATGGAAATAGAAGGGTCGTTCCACGAAATGAGTCTGTTTTGAGTACCTTTGGTATTTTAAGTAGAAATTGTGCACCAATATTGAATTTTAAAATCCTGTATATTTAATGAAGTGCTAGTTAATGTAGAGACCACATTAACAATTCAATGCATCATGTTTATATTAATAAAGACTTGGTAATGTGTCAGAATTCAGCATGTCCCTCTGTGCAGTCTTTGTAACTTCTTGGAAAAGTTTAACCCACTTGACCCCAAAGTTTCTCCAAGTTTTCAACATCACTGTAAAGCCCTAGTTATTTTGTTGCTTCGACAAAGTCATTACTGAAGATCAAAATAGATGCTCTACACATACAGAGACAGAGAGGTGCTGTTTTGCTCGCTCGGATGCTGTCTCTGGTGAGATACATTCAGCCTATTGCGAATTGAATGAAATTTATGAAACACTGAGAGACGAAAGATAAATTATTTCAAATGTTTAAAAAACATTTTTCCTGGTAACATTTTTTTGGGGGAAAGTCTGGCTTCCCTTGGCATCCATGAATACATGCCACCTGCTTGGTTTCCAGATAAATGCACTGAAAGAGAAAAATGAAATAGGCCTCTACCAACATTCTGATGGTGCTTCTGACAATATAGTAAAAGGCGTGTTGTGTTGGGTGATGTGCTAAAGTCTGATGCATTTTGAAAACTTGCTAGTGTGTTGTGTTTATGAGGAGTTTCCTTGTGTGTGTGTTGTCGCATGAGCGGTAAACCTGTGGGCTGCTGTTTCCTCCTTGCTTGGCACAGATCTCACAAAAGTTCAAATTGCGACATTAATCACATAAAATGCATATGCCATATCTCACAACCGATTGGGCTTCCAGAATTTAGTATGATCGCTGTGACAACATTTTCCCGTAGATTTGCATTATTCCACAAAGTTCTACCTAGCGTTGCAGTAACATAACCGTGTGACATAGCAGGCTCTAGCTCTGCCTCCACTCTCCCTGAGTGAGAGAGGTGCGCACTGTGACAGACAGTCCAACAATGAGTCAAAGAGGTTTAGGCACATAGACAAATTTCCGGAATTTATTCCCCTTTAATAGGCACTTACTATAATCCATTCTTTATTTAACCTCTTAAATGGGAAAACATGTTTTTTTATTAAGTAGAACGTGTTCGTCGTGAAAAATGTTAAAATTAAGTGAATGTTTTTTTTTACCAAGTTGAACTACCCTAAAGGGACTCATTTTGTGGGATGACCCAGAACTGTTCCGTTAAACCACATGACCTCATGCATTCATACAGGCTTAGAACTTTAAAGCTAGGATCCCTTCCGATGAGCCATACACAAACAACATATGCAACGTCAAACAACCATCCCACTGGGCACAGACGTCAGTTCAGCGTCTAGTTGTGATTTGCATTTGCTTGGGTTTACTAATGTGAATTCAACGTGGAATCAACAACAAAAAAGCTCTCCTTGTCATTGTATTTAGGTTCAACGTTAGGCGGAATAAAGACAAGATCCCTTACATGAATGACTTTTTGCAAATCCAGTCAGTTTTCCATGTTGATTCAACATCATCACATAGATTTTTTGGCATTGAAATAACATGGAAACAATGTTGATTCAACCAGTTTTTGCCCAGCGGGATGAAGTCTGTAGGAAATTAGATTTTTGATCTCTGTCTTGACCAGAACATATCCTAGGCCAGGACATAAACAGACATCAATTAATGTGTACTCTGATGGGACGATACAACAGCCCAAACCCCCAGGCCTTGCCTATATTTATACAGGAAGCAGCACAGCAGCATGTGAATAACATAAGTTCTCTACTTCCTGGGTTGGGCAACTTGTCAACAACAATAGAGAGAGAAAATGGAGCCCGTTGTTCCGACTGTCAATATAGCAGTGACACCTCTAATTAAAATGGTGGCTTCTATGCAACTATGTTTTTTGGCTAATGTCATTTATAGCACCAAACATGCAGGTCAAATGCGGAAATTGTCAACAATCCGCTGAATGGAAAATATATAGGCCGGGTGTTTCATGGGCAGGAACTGGGACTTTCATCACTCCTTGTTTGGCAACCTGCTACAATGGATGACTCTAATAATTGAAGAAAGGTCAAATGGATGCTCTTCTGTGTGGAACAATAATATCCTGGGCACGTGTGTCAACCAGACAAACCTGTTGCTCAACTAATTGAACCCAAGTTTAATCTCTTTCAATCAACTCTGCCTTCTGCCTTGTTACTCTGCCAAACGTCACAGGAAATGCCCAAGACATTCCTCCCTTAGTCATGAGAATGGGAAATTCTCCTCCTCGGCACAACCGTCAAACACACAGTTTGTATTTCTGGAGGTTGTGTCTTCCACACAATTTTTATATATATATTCTATTTTAAATGTAACCTTTTTTTTAACTAGGCAAGTCAGTTAAGAACAAATTCTTATTTACAATGATGGCCTACCCCAGACGATGACAATGAGACGGCAGGGGAAAAAAACACTGTGCATGAGAAAATCGTACAGATGCACTCACAGCGAATGCCTCTGATTTACAGTTAATTGCCAAAATAAAGGAAACGGCAACATAAAGTGTCTTAATAGGATGTTGGGCCACGACCCAGAAAAACTTAAATGCGTCTTGTCATAGATTCTACAAGTGTCTGGAACTCTACTGGGGGGATGCGACACCATTCTTCCACAAGAAATTCCACAATTTGGTGTTTTGTTGATGGTGGTGGAAAACACTGTCTCAGGCACCGCTCCAGAATCTCCCATAAGTGTTCAATTGGGTTGAGATCTGGTGATGGCCATGGCATATGGTTCACATTGTTTTCATGCTCATCAAACCATTCAGGGATCACTCATGCTCTGTGGATGGAGGCATTGTCATCCTATGCGGTCCTTGCCACTCCCTGTCATTGCCAACATTCTATAAATAATGAGATCGAGGAAAACAGAGGGGTTGATCCTAATTTGATAACCCTCACAACGTATCCTCCAATCACAACAAATATCCAAATATTGGAACTCTATAACTTTTTTCTCCCCACAGAACAGTTGGTATCTGGTTGATAAGCACACATTAAGCACACATTTTTTGTTTTTTCCCGACAAAACCAGTCAGTCAAAAGATGCTAGTTGACGTCAAAATTAGTGGTGCACGACTCCAGGATTTTTGGAGTAGACTCCATCTCCTGTGGTTGGAGTTGCTAGCTCGCTCTTTCTTTGCTGTGAAAGATGTGAGAGTTTGTGTTCTCAAAGTAGACTACAGCAACTAGTCTCCTCCATTGCAAAAATACTGAATCTTAGGAGAAGGTTGACACCCAGAAATGGGAGTTGAAGGGCAAGGAGTCGCGGAATCGAATATTTTGAAGAAGACTCCCCACCACTAGTCTACATTCTCAAACAAAATACATACTGCAATTCCAACCACAAAACCTCTTTGCTTTGATTTTAAGTCTCAAAATACAATAGTTTGCCTAGCTAATAGCTAAATGTTTGTTTTTGAGGCTCCACATGTTGTAATGAAAAATATTAATGCTATTTTCAACAACCATTGAGCAACTCCACTGTAAATCCAGCTATTAATTATTGAGATTGCCGAAAGGCCAGTCTCTTTGGCAATGACATAGAGTGGCAAGGAGTGGAATGTTAGCCAAAAAGACTGGTACCCAGACTGGTACCCAGACTAGAGAAATTCAAACCCCTGCTAGATCAAGAACCCTGTTCCCTAAATTGTTTGGTGCATCAAAAATAAAAAGAGATGGACGCCTCGCTTCGCGTTCTTAGAACGATTTGCGTTCTTTTTTTTAAACATATTATTTCTTACACTGTTACCCCAGGAAATCTTAAGTCTTATTACATACAGCCTGGAGGAACTATTGGATATAAGAGCAACATCAACTTACCAACATTACGACCAGGAATACAACTTTCCCGAAGCGGATCCTCTGTTTGGACCACCACCCAGGATAATGGATCGGATCCCAGTAGGCGACCCAAAACAATGACGCCGCAGAAGGGGCAGACGGAGCGGTCTTCCGCCCACCGCTCCCGAGTATACTATTCACCAATGTCCAGTCTCTTGACAACAAGGTATACGAAAATCGAGCAAGGGTTGCCTTCCAGAGAGACATCAGAGATTGTAACATTCTTTGTTTCATGGAAACATGGCTCACTCGGGATACGTTATCAGAGTTGGTACAGCCACCCGGTTTCTTCTAAAAACAAGGCTCCCTAAATTTGATCAGCATATCGAATGCGTGACCCGGGCCGGCAACACTCTGGATCATTGCTACTCTAATTTCTGCGACAAATACAAACCCTCCCTCGCCCTCCTTTCGGAAAATCTGACCATGCTCAGGTCTGTTCAACGCTGGTCCGACCAATCTGATTCCATGCTTCAAGATTGCTTCGATCACATGGACTGGGATATGTTCCGGATAGCATCGGACAATAACATTGATGTATACGCTGATTCGGTGAGCGAGTTTATTAGCAAGTGCATCGGTGATGTGGTACCCACGGTGACTATTAAATCCTTCCCCAACCAGAAACCGTGGATTGATGGCAGCATTCGTGCAAAACTGAAAAGCGAACCATTGCTTTTAATCTTGGCAAGGCGACCGGAAACATGACCGAATACAAACAGTATAGCTATTCCCTCAGCAAAGGCAATCGAGCACATATAGAGACAAAGTAGAGTCGCAATTCAACGGCTCAGACGCGAGACGTATGTGGCAGGTTCTACAGTCAATCACGGACTACAAAAAGAAAACCAGCCCCGTTGCGTACACCGATGTCTTGCTCCTAGACAAACTAAACAACTTCTTTGCTTGCTTTGAGGACAATACAGTGCGACTGACACGGCCCACTACCAAAACATGCAGGCTCTCCTTCACCACAGCCAACGTGAGTAAAACATTTAAACGTGTTAACCCTCGCAAGGTTGCTGGCCCAGACGGCATCCCTAGCCGCGTCCTCAGAGCATGCGCTGACCAGCTGGCTGGTGTGTACGGACATATTCAATCAATGCCTATTCCAGTCTGCTGTTCCCACATGCTTCAAGAGGGCCACCATTGTTCCTGTTCCCAAGATAGCTACGGTAACTTAGCTAAACGACTAGCACTCACTTCCGTCATCATGAAGTGCTTTGAGAGACTAGTCAAGGATCATATCACCTCCTCCCTACCTGACACCCTAGACCCACTCCAATTTGTAGTGAGGATTGCACAACGCATCACCGGGGGCAAACTACCTGCCCTCCAGGACACCTACACCACCCGATGTCACAAGAAGGCCAAAAAGATCATCAAGGACAACCACCCGAGCCACTGCCTGTTCACCCCGCTATCATCCAGAAGGCGAGGTCAGTACAGGTGCATCAAAGCTGGGACCGAGAGACTGAAAAACTGCTTCTATCTCAAGGTCATCAGACTGTTAAACAGCCATCACTAACATTGAGTGGTTTCTGCCAACATATAGACTCAATCTCTAGCCCCTTTTATAATTAACATTTGGATGTAATAAATGTATCACTAGTCACTTAAACAATGCAACTTTATATAATGTTCACATACCCTACATTACTCATCTCATATGTATATACTGTACTCTTACCATCTACTGCATCTTGCCTATGCCATTCGGCCATCGCTCATCCATATATTTATATGTACATATTCTTAATCATTCCTTTACACTTGTGTGTATAAGGTAGTTGTTGTGAAATTGTTAGATTACTTGTTTGATATTACTGCACGGTCGGAACTAGAAGCACAAACATTTCGCTACACTCTCATTAACATCTGCTAACCATGTATATGTGACCAATTCAATTGTATTTTATTTGATTTGAAAACAAATAGTGCCGATTGAATGCACTTCCAGTAATACCGTAATACCGTATACCCTGGTAAGGGTTTTCACATTGTCAATTAGGTTAGTATTGTGGAGTAACTACCATATTTTTGATCCGGCCTCAGTTTTTCTCCTATTTCTCCTATCACAGCCATTAAACGTTGTAACTATTTTAAAGTCCCCATTGGACTCCTGGTGATATCCCTGGGCGGTTTAGTTCCTCTCCTGCAACTGAGTTATGAAGAGCGCCTGTATCTTTGTAGTGACTGGGTGTATTGATACACCCTCCAAAGTGTAATTAATAACTTCACCGTGTTCAAAGGGATATTCAATGTCTGCTTTCTTTCTTTTTACCCATCTACCAATAGGTGCAAGACTGCTTCCATCACGTGGACTGGGAGATGTTTCGTATTGCGTCAGCCAACAACATTGACGAATACGCTGATTCGGTGTGCGAGTTCATTAGAACGTGCGTTGAAGATGTCGTTCCCATAGCAACGATTAAAACATTCCCCAACCAGAAACCGTGGATTGATGGCAGCATTCGTGTGGAACTGAAGGCGCGAACCACTGCTTTTAATCAGGGCAAGGTGTCTGGTAACATGACTGAATACAAACAGTGCAGCTATTCCCTCCGCAAGGCTATCAAACAAGCTAAGCGCCAGTACAGAGACAAAGTAGAATCTCAATTCAACGGCTCAGACACAAGAGGCATGTGGCAGGGTCTACAGTCAATCACGGACTACAGGAAGAAACCCAGCCCAGTCACGGACCAGGATGTCTTGCTCCCAGGCAGACTAAACAACTTTTTTGCCCGCTTTGAGGACAATACAGTGCCACTGACACGGCCTGCAACGAAAACATGCGGTCTCTCCTTCACTGCAGCCGAAGTGAGTAAGACATTTAAACGTGTTAACCCTCGCAAGGCTGCAGGCCCAGACGGCATCCCCAGCCGCGCCCTCAGAGCATGCGCAGACCAGCTGGCCGGTGTGTTTACGGACATATTCAACCAATCCCTATACCAGTCTGCTGTTCCCACATGCTTCAAGAGGGCCACCATTGTTCCTGTTCCCAAGAAAGCTAAGGTAACTGAGCTAAACGACTACCGCCCCGTAGCACTCACATCCGTCATCATGAAGTGCTTTGAGAGACTAGTCAAGGACCATATCACCTCCACCCTACCTGACACCCTTGACCCACTCCAATTTGCTTACCGCCCAAATAGGTCCACAGACGATGCAATCTCAACCACACTGCACACTGCCCTAACCCATCTGGACAAGAGGAATACCTATGTGAGAATGCTGTTCATCGACTACAGCTCGGCATTCAACACCATAGTACCCTCCAAGCTCGTCATCAAGCTCGAGACCCTGGGTCTCGACCCCGCCCTGTGCAACTGGGTACTGGACTTCCTGACGGGCCGCCCCCAGGTGGTGAGGGTAGGCAACAACATCTCCTCCCCGCTGATCCTCAACACTGGGGCCCCACAAGGGTGCGTTCTGAGCCCTCTCCTGTACTCCCTGTTCACCCACGACTGCGTGGCCACGCACGCCTCCAACTCAATCATCAAGTTTGCGGACGACACAACAGTGGTAGGCTTGATTACCAACAACGACGAGACGGCCTACAGGGAGGAGGTGAGGGCCCTCGGAGTGTGGTGTCAGGAAAATAACCTCACACTCAACGTCAACAAAACTAAGGAGATGATTGTGGACTTCAGGAAACAGCAGAGGGAACACCCCCCCATCCACATCGACGGAACAGTAGTGGAGAGGGTAGCAAGTTTTAAGTTCCTCGGCATACACATCACAGACGAACTGAATTGGTCCACTCACACAGACAGCATCGTGAAGAAGGCGCAGCAGCGCCTCTTCAACCTCAGGAGGCTGAAGAAATTCGGCTTGTCACCAAAAGCACTCACAAACTTCTACAGATGCACAATCGAGAGCATCCTGGCGGGCTGTATCACCGCCTGGTATGGCAACTGCACCGCCCTCAACCGTAAGGCTCTCCAGAGGGTAGTGAGGTCTGCACAACGCATCACCGGGGGCAAACTACCTGCCCTCCAGGACACCTACACCACCCGATGCTACAGGAAGGCCATAAAGATCATCAAGGACATCAACCACCCGAGCCACTGCCTGTTCACCCCGCTGTCATCCAGAAGGCGAGGTCAGTACAGGTGCATCAAAGCTGGGACCGAGAGACTGAAAAACAGCTTCTATCTCAAGGCCATCAGACTGTTAAACAGCCACCACTAACATTGAGTGGCTGCTGCCAACACACTGTCAATGCCACTGACAGGAATTGATGGGAAATGATGTAAATATATCACTAGCCACTTTAAACAATGCTACCTTATATAATGTTACTTACCCTACATTATTCATCTCATATGCATACGTAGATACTGTACTCTATATCATCGACTGCATCCTTATGTAATACATGTATCACTAGCCACTTTAACTATGCCACTTGGTTTACATACTCATCTCATATGTATATGCTGTACTCGATATCATCTACTGTATCTTGCCTATGCTGCTTTGTACCATCACTCATTCATATATCCTTATGTACATATTCTTTATCCCCTTACACTGCGTATAAGACAGTAGTTTTTTGGGGAATTGTTAGTTAGATTACTTGTTCGTTATTACTGCATTGTCGGAACTAGAAGCACAAGCATTTCGCTACACTCGCATTAACATCTGCTAACCATGTGTATGTGACAAATAAATTTGATTTGATTTGATTTGATCTTTGTGAGGCATTGGAAAACTTCCCTGGTCTTTGTTGTTGAATCTGTGTTTGAAATTCACTGCTTGACTGAGGAACCTTCGGATAATTGTATGTGTGGGGTACAGAGGTGAGGTAGTCATTATTGCACACAGAGTGAGTCCATGCAACTTATGTGACTTGTTAAGCACACCAACAGAATGCTCTCAATGGTGCATCTACAGAAATTTGCGAGAGTCTTAGGGGCCATGACGAATTTCTTCAGCCGCCTGAGGTTGTAGAGGCGTTGCGCCTCTGAAACTGCCTGGTATAGAGGTCCTGCATGGCAGGAAGCTTGGCCCCAGTGATGTACTGGGCCGTTCTCATTACCCTTTGTAGTGCCTTGCGGTCGGAGGACGAGCAGTTGCCATACCAGGCAGTGATGCAACCAGTCAGAATGCTCTCAATGGTGCAGCTGTAGAACCTTTTGAGGATCTGAGGACCCATGACAAATCTTTTCAGTCTCCTGGGGGAATAGGTTTTGTCGTACCCTCTTCACGACTGTCTTGGTGAGCTTGGACCATGTTAGTTTGTTGGTGATGTAAACACTAAGGAACTTGGAAGCTCCCAACCTGCTCCACTGCAGCCCCGTCGATGGGAATGGGGGTGTGGTCGGTCATCTTTTTGCTGTAGTCCACAATCATCTCCTTTGTCTTGATCACGTTGAGAGAGAGGTTGTTGTCCTGGCACCACACGACCAGGTCTCTGACCTCCTCCATATAGGCTGTCTCGTTGTTGACGGTGATCAGGCCTACCACTGTGGAAACTTTGGCAAATGATGGTAATGGAGTCGTATCTGGCCGTGCAGTCATGAGTGAACAGGGAATACAGGAGGGGACTGAGCACGCACCCGAGGGGCCCCTGTGTTGAGGATCAGCGTGGCGGGTATGTTGTCACCTACCCTTACAAACTGGGGGCGGTTCATCAGGAAGTCCAGGATCCAGTTGCAGAGGGAGGTGTTTAGTCCCAGGGTCCTTAGCTTTTTGATGAGCTTTGAGGGCACTATGGTATTGAACGCTGAGCTGTAGTCAATGAAAAGCATTCTCACATAGTTTAATAACCTTAGCTTGCTTGGGTACATGAAAAATGCTGGACATCTTGAAGTAAGAGGGGACAGCAGACTGGTATAGGGATAGGTTGAATATGTCCGTAAACACTCCAGCCAGCTGGCCTGCATCATGCACTGGGGACACAGCTTGGTATGCCGTCCGGGCTGGCAGCCATGCTTGAAAGTCCTATAATCGGGAAGCCGTAGTCCTCTTGAGCAGCGTGTTTTCCTTGAAGCTGGCAAAGAATGTGTTAAGTTTGTCTGGGAGTGAGGCATCGGTGTCCGCGACATATCTGGTTTCCTCTTTATAGTCTGTTATAGTCCCTGCCACATGTATTGTGTCTGAGCCACTGAATTGTGACTGCACATTGCCCCATTAATATATTTTTGCCGCTTTGATTGACTTACAGAGGTTGTAGCTGGTCTGTTTGTTCTAGTCCATGTTGCCAGTCACCTTGCCGTGGTTAAATGGGGTGGTTACGCTTTTATTTTTGCTTGAAAGCTGCCAATTACTACGTTTTTTTGGTTTGGATATGCTTTAATCGTCACTGTAGGAACAACATCCTCTATGCACTTGATGATGCGAAACCAGTGACAGAGATAGTGTAGACATCAATGATATTCCAGAGGCGCCTCGGAACATATCTGATATATATATGAACATATATGATTTGCGGGTGGGGGTGGGCCTTGTAACCATCACAGAATAGGGAGAATAACATTGTTCAAGCATCTTCTCTCCCCGTGTGTCACAGGAGATTTCGGGAAAACTTTCCTAAGATTTCCTTTATTAATAATATCCCCAGCTACAACAAATGTGGCCTCAGGATGTGCGGTTTCCAGTTTGCTCAAAGTCCCGTAAAATCACTGTGAAATATCTTTTATAGCTGTTTCAAGCTGGTTGACCAAAACAAAAGTTTGGTTTTGCTCCACCAGCTTCAAACAGCTAGCAATGTTATAATGTTTACAGAACATTATTTAATTACCTCCAAATAACCTATAATTTCCAAATATGCACATTATTGAACAAAACATACATGTATTGTGTAACATGAAGTCCTATGAGTGCCATCTGATGAAGATCATCAAAGGTTAGTGATTCATTTTATCTCTATTTCTGCTTTTTGTGACTCCTCTCTTTGGCTGGAAAATGGCTCTATGTTTTTTTGTGACTAGGCTCTGACCTAACATAATCATATGGTGTGCTTTCGTTGTAAAGCCTTTTTGGAATCGGACACGATGGGTAGATTAACAAAAAGTTAAGCTTTAATTTGGTGTATTGCCCTTGTGAATGTATGAAAGTTAAGTATTTCAAAAAAATATTTTTGAATTTTGCGCTCTGCCTTTTCAGCGAATGTGGTCGAGAGGTTCCGCTAGCGGAACCCCTAGCCTTAAGAAGTTTTTAACTGACTCTTTGGAATTACTTCAATAGCAACAGTAAACAATACAAATGTGGTCTTTGTTGAAAATTGGTTACCATAATGATGATGATTTTACCTTCAAAACAACAGTTGCTTTGACTTTTTCAAATCCAATGTGTTTTCCACAGTGATTCAATCTCACAACATATTGACAGATTAAGTTGAAACCACATTTATTTAATCAGTTTGTGCCCAGTGGGTTGGGTGTCCCCCTTGAGTGCAATTACAACCAACTAAAGTAATAAGATGGGTTGGATGACTACTGAATGTCGGCTAGAGTGTGGAAGAAGGAAAATGGACATGATAAATTCAGAATAATTAGACAAATGGGAGGTATTAGGTACAGAGGGCAGTTGGGAGCTCAGCTTCCACATACTTAGAGAGAATTAGATCAGCATTTCTAGTCAATTCCTCTTGAAGAGGTCGGGAACTGTGAAGAAAGAGCAGAAAATGAGAACGGAAGAAAACATTTTAATGAGAAGGGGAACATACTACCCGTTTCCGAATACCCATACTAGCATACTACATACTTAAACTGCATACTATTTACCCATCGTCGAATACTATTTAGCACATACTGTTTAGTAAAAAGTATGCAGTATGCCACGGTCGTAACGTAGTAGAAGCTTCTGATTGGCTGAGTAGGTTGGGCGGGGCCCAGTGCTGGTGGATTCTTCCAAATTCAACAGACAGGCAAATCATTAACCAACCTGATAATAGCTCATTTTCATTTCCAAATCTGAACATGGTTTAGTATTTAGTTAAAAGGCTATGACGAAGCCCATGAGAACAAGAAACACTTTTCAATGAGATAACAGAAATCCACTTTGGGTAAAACATTTTTTTATTAAAGACTGTTTTCAGAAATGATTTTCGAAATGTTGCATACTATTAAAACGTATATTTTCGCATGCTGAGAACGGGTCACGGGTGATTCCGTTGCTTCCCGCTATTTGTTGATCGAACTGATTAGCTGTTGTCAAAGCAGAAATTAGTATTACAACCTGGCATTTAAAGTATACTTACTCAAACAACCTAATATTTAGGATGCAAATATAGGTATTCGGACAGGGCCAGTGTTTATATGAAAGTGGGTAATATAGTCTATTGCATGATTCAATTAAATGAATCATAATAATAAAGTTGTCCTCCGCTGATTGGGTGACGTTGGGTCACAAAAGGTCTTGCATCCATCTCCGAACTGAAAAGCAAAATGCTCACATGTCAGTGAGTGTTGCATCAGCATGATCTGTGCTTAGCCTCTTCTCGGCCCAGCGCCAGCTGATAAGACTGGTTAATGTAGAGCACGTGTCAAACTCATTCCACGGAGGGCCGAGTGTCTGCGGGTTTTCACTCCACCCTGTAATTGATTGATGAATTAAAGTCACTAATTAGTAAGGAACTCCCCTCACCTGGTTATCTAGGTCTTAATTGAATGGAAAAAACGAAAACCCGCAGACACTCAGCCCTCCGTGGAATCAGTTTGACACCCCCGATGTAGAGGAAACAGAGTTCCCCTGTCCGGCCACCGGAGGGCCCTCGGAGTGTGGTGTCAGGAAAATAACCTCACACTCAACGTCAACAAAACTAAGGAGATGATTGTGGACTTCAGGAAACAGCAGAGGGAACACCCCCCTATCCACATCGATGGAACAGTAGTGGAGAGGGTAGCAAGTTTTAAGTTCCTTGGCATACACATCACAGACAAACTGAATTGGTCCACTCACACAGACAGCATCGTGAAGAAGGCGCAGCAGCGCCTCTTCAACCTCAGGAGGCTGAAGAAATTCGGCTTGTCACCAAAAGCACTCACAAACTTCTACAGATTCACAATCGAGAGCATCCTGGCGGGGTGTATCACCGCCTGGTATGGCAACTGCACCGCCCTCAACCGTAAGGCTATCCAGAGGGTAGTGAGGTCTGCACAACGCATCACTGGGGGCAAACTACCTGCCCTCCAGGACACCTACACCACCCGATGCTACAGGAAGGCCATAAAGATCATCAAGGACATCAACCACCCGAGCCACTGCCTGTTCACCCCGCTGTCATCCAGAAGGCGAGGTCAGTACAGGTGCATCAAAGCTGGGACCGAGAGACTGAAAAACAGCTTCTATCTCAAGGCCATCAGACTGTTAAACAGCCACCACTAACATTGAGTGGCTGCTGCCAACACACTGTCAATGACACTGACTCAACTCCAGCCACTTTAATAATGGGAATTGATGGGAAATTATGTAAATATATCACTAGCCACTTTAAACAATGCTACCTTATATAATGTTACTTACCCTACATTATTCATCTCATATGCATATGTATATACTGTACTCTATATCATCGACTGCATCCTTATGTAATACATGTATCACTAGCCACTTTAACTATGCCACTTTGTTTACATACTCATCTCATATGTTATACTGTACTCGATATCATCTACTGTATCTTGCCTATGCTGCTTTGTACCATCACTCATTCATATATCCTTATGTACATATTCCTTATCCCCTTACACTGTGTATAAGACAGTAGTTTTTTTGGAATTGTTAGTTAGATTACTTGTTCGTTATTACTGCATTGTCGGAACTAGAAGCACAAGCATTTCGCTACACTCGCATTAACATCTGCTAACCATGTGTATGTGACAAATACAATTTGATTTGATTTGATTTGGTCCAGGCGGTTGAGTGCACGACTAGCATCCTCCCGAGTGACATAAGCCAGCCAGCACTCACCCCCCTGGCCTATATTTCCCTGCCTATTCCCTGGTTGTGTAATAAGCACAGCATTTAGCAGAAATGCTTTATGTAAGCCTGAGCAAGCAAGCAGACCGGCTAGGCTAGGCAGGACAGGGCACGGCAGGGCATGTCTCTCTGGCAAGGCCCCAAGAGCAGGGCTTGGCATTTCAGGGAATAGGAGCACTAGGCTAGGGTGGGCTAGTCCTAATGAGTGGACCGATGCCGTACAACCTCATTGGTAAGATAAGTTATCTTATCGCAATCTCTACAGCACAGGTGTCAAAATCAATCCACATAGGGCCGAGTGTCTGCGGGATTTTTCTCCTCCCTTGTACTTGATTGATGAATAAAGGTCACTAATTAGTAAGGAACTCCCCACACCTGATTGTCTAGGGCTTAACTGAAAGGAAAAACCAAAAACCTGCAGACACTAGGCCCTCCACGTTTGTCACCCCTACTCTACAACATTTAATCAACAATGAAATATATATGGCTTTCTCATTCATTCTCTTCTGTCTTATTTTCATTTTTTCCATAATCTCTAACAGAAGTGAGATGCTGCAACAGTCACTGGTTAGGGACAGGAGCAAATAAATATCTCAATTTATTGGTTGCACTCCTCAATAATTAGCCTAACTTATATGTATTTGGGGTTCCGGCCTTCTCATCTATCTTCTAAATAGATACTGTCCTTCCTGATGTTGAAGGCATTTCTCTGATTTGTGAAAAGTGTCCTTTTTATTGTGCCAACTGCCTATGATTTAATGCACTTGAATGTCAGATTCTGCTGTCTGTTGACAAGTTCCATCTCGTACCTTGGTACCAAACACGCAACTCGTTATCCTGGATCTTATGAATCCATTTGAGATGGCCTATCATTTTGTCTCTCTGTGCAAGCACTCCAGGACATGAGGCACAATGGGACATGAGGCACAACAGGACATGAGGCACAACAGGACATGAGGCACAACAGGACATGAGGCACTACAGGACATGAGGCACTACAGGACATGAGGCACAACAGGACATGAGGCACAACAGGACATGAGGCACTACAGGACATGAGGCACTACAGGACATGAGGCACAACAGGACATGAGGCACAACAGGACATGAGGCACAACAGGACATGAGGCACTACAGGACATGAGGCACAACAGGACATGAGGCACACCAGGACATGAGGCACAACAGGACATGAGGCACAACAGGAGATGAGGCACTACAGGACATGTGGCACTACAGGACATGAGGCACAACAGGACATGAGGCACAACAGGACATGAGGCACAACAGGACATGAGGCACTACAGGACATGGGGCCAAAGAAACACCATCCTAACAACTATGTCAGATATAGGCAGCTCAGTGATGTTCTGTTACTATACGCCAAATACAGGAATCCTCTAACACTTCCAGTATAATCCAGTATAATACTGCATTCAGCCCATAGCATTGTGCTGAGTGGAGACACAGACTTATCAGCTATACAGATATGCACTTAAATGATCTGACTCCCCAGATAATACAGCATCTTCAGTACTAAACGTGTCTCCTACAGTCCCTCTCACCCACTGACTTTCATTAGTATTCATTATGATTTTACCGTGCAGGGAGAAGAGAGGTCAGGGCAATTCCACATTAACGGAATTCACTTAATGTATGCCAAACAAAAACTTTCAAAGATTAACAAACCACACCCCAGCTAGCACATTTGGTTCCTTGGAAGTTGTGGGAATGTATGTTTTGGTTTCTGTTGAAGGATTTTGATCAATAATGACTAAATAATGTATACATTTGGCGTAGAGTTATAACTCAGAGTTATCTGTTGTCTGTTGAAGAATATGTTGGTACATAAAGCCAAGAGGAAGGGTCAACAGACAACTCGTGATCACAGTGAAACTAACAACAGGAAAGATGTCTGGTCCCCAACCAGGGAGGGGAGAAACCATTGGGTGTGCAGTAGATTGTGTAACATATGGTAGCAGAAGATAAGCAATGTGTATGTGTTAGAATTGAATTGAAAAGCAGCTTTGTCATTGTCCAAGAGGAGGAGGGACATTTCGTACGACATGACGCTATGTGTGATATATAAACTAATGTACATGTGATTATGTTCCGAGCTCTTGGGAATAAACGCTACTGATTCATTTTGAGACTGATCTTTGTCTATTTTATGCAAATAAGAACCTTACAAATTCTTAGAAACAGACAGTTGTTTTGCTTTGTTATAAATGAATTGGTGAACATATAGGAGTTAAATTCCTCTAACAGGTTCCCATTAGCTCTGGGAACGAAGCCATACGTTTCCTGGCCGGTAGAACGGAAAGTTTTCAAAACATTCTAAGAACAGAAGTGAAAATTTAGCCTGTTCTGGGAACCTACATTTTTAGAGTGCATGGAGGTTCTATTAACTTTCTGAGAATGGAAATTATAGGTTATTTGAAGGTAATTAAATAACATTCTGAGAACAATTTCTAAATGCTGTGAATGTTTTGATTGCAATGTAAGGTTATTTGGAGGTTTTTGAATAACTTTTTACAACTTTCACAACATTTTTTTTTAATAACACTGCTAGCTTAGTTTGGGTTGACGACACTGAACAAAAATATAAACCCAACATGTAACAATTTCAAAGATTTTACTGAGTTACAGTTCATATAAGAAAATCTGTCAATTTAAATGGACGCATTGGGCCCTAATCTATGGTTTTCAAATGACTGGGAATACAGATATGCATCTGTTGGTCACAGATATCTTATTAAAAAAAGAGGTACGGTAGGGGCATGGATAAGACAACCAGTCAGTATCTGGTGTGACCACCATTTTCCTCATGCAGCGCGACACATCTCCTTCGCATAGAGTTGATCAGGCTGATTGTGGCATTTGCAATGTTGTCCCACTCCTTTTCAATGGCTGTGTGAAGTTGCTGCATATTGGCGGGAACTGGAACACACTGTCATACACATCAATCCAGAGCATCCCACACATGCTCAATGGGTGACATGTTTGGTGAGTATGCAGGCCATGGAATAACTTGGACATTTTCAGCTACCAGGAATTGAGTACAGATCCTTGCGACATGGGGCCATGCATTATCATGCTGAAACTTGATATGATGGTGGCGGATAAATGGCATGACAATAGGCCCCAGGATCTCATCACAGTATCTCTGTGCATTCAAATTGCAATCAATAAAATGCAATTGTGTTGTCCATGGCTTGTGCCTGCCCATACCATAACCTCACCACCATCATGGGGCACTGTTCACAAAGTTCATGGGGCAAACCGCTTTCCCACACAACGCCATACATGCTGTCTGCCATCTACCCGGTACAGTTGAAACCGGGATTTATCCATTAAAACTTCTTTGGGATAGGGGGAAGCATTTTCACTTTTGGATGAATAGCAATTAGAAATTCTTCAGTTGCAAACCCCCAGTTTTATCAGCTGTCAAGGTGGCTGGTCTCAGATGATCCCACAGGTGAAGAAGCCGGATGTTAGAGATCCTGGGCTGGCGTGGTTATATGTGGTCTGTGGTTGGGAGGCTGGTTGGACAAACTGCCAATTTCTCTAAAATTATCTTATGGTAGAGAAATTAACATTCAATTCTCTGACAACAGCTCTGGTGGACATTCCTGCAGTCAGCATGCCAATTGCAGGCTCCCTCAAAACTTGAGACATCTGTGGCATTGCGTAGTGTGACAAAACTGCACATTTTTTGTGTTTTTTTTATTGACCCCAACACATCTGTAATGATCATGCTGTTTAATCAGCTTATTGATATGCCACAACTGTCAGGTGAATGGATGAGCAAAGGATAAATGCTCACTAACAGGGATTAAAGAAATGTGTGCATAAGCTTTTTGTGCGTATGGATCATTTCTGGGATCTTATATTTCAGCTCATGAAACCAACACTTTATATCTATATTTTTGTCTAGTGGTTTTTGAACTCCAAGCACAAATAGGACACATAGAAATACCTTTTCTTCGGCATTAATCATGCAAACATATTTATTTTTAATTGTGCACAGCATCATTGAGATTCAAACCTATGATCTTCTGTTTGCTATCCATGGAATTAGTCCACTGTGCCACCAGGATGGGGCTAGCATGCTGTGTTTTTTTTAAACTCATACAAAACATTTTAGTCTATTCAAACAGACGCAACTTCAAAGGAAACAAGTACTTATTAAGATCAGGTGTGGTCAATTAGTGGGTGTGGACAAAACACCTGAACACACTTAACAAATAGAGGAGTTTTGATGAAGTTGAGAACGGAATGTATGTTTTGAAATAATGTATGTTCTTTAAATGTCACAGTGCTAAAGCACTGAAATTCCTAAAAAGCAAAGTGACGAAACCTGAAGGAACTGTTATGCTCAAGTATTGAAATTCCCACAGAAGAATGTTGTTAGTTAACACTCTCTGAACAATTTGAGAACATGACTTTAAATAGAACAATGACGAAACATGTAGGAAACGTTATGTTGAAGTAATGAAATTCCCAAAGAAGAACGTTGTTTCTTAATGTTCTCCGAACAATTTGAGAACATGACTTTAAATAGAACAACGAGGAAACCTGTAAGAAACGTTATGCTGAAGGACCAAATCTGAACCAATCATAGATGTCTATATTTTACATCATAGACGTCTAAGTTTGGACATCAAAGTACGGCACAGCACTGTAGAGTATGGTAGAGCAGAGTACAGTAATGTACAGTATTGTACAGTACAGTACAATACAGTACATTATTGTGTACTCATCTTCAGTGTGCTCTACTGTGTACTGTACTTAAGCAATAAGGCACAAAAGGCATGAATACAGTTACAGGTAAATGGCATTGTTCAGCCCGATGCCATACATTTTTTAATATAAATGATTTATTTTTATATCAACCGGGAAATGTGTGCTTTAGTATTGTATTATTTGGCAACTGTGGTATAAGCAGGATAAACACCTCCATTCTGTACATTACCTTAGAAAAATTAACTCCACAAAGGAACTCAGCTCTGCTTCATCCATTATTTCCAAGGTAAAGTTCAGAACTTCTGTGTTTATCCCATACATTTTTATTTTACTTGACTTTACTGTATGTACTCTTCTGTACTGTACTGTGCTCTACATACTTGTAAAACATAGACGTCTATGATTGGTTCAGATTCAGACTGGACCAAATCTGAAACAATCATGGATGTCTATGTTTGGGCCAAGTCAAGGCCGGTCCGGACTAGGGCTGTTGCAATGACCATATTACCGCAACACTGGCGGTCATGAGTCAAGAAGGCAGTAAAATTCCATGTAACCGTTTAGTCACAGTAATTAGGATTCTCCAAGCTCTGATGCTGCTGCTGGTCATTAGTAGTCTACCAAACTTGCTAAATGCTCAGTACTCAGCACTCAATTGTACCTCTAATCACTCTGACATCAATGTAAATGTCTTCGAAAATCGAATCAAACACTTCATGAGAGCCCATGAGCTCATTTTGTGCAATATTTCTATAGGCTATGCAATTGCGCGAGAAAACAGAGTGATGGCCTCTACCAAAAAGAGGAGGATCCCATCAGCTTTCTATAGGCTAGGCCTGCTATATTTATTTCTCAACTTGCCTAATATTAAGCTCATTGCTTATATTTACAACAGGAGTATAGCCTACCTGACTGGCATGAAAATAAACCACGGGGAAAAGCGTCCTCCATTCGCTATTTACGTGCACAGATGATATGTATTTTTCCCGCTGCCCCTGTTTCGATAAAGGTGCATGATAATGGTCTATTCTAAATAAAAACAAATTTCACACATATATTATTTAGTATATGTAAAGACAAGATTCAATCAGGAATAGTCAGATGGGTGACAATATTAGCCTATCACTTGTGAATGATGCCCAGCATAAGAAAATATGCCTTATTTCCCCCCTTATTTCCCCCTAGCCTAGTCCAAAGGCCTGTATGCTTTAATAAGATTTGTATCACAACTAAAGTGGCCAAATAACTTCTTAAAATTAAGCACGTTAATCCACTTTACAAGGGGTGTAGAGACTAACTGGCATACATAAGCAGCGCATGAGTTTCACGTTTGGGGAAGATCATTTTCACCATAAAAATGCATCTTTATAATAAAAGCATTACATGCATAATTGCATTTGCAGTCACTTATGATAATGGTGTTTTCCGCTAATGGAACAATCACACTTATAGCCTACTGCCATGTGCGCATTGCCAGATCAGTACCTAACATAAGGACAACTCAGATGATGCTATTCTGTTCTTCTGAAATAGACTACATTTTCTTCATTTCATGCTTCTTTAGACTGGTCTAAAATAAATAACAGATTTACTATGACGGTGTAGGCTATATTAAATTGATTTATTAGACTTGTAGGCTATGTGTGGAAGCCAGGAGATGCTAAATGTGTTTATGTTAATTAGAGAGAGAGGGGGGGGGGGGCAGAGAGAGAGAGGGAGACAGAGAGATGGGCAGAGAGAGAGGGAGACAGAGAGGGGCAGAGAGGGAGAGAGGGAGACAGAGAGAAGGGCAGAAAGAGAGAGGGAGACAGAGAGAGGGGCAGAGAGAGGGGAGACAGAGGGAGGGAGGGAGACAGAGGGAGGGAGAGAGGCAGAGGGAGGGAGAGAGGCAGAGACAAAGAGAGGGGCAGAGAGGGAGACAGAGGGAGGGGCAGAGAGAGGGGAGACAGAGGGAGGGAGGGAGACAGAGGGAGGGAGAGAGGCAGAGACATAGAGAGGGGCATAGAGAGAGAGGGAGACAGGGAGACAGAGATAGGGGAAGAGAGAGAGAGGGATACAGAGGGAGGGAGAGAGGCAGAGACAGAGAAGGAGACAGAGGGAGCGAGACAGAGAGGGAGGGAGGGAGACAGAGAGGGAGACAGAGAGGGAGGGAGACAGAGAGGGGAGACAGACAGAGAGGGAGGGAGACAGAGAGGGAGGGAGACAGAGAGGGAGACAGAGAGGGAGACAGAGGGAGGGGCAGAGAGAGAGAGGGAGTGTATGTGTAATTCTGTGTGATTAGTTAGGTATTTAGTAAATAAATAATTAAACCCAATTTTGTATTGCTGATTCAACTTGTGAGCCAGGGTTCGTGCAGATAACCAAGAATTTACAACTTTCAGATGAGACTGAATTAAGATGATGATTAATATTGACTGATGTTGATGTAAAATATTACTAGGTCTTTAAGAGTTTATTCGGAAATATAACAGCTCTATAAACATTATTTCCTGGTGCCCGACTCTCTAGTTAATTACATTTACATGATTAGCTCAATCAGGTGATATTAATTACGGAGAAAATATTTTATAGAATAGCATGTCATATCACTTAATCCGGCATTGCCAAAGACACAACAGTTGCATGGACTCTGTGTGCAATAATAGTGTTTAACATGATTTTTTTAATGTCTAGCTCATCTCTGTACCCCACACATACAATTATCTGTAAGGTCCGTCAGTCGAGCAGTGAATTTCAAACACAGATTCAACCACAAAGACCAGGGAGGTTTTCCAATGCCTCGCAAAGAAGGGTAGTACCTAGTGGAAGATCAGTAAAAATACAAATAAATATCCCTTTGAGCATAGTGATGTAATTAATTACACTTTGGATGGTGTATCAATACACCCAGTCACTACAAAGATAAAAGCGTCCTTTCTAACTCAGTTGCTGGAGAGGAACGAAACCTCTCAAGGATTTCCCCATGTTGCCAATGGTGACCTTAAAACAGTTCGAGTTTAATGGCTGTGATAGGAGAAAACTGAGGATGGATCAAAACATGCATCCTGTTTGCAACAAGGCACTAAATTAATACTGCAAAAAATTTGGCAAAGCAATTAACTTTTGGTCCTAAATACAAAGTGTTATGTTGGGGGCAAATCCAACACAACACATTACTAAGTACCACTCTCCATATTCCTAGTTGTGGCTGCATCATGTTATGGATATGCTTATAATTGTTAAGGACAGGGGATATTTTCTGGATAAAAAAATTAATGGAATGGAGCTAAGCACAGGCAAAATCCTAGAGGAAAACCTGGTTCGGTCTGCTTTCCAACAGACACTGGGAGATGAATTCACCTTTCATCAGGACAATAACCTAAAAGACAAGCCCAAATCTACACTGGAGTTGCTTACCAAGAAGACAGTGAATGTTCCTTTAAGTTTTTTACTTAAATCTGCTTGAAAATCTATGGCAAGACTTGAAAATGTTGTCTAGCAATGATCAACAACCAATTTCACAGAGCTTGAAGAATTTTGAAAAGAATAATGGGAATCCAGGTGTGGAATATTCTTAGAGATTTATTGCCTATTTATGCTTATTCTGGAAAGGCTGTCTGGAGGCTCCGTATGGAGGGTGTGACGCAATTGCGGAGGCCCCGGAGGCACGCAATGGCCAAATCGAGCTCCTACCGCATTGCTGTGTGCCTCTCAAGTTTTTTAACAATGGGGAGAGCGCCATATACAGTTGAAGTCAGAAGTTTACATTCACCTTAGCCAAATACATTTAACTCATTTTTTCACAATCCCTGACATTTAATCCTAGAAAAAAATTCCCTGTCTTAGGTCAGTTAGGATCACCACTTTATTTTAAGAATGTAAGAATAATAGTAGAGAATTATTTCTTTCATCACATTCCCAGTGGGTCAGAAGTTTACATACACTTAATTAGTATTTGGTAGCATTGTCTTTAAATTGTTCAACTTGGGTCAAACGTTTCGGGTAGCGTTCCACAAGCTTCCCACAATAAGTTGGGTGAATTTTGGCTCATTCCTCCTGACAGAGCAGGTGTAACTGAGTCAGGTTTGTTGGCCTCCTTGCTCGCACACGCTTTTTCAGTTCTGCCCACAAATTTTCTATAGGATTGAGGTCAGGGCTTTGTGATGGCCATTCCAATACCTTGACATTGTTGTCCTTAAGCCATTTTGCCCCAACTTTGGAAGTATGCTTGGGGTCATTGTCCATTTGGAAGACCCATTTGCGACCAAGCTTTAACATCTTGACTGATGTCTTGAGATGTTGCTTCAATATATCCACATAATTTTCCTTCCTCGTGAAGTCATCTATTTTGTGAAGTGCACCAGTCCCTGCTGCAGCAAAGCACCGCCAGAACATGATGCTGCCACCCCGTGCTTCACGTGTTCTTCGGCTTGCAAGCCTCCACCGTTTTCCTCCAAACATAACGATGGTCATTATGGCCAAACAGTTATATTTTTGTTTTATCAGACCAGAGGACATTTCTCCAAAAAGTACGATCTTTGTCCCCATGTGCAGTTGCAAACCGTAGTCTGGCTTTTTTATGGCTTCTTCCTTGCTGAGCGGCCTTTTAGGTTATGTTGATATAGGACTCGTTTTACTGTGGCTATAGATACTTTACTGTGGCTATACTGTGGCTATAGATACTTTTGTACCTGTTTCCTCCAGTATCTTCACAAGGTTCTTTGCTGTTGTTCTGGGATTGATTTGCACTTTTCGCACCAAAGTACTTCATCTCTAGGAGACAGAACGCGTCTCCTTCCTGAGCGGTACGACGGCTGCGTGGTCCCATGGTGTTTATATTTGCGCACTATTGTTTGTACAGATGAACGTGGTACTTCAGGCATTTGGAAATTGCTCCCAAGGATGAACCAGACTTGTGGAGGTCTGCAATTTCTTTTCTGAGGTCTTGGCTGGTTTCTTTTGATTTTTCCATGATGTCAAGCAAAGAGGCACTGAGATTGAAGGTCGGCCTTGAAATACATTCACAGGTACACCTCCAATTGACTCAAATGATGTCAATTAGCCTATCCGAAGCTTCTAACGCCATGATATAATTTTCTGGATTTTTCCAGGCTGTTTAAAGGCACAATCAATTTAGTGTATGTAAACTTCTGACCCACTGAAATTGCGATATCGTGAAATAATCTGTCTGTAAACAATTATTGGGAAAAATACTTGTGTCATGCACAAAGTAGATGTTCCTAACCGACTTGCCAAAACTATAGTTTGTTAACAAGAAATTTGTGGAGTAGTTTCAAAACTATTTTTAATGACTCCAACCTAAGTGTATGTAAACTTCTGACTTCAACTGTTGCTCCGGTGATTGGTTGACGGTAGGTGGGGGGGTGGTACGTCCTGTATAAACACAAACTCACTTCCTTAACAACTTCCTTCACAATACCTCTGCCCCGCAAAGCGCAAGAAGTATGAATGCCCTGATGTCTGCGGAAGTCACATCGCAGTAAATGCTGTACGGCAGTGGTCACCAACTGGTTGATCATGATCGACTGGTTGATCACCAAGGCATTCCTAGTCGATCACCAAACATTTCTGTGAAAAACCCAACGATAAAATCTTGCATTATAATTTTTTTAAATCAATTTCATGCTGTTGGCGGTAGGTGGTCTTGATTCAGCAGCTCTAGCACCAGAAGGCAACGTGTTCCCATTTTGAACCATTTATTGTGTCTGAAGGTAGAACTCCGCCTACCCGGGCAGGCCCGGAGAACAATTTAAGTGCACCTATAAGCCTACCGCTGGCCAATCAGAGAGCTCAGATCACCGTGTCTGCACAGTTTCCTCAAGTCATAGCCTGTAAAAAGAAACCTCGAACTCAAAGCAAAGTTGATAATGCGAGATTTCAAAACTTTCAAAACCATGACTAGAGAGACTCAACGAATACAGCACAGGGCTGATGTTTTTATGAGTAAGTTCATGTTTAAGTTGTTATTCAGCACTGTCAACACTTTGTTCAACACTTCTATAAGCCATAAAATGCACATTCTGCCTACAGCCAGCACTGTAGCTGCAATTAATGAGTATAGCAAAGGGTTCCGATAAGCTTGCGTTGTTATTATTTGCAGCATGAATCCTTTTAATATCAAGGAATATTTCACTTTCTCTGGTCATAGGAGTAACAACATGAATTGGTGTATGGGGCAGAAATAATGCAGTGCGACTTGAGTTTCTCCATCAGCTGGAAGACTGTGTCCCATTTTCTCAATGGAGGCATGGAGGGAGAGTGGAGGGATGGTGTCAGCCTCACCGTTGCACCCTCTCTCCCCTCAGACTGACCATCAGATGCAGGCCATCAGTCCAGTAAAAAAAAGAAAAACTCATGATTACGCTCACGCAGCTGTGCATCAAGTAATACAACAAATGATGTATTACCATTGTGGTCATATACTGGGGTGGCAGGTAGCCTAGTGGTTAGAGCGTTTGGCCAGTAATCGAAAGGTTGCTAGATCGAATCCCTGAGCTGACAAGCTGAGCGGCCTTTTAGACCATCATTGTAAATAAGAATTTGTTCTTAACTGACTTGCCAAGTTAAATAAAAAAATGTGTTTTTAAAAATCTACCTAATTAAAAAATATATATATTTCAAAATGGTCTGAGAGGAACAACATTGGTAGGGTAATTCAAGCATATCCAATATGCAGTGATAATGTATTTGGCCTAGAGCCTACTGCACAAACCTCATTGCTACAGAAATGTTTTTAATTGGTTAACATTTTTTAAGTAAATCAAAAAAATAAATCTGAGCGGTAGAACTCAGCTAGCATTTTGACTCAGAAAGTGATCTTGACTCAGAAAAGGTTGGTGACCACTGCTGTACGGCCACTGCAGATGCCAGATTGACCATGCAGAGCCTTTTGCCCAGAAAGACTCATAGCTGATTCTATCATCATCGGGTTGAATACTTATCTAATATGAATATTTATGTGTTTTATTTTTCATTAATTCTCATAGAGTATTTTGTGTTGATCGTTGACAACAAATGACAACGAAATCAAATTTAATCACACTTTGTAACACAACAAAGTGTGGAAAAAGTCAAGGAGTGTGAATACTATCTGAAGGCACTGTATACTGTAATGGGAATGAGAGTTCCATGTTAATTCAATCTTTAACAAGGAACATAATGTCATGCCCTGATCTGTTTCACCTGTCTTTGTGATTGTCTCCACCCACCTCCAGGTGTCTCCTGTTTTACCCAATAGTCCCCAGTGTATTTATCACGGTTTTTCCTGTCTCTCTGTGCCAGTTTGTCTTGTTTTGCCAAGTCAACCAGCGGTTTGCCTAGGTCTTATTTTTCCCAGTCTCTGTTTTTTCCTAGGCCTCCTGGTTTTGACTCTTGCCTGTCCTGACGCCATATCCGCCTGCCTGACCACATTGCCTGTTCTGACCTCGAGCCTGCCTATCGCCTGGTACTGTTTGGACTCTGACCTGGTTTATGAACTCTTGCCTGTCACTGACCTGCTTTTTTTTACCCCTTTTGGTATTATAAATATCGGAGCTCAACCATCTGCCTCCTGTGTCTGCATTTGGGTCTCACCTTGTGCCCTTGAGAATTTCAATAAGCATTTTTCTACGGCTTGCCACGCTTTCCACCTGGCTATCCAAACCCCAGTCAACTGCCCGGCATCCCACAGCAACTGGCCCAAGCCTCCCCATGTCTCCTTCACCCAAGCCCAGACAGCAGATGTTCTGAAAGAGCTACAAATCAGCCGGGCTAGACAATCTGGACCCTCTCTTTCTAAAATGATCTGCCGAAATTGTTGCAACCCCTATTACTAGCCTGTTCAACCTCTCTTTCGTATCGTCTGAGATTCCCAAAGATTGGAAAGCTGCCGCGATCATCCCCCTCTTCAAAGGGGGAGACACACTAGACCCAAACTGCTACAGACCTATATTTATCCTACCCTACCTTTTTAAGGTCTTCGAAAGCCAAGTTAACAAACAGATTACCGACCATTTAGAATCCCACCATACCTTCTCCGCTATGCAATCTGGTTTCAGAGCTGGTCCTGGGTGCACCTCAGCCATGCTCAAGGTCCTAAATGATATCATAACTGCCATCGATAAGAGACATTACTGTGGAGCTGTAGTCATCGACCTGGCCAAGGCTTTCGACCCTGTCAATCACCACATTCTATCAGCAGATTAAACAACCTTGGTTTCTCAAATGACTGCCTCGCCTGGTTCACCAAGTACTTCTCAGATAGAGTTCAGTGTGTCACTGTTGTCTGGACCTCTGGCAGTCTCTATAGGGGTGCCACAGGGTTCAATTCTCGGGCCGACTCTCTTCTCTGTATACATCAATGATGTCGCTCTTGCTGCTGGTGATTCTCTGATCCACCTCTACGCAGACGACACCATTCTGTATACTTCTGGCCCCTCTTTGGACACTGTTAACTAACCTCCAGACGAGCTTCAATGCCATACAACTCTCCTGCTGTTGCCTCCAACTGCTCTCAAATGCAAGTAAAACTAAATGCATACTCTTCAACCGATCGCTGCCAGCACCTGCCCGCCCGACCAGCATCACTACTCTGGACGATTCTGACTTAGATTATGTGGACAACTACAAATACCTAGGTGTCTGGTTAGACTGTAAACTCTCCTTCCAGACTCACATTAAGAATCTCCAATCCAAAATTAAATCTAGAATCAGCTTCCTATTTCGCAACAAAGCATCCTTCACTCATGCTGCCAAACATACCCTCGTAAAACTGACCATCCTACCGATCCTCAACTTCGGCGATGTCATTTACAAAATAGCCTCCAACACACAAATTGGATGCAGTCTATCACAGTGCCATCCGTTTTGTCACCAAAGCCCCATATACTACCCACCATTGTGACCTGTACGCTCTCGTTGGCTGGCCCTCACTTCATACTCGTCGCCAAACTCACTGGCTCCAGGTCATCTACAAGTCTCTACTAGGTAAAGCCCCGCCTTATCTCAGCTCACTGGTCACCATAGCAGCACCCACCCGTAGCACGCACTCCAGCAGGTATATCTCACTAGTCACCCCCAAAGCCAATTCCTCCTTTGGGCGCCTTTCCTTCCAGTTCTCTGCTGCCAATGACTGGAACGAACTGCAAAAATCACTGAAGCTGGAGACTCATATCTCCCTCACTAGCTTTAAGCACCAGCTGTCAGAGCAGCTCACAGATCACTGCACCTGTACATAGCCCATCTGTAATATAGCCATCCAACTACCTCATCCCCATGCGGTATTTATTTATTGATCTTGCTCCTTTGCACCCCAGTATCTCTACTTGCACATTCATCTTCTGCACATCAATCACTCCAGTGTTTAATTGGTATATTGTAATTACTTCGCCACCATGGCCTATTTATTGCCTTATCTTACCTCATTTGCACACACTGTATATAGATTTCTTTCTACTGTATTATTGACTGTATGTTTGTTTATTCCATGTGTAACTCTGTGTTGTATGTGTTGAACTGCTTTGCTTTATTCTTGGCCAGGTCGCAGTTGTAAATGAGAACTTGTTCTCAACTAGCCTACCTGGTTAAATAAAGGTAAAATATATATATATATATATTTTTAAATACATAAGCCTAGATCGTGCACTGAAAGTCCCCTGCAAAAATGCATAAATCTTTCAATAGCATGTACTTTAGTCTCCCAGTGAAATTACATGTAGGCATCTAGTAAAGGGGTATTCCATTAATATTTTACTCAGAAGTATGTTTCCGGTCGAGCCAATATAACTCAACACAAAAATGTATGTACTAATGGATTCCACAAAGCCTTTTAGCAGATGTGGGGATAGTTATTTGTGTCAAACTACCCACATAGGCTATATATTATTCCACTGTATAAATCAAATAAAAATAATATGTAACATGCCAGAACTGATGAGACAGGGTATGGTCTCTGCCTAGATATTTCTGGGATGAGAACAATGACGTGTATATACTGTATAAACCATTGGCTGAGACTAGCTACCTTTTTGAACAGTCTGACTTTGAACAAAATCCCTTTATCAAACCATCTCGGTATCTTCCATGATCCAGAGAGATGATCACTAACATGAATGATCTGCAACAGTCATAGCAGAGTACATTTAGGAGATACAAATCTCTAGTCATTTGTACAGCTAGGTTCATCATCATCACTGCCAAGTTCCGTCGGTCAGGGTATGTGTGTACCAAATGTGCCACATTTACCAATCTCAATCATAGACAAGCGGCAATGGAGAGTCTCTGTTTTGTGCAGCCGTAGATTCAATATTAGGCTAGTTATGCAATCTTCACTATTCTCGAGACAGTCTGTTCTAGCACGGGAGTCCACTCTAGGGGTTTTAGTCTGTTGGCAAGTCCATTAAAAAGGGGTTGCCAGTGCAAACTTATTTTGGTCAGTTATAAATCCATAAGATCAACCTGTTGAGCATCCTGCCTTTTAGAGTTTGCCTCGGAGAGCTGTGATCTGTGACACAAGTCTGGCACTTTACCCTCCGCATATGGACATACCAGGCACACACATGCCAGACACAACACACACACTCACCCTCAGAAACACACACCCACAGACACACACACCAACACACACACACATACACAGAGGCACACACACACGGAGACATACACACACGGACACACACACACACACACACACACACACACACACACACACACACACACACACACACACACACACACAGACACACACAGAGACACACACACGGAGACACACACACACGGAGACACACACACACAAACACCCTAATGAACTCAGTGCACTACTCACCTTTGTGACCCATCATGACAGCGAGGTGTAGAGGTGTGTTTCCTGAAGAGGATAAATACAATAGAGAGTTTAGACTGTGCATTACAGTTAGGCCTGCATACAGACACAAAAACTGCCGCACTGACATTATCCAGCACCAACGCAGTGTTCGGCAATGTACATGTCTAACATCAGCACGCTTGTGTTCAGATGGGAGGGGTGGAAATAATTGAGGTGTGTTTAAAAACATTATCCAAAGTGCTAATTTTAGGCAGTGCTGGTAGGGATATTTAAGACCAACCAAAAGCTCGTTTTAGCGGTAAGGCAGTTGGTTATGGCATGAATTTTGACAGCGGAAATGCAGCCTATATAGCGGTGGTGCACACTGCCGATATGTGCATGGGACAAGATGTGACATCCCATTTTTATCTATGTATTGTAGGCAGGCCTACATTATTTTAGCCATGCTTTGGACGTGCATATAAAACCCCCTCCGTGATGTAGGCTACGTGTCCATGCACATCATGAAACGAGAGATGAGAACCTCGGTGTATATCGGTGAACTTCGTATTTAGAAGCTTTTTTCCTGTAACTATGGTTTGTTTTACATGTCATCTTTTTTTTAAAATCAAGCCCCCCATAGGCTACCCTTACCCTAAGCCTACTACAGTTGAAGTCAGAAGTTTATATACACCTTAGAGAAATACATTTACATTTTTCACAATTCCTGACATTTAATCCTAGTAAATATTCAGTTTTAAGTCAGTTCGGAGCACCACTTTATTTTAAGAATGTGAAAAGTCAGAATAGTAGTAGAGATAATGATTTATTTCAACTTGTATTTCTTTCTCACATTCCCAGTGGGTCAGACGTTTACATACACTCAGTTAGTAGTTGGTAGCATTGCCTTTAAATTGTTCAACTTGGGTCAAACGTTTTGGGTAGCCTTCCACAAGCTTCCCACAAAAAGTTGGGTGAATTTTGGCCCATTCCTCCTGACAGAGCGGGTGTAACTGAGTCAGGTTTGTAGGCCTCCTTGCTCGCACACGCTTTTTCAGTTCTGCCCACAAATATTCTATAGGATTGAGGTCAGGGCTTTGCGATGGCCACTCCAATACCTAGACTTAGTTGTCCTTAAGCCATTTTGCCACAACTTTGGAAGTATGCTTGGGGTCATTGTCCATTTGGAAGACCCATTTGCGACCAAGCTTTAACTTCTTGACTGATGTCTTGAGATGTTGCTTCAATATATCCACATTATTTTACTACCTCATGATGCCATCTGTTTTGTGAAGTGCACCAGTCCCTCTTGCAGCAAAGCACCCCCACAACATGATGCTGCCACCCCCGTGCTTCACAGTTGGGATGGCGTTCTTCGTCTTGCAAGCCACCCCCTTTTTCATCCAAACACAATGATGGTCATTATGGCCAAACAATTCTATTTTTGTTTCATCAGACCAGAGGACATTTCTCCAAAAAGTACGATCTGTGTCCCCATGTGCAGTTGCAAACCATAGTCTGGCTTTTTTATGGCGGTTTTGGAGCAGTGGCTTCTTCCTTGCTGAGCAACCTTTCAGGTTATGTCGATATAGGACTCGTTTTACTGTGGATATAGATACTTTTGTACCTGTTTCCTCCAGCATCTCCACAAGGTTCTTTGCTCCTGTTCTGGGATTGATTTGATTTCACAGGTACACTTCCAATTGACTCAAATTATGTCAATTAGCCTATCAGAAGCTTCTAAAGCCATGACATCGTTTTCTGGAATTTTCCAAGCTGTTTAAAGGCACAGTTAACTTAGTGTATGTAAACTTCTGACCCACTCGAATTGCGATACAGTGAAATAATCTGTCTGTAAACAGTTGTTGGAAAAATGACTTGTATCATGCACAAAGTAGATGTCCTAACCGACTTGCCAAAACTGTAGTTTGTTTACAAGACATTTGTGGATTGGTTGAAAAACACAATTTAATGACTCCAACCTAGGTGTACAGTGCCTTGCGAAAGTATTCGGCCCCCTTGAACTTTGCGACCTTTTGCCACATTTCAGGCTTCAAACATAAAGATATAAAACTGTATTTTTTTGTGAAGAATCAACAACAAGTGGGACACAATCATGAAGTGGAACGACATTTATTGGATATTTCAAACTTTTTTAACAAATCAAAAACTGAAAAATTGGGCTGTATGTAAAGTTCCGACTTCAACTGTAACGAAGGCTGGTTCAACAGCAATGCGTCAAGTGATTTTTTTATACTGCTGATTTTATGATGTCATTAGATTTTACATGTATTTGTTGTTGTTTAAAAAACAAATAGATTGCTTGTTTTTGATTTAATTTGATTAAAACCAAACGTATTAGAATGATTCACTGTCCTGGGTTTCTGGTGAAACAATGCAAAGCAATGCAACTTCTGGAGAAGTGTAAATGCGATCTGTAAGATTGTGTATATAAAACATAGGCCTATTTGAGAGCATCATAACAGTGAGTGGACATTCTCCTCTTCTCTTTATATTGGATTTTGTCCAGCTAATGTGAAAAGTTTGGATCTGCATAAAACCATCCATTGTTTGTGTTGTTGCAATATTATATGGAAGCAATTATGGTGCCTGTCAGTCTGTTTAGCCTATTTAAAACAAGTTGTTGTTAGAATTTGATTAAAAAACAGTCAGTATCTGGTGTGACCACCATTTCCCTCATGCAGCTCAAACACATCTCCTTCGCATAGAGTTGATCAGGCTGTTGATTGTGGCCTGTGGAATGTTTTGGCGGGAACTGGAACATGCTGTCATACACGTCGATCCAGAGCATCCCAAACATGGTCAACAGGTGACCTGTCTGGTGAGTATGCAGGCCATGGAAGAACTGTGCTATTTTCAGCCTCCAGGAATTGTGTACAGATCTGTGCGACATGGGGCCGTGCATTATCATGCTGAAACATGAGGTGATGGCAGCAGATGAATGGCATGACAATGGGCCTCAGAATCTCGTCACGGTATCTCTGTTTGATGCCCTTCTATTTGTTCTGTTCCGGACATTATTATGAGCCGTTCTCCCATCAGCAGCCTCCACTGCTGTGTATTCAAATTGTTATCGATAAAATGTTATTGTGTTCGTGGACTGCCGATACCATAACCCCAACGCCACCATGGGGCACTCTGTTCACAACGTCGACATCCACAAACCCGCTCGCCCAACACAACGCAATACATTCATCCATGAAGAACACATTACTCCATCATGCCAGTGGCCATCGAGGGTTAGCATTTGCCCACCGAAGTCAGTTACAAAGCAAACCTGCAGTGAGGTCAAGACCCTGGTGAGGACGAAGAGCATGCAGATGAGCTTTCCTGAGACGGTTTCTGACAAACCCACAGTTTCATTAGCTGTCCGGGAGGCTCGTCTCAGACCATCCCGCAGGTGAAGAGGCCGGATGTGGAGGTCCTGGGCTGGCATGGTTACACATGGTCTGCGGTTCTGAGGCTGGTTGGACGTACAGCTAAATTCTCTAAAATGATGTTGGAGGCTGCTTATGGCAGAGAAATTAACATTAAATGATCTGGAAATGGCTCTGGTGGACATTCCTGCAGTCAGCATGCCAATTGCACACTCCATCAAAATGTGTGAGGTCTGTGTCATTGTGTTGTGTGACAAAACTGTACATTTTAGAGTTGCCTTTTTATTGTCCCCAGCACAAGGTGCACCTGTGTAATAATCATGCTGTAATCAGCTTCTTGATATGCCACACCTGTCAGGTGGATGGATTATCTGGGCAAAGGAGAAATGCTCAATGACAGGGATGTAAACAAATTTGTACACAACATTTGAGAGAAATAATATTTTTATGAGTATGGAACATTTCTGGGATCTTTTATTTCAGCTCATGAAACATGGGACCAACACTTTACATGTTGCGTTTTATATTTGAATACGTTTCTTACTCATTTTTTCTCTGATTGAAAAGTTCTGTTACCGAAATCTTTCATTTGTTAAGGAAAAGCATTCCTGATTCCCTCAGCCTCACTCTTATTACGTGACACTTATGCATCGCATGCACGTGACCAATAAGGCCTGACCTATAGCATATCATAATCACATCAATAAAAAACTCTGAACACAGTAAAACATGTGAAATGTGAAAAATGGTGCCGATAGATAGGGCAGCCGAGCTTCTAGCCCCTAGGCAACTTTGCAGTATTTTGTTTTTATAATGTGTTATTTCTTACATTATTAGACCAGACATTTTTTGGTGTTATTCCATATAGCCGGGAAGAACATTTGGATATCAGAGCAGCGGTAACTCACCAGCATTTCCTGAATTGGATCAATTGTTCGTACCCCTCAGGGAAATTGAACTGATTACAGAGGCTGACCCAAAACATTGCCGGTGGAGAAGAGGTACCCGGAGGCGCGCACACCACCCATTGCTTCTGAGTATATTACTCTCTAGTGTTCAATCTCTGGATAATAAAGTTGATGAGCTGAGGGTGAGGATTTCCTTCCAGAGGGACATCCGGGGTTGTAACATACTCTGTTTCACGGAAACATGGCTCTCTCAGGATATACTGTCTGAGTCCATACAGCCAGTTGGGTTCTAAGTTCATCGCGCAAAAAGGAATAAATATCTCTCCGGGAAGAAGAAGGGTTCATGATTAACTACTCATGGTGTGATTGTGATAACATACAAGTCCTTTTGTTCACACGACCTAGAATACCTCACAATCAAATGCCGACCGTATTACCTCCCAAGATAATTCTCTTCGGTTATAGTCACAGCCGTGTATATTCCCCCTCAAGCTGATACCATGACGGCCCTCAAAGAACTTCAATGGACTTTATGCAAACTGTAAATCACATATCCTGATTCCGCATTTATTGTAGCCGGGGATTTTAACAAAGAAAATTTGAGAAAACACTACCGAAGTTCTACCAACATATTGACTGCAGTAATCGCGCTGCTAAAACACTCGACCACTGCTACACCAACTTCCGGGATGCCTCAAACAGGAAGTACATGTGCTAAGGACTATTCAGTGCTGGTTTGACCAATCGGAATCCACGCTTCAAGATTGTTTTGATCACGCGGACTGGGATATGTTCCAGGTAGCTGGAATAACATTGACAAATTTACTGATACGGTGACTGAGTATATTAGGAAGTGTATAGGAGATGTTGTACCCGCTGTGACTATAAAACCTACCCTAACCTAACCAGAAACTGTGGATAGATGGCAGCATTCACTCAAAACTGAAAGCGTGAACCACCGCATTTAACCATGGCAGGGTTACTGGGAATATGGCAGAATACAAACAGTGTAGTTATTCCCTCTGTAAGACAATCAGACAGGAAAAACTTCAGTACAGAGACAAAGTGGAGTTGCAAATCAATGACTCACGGACTTACAAAAGGAAAACCAGCCCGTCGCGGACACCGATGTCTTGCTTACCGACAAGCTAAACACCTTCTTCGCCCGCTTTGAGGATAACACAATGCCACTGACACGGCCCACTACCAACGACTGTGGGCTCTCCTTCTCCATAGCCGATGTGAGTAAGACATTAAAGCTTGTTAACCCTTACAAGGCTGCCGAGCCAGATGGCATCCTTAGCCATGTCCTCAGAGCATGCGCAGACCAGCTGGCCGGTGTGTTTACGGACATATTCAATCTCTCCCTATCCCAGTCTGCTGTCCCCACATGCTTCAAGATGGCCCCCATTGTTCCTGTACCCAAGAAAGCAAAGGTAACTGAACTAAGTGACTATCTCCCCATAGCACTCACTTTTGTCATCATCAATTGCTTTGAGAGACTAGTCAAGGATCATATCACCTCTACCTTACCTGACATCTTAGACCCACTTCAATTTGCTTACCGCATAGATAGATCCACAGACGGTGCAATCGCCATCGCACTGCCCTATTCCATCTGGACAAGAGAAATACCTATGTAAGAATCCTGTTCATTGACTATAGCTCAGCATTCAACACCATAGTACCCTCCAAGCTCATCATTAAATTCGAAGCCCTGGGTCTGAACCCCGCCCTATGCAAGTGGGTCCTGGACTTCCTGACAGCCACCCCCAGGTGCTGAAGGTAGGAAGCAACACCTCCACTTCACTGATCCTCAACACTCCCCTTGCTCAGCCCCCTCCTGTAGTCCCTGTTCACCCTTGACTGCCGGGCCATGCACGCCTCCAACTCAATCATCAAGTTTGCAGACAACACTATTAGGCTTGATTACCAACAATGACGAGACAGCCTACAGGAAGGATGTGAGGTCTCTGGGAGTGTGGTGCCAGGAATGTCAACAAAACAAAGGAGATGATAGTGGACTTCAGGAAACATCAGAGGGAGCAGTCCCCTATCCACATTGACGGGACCACAGTGGAGAAGTTGGAAATCTTTATGTTCCTCTACGTACACATCACTGACAAACTGAAATGGTCCACCCACCCCTCCTTCAACCTAAGGAGCCTGAAGAAATTTGGCTTGGCACATAAAACCCTCATAAGCTTTTACAGATGCACAATTTAGAGAATCCTGTCGGGCTGTATCACCGCCATGTACGGAAATTGCACCGCCCGCAACCGCAGGGCTCTCCAGAGGGTGGTGCGGTCTGCCCAACGCATCACCGGGGGAAAACAACCTGCCATCCAGGTCACCTACAGCACCTGATGTCAAAGGAAGGCCAAAAAGATCATCAAGGACAACAACCAACCGAGCCACTGCCTGTTCATCCCACTATCATCCAGAAGGCGAGGTCAGTACAGGTGCATCAAAGCTGGGACCAAGAGACTGAAAAACAGCTTCTATCTCAAGGCCATCAGACTGTTCAATAGCCATCACTACCACATTAGAGGCTGCTGCCTATATTCATAGACTTGAAATCACTGGCCACTTGAATAAATGGAACACTAGTCACTTTAATAATGTTTACATATTTTGCATTACTCATCTCATATGTACAGTGGCTTGCGAAAGTATTCACCCCCCCTTGGAATTTTTCCTATTTTGTTGCCTTACAACCTGGAATTAAAATAGATTTTTGGGGGGTTTGTATCATTTGATTTACACAACATGCCTTGTAAAACAAACAAGAAATAAGATGAAAATACAGAAAACTTGAGCATGCATAACTATTCAACCCCCCCCCCCCCCAAAGTCAAACCTTTTGCAGCAATTACAGCTGCAAGTCTCTTGGGGTATGTCTCTACAAGCTTGGCACATCTAGCCACTGGGAGTTTTGGCCATTCTTCAAGGGAAATCTGCTCCAGCTCCATCAAGTTGGATGGGTTCCGCTGGTGTACAGCAATCTTTAAGTCACACCACAGATTCTCAATTGGACTGAGGTCTGGGCTTTGTCTAGGCCATTCCAAGACATTTAAATGTTTTGGACCACTCAAGTGTTGCTTTAGCAGTATGCTTAGGGTCATTGTCCTGCTGGAAGGTGAACCTCCGTCCTAGTGTCAAATCTCTGGAAGACTGAAACAGGTTTCCCTCAAGAATTTCCCTGTATTTAGCGCCATCCATCATTCCTTCAATTCTGGCCAGTTCCCAGTCCCTGCCGATGAAAAACATCCCCACAGCATGATGCTGCCACCACCATGCTTCACTGGGATGGTGTTCTCGGAGTGATAAGAGGTGTTGGGTTTGTGCCAGACATAGCGTTTTCCTTGATGGCCAAAAAGCTACATTTTAGTCTCATCTGACCAGAGAACCTTCTTCCATATGTTTGGGGAGTATCCCACATGCCTATTGGCGAACACCAAACATGTTTGCTTATTTTTTTCTGGCCACTCCTCCATAAAGCCCAGCTCTGTGGAGTGTATGGCTTCAAGCGGTCCTATGGACAGATACTCCAATCTCCGCTGTGGAGCTTTGAAGCTCCTTCAAGGTTATCTTTGGTCTCTTTGTTGCCTCTCTGATTAATGCCCTCCTTGCCTGGTCCGTGAGTTTTGGTGGACGGCCCTCTCTTGGAAGGTTTGTTGTGGTGCCATATTCTTTAAATTTTTTAATAACGGATTTAATGGAACTCCGTGAGATGTTCAAAGTTTCGGATATATTTTTATAACTCAACCCTGATCTGTACTTCTCCACAACTTTGTCCCTGACCTGTTTGGAGAGCCTCTTGGTCTTCATAGTGCCGCTTGCTTGTTGGTGCCCCTTGCTTAGTGAATTGCAGACTGTGGCCTTTCAGAACAGGTGTATAAACTCAGCAAAAAAAAGAAATATCCACTCACTGTCAACTGCATTTATTCTCAGCAAACTTAACATGTGTACATATTTGTATGAACAAAACAAGATTCAACAACTGAGACATAATCTGAACAAGTTCCACAGACATGTGACTAAGAGAAATGGAAGAATGTGTCCCTGAACAAAGGGTAGGTCAAATCAAAAGTAACAATCAGGATCTGGTGTGGCCACTAGCTGCAGTGGTGTACAGGCCTCGGTGTAACGCTCATTCCTTCGACGATAAACACGAATCCAACCATCACCCTGGTGAGACAAAACCACGACTCGTCAGTGAAGAGCACTTTTTGCCAGTCCTGTCTGGTCCAGCGACGGTGAATTTGTGCCCATAGGCGACATTGTTGCCGGTAATATCTGGTGAGGACCTGTCTTACAACAGGCCTACAAGCTCTCAGTCCATCCTCTCTCAGCCTATTGCGGACAGTCTGAGCACTGACGGAGGGATTGTGCATTCCTGGTGTAACTCGGGCAGTTGTTGTTGCCATCATGTACCTGTCCCGCAGGTGTGATGTTCGGATGTACCGATCCTGTGCAGGTGTTGTTACACGTGGTCTGCCACTGCGAGGATGATCAGCTGTCCTTCCTGTCTACCTGTAGTGCTGTCTTAGGCGTCTCACAGTACAGACATTGCAATTTATTTCCCTGGCCACATCTGTAGTCTTCATGCCTCCTTGCAGCAGGCGTGAGGCACGTTCACGCAGATGAGCAGGGACCCTGCGCATCTTTCTTTTGGTGTTTTTCACTAGAAAGGCCTCTTTAGTGTCCTAAGTTTTCATAACTGTGACCTTAATTGCCTACCATCTGTAAGCTGTTAGTGTCTTAACGACCGTTCCACAGGTGCATGTTCATGAATTGTTTATGGTTCATTGAACAAGCATGGGAAACAGTGTTTAAACCATTTACAATGAAGATCTGTGAAGTTGTTTGGATTTGTATCACTTATCTTTGAAAGACAGGGTCCTGAAAAGGGTATGTTTCTTTTTTGCTGAGTTTATATACTGAGATCATGTGACACTTAGATTGCACACAGGTGGACTTTATTTAACTAATTATGTGTCTTCTGAAGGTAATTGGTTACACCAGATCTTATTTATGGTCTTCATAGCAAAGGGGGTGAATACATATGAACGCACCCCTTTTCTGTAAAAAAAAATGTATTTAAAAAAAAAGTACTTTATTTAATTTCACTTCACCAATTTGGACTATTTTGTGTATGTCCATTACATGAAATCCAAATAAAAATCCATTTAAATTACAGGTTGTAATGCAACAAAATAGGAAAAATGCCAAGGGGGTGGATACTTTTGCAAGACACTGTATATACTGTAATCCATTCTATTCTACTGTATCTTAGTCTATGCCGCTCTTAATTCCATTCCTTTACTTAGATTTGTGTGTATTGTCGTGAAATTGTTAGATATTACTACACTGTTGGAGCTAGAAACACAAGCATTTCGCTACACCCGCAATAACATCAGCTAAACACGTGTATGTGACCAATAAATCTAATTTTATGTGCCCACTCTGGTATTGGCACATGCACGCTAGCCAACAGCTTGCAGATACAGCGCAGATATAGCCTACTACATGATGAGATTATGGAGAAAAGTGCAAGATTTTTTGTTGGTCAAATGGCAGCCAAGCATTGATCGTCATGTCACCAGAATAAGACCCTCGATATTTATTATATAGGAGTATAAAGCGCATCACTGTGCACTTTCACCACCCTGTGAAGTTCATCATAACTTATTTCATTTGTAGCCTAATAAACTGCATGCTTTGTCATGATGTTATGAAAAAGAACATCTGACATGTAGGCTACTTTACTCGCATAAAAAGGTTGAATGGAAACCTGGTTTAATGTCAAGCCATTTTGAGGATGCTGGAATGATATTTTGGATGAACATGTGCATGCCTACAGGAGACTTTTGAAGTGGCCGAATCAGATTAAAACATTGTGACTGATTGTGTTTCTGCCACATTGTAAAAGGTCATACAATTTAAAAGTTAAATTATAAATATTAAGGCTATATTGAAGCTTTTCAGAGTAGTTCCACAACTGATCCAAATCTTATTAAATAGTCAAATCAGGGCTTTTGAGACGTTATTCAAATGACATTTTCACTGCAGCCTAGAATAGAATTGTATTGTCCCTAAACATGATCAATAGGGGGAGCTTTTTGAGATGTGTGTCATGTCTTCACTGTTCACTCACACAGTACCTGGCCTCTCTGCTGCCTATCAGCTATTCTTATTTGTTCTTGTGGGTTAATATTCAAAATTGATGCAGCTTTGAATGCTTTTATGTGTGGTATGATTGTTAGCCTGTTGCAGATCTGGACAAACTATCCAATAAGCACTATTGTCACAATGAATGGTGGATGGAGGGCAGGATGAAACGTTAGACTAGTAGGCTATACTGACCTGTGGTATAGTTAAGCAATAAGGTCAGAGGGGGTGTGGTATATGCCCAACATACCACTGCTAAAGGTTGTTCTTAGGCACGACGCAACGTGGAGTAGCCTGGATACAGCCCTTAGTCGTGGTATTTTGGCAACATCACTGCACTCTATACTCTTCTGTAAACTGATCATCTCTGTATACCCATCGCAAGACCCACTGGTTGATACTTATTTATAAAACCCTCTTAGGATCCACTCCCCCTATCTGAGATATCTACTGCAGCCCTCATCCTCCACATACAACACCCATTCTACAAGTCACATTCTGTTAAAGGTCCCCAAAGCACACACATCCCTGGGTCACTCGTCTTTTCAGTTTGCTGCAGCTAGCGACTGGAACGAGCTGCAATAAACACTCAAACTGGACAGTTTTATCTCACTCTCTTCATTCGAAGACTCAATCATGGACACTCTTACTGACAGTTGTGGCTGCTTTGTGTGATGTATTGCTGTATCTACTTTCTTGCCCTTTGTGCTATTGTCTGTGCCCAATCATGTTTGTACCCTGTTTTGTGCTGCTATCATGTTGTGCTGCTGCCATGTTGTGTTGCTACCATGTTGTTGTCATGTGTTGCTGCCATGCTATTTGTTGTCTTAGGTCTCTCTTTATGTAGTGTTGTGTTGTCTTTCTTGTCGTGATGTGTGTTTTGTCCTATATTTTTTATTTATTTATTTAATCCCAGCCTACGTCCCCGCAGGAGGCCTTTTGCCTTTTGGTAGGCCGTCATTGTAAATAAGAATTTGTTCTTAACTGACTAGCCTAGTTAAATAAATATTATTATATTCCACAAACCCATGAGGTGCCTTATTTCTATTATAAACTGGTTACCAATGTAATTATAGCTGTATAAATAAATGTTTTGTCATACTCGTGATATATGGTCTGATATACCACGGCTTTCAGACAATCAGCATTCAGGGCTCAAACCACCCAGTTTACAATCAAAGTTAGCACACTGAAAAGGAAAAGCATTGTGCATATGGGAAGTACCAATACACCTTAATTTAGGGGAGGCGCATGCTAGCAGATTAAGAAATTTGGCTAGGATGGAAGAAATTATATAGTAAAACCTGCAACTAGCGAATGTAACTAGGGGGAAAATACACTACCCTTCCCTGTGCCCAATAAAGAAAACACACAACCCTCCTCAAAGCAACAAAAAAAGTCTGCCAAACCCACCTTCCCCAGTAAATTGTGATGTGTCCCTAAATTCCCTGTTGAAAAAAGATTGCTGTCTGAGTGCAGTATAACTGCAGTACACTGTAGTATAACTGTGGTTAGAATGCCGTAAAACTGCAGTATGCTGCAAATACTGCATCCAAAATAACACAGTTATAACTGTGGTTAGAATGCCGTAAAACTGCAGTATGCTGCAAATACTGCAACACAGTTATTTTTACTGCAGACATTTAGCATTGTAACAGCAGTTACAGAGTAGTATAACTGCATCTCAACTGCAGTACACAGCTGAAAAGTTCAAACAAAACGATATTAGCGACGGTATCTGTATCAACCGGGTCAAGTATCCTAGTTTGGAACATGGAGATAAAGAGCAATTCGATTCTTACCATGGATATCTTTCTGAGCGATATTCTGAGTTCGAATGAGCGAGGACAAGCGTCGGACATCTCCCTTGAATACACATTCATGGACTGGAAAGTCTTCACGGGTTCGTATGATAGGGTTTTTGTTGTTATCATCGATTACGTCCGCCGTTGATAATGTGTTAGTGTTTGCATTTATCTGCGATTGCTGATTCTGATGTTGTTGCTGTGCCGATGGAGATTTGACCAACTTGTGATTGCTAAAGATTTGACTTGCTTTGCCTTTATTATTATTCTTGGTTAAAGTAAATGTCCCAGTTGCAGCCTCCTCGTCCGGTTCCAGTAAATCCTCTTCTTTGCTCGGTTTATGATCCTTGCGCAGGGAGCGGATCTTTTCTCCGGTCATTTTCTAAACAATTGACAGCAGAACGGAGGGTGCCGTTGACGATGACCCTCTGGGCAAATAGATGTATTTCGTTGGCAAGAATGCAAATGTTAGTTCACCCAAAAACTGTAGATTGCATAACATGAAAACCACAAATTCTTCAATGAATACAATGAAATAACAATGCAATTTAAATCGGTAGCAAATACTCCACAATAACTAAGTAACTACCAGAACTCTGTCCCCTTCTTCTCATTGACGAAACTGTCCCTGCATAAGCGGCTCCTACAGAGCGCATCTGCCATCTTCCGCCATCAGTATCGCGAGAGTTTACAACGGTTACAGATTTTACATGATTTATTATCTGGTGGTTACATTGTATCAGGGGATATTACAAACCAATGTGGTTACAATATTACAACCCAATAGCTACAGTGTTCAGGCCTACTCATAATGAAATGCATTGGCTACTATTATGCACACTAAGCATCAATAAGTTATTAATATTAGTTTAAAAAATATATATGTTGCAAAGCAAACTAGGACACTAGCAACTACAAGTTAAATTCTAGTGTTCTCAAAAAAGTTAATGGTTACAACACTTGACTGACAGACACGCACAGTCAGTGGAATTCTATGCATTTTATGTACACTTTGACAATAACAACATCGTGTTGGTTGTGAGGGCCACCACCGACCCAGAAGATTGGGTGATTTCACTCTTCAAGGATAATGTCAGTAAAGTCTTTAATTGGGTCAATACCGCAAGGCCGCGGGGCCCGATGGTATTCCAGGGTGCATTCTCAGAGCATGTGCAGAACAGCTGGAAGGTATGCTCACGGTAATTTTCAACCTCTCCTTGTCCCAGTCTGCAATTCCCACGTTTTAAGATGACAACCATCATTCCTGTTCCCAAGAAAATGACACACTGCTCAACTCATCTCAACCATAGACCGATATAGCATCCACAGTTACAACTCATAGGTGACACTTAAGACTTGTTCACACTGAAGGCCTTAATGCTTGTTTTTCACATCTGTTTTGGAATGATGATGGTCCAAACAACATGTTACAAGTAACTAAATCAGATTTATGTTCAGACAGTAGTCATTTGCATCTGGGTCATACCTGAAATTGTGATAGTACAAACTGGCCATGACTGACCCAGCAGACTCAGACCAGCTCTGCCACGTCAACTCCTCTCAAGGAGCCACAATTGGAAGGCACGAGGAGTTTCTTCGTGGTCTCATGGAAGGGTTCCAGACCTTGGCCGAACGCCACGACCAAGCATTGAACACAATGCTAGAGCAATTCCGTGGGTTGTCTACTATGCAGCCTACCACGACGGTAACCTCCCAGCCCCTCAGTTACCCGGCTGGTAGCAGCGCAGTCACCATTGTTTCCCGGCAACCCCACTTAACTCCCCCGGGGGAGCACTTAGATGGAGAGTTGGGCACCTGTTGAGCGCTTCTCGCTCAGTGTTCACTCATCATCGAGCTGCAGCCCTCATCCTTTCCCTCAGACTGCTCTAAGATAGCATACCTCATCACACTGATGTCTGGGAGGGCTCTCGCCTGGGCTACAGCAATATGGGAACAACAGTCGGCCGTATGCTTCAGTCTGGAGGAGTTTGTGGCAGAGGTAAAGAAGATTTTTGATGCTCCGTTGTATGGGAGAGAGGCTGCCCGGAAGTTACTCCAGCTTCGGCAAGGCTCCCACAGTGTAGCAGACTACGCAGTGGATATCTGCACTTTGGTAGCTGAGAGTGCCTGGAATCCGGAAGTACTGTTCGACATGTTCCTGCACAGATTTTCGGAGTAAGTAAGGGACGAGCTTGCTGCCCAGGAACTACCGACGGATCTCGACTCGCTCATCGCCTTGACAATTCGGATCAATGGGCGACTACGAGAACGAAGGAAGGAGATTCGATTTCACTTGCCCGTCCAAGGATTCCACCTCGCCTCTAAGGTATCCTGGAAGTCCCCGATGGCTCTGTTGCCGAGAGAACCCAAGGCTTTCCGAGTTTCCCCGGGCAACTCCAAAGACTGCTGATCCACCTCTTCCCCAAACCCATGCAACTAGGCAGAGCTAGGCTGTCTCCAGCTGAACGGCTATACAGGCTTCACACTAAGAGCTATCTGTATTGCAGGACTACTGGTCATTTTGTCTCCACCTGTCCACTAAAAGACCAGGCTCACTGGTAGGAACGGGTACTCTGGTGGGCCATACGGAGAAATTTTCCTCTCCCCTTGCATCCCTTTTCATGCCATGTTGCTGTGGGGGAACCAGTCGCAATCTCTCCGGGTACTCATTGACTCTGGGGCTGATGAGAGCTTTATGGACGCTACCCTGGACATTAGAGCACTGGACGGGCGCTCTATAGGCCAGGTCACCCACAATTACCACCCATCAATCTACGTGTGTCAGGGAACCACAGCAAGACGATCCAGCTCCTGCTCTTTAAGTCTCCTCAGGTTCACGTGGTATTGGGATTCTCCTTGCTCCAGCGACACAATCCCTTATTCACTGGTCTGCCGGTGCTATCATGGGCTGGAGCCCGTTCTGCCACGCCCATTGCCTGAAGTTAGTGCAGCCTGCCCCGGGACATCTTCCTGGGGCCTCAGAAGTTGCCCCAGACCTCTCCACCATTCCCGCGGAGTACCAGGACCTCCGGGAGGTGTTCTGTAAGGCCCAGACCACTTCGCTGCCGCCACACCAACCATATGACTACAGGATTGTTTTTCTTCCAGGCATCACTCCGCTACGGGGACAACTGTACTCTCTGTTGGGTCCAGAGACCAAGGCTATGGAGACCTACATAGAGGACTCCCTAGCTGCTGGGTTCATCCGTCCTTCTGCCGGTGCAGTGTTCTTTGTGGAGAAGGACAAATCTCTGCGCCCGTGCATCAACTACCGATGTCTCAACGACATCACGGTGAAGATTCACTAACCGCTACCTCTCATCTCCTCGGCCTTCGAGCCGCTCCAGGTTGCCACCGTGTTATCCAAGCTGGGCCTACGGAACACCTACCACTTGGAGCGGATACGGAAAGGGGACGAGTGGAAGACTGCCTTCAACACGGCCAGCTGCTACTACGAGAACCTGGTCATGCCCTTTGGCCTTACCAACGGCCCTGCTGTGTTCCAGGCTCTGGTTAATGATGATCTCTGTGACATGTTGAACCGGTTCGTCTTCATCTACCTCGATGACACCCTCGTCTTCTCCCGCTCCACCCAAGAACATGCGCTCCGACAGATTCTCTAATGCCTCCTGAAGAACCAGCTTTTTGTAAAAGCAGAGAAGTGCAAATTCCATCACTCCACCAACCCTTTTCTGGGTTACATCATCACTCCAGGGAGTGTACAGATGGATCCCAGGAAGGTTAGAGTGGTGGTGGATTGGCCCAAGCCTACGTCCAGAGTACAGCTGCAGCGTTTCCTGGGTTTCGCCAACTTTTATCACTGCTTTATCTGGAGCTACAGCACACTGGCTTTCCCCCTGTCTGCACACACCTCTCCCAAGGTTTCGTTCATGTGGTCCCCAGCTGCTGACTGGGCGTTCCGGGATCTCAAACACTGCTTCACCACAGCTCTCATCTTGGTTCATCCTGACCCGTCCCGCCAGTTTGTAGTGGAGACCGATGCTTCGGAAGTCGGAGTGGGGGCTGTTCTGTCCCAGCGGTCTGCCCTGGACCTCAAGTTGCATCCCTGCACCTTCTTCTCCCACCCCCTCAACGCCACAGAGAGGAAATACGATGTGGGGAATCGTGTGCTTCTTGCGGTGAAGATGGCATTGGAGAAGTGGAGGAACTGGCTGGAGGGGGCAGAACATAACAGATAACCAGATGTCCGTGCCTGACGTGGGCTCCCGTTGGACCCTGGCTTTTGTGCGACAACGCTTTTGGTGCACTACCATGGTTTCTGACGTCTCCGCATTTGTTGCCGCTTGCACGGTCTGTGCACAGAACAAGACTCCTCAGCAAGCTCCGGCTGGATTCTTCCAACCTCTGCCTGTCCTTCACCATCCCTGGACTTTGTCACCGCCACCTTGACCGTTGTGGATCGGTTTTCCACTTCATTCCTCTTCCCAAGTTTCCCTCTGCCAAAGTGATGGTCCAGCCCATGGTGCAGCACGTCTTCCGGATCCATGGACTGCCAGCTGACATGGTCTCCAACCGGGGTCCTAAGTTCTAGTCCCGGTTCTGGAAGGCGTTCTGCACCCTCATTCAGTCGTTGGCTCGCCTATCCTCCGGGTTCCACCCCCAGTCCAATGGCCAGTCGGAGCGAGCCAACCAGGACCTTGAGACTACTCAATGTCTGCCATGACCCCCCAGGGGGCAAATCTGTGGTGGCTCTATAGCTAATTATCTGCCCTTCGGGGTGGAATCCCTCAAACTCTTCCCCTGGTTTACCGGCCCATTTCCCATCTCCAAAATCATTAGCCCCTCTGCTGTTCATCTTCTTTTGCCCCGTACCCTTCATATACTTCCCACCTTTCATGTGTCCAGATTTAAACTCATGTCCCACAGCCCTTTGTCTCCTGTTGGTTCAACCTTGGGGCAAGGGGGTTCCAGTACCTTGTTGACTGGGAGGGTTATGGCCCGGAGGAGAGGTGCTGGGTCCCCACCAGAGACATTCTGGACCCAGGCCTCATTGCAGATTTCCAACACGGCACCCCGGTCATCCAGGTATGCACCCAGGTAGGATGCCAGGTGGCGCCCCTAGAGGGGTGGTACTGTCACACCCTGATCTGTTTCACCTGTCTTTGTGCTTGTCTCCACCCCCCTCCAGGTGTTGCCCATCTTCCCCGTTATCCCCTGTGTAATTATACCTGTGTTCTCAGTTTATCCGTTGCCAGTTCGTTTAGTGAAACCTTCCAGCGTTTGTCCCCATGCTCCTGTCTGTTTGTTGCTCCTGTTTCCTAGTCCTTCCCGGTTTTGACCCTTCTGCCTTCCCTGACCCTGAGACTGCCTGCCATTCTGGACCCTTTGCACCTTCTCTGGATTACTGCCCTCTGTCTGCCTTTGACCTGTCGTTTGCCTGCCCTGTATTCAAAATATACTTTAGTTTTTTCGACACTGTCTGCATCTGGGTCATACCTGAAACGTGATAATTGGACATGATTTGGAAAGGCACACACCTGTCTACATAAGGTCCCACAGTTGACAGTGCATGTCCGAGCAAAAACCAAGCCATGAGGTCCAAGGAATTGTCTATGGAGCTCTGATACAGGATTGTGTCGAGGCACAGGTCTTGGGAATATTGAGTTTGGGTGGTGGACCATTCTTGATACACACGGGAATCTGTTGAGTGTGAAAAACCCAGCAGCTTGCAGTTCTTGACACAAAGCGGTGCACCTGGCACCTACTACCATACCCCGTTCAAAGACACTTAAATATTTTGCCTTGCCGATTCACCTTCTGAGTGGTACATGTACACAATCCATGTCTCAATAGTCTTAAGGCTTAAAAATATATATATTGTTTTACCTGTCTCCTTCCCTTTATCTACACTGATTGAAATGGATTTAACAAGTGACATCAATAAGGGATCACCTGGATTGACCTTGTTAGTCTGTCATGGAAAGAGCGGGTGATGTTAATGTTTTGTACACTCAGTGTACCAGTCAAAAGTTTGGACTCACCTACTCATTCAAGGGTTTTTCTTTATTTTGACTATTTACTACATTGTAGAATAATAGTGAAGACATCAAAACTATGAAACAACACATATGGACTCATGTAGTAACCAAAAAAGTGTTAAACAAACAACATATATTTTAGATTCTTCAAAGTAGCCACCCTTTGCCTTGTCTTTGCACTCTCTTGGCATTCTCTCAACCAGCTTCATGAGGAATGCTTTTCTGCAGTGGGAACCACACATGCGTTCACCTACTCAGCGTCTCACAAAGACACGTCAGTTGGAACCAAACATTTCAAATTTGGACTCATCAGACCAAAGGACAGATTTCCATCAGTCTAATGTCCATTGCTCGTGTTTTTTGGCCCAAGCAATCTGTTATTATTATTGGTGTCCTTTAGTAGTGGTTTCTTTGCAGCAATTCGACCATTAAAACCTGATTCACGCAGTCTCCTCTGAACAGTTGATGTTGAGATGTGTCTGTTACTTGAACTCTGTGAAGCATTTATTTGTGCTGCAATCTGAGGCTGGTAACTCTAATGAACTTATCCTCTGCAGCAGAGGTAACTCTGGGTCTTCCTTTCCTGTGGTGGTCCTCATGAGAGCCAGTTTCATTGTAGAGCGTAATGGTTTTTGTGACTGCACTTGAAGAAACTTTCAAAGTTCTTGAAATATTCTGTATTGACTGACCTTCTTGTCAGTAATGATGGACTGTCATTTCTCTTTGCTTATTTGAGCTGTTCTTGCCCTAATATGGACTTGGTCTTTTACCAAATAGGGCTATCTTCATATATACCAACCCGGGTGCTGCTCTACCTTGTCACAGCACAACTGATTGGCTCAAATGCATTAAGAAGAAAATAAATTCCACAAATGTACTTTTAACAAGGCACACCTGTTAATTGAAATGCATTCCAGGTGACTACCTCAGGAAGCTGGTTATTGGGGTCAAAGGCATTTTGTAACACAGCGTCTACGGCCCCCAAGGGCCAAATCTGTGGTGTCGCCGTCTCTCTATTTTGCATACATCTACCTCTGTGCCAGATTTGACTATCTCAAAATAGTCCTTCTGAATTGTACAACTGTGTTAGCACTGGAGCAGCACCCGGAGCAGCACTGGAGCAGCGGAGACGCCATCACGTCATCAAGAAACATGACAGAAATTGGATGAATATAAAATATGAATATCTGCAGTGTGAGTGATGGGAAAAAAATTGGCCTCGAAGACGAAAAGTGTAATTTTAGGACTTTTCTAAATGTACTTCTCTATGGGGCCATCTATGGGAAATGTATTTTTGGGCTCGACTTTAGCTAAACTGCAATAACGAAATTATCCTATGAGCACATTGAAAAGTGTACTTCTAGAACGGAACCCTGGGGTCCTAGCTACAACCCCCAAGGGCAAAATCTGTGGTGGCTCCATAATGAAACCTTTCCAAGGTATATAAATGTGCCTCTCTGACAAATGTGGTACTTTTATATAAAAATAGTCCTTCTGAAATGTAAAACAGTTTTACCGTTGGGGACCATTTTGTAAAATGTCTGCCATGACCCCCCAGGGGGCAAATCTGTGGTGGCTCTATAGCTAATTATTTTCAGGGTACATGAACCTACCTCCGTACCAAATGTAGGTGTTGTTATCTCAAAACAGTCCTTCTGAATTGTAAAAGTGATATGTTTTTTATTGATGGATAGCCAGGGGCATGCTCCAGCACTCAGACATAATTTACAAACAATGTATTTGTGTTTCTTAAGTCCGCCAGATCAGAGGAGGTAGGGATGACCAGGGATGTTCTCTTGATAAGTGTGTGAATTGGACCAGTTTCCTGTCAAAATGTAACAAGCACTTTTGGGTGTCAGAGAAAATGTATGGAGTAAAAAGTACATCATTTTATTTAGGAATGTAGTGAAGTAAAAGTAAAAGTTGCCAAAAATATAAATAGTAAAGTACAGATACCAAAAAAAACTAATTAAGTAGTACTTTAAAGTATTTTTACACCACTGTATAACTCCGGTAAAGAAATATTCTGCCAGGTGCATAGTCTGTGGTTATAGAGTAAGACCTTAGAAGGACTGTCGATCTATAAACTTTAAAATGTTACTTTACAGTCAAACTGTCTTCTGACTGAAACACTCAACAACATAGCACACCAGCTCCCCCCTGTGGCACAGGACTGGAAATAGTGTGATAGAGAAAAAGTGTACTGCTTTTTATCACAGCAATAACTAGACTCTCCTCCGTAGCATCAAGACTCTCCTCCGTAGCATCAATGGGAGTATTGTTGTTGTTGTTCCAAAACCGGGCCAATTTTTTCTGGAGGCCCCCATTGCTAACCAGATCATTCAAATTTTGCTTTAAAAAAAACAAGTTGGACAGGCCCACTGGGCTAAAAATGGACCAGCCCACCAAAATGCCAGATAGCCAGTCCGCCCCGGCGCGGATGTAAATATATAATGCCGCATACTCTTCCTCCTATTGGCTTAAACCATGCATCATACCATCATTGCTGTGGAAAAATAAACCATGCAAGCAAGCATAGCAAACAAGCCACGAGCTAACTCGGGTTACGGGAAGTCCCTGAAATACCAATCGGTGCCATCCTCCCCTTGTAGAGAAGTGGTGATTGGGTTAGAAAGGATTTGGGCGTTACACGTCGCTGTTAAATTCACAATTTACTTTTCATTATGAGTATTCAACCGTAAAACATAGCGACACATCACTCTCAGGGAACCGGACTGGATTTGCAACACATGGCTTCTTCACACCATCAAAACGACCTGTCCACCGGTTTCCACCCGCAGTTCAAATCTTTCGCAACAGAAGCGATCCACGTTGGGCAAGAACCGGAGCAATGGAAATCTATGGCCGTAGTACCACCTATTTCTCTGTCCACCACGTTCAAGCAGTATAGCCCTGGAGATCATGCTGTAAGTTGCCTGATGCAATAACCTTGGTGTCTGGTATCGAAGGCTGTTAGTTCCGTATAGGGTGTCTTTATACCAATCCGGTATACTGAACCGGTCCCGTTCAACGAATTTTCAGGGAAAATGTTGATGTTAATATTCTTATGAATGAAAGTATGGTTGCTAGTCTTTCCGTGCCTAGCACATACGTTACCCATTTTATTACACAGTCAGAATGTTGTCTGCGCAACCTCTGACAGTGATGGGGAAATGAGCGTTTTTTGGTGACGAATATCGAAAAGTGAAAGTGAACAATTTATTAGATTTTACCGGATCATTAATGACCATGTGATCATCAGTACCAGCATCTGTTTATCTATAGAAGCTGTGGCAAATGTGTGCTCTCTACATGTAATGCATCTTCTCATCAGGGTTTTGAGTACAGTCGGAGTGGAAACCCGACCAGAAACTGCCTGGAGAAAGCTGTTGCTGCTCTGGATGGAGCAAAACACTGTATGTGTTCATGTCAGACACCATTACCTCGTGAATTTGCATCTAATCCAATTGAACAAGTTAGAGAATGTATATTCTAAAAGGTCGAAAATATACTTTTAACTAGCCTCGTGACGATAATGTGTTCTTTGAACTATCGTTAACTGAATTTCCTGTGTAGGTCTTGCTCTTGCCTCTGGGCTGGCTGCGACTATGACCATCTCTCACATGCTGAAAGCTGGAGATGGCATTGTCTGCATGAACGATGTATATGGAGGTAAGACATGGCCCACAGTGTCTAAAACTGTGTAGAGAACCACCAAAATGGTAGACAATGTTGTTGGTGAAAGACCACACACACCTAAGTTTTTATATTTGATGCATATGACCATGAAGCAGTAATAGATTATGATTTCTCTCCAGGTACCAATCGTTATTTCCGAAAGATTGCTGCAGAAGTTGGCTTGGTTGTGTCCTTTGCTGATTGCACCAAAATCGAGTTGCTCCAGGCTGCTCTTAAGCCAAACACAAAAGTGAGTGGAATTCTAAGTCTACTTAATGACCGTATTTCACTATTTTTTTTTTTTGCCTAAATCAACCCAGGTTTCAGGTTTCTTGTTCGTACAAGAATAGATGTCATCCAGCATCAGCGCAATTTTTTTTCTCCCCCTTTTGTTCTTTATGTTAAGTGCTCCATCCTGGAGTCATCGGACTCCATTTGAGAATTCAATAAGAGGCGCTTCACTCTCCCTGTGACTTGTCTTTCCAGTTCCTACATGATTATAGCTGCGAGTTTTGGGTTGCGAGCCAAACTATGAAACCTAAACACCTGTTGAACTTCTATTTAAAAACAAATATGCTCTTTTATTTTCTCTTTATGTAGTTGGTATGGATCGAGACCCCCACCAACCCCACCATGAAAGTGGTGGATATCCAGGCCTGTGCAGATGTGGTCCACCAACACAACACTCATACTGTGGTGGTTGTGGACAACACTTTCATGTCAGCCTACTTCCAGGTTTGTTTATACAGTACCAGTCAAAAGTTTGGACACACTTACTCATTCCAGGGTTTTTCTTTATTTTGTACTATTTTCTGCATTGTATGAAATTTTCTACAAACTATGAAATAATACATGGAATCATGTAGTAACCAAAAAGGTGTTAAACAAAAATGTTTTAGGTTCTTCAAAGTAGCCACCCTTTGACTTGATGACAGCTTTGCACACTCTGAGGTATTCTCCTGGAATGCATTTCAGTTAAAAGGTGTGCCTTGTTAATTTGTGGAGTTTCTTTCCTTAATGCGTTTGAGCCAATCAGTTGTTGTGACAAGGTAGGGGTGGTAAAATACTATATTATGGCAAGAACAGCTCAAATAAGCAATGAGAAACAATAGTCCATCATTACTTTAAGATACGAAGGTCAGTCAATCTGGAAAATTTCAAGAACTTTAAGTGTCTTCAAGTGCAGTCGCAAAAACCATCAAGCGCTATGATGAAGATGGAGCTCATGACGGCCGCCACAGGATTTGCAGCCCAAATAAATGCTTCCGAGTTCAAGTAACAGACACGTCTCAACATCAACTGTTCAGAGGAGACTGCGTGAAGCAGGCCTTCAGGGTGGAATTGTTGCAAATAAACCACTACTAAAGGACATGAGACTTGCTTGAGTCAAGAAACTCGAGCAATGGACATTAAACTGGTGTTATTCTGTCTAAAAAAAATATATATATTTGGTTTCCATGTCTTTTGTGAGACTCCGAGTAGTTGAGCAGATCTCCGCATGTGTGGTTCCCACTGTGAAGCATGGAGGTGGTGGTGTGGGGGTGCTTTGCTGGTGACACTGTCGGTTATTTATTTAGAATTCAACGCACACTTAATCAGCATGGCTACCAAAGCATTCTGCAGCAAAACACCATCCCATCTGGTTTGTGCTTAGTGGGACTCATTTGTTTTACAACAGGACAATGACCCAACACACCTCCAGGCTGTGTAAAGGCTATTTGACCAAGAATGAGAGTGATGGACTTCTGCATCAGATGACCTGGCCTCCAACCAATTAAGATGGTTTGGGACGAGTTGGACTGCAGAGTGAAGCAGCCAACAAGTGCTCAGCACATGTGGAAACTCCTTCAAGACTGTTGGAAAAGCATTACAGGTGAAGCTGGTTGAGAGAATGCCAAGAGTGTGCAAAGATGTCATCAAGGCAAAATGTAGCTACTTTGAAGAATCTCAAATAAAATATATTTTGACTTGTTTAACACTTTTGGGGGGGGGTTACTACATGATTCCATGTGTGTGATTTAAGTTTGTTACAATGTAGAAAATAGTACAAATAAATAAAAACCCTTTAATGAGTGGATGTTTTCCAAACTTTTGACAGGTACTGTATTATGTTTGTTATGCTTTGCTCCATTCAGCCCAGTGGCCGTTGGAGATGAATTAAGCTTAATGATTTGAAGTGGAGGTTCCTTCATTTCAAGCTCTCTTAAGCTTCCTAACACACCCAGTAATTTCCTCTCCTCATAGACCGGCTCAAACCGAGTCATTGATTAACCCAAATGTACTCTGCTTGTCTCCTGCTCTTTAGCGCCCCCTGGCCCTCGGCGCGGACATATGCATGTATTCAGCTACTAAGTACATGAATGGTAGGTACACAGTTTGTACATTGATGTTGACTGAAGAGAATTCCCATTGGGTTTGATCAAATGAGTTTAAATATTTGATTGACAGGTCACAGTGACGTTGTAATGGGCCTGGTGTCTGTGAATCGGGAGGACCTGTATGACCGACTGAGGTTTCTACAGAACGGTGAGAGATGAATGAATAGCAACTGGCAAAAAGCCATGTATGTTTAGGTGATAAACCGTTACATTTTTACCCTACTATGATTTGAAGCACTCATCGACGCAGTTGCTCAACTCGTGACCTACTTTCGCTCATCAAACATCCGCACATGCTCGTGATGCCAGGGCTTTCCACCAATTCTAAACCGCCGATAAAGAAGGCTTTGTGTAGCACTCTTGTTGGTTGTTTGTCTGAGGGGCTGATTGGTAGGTTTTGTAAGAATTTGTTCTTCCTTATTGTGCCTTAATCCTGATCCTAAAGCCCTCGGAGCGGTGCCGTCCCCCTTTGACTGCTACCTGTGTAACCGCGGCCTAAAAACCCTGCACCTGCGCATGAGGCAGCACTTCAAGAACGCCCTGGCAGCGGCCAAGTTCCTGGAGGCAGACCCCAGGGTGGACCGAGTCATCTTCCCAGGTGACGGGGGTGGGGTCTCTAGATATCAAACTAGTATTTCTGTATGTTGTATAAAACATGTAACATTGACATGACCTGCTTTCTGGATGATATAAAAAATATCAATGTAGTCACTCTGGTAATTCCCTGGGCCAGTATAAACACAGTTCATGCATTTCCAGTTACCCTCATATTCTCTGATTGAATGGACCGCACCTTGTGGTCATTGAATCTAACAGTTGACCGATTGGTTTTCCTCTTATTCCCTCTCCACTCTACAGGCTTGCCCTCCCACCCCCAGCACGAGCTGATGAAGAAACAGTGCACAGGCTGCCCAGGGATGATCACCTTCTACATAAAGGGAAAACTGGAGAACGCCACCATGTTCCTCAGCAACTTAAAGGTAATTACAAAATTGAGATGCTCATGTGTGATTGACACGACAATGCCAAGACGAGCTGTACTGGGCTGATATGGTTATGCATACAACGTAGTTGCTGGAAGTGACTCAAGGGTCGGCTCTATAGTATGAATCTGGCATCATTGTATTTTACTACAGTATGTGTCGAGGATTCAATCACAGATGGACACTGCAATAATTGTGCTGTTTTTATTTCAAGTTATTTGCACTTGCCGAGAGCCTCGGTGGTTATGAAAGCTTGGCAGAGCATCCGTAAGTATACCCAAATATCAAAACCTTAACATTAAACTGCTACAATATTACCATTCATTCACTATTCCACTAGTCTTGTTAATTATAATGTTTCAGCTGAACCAATTAATATGCTGTGGTATGAAAATGTTCAGTATTTTAATTGCTTAACTTTTAATAACAATGCCATAAGGGGGCAGTAGTGGTTAAGATAATTGTATTTATTTTGAACCAACTTGAATCAGACAAAATACATTTAACCTGTTTAATAGTGGAAGAAATGGAGACCTGCACACTGTCAAATAAATGGATCCAAAACTGAGGCTTGAATGCAAAATAAAGATAGATGTTTAATGGAAACATCACGGTGCCCAAAGAATATAATGCAAGAAAGGGAATAAATATAAGGTGAAAACAAACGTTGTGGCCTCATGCCATCAGTGTAAATTGTTGGTGCACACACCTGCTTCTTAGGAGCGGCCTGCCAGATCCCTACCTGGTTGGCCGCTCCTACCTGGTGAAGTGAAGAAGATCTGTCTGCACCACGTACACTCATTACTGGTGTCCCCCAGGGCTTGGTTCTAGTCCCTCTTCTCTCGATAAACCAAGTCACTCAGGAGACCATGTGTGGATATGACAGAGCTATCATTGCTATACGGATGACACTCAAACATTCAACCTCCAGCTGCGTACCCCCTCTAGCACCAGGGTCAGCGCACTCTCAAATGTTGTTTTTTGCCATCATTGTAAGCCTGCCCCACACACACTATACAATACATTTTATTAAAACACAAGAATGAGTGAGTTGTCAGAACCCGGCTCGTGGGAAGTGACAAAGAGCTCTTACAGGACCAGGGCACGAATAATAATATTAAATTATTTTGCCATCTTACATATTAAACCGTATTTGTGAATAACTCCCCACAGGTTAAGCCCAGTCTAAGCTCTTCTGTCCTGACACCCCAATACTGGAACCAGACCCCCCCCCCCCCCCAAGCTAGGACAGCAGAGTCCTTTCCCATCTTCTGAAATCAAACCCTACCTCTTCAAAGAGTATCTTAAATAATCCCCCTTCTAGCCCTCTCTACTGACGATAGCTACGATATTGATGAATAATATACTTTCTATGCCTGTGTAATGTGGTTGTCCCACCTGGCACTCTTAAGATGAATTCACTAAGTCGCTCTGGATAAGAGAGTCTCCTAAATGATGTAAATGTATTTGGCATTCAAGCCTCAGTTTTGTATCTATACCCTTTGACAGTGTGCGGGTCTCCTTCTTCCAGTATTCTTATTTTGACTCCTATGCACCTGGAACAGACACTTTTCAGTAGTAAGGACCTTTTTAAAAAGAGCGCCAACGGCCTCTGATCATACCTGTTCAATAGTCATGATAAAATGTTAAGTGCTTTCAAGATACTCTAATTGAGGCACATTATACACACCCCTGCATAACTTTAATCAGAAATGCACTTTTGTTTGAATGGTGAGCTATTTATTACCCTCTTCGTTCCCTCTCTCAGGGCGATAATGACCCATGCGTCTGTTCCTGAGAGTGATAGGGCGGCCCTTGGGATCAGTGACACAATGGTCCGTCTGTCTGTGGGGCTGGAGGACGAGCAGGACATCATCGAGGACCTGGAACAAGCCCTGAACGCCGCTGTAAGTACACTACACTCCCTAAAAACAGGTCTCAATTCAGCTAGCCTAACACCAAGAACCACAGATTTCTGCCCAGCGCGAAGTACAGTATCTATGCCAAGTCCAGACATGGGTCCTGGTCAAGAAGTGATAATTATCCCTGGAATATTTTTGCCCCACACATCTGTAGCAGATCTACTGAATATCCTGACCACACACAGTTGTTTCCATCTGTTGATTTATTCCCTCCTTATTTTGAGCAGCATCCAAAGAAGTAATATCTTCAGGGCGTGCCATGACCAGAGGTGGTCTGTCGTCAGCGGGACGGAGCGGCGCTTTAGCACAACGCACACAAACAATGATGAAATCATCATCAGGGAACAACCTGCTCTTTAAACATGACTCCTTAATTATTTAATAGATTCTTTGGATGCTGTTTTTATCAGGAGCACTTCCAAGGACTTTTTAATCCATTTGGCTGCTTTTGCATTATTTTAATGTTATCTTTTGTTTGGAGGGTTTTGACAGGGCATTGTGAATTTGAATAAGAACCTATCTAAACTGGTATCCGGGACACTAGAGTAAGGCAAAACATTTGAGTTACTTTCTGCTTCATTTAGTTAACTTGAACTAATGAACCAGAAGGTCTTGCTCTGGAAATGTCTGGATAGTATGCCTAGATGGATAATGTATGCCCAGTAAAGGGAGCGTGGGGAAGCTTTGTCCCCCAGTGTGTCTTAAAGTTGGCCAGTGAGGGAGTGCCAGTTTGTCCTTGCTGAGCAGTTTTATATTTTTAATAGAATGACAAACTAGTGCTGTGGTAGGATTATTATTTGAGCTATGTGGTGTTGCTGAACTCAACTCAGAGTTCACTAACGGGCTTGTTCTCTGATCAAAACACAGTGACATCAGGGTTGTCTATCTGAGGAGAACCAACCCCACATGTTGGAGCACTCATCTGACGGTGTAATCTATCACATATACTGCATCTGCCTGCTACTCAATGAATGTGCTTTGTTTGGGAAAGATCTCGTTTGATCATGTGACCATTACCAAACTCAATAAAATCAGTTTGCAGTACATTAACCTGTGCCTTTCACTTCCTGAAACTGTCTTTATATTAAAACAATCTTGTATTTTGGCAGCTACACAACATCCGGGTCTAGCGTTAGCCACTAGCAGGACCAGGGTTGGTTACTACAACAAACCCACAGCAAGGTAGCTCTCCAGGACCAGGGTTGGTTACAAAAACCCACAGTAAGGTAGCTCTCCAGGACCAGGGTTGGAGAGCCCTGCTCTAGTGCCACCTGGTAACTTATGCAGACTCAACACATGGATAATCTTTTAGCCATAGTGTACTTATGTCACCTGATTTGTACATTTCTCAATACTACTGCATATGATTTTACAATTAAAGACCCTTGTAAAATCTGTCCTCAATGAAGTATTTACACATTCCTCAAGCTTCTACAGTAGGGCTGTTTGATGTACCCCTCCCTAGGTTTGGAGCTCTTCCAAATACACACTGCTGTCACATTAACAGTGGTTCCCTGGCGCACTATTTGGTGAAACGCATGAATGTGTTAAGGTTCAAAATGCCTGCCAGGGTGGATACCTTTCAGATCAAGACTGTCACACTGCTGTATGGTCTAAGTGTAGAAGTTGAGCTGTTAAACGCTTTGACACCCTCTTTCAAATGTTTTGATTTCCACAATTTGAACTGTGACTTGTTTGAGTGGTGGTGGTAATGTCCTTTGGCACAATGCTCCCCAGCACTGTCACTCCCCCAAGTCTGTTCCTTTGCTGCAGCAGATGAGACTATAGGTAAAAATCAAAGCACCCTCTGTGTGCATCAATACATGTGCAATTGTATTAAATGCATCTTTTTTGGGGCCTTGTCAGATCTTGTCCATGTGTTTAGTACATATTCTCTATATTCGAAGCCTAACAGCAGTTTGTACTTCTTAGTGATCACCAACCTTTAAGTCAAAAAGCAAGCCAAGATCTACATTATTTTTTAAACATGACTTAAATTTAACAATAAAAACAGCTCTGTAGGAATGTTTGTGCAGTAGCCTAATACATTCACACCATTGGATATATGCCTGGCATGCCAATATTGTTCTTCTCAGACCGTATATTTCAAAACAAGCTTTGATAAAATAGATCAGTTGGTGTAGCACTTGAGGCACAGCTGAGCATACATTTAAATAGTATTTTTTATTTTACTGGGCTGATAGTAACTGCATCTGATGGTCATGGTGCTTTCAAGACAAAAGTGAACTCCAAAAGAAACTGTCAAATGACGTCAATGATCTTCAAGTCAGAAAGTTGGAGCTCTAGAAAGATGCCCGAGTTACGAACTTTGAATTCCGAAGTGGATGATCGTTCAAAACAAATTTTTCCCAGTCAGATCTCGTTTTTTTTCAGTTGTCTAGAACGCACGCATTGAAGTCTTAAGTCTGAGATCTCAGTTTTGAACACTGCATTAGTCTCTGGAGGGAGAGAGCAGCAGAGAGTCCGCCTCTTTCTTTCCAGACATCTGCCTCATGCACAAATATTGTTCCTATGACCAGAGATTGTGAAATATTCCATGATATTAAAACAAACAAGATGCTAATAAATAATCAAATGCAGGGCTATCGATACACTTGGCTATTCATTCATTGCAGCTGCAACGCCAGTGAAAGTAGGGAGAAGCGCGTTGTTTTGTAAGTGTTGAATAAAAACTTATTTACAAAAACAGCACTCTTGCTGGTCATGGTTTTATAAAAGTTACGAAATCTCACGTACGCTAGTATCAAAGTTTGCTGTGGCCAGTGTTGTGGAAACTATAGACAGCGCAATACGGGGAAAAGGGAATGCAAGCCTTTATCATTGGAGTAAATGATTAACAGTCCCTGTTGTCATCTTAGTTCACTTTGATAACTTCCTCATACTGTAAGGACAGACAAAAACAGAATGTGCCACAGTCTTGTGATAGAAGATTCTGCTTTTAGTTTAGAGAGAATAATCACCAGTAGGATTCCTTACATACACTGGTATAAAAATCAGGAAGACCATACAGCACATTTGTTTTTGAGTCACTGGTATTGGATGCTTATATCATTAGCTGCCTCATTACATGGGTTGACCTCTCAATAATGAACATCCAGATTCACTACATTGGTCTCTTATTTTGTCTCCGCCTAGTGGTGAATCAATGGTAAATCCCCAAAATTAAAAGACCACAGCATGAGATACAAGCATGTACTGTATTGTCCTGTTAATATTCATTACAGCTCACATCATTCAATTCACACCATTCAATCCCAGACATTCCAAATTGGCATTCTCAGTATGCAGGCACAGACATACAACATCAAACAGCAGTCAGAAGGACAGTGATTCCTCACAAAACCCAGACACACCCCCCCCCCCCCCCTTTCACAAAATGTAATCCATTGGAAGAAGTATTACTGGGATATTTGACATTTTGTCTTTATTCCTTTAACACACCATAATGTTGAATCTGTAGATGCTACAAAGCAACAATTAGTGTCATATGAAGCTTTAACGCTTTGCTCTGGGGTCCTACTAATAACCCCAGACAGGTACCCAAAATTATCAGTTCAGGTTCACATTTTGAACACGTTAACAATGGCTTGGTCGATTGTGTTGGTTCTCCTCTACACGCTAGGAGGCATTTGATAATGCATTAGACTCATTCAGGTCCCTCAAGCGTCTATTAGCTCAAGCAATAGCTCTAGCGATGCAGAAGGAGCTAGGCTATCGTCCTGTGCTAACACATTGACTATTTCCTACCCAGAGCAATAGCTCAAAGGTCTAAAAAAAAAAACATACAAACAAGACTTTTTAAAAATGAGATGTTTCAGGTGTTATGTCCAATAGAGCAGTGATTATTAAGCAATGATAGATGAGAATCATTGCTATCGATACCTATATTGTTGAACATAATATACTCTGCGGGCATATCAAAGTTCCAGACTGGGGTGTTACTTTTAGCGTTATGATCCAATTTGTAAGCATTACCAACAGAGTGAAAGTGAAAATGGATTCCTGCTGGTGATTTTCAGGATGTGCAATGATACAAGTAAAAGGAGGGCTGTGATTGGCTACAATGCCTACTATGTCAATTTCTCTGGATAAAAATGGGCCATAACTTAAACTAACAGAGATCCCACTCTTGAACTTTGATATGCACGTAGACTAAAGTATGTTCAACAATATATTGATAAATAGGCCAAATCAAAAAATATATATATATTTTCAATATGTCAATATTCATCAATTAATGTAAAAAATTTCTTATTGAAATGAAAATACTACTCATAGAGGTAGAGCTTCATATGACACCAATCTTTACTTTCGCATCTACAGATGAAACATCATGGAGCTTTAAAAGGAGGCCTAGGTGAGGTCCAAAATGACATACAAATGCCAACTTTGATTCATTATTTCTCAAATTATGCTTTTAGATACAACATGTCAAATATATGACAATCCTTCCTCCAAAGGACTATTCCATAGATTACATTTCGTTAAAAAAAACCAAAAGCATGTTTTTTTGGGGTCTGGTTCCATGAGGAATCACTCATTAGTATTACATGTCAAACAACTTTTGAAGAGGGGGTCCTCTGTAGTCGATAGTGATCCTGACCCTCCGATTGACATAGTGGCAGGTACAGTACAGTTGACTGAAGCCATATGTATGTAGCTGCAGAAACGTTACAGAAAGTAGAATCTAAAAAAAGGTCCATTTATAAGACATGGCATGCAGACCTTGACCAGGGTTTAGCGGGTTTTCATCCAGGAGGAAAGTGGCTAGTGCTGCTCCCATTTCCCCTTTGACAAGTGAAAGCAGTTCCTATACAGGGAGGAAATGGTGGGAGAGGGAAGAACGTGGCGTTAATCCATTTCCCACGAGAAGGCTGTTCAAGGCACCATAACTGGATCACAAGTGTTTTGGTCCTCATTCGAGCATGTCTCGAGTTGGTACAATTTCCTTGAATCAGCACAAGAGTATCATACAAAGATACATACCCCCCCCCATCGAATATTAAAAGTAGAAATTACCAACGAATTTGTACACTTGACAATGTGCAAATCAAGGCACTATTGACTTTACATTGAGCAAACTGTTTGGGTCTTCTCATAAGGAGACCGTGGAATGGAAATGTGCAATTGCCTGCAGTTTTTCCTCATGAAAACTAAGTATTTAAAAAAGAAAACATTTGTCCATAGATTCCATGCGGCCGCGCAAACTTGATTTAATTTGTCTCTTAAAAAACTACAACAATATATTAAGTGTAGAAAAAGTGCTTGGTGACACATCCTGTTATTACCAGGCATAAGTCACAAGTATATAAACACACATCCATGATCCGTGTCCATGGCAACAGCGACAATAATAGACTCCATACTGTATCCTCAAGACCGAGGGGGGCCCACCATAGATATCCAGTTCCTTATCGAGTTCTATTCTGCCTCCTGTCTGTGTCAAGCTGGGTCACTATAGGGGATGTCAGGGTCTGAGAAGCGTCTGAGGGCCTTGCTGGTGGCCTGGAGACTTTGTGGTGTGGAGCTAGAGAGGGAGGAGGTGGGAGAGGGGAACAGGCCTTTGTCTGGACTGATGTACAGGGACTGGGTGCCGTCTTTGCATCGGGCGGGCTGTTTCCGCCTGTTGATCAGGCTGAAGCCACGGCTGGCAGGAGGGGTTGAGGGCCGCAGCGGGGGGCTGCGAGCGGATGCCCGGCGGCAGCTTTACTGTGCCGAGGATGATGGGGCGATGGCGTTGTGGCCGGGAGTGGAGCCAGAGGAGACTAGGTTGCAGAGAGAGGAATGCCCCCTGGGGCCTTAGGTCTCTGGGCAAGGTCAGCTTGGCCTAATTCAGCAGGAGAGAACGAGGATGAGAAAGTAAGTGTTAAGAGGGGGAAAAAACAGCATCATCCACTCAGAGTTCGAGAGTAACAGCCATCCTGAAAGGGCTCAATATCACCACAAATAAACACCATGTTAGTTCGGTCAATACCTCTGCGTGCCACACAGACACTCATGCAAACACACAAAATGTTGCTTGTGAAACTGGGAGCCTCCAACCTGCTAGAGAGCAGACCTCCGCCACCCTCTTTAAATGCACCACCAGTTTCACCACAGCTTGTCTAGACCTACATCAGAGACAACATGGACAGACAGGGCCAGGTAGGCCGATGAGAAACACGTGTGTGAATAGGTAGGAAAGGGGGGGTGAGACAGTACCTTTAATACTGACCTTCGGGCTCAGAGTTGTGGCAGCGCTCGTCCAGCAGGCTCTCAGAGCTCACCGACGCCTCAGAATCCAGGTTCTCCTGGTCTGAACCAGGCTGCTCCAGCTCTGGCAGTCTGTAGGCTAGTTCCTCCCTGGAAAATAGGGGGAAGGGAGAGAGAGAACAGAGGGGTCACAAAAGTAACCAAGGGTTGGTGGATCTCCGCAACCCAAAACTATATCAATCAGATATAACCAGTGTATAAATCACAGTATTAAAATGTGCTGAATTCAGTGGTGAATCTAGGAATGACTCAGAGGCTCTGCTCGGTTCTTACTTCTCCTGTTTGATGGACTTGATGCGCGCCATCAGGTTCTTCTCAGCCTCCGTATCGGAGTCCAGCGGAACATCGTTCCCAGGGACCACAGTCGGGTCAGAGCACTCTTTCTCATGCACCTGGGAGAGAACACACAGTTATTCAGGACACCTCAACGATTGGGCTATCGCAATGGCAAGTCTACACCACACCGGTTAAGAGGATGAATGAATGGAGGGGAATGGTGGTGGTGTGGGAGTTAGGGGGGGGCTGTGTTAAGTAATCATGCATAGTGTTGCATAAGGTACCAGGGAACCATGATACCATAAGACAGGCAGGAGGTTGTGTCACGATCAGTAGGGAGAAACAGGCACTATGTTATTCAACCACACAACATGTAGGAAAACGTCAGTATCGGATGGGAAGGGTTTGATGCACTATTGAACGCAGCTTGAGACTGCAAATCTGAGCAGAAGTCATGTCATATGATACAAGGTTATTTTACACTAGGAGAAAAAAGTATATCATCAAGACAAACAAGTCATTCCCATGTCAAGCATTCCCCATTTCCCTGAGTTCCAATGCTTGGTACCGGTGAACAGGAAGAATCCACAAACCATCCCTCTAAAACCGTGGTTGTGCTGTGTGGAATCATGTATGTTCCACAAAGCACAAGTGAGTTATGATCAAGAGTGAAATGTCACTATATACTCGTCAACCATACAAAAGTCAAACCATACACAAAATCCTATGTAGAAAAGACCAACAACACCAACCCAACACCATCACCCTGAAGAACCTTCCCATCACAGACGCTGGGGACTGAAACAAATATGCAGTATCACAGGGGTCAAACAAGTTCCCGGAGAGCTACTAAGAGCAGGTAAGGTACGCAGGCATTTGCTACAGCGCAGCACTAACAACACTACTGATCCTGGTCTTTACTCGGGTCCACCATTCGTTGACTTAGTTGTGTTAACACTGGAACAAAAGCCTGCATGCCCTGTAGTTCTCCCGAAACCATAGTTGGGTGACCACTGCAATATTGTATACTACCAGTTAGTATGAAAAGGAGGGGAAGGGGGGGGCATCGACTACTACACGTCATGCACAGACGGGTGGACATGGCAAACTGCATCTAGCTACCAGGAGAACTGGAGCTAAGTGGATACGTACCACCACTCCTTTGTACGGAGCAGAAAACCTGAGGGGCAAATGCCAGTGCAGCTGAAGGAAGGGAGAACCACAAAACAATGAGCAGTAACCCATGGTGGACATGGGAACAATATAGAGTAGAACACTGCCCAACAGTACATCAAGTCCGTGACTATGGTTGGTTTGCCTAGTGAGTCTACGGACCTGGTAAGTGTCAGGATCAATCCATTTCAACTCAGGAAGTAAACAGAAATTCCAATTCCAGATGTTTCACAGAGAGGCATTGAGAAAAACAAATTGAAATGTCAGTTAACTTCCTGAATTGACATGAGATTGACCCCAACCCTGGGTATTGTTCAGACAGACCAAGGGATGTAGCATTGTGCGTACCGTGTTCTGCCTCTTGAGTTTGAGCTGGTTGACGGCCAGAGCCTCGGCATACTCCAGCTGTTCAATCTCTTCCATCTTCTCGTTGTAGCTTCGGATCTGCTCGTTGATCAGCATCTCCACACACCTGGGACACAGACATTACATCTTAGTCATCCAATTCTATTGTGTTAAAGGCACTGCATTGTTCTTCATAGAGAGTGTCCTACCTAGTTGCCTGAACAAAATAATCACTTGATAACAGAAAAGACTAGGGTTGAGATCAATCAAATTCATTCTAAAATGGACCATTTATCTTATTGCATTTCTTTCCCCTTTTTTTTATTTCACCTTTATTTAACTAGGTAGGCTAGTTGAGAACCAGATAGGCTAGTTCATTTACAACTGCAACCTGGCCAAGATAAAGCAAAGCAGTGCGACACAAACAACAGAGTTACACATGGAATGAACAAACACAGTCAATTATACAATAGAAAAAGTCTATATACAGTGTGTGCAAATGAGGTAGGATAAGGGAGGTACGGCAATAAATAATAAAAAATAATTACAATATAGCAATTAAACACTGGAGTGATAGATGTGCAGAAGATGAGTGTGCAAGTAGAGATACTGGGGTGCAAAGGAGCTAAAATAAATAACAGGATGGGGATGAGGTAGTTGGACGGGTGATTTACAGATGGGCTATGTACAGTTACAGTGATCTGTGAGCTGCTCTGACAGCTTGTGCTTAAAGCTAGTGAGGGAGATATGAGTCTCCAGCTTCAGTTATGTTTGCAGTTTGTTCCAGTCATTGGCAGCAGAGAATTGAAAGGAAAGGCGGCTGAAGGAGGAAGTGGCTTTGGGGGTGACCAGTGAAATATACCTGCTGGAGCGCGTGCTACGTGTGGGTGCTGCTATGGTGACCAGTGAGCTAAGATAAGGAGGAGCTTCACCCATCAAAGACTTATAGATGACCTGGAGCCAGTGGGTTTGGCAACGAATATGAAGCGAGGGCCAGCCAATGAGAACATACAGGGCACAGTGGTGGGTAGTATTTGGGGCTTTGGTGACAAAACGGATGGCACTGTGATAGACTGCATCCAATTTGCTGAGTAGAGTGTTGGAGGCTATTTTGTCAATGACATCAGAGTCAAGGATCGGTAGGATAGTCAGTTTTACGAGGGTACAAAGAATGCTTTGTTGCGAAATAGGCAGCCAATTCTAATTTAATTTTAGATTGGAGATGCTTAATGTGTAATTTTAAATGATTTAAACATTTGTTCCAGATATATAAAGTAACAGTGGTTCCAGTCTATGCAGTGATCAGAGAGACTTACGTGGTGGTCTTGGCCACGTCCCTCATGCTCATGAGCGGGTCGGCGCTGTCGGGACAGCGGAGGATGCAGGGGGCAAACACGATGGCCAGGGAGTTGGGAGACATGCGGTTGTGAGACTCCTCCTTAGACACTCTGTGAGAGGAAATAAACGTTACTCATGTTTGAGGGGGAAAATGTGTCCTTTCAAATTGTATTTGTCCAGCAACATAAACTGAGCATGGTGTTTTTTGTCATTAATCCTTTATTCAACCAATCGAGAGCCCCAGCCATGAGTATCGCACCTGACTAGATGGAAGACGAGCCTTTCCAAGGTGTTGAAGCATGCGGTGGGGAGTTGTTCCAACACTTTGTAGATGGCATGTAGCTGTTCTTGCTTTTCAGGATGTTCTGGAGGAGAAAAGTACCAACATTTTGGATCAACAACAAATGTAACGCAATGACACTCGACAATATTACACCACATTTCAACATGCAGTAGAATAGCTCAGTAGAATATACAAAGGAGAGCATATCCCACATGGGCTGATATAGGGGCTGAAGAAGAAAAGACGAGTAGCCATCTCTCTCAATCCTGGAGAAGAGCCATGGTCTATAGCGGGGCAGAGTTTTGTCTAAACCTAGCGTTATAACAGGACTCACCTACGGCCCGAAGGAAGTCATTGTAATGAATGAAGGTCATGAGGGGGTCAGGCAGCTCCCTCAGCCACTGTTTGACCAGCCCCGTCACTGTGTGGATGGGGTAGTCCTCCAGGCACACAGCGTGGGGGTCTGCCACACAACATCAACCATTACACAAGTCATGGAATGGGAATATGAAGAGGCATTCTTACGTCATACATAAGATCTTTAGGCATTATGAAATAAAACAAACACGCTGGTGCTTACATGTTAAGTACGTCTTACGTAGAACCCTTCAAGTGTTAGCCTTCAATATCTTTGTAGCCCTCTTGAAAGCGCTGCTATACTGTTTATGCTATGGCTGGTCCTTACCAGTCTCCATTAGCTGGTGGAGCTCCTTCATGCGGTTGGCAGAGCCAGACTTGCGGTAGATCCCCTCCGTGTACAGGCCGTTCATCTCCACGTGCTCCAGCATTATCTCCAGCACCATGGGAACAGTGTTTTTGTCGCTGGTCAGGTGACAGACTCGCACCCCAAAGTGCAGGCCTCCAGACTCCTCATCACTCTGCATACAGACGTCAACCATCAGTGGCAGGTTAGTCACATAGGAGAAACATAGGGACCAATCCTGAGTTGACATCAGCCAACCTAAATCATGGTCCAAGAATGAGGTTAAAAAGTTTACCTTTTTGACACAAAACGTGGAGCAGTCTGTGACAATTTTGCAGAGGCACTTCTTGTGGCACACCATCTTGCAATCTGGAGGAATACAAATATTATCTTAGCATTTGAGTTTACGGTGGGGCTCAGAAGAATGTAAAAACTATTCTCAACATTCACAATCATTTGGAGTGTCGTACTTGTTACTTAAATATTGTCCGAATATTTGTGTGTGTGTGGTACTCACAGCTACACATGCAGGCTTTCTCCATGCCCCAGATATAGGAGCTGCACTGGTCACAGGACTGCATGATGTTAACCTGGTACGTGCTGAACACATGGTCCAAAGGGTTCTCCATCTAAACCATAACCACAGGACCATTGATATAAATATTTAGAGAGTAATTTATTTGAATACATACAGGTACCTGCCAAAAATAATGGAAACACTTGAGTAAATTAGCAGTTGCTTTCACACAGGTGTGTTTCCGGAGTTAATTAAGCAATTAACATCAAGCTTAGGGTCATGTATAAAAATTCTGGGCAGGCCATTGTTTTGGCTACCATGGCAATGCCCCTATAGGATGACAATGCCCCCATCCACGGGGCCCGAATGGTCCCTGAATGGTTTGATGAGCATGAAAACAATGTAAACCATATGCCATGGCCATCTCAGTTACCAGATCTCAACCCAATTTAACACTTACGGGAGATTCTGAAGCGGTGCCTGAGACAGCATTTTCCCGTCAACAAAACACCACATTTTAGATGGAAGAATGGTGCCGCATCCCTCCAATAGAATCTATGCCATGGTGCATTGAAGGTGTTCTTGCTTGTGGTGCCCTAACGCCCTATTGAGACACTATGTTGGTGTTTCCTTTATTTTGGCAGTTACCTGTTTCGTGCCATATTGAGAACAGAGTGGAAAGATTTTAGGGCTGATCCTTTGTACTTACACTCTTGTATTTTTTGCGCCTCTTCTTCCGAGTTTTATCAGGCTGAAATACAGACAAACACATCAATACCCAATTTATTTAACCCATATATGAAATCAATGCTGTGTTTATCATACAGCGAGGCACTGGTTTTACAAAAGCCTTAAATGGTTTTGATTTTGTTTTTCTATTTGAGCAAAAGAACACAGCATTAGCCATAGCAAAATGCAGGAAATTAGCTTTAAAACTGCAAAATGTTCTCTCCGCTCCATGGCAAAATGTGAAGAATTGCAGGAAATTGCCTTTAAAAAAAAGATGGTGGCCTTTAAAATGTTCAGCCGCGCTGATGGGTAGATTGCACCCACCACCTAAGTCAAGCTTCTTTTTGACGCAGAAAAAACATTGATAATAGCCCTATGACAAAATAAGCAAGTTCACCTTAGCTGGTTCTGCCTCCTCCTTCTTGATCTCTCCCCGTATGAAGCCGTCCAGGACAGACTGAAAGAGGTTGACCACCAGCTGCACCTCACCCTTCTGCTTGTCTCCGGCCAGGCTGATCACCTTGTTCTGGTAGCCACGCATCAGACCGTTGTAGCCAATGTGGGGTTTCTGTCCACCACGGGAGAGAAAGAGAGAGTCAGAAATGCTTAAAGCATCACCCATTCATAATCCATAGTGTGTGAGTGTGTGTGTCCACATACTGGGAGAGAGTACATTCCCTTGATGGTCTCTCTGAACTGCATGGTGGCTGTGACGAAGATGTGCTCGGTTGCCGACAACTGCTTCCCCCTGGAGCGGAAGTCATTCACCTACAGAGAGATTAAACACGTGGTCAATTGAAAATATCGCGGAGCATACAATAAGTGTATTTTAGCTCTATGCATCTGGAAACTACACAAGGTGTGTCACGGAGAACAACCACCCTCATAACAGTTAGGCTTTAGCTGTATGAAGAAGATGAAAAGCGGTCCGACCTGATTCCCCAGGAACTCATCCAGATGTCGGAGCTCGTTGGCGTTGGTAATCTCCCGGTCCAATGAGGCGTTCCACTGCTCTGAGACCCGTGTGGCCCGGCTGATCTTGATGGTGGGGTTCCGGCTCACCGCCCGACCTCCGCTAGCCGGGTCTGAGTGGGAGCGGGATGTGTGAGAGCGGTGGTGTTGTGTGGAAGAGAGAGAGAGCAGTGTTGTCAATATGTACAGTGCCTTGCGAAAGTATTCGGCCCCCTTGAACTTTGCGACCTTTTGCCACATTTCAGGCTTCAAACATAAAGATATAAAACTGTACTGACACAATCATGAAGTGGAACGACATTTATTGGATATTTCAAACTTTTTTAACAAAACAAAAACTGAAAAATTAGGCATGCAAAATTATTCAGCCCCTTTACTTTCAGTGCAGCAAACTCTCTCCAGAAGTTCAGTGAGGATCTCTGAATGATCCAATGTTGACCTAAATGACAAATGATGATAAATACAATCCACCTGTGTGTAATCAAGTCTCCGTATAAATGCACCTGCACTGTGATAGTCTCAGAGGTCCGTTAAAAGCGCAGAGAGCATCATGAAGAACAAGGAACACACCAGGCAGGTCCGAGATACTGTTGTGAAGAAGTTTAAAGCCGGATTTGGATACAAAAAGATTTCCCAAGCTTTAAACATCCCAAGGAGCACTGTGCAAGCGATAATATTGAAATGGAAGGAGTATCAGACCACTGCAAATCTACCAAGACCTGGCCGTCCCTCTAAACTTTCAGCTCATACAAGGAGAAGACTGATCAGAGATGCAGCCAAGAGGCCCATGATCACTCTGGATGAACTGCAGAGATCTACAGCTGAGGTGGGAGACTCTGTCCATAGGACAACAATCAGTCGTATATTGCACAAATCTGGCCTTTATGGAAGAGTGGCAAGAAGAAAGCCATTTCTTAAAGATATCCATAAAAAGTGTTGTTTAAAGTTTGCCACAAGCCACCTGGGAGACACACCAAACATGTGGAAGAAGGTGCTCTGGTCAGATGAAACCAAAATTGAACTTTTTGGCAACAATGCAAAACGTTATGTTTGGCGTAAAAGCAACACAGCTCATCACCCTGAACACACCATCCCCACTGTCAAACATGGTGGTGGCAGCATCATGGTTTGGGCCTGCTTTTCTTCAGCAGGGACAGGGAAGATGGTTAAAATTGATGGGAAGATGGATGGAGCCAAATACAGGACCATTCTGGAAGAAAACCTGATGGAGTCTGCAAAAGACCTGAGACTGGGACGGAGATTTGTCTTCCAACAAGACAATGATCCAAAACATAAAGCAAAATCTACAATGGAATGGTTCAAAAATAAAACATATCCAGGTGTTAGAATGGCCAAGTCAAAGTCCAGACCTGAATCCAATCGAGAATCTGTGGAAAGAACTGAAAACTGCTGTTCACAAATGCTCTCCATCCAACCTCACTGAGCTCGAGCTGTTTTGCAAGGAGGAATGGGAAAAAATTTCAGTCTCTCGATGTGCAAAATTGATAGACATACCCCAAGCGACTTACAGCTGTAATCGCAGCAAAAGGTGGCGCTACAAAAAATCTAAAATGGAAAAGTGGTGCGTGCATATGTATTCACCCCTTTGCTATGAAGTCCCTAAATAAGATCTGGTGTAACCAATTACCTTCAGAAGTCACATTATTAGTTAAATACAGTCCACCTGTGTGCAATCTAAGTGTCATATGATTAATATATATACACACACACACACACAGGTGTACGCACACCTGTTCTGAAAGACCCAAAGTCTGCAACACCACTAAGCGGCACCATGAAGACCAAGGAACTCTCCAAACTGGTCAGGGACAAAGTTGTAGAGAAGTAGTGATCAGGGTTGGGTTATAAAACAAAAGTTCTGAAACTTTGAACATCCCACAGAGCACCATTAAGAGAAAGGAGAAATGCCCACAAACAAGGAGGTAAACAAATTTGGCCTCAACATTTGAGAAGTAATATATTTGTGTGTATGGAACATTTCTGGTATCTTTTATTTTAGCTCATGAAACATGGGACCAATACTTTACATGTTGCGTTTATATTTTTGTTCAATATATGTTGTTTTGTCCATGAAATGAAAGCTTTTAACTTAATTCAAAATTAGTTTTTTTTAACGGGGTTCTTCATATCACTGTAGTTATAACATCCCTTTTTACCCCTCTTAAACGCCAAACTCTCATGCACTGCCATAGCAAGAGGCTAGAGCCAAATTCATGAAAGGTCCAAACTATCTTGTTTTGATAAGAGCTTAATCCTACTTGCCTCATTATTTACCCTGAAAGCAAACACCTGGATTTTCTCTCTGGGTCCCATGTTCAGGAAGTGGCTGACCCTGTATCACCCCTACCTACATCACTACACTTTTCCAGCACCTTCACATGATTAAAACATCTGACAATTCCAGACCAGATCAGCACAAATAATGTGAGCCTTATTGTATAACCTATTGTAGAACTAGGACAGAGTTTTTCCTGGTTTCCTGGTATTTGTGGCCCTCAAGGCTGCGACCAGGTGCCTCTTACCTTCTCCTCGTTCGATCAGGGCCTGGGCCATGGTCAATTCTACATCGTCAGGGGTCTGAGGCTCCTTATGGGGACGTTTCTTCAGGATCTTCCTCAGGAACCCTGAGGGTCTACAGCACAATCAAACTGTAACCGCACTCAGTCAACGCAAATGCATTGTAAGTCTAACATGGGTTATTAACGTGTATTATGGTTTTTAATGGGTTTGACTAATTCTTGGCGCAAGACTGCACTATAGTAAATAGGCACAGGTGAGTAATGTATCTAATCCTAATAACATGTATAACAATTACAAGAGTACCTGTTGTTCAGACATTGATCACATCTGCCACCATGCATGAGAATTGGATAGAACATGTGTGTGAGATGTGAATGCTGAATCTTTATGAAGTGTGAATATCAAGAGGCAGACCTGTGAGGGTTTATGTATGCAAGACTACAGTACTACATTTTCTCATCGGTACAGTCCAGCACCACATGTTTTCAGGGTTTACAACTCCGCTCACTGAGAACCATGGTAACAATCCAAAGCTAAATCAAAACAAAGCACAATATTCGATCTTCCAATCCGATAACTTTGTCATGGCACAGCACATTCAAAAAAGTGAATTAATGAAAGAGTAAATGAAGTTAAGGAATTTATCCCATCCAATAAACTGTCTCTATAGCTATATATGGGAAACTCTAGTTTGTGCAGCAAGCCACATGAAGCTGGACAGTTTGATTACACAAGAAAGAGTGTTTTCCCATGGGCCATCTGACTCAGACCGCCTGGGTGGACAAAATCGTCTGCTGAAGTGTTTTCCTCTACTGTTACTATATTAGCCTCTTTCCATCACCATCACACAAGCATTGGGGTTATCCGGAAGACCCTTAGGACATAAGTATGCAATTTGACATCCAAAACCCAAGGCATCAAACCATAATATTGGCCAAGTATGGTTCTAATCTACACCACTAGTTCCCAAACCATTTTATGCTGTGACCTGCCAAAAGCTCTTATGACTCATCAAATAAACAAAACCAATATTTCTAGGTCCAACCCAGTCTCTTTTCACAACCCAAAAGGAATCAGCCATGAATCAAGGAAGGACTATTCTGTTCCCCATCCTGCTGTACAATATCTCCCATTAGTTTCCCTGAAGCAGCGTACTTCTCTGGGGTGGAAGGATGAGTATGGACAGTGTCCTGGTGGCCTGATGTGTCATGGGTCCTCCTCTTCATGCTGCCCTTTGACCCATCCTCTGTAGGAGACTGGCGATACAGGGAGAAAAATAAGAACAATGTGAGGAATCCAACTACACAATTCCCTTCCCATTGAGCAGGTGTTCAAAAGCACAGTTTGAGAAGATAAGGCCTTGTTAGAAACTCAATGGTGATAGATCATTTGTTTCAGTTGTGATTGGAAAGAGATGACACTTCCAGCAATCAAGAATGGCCCCAACCAAATAGCAACCAATAAACTTCCATGAGAACCACACCTACACAACTTCCAGAAACACCCAATCTTGGCGACAATTACCTTAAGTTCACCACTTCTCATAATTGATACACAAATTATGGATGACGTTCTCATTTTATTACCTGAAAAATACACCCATGTTTATTCCCATCAGCACATTGACTTTTTTTGTGGTGGATTTGGGGAAAGCCAAATTATTGAGTCCACAAATAATCTAGGACCACTTGTTATTTAAATTAATTAATCATTCAATTGAAAAATGAGAGTTGCGTTAGTAATCCACAGGAAAGTCATTGGCTAATAACACACTTACAGTAAGAGCCTGGCAAAATGGTAGCTACGTTACAACTACTTCTTTTTTTGCTGCCATGGACATGACATTTGATAAAAGAAGATTAACTGCTGGGTGAAATAGCCCATGACGACACACATGGCTTGCCGAAACAGCTAAATCATGACGGTTGACCAGAAAGGTTTTCATTGTGGAGTTGACCAACCCTGAAGTGTATACACTCCTAAGCCTCTTTATTATGTTCTGTGTTACATCTAAGGAAGTGTATGATGATGGGGTTAAACACTATGGCAGAAAAGGTCAGAAAATGGAGTCCAGAGATAAAGAGCCAAAGGTGTGCGAGGAGGCACCAGGTTTGCTTTGGCTGGCAGGGCTCAGTTTCTCTGAGATGGCAAGCTGTGCTCTGGCTTTGTGATTATACCTTATCCATGGACTTTGAGTGCAAGGGCCTGCTTGGGCCCACAGGGGACAAAGGGAAGCAGGTCCAATAGTCCACTTCCGCACTTTTCTTAAAAGGCGAGCGTCTACGAGCTAGCCGACGTTTGTGTTTGGCACGTTTACGGTAACGTGATCTGACCTAGCCAGAAAAGCACAACGACACTTTGAGCTTCCATTCAGATGGCTTGCAGGAAGGATGTGATTGGCTAGCTTCAGCCTGTTCAGATCTGATGTGCTACCCTCATATTTGATGAAAAAAAAAACAGTTAATAAGAAAAGGCAAGGCACACAACATGGTGGGTATAATACTAGAGCAACAAGCATGTTACCTCTCTGTTTGACGTAGCACCAGCCGATCCAGGGGACATAGCATCAAAAGATGACGAGTTTCCAACACTCCTGGAAATAAAGTAAGTACGATACAGAGATGAGGGAAATTCATGCTCATAACTGGGGGAATCATCAGTCCTTCCTCATGTTGCAAAAACAATGACATCCTGAAGCAAGTATAGTGTAGATATCAGAAGGATATGACATGTCGTACTGTGAATATTTTTTTATCCTGTCCTTGCTGTGGGCCTCAGGAGGACTGGTACTCTCTGGTTGTTGTAGATCAATCTTCCCCTCCTTCCATTTGTCTGCCTTCTCCTTCATAGCGTCCTGTTGGCTGTACCGAGTCAGGTTGCCGGGACCCAGGACCTCATGGCCGTTCCTGTTAGCCATTGGCTCAGGGGGGTTCAGGGGTAAGGTGCTGGGGCGTATAGGAGCAGGGGTGGTGGCTTTGGCTTCCTTCTTCCCCTTGTCGTCCTTCTTCCAGGCTACAAAGGTGTACTGGTCCATTTCCTTGCTATCCGTCCGGCCTTTTGGCTTTTCCTCGGCTCGGCTGGCTGCCTCCTGATCTATGACCTTAGGGGATGGCTCCTCCTTGGTGGCTGCCGAGGCGACCCGCTTACTCTCTCTCTGGCTGTGCTCCAGGCCCCGCTGGCGCCGAAGCTCCCTCTTCTCCTGGCTCCTGGAGGCTGTGACCTTGTGGAGGGGGGGAGGACGTAGCTTCTTCTGCCCCGACTGGGGGTCTGCAGAGGGGGTAGCCTCCGCAGCCGCCTGAGCCCCCTTGTGTCTCTCTGGTGAGTAGGGGGCAGCTGCCTCTGTGGTCCCCTCCTCCTCGGGCTCCTCGGAGTGGGCTTGCTCCTGTTCCTCCACAGCCTGGCTCTTCTCCTCCAGCTGGGTTCCAGCCTCAGCCTGTGTACTGTTGCCCTTATCAGGCTGGGAGACTGCAGAGGCATTCCCCTTTTCCACCTTCTCAGAAGGTGAACTAACTGCAGTTTCTCCATCTTCCACTTCCTCCCTCTGCTCCTCCTTGTCCTGGACAGGCACTTTGTCCCAATGCCGGCTCTCATCTAGAGTCCTTTCAGCTACCACCTGTGCCTCTAGTTCCTCCTGTGTCTCAGGTTCCTCATTGACGCTTTCTGCCTGCCTCAGCCTTGCCTCTTCATTCTCCCTCCTCTCCGCGGACTCCCACTCTGCCTCTTTCTTTCTCCTGAACGCCTCTTCCTCTGCATCCATTTCCAGTCGGGTTGCCTCCTCTGCCTCTCTCACTAGCCTAGCTGCAGCTTCTTCCCTCCTGGCCTCCTCATCCTCCTTTTTCCTCCTGTCCTCCCGTATTGAATGGCACCTGTAAAGTCCAACATGATTCAGAGGTTGTTCAACATCCATATCACAATGTTAGGCATCTCTTAGAATTTTTTAAGTATTTAGAACAAATAACTGTGGGGATTCTGGCAACAACAGTACCAGAATTCATGAGATGTTGTTAATAATAACTTAGTCGCTAAGTATCTCGAGGCATTTCAAACGTTATAAATACTACATGAAGTATTTCAGTGGTGTGGCCTGGTGCTGTACCTCCTCCGTGCTGAGTGTCCTCTGGCCAGAGCCTGTATCTTCTTGATGCTGGTCCGCCTGTGGAGGTACTGTGATCTCTGTCTAGAGCCCCTCCAAACGGCCTGAATCAGCGTGGCCGCCTGACGCCGTCTCTCCTTGTGTTGCCTACGCCATGCACGCTGGAAGGGACGAACAGGGGCAAGAACACATTATTAGCCTGTCTGCAGAAATATGATTGTCTCATATAGGAAGGTTATTGGACAATTTATATGTATTTCTTGGTAAGAAATAGACACCGAAAATGATAGTATTCAAGGCATTCCATACAGGGAAAAGTAATATCTTTGAACTGACATCAGTGCCTTTTCTGTACACACAGTTTTATGGTGGAACACAAAGGGTTATCACACAGCTTACCTGGATCAAGATGGCCGCCTGTCTCATCTCCAAGAAGTACCTCCTCTCCAGGCGTGCCCTGAACCAGAGCTGCAGGAAGATGATCTTACGCATCACGTCCTTGTGCAGCGTGTCCTGCAGCTGCTGACGCTCTAGTTCCTTCAGGTAAACCTGAGGATCACAATTGAAGAGATACAAGAGACACATAAGTGGAAAACTATCTCTTATTATATATCTCTTTGGGGAGCATAGGCTACCTGTTCATTTTCCTTATGCTAATAGTTTAGAAAGTAACACCACGATAGCCTATATCTTTAACTTATCATAGGAAAGTGAGGGTTGAGTAAAAAGAGTGAAGGAGCGCTTGTCTAACCTTGGTTTTGCCTATCTGGTAGGTGGTGTGGTCTAGATTCATCCTCTGGAACAAGGCTGAGATGTCCTCTGGCTTGGAGGGTGTGGCGTTTTTGGGCAACAGCACTCGGAATTGCTCGATGAATTCCTATTTATGGAAGGTACTTAGTTCATTGACCAACACAATCACAGATTTCCGTGAAATAGACAAACTACTTATTTGAAATTCATAACAGACACACAAAAAAAAAATTGGGGTCCACCACATGACTTTGACCGCACAATTTTTTTCATAACACATTCTTGTCCAGTACACGATTTTCTTCATAATGAATTCCAATTTGTTGTTAGGGTCTTGGAATTATATGTTATGATAATTGACCACGCCAATGTAAACGATCAGACATAACCATTGGAGGGGAGAGGGCAGGATTAGTGCATATCAGACAACTTCTTTTATCATGTGATTTGCGCACATGGGTTTGGGTTGCTAGACCTTCACGTTATACACACATCCTCCCAGACCAAACTCCCTCCTATCATTTCTGTATAAAGTAACCTACTGCCTTTATCTGTGATTGAAGTGCACTGTATACAAAATCGTGTGGTGGACAATTATTTTTGTACCCGCCATGAATTTCTACTTCACAATAATTTATGATTAGTGGGTTACATTAAGACAGACAATGCCCAATAAATATTTTCCTTCTTATACTGTAAATAAACACAACATGTAACAATTAACAATTTTACTGAGTTACAGTTCATATAAGGAAATCAGTCAATTGAAATAAATTAAGCCCTAATTTATGGATTTCACATGACTGGGAATAGTAATCTGCATCGGTTGGTCAGACACCTTAAAAAAAATACCAGTCAGCATCTGGTGTGACCATTTATTTACCTCATGCAGCATGACATTTCTCAGAGTTGATCAGGCTGTTGATTGTGGCCTCAATGGCTGTGCGAAGACGCAGAATTTTGGTGGGAACTGGAACACTGTCGTACAAGTCGATCCAGAACATAGCAAATTTGCTTAAGGGGTGACATGTCTGGTGAGTATGCAGGCCATGGAAGAACTGGGACATTTTCAGCTTCCAGTAATAGTGTACAGATCCTTGCGACATGGGGCCGTGCATTATCATGCTGAAACATGAGGTGATGGCAGCGGATGAATGGCATGAAAATAGGCATCTGGATCTTGTCACGGTATATCTGTGCATTCAAATTGCCATCAATCAAATGCCATTGTTTGCTTTCTGTAGCTTTGCCTGACCATGCCACCATGGGGCACTCTGTTCACACACCGCCATCTGCCCGGTACAGTTGAAACCAAGATTCATCCATGAAGAGCACACTTCTCCAGCATGCCAATGGTCATTGAAGGTGAGAATACCAAACTGTAGTCAGGTCGAGACCCTGGTGAGTATGACAAGCAAGCAGGTGAGCTTTCCTGAGACGGTTTGACAGTTTGTGCAAAAATTCTTCAGTTGTGCAAACCCACAATTTATCAGCTGCCAGGGTGGCTGGTCTCAGGCGATCCTGGAAGTGAAGAAGCCGGATATGGAGGATCTGGGCTGGCATGGTTACACATGGTCTGTAGTTGTGAGGCCAGTTGGACTTACTGCCAAATTATCTAAAACAATGTTGGAGGTGGCTTATGGTAGAGAAATGAACATTCAATTATGTAGCAACAGCTCTGGTCGACATTACTGCAGTACACATGCCAATTGCACGCTCCCTCAAAACTTGGGACATCTGTGTTATGTGACAAACTGCACATTTTAGAGTAGCCTTTTATTGTTCCCAACACAAGGTGCCCCTGTGTAATGATCATGCTATTTAATCAGCTTCTTGATGCAAGACACGTGTCAGGTGGATGGATAATCTTTGCAAGGGAGAAATGCTCACTAACACAGATGTAAACAAATATGTGCCCAAAATGTGAGAGAAATAAGCTTTTTGTGAGTATGGGACATGTTGCGTTTATACTTTTGTTCTATATATATATATATATATATATATATATATATATATATATATATATCAATCAGAGTTACACAGTTAGCTATTGGTAAATAATCAACAACAGATATTGCTTCCTTCCCGGTGTCTGCTGGCTATCCGAGTCAGTGAACAGGTGCAGCGTACCTGGAAGGTGTACTTGGCTCCATAGCCAGACCTTCGGATGCGAACAGTCTCCAGCATGCCTGTGTAGCGCAGCTGCTGCAGCACCAGGGTCTCATTCAGGCACATCTCCTTCTGTACACACACAGACAGAACGTCGTTAGAGGAACGAACGCAATAATTTTCCTCATCTTGGTTGTAAGTAGTAGCCTCAATGTTCTTTATTTATGCATACCTATGTACGAATAACGTAATGTATAATAACTGATACCAATACTGTATAGATGCTCATGTGTTATAGATGACTGCTAATGGAACTGTACCATGTTTTACTATAACTGCTTTTAGTGTCACAAAACTATGAGTTGTCCACAACGTGGTTTTTAAAATCTGTATTTTGTATTGTCAACTACCGTATCATTGTGGATGGACACTAATAAAAAAACGAAACTCCGACTCTGGTAAAACATGTTTTTAGTGAAGTGACTTTACCTTCTCAGAGTTGGAGCGAATACAGCGGACGAAGAAGGGCTCTGCTCTGCCCAGATTCTCCAGCAGCTTTGTCAGAGAGGTCTGTCAATGTAAAAGAGGTTTCATGTCAATTAAGACTTACCTCAACAAATAAACATTTCCCATGTTCTGCATCTGCATTGTATGAAGTTTGCATTGTGTGAAGTGTGGCTATGTCTTTTCAGGTGTATGTATGTTAGTGGCTGCCTGGCTGCAGTATTTGCTGGTGAGATCAGCTGACCTGGAACTGAGCGCTGATGCTGGGGGTCTTCTTCTTCTTGTTGAGGTGATGCAGAGACTTGGTGGAGCGGTCGTGGATGGTCCGACCGACGATGAACTTCAGGGAGCGAGAGTCCAGCAGGCTCTAAGGAACAGCATCAACACCACAGAGTTCTAAACGTCTGCAGATAGCACAACAGTCTCATTGATACTCTCGGAGTTAAATGAAATGTTTTGAAGGAACAAGACCCTCACTGGCCAGTTTATTAGGTACACTCCACTACATTTTTAGTAAATACCTGTAGTCAACTTGTGCAATATGTTAGGAGATAAAGCAGATTGCGTTCTTCATTAAATCGGTCGGATTAGTTTACAATATTAAGCTTACTGTAGTTTCCAAGAACAGTTGAGCCAGTCACGTAGCTTATGCCTGCCCATATCATAAGCCCACCATGGGGCACTCTGTTCACAACGTTGAGATCAACAATCCACTCATCCACACAATGCCATACACATGGTCTGTAGTTGTGAGGCCGGTTGGATGTACTGCCAAATTCTCTGAAACAACGTTGAGGTGGCTAATGGTAGAGAAATTAACATTAAATTCTCTGGCAACAGTTGTGACACAAAACTGCACATTTTAGAGTGGCCTTTTATTGTCCCTAGCACAAGGTGCACCTGTGTAATGACCATGTCTTGATATGCCACACCTGTCAGGTGGATGGATTATCTTGGCAAATGAGAAATACGCACTATAAGGGATGTAAACAAATTTTAGAAAATATTTGAGAAGTATGCTTTGTGCATATGGAAAATGTCTGATATTTTATTTCAGCTCATGAAACATGGGACCAACACTTTACATGTTGTGTTTATATTTTTGTTCAGTGTACTTTAGTGAAACACATTCGGCAGAAAAAAGCTTCATTTTCATTACATTAGAAGTGCAACACAATTTGGCTGGCAGAGCTACCAATGAAAAAGCAATATATATTTTGCAAAAACAATGCATGGCAATCATATTTTATATTTATTATATAATGTAGCAGATACATTTCCTAATGTTTTGCTTAAAGCTAATCTTGCATTTTACCAGAGAAAAGTAGGATGGCTACACCGAGTCAGAGCGCTGTCTGTTGATAGATTGCCCGTTTTGCACTTCTCCACTCGGATGAGAATTCACACAAGAACAAAATCAGTCTGATGCCAAGCAGATATTACAATAATAAGCATTTTAGATCTGTTCACAAAACGCAGCAAGCTATTCCTTATGCGTTTTATATTTTGCTGTGTAAAAAAAAACTAAGAATTCTGCATTAACGCGACCCCTAAGTTACCTTGCTTGTTATCCAAGTAAGTGGTTTAATTAATAAGGTGAAGGGGCATCATATTGTGTTAGCTTTCTGCCGTGCTTGAGTCAAAGCCCTTTGGGTGAGTTCTGTACAGATGCCACTGCCATCTTTTGATATCCTTGCGTTTTTTGTCCTCCATTCTTGACCCGTCTGCTCCTCCCCCATCTTCTCAGAGCAGAGCAGGCAGGCCCGTTGCCCTTGCGACTCCAGACTCCACAGACACAGCGTGTACACATGCTGCTCCAGAGCCAGAGTACCGTTTTCCTTCTGACAAGCATGTCAAAACTTTGTTCATTTGCACAATGCAGCTCATTCACTTGTATCATGTCCAAACTCAACAAAAGCTACCAATACATTTGGTAGCTCCTACCTATATATGTATAATTTTATGAGCTGGATTGCCGGTCTTTGCAATTAGTTTATTCTCATTTGCGCTTGTTAACATATCTAGCTAGCAGCCTCCATGGAAATTTGCTATTACTTGTGCAAATTGTGTTAGCATTCTGGCAATAGATGGACAAATCTGGATAGCACCCAACCTTAGCGCGACAAACACACATCCAGTCAGTGGCAGTCCTGTGGGTGAAAACAGCTTGTTGATGAGGTCGAAGGAGAATGGCACGAATCGTGCCCCCTAACAGGCGGGGCCACAAATAGTCAAATAACGGTGCAGTACAACAGTGGTGTGCAAAACGGCATCTCGGAACGTACAACTCGTCGATCCTTGTCGCGGATGGGCTATTGCAGCAGATTCTCGGATTGTATATTATATTTATTTTTCAAATGACATTAATATAGGCGTGCACATAGCTGGCGTATGTATGATGTATGAAGTTTACCTTGGGTATGATCTGTTTCTGCTTCGCACTCTTGTTTTTCCTGTGGGGAAGGGATAGGTTAGTGAGAGTGGCTCAGCTCAGAGACGTCGCTGAAAAGGTCTACGGGTGAGCATGGGGGCGAGCCGTGTTAGTATGGTGAGTCATGCTCAGTCAGTGAGGCGTGAGGGCTGGCACCTGGAGTATGGGTGGGATGACAAGGGCTGGGGATGATGGAGGGAGGTTGCGGGATGGAGGAAGGGGGAACCTGGCCAACCAAAATCAGCCAGCCCGGCCGAGACCCATACAACCTTTAGGATTACGAGACGTGTTCCCCGAGCTATCTTGTTTTCATCACTACATATAGAGCATTATATAAGCCTTCGGTTTATAGTGGAACTGTTGCCATGTCCCGACTACACTGCTTGACAGTGTGTTATTTGTGAGGTCAACACTCAACTTTTGTTTTGTTTGACTGTGTTGAAAATACTTGCATAGACTACACCCAACAACTATAGTTTTATATAAGTTAAAAGAAACAATAATTTGTAACAAACTTTTACATTCTTTTTGACTTCACAGTCATACAGTTTCATCTAGAAGCCAATGCATTCAGGTGAGTAATGTCCTTGTTCATGCAGCAGCTGATATTCAAGCCATCAGTGCATCCTCAGCTTTTATCAAGGCCTCTGCATCTCCATTAAAACCCATATGGGCAAAAGCCTTGTTGCACTACAACAGCCTCATGCTAATCAACATCACATTGGGACCCAGTCTATCTGGGCCTTACATTTCACTATCACGAGCAGCCTTGTGTTGTTGGGCATCGTTCTGCAAATAATTAGGATTCCTGTGAGGAGGTCTTTGTTCGTAGGTGCGGTCTCAAACAGCTAATTACATAGCCTGTGTCTTCAACTGTCTGTCACGGGTTGAGAGCTTTAACAACCATGTGAGGTGAAGACATTTTTTTGTAGTCAAATCAGGTGTGCTAGTGCTGGAACAAAATGTGCAACTAAGGGGATGCCTCAAGAGGACTAAGGTTGAACACTGTTCGAGCTGGGTTGGACTTGCTAGGCCAAGCTGGGCTGAGCTGGAAGGGGCCAGGGCTACAGACTCACTGAAGGAGGTGTCGAGGGAACCGCAGGCGACCCCAGGACTGCAGCAGCTTGCGAGGGTCCTCGCCATCCAGCTGCAAGTCCTTAATGGAGCTGATTATCTGGGCATGCATGTCCCTGATTCAACCCAGCAAGGGCCACAGTGGGTGAAGAGGACGGTGGGGAGGAGACGGGATGAGGGGGGGGGGGGGGGGGGGTTGGGCACGGGGCATAAGGGGAGGGCATGGGATGTAGGAACACCGCTGTTAGGACACCTCAAACGACAGAACCCCCCCCCCCCCCCCCCCCCCCCCACCACCAAAGAACCCACTTCCAAAGAGAAACACACACAGAACCGTTAGAGGTCTGAAGTCGAGAGCAAGTAAAACTTCTGGTTAACATGTGGGACAATGCCACTTCAGTTCAGACCACCCAGCCATTGCTGCAGTAGAAAGTGAGGTTGTGCACGGTGTGGATGTTCGCACACGCCATACTCCTGTAAGTAAGTATTGTGAGCATGCATTCCTGAATCAAAGCTTCAGTGGTTGACATCTTTTCTCCATGCTGGTGTTACACTGCTGGCGACTGGGATTGGTTTTATACTGGTGGTAAACTGGGGTGGACTGGTGTTGTTAAGATGGCTGTTCCTCTGGATCCATGCATTACTGTACTTACCACTCTGATCAATAAACCAAGGGAGGTCAGGCAGGAAGGGACGGGCCCATAAGGTACCATAGAAAAAACGGCCCCTAGACATGACGTCGTTAGAATTTTCAGGTCTGAAGGGACCAGATAGGGGGAAGCAGTATGGTGGAAACTCCCCCAAGCTAATCGAAAGCCTAGGTGGAGCTATACCCATCTTACTAACACCTATCACCTTTGCAAACACAAGGGGTAGGGCCCTAAGGAAGGAACTAGGGGTGGTTTAAACACAACTGTTCAGTTCCTCTCAGAGAATGCTCATATTAGAACGGGGGCCTTTGGTCCATTTAGAAACTACAATGATGCATTTCACTTTCTCCGTCGGCAATTGTTTATTACATCTCCGACCTCACCACTAGTACTCCAGGACCTGAGATGTATAGCACTTGCCCTGACCTGTTTCATTAACTAAACTTTACTACTACTGTTTATAGTATGCACACATTCTTAAATGCTGTACTAACCATATGTTAGTGTGCCCAGCCTTTCCAGTTGTTTCCTCCCAGTAAAATCAGTAGATTAGCAGAGCAGGGCAGCACTAAGACCTTCCTGTGTTCTACATTAACAATAATAAACTAGGGTGTTGAGACAGATTACCGTGGCCGAGAGATGAAGAGCGAAAGAAAGGGAGACCGTAACGTGAGCAATGTGGTGGAAAATAGAGAGCTAGAACAGGGGGAAGAGAATACGAACAAGATGCAGCCTGTTGATTATAAAGGAAAATGTTTGCCGTGTTTGATGTTTATATGAAGTATTTTTTTGCATGTTTCATATTAGGACTTCCCTTTCCAAACTAAAGAAACCTATGCCTGCTGCAAACTTTCATGACGTAGAGTCTCTCGTGTATCTCTGACATGATGAATATGAGCAAACTCAGAGCGGGAATGAGCCAGAGGCTAACTGCCCGTAACAACACTGTCCCTTCCTCCTGCTTGACCTCCCTCCATCCTTCTTCCTGCTCTCCTCCAGTCCACTTACTTCTTACTCTCATAGCTAGCAAAGATGTCTTCGAAGGCCTCTAGTGGGCGCTCGTCAGAGTGATCAAAGTAGAAATCGAGCATAGAAGCCCGTCTGTGGAGGGGAGAGAACAGCACACGGAGTCACCCAGGGGCAGGGGAGAAAACGCAGGGGCCAGAATGACATGGAGGATTCATTCCACCATAGAGATATTATTGCATGGATTTGATTCTATGGATTTGACAGAGCTTGCGTCATACAAGCGACCAGGAAGCACACATGGGAGCCAACTGTTTCATTCAGTTCCATTTACCGGGGGACTAGTGGGAGTTCTATTTGGCCAGTACAGATACACTTCCTGAACAATCGTATGATTCATAATCATGATAACACTGTCTGATCCTGCTTCATGTAATCCTAGGCGCTGGGACACGGATCCCACAGTACGGGTGCTCACCCTTTCATTTGTCATCTTTGTGACAAATGGATTTCTTAAATACTTTTACAAATAAAATGGGGATTGAAGCCCAAATCACAACGTGTTCTCTGTGAGAGGCCCCCCAATCAGGGACTAGTAAGGGGCTTGTTATTGTAAGGCAAACTGATTTAAGTTATTCTGGTTCATCCTAAATACAAATCTTTTGTCTGTATAGTATAGATACAGTGAGATGACTTGGTCTTGGATCAAGGTAGTCGGGTTTGTGCATTTAAAGTGGATTTTTGATGGAAGACTGAGGCATTGCCCGTGGGCTTTAACGCCACAGGCACTCTGGTAGATTGTAATCACTGTGAACACCTGCCGTTGTGCCTCAGGGGAGAGAGAGAGAGAGAGAGACCCATCTGTCAATCATGACATCACACCCAAAACAGTAGAGGAAGATGGCCCATTTCACAACGCTACCAGAGTATGTCTCAATTTCCACATTAACATACTATCTAGTACGCATGGCGAGGGCCAGCCATTTTTTGTGACCATGTGACCTAACAGGAAAAACAAACGAGGGCCCTATGCATGGGCAATACATCACTTCTTTCTAAGTGGTACAGAAATGTGGATACTGGGACAAATGTTTCCCTTCTTCCCTGTGTGTCCCTCTCTGTCAGAGGTCTGTGCCTTACCGGTACATCCTTTCTACAGGCGTGTTGGACCTCTGCAGCTCCCCCAAAGGAGTCCTGGAAGTGGGGCGCTGCACACCTGTTAAACACAAACCGACATCAGACACACATATAGGTTCTAAAAAGACGAAAAGACTACACCGCATGATTCTGCCTGTCAGAAATCAGAACAATCCAGTTGAGTCATTCCAGGGGCCATTTCCCTGCTTTGTTTTTCCTTGATTCAATTTAATACCATTAATCCCTATAAAAATACCCTCTTACGTCAATGGGCCACTTTTCTCATCTAGTCAACAAAACACAAATTCTCTGGTGGATAATGACTGAAGCTTGCAGGGAAAAACCTGATATTTCAAAAGCCTCATGTTTCCCCCCCAAGCCCTGCTAAACTAATTAAGCTAACACAAGTAAGCCTACTGCAATTATTGGTTACTGTGCATGTCACAGTTCAGGTAGTACAGTTCTAACTCTGAGACATGGCTGTAGACTCCTATAGTGTCTAAAGCATGTGTACACCTATACAATCAGCCGCCCATTGTACCGCTGCTCCCAGCTGTACACGCACTGTACCGCTGCTCCCAGCTGTACACGCATTGTACCGCTGCTCCCAGCTGTACACGCATTGTACCGCTGCTCCCAGCTGTACACGCATTGTACCGCTGCTCCCAGCTGTACACGCATTGTACCGCTGCTCCCAGCTGTACACGCATTGTACCGCTGCTCCCAGCTGTACACGCATTGTACCGCTGCTCCCAGCTGTACACGCATTGTACCGCTGCTCCCAGCTGTACACGTACCTGCGGTCTTGGCGGCCCAGCGGCGTCCAGCCTCGTTGAAGGCCGCCATCCCCCTGATGGTGGCTCGCAGGATGCCCCAGCGGAACATGGCCACAGGGTCCATCCCGATCAGCTGACGCACGTAGGCCCGGTCACTGCTGCGCAGTAGAGCCACAATGTCTGGACGCATGTGGTCCGTATTCTTCTCCCGGAAGTCCTGCCAGGAGAGTCACAAGGAGACGGTTAAGGATGTTGAGGCCATTTTAGAGTCGCCGCTAAGCTTATTAACGCACTGAACAATAATTAGATGTCAGTAACAATGAACAGTTACACAAATGCAAGACGCCTCGCCCAATCCCCTAGACATTACATGATAGTAAACACGGAGTCTGACTATGTTGGTGGGTGGTTGTCCATCCCTACCTTGATCTGGTATTTGACTTTCCCAGCAAAGTGGTGGATGACAAAGGCAGGCTCCATCACAGGCGTGGGCACAAAGTACTTATTCTCCTGGTGCTGCTGCTTAAACTTGGCCAGCAGGGTCTTATCAGTGGCATGGGGGAAGCTGAAGAGCAGGAGAGAAAATAGAGGGCATGAGAGAAGGAGGGGGGAGACGTATACCGTTTGAACCTGCATCTCATCTAAAATGTAATTTCTTGCCGCTTACAGGAAACTATGTAGCAAAGCAAATCTTTAGGCTGCAGTCACATGAAGATCAACACATGGGGGGGGGGGGGGGGGGGGGCGTGATGTCCTTACTTGCTCTCCTCGTCCAGTAGGTACAGGAGACCAGTGGGCTTCTTGCTGATGAGGTGGATGCAGCCCACGTTGTCAGTGTAGTCTATGTTGTGCCAGGTGATGCCCTCCGCCTGGTACTCCTCCTGTAACGGACCAATAACACGGTCAGAGCTAAAGACATAGGATCAGCTCTGTTATACTGTCCTTATGGCACCATAGAATCTGTGTTATTCTATTTCAATGAGGCGCACCCAGGGCCAACTCACCTGCTCAAGTTTGAAGATGTGCTGGTTGAAGTAATACTGAAGCTGCTCGTTTGCATAGTTGATACAGAACTGCTCAAAGCTGTTGGTCTCAAAGTCCTCAAAGCCAAATATGTCCAGGACCCCTATTGACAAACACTGGAACAGAACAAATACATACAGTAGGTCAGTTGGAAATGTAGGTAAGATTGCCTAATAATGTCACCAATATCATACTAGAGCTCTGGTTAGTTCATTCTTTTTTTTTGTCATTCGCGTAAAAATATACTTTTTTCTAGTTATTTCTGGGGAACTACCGACATGTCTGGCCTTGACAATGACGAAACATGGAGAGGGGAACTCTAAGCTGCATTCCTAGGTCTGTGCCGTTGTGTGTGTGTGTGTGTGTGTGTGTGTGTGTGTGTGTGTGTGTGTGTGTGCTCGCTCGCTCTCTTACCGGGACAGATTCCTCCATGTCTTTCTTGTTGAGCAGTGCATGATTGATGCGCAGGACAATCCAGTTGAACAGTGCACTGTACAGAGACTTGGCCATGGAGTCTCTCGCAGTGATGGCCTGAGAGACAGAATGGGAGAGAGACAGAGAAGGGTGAATGGGAGTAGACCGACGCACAGGGAAAAGGAGACCTACGACGACACAATGATCCCGGGGAAGAAATCCAGCAAGATAATGATAGACTGATATTCAGGGCCTATGGTTGCCTACCTCACTGTGGCTGTAGGGCAGAATCAGCTTGTCATTGACTGTCACCGTTTTCCTCTTAGTTAGTGCCTCGACCAGCAACTCCTCTTCCACCTGGGAGGTCACACAGAGAGGACATTACACTCACAATTCTCAAAGCTTGCGACATTACTAGGGACAGACCAAAAATACATACATTTAGTGGAGAGGAGGCTTCCTGTATAATCATTGGGGAGAACCAGGCTTCGTCAGTGGACAATAATAGAACACACTCACTGTTTGGGGATGAAACGGATAACCAGCCACATGTTCAGATTTTTACAATGCTCTAAACTCAACTACATTTGTCTCAGTGGACCATTAAGACAAATGTAGTTGGGCCCATTTTAGCTGTCTCCCTATAGCAGGGATAAGTTTGTCATTTTAGATCATAATAAATTAACATGGGGCCTGATCCTAGATCAGCACTCCTACACTGAGACGCTTAGAACGCAGGCCCCATTTCAAAAACTTTTTTTTTTTTGCTGAATCAGTGTTCCCACACATACTGCATCCCTCCAGGACCCAGAGTAAAGACTACTCACTCATTGATGTGTAGACAAGAGCAGCAGAGCCATTGTTACCTTGAGCAGGTCTGAGAGGGTAGCCAGGACTTCCGGTGGTCCCACGTCCAGTCCCTCGTCTCGGCCTGTAGACGTCTGCCTGTACGTCACGTTGCCCAGGTACAAGATGGCCGACAGCACAGAAAAGATCCTGCAGCAGACAGGTGTCATTATCATAGAACCACAATGAATAGAACAGGCCTTCCTTCTACAGTATTTCTATTTTTCTGCCATATTAGATGCACATGACTGCCAACTACTGCATCAGAGGAAAGGGTTGTCTGGCTACATTTGGGCAGGAGATTCAAGTGGATCCAAGTAACGCCAACCGACTACAGCATACGCAAATCTATATGACCCATTGCATTAGACAGCCATTTAATGGATCAAATGGGGTGTGGTGCCCTTGAAGTAGTGGAGATTGACTGCCCATTGGCATGTTCACTCACTGTTTCTTAGTGGCAGACAGGAAGCCCACCATCTCCATGGCCTGCTGCAGCCTCTCAAAATCATGACGCAGGTCTTCTTCATCTTCGATCTTAAAGTTTTGCTGCACAGACAGGAGAATGGGGAGAGCGGTTCATTAACATGCAGCGCACATATGGGCAAGAAACTAGGAGAACAGAGCATATGCAGGCCATTCACTGCATAACAATGACACCGCATACCAGGTTTACTACCAACTGAGTCAGATGGGGAATGTTACCTTGAGCCAGTTCAAGTACAGGGAAAGAGATTATTAAGACATGCGGAACCCAGGAATAGAATGAGAATCAGGGTACAAAGGATTATACAGTTGAAGTCGGAAGTTTACATACACCTTGGCCAAATCCATTTAAAATCAGTTTTTCACAATTCCTGACATTTAATCTGAGTACACATTTCCTGATTTAGGTCAGTTAGGATGACCACTTTATTTTAAGAATGTGAAATGTCAGAATAATAGTAGAGAATTATTTTTTATTTCAGCTTTTATTTCGTTCCTCACATTCCCAGTAGGTCAGAAGTTTACATACACTCTATTAGTATTTGGTAGCATTGCCTTTAAATTGTTTAACCTGGGTCAAACGTTTCGGGTAGCCTTCCACAAGCTTCCCACAATAAGTTGGGTGAATTTTGGCACATTCCTCCTGGCAGAGCTGGTAAAACCGAGTCAGGTTTGTAGGCCTCCTTGCTCGCACACGCTTTTTCATGTTCTATAGGATTAAGGTCAGGGCTTTGTGATGGCCACTCCAATACCTTGACTTTGTTGTCCTTAAGCCATTTTGCCACAACTTCAGAAGTATTCTTGGGGTCATTGTCCATTTGGAAGACCAATATGCAACCAAGATTTAACATCCTGATGTGCATATGTTGAAGCAACATCAAGACAATTTCCCGCCTCATGATGCCATCTATTTTGTGAATTGCACCAGTCCCTCCTGCAGCAAAGCACCCCCACAACATGATGCTGCCACCCTCGTGCTTCACGTTTGGGATGGTGTTTCTTCAGCTCGCAAGCCTCCCCCTTTTTCCTCCAAACATAACAATGGTCATTATGGCCAAACAGTTCCATTTTTGTTTCATCAGACCAGAGGACATTTCTCCAAAAGGTACGATCTTTGTCCCCATGTGCAGTTGCAAACTGTAGTCTGGCTTTTTTATGGTAGTTTTGGAGCAATGGCTTCTTCCTTGCTGAGCTGCCTTTCAGGTTGTCGATATAGTACTCGTTTTACTGTGGATATAGATAATTTTGTACCCGTTTCCTCCAGCATCGTCACAAGGTCCTTTGCTGTTCTTCTAGGATTGATTTGCACTTTTCGCACCAAAGTAAGTTAATCTCTAGGAGACAGAACGCTTCTCCTTCCTGAGCAGGATGACGGTTGCGTGGTCCCATGGTGTTTATACTTGCGTACTATTGTTTGTACAGATGAGCGTGGTACCTTCAGGCATTTGGAAATTGCGCCCAAGGATGAACCAGACTTGGAGGTCTAGAGTAGAGTAGATGTCCTAACCGACTTGTCAAAACTATCGTATGTTAAGACATTTGTGGAGTGGTACAAAAACAAGTTTTAATGCCTCCAACCTAATTGTATGTAAACTTCTGAATGTAGTTAAGGGACGATAATAAAAAGGTACTGTACAGAAGAGAACACAGCAGAAAATCAGATCAGTACCTAGGGAACTAACTAATGGGGATGTGGCTCTAGATTTAGTGGTGTATACAGTAACTGGATATATACTGCTTGAGGTAGAGAAATACATGTACTGTGCTAAGAAAAACATTACTAGTGTAGTGTAACTACGTAAAACCAGTGTGTGTGTGTGTCATTGCTGAGGGGAGGATGGCTCATAATGTCTGGAACGGAGCAAATGGAATGGCATCAAACACATGGAAACCATGTGTTTGATGTTGATACCTTTCCACTCCAGCCATTACCACTTGCCCGTCCTCCCAAATGAAGGTACCACCAACCTGTGTGTGTGTGTGTGTGTGTGTGTGTGTGTGTGTGTGTGGGGTACCTGCTTGAGGTAGAGGTAATCTTCAGGCTGCAGGAGTTTGAAATCCCTGCGCTCCTCCTCGGACGCTCCCACCAGTAGATAGTAAAACACATGGTAGTTCCTACAGGTACACAAAACCATGTTTAGTGCGTTCAGTAACATTTGTTTTGTGTGTGGATAGTGTGGTTTTCGGCTTTTATTATTTGTTTGCTTTCGTTATTTGGTGAAGGTGATATATTTTAAGGTGGCAATAAATAAATCATTTAATTTAAAAAAACGTGCTTCTTATATTGAAAAATAAATCACTTTTTATTTGGTACACATACACATAATTAGCAGATGTCACTGTGGGTGTAGCGAAACACTTGTGTTCCTAGCACTCAGAAGTCAACACTGCGGTAGTATTAGTTTCCACCACCCAACATTGACTCTGTGTCTAAGGTGCAAGCCTAGTAATGAGCGGGAATGCTGCTATCAGTTGTTCCAGTCCTGCCATCAGGCGGCCGGTCAGCTTGCATTGTTGTAAAACCACACGGGCATAATGAGTTTCCATGTTTACTACTGAGTCTCGCTGACATCACAGATACAGGCAGACGTGATCAAAACAGAAGCTCATTTCAACAGACGTGTTGGCATATGAGTAACATGAGTAGTATAATACTACAACTCCTGTAATACTATAACTCAGACACATCTAGTGAGAACAAGGGTTCATTCTGTTTATAGGCTATACCAACCCCAACCAAAGCATTTGTAGTAGAAATAGTAGCACTTTTTAATTTACCTCTATCTAACTAGGCAAGTCAGTTATGATCAAATTCTTATTTTCAATGACGGCCCAGGAACAGTGGGTTAACTGCCTGTTCAGGGGGCAGAACGACAGATTAGTAACTTGTCAGCTCGGGGATCCGAACTTGCAACCTTTCGGTTACTAGTCCAACGCTCTAACCACTAGGCTACGCTGCCGCCCCACTACGGTGCTAGTCACGGGTAAATAAATTATACATTTCATTTTATTCCTCAAAAAAATAGTCAGTTCACATATTGATGAAACTCTTTGGCACATATTCTGGCTGGGTAAAAAGTTAGCTCTGTGTCTAGGCCCGAAAGTCACCCTTGGACATGGCATGTTAACTGAATATGAAAAAGGCACCCAGGGGATCGTCCCTCTGTTTGTACAGAGGGCCTCCACAGGTCAATAGGGGTCAAAGATCATGACCCCTGCTGTTGCCCTTTACCTCTCATTCTTTTCTCTGGAGACCAGGCGAGACTTCTCCAGGAGATACTTCTCCACGATTGCCCTGAGAATGAGAGAGAGAGGAGAGGGGCGAGGTGAAAGGGGAGAGGGGAGAGAGAATGAAAACATCAATCAAGTCACACTGGAGTTAGTCTGGTCCTTTCACTTGGCTCTGTGTCTCGTGTTCGTGTGTACGTGCGTGCACGGGCGAGTTCATGTGTAAGGGTCGTAAAAGCGGGATGGTAGTGACTGAGGAGGAGGGGAAGCAAAGGCAGATGGTCAGTGGAACAATAAAGACTTGAACAAAGAGTCCAGATATGGACAGCCTTAGCGGGGTGCATAGTGGCATGGTCATGTTAACGTGCATCAAAATAGCCACTACGAGCAAGAGTTTGAAACTGCTCTAATTAAAATTTCAGGCATATGGAAAACATTAAGCTAATCTTCCTGTTTATTGACAAACTAAAAATAGAGTGTCAGGGCGATGGCTGAGTGGTGTGTGTATATTAACCCCTTACATTCGTGGAAATTGGCCTACATGGATAGGGCCAAATTTAAATGTTTCTAGCAGAATAACTATAAAAAGCATACATACCATGGTACCAATTGAAAGGGAAACACTTGATGGGGAAAATGATCAGACCAACAGTTCACCTGACAAGACTGAATCTAAAGTATTACACTTGATTTTGTGCATTTTTTCATATCCTGTACTTTTCACAGCATTTGTCAGTATAACATAAGAGTAGTCATTGAAATTGAGGTAGGTGGTACAAGATCATTTAAAAAACTAGCGTTTGAGTGAGGTCTAATTAGTGTCTCCAAGTGGCCACACACCTCTCCAAACTGGGCACAGTTCCTAAGTCATTTCAGTACAGTTATGATTCAAGGAGAGAGCCTTCAACTATAAGGTGCTTTTAGCTCTTCTAGCTTTGCCATTGAGGAAGTGAAACAAGCACAGTTTTGTTTGGAACACAGCCCTGCGTCCCCACCGGCACACAATTACTGTCGTTGTTTACGCAATCCAAAAAACATTTAATTATAAATCTCAATCTGGGTCCGGTGGGCATCATGGCTAGCTAAGTTATAAAATACGATCTTAGTGTTATGCTTTCAAAAAGGCACTTCAGACCGATTGTAAATTTTGGTCCGCACAGAATGGAGTCGTGAGTGCATTCACGTGCGTGTTCCACGGCTACTTTTCTGCACAATACAAACAAACACAGGCTCATTGTGTTCAGGACAACCCAGGCTATAATGCATGTCATCCTCGCAACTGTGGAGCAAACAGTGATCATCAAGGTTGATACTGTAAATGACATGAGTTTTCAAAACATGGAAATGAGAAGTACACATTCGGACTTTTAGGTGTGTGGTTTTGCTTGTACGACATCAAGCGGTATTCATTATAATCTTCAACGTCTCATCTTTCGGAACAGACTCCTCTCGACGTAGAGTATTTCCCCACACTCGGTTAACAAATGAGGAAAAGTAGCGCAAGTAGCAGGCCTTTTCCTCATTTGTGGCATCTGTTACGCGTGCGGTGCTCAAGTTTATAACGTCCGTTAGTCAAAACCCATACAGCGCTGTGGAGCGGAAAACCTGAGCTCTGACATGTATAGCATGTTGTTATCGTACAGCCACTGTGTTCCAATGTAGGCACTTCTCAAAGAAAATCTGGCATTTTCAACTGTTTACAGGATGACAGGTGCTGTGAGTGGCAAGGGTTAACACTAGTAGCTCAGGCAGGCAGAATGCCCAGTGCTGGGCATGGAAACTTCACTAACTGGCCCGCTGTCTCTTTATAGAGCTGATCTAATAAAAAGCAATGCCAGGCCAGAATGTGCACTAATGCATTACCACAACCAAGCTAAGGGGCTACTGCCTATGATATATTATCTTCATCATTAAGGTCCATATGCAATGCAGACACACTATGACCGATACAGACACACAGTTCAAGACCAGACTATGGATATTGGATAGATCCTCAAACTAAGAAGCCACTCCAGGTATCACAGTGAGAGTCTAATCTCCAAATCCCAGGCAGTGAAAGCTAGTGAGATCCAGTGAGCCAGCTAGACTAATGCGGCGCTGAGCGATAGAACAAGCGTTTCCATTTTAATAATTTAGCAGAGGCCCTTGTGAAGAACGACTTACAGGAGCAATTAGGGTTAAGTGCCCTGCTCAAGGGCACAGATTTTTCACCTACGTGGATCAGGATTCGAACCGGTTACTGGCCCAACACTCTTAAATCACTACGCTACAGTACATGCTTTCCTCTGCTGCTCCATTCACTGCTGCTCAGCAAGCCATTGTTCAGCAGAATGTCAGCAATGTCTAGCTGTAATCAATGGCTTCGGACTGACAGACCGAGACCCTCAACTACAAGCATAACAAGCTCAACCAGCACTACTACAGCTCAGCCACTGAAGTCTCAATGGCAACATTTCAGCCATCGATATTCAATTACTTTGACCCCTCTCAAGCTAAGCAATTCAATAAAAAGCAATGTGTCCCTGTTGTAGGTTGCCTGACAACTCAAACTAAATTATTCTGCTGCTCTATGTTCGCTACATACTTCAGTTTGACACTGCCATCGTTGAAGTCGTTTGTGGTGCTGCAGGATTGTTTTCAGAATACAGATTATTTATGTTCAAAAGATTAATCCACCCAGGACTCCATCTACATTGAGGAATATAGATGGTCAGTCACAGGCTTCATTAGGAAATGTATTGATGTTTTACCCACAACAATCCGGACATGCCACAACCAAAAACCCTAGATGAACTGAGATATCCATACAATGGTGAGAGCCCGTACTGCAGCATTCAATGTCAGCAAAATGAACCCTGATGACTTGGTGGCGCGCGACATGTACAAGGAAAGCAGGTATGAGCTTCGCAAATCCATTAGGGACGCATAAAGACCATACAGACTCTTGAATTGATGTTCGAGAACACAGACCCGCGTCACATATGGCAAGGACTACAAGGGCAAATCCAGCCGTGCGGTGCCCACCGAAGGCTCCCTCTCAGAAGCACTTAACACTTTCTATGCTCACTCCCTGCTCCAGACGACCAGGTGCTTTTGCTCTCAGAGGCTGACGTGAGGAAAACTCAAGACTTGAATGCTCACATAGCCGCTGGCCCAGTTGGCATCCCTGGCCAAAAAAAAGTGACATGCCCAAATGACTATCACCCCTCAGTGTGTGCTGACCGGCTGGCGGGCATCTTTTCAGACATCTTGAACCTGTCCCAGGCTATAGTCCAACTGCTTCAAGACCACCACCATTGACAGTGGTCACATTCCCAGTGACCAAGAAAAAATAAATAAATAAATGTGACATGCTCAAATGACTATCACCCCGTCGAACTCACCTCGGTCATTATGGAGTGCTTCAAAAAGGCTAGTCATGGCACACAAGGCCAGCCTGCTAGGCACACTGGACCCAATAATTTGCCTACAGCGCCAACAGATTCACGGAAAATACCATTTCTATCACTATTCACACAGCCATAACACAATAACTCCTGTGTGAGAATGCTTTTCATTGACTACAGTTCAGCAATCAACATTAACTCCAAGCTCGACACCAAGCTCAGAACCCTGGGTCTGGACACCACCCTCTGCAACTGGATCCTGGACTTCCTGATGGGTAGACCACAGGCCGAGAGGGCTCGCAACACCTCCTCCACACTCTCTTAACACAGGGGCCCCCCCAGGGGTGTGTCCTCAGTCCTCTGCTGTACAATGTACACCAACGACTGCGTGACATTTCACGAAATTTGGCATGCCGCCCCCGGGTCCTCTCCAAATACTACCGCCGTGCCATGACCATTTGCATCATTGCCTGGTCCACGAACACAAGGCCCAGTACATCACTGGCATGCAGCATCAAGGACCCCATACACAAGCTGTTCTCTCCCTTCCTGCAGGCTGACTGTATAGGAGTAGGAGGTCTGAAACCGTCTCAGGACCTGTTGGTTTCTACAAGCCATCAGACTGCTGAACACTTGAACTGACCACCTGCTCTGATTATCCTCACCTTAGCACACATGCACTCACTCATGCACACATCTACTTGGACATACATTCATGCCACACACACACCTGCTGCTACCAGACTCTTATTATACTGCTCAGTTTATGCACTGCCCCCCATTCCCCAATACAAGTGTAAATATTGGACTGTAAAAATGGTGCCTTGTATTATACTTACGCTAAAATCTTTATTCTATTCTACTGAGCTAATGACTTTGTTCCTATTCTTATCTTTTATCATTTCTTATTGGTGTTGCATTGTCAAGAAGGAACATGCAAGTGAGCATTTTGTTGGATCATCCACTATGACGAATAAAACTAGGTGACGTCAAAAAGTCAGTGATTGGATCATCTCTAACCAATCACTGTATCAAAGCCAATGACGCATTTTCAAAACATCGCTTTACCAACGTGTTTTCTGGCTCTGGCCCAACCCATTGGTCTCAAGGGCCAATCAGAATGGTTAGAATATGTTTCTGTTCTGAAAATCGTTGGGAGACAGACGCATTGCGGAGAAGAAACTAAAGTCTATGGGCATGGTGTAGCGTTTGTAATATCTTCACTGAAACGTTTGGGAGCAGCACCTCTGTTAGAGAGGAAATGACAGAGCAGAGCAGTGTGTGACGCAGGCAGTAACCAGAGAGACTGCAGGCAGAGAGAGGAAGGAGGCTCTGCTTTAACTTGGGCCAGCAGGCTTCAAACAGAAACAACCTAAGACAACTAATACACTTCTCACTAGCCTTGTATGGTATGATGGAAGTAACAGCCGCTGTCTGCTGTCACGGAGGTTTCTGCTAGTCACATTACAGTTCTACTGAATTTCAACGGTAACTGCCTTGTGGCTGCCTTTGAGAGCCGGTGTGTGAGTGTGCTGATGAGGATGTTGTTCGTGTTGAAGGGGCAGAGTACGGTGTGGGTGTGTGTTATAAAGTTTTACAAACATACCCAGGAACATCCACACAGGAGGAATGTAGTGTGTGTGTTTACAGGGTTACTCAGACAGACAGAGACAAGAGGATTGACTGTCATCACAACACACAGTGTGGGCCAACGGTCAGTACTTACCCTCTCACCACCCCGCTCTCCAAGTAGTTGACCTGGATGAACTTCCCAAAACGGCTGGAGTTATTGTTGTGGGCCGTCTTGGCATTCCCAAACGCCTGGTAGAAAAAGAGACCGAGAGAGAGGTTGAGATGGTTACGTTCACTGTGTGGACCATAAAATGAGTCTAGTTAAGAAATAGGAATAACTACACTTATGCTAATACTGGGGCTATTAGAAGCTGCCAATGTTACCAACAACAGTCTGCTCAGAATGACAACACACGGCCTCAGAGTCCAACACTAAATGAAAACAGCAGCTGAGAGACGGGGGGACGACGACTCCTCACTTTCCATCCCTGCCCCCCCCCCCCCTCCTTCTCTCTTGCAGAAGTCCAGGGGATGACACTAGCCCAGTGAGACTGCTGTGGGTATGGGGAGACTTAGGTCTAGAAGCCTCCCCCCAGCCAGGGACACAAACCCAGCCCTGCCACCAGTCTGAATGGGGAGCCCTGTTCACGCACACAGGCAACAAAAGGCAGCCACAGGGGAAGTTGAGTCAGTGCATTTTAAATAGGAGCCACATTGTACAGGGAGCAGTCTGAATTTGATACAGTGGTGGTTGAATAGATTTAGAGGAGAGGGGGTCCTCAAAGAGGGGGTAAGATTCCTTACAGTGAACCGTTGACCCATTTCCACTGTTCCAATAGACTGGCTGCCTGGGTATTATGCAGTCTTTAACTATTGCTCAATTTATGAGCAGAAATACTCACTATATCAACTTAAGCTCCAGGATGAGTGCTGCTGGAAGAATAATAATCTACATTTTTTGAGGGCACAGAAAAGAGTTGGAACTTTATGAAAATACCTATAACTTGAAGCAAATAGAGTGTAGACGCAGGAGTTGACAGTGGGGAGACGAAAAGTCTGTCTGAAATGTCGTCATCCATGGCCAGGATTATGTGGTTTAACATGAACCTGTTGGACTCCTCTTTCCCAGGAGACTGTATCCTCATGCTAGTGTGTGTCAATGTATGGTTGTGTGTGTTACTGAGGGGGCGATCACATTGACACAGGGCCAGGTTAATTAAGGCACTGTCAGCTGGCATTGACTGCCCATCGGTCTGAATGGTGCCTAGTGTTGTCAAACGGTTGTCCCAGGGTGAAGGCTAGCAGACCCTGGGAACGCTCCCCTGTGCTCAGCCTCTCTGCCATGGAGGGAATGCTAAAATGTGTCACAGCACCATTCACATTCAAACAGCCCTCTATGCAGCCTTTGTGATTGGTTGAGAGGCACATCAGTTAAGAGGAAGTAGCTCAACGGCTTGGCTACCCAAGCAAAGCAAAATAAAGGCTGACCTCCCCCTTTTTGTTAAATGGAGAAAGAGGGGGTTAAGAGAAAGCAGATGGAGAGAGAGCAAGGGGATTGGGGGAACAGAGCGAGGAAAAGCAAAGGTAGAAGATCGAAAGAGGAAGAGAAAGGAGGGGGGAGATGATTTTAAGATTCCACAGTGTTAAGCGAGAGTGTACACACACACATTTAATATACGACGCCTGACTGTCTTGACTGGCTCCTTTTTCTAGCGCTCCCTGGCAGCCGGCCCCCCTGTATATTTCCACTACAGAAGCCCAAGGCTCAGTTCCCCATTCAGTCCCTTAGCGGGCCACCTCAGACTCTTACCACTTCTCCTTACTAATCACGGCCTTACACGCTAATCGTCATTGTACGGACAGACATCTCAGAAGAAAGATCCTTGGTTTAAATGACTGATATTTGTTTCCCAGTATCACCGCCAGGCTCTGACCTCACAACCACTTGGCTACATGCACAATAGATTCCTAAGCTGCTTATTACGACAAACATTTCCACATTCATAGGAAATGCATTGACACTAAGAATCAGGCTTTATCTGCATAACCTATAACTGGAGGCTGATATGTGATCGCACCAATACGGTAACACAACAACAACCAAAATGGTACTTACAAGAATAATGACAAAACACTAAATTACAAGGCCAATATATATATATATATATATAAAGACACACACCCAGTGCCTTGGGAAAGTATTCAGACCCATTGACTTTTTCCACAGTGAGACATATTCTAAAATGGACTAAATAAAACATCTCAGCCATCTACACACAACACCCCATAATGATAAAGCGAAAACAGGTGTGATTATTTTCAATAAATTTGCAAAAATTAACAAATACCTTATTTACATAAGTATTGAGACCCTTTGCAATGAGACTCAAAATTGAGCTCAAGTGCATCCTGTTTCCATTGCTCATCCTTGAGATGTTTCTACAACGTTTCCACCAAAGGTAAATTGAATTGATTGGACATGGTTTGGAAAGGCACACACCTGTCTATATAAGGTCCCACAGATGTGTATGTCAGAGCAAAAACCAAGCCATGAGGTCAAACAAATTGGCCGTAGAGCTCTGAGACAGGATTGTGTCGAGGTACAGATCTGAAGAATGGTAGCAAAAACAATCTATTCAGCATTGAAGGTCCCCAAGAACACAGTGGCCTCCATCATTCTTAAATGAAAGAAGTTTGGAAACACCAAGACACTTCCTAGAGCTGGCTGCCCGTCCAAACCGAGCAATCGGGGGAGAAGGGCCTTGGTCAGGGAGGTGACCAAGAACCCGATGCTCACTCTGACAGAGCAAGATGGGAGAACCTTCCAGAAGGACAACCATCTCATCAGCACTCCACCAATCAGGCCTTTATGGTAGAGTGGCCAGACGGAAGCCACTCCTCACTAAAAGGCACAGGACACACCCTCGCTTGGAGTTTGCCAAAAGGCAGCTAAAGGACTCAGACCATGAGAAACAAGATTTTCTGGTCTGATGACACCAAGATGGAACTCTTTCCGGAATGTCAAGCGTCATGTCTGGAGGAAACCTGGCACCATGGGTGGCAGCATCATGCTGTGGGGATGTTTTTCAGCAGCATGGACTGGGAGACTATTCAGGATCGCGGGAAAGATTAATGGAGAAAAGTACAGAGATCTTTGATGAAGTCCTGAGCACTCTGGAGCAGGTTCTCAGACTGGGACGAAGGTGCCCCATCCAACAGGAAAACGACCCTGAGCACACAGCCAAGACAACGCAGGAGTAGCTTCGGGACCAGTCTCTGAAAGTCCTTGAGTGGGCCAGCCAGAGCCCAGAATTCAACCTGATCGAACATCCCTGGAAAAACCTGAAAATAGCTGTGCAGCAACACTCCCCAGTCAATCTGACAGAGCTTGGGAGGATCTCCCCAAATACAGGTGTGCCAAGCTTGTAGCATCATACCCAAGAATACGAGAGGCTGTAATTTCTGCCAAAGGTGCTTTAACAAAGTACTGCGTAAAGGGTCTGAATACTTATGTAAATGTGATATTTCAGTATTACATTAATAAATTTGCAAAAATATTTATAAAAAAAATGGATAACAAGTTTTTGTTTTGTGTGTAGATTGTTTTATGCCCCCCTCATCAATTTCATCCATTTTAGAAAAGGCTGTAACTTAGCAAAAATTTTGAAAAAGTCAAGGGGTCAGAATGCCTGCATGCCGGCTCCCCACACACTCAACCAGTCCAAAGTTGACACACCTACTCATTCAAGGGTTTTTCTTTATTTTTTACTATGTTCTACATTGTAGAATAATAGTGAAGACATCAACATTATGAAATACATATGGAATCATGTATTAACCAAATAAGTGTTAAATCAAAATATTGTATATTTGAGATTCTTCAAAGTAGCCACCCTTTGCCTTGATGACAACTTTGCACATACTTGGCATTCTCTCAACCAGCTTCATGAGGTAGTCACCTGGAAAGCCTTTCAATTAACAGGTGTGCCTTGTTAAATGGTCTTTTACCAAATAGGGCAAACTCTACATTATGGCAAGAACAGCTCAAATAAGCAAAGAGAAACAACAGTCCATCATTACTTTAAGACATGAAGGTCAGTCAATCTAGAGAATTTTAAGAACTTTGAAAGTTTCCTCAAGTTCAGTTCATCTCTGCTGCAGATGATAAATTCATTACTCGCCAGCCTCAGAAAACGCAGCCCAAATAAATGCTTCAGAGACTGCGTGAATCAGGCCTTCATGGTCGAATTGCTGCAACACCAATAGAGACTTGCTTGGGCCAAGAAACACGAGCAGTCCTTTGGTCTGATGAGTCCAAATTTGAGATTTTGGGTTCCAACCACCGTGTATTTGTGAGACTCAAGAGTAGGTGAACGGATGATCTCCGCATGTGTGGTTCCCACTGTGAAACAGAGGTGGTGGTGTGATGGTGCTTTGCTGGTGCCATAGTCTGATTTATTTAAAATTCAAGGCACACTTAACCAGCATGGCTACCACAGCATTCTGCAGCGATACACCATCCCATCTGGTTTGTGCTTAGTGGGAGTATCATTTGTTTTTCAACAGGACAATGACCCAACACACCTCCAGGCTGTGTAAGGGCTATTTGACCAAGGAGAGTGGTGAGTGCTGCATCAGATGACCTGGCCTCCACAAATCACCTGACCTCAACCCAATTGAGATGGTTTGGGAGGACCGCAGAGTGAAGGAAAAGCATTCCAGGTGGAGCTGGTTGAGACAATGCCTAGAGTGTGCAACACTGTCATCAAGGCAACGGGTGGCTACTTTGAAGAACCTCAAAATATATTTTTAAATGTTTAACACTTTGTTACTAAGTGATTCCATATGAGTTATATCATAATGCTGATATCTTCACTATTATTCTACAATGTAGAAAACAGTAAAAATAAAAACCCTTGAATGAGTAGATGTGTCCAACTGGTAGTGTGCGCGCACACACACACACACACACACACACACACACACACACACGGCAAGGCAATGCCCCGCCCCAGGCCCAAAGGGATTTTCCAAGGGCGGGAAAAAAAAAAAGCATGGAAGCGAGCGCACTCTTAACTACCAGGACCAGCACACACCACTCACAGCATGAAACCAAAATTGAAAAACATAATTGAAAAACAAAATATTAAATAACCCCTTCCCCACCCCTGATTGGAGGACATCAAACATTTATACTGTACATAATTTTTCCAACACTCATCAATTCCACCCTTCAGACAGTCACGGATCAACCCATCTTTCCCAATAAATCCTAATTCTACAATTTCCTCTCACAATGTACCTCCCCATTGCGTCTCACTAGGGACTTGAAACTCCATCTGCAACATTTCTGCCCAAATTGCCCCAAAAATAAACATTTTACCAAAAACCACAATATTTCCTACTGACTGGTCCTTTAAGTCCCCCAGCAATACAGTTTGCAGATCCAACCGCACCCGGATATTATGGCATAACCACAATTCTTGGACCAGACTCTAAAAACAAGCCACCGGTGGACAGTACCAAAAGATTCTGTTTCTGCATGGCAGTCTGCACTGGTCTGACAGTTGAATACCCCAAATACTGAGCATTCTTTCAAAGCGAGAATTGTTGTTTTGTATATCAATTCATAAAGCCGATGCCATGATTTTGGGACATTGAAAATCTGTTCAACTATTTGTAATTTTATGTGGCATAGTTGCCAAACCTCATGACCGTATGTGAAACTAATACATTTTACGATTTATTAAAAAAGTGATTGACATTTTTTATTTGATGCAGACAAACAAATGAATTCATTTTTGTCTGTGGGACATTCAGATGCTAGTTAAATATAACTGTGCAACTTATCTTGTAGGTTTGGCCGTGCTACAGGTCATCTCTATGGCTAACCAGACAAAGGTATCCAGGCACAGGTCAACTGAGCATCCAATCATTCATTTTGTTATGAGACTGTATGTGTAGTGTTAGGCAGTGTTAGTGCTTAGAGAACATTGATGGGGATTCAGTACTGAAAGTGGCATGTGACAAGGGTCCCCCTGTGTGAATCACATCGAATTAGAATGATCAATTGTAATTGTGTGAATCACTATACATTGTGGGATATCATTGCACTGTAAAACTGTGCAGAAATCAATGCTGGAAAAGAACCGCCCTATCTCAGATAAACACGTTAACAGACCTTAGTAATCTTCAGACAAGCTGCACTCATTTGCCTTGAGTAGAAAATAAACAAAAAAAAAAGGGGTTGAATGCCAGGTCAGTGGAAATAAGAAAGAGATTTGATTGGAGAGGTCTCCGGTTAAATTGCTTCAATATGCATCTTCTCTACTGTAGTCAGAGGATGGCTAGCCACATATTAGTACAGGACCCAGTGTACTGGAGTCAGGCAGGGCTGCAGGGAGTCTCGCTCCAATGCCATGGTTCACCAGACTGGTCCCATTTCCAGGAGCCACACCCAGGGCACCATATCAAGAAAGTCTGTGGTCAATGCCATGAATACTGTACAACTGGCCTGTTACATGAGAACCTGTGCTGGTAACTTGGAAAATAAGACAGCCATTTATGTTCCTAACCGGTGAACAGAGTCAACTAGTATGGTGTGCAAGAATACAAATGACCTACAATATGAGCAAACAATCACATCCCTTGAGAGCTAGGCTAATTTGACGTAGCTGAGCTCACAGTAGATGACTGACAAATTGCTACGTAGCTGCTGATGAATGGCCAAAACAAAAGAACTGGTCTTACAGGAGCTGAGGCCATTGTGTGTCATGCCAGGGAGCCAGTTTCCCACACCACCAACCCACTGTAGTGCCACCGGGCATCCAGCCTAGCCAAATATAGCCAGGGAAGAGTGAAAACGCAGGCAGGCTGGGAGATAAACAATAGGCACCCAGAATGGCCGCGACTCCTCTATACTTCCTGAGCAACAATGCGGCGTCTGTTGACACGCCTAGTGGGCCGGTTGGCCAATGGCGAGGGGAGGCTCCTGCAGCTAGCTCTTCCTGTAGCATAAAACTGCTGCTTCCTGTTAGAGTCTGCCGTTTTAGCCCACTAATAAGAGGTTTCTGTCTCTGGGCTTGGAGACGGTGTGTGGCATGGGGTGGGTATGGTTGGTTAGACTGGCCAAGAGTCTGGTAGAGGTTAAAACCTGGCTTAACTCTGGGCTTTCTGCTAGGCTGGCCCATCAGCCAATCAAATCGATGAAGCAACTAGTTTGTATTATCCAAAAAGAGGTCACATTTGAGTTCTACCAGCATTTGGCTGGTGGCTGTTGTTGAATTCCCACCCCGACATCAACATTGCATTTTAAAAGCCTGTAATAATTAATGAAGTAACCTTTAATATAGACATGGAAAATTCAATACATCAGATTTTGTAAATGAATAAAGACTTGCCAAAGTACCAACATTCAGCCTTTTGTCCATCTGTGCACCCTCTGACTTCTAGGAAGATTTTCTCCCACTTAACCCAAACATGTCTCCAAGTTTTCACCATCATTGTAAAGCCCTAGTTATTTTGTTGCTATGACAGTCAGTTATGAAGATATTGTTGTCCTGTTTAATAAAAATGCAACACGTAAAGCATTGGTCCCATGTTTCATGAGCTGAAATAAGATTTCGCAGAAATATTCCAGGCACAAAAAAGTATTTTCTCAACAAAAAAAATAGCACAAATTTGAATACGTCCCTGTTAGTGAGCATTTCTCCTTTATCAAGATAATCCATCCACCTGACAGGTGTGGCATATCAAGCCGATTAAACAGCTTGATCATTACACATGTGTACCTTGTGCTGGGGGAAATAAAAGTCCACTAAAATGTGCAGTTTTTCACACAAGACAATGCCACAGATGTCTCAAGTATTTAGGGAGCGTGCAAATGGCATGCTGACTGCAGGATTGTCCACCATAGCTGTTGCTAGAGAATTTAATGTTAATTTCTTTACCATAAGTCACCTCTCACATGTTTTAGAAAATGTGGCAGTATGTCCATCCTGCCTCACAACCGCAGACCACGTACATGGTGTCGTGTGGGTGAGTTTTGCTGATGTAAATGTACCCTACAATAGTGTAAATGTACCCTATTGTGGCTGTGGGGTTATGGGATGTGCAGGTATAAGCTATGGACAACAAACACAATTCCATTTTTTAAATGGCAATTTGAATGCACAGAAAAAAACTGACAAGATCATGAGGCGCATTGTCATGCCATTCATCCGCCGCCATCAACAATGTTTCAGCATGATAAAACACTGCCCCATGTCACAAGGATCTGTAAAAAATTCCCGGAAGCTGAAAATGTCCTAGTTCTTCCATGACCTGCATACTCCCTAGACATGTCACCCATTGATCTGGGTATCTGTAGCCAACAAATGCTTATCTGTATTCCAAGTCATGTGAAATCAATAAATTAGGGCCAAATTAATTTATTTTTCGATTGACTGATTTCCTTATATGAACTAATTCAGGAAAATCTTTGAAATTGTTAGATGTTGCTTTTAAATTAATTAATGTGATTAGTGACTCATTTAATTTATGATTCCACAAAAACAAGCTTATATCTGAAATGTCAACAGAGCACTAAGCGTACTGCAAGCTTTATTTTATTACAGCCTTTCCCTTTTAATTTAGCTTGTGTCATGCCAATTTTTGCTTTATAACTGTCACAGATGACCACCACATGTAAAATTCTCAAAAGTTACTGCGAGAAAGTGGCAGTGAACTTAACAGAGCTCGATGCTTATTATGGGATGTGTTATGTTAGGAAACCTGAGATTTTGGATATAATGTTAATGCTATGTTAGAGAAAGATCCCACTGAACGATTCAGAACATGAATAATCATATTTGTCTTGGTAAAAAGCCTTATAACGTAAGTGACATATCCTCACAAAAGCACATTTTCTGACACCCTATAAACCAAACATTCGCTAGCTAACCAACAACCATAATGTATTTGAAAGACAAAAAAATGTTTGTTTTTAATAAACATTGAGACAAAATATAGTTTACATGTTGTCAACAATATAAGCCAACTCCGTTGGTTTGCCCCATAGTTGCGCACGAGTCAGTTTTGTTGCTAAGTTCATTAAGTTGAACTTCTGCGCCTTATGACAGAATGTTAAAATTAGGTGAAATCAAGTTATTCTAACCAAAAAGGGACTCATTTCATGGAACGGCATATACACTAAGCCATAGAAATGTTTTTATGCAAAAACTTCACTCAGAGAGTAAAGATAAAGAAATGGGCGACAGTCTGGCTGGCTAAGGCTAGGTCTCAGACTGGAGGCTGAGGGAGGAGCGGTGGTGGGTAGATGGCTAGCTTCCTGAGCCCAGAGCAGAATTCACACAGTGCTATTTGAGCCACAATGATGTCATACAGTGTGACCAGCCCTGAGCAAAACCTGCAGTACTACAAACTCTCCTGCAGAGGGATAGGAACTTTTGCTGCACGAGACAAAAAACAATAAGTGTGCTCTTGCAAGTTATATTACAAGATTAACTGAGTTTATCTGAAAGTCTAAGCTAATAATACAGGCGTGGCATGAGAACACTGTCAGCACACAGTATACTGTTTCGACTTGACTTGCAGATCTAGAGATGGTGTGTACTGATAATCACCCAGTGGTTATTGGCAGTAAAACAAACCTTCAATCTACTTCAGTGTCAAAAGTATGCAAGCCAAAATTACCTCAAGAGTTAAACGTTCTATTGCAATTGTTTATGTTCAAGTCTTAGCCCTGGAGTGAGAATACGACACATGAATAAAAGAACAGGAGCAGTGACATCTTCCTGTATCAGGCTCTCTGTAAAAGGGACCAGTCTAAAACAGCTCTTCAAAGCACATGAGAACACACAGGTGAAACAGAGGTACCTGTATAACCAGTTGTGTGAACAAATCAAGTTTTAGAGCAGGCTTTCAGTTTGTGCACATTGGACTGAGGCAGGAGACTGCAAGGCCCTACAGAGGGTAGTGCGTACAGCCCAGTACGCACTACCTATCACCCAGGACCTATCAGAGGAAGGCCCTAAAAATTGTCAAAGAAGCCAGCCACCAATGTCAGTCTGTTGCCGCACAGAAAGAGGTACCAGAGTGCCAAGTTTGGGACCAAAAAGCCCCTGAACAGCAGCTACCCCAAAGCCATAAGATTGCTGAACAGTTCATGAAACAGCTACCTGGACTTTTTGCTTTTCACCTACATGTACATAGTACTTCAAATCAATCACCTAACCGAAATGTAGATATTACCCCAACTACCTCGTACTCCAGTACAGGGGTCCCCAAACCTTTTCACTCAAGGTCCCCTTTCCAGCATTAGGGAACAGCCACCCCCACACGCCGATATTTCTATATGCACAAGCACTGTTCATGACGAACTATTCATACCCCTCTTGTTGGTGGAGAGAATTTTGCAGCTAATTTTTAATAAAATGTTTCCATGTTTAGTGTGTATACATATATGAGTGACAAAAAAAAAAAATCTACATCTACAGGCAAATTATTTTTTGCCTCCGGCTGTTGGCAGTAGATGCACTCGATTCAACTGCCCTGCGCCAGGTAGGCCATTTTGAACCATTTAATTTGTCTGAAGGTACAAACGCTGCCTCCCAGGAGGGCCCAGAGAGCAAATCAAGTGCACTATATGCCTACCGCTGGCCAATCAGATGGCTCAGATGACTGTGTCTGCAGTAATGTGGCAGGCATAAAAGAAAGCGACATCAAAGTTGATACTGTGAGATTTCAAAACGTTAAAACCATGACTAGAGAGAGACTGTCAACGAATACAGCAAAGAGATGCTGATTTATGATTGAGTTCACTTTCAAGTCAACACTTTTATAAGCCATAAAATGTGCCTTCTTCCCATTGCCACTTAGTGCTACAACATGCACTGCAGCAGTAACAAATTAATAGGAAAGTACATCTATAGGCTTGCGTTGTTGTTAGCGGCTTGGGTCTTTCTTAATAGCAAGGAATATTTCACTTTCTCTGTTCATAGGAGTAACATGAATTTGTGCATGAGGCAGAAATAATGCGGTGCGACTTGAGTTTGGCCATCAGCTGGAAGGCAGTGTCCCTTTTTGTTCAGAGTCAGTGTAGGAAAGCGAAGGGATGTTGAGAGGCAGACCACTGCTGCCCTCTCCCTCTGCGGAGACTGTTCCGGCAATAAAACGCTAATTATTTAAAATGTAAGCTCCCTCAGCTGTGCTTCACAAGTAATACAACAGATCTATTACCGGTGTGATCATATAGCCTACCTCAAATATTGAAATATATAATTTAAAAAATGTCCCAAACAATGCATTGGCAATGCACAGGGAAATTCAAGCAAAGCCAAGCTGCGGTGATAATGTATTTGGCCAATAGCTCACTGCACAAAACGAATTGCTAAAAAATAAAAACACATTTCCCTTTACTGTGGCAATTGTGATCAAGTCAATGCAATATTTGCCAGTTTCAATGCAACATACCAAAACAAACTGCAAGAGATTTTGTTGTAGGCAGAACGCATAGGAGTAGGATTTTATTGCATTGACACACTACTCTATACAGACCGGTGCAGCAAAAACAGTCAGCGCTACAATAGGATTACATGCAAATAGACCATTGCCATATATCGATGTGCCATTTACTTTGAACTGGACTGTGTTTAAAGCATGAGCGGTCATGAGTAGATGTTCTTGTTTGGAGATCAAAGCAAGAGCTGCATGTAGCCACGTGTACACCTAGTTCATATCCTTTGCTAGTGAGTTATTAGCCCAGTTATAGAGCGTTTTTTGTTGTTGTCAGCAATAGGGGAGGATTGCTTCCTGCAAGAGCACAAAACATGTACATTTCTAGACATCTTTGAAAAGTAGCCAGTAGGCAGAGGTTAGCATCATTTGTCTGATTCTGTAATAATGGTATGGAAATAATATATTTTTTATTGTAAAGTGTTCTTGCATCACACAACACAACCTTTTCATTCACCTCCTTGTCTGAAGGACAAGTAGATAAACAGGTTAATGTCAAGCCCTGCATGTTTTTCTTCAAAAGTCTCAGGGAATGTAGGTCCTACATTGAACACCACACATTGGCTGCTACTGTAGACTGATGGAAATAGAATTACTATGTTAAAATGTTATGGGATGCATTTTGATGGCAGCCAATCAGGTAGGCCTACATTACGATCAAATAGCCACATTAGCCTACATAACCACTTAAAACTAACTTAGAGGGTACAGCGTCAGTGTTCACAGAAAACACATGCTGGCAGTTGCCCAGAATTTTCACAACCTTCAAGTTTACGCTCAGCAGACCTGAAATCTTCTCAGTGCCGGAGAAAATTAGAGGGTGCATTGTTTCACGGTAAAGTCTAAAGATGTATTCGGCTTAACTGACAAATCCCCTTTTTTTTTTAAAGTTCAGATACTCAGAGGCTGTTACGTAATCGAGCAAATCCAATTTTATTTGTCACATGCGTCCTACCTAACAGGTGTAGACTAACCGTGAAATGCTTACGGGACCTTCCCAAACATGCAGAAAGAAAAAAAAAAAGAGAAAAGGTTGATTTTCTTTTTCAAAGAACAAAAGGAATAAATAGACAATGAGTAACGATAAATTGGCTATATTTATTTTTTTTAATTTTTTTTTCACCTTTATTTAACCAGGTAGGCTAGTTGAGAACAAGTTCTCATTTGCAACTGCGACCTGGCCAAGATAAAGCATAGCAGTGTGAGCATACAACAAAGAGTTACACATGGAGTAAACAATTAACAAGTCAATAACACAGTAGAAAACGAAGGGGGGGGTCTATATACAATGTGTGCAAAAGGCATGAGGAGGTAGGCAAATAATTACAATTTTGCAGATTAACACTGGAGTGATAAAAGATCAGATGGTCATGTACAGGTAGAGATATTGGTGTGCAGAAGAGCAGAAAAGTAAATAAATAAAAACAGTATGGGGATGAGGTAGGTGAAAAGGGTGGGCTATTTACCAATAGACTATGTACAGCTGCAGCGATCGGTTAGCTGCTCAGATAGCTGATGTTTGAAGTTGGTGAGGGAGATAAGTCTCCAACTTCAGCGATTTTTGCAATTCGTTCCAGTCACAGGCAGCAGAGTACTGGAACGAAAGGCGGCCAAATGAGGTGTTGGCTTTAGGGATGATCAGTGAGATACACCTGCTGGAGCGCGTGCTACGGATGGGTGTTGCCATCGTGACCAGTGAGCTGAGATAAGGCGGAGCTTTACCTAGCATAGACTTGTAGATGACCTGGAGCCAGTGGGTCTGGCGACGAATATGTAGCGAGGGCCAGCCGACTAGAGCATACAAGTCGCAGTGGTGGGTAGTATAAGGTGCTTTAGTGACAAAACGGATGGCACTGTGATAGACTGCATCCAGTTTGCTGAGTAGAGTGTTGGAAGCCATTTTGTAGATGACATCGCCGAAGTCGAGGATCGGTAGGATAGTCAGTTTTACTAGGGTAAGCTTGGCGGCTTGAGTGAAGGAGGCTTTGTTGCGGAATAGAAAGCCGACTCTTGATTTGATTTTCGATTGGAGATGTTTGATATGAGTCTGGAAGGAGAGTTTGCAGTCTAGCCAGACACCTAGGTACTTATAGACGTCCACATATTCTAGGTCGGAACCATCCAGGGTGGTGATGCTAGTCGGGCATGCAGGTGCAGGCAGCGACCGGTTGAAAAGCATGCATTTGGTTTTACTAGCGTTTAAGAGCAGTTGGAGGCCACGGAAGGAGTGTTGTATGGCATTGAAGCTTGTTTGGAGGTTAGATAGCACAGTGTCCAAAGACGGGCCGAAAGTATATAGAATGGTGTCGTCTGCGTAGAGGTGGATCAGGGAATCGCCCGCAGCAAGAGCAACATCATTGATATACACAGAGAAAAGAGTCGGCCCGAGAATTGAACCCTGTGGCACCCCCATAGAGACTGCCAGAGGACCGGACAGCATGCCCTCCGATTTGACACACTGAACTCTGTCTGCAAAGTAATTGGTGAACCAGGCAAGGCAGTCATCCGAAAAACCGAGGCTACTGAGTCTGCCGATAAGAATATGGTGATTGACAGAGTCGAAAGCCTTGGCAAGGTCGATGAAGACGGCTGCACAGTACTGTCTTTTATCGATGGCGGTTATGATGTCGTTTAGTACCTTGAGTGTGGCTGAGGTGCACCCATGACCGGCTCGGAAACCAGATTGCACAGCGGAGAAGGTACGGTGGGTACCAGTATGGAGTCGATGTGCTGGGGGACGAGGTAGTTGAGGTAGATATGTACATATAGGGAGGGATAAAGTGACTGGGCAACGGGATAGCGGTAAATGATTGAGTTGTGTTTAAGAGGTAAATGTTGAATGCTGCCTGAAAGCTAAGCTAGTCCACCAAACACACTAATTTAAACAGTCACGCTACACGCCAATGATCTCACCTCATCAAAATGCGACCAAAGCTGAAGAGATTCCGCACAGCTTCAGAGCCCAGACAGAGAGGAAACAGTTTACCTTTTACCCAGTCTAACTTTGACTGCCTCCAAGAAAAAGGAGTCAATAAAACCAAATGCCAAAATGTAAAGATTGAAAGCAACCTCATATTTAAGTCATTAGTTGGAATTGGACTTGTTGGAAGAGGAAACGGTAAGACTTGTCTGAAAAACAGGAACACAGAACTTCTAAGAAGATATTACTTCCTCTGTAAAATTCAATTTCATGTCAGCCATCATGTGGGCTTGTTGCAGAACGTTTGCTATGCCTTCTAAAAAACCTTGCAGAGCCTTCTGCAAGAGCAAGATGAAACGGTGTGTGTGTAGGTGCTTGCACAGGTCTGTGCACTTTACCGAAGGGCTGGTAAGGCCGTTACGGAGGAGCCAGGATGGAGCATATGGTCCTGGCTGAGTCCTGCAGGAATTGGGTCTCGATTGTTTCACGGGCCAGTCTAAGTCTGCCCGTCAGACCACAGGCCTGGGGAAGCAGCAGGGCAGTCTGGAGCAGAGAGAGAACCAGCCTCATCCAGCCTGCCAAAGCGACAAGGACTGCTGATTGAGGGGGGGGGGGGGGGGGGGATCTTCAGTTCTCTCCAACCAAAGCCTTGGGACCATCTATTCATCTTGCTGCTGCCTTAGAACATTGCACAGTGACTAGTCTCTCCTGTAAAAGGGTCATGATGAGGCATTGCAGAGAGCTGAAAGTTTGACGGATAGTGTGCCAGATACTGTATTCTATTCTGCCCACTCTGCAGTGCAGTAAATTGACCAGACCAGTTGACATTTACACAGAAATGCTGCCATTCTAGTGTGAAACCAGAATGAACACTGTTAGAATTCAAAGGGGTCTGAGAATTTAATACCGATAAGTTTCAATGCTGCATTTACTTCCAATAAACTGCATTCCTCCTGAGGCCTTTGACAGTTTATGACCTATTTTTAGCCACATTACTGAGGAATAAAACAGAAGTATGTGAGAGGGATTTGATACCATATTAGAGCTGGGGCCCATTAGTTAAACACCAAAGCAGCACTTGCTCCACACTCGTTTACAATCAATGACCAGTGTGTGTGATATCTGGGTTAGACATTTGGCAATTCTGCTGAGTTGTGTCTCTCTGATCTAACCCAGAACCCTATACCAACTGAGCCACACAGGACCATTGATCTGAGCGTGTGTTAAACGCAGGGAGTTCTGCTAGCTGGTATGCGGGGCTCCCGGGGGGCGCAGCAGTCTAAAGCACTGCATCTCAGTGCTAGAGGCGTCACTACAGACCCTGGTTTGATTCCAGGCTGTATCACAACCGGATGTGATTGGGAGTCCCATAGGGCGGCTCACAATTGGCCCAGTGTCGTCTGGTTTAGGGTTTGGCCATTATTGTAAATAAGAATTCTTAACTTAACTGACTTGCATAGTTAAATAAAAATGTGTGTTGGGATGTCCAGGCGGACTCAGATGTGACATGATGCCTGGGGCCCAGAGAAGAGCATGCCTGTCCTCCTGTGATCACTGACTGACTCAGTCCGATTACCACCTCTAACAGGAAGTGCTTCATAACGTCACATGACCAAGGGCCCAGAGTTCACTGACAACACATTACTCACATGGAACCCAAACCGGCTGCACTCGTGCGTCATTGTGCATACATTTATTTTGTCCCCCCACACCAAGCGCGAATTTGTCCTGGGATATAAAACATGGAGTTGTTATTTTACCTGAAATGCACAAGGTCCTCTACTCCGACAATTAACATTCATAGTATTACCACGACGACCGACAACACAGTTCATCTTTCAATCACCCACATGGGTATAACCAATGAGGAAATGGCAAGTGGGTACCTGCTTCTATAAACCAATGAGGAGATAGGAGAGGCAGGACTTGCAGCGCGATCTTCGTCACAAATAGAACCGACTTCTATTTTAGCCCTTGGCAACGCAGACACTCATTGGCACGCGCGAGCAGCGTGGGTGCAATGATTGAATAATAGATTTCTACATTTATTTTGCAACACTCGCGCACACGACACGAGCGGTGTAGTCAGCCTGTCAGGCCACAGGTCAAACAGGCTACATACCGTTAAGATCATAACTACAATCCTATTTGTAAAAGGGTCATGATGAGACACCTCTGTGTGTGTGTAAACTACTCAGTCACCTGATACAAAACACTGATGATGCACAGGCACACATAATTTGCTCTATGCGGCTAGTTGTTCCCTTGTTGCAACTCGTATTACAGTAGGCCTAAACTTGATTGATTCAAATTTTCCAATTATAGGTAATGAATGGTAGCCATTGTTCTGCAATAACGTGTGTGATCCAATTAGAATGTACAATTTCATTTCGCTCTAGACCACAAGCTGGGACATTATAATGAACCACATGGGAGCTCTAGAGTTAAATCAGAGATATTCTAAAGCTTGTGTCTAGAAAGTATTTCCATGAGCTTTCCTTTAGTTTGCACAGCTGTTCAACATAACTGACGATGACTCCTGGTCATCACTCTATTCTCACATAACATTTATATATAAAAATAAAAATAAGTTTTACCTTTATTTAACTAGGCAAGTCAGTTAAGAACAAATTCTTATTTTCAATGACGGCCTAGGAACAGTGGGTTAACTGCCTGTTCAGGGGCAGAACGACAGATCGGTTACGAGTCCAACGCTCTAACCATTAGGCTACCCTGCCGCCCCAATATGGATATGGAACAGAGGGGGTATATCACAAAGCAGGATCATTGAGCAAAAACATTCAGATATAGCAGCTTGTCATCTGCCAGAAAGCCAAAGTTGAATGCGTAAACACCATATAATTTAACTAAATCTTTCTTCAGGACCCAGAAAATGTGTAGTTGTTTGAGAATATTTACAAACATTTTCTAAAGGGTTAAACTGATGCCTGGGACAATATCTCCACATCTTCTTTCATTTCTTCCTTTTGCACACATCTACATCAGCCTCAGATCCTCTTTCAGGTCACATGACGGACGACTAACAGATCTCCAACTCCTGGCTCAAGGAAAACACATTTGACAAGGGAAGCATCTCAAAAGTCCTCTTCTCTGGAAGAACTAGGTTTGATGCTCGTCATGCTTCGTGCACTTCAATATTATGCATGTGGACAGATTGCAGGCTCATGCATCATGACAAGAATAGTCACCTGTGAAGAGGAATCCTCTGCCTTGGGAATGAGATCTCCGCTAAAAACGTTTCACAATGGGTTTAATTCCCTGCTAACCTTGACTGAGACTGGACAAATAATGGGGAATGAGTGTTCACATACACCAATTGACAGACAGTGAGTCAGAAACACACATCCTTAACCCCATTGCAACCACACATACATCCTGCTAGACGAGGTATGATATTAGGTATGAGCTCCAACTTCATTACACATTAGTGATCAGATAAAAATAAATGTTTTAAAGATACCGTTACAGATCACAATATTTTGGGGGGACGATATATCACAATATTATCTTTTACTTGCTAGGTAGTGCTAGCGCTAGTCGGCTGTACGTGCACCAAAACTCTTAGCCATCTTTTTAAAATAGCGAGCCAACATGTTTTCAGCCCTTTTATTTCCATGACTTATCAAAACAACATGTTCTAATGCTATCTTGTTGCTCTGCAGCAGACATAGCCTATAGTGAGCAACATTTTGGGAGCATCAAATTTTAAAAATCTATCGAACCGCAATACATTTCGAATGGTGAAAATTGCAGTACAAATGTGGCAACTAAGTATCACGATATCATCGTATCGTGAGGTCCCTGGCAATTCCCAGCCCTATTGCACATGCGTACAAAAAGTCTTACCTCCAGCACAGGCCCAGCACCCAGGATGGTCCTCTCCACTCCACTGGCATAGCCCTTCTGGCTGAGGGCAGTCAGACAGTGGATGAGGAAGTTGGTGCTCTGCGTCTTTCCTGAGCCGCTCTCCCCAGAGATAACGATGCACTGGTTTACCCTCTTTCTTAGCATGGCGTAGTAGGCCACGTCCGCGATGGCAAAGATGTGCGGCTCCAGTTTCCCCAGCTGATGGTTCTCGTACATCTTGACGTACTTGGGGTTGTAGATGGGTAGGAACTTGAAGGGGTTGATGGCAATGAGGATAGACCCGGCATAGGTGTAGATCTTTTTCTTGTGGAAGCGGTTACGCAGGTTATCCAGGATGCTGCTCTCATTGAGCACTGGGAGGTTGCACAGGTCATCAAAGTCCTCCTGGCGCGGGGGGAGGAAGCCTCTGGCCGCCAACCTCTGTGCCTCCTGCTCCTTGCAGAGGACGGGAAGGTGGACGTAGTGGATGGTGCCGTCGCGGTTCCTCTCCTGGAGAACAAAGTAGAAGCCCTCGCTCTGGGGGTGCTGCTCCTGGGCTTTGCGAGGCCACAGCAGGACCCTCTGGACGGGGAGGTCCCCCGACTCCAGCACCCACTCCTCCCCGCCGCACTCCTTCACCTCGGCCAGCACGTAGAGGAGTTGCGGGTCCACACCCAGGGCAGAGGCTGCGTCCTGGATGACAGAGGCAGCCGTGGCATCCTTGGGCACCTTGAGGGAACAGCAAGGTGGGCAGTCCGCTGAGAGTCGTGGGTAAACCTGCAGGCTGTAGGCCCGCCCATCTTTGCTAGCTGCTCCGCCTTCGCCATCATTGACACTCATTCTGGGGCAGGTGTAGTCGCCTCAGCATGCCGTCCACACTGCCTTCTGTTCTCTCACCACCCAGCACCTGGGGAGCACAGGAAGACAATTGTTTTTAGAGACAGTTTTACATTGAAGCTCATATGGTGAAAAAAAACTGTGGTGCAAACGGTTAGCCACATCTACGCTAAAAGTGCCAAACGACCCTATGAAAGACAGCGCTGTTCCAGATTGTTCCAGATTGTGGAAGTTTCCCATTGCAGCCTCGCAAAAGGCCTAAACAGTTTCCCACAATGGCATTATGCCGGTGTTTCAAAATGCTTACAAATATGTTGGTTTTAAAACGAAAGACTCACAGCCAACAGGGAAAACTTAGATTTGAGCATTTTGAGTATGTATAAACTCCAAACGTCTGTGTGTCTTGGACTAAGCAGTTGGAGTGGACACTTGCATCACAGCATATAGGCAGGCAATTGAAAACTGGTTCTGAATGATTGATTTTTTTTTTTTTTTTTAATAAGTGGATTTGAAAGATCCTTCAACTATTTGAATCAAGCAATTTACACTTACCATCAAGGGAACTCTAAATCCTTCACTCCACTTAATGGTTGAGTAATATCAGTAGAATAACTAAATTCAGAGCTAAGATTATTGTATGGGACAATATTCAAAAGTTTGAGAAAGATAATCAGAAAAATAGTAAAAATGTATTTATTCGTTCCTTTAAAATTCTGATAGATGAAAATGCAATGCATTTAAGGTTCTTTGTTCAAGTAAACATCTATATTTATTTTAAGGTTATGTCATTAGATGTTGACTAAATATAAGCTATACCAAGGGGTAGGGGCCAGTACAACCAAACTGTTGACTGCGATTCAAGTTTTAGTTTTGTGCCACTGTCCATCTGACACACTAATGTTCTGGTTTTCTGCATCTTGAAGCCAGTCTCAAATCTCCCGGACCATAAAATTGGCCAACATTTGATTTCCCCAATGGAATGTCCCGATTTTCCACTAGTGAGAATTTCTGTTGGGTTTGGGTTCATTGGACACAGATCAGACACCCATGCATGGCCTAAATGTGAGAAGTTAATGGGATGATAATAATAATAATAATAATAATAATGACTCATGTTTCAACATCACTACAGTAGCTGTCACATGAAAGGCCTACTCTAAAAATAGCACCACCACAGAAACTTTACTGTTAGCAGCAACGGTCAAATGATCTTGTCACCTCAGCATCTACCTCCAAATTAGGGCTGACCCAATTAGTCAACAGGCCGATTGTTTGGTCATTAACCTCTCTGCGCACGGAACCCGGTAGCGGGATGAAATTCGAGAACATACGGTGATTGCTACATAAATAGTCATATTAAACATTCATGAAAATACAAGTGTCTCACATGTTTCGAAAGCCTAGAATCTTGCTAATCCAACCGCGTTGTCAGATAAAAAAAATAAAAAATAAAGATTTACTGCGAAATAATAAGATGCAATTATCTGAGGATAGAGCCCCATAAACAACTATTTCAACCAGCACAGGGGTAACAAAATCAAACTGCAATAAAATAAATAGTTTACCTTTGACGATCTTCCTCTGTTAGCCTAACACGAAACATTTTGTGAACCGCTTGTGTCGTGAATTCCGTCTCATTCCATTTGACGACACATTCGAGGTAAATACACAGTAAACGTGACTTTTCCAGTCATGTTTGGTTTCATTGCAATCAACTGTTTTGTTTGTAACACAACCAAACCTGATGGGTCATTTCGTGGGACATATTGACTGAAAGAAACCGATTTGAAGACAAGTAATGACATTGTGCACCAATGATTTGTCCGCTGTTTCGTTGATTGACTGTATTTTAACCCAATGACCACTCATCGTCTTGAAATCTAGCTGGGTAGATAGCCAATGAGCTGAGGTAAATGGCAATATGTAATGTTTGTGTTGGAAGACCAACCCATGTAGTAAACTCCGTGGGTAAAGAGGTTCATTCGCCATTGATGATTCATACCGGAAGGAGCAACGCATGTTGCGCACAGCATTGTTTTGGTAAAGCGCATATTCAGCTGTTTATATATCAATCAGTATGGCGACTAAGTCAGGAAAATCTAAATATACAGATGTACACACAATTTAAGAAGAAATTGGAATGGAGGAATATTTTTTTGAACGGAGGAGACATCGTTTTGGACTGTTAAGTTCTTCTCATGCTAATGCCGTTGTTTGAAATTAATATAAAATATTATTTGTGGAATGAAATAGCCTATTTGAGGCTGTTGAGGGGAGGGCAGGCCCACAATGGCCAAAGTGAAATGGAGACAGATATGCATATCCTTGGTTCTGTGCCTGAGCTCCAGGCAGTTAGATTTGGGTATGTCTTCAGGCAGATATTGAAAAAAGTAGGGGGGGGGGGGGGGGGGGGGTAGCTCTAAGAGGATTTATTAAGCGGTTGGTCATCTGAGATTGTATATGTTACTGCTCGACTAACATACACACAAGATATGCGCCCAACTCAGTGAACTAATCCATTGCGGCGGCATAGACCTAAAACCAATTTATGCTTGATCCCAAAATGTGGTCAGAGGGGGTGTGACGCAAAACAAGCTACATACCGCGTCACCATGCTATTCCCAAAGTTTGTAACAATGGAGGGCTCTGTATAGCTCCGCATTGACATGATTTGTTGATGGTAGGTGGATGAGGCGGTACATCCTGTATAAACACAAACTCACTACCTTGACAACCGCTCTGCACAGGTGCGCAACCTTCACTGGGGAAGGGGACAATGTCATGCTCTGATCCAATGGAAACGTCATAAAATAGGCCTACCTGTTAACTTCCTGTAAGTACTTGACTGTCTGAAATTTGCATATGAAAACCATAACTGGCACGCAGATTGGGCAAAATGGTAAGATAATAGGCTACCTTTCTCATGTGGAATGCCAATTTACCAGCAACTTCAGGAGAGTAATGGAAGAATCTGAGAAAGCCAGCAGGAAAATAGCTGGGGTCAGGTTTTTTTTCCTTCTTGTTATCTATATCTCCGGCGCACTCAAGGTATTTGTACCAATCGATTGGTCGAAATAACAAGACAACTTTTGGTCGACAAAGATGGGGTTTTTTTTACCTGTTATGGCTGCAACCCTTTCTCAATTTCCGCCTGAAGACATACCCAAATCTAACTGCCTGTAGCTCAGCCCCAGAGGCAAGGATATGCATATTCTTGGTATCATTTGAATGGAAACATTCTGAAGTGTGTGGAAATGTTAATTGAATGTAGGAGAATATAACACAGTAGATCTGGTGGAAGAAAAGAAAAAGAGCATACGCTTTCTGTTTTTTATTGTTGTAGTATCATCTTTCACATGTACTAGAATAGCCACACAGTCAGATAGTATGCTGGAGATAATTTTGATGGATAACACAAGAGGGCAACTGTAGGTGTGCAAAGTTTGAGACTGATAACTTCAGGAATGGGTGAGCTACATGACATTTAGCATGAAGTCACCCAGGTGTCCCACACAAGTTGCCCAAATGTACCCAAGTGGCCGAATTGGTGAAATGACCTATAACTATATACAGCAGTGCAAATAACTATATACAAAATATCAAAAAGCAATTCTAACACACAAAAAATGTTTTTTTTTAAATATTAGAAAATAAATATTTTTAAAAAAAAGTACTTGGAAGTCCTCGTCATAATATTTTGCTGACCTGTGCCTTGTCCCATAGCAGTCTTTTTCTGATGTAAAGCAGAGGCAAACTGAACAAGTGGTGCATTTCATGCGACACAGAACACAACAACACCTCCATGCTGTACCCTTTTGGCTCTGAGGCACAGTCATGCCTGCAGTAATGAACTGTGGCATATGAACACCACTGGCGGCACAGGTAGAGCGGGCAGCTTGGCACCGGGGCCTCCCAGTCGGAGTCGCTATCACTGTGAAAGAAAACATTTTTTAAATATTTGTATTGTATGAGCCTTTTATCATCACATAAAATAAACAGATATGTATTGATTGTATAGAGCAGAGGGAACAGTCACTAAGGTGTTCCATTCAACTCCGGCCATTGTTGTGTGTATGTGTATACACACACAAAAAAACGAACTACACATTTCATTGCAAAAAAATATTTATTTATAATAAATATATATTTTTTGTATATTTCATATAACGGCATTAGCACTAACCCGTCCAGAAGTACGTCCTGTCCTTGCAGAAACAGCTCCTCAGTTCGTTTGAATGATAACACTCCAAGATTCCTCAAACTAAAAATCTCACTTTCACTTTAGAGTTTGACTTCGCTTTACATGAAGTTTGCCAGGATATCTTCAATGAAATCGTTGAAACTACAACTTTCCGAAATACAGCTGCGCGTAAAAAGCCTTTACAGCAACCCCTCTGATCGTCAAGGCGAAAATGGAGTTCCCTGCGCGTGCGATTACAACAAAGGAATTGTGGTCAAACCCCAAACCATTACATACTGGCGTTTACCTCAGCTCATTGGCTATCTACCCAGCTAGATTTCAAGAAGATCAGTGGTCATTGGGCAGAACTATAGTCAATCAATGAAGCGTCGCTAAAATTATTGGTGCGTCAGGTAGTAATTTATCGTTGTCTTCAAATCAGCTCACTTCGGTCAATTCTCCCCGCAAAAAAAACAACGGTGTTTGACTGTGTTGCAAACAGAGGAATGCACTGACACCCACCATGACTATGTAACGATTGTTTACAGGGGCGAATCACGCAGAATACTCCGTAAAAAAAATTATGGAATTCACTGCACAAATAGTTTAGAAAATCTTTAGATTTAGGCTATAAAAATTTATTTTATCAAAGAAAACGGCACTTAATTTGATCAATGGGATACTCAGGAAGAGAAATAAGAGCAAGATATCAGAATGTAAGTCATAATTTTACCTTCAGATGTAAGTGTAAAAACTGTCATGGCAGAAAATGTTTGTTCTTGATTGCTCTTCTCAAACAAAAGCATGGGATTTGTTCTCTGTAATAGCTATTTTAAATTGGAAAATGTAGTTTGATTACCAAGATTCTAATCTTTTGAAGGGTGTAAGACGCTTGCATTTTCAAGAATGTTTAATTTTACGAAATTTCCCCTGATGTTGACCTCTGTACAGGGACAGCAGCCATAACAAAACGCACGCAGACACCCACTCTGTTAAACACGTCGTCTTCCCATCCATGGATGATTACATTTCCACATTGGCAGAGCTCCAGTAGTACTACATTATGAACCCTAAAAAGTCAATAAGCAGAAACAGTGGAGAAGCTGTTCAGGCTGGAAACTCAGACATCAGTGATTTCCTGAGGGAAGTGACACTAACCATCTCAAGCATTTGGCAGCATTTTATGGTCGACCACAAGACAGCCAAAGAAACTCAAAAAGTAATATGATGAGTAACACAAGCAACATAAAAAGGCAATGTCGCCTAACAAAATGTACAGGAATGGTTTTAAGACTATGCTAATTGATAGGAAGTTAAAAGGCAGACATTTTTTGAAAAGCTTTTAGTTAAGGGAGCTGTAAATCTAATTGAAGAGAGTCCCTTTCACAGCCTCCTCCAACAAGCTGACAGTGGCAGACTGTGGAGAGACTGGCATGGAGCTGTGCTATACTAGTAAATGCCACGGTTCCTCCGCTCTTTGACCAGATGAGACTGGCATGCTTTGTTAAGGTGATGCCAATAGCTTTTGGCTCAAGGTCAACTTGAGATCCCAGATTTACATGTGGGCATTTGTTGCAAAAGGACCTATGAGCATCAACATGTGAAGTACATAGGAGCATGTCAAATTAAAGCTAACAGTATATTTGAGAAATGAAGGCATATACATTTTTCAACCATTTCCATCCAAAAAAATTGGAACAAGCAAAACCTTTGATTTCAAGTCAAACAGATAGACAACATCTACCAGAAAGTATGTAGGTAATAGAAAAACATAAAAACACAATGTGAAGTAAAGACTATTATCAAAATGAATATTTAGCTTTGGAGAAATGATTTGCTTTCTGTAAGTTTAAGAAACATTGCCTTGTAATTCCGCTACCAAAAACCCACATATATCTTATTAAAAGATATTTTCTAACTACTCTCCCTCATGAGGGAGGATAAGGTTCACTGAAGTAACCATTTTTTTTTTAAAGTAGACCTACCAATTAGCTAGTGCTTTTACTGATAAAGTTTATGAATTATTATTAAGTGACTAAAACTCGTAATTCTGTTAGGAAATTGGTAACGGAATTAGTGCAATTGAATTGGCAAGAATGGGAACTCATAGTAGTCACAAACCACAGTTGTGTCACCTGTTACTGTCCTGTCCTCCATTCCCTTCCACTAGCATACTGTTATGTTGAGCTTATAACTGTTACTCTTTCCACTATCTGGTGGTCAAAGTAAGACTAAAAGTCTGGACAACCCCTCCTTCTCACTACCTATCCAGTTGTCATCGCTCTCCGCTTTTACTGACACTAGGGTTGTGCGATATTACAATAGAATCGTAAATCAACGGATGGTTGACAGCCATCGTCTACGGTGAAGACGACATGTGACAGACCATAGTTTTGCCTATTTGAACTTGAATGGCACCCTGCAGTAAAGAGTGTACAACAGAGCATGGCACATGTCTAATGGCAGAGGGTAGCATAATTTGTCTTATTCCGTGTAATAATGGTATGGGAATAATAATGCATTTTATTTTGTAAAGTGGTTTGCGTTCAAACACCACACATTGGCTGCAGTTGCTACTGTAGGCTGATTGATAGCGGTTCCATTGCCATGTTAAAATGTTATGGGATGGATTTTCTCCATTGTTTTTGATAGCAGCCAATCTGGTACGCCTACATTACGATCAAATAGCCACAGTAGCCTACTTGGCCACTTAAACCGGATACAGCCTCAGTGTTCACAGTAAATGCACACTGGAAGTTGCACAGATTTTTCATAACTTTCAAGTTGGATCTCAGTAGACCTGAAATTGTGCCGAGAAAAAAAAAGGGAACATTGATCCTGGCTCACCCTACCATACATCCTTACCCCGTCCAATTAAAATATATATTTTAATGGATTTGACCGAGATGCGCGCCGACACAAAACACCCATCATTGTCAGATGTAAAAATAATAATAATAATAATAATAATAATTATTATTATTATTATTATTATTATTATTATTATTTCACCTTTATTTAACCAGGTAGGCTAGTTGAGAACAAGTTCTCATTTGCAACTGCGACCTGGCCAAGATAAAGCGTTGCAATTCGACACATACAGAGTTACACATGGAATAAACAAAACAATGAATACAGTAGAACAAAAGAAAACAAAAAGTCTATATACAGTGAGTGCAAATGAGGTAAGATAAGGTAGTTAAGACAATAAATAGGCCATGGTGGCGAAGTAATTACAATATAGTAATTAAACACTAGAATGGTAGATGTGCAGAAGATTAATGTGCAAGTAGAGATACTGGGGTGCAAAGGAGCAAAATAAATAAATAAATAAATACCAGTATGGGGATGAGGTAGGTAGATAGCCCATCTGTAAACAGCCCATCTATGTACAGGTGCAGTGATCTGTGAGCTGCTCTGACAGCTGGTGCTGTCATCCGATCAAGCATCCGATCAAGAGAAACAGAGCCTCTGTCTCAGTATGTGTATCTGATGCTATCTGGACAAAGAGTATGGCATGACACTTTTGCCAGACCGCATCAGATACATGTGGCTACAAATTGTATGAAAGAAAAGCACTGTTTCAGTACATCCGATGCTATTTTGGACTAATGTGCGAAGTTAACCTACTTTTTGAAGTGATTTGTTTTACCATCAGATGGAAACATGACTGGTTGTGTTTATGCAACTTTTTTTTTTTTAAGTTACGTGAATACATTTTTACAGTTAAATTACATATTACTATAAAACCCACAATAGAACCACTAAAGCAGTCATATGCCATTTTTAAAGTCATGCCCCCCTCAGTCTACTACCTTTCATAAATACGTCTATAATACACAATATCGTAAGAACCTTAATATCAAAGAGAACTGGTGTTTGACAGTTTTAGGAGGGCAGTCATTTTTTATATGGTTCCCCCGTTGTCCCACCTTCCGACAGCAGGGCTGGCACTTCTCCTCCAGATAGGCACAGCATCTTCAACTATTTGATAATTGCTTCGAAAGTTTGCCTAATCTATACTGGAATTAATTTATAAACAAATAAATGAAGTAGGCAGAATAATGGATGAGTTGATGCGAAGGGAAGCAAACAATGCATAATTGATCTATTCTAATAATTGAAATGTTATGTACTCCAAGTCTTCTCTGGCCTACTTGGAGTACACAGCAAGAGCGTGCGTAATTTACAATGGCAAGAAGAACGTGACTAAACGATGCACTCGTTAGCATTGCTACAACATCTGAATGAAAACGACTCAGATGTTGGAAAGAAATTCATCATGACATCTCTGATGAGTATTCTTATAATTCTGAGCCTCACCCTGAACCTACACCTCCGAGAGCTAAGCACAGAAAAGCCATAAGTGTGCGCACTGAGCAGATGCCCACGCCAGCAAATGAAACGGTGAGAGGACAGAACCATTTGGAATAGAACAAGCCGATGAGAATTCTACGATCTATTGACACAAAATGTCATCCGATCAAAATTGTATTTGTCAGATGCGCCAAACACAACAGGTGTAGTAGACCTTCAAGTGAAATTCTTACTTACAAGCCCTTAAATCAACAATACAGTTCATCGCTGATGGGGCAGGCCCTAAAATCTCAAGCAAGAAATAGAAATCAGAAATCGCACTAAACAGCTTTTGATATTTAGGCTGTGACACACACACACTAACTGATAATTCACTTTTTGACTGGTGTCATATAAACACTTACAGTATATCCAGCTCAGAGCTCCAGCTTTGCATTTGGTTTGCAAAAACAGGGCAAACTGTCCAGAAAATATTATTTAACACTAATGTCAGATCATAGCATGGGCCTTCAGCCTAAAGCCAAAAGCTAGGATTTATTTTATAAAAACACTCCTCAACCATATTGTGCCTAGCTGTTTAAAACTTTAGGGACAGGGGGCAGTATTTTCACGTCCGGATGAAAAGCGTGCCCAAAGTAAACTGCCTGTTACTCAGGCCCAGAAGCTAGGATATGATTTGGATAGAAAACTATAAAGTTTCTAAAACTGTTAAAATAAATGTCTGAGTATAACAGAACTGATTTGGCAGGCAAAACCAAGGACAAACCATCCAGGGGAAAAAAACATTGAGGTCATAGTATTTCCCATTGGTTTTCTATTGAAAGCCCTATTTAAAAAGGAACCTGGTTGCAGTTCCTATGGCTTCCACTAGATGTCAACAGTCTAGAAATTGGTTGAGGTTTTTCTTTTGAGAAATGAAGAAGTACGGCTGTTCTTTGTGTCACTCCAGATGGATTATACTGTTTGGTGTGAGTGAACTGGAAGGCGCTTCACGTTGTTTTTATCCGGTATTAAACACAGTATATTCCTTCTTAAATTTTATTGATTATTTACGTTTTAGGATACCCTAGGTTGGATTTAGGAATATTGTTTGAAATGTTTGGATCAAGTTTACAGGTAACTTATTATTAGATACTTTGTAGTCATGTTGGGCGAGTTGGAACCGGTGTATTTCTGAATCAAACGCGCCAATTAAAATGGACATTATCGAACCAAAGGACCATTTGCGATGTTTCTGGGACATTTGAGCGCCAACAGAAGATGATCTTCAAAGGTAATGCATTTATTATATCGTTACTTCTGACTTGTGTTGACACCTGCCTTGATTGAAAATGATGTTCATGTGTTTGTATGCGGTTGCTGTCCTCAGATAAGCACATGGTCTGCTTTCGCCGTAAAGCCTTTTTGAAATCCGACACTGTGGCTGGATTAACAAGAAGTTATGATTTATTTTGATGTATTCCTTCTATTTTCGGTTATTGTGAATATGGTTATTTCTGTAGTTTGAATTTGGCGCTCTGCAATTTCACTGGATGTTGTCAAATCGGTCCCGCTAATGGGATTGGTGCGGGAAGGGATCACTAACAGGTAAAAAAAAAAAAAGAGGCTATATTCCCTTCTGTCTCCATTCAATATGAATATGACTTTGGCCTAGATCCTTATATGCATGCATGGCTTTCTCCCAATCAAACAATGAATGAATGAATCGAACTGAAAATAATGAAATTGGGAGTCTATAGGTCTAGGAATGGGCTATTCTCAATCACAGCTTTATGAAAGACAGAACAAACAATGGCCTATTAAGAGGATGAGGCAAATAAGGCAATTCTCTAGTTCTGAATAAGGTAGACGTTTGCTTCTATCCAGCCCATGACTTATACCATCTCACTAATGTGTTAAGACAGCCCGTTCCACATCAGTTGACTGTCACTTTGCTCCATCACATGCGCGAGACCGACAACTGTTCCATGCTGAAGCTTGCCTGCCTCTGCCCAGGCTTTCAACTACCTTGTGTTTCATCAGGATTCGTCCAGTTGTAGCATGTGATTTAGCCGAACGGTGGTTTAAGCCAAGTTAATTATTATGTATTTTTTGATTGGCCAATACCATCATAGAGCACAATGTTTTAGGAATATATCACGATAGGGTTGGGTGACAACCTTTGTCCTAAGTGACACCTACTAGGGCCGGGACGATACCAGCATTGCAATACTGGTTAGCATCATTGTGAGGAAATAAACACGAAGTGAATTTAACTTCTTTAGGAAAACAAACATTTTCCAAGCTATAGCACACATTTTACATACAGCTGGATTTTATAGGCCCAATGAGTAGTCTGCTTCGTGTTGTGTTTTTTCTGGCATGGGAAAAAAAAAATGTCCTGATATCGTCACAAGCCACCACCTACCCTCTTCCCATTTACTGTAATCAGCATCCTCACCCACTGAGCACTAACCTACACCGGATGTCAAAAGGCAGTTTACATTTGTTCACTCAGCCGTGGCATTGATTTCAATGTCCACAGACTTCATTCTTTGATCCGGTCCGGACTTGATTTGGCCTAAATATTGACGTGACTATGCATAAACAGCGAGTAGCAGCAGCGTAAAAATTTAAATAGTCGGGATAGCCATTTGATTAGCTGTTCAGCAGTCTTATGGCTTGAGGGTAGAAGCTGTTAAGCCTTTTAGACCTAGACTTTGCGCTCCAGTAACGCTTCCCGTGCGGTAGAAGAAAGAACAGTCTATGACTAGGGTGGCTGGAGTCTTTGGCAAATCTTTGGGGCCTTCCTCTGACACCGCCTGGTATAGACGTCCTAGAAGTCAGGAAGGTTGGCCACAATGATGTACTGGGCCGTACGCACTACCCTCTGTAGCGCCTTGCGGTCCAAGGCCCAGCAGTTTCCATACCAGGTGGTGATGCAACCAGTCAGGATGCACTCGATGGTCTGATGATCTGAGGACCTATGCCAAATCTCAGTCTTCTGAGGTGGAATAGGGGTTGTCGTGCACGCGTCATAACGGTCTTTTTTTAAATGTATTTTTATTTCACCTTTATTTAACCAGGTAGGCTAGTTGAGAACAAGTCTTGGTGATAGTTTGTTGTTGATGTGGACACCAAAGAGCATCACCTTTGATGAGGGGTGTTCGGCCCTCCTTTTCCTGTAGTCCACAATCATCGCCTTGGTCTTGATCACGTTAAGGAAGAGGTTGTTGTAACTGACCTCACTATAGGCCCTCTCATTGTTGGTGATCAGGCCTACCACCGCTGTGTCGTCGACAAACTTGATGGTGCTGAAGTCGTGCTTGGCCACGTAGTCATGGGTGAACGGGGAGTACAGGAGAAGACTAAGCACACCCGATGGGCCCGTGTTGAGGATCAGCATGGCAGATGTATTGTTACCTACCCTTACCACCTGGGGGCAGTCCATCAGGAATTTAGAATCCAGTTGCAGAGGGAGGTGCTTAGTCCCAGGGTTCTGAGAGTAGTGATGAGCTTTGAAGGCACTATGGTGTTGAATGCTGAGCTGTAGTTAATGAATAGCATTCTCACATAGGTGTTCCTTTTGTCCAGGTGGGAAAGGACAGTGTGGAGTGCAATAGAGATTGCATCATCTGTGGATCTGTTTGAGCGATACGCGAATTGGAGTGAGTGAGGTTTCTGGGATGATGGTGTTGATGTGAGCCATGACCAGCCTTTCAAAGCACTTTACGGCTAGACGTGAATGCTACATGTCGGTAGTCATTTAGGCAGGTTACCTTGGCGTTCATGGGCACAGCACTATGGTGCTCTGCTTAAAATTTTTTGGTATTACAGACTTGGGCAGGGACTGGTTGAAAATGTCAGTGAAGACACTTGCCAGTTGGTCAGCGGAGGCTATGAGTAAAAGTCCTGGTAATCCGTCTGGCCCTGCGGCCTTGTGAATGTTGACCTTTTTAAAAAAGGTCTTACGTCAGCTACGGAGAATGCGATTACACTGTTTATCAACATTTTAGGCTAAACAATCAGCCGCATTGCATTTAAATGTTTTTTTGATGCAAGTGGCTGTATTAATTATGTATGCTTGGAATATTTAATTCTTGCAGAGAAGGACAAGTTGACCAATGGAATAAGTCAACTTTTGTACTATGGGGGATAGTAGATCGGCATAGTCTAGTGCGTTCGCGGTTCGTTAGGCCTTGTTGGCTGATGAAAAGTAGGCCAAATGTGGACAGTTGTAACATCTTCAATATGCGCCTCGCAATTCAATAAGATGGACGTGCGCAGTTGCATGCCCGTCTTCAGTCTTCATTCATTCACTTGTAGCCTTGGCCACATCAGAGGGCCATGTGAGGGGTTCTTCTGAGCACGGCAGCCGGGAGAAGGTAATTATAATTAGCCTATTACATTCAGCCCAAGGGCACAATGGCTATTTTGGCCACAAAAGGCATGGATTTTTTAGGGGGCATTACAACCACACAAGGTGGATGCCGCAAGGAAATTTGCGGCCTGGTGAGAATATTATCAACCGCTTGTCAAATTGTGAATGAGAGACTGATGACGTGTGTGCAGCTTGCGACTTACATTATTAGAGTCTCATCATGCAGCCTGAGAATGTATTAAACATATTGGCCAACATTTGCATCACAACTAAAGTTGCATAAATAACTAAATTAAGCATATAGGAGGACCAGTTTCTTTGCTAACCACTCACAAAATAGCCACATGTGCACTTCCTTTGAAATTGTTTGGAGAAAATATCCTATTTTATTAAGCTATGTTCAATTGTATTCTTCATATTAATAAAGCCACGGAATTCAATGATATCTTGCCTGCTAAATGAACTAGTGTAGCCCACAGCTACATGGAATAGACAGATCAGGGCCTAACACATAGACAACTCAGTATGGGTCAATGGCAAAGTTTTAAAAGGGAAAAAACTTGAAAAGGGATTAAATTAAATTTCAAACACTTATGTTCCCTTGAGTCTTACCCATGCACTTACTCACAATCGTGAGTAAACATTTTTTGAAATGTTTTCAGACCATTATTTCAAGCAAAGAAGAGTATAATATGAATATATGCACAGTCTCAAAGATTAAACATTAAAGTTAAGAGTAAAATGAATATATCCTTGTTTGTGTTTTTTTTACTTTTCACTGAACGACCCCAAACCCCCCTCATGAATTTTTTTAACAATGTTAAAAACAGTGTTAGGAAACATTGTAATAAATGAATAGTAAAGTTACTGAAATACAGTAATTCGACATTCTACATTACAATTGCAATAGTCAAATGGTTGTGCATTGTCTTAACATTAAAATCTCCACATTTGCATAGACAAAGTTTCTAATTCTAATATTAAAACATCATTTGAGATTAAGTTTAAGCAGAACATCGCAAGATTACAACTTTGGATTAAGTTTAATTGTGCAAACTATTCATGAGATTCAAACATTAGAAGACAAAGAAGTGATCACTTTGTAGCAAAAGTTAAACTAATTGAAGTTCCCAATAAATCAAACTTACCTTCTTAAAACAGTGCTTTTGATGTTGTTGCACTAGCGTGACAAGAAACCAGCCCAGTCTGTGTCAAACAGCCGAGACGCTCTTGAGCTGAAGGGCTCGGGCTCACTGATCAGACTTCACATCTCCTTCAGTGGAAGGTAATGTCTTGTCCAGAAGGCCAGACCAAAAAAACATTCCTCACTTCATGACCTGCACTTTCTCCCCAATCACCTTCAGCACCTGGCCTACAAAAGGGGCGGTCTTCATCGCTGACAATGACAAAACTACCTAGACTTTTAGCAAGTGTTGACTTGGCCACAGCTTCATCTTGCTGTTCCTCCGTGATGGTCTTCTCCTGATGGTGTTTTTCATTGAAGTTCACTTCCACAGTACTGAAACAGGTGTTGCAGATGCTTAGTCTGCTGCAGAAGCAAGACACTCGCTTGCCACTGTGGAGGTGACCTGGTGCAATTTCATGGTTCCTTTGGCTCCAACAAGGTTGTTTGGCACAGATTCCAAATTACCATTTTGGTTGCACCATATGACTTCTCACATAACCACATTTTAGAGGCAACTACTTATGCACCCATGTGAACACTTGACTTTGACAACAAGTATGCATCTAAATTTATCGAAATAAAATAAGGTTCAGATATTTCTACATTCTAATTAGTTAACGGTCGCACCGAATGATCAGATATTTGGGGTAAAACCTGAAAGGGAGTGGAAATGTAAACTTAAAGATTTACAAGAGACTTGCTAACCTTTATTCTTAACCAAAGCGTATCTTAATGATGTCACATCCTGTCATGAGTACCATCATGTGATTTGATCAAAAATAGTGACTGTAGGTCGCACCAAATGATGCTATTTTTCCAAAATTAAACTGTCTAAACCATACAGACGTATAGTGCAATAGACCCTTAAATCATGCCAGAATAGTCATTTGGCAGTTTTATGATTTGTGATGTTTTATTAACATATATAGGATTGCATTAGTCGGACAGTCGCTCCGCTCCGTATTACTTTTTTGAACTTTAGAGCACCGAAAGGGACAGGTTTTTTCTCCTCTCACATTCAACCATCAACTCTTTCAGGACTCAAGATTAAGGGCATAGTTACTTAACATTGGTATAAATGGGTTGTTGATTTTGGAAAATATTTCAGTCAGACACCAAAATATTCACAGCAGGTCATTGACCCGTATGCTAGTCGGTTCTTCTGAAATAGACTACATTTTCTTCATGTTTCTTTAGACCTGTCTAAAAATAAATAATGGATTTATTGTGATGGTTTAGGCTACATTAAATGGATTTATTCGACTTTTTAAAAAGTAGATGTTCCAAAGGTCTGCATCAGTGGCTTGTAGGCTATGCGTGGAAGCCAGTAGATGCTAAACGTGTTTATACTAATTAACAGTCATTCAATTACCGTGAGACCGGCAGTTATTTGCTTGACAATTTTTCAGGACCGCCACAGCCCTAGTCTCGGTGTAATTCTGTTACTGTGGTTCTGCCCATATCCAAGTACATCTAAAAGGAAGAAAGCAAAAGGAATATAATATAGCTATCTATAACTAATATTGATGTAAAACAATGAGCTAAAACCAAAAGCAGAAAACAGCTGATTATAGCCCAGTGTAACATATCATGTAACCTAACTTGGCACTGGTGGCTTTACTGAGTGAACCGAGAAAGAGAGACAAGAAAGACGTAAATTACTGTAGGCGCATAACCATCATTTATCACTGCTGTCATCAGGCCAGAGGTAGTTTTTTTTCAATGTGAAAAATACAAAATGTCGACCTACATGCCCAAAAACGAGTCCCTCTCCCAAAAGGAGGAATTGGTTTGTTTTGTAATCAAAACATCTTAAAAGCCATTGTTTCCTCTTGGTAAACATGCAAAAAGCCTTACCAAATGCAGGCCTCTTCTCCACATTCACTATAAATTGCTCCCAAACAGAACAGCAACAAAGCTGTAAAGAGACCATAGCCAGAGATGGGCATCAATAGTAAGACACTCTGGAATCATTCAGGGAAATCGCTACAAAACAGCAGCCAGTGACTCAATTGTTGACCACAACCAGAGAAATCCGGCCTGTAAAATGCGAAGGCATGCAAAAATACTGGGACCACAAAAAACAGCATTATCATTATCCTCCATTATGAGCTGGTCTGGTTTAAATCTTTCCACTGATACCCACACCGGCTTCAAAGCAGAGAAGCAAATCCGTGCGAGGGGGTCTCAGAACATAGTCGAAAAGGGTTACTGCGAATGTTTTAGCCAAACACAGAACCTCCTGGAAGCTTGGAGGATGGCCAGAATTCCAGAGATAAAGATAATGGATTGTCTGTGTGGTGGAGGCTACTGTGAGCAGAAAAGGAATTAAAACAAACAAGCTCCTTAGAAGTAGCAAATTGGTGGAGGGTAGCCCTATCGCCTCTGAATTATCAATGGGAATAGGGTAAGTGTCAGTGGAGGGGCCGCAGAGTGGAGGACGGCGCATAATAATGGCTGGAACGGAGCAAATGGCAAACCATGTATTTGATACCATTCCACCTACTCCACTCCAGCCATTACCATGAGCCAGTCCTCCCCAATTAAGGTGCTACCAACCTCCTGTGGTACGTACCTACTGAGCCCAAAGTTTAGACATTTCGATCATATACTGCCCTAATTTCTGTAAGAAAATTTGATTAATATTTCATTCTCTCTAATGTGATGTTATGAATTTACTTGTTTTAATAAGACGTACACATTTTTAAAATATGTTAAAAGTCCAGACTGTGCTTAATGGGTAGGCTACAGAATGTACCTTTAAGCCCTTGGGTGTTCCAAATTAGTCCACCTCTTAATGATTTAAATTATTTTTAAAATGTAAAAAATGTACAAAAGAATAGTTAAGTAAAATTACATGAATCTCGCCTAAAGTAAAAAATAAATAAAAAAAAAATATATTCATCATGAAAGTTGCACTCATATCCAATCAAATTTCAAATCAAATGTATGAGGGGGCGCTTGCAAAGACCATAAGTAATTGAAAGCTGATTCAAAAAGATTAAGATGGGCAAAAGAAGACACACTGGACAGAGAAACTCTGCCTAGAAGGCCAGCATCCCAGAGTCGCCTCTCTTGACGTTGAGACTGGTGTTTTGCGGGTACTATTTAATGAAGCTGCCAGTTGAGGACTTGTGAGGTGTCTGTTTCTCAAACTAGACACTAATGCAATTGTCCTCTTGCTTAGTTGCATACCAGGGCCTCCCAATCTCTATTCTGGTTAGAGTCAGTTTAAGCTGTTCTGTGAATAGAGCTGTACACAGCGTTGTACGAGATCTTCAGTTTTGGTAATTTCTCACATGGAATAGCCTTCATTTCTCAGAACAATAGACTGACGAGTTTCAGAAGGTCTTTGTTTCTGGCCATTTTGAGCCTGTAATCAAAACCACAAATGCTGATGCTCCAGATACTCAACTAGGTCTAAAGAAGGCCAGTTTTTGTATTGCTTCTTTAAAAACAGTTTTCAGCTGTGCTAACATGCTTGCAAAAAAGGGTTTTCAAATGATCAATTAGCCTTTTAAAATGATAAACTTGGATTAGCTAACACAACATACCATTGGAACACAGGAGTGATGGTTGCTGAATATGGACCCCTGTACACCTATGTAGATATTCCATACATTTTGTTTATTATTATTATTCTCTTTTTTATTTTTAATCAGCCGTTTCCAGCTACAATATCAAATGACTACACTGTATTTCTGATCAATTTGATGTTAGTTTAATGGACAACAAAAAAAAGATTTCGTAAACAAGGACATTTCTAAATGACCCAAAACTTTTGAACGGTAGTACACAGTTTACATTTGTTTTACACTTATTTGATGACAATTATTTAATTCCAAGTCATCTCTATTTGTCAGGTCTGAAATGGAGAGAAAATCGAGAGGGAGAGAGACCAGTTGCTTCACGAGGTATCTACTTGAAAAATACATGCTTTAAGATTAATAGTTGGTAATCAGCAGTTATAAAAGTATGCCTTTTTACTTTGAAGAACTACTAAAATACTTATTGTCAGAGAGCATAGGCAGCAGCTCTAAAGAGATACGACTTGGATTGAAATAAAGTCAAACAGGCCTAAAACAAAAGTAACCATTTAATTATTTTATTCAAGTGAATAAATGGTTAATAAGTGATAAGCAGTAATGTGCAGTCACTCATGGCAGAGCATTCAACCTGCACAATGCAGCGCATTTAATGTAAAAAAAATATATTATAAAAAAATCTGAGTATTTGTTAATAATCAAACCGAAACTACCTCAAAAAGCTATACTGAGTAGGTACAAAAAATATATATTTGGGAAATGTGTTTGAGGGTCACCTCCACACCAAAAGTATTTTTTGCAGCTTTGAAATTGTACACTAGTTGGAATTTACACAACCGTCAATAACTTAATAAAACACTTGATTGGCTTAGAATAAAAACGTATGGATAGAACTACATTAAAATAAAGAAAACATTCTTTAAAACAATCAATCTAAAAATTTAAGTGACTTAATAGGTACGCTTAACCTAGGTCTGGCCTAAATCAGATTACTCTCATTACCTTTTGTAAGGGTAATGAGAGTAAAGACAGCATTTCCTAACCATTTAAACAATGATGATTGTCTCAAGATTTCAATGAAAGTTCTTGTTAAAGCACCCTTAGAGCAATGTAAACTAGGCCCGTTTGTGTAAGACCAAATATTTCCATCACTGGACATTTTGCTGTGGCTTTTCAATCCTATGCCTCCAAGGACCGTAACAAATATCACTTGTGATGTGACCAATATTTCAATGAGCTCCATTCTCAAAACTTAGAGTAGACGAATAGCCCTCGAGTTCAGTTTTACTGAACCTTAATGACGTCACCAAGACGGACATAAAATGCACGCACACAAATGACAACTGTTTTACTGGAAGCACATAAAGTATGAGAGCCAAACAAACCTTTTGTGATGGAAATTAGGAGTGTGTTTCTGGAAACACTGGTGAAACAAAATAGCAGTGCCAGCTTCAATATGGGGCAAGGAACAGAAATCTGTAAACACCACGTCGCATACACAGATTTTATCAATATAACTGATCCCACTTGGCACAGAGAGATAGGCAAATCACTCAAGTCGCAGCATTTCCCTGACTGCCTAGCCTGGAATGCCAACTGTGCCATGTTACTCACTCCTCCACGCCATTTAAAGCTATAAACCCCACCCAAAGTGGGGGAGCAAAGCCTGAAGTGCAATACAGTTGAGAGAGGATCCCACCCCATTCCACAATGAATGGGTCTTGCTATAGCTTTTATGAACAGTTGTTTTCAGGGTTTATGACCGAGCTGACAGCATTAAGATTACGAGCATTTCGCTACATTAGTCAGTGAACTGCAGATGGCTGTCAGGCTTCTGCAAACACAGAGCAGCCAGTCAAAGCTGAGCAACCACTGGGTGACTGGCAGGAAGTAAATGAGCCATTACTGAGACAGACCAATGAAGGCGTTTGGTCATTAACCCCCACACAACATTATAGCTCTTTGGGGGTCAACCCACAGGAAGTGAATTCTGAGTGGCCTGGTCTCCTAGAACATGAGCTAGGAGACAATCCCTTTGAACGAGGCAAGCGGGAGGGGCAGGATAAATGCTGTACAGGCTTCCCATGCTATGATGAATGTAAGGGTTATGCTAGGCTTCCCATTAGTGTGACACAGGATTAGCTAAGAGGCAACTATCAGTCTCAGAGGAAGAGTATATCTTCCTGCAGACCACCTAATTCTCTTTGGGGGGGGGGGGGACGATGGCCATTGAGGCGGTCAGCAGCTAGCCTGATTGGGATGAGCAGTAGAGTTGGCCCGGGGCAAAACAGATTGTCCCCCAGGCACAAAAAGAAGGGCCTGCAGTGGAGAATATATATATTTTTTTTTAAATCAGCCAGAGTCCCTTTTATAAAGTGCAGACGCAACCAGAGTCAGTCTGAATGAAAGAGAGCCTCCCACTGAAGCATGTGGCTGAAACAGAAACACTGCCTTTGTTTAAGGAACACCTCAGAGATTGAACTCGTCTAGCAGACGGCCAGGGCAGAGAGAAACTCAAGGGCCAGCAGAAAAGAGCGATGCAGGCAGCCCCCTCCTCCCCACCAACACCACTTGGTTCCCTAAACCTTGCCAGCCATTAACAAAACACGAGTTCAAAAATACTCTGCTTCTTTCTTCAGGGAAAAGTAAATAGGAGAACAGAGGGATCCCTAACTGCATTTGATTTGTATATTCTCAAACTCTACACCCCGTTCTGCCACCTCCACTAGCACTGACATTGACATTTTATCAAAGGAAAATGTACTCGCCAAGACAGCTGGGAGTGACAACCACATCAATCTTAAGATAAATGCTCCAATTGTAAGTCTTTGTAAGTAATTGTCTGCTAAATTACTCAAATGTTAAATAAACATTTGGTAAAATATTCCATATAAAAGTAAGCTGACAGACAAGGGAAAGACTAACCATGAGCCAGCCAGACATCTGATGGGCTATTCTCCTCTGGAATAGCCCATCAGTACCAAATGGAAGAGTACTAACGATGGGATGCCAGTGAGTATGGTCCACAGACTGCACTGTATTGATTAGGTACTGCAGAAACATGCACAAGTGATCAATAGATAAACAAATAGCGGGCTGCCGTCACAATATCTTGAAGCCAGGCATAGACCTAACACTGTTCATACAAGGTCTTCATGGGACACGCAGAGGGCTGATTGGCATGCATGCAGCAGCAGGGAGTACGTTTGCAAAATATAACTGGATCATGACCCCGGGATGAGACTGTACATCGAACCTCTCCCTCTGTTCCTCAGGGAATTCAACACCAATTTTAGCTGGGCTCAATAAAACCCCTTTGTGTAATTTACACAGCAGGTCGGTAATCCGACAGGCCTGGCACGAGCTCCCGAGCTCTGCCCCCCCACAGCCTCACATGTGGCACTGCTCCAGTAACACAGTCCAGATGCCAAGTTACTTAGTTTCCCCTGCAAAGGGTGTCAGTGCCAGGAGAGGAGCTATGAGTGCTATAGGCCAGGCCACAGCGTGTCCACACACCAGGAAGGAAAACAACATGGTCGGTCTCCTTTTCATGGCTTTAAACCAACCTTTTCTCCGTTTGAAGTAGGCTAGGGGCGGTGGGTAGCCAGTTAGTGTTGGGCCAGTAACCGAAAGGTCGCTGGTTTGAATACCAGAGTCAAGATGAAAATTCTGGTGATGCTCAAGGGCACTTCACCATAATTCACTCCAGGGGCACCGTACTACTATGGCAGACCCTGTAAAACCACGTTTTTTATTGTTTTATTGAACCTTTATTTAACTAGGCAAGTCAGCTGAGAGCAAATTCTTATTTACATTGACGGCCTAGGAACATTGGGTTAACTGCCTTGTTCAGTGGCAGAACTAAAGAGTTTTACCTTGTCAGCTTGGGGATTCGATCTAGCAACCTTTCGGTTACTGGCCCAACGCGCTAACCACTAGGCTACATACTGCCCTTTTGTGACAATGAAACATTATTTTTTTACGCCGGTTTAAATGGCACTTCATAAATGGTTCTCATCGCGGTCATGATGGCATATTTTATAGTGGCTCATGCTTACTGTGTAGGCCTAATTGTTTCAACAAGCCTATTTGTTTTCACCTTCTCCCAGTCAACCCACCAAATTCTTCCCCTCTTTTAGAGCAGAGGGTTCTAAATCACTATAACCCATTTTGATTTGAAAGAAACCTTCCAATACATATTTGCCCATTGGAGAAGAGGTCAGAAAGTGAATTTTTGGACCAGAATGACAAATCATTTAAGAGACAAAAAGGAGCTCAAAGTTGGCCATTTTGTATACCCCACCATACCTCCCTCGCTGGAAAATATAAAACAGTTGAGAATGAATTTAAAAGATTACAAACATGGGTGTAAAACTTTAACACAGAAAACAAAAACAACAATTTCAAAGACTTTACTGGGTTACAGTTCATATTGAAATACTTAATTAGGCCCGAACCTATGGCTGTCACATGATTGGGAATACAAATATGCACCTGTTGGGTCACAGAAAGCTGAAAAAAATATGTATGGGCGTGGATGGTATGACCACCATTTTCCTCATGCAGCACGACACATCTCCTTCGCATAGAGTTGATCAGGCTGTTGATCTGCGACCTGTTGTCCCACTCTTCAACGGCTGTGCGAAGTTGCTGGATATTGTCAGGAACTGGAACACGCTTTCATACACATTGATCCAGAGCATCCTAAACATACTCCATGGGTGGCAATTCTGGTAAGTATGCAGGCCATGGAAGAACAGACATTTCCAGCTTCCAGGAATTGTATACATATCCTTGCAAAATGGGGGAGTGCATTATGCTGAAACATGAGGTGGTGGCGGAGGATGAATGGCACGACAATGGGCCTCAGGATCTCGTCACGTATCTCTGTGCATTCAAAATGCCATTGTGTTTGTTGTCCATAGCTTGCGCCTGTCCACACCGCAAACATGCGGCACTCTGATGTCAACATTGTGAACAGCAAACCACTCGCCACCACAAAGCCCTACACGCCATCTGCCGGTACAGTTGAAACCGTGATTCATCTGTGTAGAGTACACTTCTTCAGCGTGCCAGCGGCCATCGAAGGTGAGCATTTACCCACTGAAGTCGGTTACGACACCGAACTGCAGTCATATCAAGACCCTGGTGAGGATGAGCTTCCCCGAGATGTTTTCTGACAATTTGTGCAGAAATTCAGTTGTGCAAACCCACAATTTATCAGCTGTCCGGGTGGCTGGTCTCAGACGATCCTGTAAGTGAATAAGCCAGATGGAGGTCCTGGGCTGGCATGGTTAAACGTGGTCTGCAGTTGTGAGGCTGGTGGGACGTACTGCCAAATTCTCTAAAACGACATTGGAGGTGACTTATGGTATAGAAATAACATTAAGTAATGTAGTAATTGCTCTGGTCGACATTCCTGCAGTCAACATGCCAATTGCATTCCAATGCCATCTCGCTCAAAACTTGGGAGATCTGTGGCATTGTGGTGTGACAAAACGGCACATTATAGAATAGCCTTTTATTGTCCCCAGCACAATATGCACCTGTGTAACGATCATGCTGTTTAATCAGCTTCTTGATATGTCACACCTGTCAGGTGGATTAGTTACCTTCACAGTAGGTATGGTGTTCTTTGGATGCAACTCAGCATTCTTTGTCCTCCAAACGCGACGAGTTGAGTTTTTACCCAAAAGTTATATTTTGGTTTCATCTGACCATATGACATTCTCACAATCTTCTTCTGGATCATCCAAACTTCAGACGGGTCTGGACATGTACTGGCTTAAGCAGGGTGACACGTCTGGCACTGCAGGATTTGAGTCCCTGGTGGCGTAGTGTGTTACTGATGGTAGGCTTTGTTACTTTGGTCCCAGCTCTCTGCAGGTCATTTACTAGGTCCCCCCCGTGTGGTTCTGGGATTTTTGCTCACCGTTCTTGTGATCATTTTGACTCCACGGGGTGAGATCTTGCGTGGAGCCCCAGATCGAGGGAGATTATCAGTGGTCTTGTAGGTCTTCCATTTCCTAATAATTGCTCCCACAGTTGATTTCTTTAAACCAAGCTGCTTACCTATTGCAGATTCAGTCTTCCCAGCCTGGTGCAGGTCTACAATTTTGTTTCTTGTGTCCTTTGACAGCTCTTTGGTCTTGGCCATAGTGGAGTTTGGAGTGTGACTGTTTGAGGTTGTGGACAGGTGTCTTTTATACTGATAACAAGTTCAAACAGGTGCTATTAATACAGGTAACGAGTGGAGGACAGAGGAGCCTCTTAAAGAAGAAGTTACAGGTCTGTGAGAGCCAGAAATCTTGCTTGTTTGTAGGTTACTAGAGATTATGATCGATTGTTTTTGATAAGTTTAATGCTAGCTAGCAACTGACCTTGGCTTACTGCATTCGCGTAACAGGCAGTCTCCTTGTGGAGTGCAACGAGAGAGAGGCAGGTCGTTATTGTGTTGGACTAGTTAACAGTAAGGTTGCAAGATTGGATGCCCCGAGCTGACAAGGTGAAAATCTGTCGTTCTGCCCCTGAATGAGGCAGTTAACCCACTAGGCCGTGATTTAAAAATAAGAATGTGTTCTTAAGAGACTTGCCTTGTTAACTTCTTAGAGATAGGGGCAGCATTTCCACTTTTTGATAAATAGCGTGCACAATTTCAACTTCCTGCTACTCATGCCAGGAATATTATATGCATATGATTAGTAGGTGTGGATAGAAAACACTCCGAAAGTTTAAAACTTGTTCAATCATGTCTGTGACTATAACAGAACTTATGTAGCAGGCAAAACCCCAAGGAAAAACTGTTCAGAATTTTAAATGTTCCTGACAGTTCCCTCAGTTGTCTTTGCCAAGGGAAATTAGATAGCGCCCGTTTTACAGTTCCTACGACTTATCCAGGATGTCACCAGTCTTTTGAATTGTGTTGAAGTTAATCATTGGTGAAACGAAGAAGAGGCACATCCTGGAACAACGTTACTTTTGATAGTTACGCAAGAGGGAAAAAGGGGCGTGTTTTGTTTACTTTCTCTATCGAATACAGTTTTCCCCGTCTACAATTTGATCGATTATTAACGTTTAAAAATACCTAAAGTTGTATTACAAAAGTAGTTTGAAATATTTTGTCAAAGTTTATAGGCAACTTTCGAAATGTTTTGTAGTGACGTTGTGTTTTGGAAAGCTGTTTTTTCCGCGGATCAAACCTGCTTTATAAATTGACATTTTGGGTATACATGGACGGAATTAATCGAAAAAAAAAGTACCAATTGTGATGTTTATGGGACATATTGGAGTGCCAACAAAGAAGCTCGTCAAAGGTAATGCATGTTTTATATTTTATTTCAGCGTTGTGTAGCGCCGGTTAAGAGGTTAAATAAATAAAAACTTCACTTCATATGTGCACTCGCTCCGGAATGGGAAAAATATCCTTTCTACTTTATTCAGCTAAGTACAATTCTATTCTTCTTACTATAAAAATCATACAATATAAAATCTTGTCAGATAAATGAACAAGCCTACAGTTTATGTCAGGTATTCCCACAACTGGGGTACGCGCAATGCCGTCGTGGGTAATCCAAATAAGATTCCCATTTATTTATTTTTAAATACATTTATATTTCCAACAGAGCTATACATTTGGGTGATGTCCGTCCGTCCATCCGTCCCTCCCCCCCCGCCTGAGTAGCCTTGTTTCACTGCAAAAAATACAATTTAATTAACCATCTAGTGTTCAACAAATTAACAATGTCAAATACAGGTAGCCTAGTCAAATAATTAAACATCCAAACCTATTAACCACTACTCTCTCGCGGGAATTCCACTAACGGTATGTAGCCAAACGTAGCTGCTGCTCATGTTGGTAGCTGTACTGATGGTGCAAAAGCCATGACAGGGAGACACAGTGGAGTGGTAACACGAGTGCAAGCAGTTGCTCCCGACGCCACTTGGGTACACTGCAGCATCCATGAGGCTCTTGCTGCCAAGGGAATGCCTGACAGCTTGAAAACCATTTTCACTGTAGTGTCCAAAACGTTTAACTTTGTTAAACCAAGGCCCCTGAACTTTCGCATTTTCTGCACTTTACAATGATATGGGCAGCGACCATGTAACACTTCTACAACATACAGAAGTGCGCTGGTTATCAAGGGGCAAAGTATAAACATGTTTTAATTGAGAAGATCTTAAAGTTCTCTTTTACTGACCATACTTTTCACTTGTCTTAACGCTTGCATGATGACTAGTTTCTCACGACTGGCCTATCTGGGTGGGAATTTTTCCTCGCACGAATGATCTGAATCTAGGATTACAGGGACTCTCCGCAACTATATTCAATGTGCGGAACAAAAATTGCGGCTATGATTAAGAAGTTGGAGCTCTTCTCTGTCTGCATTAACAAGGACAACAGGTCTTTCCATCATTGTATGATTTTGTGTGCAAATTAACTCAAAGCTTACAGACAATGTCAAATGTGGCATAGCGAAGCACCCGAGTGAATTGGGTGCGCAATTACTTTCCAAAAATGACAACACAAACTGGATTCGTTATACCTTTCATGCCCTGCCTCCAGTCCACTTATCAATATCTGAACAAGAGAGCCTCATCGAAATTGCAACAAGCGGTTCTGTGAAAATTGCATTTAAAAATCAGAAGCCACTGCCAGATTTCTGGATTGGGCTGCGATCACGCTGTTAAGACACGGATGCCCTTTGCAACCACGTACCTATGGGAGAGTGGATTCTCGGACCTCACTAGCATGAACTAAATACAGGCACCGACTGTGTGGTGCGCGTTTGACCAGTAACCGAAAGGTTGCTAGATCGATTCCCCGAGCTGACAAGGTAAAAATCTGTCATTCTGCCACTGAACAAGGCAGTTAACCCACTGTTCCTAGGTCATCATTGTAAATATGAATTCACTCTTAACCTCTCTGGGGTAGGGGGCAGTATTTTGACATCCAGATGAAAAGCGTGCCCAAAGTAAACTGCCTGTTACTCAGGCCCAGAAGCTAGGATATGCATATAATTGGTCGATTTGGATAGAAAACTCTAAAGTTTTAAACTTTTAAAATAATGTCTGAAAGTATAACAGAACTGATATGGCAGGCAAAAACTGAGGACAAACCATCCCCCCCAAAATTAATTCAGCCTACCACTGTTTCCAATGGTTGTCATGTTTATTATTCGGCGAAATCCTCCCAGATTGCAGTTCCTAGGGTTTCCACTAGATGTCAGTCTTTAGAAAGAGTTTCAGGCTTGTTGGAAAAATTAGCTATAATTTTTAGGTTTTTTAAGTGGCTCCCATTTTGGCTGTAGCGTTTTCATGCGCATGGATGAGAGCATAACTTTTGTTGTTAATCTCCGGTAAAAACAATAACGATTCTCCGCCTTAATTTTATCGTTTATTTATATATTAGGGTACATGAGGTTTGATTATATACACGTTGTTTATTGGTTACGTTTGGGATTCATTTTGAAGGAGGGAAACCGGTGGATTATTGAATGAAGCACGCCAGCTAAATTGAGTTTTTGGGGATATAAAGGACATTATCGAACAAAAGGATGTAGCTGGGACCTTTTGGAGTGCCAACAGAAGAAAATCTTCAAAGGTAAGGCATTTATTATGTCGCTATTTCTGACGTTCGTGGCACACCTGCCTGGTTGAAAAATGTTTTTCATGCTTTTGAATGCAGGGCGCGGTCCTCAGATAAAATCTGAGCCTTTTTAAAATCTGACACAGCGGCTGGATTAACCTGTAGTGACGCCCAGCCCGTGAACGGGGCAGTTATCATCTGACACTAATTAGCATAACGCAACGGACATAAATCTTCCTAGAAAATCTTCCTATTCATGAAAATCACAAGTGAAATATTGGAACACAGCTTAGCCTTTTGTTAATCACCCGGTCATCTCAGATTTTCAAAATCTGCTTTACAGCCAACACTCGACAAGCATTTGTGTAAGTTTATCATAGCATTATGCCTTGCTAGCAGCAGGCAAACTCGTCACGGAAATCAGAAAAGCAATCAAATTAAATCGTTTACCTTTGATGAACTTCGGATGTTCACTCACGAGACTTCCAGGTAGACAGCCAAAGTTCATTTTTTCCCAAAATATTATTTTTGTAGGCAAAATAGCTCCGTTTGTTCTTCACGGTTGGCTGAGAAATCGCCCGGAAATTGCGGTCACCACAACACCAAAAAATATTCCAAATTAGCTCCATAATATGGCAAACGTGGCATCGAAATGGCAAACGTTGTTTAGAATCCATCCTCAAGGTGTTTTTCTAATATCTATTCGATAATATATCCGTCGGGACAATCCCTTTTTCTCAAGGACCGATTGGAGTAATGGCTACCTCTGCACTTTACGCGAGAATCTCGGAGCCACCATGTGACCACTTACGCAATGTGTCCCCATACGGCTATTCTTCAACAGAAATGCGTAAAACTACGTCACAATGCTAGTGACATCTTGAGGGAATACGTAAGCTCGTTGATGGTACATTCACAGCCATATAGGGAGTCATTGGAACGCAGTGCTTTCAAAACCTGGGGCACATCCGGATTGGATTTTTCTCAGGCTTTCGCCTGCAACATCAGTTCTGTTATACTCACACACAATATCTTTACAGTTTGAAACGTTAGAGTGTTTTCTATCCAAAGCTGTCAATTATATGCATATCCTAGCATCTTTTCCTGACAAAATATCCCGTTTAAAAACAGGAACGTTTTTTTTTTTCAAAAATGAAAATACTGCCCCCTAACACCAAGAGGTTAACAAGAAGTTAAGCTTTATTTTGATGTATGACACTTGTATTTTCATGAATGTTAAATATTTATATAATTTGAATTTCACACTGCAATTTCACCGGAAGTTGTCAAGATGGGACGGTAGCGTCCCACCTGCCCGTGAGAAGTTAACTGACTTGCCTAGTTAAATAAAGGTTAAATCAAATGTAGTGCTGAGTACCAGGCAGTTAGCAAGTTTGGTAGGCTAATAATGACCATCAGCAGCATCAGCTCTTGGAGACGCCCAATTACAATGACTAAACAGTGAAGTGGAATTTGACTGCAGTCATGACTCGTGACCGCCGTTGTGGCGGTTATACGGTCACCTTAACAGCGCTACCCATAATTAAGCTTTTCACTGTTAGTCTACACCTGTTGTTTATAATGCATGTGACAAGTAACTGTAGTGATGCATTTGAGACATCACATTGTTGGTTAGCAGTGAATTTTTGCCATATTAGTATAGATGTGTCAGGAGTCAAAACAAGGTATCAATAACAAGATACAATGAGCTGAAACAAGCCACCTACGATTCCCAACATAGAAACTTCTTGTCATTGTTGCCAGTTATCTGACCGTCCAGAATCATAACACAACAGACTTCTGCCCCATCGTTTGGGACGATGTCAGCTAACAAGTCTATAAACCACACGCAGCAGACCAACGAGGTTTAATCACAACTTTCAACCCAGAGGACCTGCATGCATGAGAATAGAGGAGTTCCCAGCAGAAGATTATTTTAACCAGAAGGCAGCTTGAATGGATGGGGATGACTGCGTTAAAGGGGAAATGTGCCTTCAGTGAGGCGGATGAGCCGAAACAACTCAATGCGGTCACATGAAACATTACCTTTACAATAAGGAAATCCAGAGCATTCCATGGCTCAGGACATCCTGCCTTTAGCCCTTAACTGCTCAGACCTGGTGGGGGTTAGGTCAGTGGGGAGCAGAATTTTGAAGAGAGAAATAAACCATAGAGCAGACCATTTACAATTAGAGGCCTCTAGAGCTGACAACTGTTCAATCTACATCCCATTGAAACATGTCTGTACATTCTGTAATGCTGCATCCCTCCTGAATAAGCCTGAGCAAAGAGACAGACGGACGGAGGGGGGGGTATTCTTCTCTCAAGACGTGGGCAAGAATAGGGAGAGGCGTGGAGGGAGCAGCTGTGAGCGTCAAGTGGCAGAACTCAAGAGGTGAATGGGAAGTTGTGGCAAGGAGGCAGACAGAGGGGATATTGTGCGGGAGCACTCATGTGGGCCTCTGCTCTAAAAACACATGACTCCATTGTGGCACCAGAATAGCCACAAACTTTTCCCTCCCCCCTTGCTAAGCCCTCCCATACTCCCTCACTCCTACTCCTAGTAGACAATGCTCTGAAGACAGGAGCTTAAGGTCAAGTACTAAACCCGGACCACACCCCATCAGACTAAACCATGTGTTCAACCGGGATTGCCATAAAATAGCATGTTGATATAAGGAGCTTGTCTGTTACCAAAGAGGGCTTGTGTAATCTCTTCCTATAGGGAAGTGGAGCAGTCTTCACTGTGGCGTGCCCCTGGTGATGTTTGGGTGCCCTGTCGGGTTCCTGCACTAAAAAGGTGCGACTACAACCATTTTAGAAAGGATAACTCCTTTCTTACCTTGAAAATCCACAGATGGTCAGTAAAGTGACAAACTATGACCTAAACGGCTTCAGGCACATTGACTTACCAAAACAGTCAATTTTGCTGAACTAGAATGCCATCTCAAAACCACGATGTTGCCCCGAACCATAAAATGTGGTCTAGGCCTACAGCCTAGGCCTGCTGACAGTGCCACTTCCATATGGATCCTTTTTTTAAATTTATTTTAACTGACTTGCCTAGTTAAATAAAAAGGTAAGAACAAATTCTTAATGACGGCCTAGGAACGAACAGTGGGTTAACTGCCTTGCTCATGGACAGAACAGATTTTTACCTTGTCAGCTCGAGGACTCGATCTTGCAACTAGGCTACCGGCCGCCCCAAATGACCCTAGAATGTCTGTTATATTAACATTCAGCAAGATATAGAATCTTCCACGAAAACATAACATACATTTGGAGACATTCAGCCGTGAACAGACAGACTTGGACAAAGGTAAAAAATAGACTACAAGCAAACGCAACCAGGTGAACCCGGGCAATACTAAACACTGAGTCTAGGTCTTCTGTTCTTTCCCACCCATCACTCACCATAATCGTTAAGACATCCCTCACTACGCAGCCAGCTCGAGCTGCAGCCTGGAACATATACCGAGTTCAGTTCAGTCACACTGACTGCCGTTGCTGGACTAGCTGGCACATTCATTTGGAATCATTCGTCACTATTATTGCCTCGCCTGGCTGATTTATTTATTTTTTCAAAAATGTCCCTCCTTTGCGCCTGTCCCGTCATTAATCGTCAAGTCAAAATGGTGGGTGGGAGCTCCATTATGAACGGGTCTCTTTAGCCTCGTGTTATTTTCCCTCAGTGTTCTCTCAAGTACACAGTGTTTATTTACTGGGCCTTGATCTCCAGAGGAACCTTGAAACTGTGGCACTGGAACAGGCCACTGATATTCATCATCACCATCATGAGGAGCAGCGGGGGAATTCACGTCACTTCATAGACGTAACTTTTCACATCGCAACCAATTCAAGTCACTCAGCAATGGACATATTACAGCAATTCTAAAGTTTATGAAGCATCAATATCAGGCTAATGTTCTAAAACAGGAAACCAAAGCGCACCCAGGACCTGTACTGCTAGTCAGAGAAAATGGAGAAAACAGGGTGGCCTTGACCGATCGTTGTGATTCTGGAGTAGCCAGGTTTAAGGTGGATGCTAGGACTGGGTCTGGTGCAGGGGAGTGCCTGTCATGTCTCTGGGCCTGGCTCACTGACCACAAAGGATAAAGGGGGAATGCATTACTTCTCACCAGGGCAAACAACCAGTCATCCTGTCCACACCACACACACGGCCAGACAGTGCTCTTCCTGAGAGAGCTAAGCTCAGGGACCGAACCGCTAGTGGGTGGGTGTAGAGCCATGGTCCAATAGTCTCTACCTGACCTGGGATACTAATTTTACAGTATATTATTTATAATGTAGAATGGCCTAGTCTACAGGAATAGAATATTTAAAAACACTACCAGTACCTGTTTGGGTACCTCCCTCCCTGTCTGGACAAGACAACCAAGGAAAATGTCTACATGGGCTGCCCCTAAACCTGTGATGTGGTCTTTGAAAGTGCATATTAAGATGCTGTCTAAGCCTACGCCATCTTCTGGGATAGCTCTTTGACGTGCATGATGCGACAAGTGGCTTTTAAATGCAGTCACCTGTCCATGACTCACACACACTTCACACGTCACTCTGCTGGAAAATTGCTGCATTTTGTGGATAAACATCAAGCTACACTAAAACTCCAGCTAAACACCTAGTTCAGTCTTTGATCATTCATCATCATGATGTCATTATGTTTTACTTCCTCATGTGCATGTTATTTTATGATGGCTGTGGTGGCCTGAATGAAGGCTCAGCACAACAGCCCCAAACAAATATATCCCTTCAAAATTGACAGTCTTGCTTTTTCACTTATACACTGCAATTGCAGCTATTTATAAACTCGCAATAAATTCAGATTGCCCACATTGAGAGATCAGTGTTGCCAGCAGGATTGTGGAGTGCCGTCCAAGTTCTGTCTCCAGCTTAAGCGTTTTCCATACGTTTAAAAAGTACCAAAAAAAACACGTTGTCGCCAAATCCGCACCACATAGCTTGGTTAGCTGCTCACTGCAGAATTCAAAGCTCTTTTTCTTCTTTCTCCCCACAAAACGACACACCCAGGAGCATTCCTGTCAATATACTGCAGGCAAGGCTTCTCTGGATTAGAGGCCCGCTCTGACCAAAACCTCAGCCAATCACAGACAGAGACATAGAGGACCTGGGCCCAACACCTGCAAGGACAACTCCATATTCTAGCCTATATTGGACAAACTTTTCAGAAATTACCAGTTCAGGGCAAACTGCTGAGCTTAAAAGAACTAATGGCTTAGTGTTCAAATAAATAAAACAAATGCTGGTACAAACTCCTATACTGTACTTGGAATTAATGCAAATATAAATTGGGACAGATGTTCTTAAAGGAGTGCATTACTGTAATGTGCCTACATAATGATAACTTGTCACCTTTTTTTAACACTAGCAGTGAATGAGTTACTTGGTGAGGGAACTGAAAGGTTTTTATTTAACCTTTATTTAAACTAGGCAAGTCATTTAAGAACAAATTCTTATTTACAATGAAAGCATAAAGGTAAACTACACTAACAAAGGATCACTCCTCCCTGCCCATCCCAGTATTCTTCAACAGGAGACAGGAAGAAAACAGCCTCCCTGAAAAACACAAAGACAGGCCTCTACGTGTCCAAGACCTTCATGCCAAGAAATGTCCTCAGCAATATTATCACATAGTAACTTAAGGCTGATTCATTCTCATTTCTCTAGTGACTTAACCTTTCCATTAGATTTAGATGTCATTTCAAAGTAAAGTCACAACTTGGCCTAGCCTATTAATTACAGAACCGTAATTTCAAGGCTGCAGCTCCTCTCCAAGTCAGGGTTCCAAACAAACTTTTTCCAGTTGATGGCACCAGCTCTTAATCTGGTCATACCGATTTTTTGACGCTGTGCAACGATAATGACCTGTGTCCCATAAATGTACCTGCATTCTATACAGAACCAGGCTAATAATGACTAGCCATCTTTTAAATTAGCATGGCTTGACATTCAGGTAAATTTTCCAGTGCCAACTGAAAGCTACTGGCCCAAATGACAAGAATACTGGCCCGGGAAAGCATCACTTAAGAGAGTTAGTCCGGGGGGGGGGGTCAATGCAAATCTGGCTAGGTATTTGGTTAACTAAAATCAAATCAAATTTTATTTGTCACAGATGTGCAGATGTTAATGCGAGTGTAGCTTGTGCTTCTAGTTCCGACAATGCAGTAATAACCAACGAGTAATCTAGCTAACAATTCCAAAACTACTACCTTATACACAAGTGTAAAGGGATAAAGAATATGTACATAAAGATATATGAATGAGTGATGGTACAGAGCGGCATAGGCAAGATGCAGTAGATGTATCAAGTACAGTATATACATATCAGATGAGTATGTAAACAAAGTGGCATAGTTTAAAGTGGCTAGTGATACATGTATTACATAAAGATGCAGTAGATGATAGAGTACAGTATATACGTATACATATGAGATAAATAATGTAGGGTATGTAAACATTATATAAGGTAGCATTGTTTAAAGTGGCTAGTGATATATTTTACATCATTTCCCATCAATTCCCATTATTAAAGTGGCTGGAGTTGAGTCAGTGTGTTGGCAGCAGCCACTCAATGTTAGTGGTGGCTGTTTAACAGTCTGATGGTCTTGAGATAAACAGCTTCTTTCAGTCTCTCGGTCCCAGCTTTGATGCACCTGCACTGACCTCGCCTTCTGGATGATAGCGGGGTGAACATGCAGTGGCTCGGGTGGTTGTTGTCCTTGATGATCTTTATGGCCTTCCTGTGACATCGGGTGGTGTAGGTGTCCTGGAGGCCATGTAGTTTGCCCCCGGTGATGCGTTGTGCAGACCTCACTACCCTCTGGAGAGCCTTACGGTTGTGGGCGGAGCAGTTGCCGTACCAGGCGGTGATACAGCCCGACAGGATGCTCTCGATTGTGCATCTGTAGAAGTTTGTGAGTGCTTTTGGTGACAAGCAGAATTTCTTCAGCCTCCTGAGGTTGAAGAGGCACTGCTGCGCCTTCTTCACGATGCTGTCTGTGTTGGTGGACCAATTCAGTTTGTCTGTGATGTGTACGCCGAGGAACTTAAAACTTACTACCCTCTCCACTACTGTTCCATCGATGTGGATAGGGGGGGGGGGGGGGGGGGGGGGGGGGGTGTTCCCTCTGCTGTTTCCTGAAGTCCACAATCATCTCCTTAGTTTTGTTGACGTTGAGTGTGAGGTTATTTTCCTGACACCACACTCCGAGGGCCCTCACCTCCTCCCTGTAGGCCGTCTCGTCGTTGTTGGTAATCAAGCCTACCACTGTTGTGTCGTCCGCAAACTTGATGATTGAGTTGGAGGCGTGCGTGGCCACGCAGTCGTGGGTGAACAGGGAGTACAGGAGAGGGCTCAGAACGCACCCTTGTGGGGCCCCAGTGTTGAGGATCAGCGGGGTGGAGATGTTACCTACCCTCACCACCTGGGGGCGGCAGTCAGGAAGTCCAGTACCCAGTTGCACAGGGCGGGGTCGAGACCCAGGGTCTCGAGCTTGATGACGAGTTTGGAGGGTACTATTGTGTTAAATGCCGAGCTGTAGTCGATGAACAGCATTCTCACATAGGTATTCCTCTTGTCCAGATGGGTTAGGGCAGTGTGCAGTGTGGTTGAGATTGCATCGTCTGTGGACCTATTTGGGCGGTAATCAAATTGGAGTGGGTCTAGGGTGTCAGGTAGGGTGGAGGTGATATGGTCCTTGACTAGTCTCTCAAAGCACTTCATGATGACGGAAGTGAGTGCTACGGGGCGGTAGTCGTTTAGCTCAGTTACCTTAGCTTTCTTGGGAACAGGAACAATGGTGGCCCTCTTGAAGCATGTGGGAACAACAGACTGGGATAGGGATTGATTGAATATGTCCGTAAACACACCAGCCAGCTGGTCTGCGCATGCTCTGAGGGCGCGGCTGGGGATGCCGTCTGGGCCTGCAGCCCTGCGAGGGTTAACACGTTAAAATGTTTTACTCACCTCGGCTGCAGTGAAGGAGAGTCCACATGTTTTGGTTGCGGGCTGTGTCAGTGGCACTGTATTGTCCTCAAAGCGGGCAAAAAAGTTATTTAGTCTGCCTGGGAGCAAGGCATCCTGGTCCGTGACTGGGCTGGTTTTCTTTTTGTAATCCGTGATTGACTGTAGACCCTGCCACATACCTCTTGTCTGAGCCGTTGAATTCTACTTTGTCGCTATACTGACGCTTAGCTTGTTTGATTGCCTTGCGGAAGGAATAGCTACACTGTTTGTATTCTGTCATGTTTCCGGTCACCTTGCCCTGATTAAAAGCAGTGGTTCGCGCTTTCAGTTTCACGCGAATGCTGCCATCAATCCACGGTTTCTGGTTTGGGAATGTTTTAATCGTTGCTATGGGAACGACAACTTCGACGCACGTTCTAATGAACTCTCTCACCGAATCAGCGTATTCGTCAATGTTGTTGTTTGACGCAATACGAAAGTATTACACCCAAGTATTATGACTTGGGTGTAGAAGCTGTTCAGGGTCCTGTTGGTTCCAGACTTGGAGCATCAGTTATGCTTGCCGTGCAGTAGCAGAGAGAACAGTCTATGACTTTGGTGGAGTCGGACAATTTAAGTCCTTCCTCTGACACCGCCTGTGTGTGTGAAATGTAACAAATAAAATCCTATTTACATTGACGGCCTACCCCGGGAAAAACACTAACAACCCTGGGCCAACTGTGTGCCGCCCTATGGGACTCTTAATCACGTCCGGTTGCGATACAGCCTGGAATCGAACCAGGGTCTGTAGTGATGGCTACAGCACTGAGATGCAGTGCCTTAGATGACTGCGCCACTCAGGAACCCCAAACAGAGCGCTCAACGTGGAACACGAACCCACGACCCGGAGATTAAGAGTCTCATGCTCTACGAATTGAGCTAGCCAGGCAAAGGATGTCAGGGAGCTCGGCCCCAGTGACGTACTGGGCCGTACACACCACCTTCTGTAGCGCAGGTGGTGACCACATACCACTTCTCAGTTCCTATGCTTCCTGGCTGATGTTTTTGGTCACTTTTAAATGCTGGCGGTGCTTTCACTCTAGTGGTAGCATGAGACAGAGTCTACAACCCACACAAGTGGCTCAGGTATTGCAGCTCATCCAGGATGGCACATCAATGCGAGCTGTGGCAAGAAGGTTTGCTGTGTCTGTCAGCGTAGTGTCCAGAGCATGGAGGCGCTACCAGCAGACAGGCCAGTACTTCAGGAGACGTGGAGGAGGCCAACAACCCAGCAGCAGGACCGCTACCTCGACCTTTGTGCAAGGAGGAGCAGGAGGAGCACTGCCAGAGCCCTGCAAAATGACCTCTGGGCAGGCCACAAATGTGCATATGTCTGCTCAAATGGTCAGAAACAGACTCCATGAGGGTGTTATGGGGGTTGTGGGAGTTGTGCTTACAGCCCAACACTGTGCAGGACGTTTGGCATTTGCCAGAGAACACCAAGATTGGCAGATGAAAGCAGGTTCACACTGAGCACGTGACAGACGTGACAGTCTGGAGATGCCATGGAGAACGTTCTGGTGCCTGCAACATCCTCCAGCATGACCGGTTTGGCAGTGGGTCAGTCATGGTGTGGGGTGGCATTTCTTTGGGGGGGCCGCACAGCCCTCCATGTGCTCGCCAGAGGTAGCCTGACTGCCATTAGGTACCGAGATGAGATCCTCAGACCCCTTGTGAGACCATATGCTGGTGCGGTTGGCCCTGGGTTCCTCCTAATGCAAGACAATGCTAGACCTCATGTGGCAGCAGTTCCTGCAAGAGGAAGGCATTGATACTATGGACTGGCCCGCCCGTTCCCCAGATCTGAATCGAATTGAGCACATCTGGGACATCATGTCTCGCTCCATCCACCAACGCCACGTTGCACCACAGACTGTCCAGAAGTTGGCGGATGCTTTAGTCCAGGTCTGGGAGGAGATCCCTCAGGAGACCATCCGCCACCTCATCAGGAGCATGCCCAGGCGTTGTAGGGAGGTCATACAGGCACGTGGAGGCCACACACACTACTGAGCCTCATTTTGACTTGTTTTAAGGACATTACATCAAAAGTTGGATGAGCTTGTAGTGTAGTTTTCCACTTTAATTTTGAGTGTGACTACAAATCCAGACCTCCATGGGTTGATAAATTTGATTTCCATTGATAATTTGTGTGATTTTGTTGTCAGCACATTCAACTGTGTGAAGAAAAAAGTATTTAATTAGAATACTTAATTCATTCAGATCTAGGGTGTTATTTTAGTGTTCCCTTTATTTTTTTGAGCAGTGTATACACACACACTCACACTTCTTTTTACGTTCTAAGTCCATAACAACGAAATCAGAAAACAACTTATGCAGTCTGGGAGCAATCCCCCACCAATGTGGAGGGTGGAGTTTCCCCATGAATTAAATTGCGCACCCTACAAGAGACCTGTGTTTGACTAGCAGTGTTTTTGTACTGCACAATGTAATGGCAGAGTTTACAACATTTAATTGTAGAAAGTTTTTTGGGAAAGCCTTTAGAAATGTTTTATTTAAACAGTTCATGACTGAATTGTCCATCGCTAAGATTTAAATATGACTTTGGAACAAACTTTTATACCTGGTTTGCATACCCATTACTGTTTAAATAAATCTTGATAAAAAATAAAAAAATGTGACCAATGAAAACAATTCACTGCCACCCTAGCGACCAATTTTAAATTGATGTCGCATCGCCATGTCAAAGGGTCTACTGTTTTGGTCGCAGTCTCGAATCCTGCAATTGTGTGAGTTTAAGTCCTTTCATCTTCTAAAATAATTTCAATGCCACTGAATAACTGCTTAGACTGTTGTATAGTATCATGCGAGGGCAGGTGGCTTTGACTACTTCTACAGGTAGACCAGGCAGCATATAAACAGACTGGGGGAGCTGGGGGACTCATTAGTGTTTCTAACAAGAGAACGGATCAGATTCCCAAATCCTATTCTTTACCATTTGGAGGGTAAAAAATTAAATTAAATTTTAAAAATCTGACCATGGAAGTGCAGAGGGACTCTTCAGGGTTTGTTACAGAGAACACTGCAATACCAGCACTGGGCTACACATCCTTCTCCACACTCCAAGTCCAAACATGGATACCTTTTAAACCAGAATGGTTTCAAATCTATGAAGTCACATACAAAAAGTGAATGTATCATGCATAGGCCTACTTAATTACGAACTACGCAAAAATATAAAATGCAACAGGCAGCAATTTTACTGTGTTACAGTTCAAAAGGAAATGAGTCAATTGAAATAAATTCATTATGCCCTAGTCTATGGATTTCACATGACTAGGCAGGGGTGCAGCCATGGGTGGGCCTGTTTCCCTTGTGGGTGGGCCTATACCCTCCCAGGCCCACCCATGGCAGCGCCCCTGCCTAGTCATGTGAAATCCATAGATTAGGGACTAATGATTGAGGCCTGTTGGACATACTGCCAAATTCTCTAAAATGACATTGGAGGCAGCTTATGGTAGAGAAATTAACATTGAATACACTGGTAGCATCTCTGGTGGACATTCTTGCAGTCAGCATGCCAATTGCACATTCCCTCAACTTGGGACATCTGTGGCATTGTGACAAAACTGCTCATTTTAGAGTGGCCTTTTACTCTACCCAGCACAATGTGCACCTGTATAATGATCATGCTGTTTAATCAGCTTCTTGATATGCCACACCTGTCAGGTGGATGGATTATCTTGTCAAAGGAGAAATATTCACTCACAGGGATTTAAACAAATTTGTGCACAAAATCGGAGAGAAATAAGCTTTCTGTGCACATGGAATATTTCTGGGATTTTTTATTTCAGCTCATGAAACCAACACTTTCCATGTTGTGTTTATATTTTTGTTCAGTATACTTTCTCTGACCTAATTTCGCAAAGTAGCCATGAGTCATCATTGCTTAGGGCCTGCATGGAAAAATGAGGGTGACTTCCCAAGTTATTCGAGAAACTCAGAACGACACAGTCAGGAACAGGCTTGGGAGATAAGATCGCTAGAGATGGTTCCCAGACAGCTTTCATCTATTCACTAAACGCACCCACCCATATACATCACTTTGCTTAACCACTTCTGAGAGTCATCATCTAAAAATAAGAAACACATTTACGCACAATTAATAACACAATAGGCCTACACCATACAGTCAATGGCTTACACTCAAGCCTCCGACATACACCGAGTACACCAAACATTAGGAACGCCATCCTAATATTGAGTTGCATGCGCCTCCCCCTCAGAACAGCCTCAATTTGTTGGGCCATAGACTACAGGGTGTCAAAAAAGTTCCACAGGGATGCTGGCCCATGTTGACTTCAATGCTTCCCACAGTTGCGCCTAGTTAACTGGATGGCCTTTGGGTGGTGGACCATTTTTGATACAAACAGGAAACTGGAAACGCATGAAAAACCCTGCAGTGTTGCAGTTCTTGACACAAACCGCTGTCCCTAGCACCTACTACCATACCCTGTTCAAAGGCACTTAAATCTTTTGTCTTCTCCATTCACCCTCTGAATGGCACACATACACAATCAATGTCTCAAGGCTTAAATTATTTAACCTGTCGCCTTCCCTTTAACAAGTGACATAAATAAGGGATCATAGCTGTCAGTGTCATGGAAAGAGCAGGTGTTCTTAATGTTTTGTACACTCATTGTACAGTAGCATCATTCGTTAAGGCTATAGTATGAGACTAAGAAATGTAGGGCCTAGGAAACAACCCAATTAAAAAAGTGTAAACATTTAATGCAGTTGTGTAACATGCTGTGTGCTTGATAAGACATAAACAGGGAACAACAACAGTTCCTGTATTAAAGTGCTAGACCTACAGGTTTAGTTTTGGTGAATTAATCAAACTGATGGAAAGCTCTTTTCAGAGAAGTCTCATCTGCTTAGTTGCTTATGCAAAAGCAATGTGGCCTGTGCAAATAGGAAAAAGGATTGTGGATGAAGTGTGGATTTCTGTTAAGTTAGCCTATGTACTGAGACACGGAGCAAATATTTTCTATCACATTAGCCTACTATCAGAGAGAATAGACTGCTTGTAAAATGATGTATCAAAGCATTCCTTTATCAAAGTGTTGTAAATGGAGTGAATATCAAGACATATCTGGCTGATAAAGAAATTACATTGATCTTTCCACCCACAGTTCCACTCAATTGCATCCGCCAGGCTGTTTAGGCCAATTAGAACTCGACTCCTAAAAATGGAACATCACCCTGAGCTTTAACCCTCCCTCTTTTCCAACACCAGTAGCCTGACAACAGTAGGGCAATGGTGTATGAGCCAGGGGCCATATGGCCCTTAAGACAAACAAAATCAACTTTATGTGGATCCAGTGTGCTTTCTGCAGTGCATCCAGAAGTAAATTATTCAAATGAAACCCTGTCTTTCATATCTTTAACATTCCAAGGCATTTGAGTCAGCTATGAAACAAAGTCTCTATTTATTACATTGGTTTCCTGTTCCCCAATCAGGTTTACTAATCAAAGTTAGGGGTCAAAATGGTCGCTGTATCTTGTTCAGCACAGAACTCTTTCAAAGAAGTTGAAGCTGTAAGGGCCACTAAATGCAGACACATGGCAAACAGAGCAGCTTAGAGAGGGAAGTGTAAATACACTATTTCATCAGAAGGAAATGACTTGCACATTACACACCCCCACTGGAATAACACCAAATAGCAAGTTCAAGAATGACAGACTTCAGCTAAACATACACCTAATTTCACTGTTGGGATCTTGCACCTTAAAAAGCACAAGAAAGACGATTGGCACTCCCCATCTCAGATTGTTCTGAAATCGTTTATGTTAGAAACAGATGAGATTAGTATTCCAGGAACATTATTTTGTTGAATTGAATTTGATCACTGAGAAATTCAGCTAATTGATTGCACACAAGTTGGCTATTTAAAATGTATAGGATTATTATATTAAAAATATAACCTAAAATCCAAGTTGGAGTAAACATTTTCTAACAATGAGTTAGACATGAGGAACCCAAACAAATGGTCAAGACACCCACATCCCACCCCAACAACAAGTATATAGTATCAGTTATCTATGTTTGACAAGTAGTATGGAGCTGGGGCTCTGAGTATTGTTTCTTTATCCTACGTAATGTATTTTAAGTGAATTTTGTGATGTTTTTTTCCCCCCCTGTCCAGAGAAATTAGTCATTGAAGTTGTTGGGTTTATGTCCCAGCTTACATCCTGATTTTACCAGGGCCTGACCACTAAATTGTGTTTTTTTTTTTTTAAAGAATCCCTCCTATTCATTGGAATTGGTCCACAAATGCAAAAAAAATAATTACAAAAAATATTTTAAAAAGTGGTACCGTGGTTGTCTTACTCATTAGAAAAAAAGTTTGGTCCAAATCATGTGTTAGGTACTATATTTTTTCGAAATTATATGAATCCTAAAAAAATGTAAATGGACAATATGGGTGCAATCAATTACCTAATTTCTCAGAGATATAATTATATTTCAACAAAATAATGTTTCCAGAATGCTTATCTTATCTGCTTCTAACTGTTCTGAATTTGTTTCTGTAATAAGAGATGGGTGTCAGGGCTTGCTGAAATGACATGGAACGACCTTGTTCCTATTTGGGTCTTTTTCTGTTTGTAATTAAGTTTTTCCACAGGTCATACATTAGTAATGTAGCTACAATGCTGTGGAGGATTTTGGCAGCATGTGGTTGGGTGGAGGTGAAAGGACGTGGGACTGAATTACAGAGGAGAGAGTCCTCTAACTTTGAAGTGGCTACCCCACTCTTTTTTGCTCAAAGATGTGTCATAAAACGTATGTCAGCGACACGTGTGTGTGTAAGCTCAGACAATGAGCACTCGTTGTCACAATGTATAGAGACAAATGGGTTTTGTTAAATTCACTACCAACTTGTCTGGCTGCTTTTTTTGGACATTGGAATGAGAATCAAAGAGGAAGTAGACATTGAGGTAACTTCAATTATAGACATCAATGAACTGCAGTGAAATGTCTTATCACTATTGATTACTATAGCGACACTTCGTTGACTAAAACTCCTACACCAAATTATTTGGATACGGCACAACAATTCTGTCTAGGGTCTGCTTCTCTTATTTCATTGATTTGTTCATTGACAAACTTACGTTCAGAACAAGCATTGTAACTAGATAAACATACATTATCTTACCTTGTTCAGTTGTTTTTCTCATCGTCGAAGATGACTCCTTTCCTTATTGTGTTTCCCGCATACAACTGACGGATAATTTAAAAAGCTGCTTTTGTAGTTCCCTTGTTGATTAAATCAAGACTGGCTAACCAAATACATTCAGCTAACGCTAGCCTGTTAGCTAAGGACGTTGTCGTTCAGAATCAAGCAGTAAAATTACGCAATTAAATTAGCTAACAGTCAAAAACATAAGCAACCCGCAAAGTTATGCATCTACAAGGTGGTGTACCTGTTTGCTATTGCTATCTTTCCCGAATATTAAAACCCGTATTTTAGTAAAATACGTTGAATTGTACATCCTTTTCAAACCTACTGGCTGGCTTTTCGAGCTGACTAATAACTGCTAGCCAGCTACTCTACTTCCTTTTTCTAGCAAAGTACTATTCTGCCAGCAGCACAAATGATAACGTCACTTTAGTTATGGCAATAAAAAAAATCTAGATAAAAGCCCGCATTTCAACACATTACAATATCATTAGTTGATTACAAATATATATTTATTTTTTTATCAGCAGCCATTTTTATTGTGCCAACAAGAAATGTCGATAAGTAATTTATGAAAACAAATCCAAAATAAGGTTGATTTTTTTTTTTAAGACCAATAATGACAAAATACAATGTTGACGCTGGTATGTTGAGAAAATTGGGCTGTAGAGAGAACTTTTCTACCTGTCTTAGCTAAAGGGGAGTGGAAAAATACTCATTAGGGTCTCTACTAACAAAATATGGTTTGTTTTTTAGGGGGACTGTGTCACAAGGCCTGCTGCTAGCTTTTCACTCCACCCAATCTATATCCTCCAATGGAACACACTGTAATAGACTTTACATGGGAAAACCAAATCTACTTGTGTCAGCTAAAGTGGGGTGGGAAATTCTCAGTAGGGTCTATACTAACCAAATAGGTGTCGTTTTGGAGGGAGAACTGTTTTGTACATATTCAGCAGCACTTCGTTCTCCACCCCCTCCATAAAGTAATTCCAATAACATATATTTGTTTGTTTTTTCAAAGTGTATTTCTTTAAATTTCAGCATACCAGTATTTGTGTAAACTTCGAAAAGAAATGCTGGGATAAAATACTTCATTCTTAATTTATTTGGTCAAATGTAGTTGCAGTCAGAGGTGGAAGAAGTACCTAATTGTCATACTTGAGAAAAAAGTAACGATAACTTACTAGAAAATGAGTCAAGTAAAAGTGATGGTCACCCAGTAAAACACTACTTGCGTAAAAGTCTAAAACAATTGTTTTAAATATACTTAAGTATCAAAAGTAAATATAATTGCAAAAATATTCTCATGTATCAAAAGTAAGTCTAAATAATTTAAAATTCCTTATATTAAGCAAACTAGACGGCACCATGTTTTATTGATTTATTTCCGGATATCCAGGGGCACACTCCAACACTTAGACATCATTTACAAACGAAGCATGACTGTTTAGAGTGTCCGATAAATCAGAGTAAGTAGGGAACACCAGGGATGTTCTCTTAATAAGCGCATGAATTTGACTCTTTTCCGGTCCTTCAAAATGTAACTTCAAAATGTCCTTCAAAATGTAAGTATTTTTGGGTGTCAGGGAAAATATATTGAGTAAAAATTGCATGACTTTCTTAAGAAATGTAATTAAGTAAAAGTTGTCAAAAATATAAATAGAAAATACTTTAGTAGATACTTTAAAGTACTACTTAAGTGGTTTTTAGGGGGGTATGTTTACACCACTGGTTGCAATGCTGTGAAAAACAGTAGTATTGCAGGAGATGGCAAAAAAAAAATAGCTATTCTCAGTTTAGCATGTCTTTGCAGGGGGACTCTTATTTAGAAAAGATCATTCCCGATTGTGCTTTCATCATAATATCCTGCTGCTAGGAGAACGGTTCTCTCTAGCGGGCTACGCGCGGTGGGAAAAAGTTGAGAAAAAGCTGCAAGCGATATTCCATACAAAGCACTGTTGCACCAAAAATTTAATTGCTCAGCACCCTCTACAGATATTAGATGAGTGATGCACTTTGAGTACAGTTGTAACATCACAGACGAAAGTGGAAACCGGCTTAGTTTGATTTGTCTTTTATTTGTCTGGTAGAGATAAAATCAAATAGATGCAACTATTACACTGGTGGTTCACTTCGGTGGTGTTGGTCGTACCCCACCTATTTCTACAATTTCTCTTAAAATGTGATTTTTAACCTAATCCTTAACCCTGTAACCTCAATACCCAGAAAACAGAGGTCAAACAGGGAAATGGTTCCAATCGTTTTTCCATCATTCATTTTTCCCATAGGGAATTTTAGAAACACTGAAAATTAGGGATGCACAATATATTAGTAAGAATTGTCCGATATTGGCTAAAAATGCCAACATCAGCATCATCCCGATGTATAGTTTAATGCCAATGTGCAAAACCGGTGTCAAAGCTGATGTGCATACCTATATAACGTAGGTAGATGAAGTAGTGATGCCACAAACAATAAGGCGCAACACGTGCAACAGCATTCCTAACCTAGCCCACAATGTCTGCCGTTGTGGATCGAGCAGTCTTTTGTCGAGACAATTCAAAGGCGAAATCCATTAACACCAAGATAATGAAATGCATTGCCCTTGACAATCTATCTTTCTCTGTCGCAGATGATGTTGGCTTTCGCCGACTGGTCAGGCACCGGTACACACTACCAAGTAGACACTATTTTTCAAATGTTGTTTTACAGTATTGTTGAAACTCACATCCATGAGCTACTTGCTATGGGAGTCACTGTTATTAGCTTCACAACTGACATTTGGACCAGCGATGTCAGCCACATGAGCATTATGAGTCTGACAGCACAGTGGGTCCATGAGGATTTCATACTGAGGAAAGCTGTATTGCATGCTCAAGAATGTGCTGGTTCTCATACCGCTGCTGCCATTTCAATTGCATTTGAGAACATGTTTGACACATGAACACTCCTAGATCCATTCGAACAACTGACTCGAGAAATAAGCTCAACTGTGTCTGCAGCAGACGTGATACCCTCTGTCATGGCATTGAAACGCCTGCTCAACAAAAATACGAACACAGACCGTCGGCTTAACTTGGAAAGGTACTCTACTAGAGGCTGTGAACAAGTGATTCGGGAGCATTCTCTCTGAGCCTCTACTGCGTTGCCACCATGCTCGATACTAGGTACAAGGACTGCTACTTCAATGCAGACAAGAAACAGGGTTTAAGTGAAATGTTAGACACAGCTGGACAAGATGGAAACGGACACAGTGACAGTGCGCACCGAGGAAGTGAAGCCACAAAAAGACAGAGCTGAAACTTCACTGCTTGACATGTATGATGATATCCTGGTTGAGAATGAAACGACTGAACAAATGAACAATGAAACAGCACAGCAAGTAAGTGAAAGAAATTGGTTTTGATTATGTTTTACTAGTAATAGGGACATACGTAAATGCCAACAAAATAACTTTTGATCAGTGTGTGTGTGTTTCAACTATTTAACTGTACTAGAATGACGATGCAATCTCAACCAATCTCAACCACACTGCACACTGCCCTAACCCATCTGGACAAGAGGAATACCTATGTGAGAATGCTGTTCATCGGCTACAGCTCGGCATTCAACACCATAGTACCCTCCAAGCTCGTCATCAAGCTCGAGACCCTGGGTCTCGACCCCGCCCTGTGCAACTGGGTACTGGACTTCCTGACGGGCCGCCCCCAGGTGGTGAGGGTAGGCAACAACATCTCCTCCCCGCTGATCCTCAACACTGGGGCCCCACAAGGGTGCGTTCTGAGCCCTCTCCTGTACTCCCTGTTCACCCACGACTGCGTGGCCACGCACGCCTCCAACTCAATCATCAAGTTTGCGGATGACACAACAGTGGTAGGCTTGATTACCAACAACGACGAGACGGCCTACAGGGAGGAGGTGAGGGCCCTCTGAGTGTGGTGTCAGGAAAATAACCTCACACTCAACGTCAACAAAACTAAGGAGATGATTGTGGACTTCAGGAAACAGCAGAGGGAACACCCCCCCATCCACATCGATGGAACAGTAGTGGAGAGGGTAGCAAGTTTTAAGTTCCTCGGCATATACATCACAGACAAACTGAATTGGTCCACTCACACAGACAGCATCGTGAGGAAGGCGCAGCAGCGCCTCTTCAACCTCAGGAGGCTGAAGAAATTCGGCTTGTCACCAAAAGCACTCACAAACTTCTACAGATGCACAATCGAGAGCATCCTGGCGGGCTGTATCACCGCCTGGTATGGCAACTGCACCGCCCTCAACCGTAAGGCTCTCCAGAGGGTAGTGAGGTCTGCACAATGCATCACCGGGGGCAAACTACCTGCCCTCCAGGACACCTACACCACCCGATGCTACAGGAAGGCCATAAAGATCATCAAGGACATCAACCACCCGAGCCACTGCCTGTTCACCCCGCTGTCATCCAGAAGGCGAGGTCAGTACAGGTGCATCAAAGCTGGGACCGAGAGACTGAAAAACAGCTTCTATCTCAAGGCCATCAGACTGTTAAACAGCCACCACTAACATTGAGTGGCTACTGCCAACACACTGTCAATGACACTGACTCTACTCCAGCCACTTTAATCATGGGAATTGATGGGAAATGATGTAAATATATCACTAGCCACTTTAAACAATGCTACCTTATATAATGTTACCTACCCTACATTATTCATCTCATATGCATACGTAGATACTGTACTCTATATCATCGACTGCATCCTTATGTAATACATGTATCACTAGCCACTTTAACTATGCCACTTGGTTTACATACTCATCTCATATGTATATACTGTACTCGATATCATCTACTGTATCTTGCCTATGCTGCTCTGTACCATCACTCCTTCATATATCCTTATGTACATATTCTTTATCCCCTTACACTGTGTATAAGACAGTAGTTTTTTTTGGAATTGTTAGTTAGATTACTTGTTCGTTATTACTGCATTGTCGGAACTAGAAGCACAAGCATTTCGCTACACTCGCATGAACATCTGCTAACCATGTGTATGTGACAAATAAATTTGATTTAATTTGATTTGAATGCTTAAAAGGCTGCAAAAATGTTAAATATCGGTATCATTTTTTTTGGCAAGGAAAATATCAGTATTGTCCAAAAATGTCATATCGGTGCCTCCCTACTTAAAATAAGGCTTACCCTGGCGTGACGTTTTGATAATCTAGAAGAAAAGAAACGCACACCTATTTAGGCGAGGTACTGGCTAGCGGAGTAGAAAACTTGAAAATTAAAGTGAGCCGTACACTCTAGGAGCGACGTTTTGATAACCATGTAAATCTCTCTCGAACAAAGTGACTTTTATCAATATATTCGGCTCCATTTACTCAGTTTCGAAAATGCTAATTAGCATCAAAGTAGACATCATGCAAGACGACTGCAAGCTCCTGCACGTCATCTCTAGCTGACACCTTTGCTAATTGGTGTTGTGTCAATTTAAAACTTCCACAAGATAGTTCACAGAATTGTCCATTTAAATGTTGCCAATTTATTCTTTACTACATTTAGCAAAAATTAGATATGTCATCCAGGTCTCTTACCATTGCCCTGATTCGCCAGTCTTGTCCAGATCATTATGGCATATGTAATTCTTCATGATAGCCACATTAGCAGTTGATTAGCATTTTATTTGGGGGGGGTAAATACAGGCAAATATATACTGACAATTAAAGGCCACTAAAATTGTCACCCAACACAATGATACAGTTGTCTCAAGTTGAGGGAGCGTGCCATTGGCATGCTGACTGCAGGAATGTCCACCAGAGCTGTTGCCAGATAATTAAATGTTAATTTCTCTACCATAATCCGCCTCCAACGTCATTTTGGGGAATTTGGCAGTATGTCCAACCGGCCTTACAACCGTAAACCAGCCCAGGACCTCCACTTCCGGCTTCTTCACATGCAGGATCGTCTAAGACCAGTCACCCAGACAGCTGTGGAAACTGAGGAGTATTTCTGTCCCAAGTGTGTGGGCCTATGCCCTCCCACCCATGACTGCTCCCCTGCCCAGTCATGTGAAATACATAGATTAGGGCAGTAAAATCTTTTGAATTGTTGCGTTTATATTTTTGTTCAGTATATTGATAAGAATCCCCTTGTCCTAGAAAGATTTACAAAACACAGCCCTTGTTTTAAGTATTTCTAAAATCCCCTATGGGAAAATGTAATGGTGGAAAAACATTTCCTTGTTTGACCTTTAGGTTTTATGGGTATTATGACTCATACGGTTGTACTCTATACACCGAGTTGCAATTCACATAATAATAAGGAATTAATTCCCCTCGACCACACCCACAAATTGGGGGAAACAACCATTCATTCCCATTGAACCCCAGTGTAAAAGACCCAACATGCCGAAAAGCTGTGATGTTCAATGTACATGTAACCAGGTCAAAAATCCCGACCTGCAATGCTCCAATGTAGGGAAATATAGCCTGCAAGAAGAGCCCTGTGACTTCAGGCAATTCAGAGTGGGAAATGAGGGGACCCGGTGTCCAAGAAAGCAACATGTAGCAATGTGTGTGAAAAACACTTAATTACAGGTGAAACATTTAACTTGTTTAGTATCCCCCTAAGTTTCAAAAGTTACTATGGGCACAGCCAAACAATGGAAGTGATGGATTCAAATTCACTTACGTGAGCTAGACCTACAGTAGGCTAGTTCTGTTGTGATAATAATAATAATATAAAAATCATCCACATTAGAGGAAAACTGATCAACGCATCCTACATTAATGTGGTTACAAAACCATTCATAAGATCCCTAACACACACGGGTACAGACCATTCAGTGCTTTCAGGGTATGTTCATTGTCAGTGACAACTGCAAGTACTACTTCAATGTACAGTACATGTAGGTCTAATGAAAAATAATATAGTAACTTGTATTTAAATGTAGTAATTCAACAACAAACGCTGTTTAGCCTGCATATCTTTTACAGCATGTCAATGCCTCATTGTTCAAGTGGTTTGCAAGTGATTTCTATTTTTCGAATGGTTGTCAAGTCCTTTGGGTCTTTTTCATTGAGCTCATCTCTCCATCTGTCCTGTACAACTATTTGCAATGCATCAGCGCAACAATGTTATAACCTGACAAAAGTGATCACACCAATGCACTTTCTCTCCTCAACTTTCCCCTACATGCATGTTCTATGCTGTAGGCCTGTTTTACATGTTGCAATTAGGAAGAGCAAGCCTGATCCTTTCCCCAATAGGCATGGTATAAAAAATATATCAAAATGTCCTGTAACTTTTGTAGCCTATAGCTTTTCCTGGGATTTCACGAGAAGAGGAATGACCTATGGCGGAGAGGCTTGCATAGCCTGCTGCACACGGGAACAGCTGAAAGAGAGAGGCTAGTGATGTGTAGCCGAATTCTACCTGTCAGTGCCAGGCTACTCTGTATTTTTTTGTCATATTACAAATATTCTGCTAATGTCTCCAGTCATATAGTCCTATGGCCAACATTTTTGCTGACAATGACATGAAATGTCTCTGCCATTTTCTATAGACATAGGAATTCTTCCATGCAGCCATCTCACACAGTAGGGTAGGATCCCTACACATAAAGCCTCAAATAAAGCAATGTTTGCACAATTTTTATATAGGCCTATATACAGTTAATTCAAACGGATTATGAAAACAGGATCTTCGAATAGTTTCATTAATTAAGGGCCTGTGTTTGTAGCCATGTCTGCGATGCTAGGCAATATGTTTGAGATAAATCATTTTGTATTGTTTAAAAGGAACAAAGTTGTACAATATCATGGAAATAACTCAGTTTAAGCAGGACTCTCCAACCCTGTCTCTGAACAGCTACCTGTAGGTTTTTGCTCCAACCCTAATCTAGCACACCTGATTCTAATAATTAGCTGATTGATAAAATGAATCAGGTTAGTTGCAACTGGGGTTGAAATGAGAACCTACAGGAGGGGTGACTCTCCAGGAACAGGGAAAATACCATTCTAAAGAAAAATATGTAAATGACTTTAATATATATATAAAATTAAACACTTATTTTCAGGGCTGTAACCATGGTTGGCTGCTGTAGGTTTTCACCTCAGTTGATCTACAAACACTATACAATTGTAATGTTGTAACCCTGAAAGAGGGAAAATGTGAGAAATGATTCACACGGACATGTAACATCAGCGAAGAAACAAACATATGACGTTTTTAGGACTGTATTGGTTGCATGTTAATGTATGCCTATAGGGAAGATAAGCCATGTGGAGATGTTCATTTTGACACGTTTGTTGATAACATTTGTAAAGATTTCCTCAGAGGAGCCCACATGGGACCAGACCACAAGTTTGGGAACCACTGTATCCTACTAACCTCGCTCTCAGGTCTCCTCTGCATGCATTTCAGCCATCCTCGCCACATCGGTCTCAGTAGACTACTCTATGTAAAGCAGTTATGAGAACTTAGTAGGGTTTTTTTGCTCCTGCTGAAGTAGGCTTCGTTTAACGTTTGCTTTTTATTTCATCCTTCGATTAATTCTAGCCAGAGCCCTTCAACATCACTGCAATATAAATCACTGCTGGCAGCTAGCCAACGCCCTAACATATCTAGAAGCGACTATTTATTTATCAATTGTGCATTCATTCTCCGAGGGTCGGTTTTTGTTTGGGGGATGTCGGTAGACACCACAAGAGTCACGGGACGGTTTTAAAATTGCCCTTTGTCCGGCATCTCGTAAACACAATGACTGTGAGCTAGGGAAGTTCCTTTCACGCCAGGCTCTCCGACTGTGCGAGCGGAGTCAGACTTTGAAATAGTGAATGTGACACTAAAAAGACAAACTGGGAGGTAAATCTGGGGACCCTGGCGAACAAAGCACTGTTCATGATTCCACTCGTTCGCAATGAGGCAGCGGGATTAGAACACAATCACGTCCCCAAAAAATATGAGTTCTGATCTTTGATCAACGGGAGCAATATTTATATTAACCCGTACAACAACAAAATACATAAATTACCGCGCCCCCTACTTATTATCATGTCTCAGGTACGCCTACAGTCCGCGAAAGCCTAGAGGCTATGTAAATGCAATAATGAATTTACTAATTTGTGGCATATTCTAATAATTATAACGTGTCAAAAATATCGCCATGGTGAAACTTTCTGGCATTCTTGAAAGTTAGGACAGTCCTTGTCCTGCAAATAAACATACTTTTTATAGTTTGGGGAAAAAATTATTTGGCAAGCAGTCGTCTTGTGGAGTGGAGTTTCTAGTTACGTGATGACATCACGTTCCCCGCTTACCTTCAAAACGAAACTATTCGGCAATCATCGTTTATTCGGAAAAACACCGTTTCCATCGTCATTTGTCGCAATAAAGTTCGACCAAAGAAAACTCCACCGCTGTCGACAAAAGAAAAGTATACGATTGTGGTTGATATTTAGAAAATCTCTCCTTTAGCTGCCGTTTCCATTACACATGTCACAATATTTTTGGGGGGCGACATTTGTTATGTCGAATTTACCTGCGTCAATGAAAACATGTTGAGTGTAATCAAGCATCCTCAGCACGCATATAGAAGTAGGCTAATTTGTCTGCCCACAAATGTATGCCTATTAAAAAAAACTGGGATGTTTGATAGCCGAGTATTTTTTATTTGTCTTAACACCAACACCACCACCACCAATGAGCAAATCCTTTAGCCTGCCTCTTGGAACCCCACAGTTCTGCTCAGCAGCGGTGCCATGAATTTTTCACTGGGGTAGCCTGGCCATTGCATAGGAGTAGCAGGCTGCATTACCGCGGGATGCTCAACGGTCAGCATTTTTCAAGCTGCGGGTAGTCAGACATACATCTTCGCTTCGGGATGATTATTTATTTGAAAGGGGGCGTCTTTCGAGTTTTTTGTCATTATATTCTAGGCTATAAAATCACCTTTGTCACAATATTTACACATACATCTTAAATTGCTCAACTTCATTGTTCATTCATCCTCTCCCCAGTTTGGGCCATGGGTGTATGTGTGTGTTCAAAACAGATGTTATTTGTCACATGCGCCGAATAAAACCGGTGTAGTAGACCTTACTGTGAAATGCGTACGTACATGCCCTTAAACCAACAATGCAGTTTTTAGAAAATATTTACTAAATATAAAAAATATATAAAAACACAATAAAATAACGATAATGAGGCTATATACATATACTGGTATCGAGTCAATGTGTGGGGTACAGGTTAGTCGAGATAATTTGTACATGTAGGTAGAGGTAAAGTGCATGGATAATAAACAGAGTAGCAGCAGCGTAAAAATGGGGGTGGTACCAGAGCGCCAAGTCTAGGTCCAAAAGGCTCCTTAACACCTTCTACCCCCAAGCCATAAGACTGCTGAACAATGAATCAAATGGCCATCTGGACTATTTGCATTGACACCTCTCCCCCTTTTGTTTTTACACTGCTGCTACTCGCTGTTTATTATCTATGTACAGTCACTTTACCCACACCGACATGTACACATACAACTCAACTACCTCGACTAACCTGTGCCCTCGCACATTGACACTGTACTGGTATCCCCTGTACATAGCCTTGCTTCTGTTATTTTATTGTTGCTCCTTAATTTTTTGTTATTTTTCTTATTTTTAATATAGATTACATTTTTTATATTTTTTACTTCAGTTTATTTTAGTAAATACTTTCTCAACACTTTTTTTTCTTAAAACTGCATTGTTGGTTAAGGGCTTGTAAGTAAGCATTTCACTGTAAGGTCTACACCTGTTGTACTCGGTGCACTTGACAAAAACAAATGGATTTGATTTGGAGTTGTGCTTGGCCACGCAGTCGTGGGTGAGCAGGGAGTACAGGAGGGGACTAAGCACGCACCCCTGAGGGCTCCCGTGTTTAGGATTAGGGTGGCAGATGTGTTGTTGCCTATCCTTACCACCTGGGGGCAGCCCATCAGGAAGTCCAGGATCCAGTTGCAGAGGGATGTGGTTAGTCCCAGGGTCCTTAGCATAGTGATGAGCTTTGTGGGCACTATGATGTTGAACGCTAAGCTGTAGTCAATGAACAGCATTCTCACATAGGTGTTCCTTTTGTCCACGTGGGAAAGGGCAGTTTGGAGTGCAATTGAGATTGCATCATCTATGGATCTGTTGGGGCGGTATGCGAATTGGAGTGGGTCTAGGGTTTCCGGGATGATGGTGTCGATGTGAGCCATGACCAGCCTTTCAAAGCACTTCATGGCGACCGACGGTAGTCATTTAGGCAGGTTACCTTTGCTTTCTTGGGCAAAGGGACTATGGTGGTCTGCTTGAAACATGTAGGTATTACAGACTCAGTCAGGGAGAGATTGAAAATGTCAGTGAAGACACTTGCCAGTTGGTCCGCGCATGCTCTGAGTACACGTCATAGTAATCCTTCTGGCCCCGCGTCCTTGTGAATATTTACCTGTTTAAAGGTCTTGCTCACATCAGCTACGGAGAGTGTGATCACACAGTCGCCCGGAACACCTGGTGCCATCATGCTGTGTGTGCGGAATGGAGGCTGTCTGCACGCTTTGACAGCGAATGCGAGGCGAGCTGATTAATAAGAAGAAGAAGCATGGCGGTAACTACATATCTAACTACACATCTATTTTCTATGCACGTTCTAAATGTCGACCAAAAAATCACTGGACAACTTAATGCAAAAGCATAGCTAGTGATTGAAAAGAAGGGTTTTTTTTGTGGCGATTATTTTGCAGGTGATTCATTGTACTGCCCAAACAAGAGCCGAAGCATTGCAGGGAATGCTGAATTAAGATGTTCCCGCCTCCCAGGCCCCTGAGCCTTTGTAGAGATTTTATTTGGAATGGACTGTGACTGAAGGAGTGGGATGTTATTTTTAAATATATATTTTTTCTTTCTATAACATCATCCCCCCAACAGTTTACTACCCGTACAGTAGGTGGCGGAATGGACATTACATTTGTGTGAACACCATTATACTCGAGATGAAGAAAGAAGATCTCTCACTTACAACTTTGTGTCTGGAGTAGTAGATGCAATTTTATTAAATGACCAACAGGTGTTGATGCAGCTCTTCCCAGACAATAATTAGTATTGGGTTAGATCTTTATAGAAGTCTGTGGGATAATAGTACTTGCCCCATATATCAACAGTAATTGACCTACAGTAGGTGTAAACTATTATGTGATTTATTTACTGAGGTAGACCACTAGCTTCAGTGCAAGTAAAACTATATAATTGGTAACTGAATCTACCATTAACCTTGAATGCCCTTAGTAGGTCATCAACCGAAATGCATCTGTCACATAAATGCTCAATTGAGGTAGAATTTGGTCTTAACAAAATATCTAGCATCAGATTACCCTACCTCCAAAAATATAACCATATCCTGCTGTATCTGTGGTTTAAGGGCAACTTGTCGACTCTATTTGGCTACATCCATTTTATTTTAAATGAATGCTAAATACCCATTGATTTTTGAAGACTGACTAAATGCCTCATGCGGTTATTTTCTATTAAATTTTTTTGAGAATTTTTCTTAGGACCACAAACAGGTACTGCCTTTGTAGCATCACTTGATTGAGGAGATTTTCAGATTGATCATCTTTATGTGCTTCATACCCCTAACATGAATTCATTCAGGACTATCTGTAATCATGGTAGCATCCACAATCATGTAGAAGTGTTCAGAAACCTATTCTTATTTACAATAATAGTGACTTCAATATGACACTACATTATTCACCATTTTGTTCCTATTGGGCACAAAATAATCTGAAACACAACCAAAAGAAACAGGAAATGCATCCAACAAGTTTGGAGAGTGCTAGGAATATGGGACCAAAACACTAAACTTTTGACTACTTTAATACACAAAATACTTACAAAATACTTACGACACCTTCAAATGGGGGGACTAAATCCCAGCAAATGGGATGGTGTTTCTTTTTTTTAAATCAGTAATGATATTTTTGACTACTGAGTGTGTGATGTCTTTAGCCCCTTATGGTAAGTGGTTGGGGCCCACTGGGTAGACCAAGTAGGTCTTTATGGCAGGAGTATGGTCTGGCACGGCTGGGTGAAGTGATGTGTGAAACCATAGCTGTACCTCTGTAGTAGAGAAACCAAAGGGAGGGTCCCTTTACACATCTGATCAGAAGGTTCCTGTTTTCTTCATGTCATTATTCTTTTTTTGCTGAGAGGTCTTGCAGGCTCTAGTCATGCCGGCTCTAGTTTTATCTTAAATTGATTATTGTCCAGTCATATGGTCAAGTGTTGCAAAGAAGGACCTAGTTAAGCTGCAGCCGGCCCAGAACAGAACGGCACGTTTTGCTCTTCATTCTAATCAGAGGGCTAATATCAGTACTATGCATGCCAGTCTCTCTTGGCTAAGAGTTGAGGAAAGACTGACTGCATCACTTCTTGTTTTTATAATAAACAATGTGTTGGAAATTCCAAATTGTTTGCATAGTCAACATTCAGACCCGGAAGGCACAGTGATGCCGAAACATTGGTAATTTACCCAATAAATTACTGGGAGTTTATATATAGAGTGTGTGACTTAATTTTTTATAGCTTATTCGCCATTCGTCAGCACCTCTACATAAAATAATTTTCTCTGGGTGTGTGCCAGCTCATGTTTTTAATAGTCAACATAAACACAGCACTGACACACACACTTACCCCACCAGACATGCAACCAGGGTCTTATCACAGTCCCCAGGTTCAGAACACACTTACCCCACCAGACATGCCACCAGGGTCTTTTCACAGTCCCCAGGTTCAGAACACACTTACCCCACCAGACATGCCACCAGGGTCTTTTCACAGTCCCCAGGTTCAGAACAAAAAGGAAACGTACACTATTATACAGAGCCATGAGTGCATGGAAGTCCAATCTTAATTAGCGCAAGTGTAACTGATACACACACACACACTGCATATTAATGTAATTAATGTCAATTATTTTGTCTGTGTTGTCTTTTTCGTTATGTGTCAGACTAGTAAGACTAGATGTTGCCATTGGAGTCGGCTTATGGGAATCCAAAAATACAGTTGAAGTCAAGTTTACATACACCTTAGCCAAAGGCATTTAAACTCAGTTTCACAATTCCTGACATTTAATCCTAGTAAAAATTCCCGGTCTTAGGTCAGTTAGGATCACCACTTTATTTTAAGAATGTGAAATGTCCGAATAATAGCAGAGAGAATTATTTATTTCAGCTTTTATTTCTTTCATCACATTCCCAGTGGGTCAGAAGTTTACATACACTGTAATGGGTGCGTGTCACGGTCGTTATATGGAGGAGACCAAGGCGCAGCTTGGTAAGCGTACATTCTTACTTTATCCATATATTAACGATCACTGAACAAAACAACAAAACGAACTGTGAAGCTAATATGGCTAGGGCAGACAGGCAACTAAACATAGAATAAGAACACACAAAATACCCAAGGAATATGGATACCTAAATATGGTCCCCAATCAGAGACAACGATAAACAGCTCCCTCTGATTGAGAACCAATCTAGGCAACCATAGACATATAAACCCCTAGACATACAAAAACCACCCTCGTCACACCCTGACCTAACCAAAATAATAAAGAAAACAAAGATAACTACGGTCAGGGCGTGACAGTGCGTGCTGGTGGCAGGGAAGTCTGACGCAGGAGAGTGAACTTGGTATAAACAGAGCAGTTGAATAAATGCAAAAAAAAAACGTAGAAAACCAATATATACAAACATTTTATAAAAGGGTACAAAACCCATCGCACACCAGAACATGACTTGCACAAAATATACAACAAACAATCACCGACAAAGATATAAGGGGAAACAGAGGGTTAAATACACAACATGTAATTGATGAGATTGAAACCAGGTGTGATGGAAGACCAGACAAAACCAATGGAAAATGAAAAATGGATCAGCGATGGCTAGAAGGTCGGTGACGTCGACCGCCGAACACCGCTCGAACAAGGAGAGGTAGCAACTTAGGCTGAAGTCGTGACAGTACCCCCTGATGCGAGACCTCAGTAGTGCGATACCGACCTTGGGGACGACCCGGAGGGCGAGGCGCAGGGCGATCCGGATGGAGAAGATGGAACTCTCTCAGCGTAGAAGGATCCAACACGTCCTCCACCGGAACCCAGCATCTCTCCTCCAGACCACATCCCTCCCAGTCCACAAGGTACTGAAGGCCCCTTGCCCGACGTCTCGAATCCAGTATGGAACGAACGGAGTACGCCGGGGCCCCCTCGATGTCCAGAGGGGGCGGAGGAACCTCCCGCTCCTCAGACTCCTGGAACGGGCCAGCCACCACCGGCCTGAGGAGAGACACATGGAACGAGATGTTAATGCGGTAATCGGGGGGAAGCTGTAACCTGTAACAAACCTCTTTCACTCTCCTCAGGACTTTAAATGGCCCCACAAACCGCGGACCCAGCTTCCAACAGGGCAGGCGGTGGGGCAGGTTTCGGGTCGAGAGCCAGACCCGGTCCCCCGGTGCAAACACTGGGGCCTCACTGTGGTGACGGTCTGCACCAACTGACTTTAAGTCCACCGCAGGAGCCTCGGTCTGACTCTGATGCCAAGGCGCCAGAACCGGCTGATACCCCAATACACACTGGAAGGGAGAGTGGCCAGTGGAGGAGTGGCGGAGCGAGTTCTGGGCCATCTCTGCCCAGGGCACGAACGTTGCCCACTCCCCTGGCCGGTCCTGGCAATAAGACCTCAGAAACCTACCCACATCCTGGTTAACTCTCTCCACCTGCCCGTTACTCTCGGGGTGAAAACCTGAGGTAAGGCTGACCGAGACCCTCAGACGTTCCATGAACGCCCTCCAGACCCTCGACGTGAACTGGGGACCCCGATCAGACACTATATATATATATCTATATCTATATCTATATATATCTATATCCTCAGAAGGAGACGACAGGAGAATAATCCACAACAACCAGTATCGTGGTGTTACCCTGTGAAGGAGGAAGATTGGTCAGGAAATCTATCGACAGATGCGACCAAGGCCGTTGTGGAACGGGAAAGGGTTGTAACTTACCTCTGGGCAGGTGCCTAGGAGCCTTACACCGGGTGCACACCAAGCAGGAGGAAACATAAACCCTCACATCCTTTGCCAAAGTGGGCCACCAGTACTTCCCACTAAGACAGCGTACCGTCCGACCGATCCCAGGATGACCAGAGGAGGGTAACGTGTGGATCCAATAGATTAGCCGGTCGCGGACAGCAGACGGAACGTACAGACGCCCAGCTGGACACTGGAGGGGAGCGGGCTCTGCACCTGACGCCCTCTCAATGTCCTCGTCCAGCTCCCACACTACCGGCGGCACCAGGCAAGAGGCGGAGAGTATGGGAGTGGGATCCATGGGCCGCACCTCTGTGTCATACAATGCATCTGCCTTCTGGGAGCCTGGTCTGTAAGAAAGGGTAAACACAAAACGGGTGAAAAACATGGCCCACCTTGCCTGGCGAGGGTTCAGTCTCCTCGCAGTCCAGATGTACTCCAGATTGCGGTGGTCAGTCCAGATGAGAAAAGAGTGTCTAGCCCCCTCAAGCCAATGTCTGCATGCCTTCAAGGCCTTGACGACAGCCAATAGCTCCCGGTCCCCCACATCATAGTTTCGCTCCGCCGGGCTGAGCTTCTTCGAGAAGAAGGCACAGGGGCGGAGCTTCGGTGGCGTACCCGAGCGCTGAGAGAGCACAGCTCCGATCCCAGCCTCGGACGCGTCCACCTCCACTATGAACGCCAAAGAGGGATCCGGATGGGCCAACATGGGAGCCGAGGTAAACAGAGACCTCAGTTAACTAAAAGCCCTGTCCGGATAATTCCACACGGCTTAAATGCGGTCACTCTCCATCTCCACCCGAGGTGGAAATGCGATACCCTAGGAAGGAGACAGACTATTGCAAGAACAAGCACTTCTCAGCCTTGACGTACAGGTCATGCTCCAACAGGCGACCAAGCACCCTGCGCACCAGGGACACATGCTCGGCGCGAGAGTATATCAAAATGTCATCAATATATACCACCACACCCTGCCTGTGTAGGTCCCTGAAAATCTCATCTACAAAGGTTTGGAAGACTGATAGCGCATTCATCAACCCTTACAGCATGACGAGGTACTCATAGTGCCCCGAGGTGGTACTAAAAGCCGTCTTCCACTTGTCTCCCTCTCGAATACGCACCAGGGTGTAAGTGCTCCTGAGATCTAGTGGGTAACTATACCTCACAGTGATCTGATTCAGACCCCGATAGTCAATACACGGGCACAGACCTCCCTCCTTCTTCTTCACAAAAAATAAACTTGAGGAGGCTGGTGAAGTGGAGGACCGAATCTACCCCTGACGCAGGGATTCGGCGACATATGTTTCCATAGCCTCTGTCTCCGCCTGTGAGAGGGGATACACATGACTCCTGGGAAGTGCAGCGTCTACCAGGAGATCTATCGCACAATTGCCCCGTCGATGAGGTGGTCATTGAGTCGCCTTCTTTTTGGAGAAGGCGAGAGCCAAATCAGCATATTCAGGGGGAATGCGAACGGTGGAGACCTGGTCTGGACTCTCCACCGTAGTAGCACCAACAGAAATCCCTAAACACCTACCTGAGCACTCTCGCGACCACCCTGTGAGAGCCCTCTGTGGCCAAGAAACAGTGGGGGCATGACAAGCTAAACAGGGTAGGCCCGGCACCACGAGAAACACAGGAGAGTCAATAAGGAAAATACTAATTCTCTCCCCCCTGCGTCACCATGCCCAAAGGAGCAGTGACCTCCCTAATCAACCCTGACCCTAATGGTCGACTATCTAAGGTGTGAACGGGGAAAGGCACATCCATGGGAACAATGGGGATCCCTAAACTATGGGCTAACGCTCTATTAATGAAATTCCCAGCCGTGCCTGAATCGACGAGCGCATTATGCTGGGAATGCGGGGAAAACTCAGGAAAAGTGACAAAGACAAACAGTTGTGCAACAGAGGGCTCTGGGTGAGAATGGTGCTGGCTCACCTGGGGTGACGCCAGAGCACCCTGCCTGCTGCCTCGCTTCTTAGAGGAACCAACCCGGCACCGACTGGCAGTGTGACCTCTGCGGCCACAGATGGTGCACGAGCGGGAACCCCCTCCGGTCTCCCTGCGCACTGCCCCTCCCAGCTCCATGGGTGTGGTATAAAAGGGTACAAAACCCGTCACACACCAGAACATGACTCGCACAAAATATACAACAAACAATCACTGACAAAGACATAAGGGGAAACAGAGGGTACACAACATGTAATTGATGGGATTGAAACCAGGTGTGATGGAAGACAAGACAAAACCAATGGAAAATGAAAAATGGATCAGCGATGGCTAGAAGGTTGGTGACGTCGACCGCCGAACACCACCGAACAAGGAGAGGGACCAACTTCGGCGGAAGTCGTGACATACTAATTGAGTGTATTTGGTAGCATTGCCTTAAACAATTTAAACTTGGGTCAAACATTTCGGGTAACCTTCCACAAGCTTCCCACAATAAGTTGGGTGAATTTTGGCCCATTCCTCCTGACAGAGCTGGTGTAACTGAGTTAGGTTGGAAGGCCTCCTTGCTCGCACAAGCTTTTTCAGTTCTGCCCACAGATTTTCTATAGGATTTAAGTCAGGGCGTTTTGATGACCACTCCAATACTCCAATACCTTGACAATGTATTTTTTTACCTAATGAGAAGGTGATGGATGCTGGGATAAGGATCAGTACATGTGCCAGTGTAAAGGTAGCCTGACTTGTTTACGTGTTGCTGTGCGTTTTGTTGACAACCTTACTTTGCCACCTGACAACTTTACGGTTTTTACTTTTTAATTACGGTTTATATTTTTGGTTTTTCCCCCAACTTTTTATTTTCATTCAACTTTTTCACTCCGGACGCTTTATCTGGACATTGTTCGTCAGGACCTCCAACATCCGAAGCTAAGTAGTAACATTAACATGATGCCTTCTAATTGCAGTCGCTGTACTCATAATATGCAGGAAACGATCGCCTTACGGCGAGGATAGCTATGCTACAAGCCCAGCTTCAGACGCAATCGTTAGGCAAGGGTAATTTCAGTGTAGGAAAGGATGAAACAGCGTCTGTGCCACCAGTAAGTACAGATAGTAACGTTAGTATAAATCCCCTTGCACGGTTCCCACAGCCGTCCAACTTTCTCACGGTTTCTGGAGGGAAATGCTGTAGGAATGCTCAACCGGTGTCGCTCATTCAGCCGACAGAAACTTTGCAGCGAGTCGGAGTCAGAGGCCGAGCCTTCTCTTGTTTCTACTCCTCCCGTTACGGGGTCTGAGACAACGAAGCTTCCCACCATTAGCTCTGACAAATTGAAAACTCTAGTCATTGGCGACTCCATTACCCGCAGTATTAGACTTAAAACGAATCATCGAGCGATCATACACTGTTTACCAGGGGGCAGGGCTACCGACGTTAAGACTAATCTGAAGATGGTGCTGGCTAAAGCTAAAACTGGCGAGTGTAGAGAGTATAGAGATATTGTTATCCACGTCGGCACCAACGATGTTAGGATGAAACAGTCAGAGATCACCATAGCTTCAGCGGGTAAATCAGCTAGAAAGATGTGTCGGCATCGAGTAATTGTCTCTGGCCCCCTCCCAGTTAGGGGGAGGGATGAGCTCTACAGCAGAGTCTCACAACTCAATCGCTGGTTGAAAACTGTTTTCTGCCCCTCCCAAAAGATAGAATTTGTAGATAATTGGCCTTCTTTCTGGGACTCACCCACAAACAGGACCAAGCCTTACCTGCTGAGGAGTGACGGACTCCATCCTAGCTGGAGGGGTGCTCTCATCGTATCTACCAACATAGACAGGGCTCTAACTCCTCTAGCTCCACAATGAAATAGGGTGCAGGCCAGGCAGCAGGCTGTTAACCAGCCTGCCAGCATAGTGGAGTCTGCCACTAGCACAGTCAGTGTAGTCAGCTCAGCTATCCCCATTGAGACCGTGTCTGTGCCTCGACCTAGGTTGGGCAGAACTAAACATGGCGGTGTTCGCCTTAGCAATCTCACTAGGATAAAGACCTCCTCCATTCCTGTCATTATTGAAAGAGATCATGATACCTCACATCTCAAAATAGGGCTACTTAATGTTAGATCCCTTACTTCAAAGGCAATTATAGTCAATGAACTAATCACTGATCATAATCTTGATGTGATTGACCTGACTGAAACATGGCTTAAGCCTGATGAATTTACTGTGTTAAATGAGGCCTCACCTCCTGGCTACACTAGTGACCATATCCCCCGTGCATCCCGCAAAGGCAGAGGTGTTGCTAACATTTACGATAGCAAATTTCAATTTACAAAAAAAAAATGACGTTTCGTCTTTTGAGCTTCTAGTCATGAAATCTATGCAGCCTACTCAATCACTTTTTATAGCTACTGTTTACAGGTCTCCTGGGCCATATACAGCGTTCCTCATTGAGTTCCCTGAATTCCTATCGGACATTGTAGTCATAGCAGATAATATTCTAATCTTTGGTGACTTTAATATTCACATGGAAAAGTCCACAGACCCACTCCAAAAGGCTTTCGGAGCCATCATCGACTCAGTGGGTTTTGTCCAACGTCTCTGGACCCACTCACTGTCACAGTCATACTCTGGAACTAGTTTTGTCCCATAGAATAAATGTTGTGGATCTTAATGTTTTTCCTCATAATCCTGGACTATCGGACCACCATTTTATTACGTTTGCAATTGCAACAAATAATCTGCTCAGACCCCAGGCAAGGAACATCAAAAGTCGTGCTATAAATTCACAGACAACACAAAGATTCCTTGATGTCCTTCCAGATTCCCTCTGTCTACCCAAGGACGCCAGAGGACAAAAATCAGTTAATCACCTAACTGAGGAACTCAATTTAACCTTGCGCAATACCCTAGATGCAGTTGCACCCCTAAAAAACTAAAAACATTTCTCATAAGAAACTAGCTCCCTTGGTACACAGAAAATACCCGAGCTCTGAAGCAAGCTTCCAGAAAATTGGAACGGAAATGGCGCAACACCAAACTGGAAGTCTTCCGACTTGCTTGGAAAGACAGTACCGTGCAGTATCGAAGAGCGCTTACTGCTGCCCCATCATCCTATTTTTCCAACTTAATTGAGGAAAATAAGAACAATCCGAAATTCCTTTTTGATACTGTCTAACTAAAAAGCTAACTAAAAAGCAGCATTCCCCAAGAGAGGATGGCTTTCACTTCAGCAGTGATAAATTCATGAACTTCTTTGAGGAAAAGATCATGATTATTAGAAAGCAAATTACGGACTCCTCTTTATATCTGCGTATTCCTTCAAAGCTCAGTTGTCCTGAGTCTGCACAACTCTGCCAGGACCTAGGATCAAAAGAGACGCTCAAGTGTTTTAGTACTATATCTCTTGACACAATGATGAAAATAATCATGGCCTCTAAACCTTCAAGCTGCATACTGGACCCTATTCCAACTAAACTACTGAAAGAGCTGCTTCCTGTGCTTGGCCCTCCTATGTTGAACATAATAAACGGCTCTCTATCCACCGGATGTGTACCAAACTCACTAAAAGTGGCAGTAATAAAGCCTCTCTTGAAAAAGCCAAACCTTGACCCAGAAAATATAAAAAACTATCGGCCTATATCTAATCTTCCATTCATCTCAAATATTTTAGAAAAGGCTGTTGCAGCAACTCACTGCCTTCCTGAAGACAAACAATGTAACCAGACGAAATGCTTCAGTCTGGTTTTAGACCCCATCATAGCACTGAGACTGCACTTGTGAAGGTGGTAAATGACCTTTTAATGGCATCAGACCGAGGCTCTGCATCTGTCCTCGTGCTCCTAGACCTTAGTGTTGCTTTTGATACCATCGATCACCACATTCTTTTGGAGAGATTGGAAACCCAAATTGGTCTACATGGACAAGTTCTGGCCTGGTTTAGATCTTATCTGTCGGAAAGATATCAGTTTGTCTCTGTGAATGGTTTGTCCTCTGACAAATCAACTGTACATTTCGGTGTTCCTCATGGTTCCGTTTTAGGACCACTATTGTTTTCACTATATATTTTACCTCTTGGGGATGTCATTCGAAAACATAATGTTAACTTTCACTGCTATGCGGATGACACACAGCTGTACATTTCAATGAAACATGGTGAAGCCCCAAAATTGCCCTCGCTAGAAGCATGTGTTTCAGACATAAGGAAGTGGATGGCTGCAAACTTTCTACTTTTAAACTCGGACAAAACAGAGATGCTTGTTCTAGGTCCCAAGAAACAAAGAGATCTTCTTTTGAATCTGACAATTAATCTTAATGGTTGTACAGTCGTCTCAAATAAAACTGTTAAGGACCTCGGCGTTACTCTAGACCCTGATCTCTCTTTTGAAGAACATATCAAGACTGTTTCAAGGACAGCTTTTTTCCATCTACGTAACTTTGCATAAATCAGAAACTTTCTGTCCAAAAATGATGCAGAAAAATGAATCCATGCTTTTGTCACTTCTAGGTTAGACTACTGCAATGCTCTACTTTCCGGCTACCCGGATAAAGCACTAAATAAACTTCAGTTAGTGCTAAATACGGCTGCTAGAATCCTGACTAGAACCCAAAAATTTGATCATATTACTCCAGTGCTAGCCACCCTACACTGGCTTCATGTCAATGCAAGGGCTGATTTCAAGGTTTTACTGCTAACCTAGAAAACATTACATGGGCTTGCTCCTACCTATCTCTCTGATTTGGTCCTGCCGTACATACCTACACGTACGCTACGGTCACAAGACGCAGGCCTCCTAATTGTCCCTAGAATTTCTAAGCAAACAGCTGGAGGCAGGGCTTTCTCCTATAGAGCTCCATTTTTATGGAATGGTCTGCCTACCCATGTGAGAGACGCAACCTCTGTCTCAACCTTTAAGTCTTTACTGAAAACTCATCTCTTCAGTGGGTCATATGATTGAGTGTAGTCTGGCCCAAGAGTGTGAAGGTGAACGGAAAGGCTCTGGAGCAACGAACCGCCCTTGCTGTCTCTGCCTGGCCGGTTCCCCTCTTTCCACTGGGATTCTCTGCCTCTAACCCTATTACAGGGGCTGAGTCACTGGCTTACTAGTCCCTAGGAAGGGAGTTGAGTCACTGATGTGATCTTCTTCCTGTCTGGGTTGGCGCACCCCCTTGGGTTGTGCCATGGCAGAGATCTTTGTGGGCAACACTCGGCCTTGTCTCAGGATGGTAAGTTGGTGGTTGAAGATATCCCTCTAGTGGTGTGGGGGCTGTGCTTTGGCAAAGTGGGTGGAGTTATATCCTTCCTGTTTGGCCCTGTCCGGGGGTGTCCTCGGATGGGGCCACAGTGTCTCCTGACCCCTCCTGTCTCAGCCTCCAGTATTTATGCTGCAGTAGTTTATGTGTCGGGGGGCTAGGGTCAGTTTGTTATATCTGGAGTACTTCTCCTGTCCTATCCGGTGCCCTGTGTGAATTTAAGTATGCTTTCTCTAATTCTCTCTTTCTCTCTTTCTTTCTCTCTCTCTGAGGACCTGAGCCCTAGGGCCATGCCTCAGGACTACCTGACATGATGACTCCTTTCTGTCCCCAGTCCACCTGGCCGTGCTGCTGCTCCAGTTTCAATTGTTCTGCCTGTAATTATTATTATTTGACCATGCTGGTCATTTATGAACATTTGAACATCTTGGCCATGTTCTGTTATAATCTCCACCCGGCACAGCCAGAAGAGGACTGGCCACCCCACATAGCCTGGTTCCTCTCTAGGTTTCTTCCTAGGTTTTGGCCTTTCTAGGGAGTTTTTCCTAGCCACCGTGCTTCTACACCTGCATTTCTTGATGTTTGGGGTTTTAGGCTGGGTTTCTGTACAGCACTTTGAGATATTAGCTGATGTACGAAGGGCTATATAAATACATTTGATTTGATTTTACTTTGTTGTCCTTTAGCCAAGCATATGCTTGGGGTCATTGTCCATTTGGAAGACCCATTTGCGACCAAGCTTTAACTTCCTGACGGATGTCTTGAGAATTTGCTTCAATATATCCACATAATTTTCCTACCTCATGATGCCATCTATTTTGTGAAGTGCACCAGTCCCTCCTGCAGCAAAGCACCCCCACAACATGATGCTGCCACCCCCGTGCTTCACGGTTGGGATGGTGTTCTTAGGCTTGCAAGCCTCCCAATTTTTCCTCCAAACATAACGATGGTTATTATGGCCAAACAGTTCTATTTTTGTTTCATCAGACCAGAGGATATTTCTCAAAAAAGTACAATCTTTGTCCCCATGGGCAGTTGAGAACCGTAGTCTGGCTTTTTTTATGGCGGTTTTGGAGCAGTGGCTTCTTCCTTGCTGAGCGCCCTTTCAAGTTATGTCGATATAGGACTTGTTTTACTGTGGATATAGATACTTTTGTGCCTGATTCCTCCAGCATCTTCACAAGGTCCTTTGCTGTTGTTCTGGGATATATTTGCACTTTTTGCACCAAAGTACATTCATCTCTAGGAGACAGAAATTGTCTCCTTCCTGAGCGGTATGACAGCTGCGTGGTCCAGTGGTATTTATACTTGCGTACTATTGTTTGTACAGATAAACGTGGTACCTTCAGGCGTTTAGAAATTGCTCCCAAGGATGAAACAGACTTGTGGAGGTCTCCAATTTTTTTTCTGAGATCTTGGCTGATTTCTTTTGATTTTCACATGATGTCAAGCAAAGAGGCACTGAGTTTGAAGGTAGGCCTTGAAATACAATACATCCACAGGTACACCTCCAATTGACTCAAATTATGTCAATTAGCCTATCAGAAGCTTCTAAAGCCATGACATTTTCTGGAATTATCCAAGCTGGTTAAAGGCACAGTCAACTTAGGTTATGTAAACTTCTGACCCACTGGAATTGTGATACAGTGAGTTGTAAGTCAAATAATCTGTCTGTAAACAATTGTTTGGAAAAATGACTTGTGTCATGCACAAAGTGACTTGCCAAAACTATAGTTTGTTGACAAGAATTTTGTGGAGCGGTTGAAAAACGAGTTTTAATGACTCCAACATAAGTGTATGTAAACTTCTGACTTCAACTGTAAACACTGGCCTGATGCCCTCCTAGTAGAAAAAGTCTCTTGTGACACATCCTAGAAAACATCACGGTCCAACCACTTCGACACACATGTACCATGAAAACATTATGAAAGTCTCTTCCCGTAATCATCATGGGGCAACTTGAGCAATAGGATTCAAGTATTGCAGCGGTGCAAGTAGTGGATGGGAAAAGTGTTTACATCAGTGAGATTAAGTCTGACCTTGACATGTGGAAAATTACAGGGGGGGAAATATATATAATGTATATATTTAAAAAACAACATTGTGGTGACCTTATGCAAGTGTGGATTAGCCTATATCTATTTAGCAATTAACGCGTTGATTGGGTGGCATCCATCTATGAATATTCACGTTCTGAAGCATTTCACAATTGGTGTGTTTTCTTTTGGCCAGTGACGAAACACCCCATCAGTGTCAATAACCTCTTGCTTCTCGTGTGTGTGTGTTGGTCGCTTTGGGTGTGGTGTCATGTGAGTAACCTTCTGAGTGTAGGGCTTCCTTCCTCATCGCTTCTTTAGAGTGGAACACATCTGCACTACCAGCCCACATAGGGGGTGGCTGTCCACACACCGCATCACTAGCAACGGCATCGCTGCACCAGTAAGTGACATTTGTTCTTCAAGTGTATTTATTGTGTTAAAATCAAAAGGATACAATATTTGTCTTTATGTGTTAGCCTATTCATATGAAATGATACAATTAGATAATGATTGGGATGGAGAGCCAGGTGTATTGTCACATTTAATTTAACTGTAGCCGTAAATATGCAAGGTATTTGCTGTCATGTACATCCTTTTGCTCCCATGCAACAAATTACAACACTAATTATGCATAAAAGAACATCTAGAAATGTAAAGGGAAATTGTTTAATAAATCAAAAAATGAACAAAAGTTATAAATGTAATATGGTACTTTTTATTTCACTCCACAGTGGAAAACAGTTCATACTTAGGGTTAATTTTGGGAGAGTAGGATGTTGTTTCTCAGTCATTACTACTAACAGAGATTTGGAAATAGTTGTTTTCAAACTTTGAAATATGTTGGCTTCACATGCAGATTTAAACCCCCTTCCTGGCCGCAGCTGGCTGCTCCTCTCAACTAACCACATGGTGGTTTAAACAGCACCACAAGGTTTAAATGGCCCTAATGCCTGCTAGTGGAGGCATGCAGTTTTATGATGAGAATCCATGCCAGTCAACTGACAAAATGTCATCTCACTGTCTAAACATTTGTTGTATTTGTGGGATTTTGGGGGATTTCTTTCAGCTTTTCACAATACATTTATAAACAATGCAATTTGACCAAAAAACACATTATTTTCATTACCTGCAGTTTATGCCCTACAAACAGCTTAGAACTTATTATCGCATATCAGACATCTTTTCATATCAAACATCTTCCTGTGTTTGCTAGGTGGGTTGTGAGACAGCAGAGCTCCAGTGGAGAGACTGTTTTAGCCTGAGTCTGAGCCCACATCAGGAGTTCTACACTCACCCAAGTCCTGCCTTGTCCAACCTGAACCAGCCATTTTCTGACTTGCCAAGCCCTTCACAAACCAGCCATGGATGCCCTGTCCTCCCTGAGCTCCTCAACCTCCTGCTCTCATCTGTACCTCTGGGCCAGCAACACCACCAACAGCAGCGCTATTAACACTGATGTGATCCTGGAGCACTACAACCACACAGGGCGCCTGCAGCATCGCGTGCCCCGCCAGGGTGGCCTGAGCTCGGCAGCGGTCCTCTCCCTCTTCATCAGCGTCCTCATCATCCTGGAGAACCTGCTGGTCCTAGTGGCCGTGCTCTCCCGGATCCTCCACAGCCGCCGCTGGGTCTACGTGTGCATCGCCAACATCACCCTGAGCGACCTGCTGGCCGGGGCGGCCTACGTGGTCAACATCTGGATGTCGGGCAGCCAGACGTTCAGACTGAGCCCGGCTCTGTGGCTGTTCAGAGAGGGGGTACTGTTCGTGGCCCTCGCCGCCTCCATCTTCAGCCTGCTGCTGATAGCTGTGGAGCGCTACACCACCATGATGAAGCCGCTGCACCAGAAGTCGGCCAGGAAGACGTATCGTATCTATGGCCTGGTGGCACTGTGCTGGATCGTGGCCTTCGCCATCGGCTTCCTCCCCCTGCTGGGCTGGAACTGCGTGTGCAGCCTGGAGAGCTGCTCTACCCTGCTGCCGCTCTACTCCAAGAGCTACATCCTCTTCTCCCTTCTCATCTTCTCCCTCATCCTGCTGGCTATCGGCGTGCTCTATGGCGCCATCTACAGCCACGTGCGCAGCAGCTCCAAGGTGGGCTCCCAGCGCAGCCGCAAGCGCTCCCTGGGGCTGCTAAAGACAGTCATCTCCATCGTGGGTGTGTTCATCATATGCTGGGGGCCTCTGTTCATCCTGCTGCTGGTGGACTTCTTCTGTGTGTCGCGGCAGTGCGCACCGCTCTTCAGCGCCGACTGGGTCATCGCCCTGGCCGTGATAAACTCGGCCCTGAACCCGGTCATCTACACCCTGGGCAGCACAGAGCTGAGGAAGGCCATTGCCGGCTTGTTGTGCTGCTGCTGCCTCAGGGCAGGCCTCTGTCACCCTGACACCTTTGTGTCCAAGGAGACCAGCAGCACCGGGAGCATCAGGCACAGCAGCCTGAGGAACAGTTTCAATAAGATCAGGAGTCTCACTGTCAGCCCCCCGCCTGCACCCAATGCCCCCAAGAAGAGCCGCCGCCTGAGCTCCACCACCACCTGCCTGTCTGTGTCAAGCGGTTAGACCACAACGGGCTGCCTGGGGCAGGCGTAGCTGCGTGTGTGTTTGAGAGACATAGAGAGAGAGAGAGTCAGTGGAGGCTCCTCAGAGGAGGAAGGGGGGGGGAGCTTCCTACTCAGGGAGTTTCATAAAAGTAAAAATATAAAAAATACAAATATCAATTATTAATTTGTAGCATACTGCAATTAAAGCCAGACTAAGTCAATGGCACAGATGGAACTATCCAAGCAGAAGATCAAAAATCGAAGTTAAAGAATATGACTAAATCTAATCAAATTTAAATGCAATTTAAATCAAGTTTGATTTAGTCTTACCAGTCTCATTTGATTTAGTCTTAATAGCTGTTGATGAATTTGCAATGCTATATAGACCTAAAAAGTATAATTGATGATATAGGACTTATAATGTATGGTTACATTTCCTTTGCTCTGTTAAACCTACCCTTTGGAACTACTTTGATAGCAACAGTGAATATATTTAGTTATTGAGAGGTCTCTGAATAATCACTCACAATAGCACATTGGTAGTAGGTGATATAAAAACTAAGCTGGGTTTGGTTAAAACCCTGTATTGGAGACCAAATGAATAGTTGTAGATCAATTCTCCAATAGGAGGTGCTGCCCAGACACATGTTTTTTTCCTGATATTGGACATTCCGTTGAAGATCTGACATTGTTTCAAAAGGTACAAATTCAATTTACTGTATTTTAAAGAAGGGTTGTCTATGTTGAAAAGTGGTTACTATGATGACATAATCCTGTGGTTGAAATTTCACCCTCAAAACAAAAGTTTATGACTTTTTTCAAATCCAATGTATTTTCCACATAACATATACATTGTCTAATTACACTGAGACAATGTTGATTCAACCGGTTTGTGCCCAGTGGGTCAAGGTAGGTATAGGGCAAATTCTAGTATCATGTAGTAGTCTAAACCTATCGATGTTACATTGAGGTGGATGAATGGAATATGAAATGACAGTCATCCAATATGCTGAAATAGAAATAAGGACAAGCTCAAAAGAAAAAGATTGTCCTCCCAAATCTGAAAGGGCACTAACTGCCGCTGGTGTGTGTGTGTGTGTGTGTGTGTGTGTGTGTGTGTGTGTGTGTGTGTGTGTGTGTGTGTGTGTGTGTGTGTGTGTGTGTGTGTGTGTGTGTGTGTGTGTGTGTGTGTGTGTGTGTGTGTGTGTGTGTGTGTGTCTGTGTTACCACAGAGAATGCACTTCCTCCATTATCTAGCTCCACCCAAATGTGGTTTTGATACAACCAGGTCTACATACAACGGTTTTCTCTGCTGTTGGTTTTGTTAATTGTCTTCATTGTCATCAGCCCAGGACCTGGTACACTGACGAAAGAGCATCTTTGTGGTTCTCTGTTACTGTAGCAACACCAATCTGTTTCATTTTATGCATTCCAATTTTTATTTTATTTGATTAAAAAAGGAGTTCAAACTCGTTCAAGATTTATCATAAAAGATGCACTATGGAAGCTGCTTTTGTTTCACTGTTTCAGCCTTGAAACTGATACTCTTTTACTGTGAAGATGGTTTTCATTGAAAGGGGTGCTTTCTTATTGCACCACTTAAATAGAACTGAATTAAAAACAAACACAAAAATATGTAGATATATTTAGAAAATGCAATATTATTTATACATACACTGAGTGGACAAAACATTAAGGACACCTGCTCTTTCCATGACAAAAACTGACCAGGTGAATCCAAGTGAAAGCTATGATCCCTTTTTGATGTCACTTGTTAAATCCACTTCAATCGGTGTAGATGAAGGGGAGGAGACGGGTTAAAGAAGGATTTTTTAAGCAACTCAATATTTGGAAGGTGTCCCTAATGCTTTGTACACTCAGCAAACATTGTACAGAATGGTAGTTGAATACATTTTTTCAATTGGTTAAACATTTATTTTGTTCAATATTGTTTTTAAGAGTATACATTTGTTGAACGCTTTACTATTGCTGTTATTCTGAAAGAGGATTATAGTTCTGTTATTTTGTACATTGACAATGTATAAATAAATATTTTAACAAAATATATGTCTTGTGGAAAGAGAGAGTTTTTTAAAACTGTTTTTCAACAGAACATTGTACGAGTGGCAGCAACATGCTGAATTACAACCTACATTTGAATATTAAAACTCAATAAACAGCAGATGTAGACAATTAACTGTTAAGCAGGTAAACCTTGGCTGGGATGGCACAGCAACGGAAACGCTCAGTCCAGTTGTATTACTGGATCACTACTGGGTAAATGGAAATGAACCATTGACTCCCATAAGCAATTAGCAACATCTACCTCAAGGTGGAGACATGTTACCATGGGCTTGCGTGAAGATGTTGCTTCACCTCCAACGGCAAGTTTCATCAGTGCTGCTTGCATAGTCACAGAAACATAGAATTCAGAAAAACAGTGATCTCTGAGCTACTTAACATCTGATGAGGTTAACTCATGGGTCATGAATAGAAATGGATATCAACACGTCGCCAAAATGTCCAGACATTAGGATTAGAAAATGTACAGATTCCTTCCATGTGAGATATGAAGTGACAAGAGTAACTATGTTTGCAAAGAATGTATTCTTTTTAAGATCATTTTCTGGCTCCGAGCCATAGTTTTTTTTTGCATGCCGGAATTTCCAGTATGTCCAGAAAACCTCTTCGTTTTGTGACCCCAGATCTGTGAGTGAGGTGCAATGGTGAGAGTTGAAACGGAACCCCTAAAGGTATTTAATTCATTCATTAAGACTTTGACATCATGTAAAGATAGGGAAGATAACTGGAAGTTACCCCTAAGCCATGTACTGAGTTGTCTGAGCTCTGGTGCGTGCAGTTTGTTTTGTCACTAGGTGAGAACATATTAACATAGCTCCCGAGTGGCGAAGCGGCCTGAGGCACTGCATCTCAGTGCTTGAGGCGTCACTGCAGACACCCTGGTGCAAATCCAGGCTGTATCACAACCGGCTGTGATTGGGAGTCCCATAGGGCGGCGCACAATTGGCCCAGCACATTTTGATCAGTCATACAGCGGTGAGGAAGGACACTGGGCACACACTGGTTGAATCAACATTGTTTCAGCTTAATATGTCAACGTATTGTGACATGGGAAAGTCATCAACAAGTACTGTTTTCATCTAATTTCAACCAGTATTGTAAACATTGAAATTAGGGTAAAACTTCAACTTAAATACATGGACTTAACCTGACCAACAGGTTGTTACATCAATCTACACTGAACAAAAATATAAACACAACATGTAAAGTGTTGGTCCCATGTCTCATGAGCTAAAATATAAAATCGCAGAAATGTTCCATATGCACAAAAAGCTTATTTCTCTCAAATTGTGTGCACAAATTTGTTTACATCTCTTTATATTGAGCATTTCTCCTATGCCAAGATAGGGCATGTCAAGAAGTTGATTCAACAGCATGATCATTACACAGGTGTACCTTGTGCTGGGAACAATAAGAGTCTGCTCCCTAGTGGGTTGGCTGCCAAGTGCCTATGCCTATGCCTTCCAAAGCCCACCCATGGCTGCACCCCGGCCCAGTCCTGTAAAATCCATAGATTAGGGCCTCATTGATTTATTTCAATATTTAATAGTGACAAACGGCTAGAAACGTAGACTGACTGAGCAGAGATTACGAAGTGGCAGGACTGAGTATTTGCAGAGGTCTTGATTATGGAACAGGTTGCACCTGCGGGGGACTCCAGCACACCTGTCTCCACCCACACAATCACACACACAGAGAGAGAGAGAGGGAGATGGAGAGGGAGAGAGCACTGGAGGAGCGGCGGCAGGTCAAGGAGACACAGGATGAGCAGTAGAGGGCGTGGCAGGAGCAGATGTAAGAGTAATGTTCTCAAATTGTTCCGAGAATGTTAAGAAATAACGTGTTAAGAAATAACATTCTTCTGTTGGAATTTCAGTACCTCAGCATAATGTCTCCTCATGTCTCTGATTAAAGTCATGTTCTCAAATTGTTCCGAGAAGATTAAGTCACACTGTTCTTCTGTGTTCTTCCCACAGAAGATTCCACACAAGTTCCCATGTGTTTCTATTTAATGTCATATTTTTACTACATTCTGGGAATGTTATAAAAATGTGTGTGACTCAGAACATTATGGAGTATTGTGTGTAGATGGGTGAGAAAAATAATCATATTGAATCCATTTTAAATTCAGGCTGTAACGCATCAAAAGGTGAACAACTCAAGTGGTGTGAATACCTGCTGAAGGCACTGTATGTTCGAGTCTCACTGATGCCAGGTCACAATAAATAATACATGTGTTCGTATAATTAATGACCAAGGAAATTCATTTCCATGTGTCCTATATGTGCTTGGAGTCATTAAAAATAGAATTTAAAATAGCTAGCAGTGTTATTCAAAGTGTTATTCAAACATTAATTGCAAGTTAAAGAAGTTATTCAAAAACCTCCAAAACCTCCAAATAACAGTCTCAGAATGTTAATTCAATCTCCCAAGAAAACTTTCAAGGAACCAGAGTAAACATTTTTTAGAACCTCTATGCAACCAAAAAATGTACGTTTCCGGAACAGGCTAAATGTTCACTTCTGTTCTGTTTTACAGGAAACTTATAGCTTCGTTCCCACAACCAATGTGAAACCAAAAACATACGTTCCGACAACTTCCAAAGAACCACGTTTGCTACCTGGGTTGTGGCCTTCTGTGGCTTTACAGTTGTTGTTATATTGGTGAAGCAAACAACTGATTTCAAGTGTCGCTCTACTTCTTCATACAAATTCCTGCACTTTATAGTAATAGGGGGAAAATTCCAGGCTTTATTAGTCCAGGGCTAATATGATACAGCCGTTTGTTGTATCATATTTGACATGTCAAGGGCTAATCCACTCACAGCAGCTCTCTCTCTCCCACAACTGGCCCTTCTCTGCTCCAATTGAGGTGCGATGGGTTAATGGTGGTTGCGTGCAGACGCAGCCGTGCCCTCTTTAATTACCCAGCACTTTGCCTCCAGGTGTTCAGCAGACAGCCAGTGATGTACTGTCTGACATGACGATGGGCCCTGAAACCGCTCCAGTACTACACTCCTTCTGGCTTCTCTTCCCTTTCCTTTCCTTTCCTCTCCTCCCCCTCTCCTTTTCCACTTGCAGTTCATGAACCCGCCTTGAATGCTAGCTACCTGAGTGAGTTATAAAATTATGTGTTCTCTACACGATAAAATGAGGACAACAGGACCGGAGGTGGATGTGGTCTGGAGCGTGTGAGCATTTGCATCATTCTCCATGGTTCTGATGCAGATTTTAAGTGGGTAAAGGGGATTTGACTGTGGTGAAGGAACAGAACAGAAGCAATGAGAAAATAAGCTTTGAGGTGTTTGGAGTCTGAGGTAATGGATGACGGTGTCATGGAGGTCACTGGCTATCTGTTCTTTTTCAGTGTTCAGATGGATGATTTCATAAACTGCCGATCTGACAATATTGGAAGTGCCTCCAGACACCTCCAAGTGGTTCAGAGAACATATGTCAGGAATTTCGCATTCAGCGGTCATACTAGGCTTACGCATTAAGCCATTACTGAATGCTATCTAATTAGTGAGTGTTGTTGATACAATCTCATTCAATCAATCACAACACTTGCCTTTTCCTTTTCAGATCATTGACACCATGCTCCTGCCAGCACAGAGAACAAAGCAAGGGAAGGGCGTAGCTGCGTAATCACAGCTTGTCCATACAGTGCATTATTTGCATACCATTGCTGCCATTGAATTTGTCTGTCACACCTGGCAATGGGCTCTTGCCTTGAGGAATTGGAGTACTTTTGGTTCAGTATATTCAGTTGTTCTTGTGTTGTAAGTCCTGTCAGCTTTGATTTAGTTTTGATATAAGTTTGGAAATATGTACTGTAACTGTAGTGAGGGCACACACACACACACACACACACACACACACACACACACACGAGCTGGCCTCTAAGAAGCTGAGGTCAGCACTGACACGGTGTAGGAAAAACCATCTGGAGAGGAAAAGGGAGCATGAGAGCACGGAGGAGATGTACTCCTCAGCTGTTTCCCTCTCCTTTATCAGCCTCAGATCTCCCTATAGCTCCAGTCTGGCTCCCAGATCAGAAGATGTAGAGGGGAGGACAAGACAGAGGTTATGTAGGACCAGGAATTCTCTTGTCCACGTTGTCTGTCGAGGAAAAGCTACGGGCCCTAATTGTGAGAAACTAGAGCAGGGTACTGAGAGCAGGGTACTGAGAGTTCACTCATTCATTGAGTAAAAAAAGATTATTACTCAAAATAAGTTAATGTTCCTTAAACCTGGACTTAGTCCAGCAATAATTACTTTGTCCTTAACCTTGTGAGCAAATCTGGGCAAGTTTGGACTTTTATCCTCTCCTTATTCTTTTGGCTGAGCACTGTTGCCACTTAACTAATTGTGTTGGGAAAGATGTTTCAAGGGTGATGACACTGCGTACATTTTAAATGAAGACATATTTTCTCTGAAAGAAAAAAAGCATTCTTGAGGTAAAGCTCAATTGACACACCAGATGATGCATGATGACATATTAGGTGATATACGAGGACACGGGTATGACATGTGAAGAAATCCTTATTCCCTTCCAATAGCTGCTCCCCCTCAAGTCCTGCACATATGAACTTCATAAAGAATACTCATAGGAAATTCGGTGTAATTTTTGCATGACTTCACACCGCATACTTTTTCAAAGAGATGTCCTTTTCTTCACTGAGAGTTGGGTTTTGGCAAGGTCGTGACCTGTGGCTGGGAGGACCGACAGGCAGTACCCCCGATTCCGTGGTTTTTCTCCAAGCTTGTCATTTACAAGCTATGAGGCAGAGTGGACTGGGGCTTGGCTTTGTAGCACAGCTGGTACTGCTCAGCCTAAGCCAATTACCCAGCCTGCACGCTGCCACGGCTAGGACCACAAGGACCCTGATTAAATAGTGGAGGGGGCAACAAAAGAGAATCAAGCCAAATAAAGCAGCCACATCATGAAATCTGGTCAGCCTTTGAGGAGGCCGATAAAATGACTTTGACATTGCTATGGAAACTAAAATAGGAGTACTGGGGAGAGCCGAGTCTTTGGTCTGGGTAACCCATTTAGGATTGTGCATAGATATATGTTTTTATTTAACCTTTATTTAACTAGGCAAGTCAGTTATGAACAAATTATTATTTACAATGACAACCTACTCCAGCCAAAACCAGACAACACTGGGCCAATTGTGCTCCGCCCTATGGGACTCCCAATTACAGCTGGATGTGATACAGCCTGGATTTGAACCAGGTATTATAGCGATGCCTCTTGCATTGAGATGCAGTGCCTTAGACCGCTGCGCCACTCGGAAGAGGGCTGGAGAGTGTGTATTGTCATATTATGGTTCTAGTGTGGGTTGTAGGCAGCCCACTGGGTGGATCAAGTGTAATCTTGGTGGGGATTTGAACCTGTGACCTGCAATGAGAAATCATTTTGGTGTCATTTAAGACACTTTCATGTACCAAGTAAAAACCTAAGCAATGACATTATGATGATAAAAGGCTGGTGTTGATCATCATCTGTCGCTACACCCACATAGAAGCAAGAGAAAACCTTGGGAACCTTCAGAATGAAGAAATTCTAGAGCAGACATTGTATGAAGTAATACTTTTTTATTCATGGATTTTGTGGTAGGATTACATGAGATTTACAGCAAAAGTGGTGACTCACAGAACAGCATGAAAGAGACACCTGTGACAACAAAGGAAGAGCAGCATGCCTCAGAGTTAAGGAACCACAAATGCGACATTTTAAGTAGTAGCTTGATGTTAATCCCCTGTTTTACCCCTAATAGATACAAAAAAAAGATATGAATTTGGACCAATGCCCGGAGGACAAGAATCCACCAGTCTTGTCATATTACAAAACTAGGTTTCATTCAGGTAATCTCTTCAAGGTTAAAAGTCATTGCAAAAATGTCAAGAGGCGGCAAATGCCGTCTACAATCCACGGCCCATTGGATGAGCATGAGATTTATCGTGTGGTTAATGAACCTCTTTTCTCCTACGAGTGAAAAATCTTGAGATAAAGAATGTTTCCAAAGTCCTGATTTATAACGTGCCACATTATCTCTGTCGCAGGGGAGCATAAAGTAAAATAGCAGACATTCCCAATCAGCTGAAAATGAGGCTCTCTAGGTAACGTCAATTACATGGACATAGCAGACATTTCACTTGGATTACCGCACAATGAACTTCAGTTTCTCCGTTTGCCCTCTGACGGCTCAGAGAGCTAGAGAGTGCGTGTGTGCTTGGCTGCGGCATTGTCAAGGGGAAAAAGCCATACTGAAATAAACATGAAGTCCGAGGAGAATAACTGCATCAGTATGCAGCAAATTCAATGTACCTTCTCCATGCTGCCTGCCAGTTCCTAATGATAAATCTGGTTATGAAACATTCATACTTGAAGCAGGGACATTCAACTCTCACAGGCTGCAATGCCTCTGTCTGATGTCTCAGGGTTTAATGCTGACAGGAATGTTGGGTTTCATCAAGGCCAATGGCACAAGCCCTTGGGGGTATGGTGGGCAGGGCTAATGGGGTACTGGATGTCTTTCTGCATGCTGATTGGAGGGCGTAATGGCACACAGTGGGCTCCACTCCTGTTCCTGCTGAACTGAGCCAGTACTCAGAGTTCAAACTGATACCAGTTCAGTAGGCACAGGAGGGCACAGCCCCAACCATAGAGTATTATAACCCTCCACGTCCATCCCTTTAGAAACACTCTACCACTCTACATTGAGACTGAATGGAAACCACAGAACATACTGTAGCCAATTTGATGGGTAACCCTGAGAAACTTTCAATTTAAGGCCTTACTAAGCAGTTACCACAAGAGGTCTAAACCTCTTGACAAAACAACATTACAATAGGCCATAAGAACTCTATAATAATGATCCACAATTAACCAACTGACCAATGGACAAGGGGACAGAGATAACTACAAAAACAAATGTGCCTCACGTAAATGGGTTGACCACTGTCCCACAAGATGTTTTGCATGTATGTCAACTCTTAAAGTGAATTCCACACACTCGTAATGTGGCCTCAGAGTTGCATGATAGCTTGGTATGGTTCTATACCAAGTACCAAGCCCCCACAGCTCAGAGTGTGACAAGAGGGCAGCCTAGCCCACACACCAGCTCAGAGTGTGACAAGAGGGCAGCCTAGCCCACACACCAGCTCAGAGTGTGACAAGAGGGCAGCCTAGCCCACACATCAGGTCAGAGTGTGACAAGAGGGTAGCCTAGCCCACACACCAGCTCAGAGTGTGACAAGAGGGCAGCCTAGCCCACACACCAGCTCAGAGTGTGACAAGAGGGCAGCCTAGCCCACACACCAGCTCACCTCTGGGGAGGACGTGAGGTGAGCTGTGCCCCATCCTCTGCCACATAAATCAGTGCCAGTGCCGAGTGCCAAAGCCAGGTGCTGTGCTCTGACTGACTGACTGACTGAGATGGAGTGTGGAACTGGGCATGCCAGGGCTGGCCTGACATTCCCCCAGCAGCCTTCTTTCCTCTGCTCCTTACGGGGATCGTGCTGTATCCCGCTGTTGCCTCTGTCTCCATGCCCACGCAACACCTCACTCCTCCATCATTATCTCTCCCTCTCTTCCCACCTTCTTCCTTCGTCTTCACATCTCAGAACTCAGCCAGTACTCGTTCATCGCCATCGTTTGGAGCACATCCTGCTGCATCAACTATTTCACCGCAGGCACTGAACTTAGCCACTGTGAACAACACATAAGAGGGATCAATGCTCACCAATTAGCTAAGCTCTGTGCCTTTAGCAAGTGGCTGCTCCCTACAGGATGCACATGAGGAAAATAGACTTTCACTGGCAGTCTGGAGGAACGTTGATTGATTCCTCTAAGGCTGGAAGTACTTTGTAGACTTCTATAGAAGGTAAAACACTCTTTGCACTTTGGATCTATCCACTCCTTATGTCTATAAGCAAAGGCTGCCAAAGTAGGCTCAGTTTCCCACAGTTCCCGTTTGTAAGGAGCTAATACCAGGAAGTAATCTGTAAATCCCTGTGTGAGAGCTGAAAACAGCTTTTATCTGGAGTTGAGTATTATTTTACATGATCTTGTTTCCATAGACCATAGAGGGCCAAGATCGGGAAACAGAAACGACGTACCCTGACGGGCAGAACATACCGATGCCACCTGGGTCACCTGGAGAGCTGCCTGTGTAAGGGTGGAAATCCCTGGCAATGTGATTTTCGTTTATATTTGTGCACCAAATCACTGTGCCAGGAACCCTCCCCACCACAGCCAGACTGGTAGCGAGCGTAACCGGGTGCCCATCCCTGGCCCGCAGCGGCGGGGCCTCCAGATGTCTCCCCAGACATCTGGAGTGTCCTCTGGCTGTCCTCTGGCTGCTCCCAAGTCAGACCAACCCTGAAGGGAGAAAGAGAGGGGAGAGAAGCCGTCACCACCTCAGCACTGACCGGGGGAAAAGATGACCTACTGTTCACCATGCAATAGAGATGAGACTGATATGGAAGACAATAGTCTGATCGCCATAACGAAAGGCGGTTTTGATTAAGTAAGTGAACATGAGGAATGGCTGTGCAGACTTTGGTTGCATGCTGTTTGCGTCAGAGAGAAGCAGGCAAAGCAGCAGATGTGGAGGCTGGTTGGAATATGCAGACACAGCTGTTCAGTCAAGGCTCATTGTTTGGAGTGACTCAGAGGGAAAACATTGTTCTTGTTTGGAATGGCTGGAGCACTCTCTATTGCTACTGGACATCAATACTCCCAATAACACCAGAACTAGAGAAAAACAGGACATGAAACATACAGTAGACATAAGACATATATTATGTAAAGACAAGTTGTCCCAAAACACTTCACATAGGTAGAACAGAATTCAGCTGTCCCCATAGGACAGGGGTGTCAAACTCATTCCATGGAGGGCCTAATGTCTGCTAGTTTTTGTTTTTTCCTTTCAAATAAGACCTAGACAACCAGGTGAGGAGTGTTCCTCACTAATCAGTGACCTTAAATCATCAATTAAGTCCACAGAAGAAGTGTGAATCCGCAGACACTCGGCCCTCCATGGAATGAGTTTGACATGTGCCATAGGAGAACCTATTTTTGGTTCCAGGTAGAACCCTCTGTAGAAATGGTTCTAAATGGAACCCAAAGGGGTTCTACCTGGAACCAAAAATGGTTCTTCAAAGGTTTATCCTATGGGGACACCCGAATAACCCTTTTAGGTTCTAGATACAGTAGCACCTGATTTCAACCTTGGTCATAGAACAAAGATTAGCAGAACGTCCAATAAGCTTCAAGTTCTGTAGTGTCTTAGAACATTCAAGTTCGTGGGCGTAACTTGGCGGGAAAAGAAAACCGTAAACAAACTCAACTCTTTTTAACAACTTCCTTTCCCTGCTGTATGAGGAATGTCATGTAAGTAGTATCATTATTGCTGTTCCCAGGGTCACCCTCGTGGTGACGACATAATGACAGGATTGTTGAGTTGTGAGGAGGCCTGGTATGCACTACACAGTCTGAGGAGGTGACTAGCGGGGGCTCAAATACAGGGTGGCTTTAAAGGGGGATCATAGAGCGGATCATAGAGCCCCCCCCCCCCCTTTTGCCCTCAGAAGATCCTCAATTCATCGGGGCATGGACTCTACAAGGTGTCGGATGCTGGCCCATGTTGACTCCAGTGTTTCCCACAGTTGTGTCAAGTTGGCTGGATGTCTTTTGGGTAGTGGACCATTCTTGCTACACACGGGAAACTGTTGAGTGTGGAAAAACCCAGCAACGTTGCAGTTCTTGACACAAACCGGTGCGCCTGGCACCCACTACCATACCCTGTTCAAAGGCACTTAAATCCTTTGTCTTGTCCATTCACCCTCTGAATGGCACACATACACAATCCATGTCTCAATTGTCTCAAGGCTTAAAAATCCTTCTTTAACCTGTCTCCTCCCCTTCATCTACACTGATTGAAGTGGATTTAACAAGTGACATTAATAAGGGATCCTAGCTTTCACCTGGATTCCCCTGGTCAGTGTATGTGATGGAAAGACCAGGTGTTCCTAAGGTTTTGTTCAGTCATTGTATTGTGTAGTGCACTTACATTTCAGTCAGCTATAAATAATTGATTTAATGTGCAACACACATAATTATGCATATCACTGACCTTGCCCAGATTACATTTATTATCCCTGAGTTTTTAGCTTTGTCAATAAGCATTACATACGGTATATTTTTACGTTAACTCTCAAGGGAATGGCCTACCCTTGCAAGTCTGTAAAGGCAACACCCTGTCCTGTCTTTGGTCTTGCACCCATACATTGTCATTCTGTAGCAGCCAGGGTACCGTGTATCCTACTTGGCATTGAGCAGGATATTGCTACAATCCCGCACGGTATGTATAGCAGATTGGCCAATATACTACGGCTAAGGGCTATGTCCAGGCACTCTGCATTGCGTCGAGCCAAAGCACAGGTCTTAGCCGTGGTATATTGGCCATATACCACACCTCCTCGGGCCTTATTATAAAAACTGTGATGCAGACTTTTCTCAGGCGAGGGAAATATGTATGTCCTGTCTGTCTAGCCCGATGTTAACACCTGTCTGTCTAGCCCGATGTTAACACCTGTCTGTCTAGCCCGATGTTAACACCTGTCTGTCTAGCCCGATGTTAACACTTGTCTGTCTAGCACGATGTTAACACTTGTCTGTCTAGCCCGATGTTAACACCTGTCTGTCTAGCCCGATGTTAACACCTGTCTGTCTAGCACGATGTTAACACTTGTCTGTCTAGCCCGATGTTAACACCTGTCTGTCTAGCCCGATGTTAACACCTGTCTGTCTAGCCCGATGTTAACACCTGTCTGTCTAGCCCGATGTTAACACCTGTCTGTCTAGCCCGATGTTAACACCTGGCCCCTCCTTTCCGTCTCTGGAATGATGAATAACTATGTTTGTCTAGTTTAGAGATGTGAAACGGCAAGTTGTGCTTCACTGCCTGTAGACAGACAGAGAGAGAGAGAGAGAGAGAGAGAGAGAGACAGAGAGAGTGAGAGAGAGAGAGGGAGAGGGAGAGAAAGAGAGAGATGGAAGAGCGAGATAGAGAGAGGGAGAGAGAAGGGGAGTTGTCTTGCCCTCTTTTTCACTTGTGCGTCAGTGTATATGTTTGATAGATGTGCTATCGGAAAATTTCTTTGCTGATCTCATTTTTCCCAGATCAATGTCTACAGAGCGACTGTTGACGGTGACATTTTCTCGGCATGTCTGCCAAGACAGAGGCACGGTGATAGGACTCTGAGGCATATCAGTTCAACTCTAGTAAGCAAGCAAAGGATTAGGCCTACCCAACACCACGCAGCACAGGAAATGCACTGACACTGTATTTGGAATGGGCAACTTGCAATAGAATAGAACAGAATTTGGAGAACCAGACATTCTATACACAAATATGTAATACACTCATTTTCAGATTTCAATTTCTATGTTCTTACCCTCATTTCCACATATATCCATAGTAGACAACCACTACGCTCAGATATGTTTGTTTATGGGTTGGGATGCATTGTGTTTTCTGTCCGAGCGAAGCAAAATGAGCTCATTCAAAAATGTGATGGATTGCTTTTTCTGCTTATTATGCGCCAGGCTACGATGTTTCCCAGGCATGATGGAAGAACACCAAACTGGCCAAATATCTCTCAATGCCCAACCTCTGTTTACACAGGAGACATGGCATATATCTGATGGTTCTGACTGCAGGTGTAAGTTTAGAATCTGACCACAAGAACACACTGTTAACGTCATCCAGCATCTCGCACACGGGCGCCGAAATGATTTGCCACTACGAAACGCTGCTCTCACAAAACAGAACTAGCACAGGAGAGAGTGAGCCAGCTAGAGAGTAAGGAATCAGTCCCTCTTGCTTATAAACCACTTATATATGCCACATTAGTCTACTTCATGCTATTCTGTTCTACTCTATTCTATTCCGTAGGTGATTTGTGTGAAACAAAGCAGAGGCCTAAAAGTCTGAATTGTAAGACATTGATCTCATTGCAGGACTTCCATCCCTTTGACCTTTTCTACTGGCTGTCCTAGTGTTAAAGTACAGTGCCTTGCGAAAGTATTCGGCCCCCTTGAACTTTGCGACCTTTTGCCACATTTCAGGCTTCAAACATAAAGATATAAAACTGTATTTTTTTGTGAAGAATCAACAACAAGTGGGACACAATCATGAAGTGGAACGACATTTATTGGATATTTCAAACTTTTTTAACAAATCAAAAACTGAAAAATTGGGCGTGCAAAATTATTCAGCCCCCTTAAGTTAATACTTTGTAGCGCCACCTTTTGCTGCGATTACAGCTGTAAGTCGCTTGGGGTATGTCTCTATCAGTTTTGCACATCGAGAGACTGACATTTTTTTCCCATTCCTCCTTGCAAAACAGCTCGAGCTCAGTGAGGTTGGATGGAGAGCATTTGTGAACAGCAGTTTTCAGTTCTTTCCACAGATTCTCGATTGGATTCAGGTCTGGACTTTGACTTGGCCATTCTAACACCTGGATATGTTTATTTTTTTAACCATTCCATTGTAGATTTTGCTTTATGTTTTGGATCATTGTCTTGTTGGAAGACAAATCTCCGTCCCAGTCTCAGGTCTTTTGCAGACTCCATCAGGTTTTCTTCCAGAATGGTCCTGTATTTGGCTCCATCCATCTTCCCATCAATTTTAACCATCTTCCCTGTCCCTGCTGAAGAAAAGCAGGCCCAAACCATGATGCTGCCACCACCATGTTTGACAGTGGGGATGGTGTGTTCAGGGTGATGAGCTGTGTTGCTTTTACGCCAAACATAACGTTTTGCATTGTTGCCAAAAAGTTCAATTTTGGTTTCATCTGACCAGAGCACCTTCTTCCACATGTTTGGTGTGACTCCCAGGTGGCTTGTGGCAAACTTTAAACAACACTTTTTATGGATATCTTTAAGAAATGGCTTTCTTCTTGCCACTCTTTCATAAAGGCCAGATTTGTGCAATATACGACTGATTGTTGTCCTATGGACAGAGTCTCCCACCTCAGCTGTAGATCTCTGCAGTTCATCCAGAGTGATCATGGGCCTCTTGGCTGCATCTCTGATCAGTCTTCTCCTTGTATGAGCTGAAAGTTTAGAGGGACGGCCAGGTCTTGGTAGATTTGCAGTGGTCTGATACTCCTTCCATTTCAATATTATCGCTTGCACAGTGCTCCTTGGGATGTTTAAAGCTTGGGAAATCTTTTTGTATCCAAATCCGGCTTTAAACTTCTTCACAACAGTATCTCGGACCTGCCTGGTGTGTTCCTTGTTCTTCATGATGCTCTCTGCGCTTTTAACGGACCTCTGAGACTATCACAGTGCAGGTGCATTTATACGGAGACTTGATTACACACAGGTGGATTGTATTTATCATCATTAGTCATTTAGGTCAACATTGGATCATTCAGAGATCCTCACTGAACTTCTGGAGAGAGTTTGCTGCACTGAAAGTAAAGGTGCTGAATAATTTTGCACGCCCAATTTTTCAGTTTTTGATTTGTTAAAAAAGTTTGAAATATCCAATAAATGTCGTTCCACTTCATGATTGTGTCCCACTTGTTGTTGATTCTTCACAAAAAAATACAGTTTTATATCTTTATGTTTGAAGCCTGAAATGTGGCAAAAGGTCGCAAAGTTCAAGGGGGCCGAATACTTTCGCAAGGCACTGTATATAGGATTTAGTGGTGACTGTTGAGTTAACCATGACGGAGTAGCTGTGGTTTGGGAGATGAGAGGAGATCCATGTTGAACCCAAAAGGTCAGATCCTATCCTTGTTCCAGCAGTCAGAGAGAAGCATCACGGCATTAAAAAGTCATTTTAGCTGTTCATTAGGTCTGGATTTCATTATTCACCCCATTGAGTCACTCCACTAGAATTAGCAACCTCTCAGAACTGACATATGAAGGCACTGGGGACCAAAGAGAAGCTTCTGGTGTTCGATTAGCTATAATTCACTTTGCACTTGTGTTACCAGTAGGCGTACGTCAATCTAACCTACTGAATTTATTTTTGAACTTGTTGTACTGAATAGCAGATTTTGTTGAAAGTTCATGAGTGAATTTGGTATTAGTCTATCTAATAATTATCTTAAGTGGTTTGAAGTCCGCTTTACATCCAAAAGTATGCAGTCCCCTCGAGATGGAAATTGAGGCAAGAAAAATGTTTATTTGCTTTGACGCACTTAAGGATCATGATCGATCTTAATGGATACGTCAAAAATACAAATCTGCATCAAAAGCTGCTTGGAAGCTTATGCTGTCACATCATCTGACGGCCTGGCTATTAGCTAAGAGCTGTTACTGTTCCTATTAGATATGCTGAGTGGGAGAGAGAGAGCGAGAGAGAGAGAGAGAGAGAGAGAGAGAGGAGAGCGAGAGAAAGAGGAGAGAAAAAGAGGAGAGAGAAAGAGAGGAGAGAGCGAGAGAAAGAGAGAGAGAGAGAAAGAGAGGAGATCAAGAGAAAGTGGGAGTGAACTCAAACAAACACATGAGCCTGTGGTTATCTAAGGAAACAGACTGAACACATCAATGGCCTGCATATATGTCAGTCAGAAAGTCACAAACTACACTGAACCAGACAAAACCATCAGCTGGTTCACCTGAAGCCATGCCATCGATAACACAACATCAGTCATGGCCAGACAGAGCTTTAAAAAACAACGCATGTACGAAGACAGGAAGAGTTGCCGTGCACAGTGCACGGATGGTGACCCCGGTGACTGGGAGACTCCCTCCCTCCCCATTCCAATGCTATCTCTTCTCTCCACACTGAGGCCTGTTTTTCCATGACAGATGCCTCCAATTGTAGGCTGCTGTTGCTGCTGTTACTGTAATGTGAAGCACAGCATAGTTTTCATTACCTGATTATTCAATACCTGGTAAACAACATATTGACCGGACCAATGTTACTGCAACAACTTCACACACTTTTGATCCGGCTAATTGAATTGGTGGGTGTTGAAAGGGTGCTGTGTTTGTGTCTACTCAGAAGTGTCATGCCCATTGAATTTGTCATTTGATGACTGTAATATAAAAATCTAGATTGTTTTAGAAGATGTTGAATTTGGTCACCAAACAGTGGCCTCTGAAAATGATTGGGTGCGTGACACCACTGGGTTCTGTGTACTGTACAGTAGGTGTCTGTGAGTGTGTGTACTGTCCGTGTCTTTACATTTGTTTGTAAATGCGTGTGCCTATGCGTGTGAGCACGTGTTTAAACTCGCACTCCAGTGCCAACAAGGGAAGCTGTTTACTACTTGGTGGGTCGTAAAAGTAAATACTATGCGTCAGTCTGGCCGATCAAAGACTCCTTCATTGGGTGCATGGCTTGGATGTGTTTGGTAATTGCCAGGGTTCAGACAGCCATTACCTGTTTCACTGTGTGGTGACAACTCATCCTGTGTATTTAAGTGTTCCAGACCTGATTGAAGGAACACACACACACCGAGCCAACAAAAGACACACACGAGCACACATACCCACACAAATGTGCACACACATTTACACAGATGTGCGTGCGCGCGCACACACACACACACACACACACACACTCAATTGTCCCTATTATTGACAAAGACATCAACATCAGTGCAAAAAATAAACATCTGTTCACTATTCTCCATCTTGCAGGCAACGCCCAAAGACTCCAGCAGGAAATAGACGTGTATCTGAAAACGCACCTAAAGAAATACAAATATCAGACCTGGTGAATCTCTTGTCTGTTTGGAACTACTAGGTCAGTAAATCAGAAACAATGGAACCTTTTCAAATAGTTGGACTATTTGTATCAAAATAGAAGAGTTTGAGTTTATCGAATCAAACTATTCCTTGTCCAAACATCAACTAGACTATGTATTTGAAGAGCCTTAGCACACAGTAGTGCTCAAAAGATCACAAATTCACTCAGTTAAACCGGATAGAGGATTGATCCTTCGTACACAGCTAGGTCTAAACACAGTCTCAAATAGAAATCTGACATGGATTATTTTCTTAGACTGTGGGAAAATTTCAGTTCTGAAATATGTGAACAGGCCAACAGTAACCTATCAACATGCAAATCTCCTCAAGCCCATTATGACAGATATGCAGACAAATACCAATCATCTATAAATGTTACAACTTGTTTTTCATATTAACAGATTCAAGCAGTCATTGAACAGCAAATGGTATGTTTTCTTAGGTCTTCCTGATAGCATCACAGTCAATGGAAAGAGAGCCTGGCTGTAGAAATGTACAGTAGACATTGTGAACTTACTCTGATGCTCAGTCTGCTTGGTTCACTTTAGACAGGTCTGATGCTGTTGCTGGTTGTCTGATCTAAGTGACTGACAAGGGAGTTGCCTTAGCCTACAAAGAGGGAGAGAGAGAGAGAGAGAGAGAGAGAGAGAGAGAGAGAGAGAGAGAGAGAGAGAGAGAGAGAGAGAGAGAGAGAGAGAGAGAGAGAGAGAGAGAGAGAGAGAGAGAGCACAGTGCTGCCACTCACCATGCCCACAGATCCAGTAGTGCTGCGTGAGAGCCGAGTTCAGCTGAGGATATGGAGGAGTGGAGCAGTCAGTGGAGGAGTTCTTTCTCGGAAGGCTGCTCTAAGGAATGTTCCATTTCAGATCCAGCAGCAGCAGCAACTTTGTCCTGTGCCGAGGTCTCTTTTGGGGACATAAAAGGGGGAGAGGAGATGAGGGAGGGAAGGGTTGTCTTGTCCTGGTCTGTTCGGTTTCCCATAGAGAAGAAGTGAGCAGTGGAGAGGAGAGGTCAGACTTGGAGCTAGTTAACACAACCCGCTGGCTAGTGACTGGCTGCTACCGTAGTTTCTTTTAACCTGATGAATCACTCTGGAGATGCACAGCAACAGTTCGTCCACTTACAGAAGAGTAACGAGAGAGAGAGAGAGAGAGAGAGAGTAAAAGAAAGTAAGAGAAAGCGAGAGTAAAAGAGAGAGAGAGAAAGATATAGAAAAGGATAGTGAGAAAAAAACGTTTAACTGTTCGTCCCAAGAGATCCACTATCCATGTGAGAGTCTGGAAGCAGTGCTGCTCTCCTTTCTTCCCTCCCTTTCCCTCCCTCCCTCCTTCTCTTCTTTCATCCCCCTCTCAGTTTTTTTCCAGGCTCCGTTGAGACTCTTATTGTGGCAATTGCATTAGCCTTTAGCCAGAGAGGAATGGCTCTAAGTGCCTAATGCATTCTCTCTCTCTCTCTCTCTCTCTCTCTCTCTGTCTCTCTGTCTCTCTCTCTCTCTTTTGTGTTTCAGTCTGACTTGTACACGTACACACACCTCCTCTCACTCCTTCTTTTGTGCTTTTCTTTCTGTCATGATTTATCCCTTAAAGGGGCACTGTCTCGGTTTTCTTTCTGTCATGACTTATCCCTTAAAGGGGCACTGTCTCGGTTTTCTTTCGGTCATGATTTATCCCTTAAAGGGGCACTGTCTCGGTTTTCTTTCTGTCATGACTTATCCCTTAAAGGGGCACTGTCTCGGTTTTCTTTCTGTCATGATTTATCCCTCAAAGGGGAACTGTCTCTGTTTTCTTTCTGTCATGACTTATCCATTAAAGGGGCACTGTCTCTGTTTTCTTTCTGTCATGACTTATCCCTTAAAGGGGCACTGTCTCTGTTTTTCCGAGGTGCTTCTAAAGAGTCCAGGAGCAGTATCCTTCTACTACAGAGTAACACATTGACTGTGTGTGTGTGTGTGTGTGTGTGTGTGTGTGTGTGTGTGTGTGTGTGTGTGTGTGTGTGTGTGTTTGCATGTGAGTCTGTGTGCACTGTGTCATTGTCTGACCTCTCGTACACTAGTGCACCAGAGCTGTGGCAGCATGTGTACGATGAACACTACATCAGAATAGCCTGAACCCAACCTGTCAGGTCATTGGGTTTATAATAGGTCTATATACCAGTAATACCCTAACTCTGTAATTCAACTAACTTCAAAAACTTCCTGATCTCCTTAAACACAGAAGACAACTGAACTGAAGACAGCTAAGCATGCTAAAAGAAATGGAGATGAAAAGGCAAAATAACAAGGGCATCTTGTAGATTAAAGAGATTTCGAACCTCAAACTGTGCAAATGTCAAGACACAGGTTCTGCTCATGAAAGACTGAACTCCTTGAAGTTACATAATGCTTCACAAAAGCGGTGGGTGGGAGAAAAGCCATGTCAAAGTAATTATACGGAGAAATGACTTCTCAGTGTAATAAATCATCAAGCTACACAAATAAACAATGTAAGGACCCGTTCTTTCTAAGAACCACCACTTCCTAAGTTTAGTTTTCTGATGCATTGTGGGGTGATGTTGTCCTTGAAGCAGAAGACACTGAGGCATTGATCCGTTTAAGCTCATTTCAAACAGAAGAGCATCTCAATGTGACTATCTGGAACACAGAGCCGTATTGTCCCTCTTTATCTCTAAATCATTTTGTCGTTGTTTTCCTCTAGACCGTGCACACAAGCCGGCTTTTAAATGGTGGTAGTCCATTAATGAACAGAGGGGCCCTGGGTTTTCCTTTTTTTCTCCTTGCTAGGTTTGTTTATTTATCCTGAGCTGGAGCATTTTAACTTTCCAGGGGCCGTTGCCAGGCCAGGGGAGTAGGGGCAGGCAGGGCAGGGCTGGCTTTGTCAGGGTGGGCTGGGGGCAGTGCCAAATGGGGATGCCATGCATGGTGCAGCCTGTGCCGGGAAGGGATGCCTACAAAGGGCACACAGAGGCACACGCACACAGCCACACTTACACACACAGCCTACGCAGATGGGCACCACTCTCAACCCACTGGGAGAGGTTACACGGCATGTGGCAGAGACACAGTTCTCTCCTGCCTACGCTCGGCTTCCGGACAAGAGCCTGCCTCTTCATAGGGCAACAAGAGAGGGCACAGAGGAAGGGCAGATCACAATGTCGAGGGATGCCTGTCCTCTATCCTGATATTCGCATGTGTTCAGGGCTGTTATCTCAAAAAAAAACCTTCAGTGCCAATATTGAGGTTGACATCTGAAAATACAACAAAATAGGCGCAACTTTCTAATATAATGACCTCTAGAAAACCCCTTTTCCTCATCTGTCCTGAGGTGTTGGTTGGAATTATCCGTGGGCAGGAACCCTGCCTGATCAACGCCAACACACGCAGAGGCCTGCTCAATTGCTTCTTCCAATAAAAATAGACACATATGTTTCCTAAAGCTTTGAGAATTTGACGGTAAAGCTGTTAAAGAGGGAGAGCGTGGTGCATATTGCCTGATGAGCTCAGAGCTCTGTGTGTTCTTTCGAGAGCTTTCTCTTTGAGGGCTTTGTAATAAGGTCATGTTCACCCCAGTCACGACTGACAGAGCCACGGAAATAAATAAATACGTCAAGTGTATGTGTTCTTTCAAAATCAATATAGGCTGCAACTATGTACAGTTCTTACATGTTGTGGGGTAAACCTGTGGAAATACACATACTACAGTACACAATAGGTGGGCTGTCGTTGAGTGACCTGAGTTAATCCTTCCCACATTGTCACGCCCTGACCTTTAGAGATCCCTTTTATGTCTCTATATTGGTTTGGTCAGGGCGTGAGTTGGGGTGGGCATTCTATGTTTTGTGTTTTTGTGTCTGCACCAGACAGAACTGTTTCGGTTTCGTTTGTTCTCTTTGTTATTTTTGTTATTTCAGTGTTCAGCTCAAATAAAAATCATGAACACGTACCACGCGGTACGTATGGCCATCTGTCCTGTGGAGAGGCTCAGAGGGAGATTCAGAGGGACTACGTGAACTCTCCAGGTCAAAACCACAGCTGGGCCTTCACATCTGGCTGCCACCCCGCCACAGCACATCAAAGGCCAGGCGGCGATCGTGCAGACAGGTGGCACAGAAATTCCATTGGACTAGAGCACCTCCACCTTGGCCTCGGCAAAGTTCATCAGCCTCCAACACCCAGTACCTTTCGCTCTTCACCACAACTCACCCTCCCCAATATGGCCCTTCTGGCCCCCGCTGGCCCACCTCAGTACCTACAGTATATCACATCTCAAATCACCACGCCCACCCCAAAGGTCTTTATCCTTCAGTACCTCTGACCTCTAACGCCCAGCCCAGACCAAGGCCACCCTGACTGGATGCACTTTGCCCTGAGAGGATAACCTGTCAAATTACATATGCACACTAACTTTTGCAGGTCCGTAATGCTAAATAGTGTCTCCCTGCCATCACAACGGGATTCGAGAAGCTGTTAGCGTCTGTTGCCAAGGCCCTCCCTAGAACATGCCAAATTGTGCCCGGACACTTTTTTTGCCAGGGGGACACTATTTGTCTTGACAGGTGTCCTAAACATATTGATCTGCCAGGATCAACGTCCATATTGTCAGTGATTTGTTCTGAGAGTGCTTCTTCAGTGGAAGTGAACCATGATGTTTAGCATAGATGGTGTTGATCCCCAAGGCTGCATCCCAGATGAGGGCCTGACACCAGCCACTTCATTCATCATCCCCTCCAGCTCATCTAACACCATCTGCAGGCTGTGGTAGAGCTGGGCAGCACAGCACAGCGCAGACACGCACACGCACACACTCGCAAACACACACACTCACCCACACAAATGAAGCGGGTCATGCTCATGCCACAGAGTGCAGATGTACTTCTGTACTGCTGTTAAACAAGGATATCATCACGACCATTGGCCTGTTATCAAGGAGGTAATGGGAAAATGTTGAGTGAACTGTTGAACAAAGAGGATGGATGATGATGGTCAATGCAGAATCTTCTAAAAAATGCCCGCAATCCCAAAAATAGGCAGGGTTACAAAATATCAGACTTACATTTAGCCTAATGATTTCACAGAAACATTGTGGAGTCTTGTTTTCTAAACAAAAGACATTACATTTATGGTACAGAAGTAAATTAGCTTGTTCATGATGAATATACAACCTAATTTAACCTCAACACAATATACCTAATGAATTCAATCATTGCTACATATCGAAATGTTGGTCAATGAGATCCAAAATGTTACTCGGTTATTGAGTCCTTATTTACTCCCCACTGGACACACACTGGTTGAATCAAATCAAATCAAATCACATTTTATTGGTCACATACACGTGATTAGCTGATGCTATTGCGGGTGCAACGAAATGCTTGTGCTTCTAGCTCCGACAGTGCAGTAATCAACATCGTTCCTTTCAATGAAATTACATTGAACCAACATGGAATAGACTGAGAATTGACGTCTGTGCCCCAGTGGGTCAGTGATATGCCCGATATACACAATACCTCCCAATGTAAATGCTCTAGTTATACCAGGTGAAGTTAATACCACTTTCCTCACTCATGGCAACATGATTTCTTAACTTCCTGACTGCCCAGCTACACTAGCAGACTTGAGTCTGGGCTACGGACTGCATGTCATCAGCACTGTGAGACACTTCCTGGTAGGCTACTGGAGCTTCAAAGCTCTGAGATTTACTGGTCCAACGCAAGAGCTCTCTCAATATCTAAACCAGTTGAGGTGGTCAACGGTGGTTATCAAAGTGTGCTCAAACGGCCGCTGTTTTCTATTTGACTAACAAGATCTGGTTAACACCCGTGCTGATATAAGCAGCTATACGGATAAGCTGTAGGTCACCATGGAGATATGGTGAGGTCATGTGAAAATAAGTCCCATTCCACACAAATCTCTACGTGAGCATAAAGTGAACTGGGAGGAAACCATCCCCTCTGCTCCTGATTACTCCCCGAAAGTTCTCTAGAATTTCAATGGCGTCTCCCTCCTGCATCTGGCCCATGACTGTTATTCTTATTCACAACAAACAATGAATCTGTGAGGAAAATACACACAGGGGGAGAGAATAACACAGGCAATGTGGCCCAGGAGGCTGCCAGAATACATTGCTTCTCTTGACTCTGAGAACAGGAGTGCGTTATTTGCACAACGGAACACTCCAAAGGCTCCACAGACTCCCCCAGCTATGGTTCATCCATCCAGTAGCCCAACCAATTACCAAACAGATGTGGCTAAAGCCATGGATTAGGCCTCCCTGATTGGAGCAGCTCAGTGTCACATGTTTGATTTTGCCTCCAGTTAGGTTTGGATACACTATGGGGCAATACTGCAGGTGGTAACCTGCCTGGAATACATCATATTGTAAGGTTATGTTTTTTATCCAGGCAAGTCAGTTTAGAACAAATGCTTATTTACAATGACGGCCTACCCCGGCCAAACCCAGACGATGCTGGGCCAATTGTGCTCCTCCCTATGGGACTCCCAATCACGTCCGGATGTGATACAGCCATATGTGTATGGTAATACCAATGGTTATATGGACCAAGCTACATTGACAGCCTACTCTCTAACACTACTGTAGGTCCATATTTGGTAGCTAAGTTATCCTGAATAACAATTGGAAAGCATTATTTACTGAAATTGAAATAATGAAACTATATTCGCACTAACAACACCATGTAACACCATGTAGGCCTACATTTGAACTCAGAACAAAATCCTGTACATCCCCACAAATCAAATCCAATTGAATTGGTCACATACACAGTAGATGTTATAATGTGAGTGTAGCGAAATGCTTGTGCTTCTAGTTCAGACAGTGCGGCAATATCTAACAAATAATCTAACAATTCTACAACAACTACCTAATGCACAAAAATATAAGTAAAGGAATGGAATAAGAATATGTACAATATGACAGAGCGGCATAGGCAAGACGGTATAAAATACATTATACACAGTCGTGGCCAAAAGTTTTGAGAATGACACAAATATTAATTTTCATAAAGTCTGCTGCCTCAGTTTGTATGATGGCAATTTGCATATACTCCAGAATGTTATGAAGAGTGATCAGATGAATTGCAATTCATTGCAAAGTCCCTCTTTGCCATGCAAATGAACCGAATCCCCAAAAAACATTTCCACTGCATTTCAGCCCTGCCACAAAAGGACCAGCTGACATCATGTCAGTGATTCTCTCGTTAACACAGGTGTGAGTGTTGACGAGGACAAGGCTGGAGATCACTGTCATGCTGATTGAGTTCGAATAACAGACTGGAAGCTTCAAAAGGAGGGTGATGCTTGGAATCATTGTTCTTCCTCTGTCGGCCATGGTTACCTAGGAAACACGTGTCGTCATCATTGCTTTGCACAAAAAGGGCTTCACAGGCAAGGATATTGCTGCCAGTAAGATTGCACCTAAATCAACCATTTATCTGGATCATCAAGAACTTCAAGAAGAGCGGTTCAATTATTGTGAAGAAGGCTTCAGGGCACCCAAGAAAGTCCAGCAAGCACCAGGACCATCTCCTAAAGTTGATTCAGCTGCGGGCTCGGGCACCACCAGTACAGAGCTTGCTCAGGAATGGCAGCAGGCAGGTGTGAGTGCATCTGCACGCACAGTCAGCTGAAGACTTTGAGGATGGCTTGGTGTTTGGGGCATCCGGAAAAACGCTTGTCCGGAGAAGACAAGGTGAGCGCTACCATCAGTCCTGTGTCATGCCAACAGTAAAGCATCCTGAGACCATTAATGTGTGGGGTTGCTTCTCAGCCAAGGGAGTGGGCTCACTCACAATTTTGCCTAAGAACACAGCCATGAATAAAGAATGGTACCAACACCTCCATCCAGGAACAGTTTGGTGATGAACAATGCCTTTTCCAGCATGATGGAGCACCTTGCCATAATGCAAAAGTGATAACTAAGTGGCTCGGGGAACAAAACATCGATATTTTGGGTTCATGGCCAGGAAACACCCCAGACCTTAATCCCATTGAGAACGTGTGGTCAATCCTCAAGAGGCGGGTGGACAAACAAATTCCCACAAATTCTGATGAACTCCAGGCATTGATTATGCAGGAATGGGCTGCCATCAGTCAGGATGTGGCCCAGAAGTTAATTGACAGCATGCCAGGGCGGAGTGCAGAGGTCTTGAAAAAGAAAGGTCAACACTGCAAATATTGACTCTTTGCATCAACTTCATGTAATTGTCAATAAAAGCCTTTGACACTTATGAAATGCTTGTAATTATACTTCAGTATTCCATAGTAACATCTGACAAAAATATCTAAAGACACTGAATCAGAAAACTTTGTGAAAATTAATATTTGTGTCATTCTCAAAACTTTTGGCCACGACTGTACATATGAGATGAGTAATGTGTAAATATGTAAACATTATTAAGTGGCATTATTAAAATGACAAAAAAAAAGATCAATTTATTAAAGTGGCCAATGATTTTGAGTCTGTATGTAGGCAGCACCCTCTTTTTGTTAGTGATGGCTGTTTTACAGTCTAATGGCCTATAGATAGAAGCTGTTTTTCAGTCTCTCGGTCCCAGCTTTGATGCACTTGTACTGACCTCACCTTCTGGATGGTAGCGAGATGAACAGGCAGTGGCTCGGGTGGTTGTCCTTGATGATATTTTTGGCCTTCCTGTGACATCGGGTGCTGTAGGTGTCCTGGAGCGCAGGTAGTTTGCCCCCGGTGATGCGCTGTGCAGACCGCACCACCCTCTGGAGAGCCTTGCGGTTGAGGGCAATGCAGTTGCCGTACCTGGCGGTTATGCAGCCCGACAGGATGCTCTCAATTGTGCATCTGCAAAAAAAACCTTTGTGAGGGTTTTAGGTGACAAGACAAATTTCTTCAGCCTCCTGAGGTTACGTTTATAAGGAATAGAGACAAAGTGCTACATCCATCTTGTACCCTTTGACTAACCAGCTATTAGCAGTCAGCACAATTTAACAAGTAAACAACCAAAACAAACACAAGAGTGAGTGAGTGACGACGGCCACCAACCCTGATGTCACCCCAGGACAACATTCACGACTAATTGATGTTTAAAGAGCAACTGGCTTTAAAAAGCAACACATCCCTTTGGAAACTGCCTATGTGGCATCGATATGAATCAGAAACAGTTATTTTAATGTCAAAATGGATTAAAAAAGACCATTTTGGTCATAAATTCAGTCTCGTCTAAAACAGAGTTTGGAACATTTGTGCATCACAACGGATAAATGAAGGTTGTGTTTTTATTTGACGGTGTCCAGTTGCCAACTAACATGGGGTGAGCAGCTGCAATGATTGCTCTCTATCCAATAGCATAGACAGTGAGACATACCTGCCTTCCAGCTCCGACTTTGTTGACATAAGACAATACTTCACACATTTGTTTACTTGAGAAATACTACACCAACACTTTAGTTAGATGTAAAGTTGAGCAACTAAAACATCCTCGGCAAAAATATCAAAACATTCTGGAGATTTAGAGGAAATGAAATTGGCTTCCACGTCTACAGTGTCTCATGGGGGACAAACATCAAGACTGAAATCACGTGCCAATCGGAGTGCTCAGTGGCTCTTAAAGCTCAATCACACAGAGCATAATTCCTACTCCTTTGGGCCACTAAATGGCCCTATTCTCCCCCACCATCGTCCACAGCCAGTCCGCCACCCGTCTGGCCCAGAAGGCACACGTGGGAGTTTAATTGCCTTGTATTTCCATAAATGAGTTCATTACATTAACAGCTCGGCCCACGCCACATACTTTTGACCTGCCACAATTTGTTATTGTATTTATTAGGCTGTCAGAGGCTGCTTCCTTCTCTCAGAGCGTGTCTGAGAGGAGAAGGTCAGGGGCGGCCCTGGCACAGGGCTCCTTTGTGATCCGCAGGCCAGGCGAATGAAAACAGGACAAGAGGCATAGGCTTGGAATGCAAGGCCTCAGTCTGGGATAAATCAGGGCTTTTCGGGGGGGCGGAGGGGAATGTTTGATGCAACCTTGATTCAAACTAGGTGTAAACATGATATTAGGGGATCAAGGAAAGTTAATGCATGTTTTATTTGTACTATAAATGTGACCACGTGTATCTACAAATAAACATTTTCTTTGGGGTGTGACTCTGAAACAAACAACAAATTGAACTTACAAGGATGTATTCATTTAACAGCATTGAAAGCCTTGCTAATACCTGACTGAGACAAACTTGAATGTCAAAAATGTCGAGGAGAACCTGACTGCACACACTTGCTAACCTTTACAAGTCAGTCATCCACAAAAAAGCCATATTAAACACAGGAGAACATCAGTCAATGTAGGAGTCCAAGTTATGGGTCTGTGAAAGACTGGTCATGCCTCTGAGTCTCTTTAATTGAGTGATATCTGGGGGGAGCGGAGAGGTGTCGGAGACACACTCCAGGTCGTCAGAGAGTGGAAGTTGTTACTGGGGGTTGGAGGGAAGCATTAAACAACATCCTTTCCCGTCATGATGCTGAGCAGATTGCCAACCTGCCTGGTCCCGAAGCCAATGTGCTCCATTCATGAACTATGTTCCTCTCATTCAGTCCATATGAAGACATGGCTAGCTGGTGCAACTCTCTGTTTCACAACCGCAGTTCCCAGTACACATTAGGAACATGCTATTTCAAAAAAATTTGGTGAACTCAGTAGTATCCTCTTAGATTTACTCTAATTTGTGGTTCCTCAAATCAGCTTAGAAGGAAATCAGTGAAAGCCCAGAAGCCAACTTACACACCCAGGCCTTCTTAAAGGCCTTTTGAAAGATCTTTCAACAGCTTTCAACGATGACTGTCCACTGTGGAAACTATCTTCGACATGCTACATACACATGGGCCGTAGATGAATTAGATTGTGTTACAACTCATTGCAAATGTGTGAAAATATAAAACTCCCTTGTAATACAGAAAAGACCAACCTGTTCTCAAGTTAAACAACAGATAGTGTGACAGTACTAAAACCGTTTCTTAAAGCTGAGGCAGCACAACAAATGAAAGATAAACCAATTCCTTGCTCTGATGCTAAGAACTGATGCTGTGGATGGCAGAGAGAGAGAGAATGAGATGGAGAGAATGAGATGGAGAGGGGGGTTCAGCTCACCGAGCACACTGGCTCTATGACTGAGCAGCTCTGAAAATGGATATGAAGGGATGAGCCACGCGAGTCTCCCCTGACGCCATTAACGCAACTTAATGGAACGGCTGGCTCCACGAGGCCTCCCCATCCATTATCTCTGTGGCTCAGCAGAGCTAGGGTGGGCGCAGGCCCACTGTACTGTCTGTCTCACTGCACTGACCTTTCAGACAGCTGCCTCTCCTCACCAGAGGGCCCAACCCAGTACCTCTCCTTCACTCCTACAGCTCATCCATCACACATACTTGTTTTTCCTCCTTCCTGTCTGTTTTATACAAGATGGTGCTCCGTTTTCATGAACAGGTAGTAGAAGTCATGTGATTCTCTCTCTAGGAGTATTTAAGGATCAGACAAACAGGTATGCTTCAGTCCTGATAGGTCCAGATCAGAATGGACATACAGGGTGTGTATGGGAAATACGGTACACCACTACCCTTGAGAATCTGGGAAATCCAGGTTCTAGTGAGAGAGATGCCGACCAAATAAGCTTGGGAAGAAGAATCCCCATATTACTATATCTCATTGGTATTCTATGATTCAAACAACGCTTTGTGTTTCCTAAATGCTCCAGTGTGCAGCTCAACCTGCCACTGGTGAAAAAGAGAGAGCATCTCCTGAGAGTAGGAGGACTTGGATACACAATGCTCAGAAATTGCTTATTTACTGCTGGCTAGCTAATCTCTCGCTAATCTATCATGGTACTTACTCACACACTGACCGCATCTTTTGTTTAGTCCCAGAAAAAGTGTTTTTCTCGTCTTGGTCTCAATGGGGCGAAGGCTGGAGCAGATCAGGACATCCCCAGGGACCATTGAAGGGATTCGGGGTCACAGGGAACAGAACATCACCCACTGCATGTGTTTACAGCACATACACTGATGTTCACGTTGGTCAGACACCGGGTCCATAATGTACAGTAGAGTGCCCTTATTGTCAACTGGAAAATCTATTAACAATTTGACCACATCTGCTTTTATTGGATAACTTGGCCTGATGATCCCACCAAAATGGCATGCAGATTTAAGATTTAAGAAGAGAATACGAACATGTGTTTGCCATACAATAAAATACTTAACAATATGTTAGTTGTTTCATGTCTATTCTTGTTATGAGTCTTTTAGCCATTACTTGCTCTCTGCAAAATCCCTTTTCCGAAACAGGCCCTCTTATTAAGCTGATCTCCAAATGATAATTGACAGAATAGATATGAAGAAAATATATGCCCGCCCCATACCCAGAGCCATATACAGTGCCTTGCGAAAGTATTCGGCCCCCTTGAACTTTGCGACCTTTTGCCACATTTCAGGCTTCAAACATAAAGATATAAAATTGTATTTTTTTGTGAAGAATCAACAACAAGTGGGACACAATCATGAAGTGGAACGACATTTATTGGATATTTCTAACTTTTTTAACAAATCAAAAACTGAAAGATTGGGCGTGCAAAATTATTCAGCCCCCTTAAGTTAATACTTTGTAGCGCCACCTTTTGCTGCGATTACAGCTGTAAGTCGCTTGGGGTATGTCTCTATCAGTTTTGCACATCGAGAGACTGACATTTTTTCCCATTCCTCCTTGCAAAACAGCTCGAGCTCAGTGAGGTTGGATGGAGAGCATTTGTGAACAGCAGTTTTCAGTTCTTTCCACAGATTCTCGATTGGATTCAGGTCTGGACTTTGACTTGGCCATTCTAACACCTGGATATGTTTATTTTTTAACCATTCCATTGTAGATTTTGCTTTATGTTTTGGATCATTGTCTTGTTGGAAGACAAATCTCCGTCCCAGTCTCAGGTCTTTTGCAGACTCCATCAGGTTTTCTTCCAGAATGGTCCTGTATTTGGCTCCATCCATCTTCCCATCAATTTTAACCATCTTCCCTGTCCCTGCTGAAGAAAAGCAGGCCCAAACCATGATGCTGCCACCACCATGTTTGACAGTGGGGATGGTGTGTTCAGGGTGATGAGCTGTGTTGCTTTTACGCCAAACATAACGTTTTGCATTGTTGCCAAAAAGTTCAATTTTGGTTTCATCTGACCAGAGCACCTTCTTCCACATGTTTGGTGTGTCTCCCAGGTGGCTTGTGGCAAACTTTAAACAACACTTTTTATGGATATCTTTAAGAAATGGCTTTCTTCTTGCCACTCTTCCATAAAGGCCAGATTTGTGCAATATACGACTGATTGTTGTCCTATGGACAGAGTCTCCCACCTCAGCTGTAGATCTCTGCAGTTCATCCAGAGTGATCATGGGCCTCTTGGCTGCATCTCTGATCAGTCTTCTCCTTGTATGAGCTGAAAGTTTAGAGGGACGGCCAGGTCTTGGTAGATTTGCAGTGGTCTGATACTCCTTCCATTTCAATATTATCGCTTGCACAGTGCTCCTTGGGATGTTTAAAGCTTGGGAAATCTTTTTGTATCCAAATCCGGCTTTAAACTTCTTCACAACAGTATCTCGGACCTGCCTGGTGTGTTCCTTGTTCTTCATGATGCTCTCTGCGCTTTTAACGGACCTCTGAGACTATCACAGTGCAGGTGCATTTATACGGAGACTTGATTACACACAGGTGGATTGTATTTATCATCATTAGTCATTTAGGTCAACATTGGATCATTCAGAGATCCTCACTGAACTTCTGGAGAGAGTTTGCTGCACTGAAAGTAAAGGGGCTGAATAATTTTGCACGCCCAATTTTTCAGTTTTTGATTTGTTAAAAAAGTTTGAAATATCCAATAAATGTCGTTCCACTTCATAATTGTGTCCCACTTGTTGTTGATTCTTCACAAAAAAATACAGTTTTATATCTTTATGTTTGAAGCCTGAAATGTGGCAAAAGGTCGCAAAGTTCAAGGGGGCCGAATACTTTCGCAAGGCACTGTACTTAGAGAGTTAGGCCAAGTTTTTGAATTTTTATTTAACCTTTATTTTATCAGGGAGTCATACTGAGACCAAGGTTTCTTTTACAGATGAGCCGTGAAATACATAAATTACAGAAAATACACACATCAGAATATAAATACAAAATGCAAGCAGACAGAAAAACACTGTCATGATAAACAAACACATTCATCAGTAATAAGGTCTTCAATCAGCTTTCTTATTTCTTTTTTGACTTTTACCCATTTTTCATTATATGAAAAATGCGCAGGCGCCGGGCAGGCGCCCGGCCCGCCACAAGGAGTCGCTAGAGCACGATGGAACAAGGAAATCCTAGCCGGCCAAACCCTCCCCTAACCCGGACGACGGTGGGCCTGTTGTGCCCTGCCTCATGGGTCTCCCAGTCACAGCCGGCTGTTTTAACTAAAAGCTGATTTACCTAACTCAGTAGTGACCGAAGGAATTTGCAGAGTTTGCCATCCCCGAGACATGGTGTGGTAACTAATGTCTAAAGTTTAGTAATGATGTTAGGTACAGTGGGACTTTATGTAAAATGGCTTTATAAATGAAAACATAGCAATGTATCAACCTATGTGACATCAAATAGTGCCAAACAACTTTATGGTAGTGAATGGAGGGATGAGTACTAAAATTGTCACCTGTAATAAAGCTCAGTGTGTTATGATAAACTGTATCTAATGGCTTTAATGAAGTGGCAGCTGCGTTCATATAGATGATGTCTCCATAGTCCAGGACCAATAGGAACGTCGACTGAATAATCTGCTTTCTACTATTTAGCGAGAGGCAGGACCTGTTTCTATAGAAGAAGCCACGTTTTACTTTCAGCTTCTTTAACTAACTCATCAATATGCTTTTTAATAGACAGTTTTTCATCTATCCATATGCCCAGATATTTGTAAGCAGGGACACAATCAATATGGACACCATCCAAAGTACATATGGTTAAATCAGACTTATTTTTATGAGCTCTATAGAACACATACCTAGTTTTACCTGCATTCAGATAGAGCCTGCATTCAGATAGAGCCTTGTCAATCGTGGGGAAATAGCATACACAAAAGTATAATTGGCATACAAGTGCAGGTTGCAATTGTTTTACATACATACTGTATATAAATAAATATTCCTCATGTAATGTTAATGGGGAACTAACATGGCTGCCATATAATGTTGTAGTGTCATGTAAATGCATCATAATGCAGAAACTGCATTGGTCCAACTCTCTAAACACATGGCTCTGCCCACATCTAATTGGTTTTAATGCTTTGTTTGCTTCTTCCCCTCTCATAAGCCTGGGCAGAATTACACACACAACGGAAATAATGACTACCAAGGTCCATTAAGTGAGATGGCAGGACATCATCTTGCCATTAATCTCCCACTTAGCAGAGCAGCTCGCCAGAGAGTGAGAGAGCCAGAGAGCGAGAGAGCCAGACAGACAGACAGACAGACAGACAGACATGGCTTTATACCGTGCAGGGAGTACCAGTACCGAGTCGATGTGCAGGGGTACGAGGTAATTTAGGTAGACATGGACATCAAGTAGGAGTAAAGTGACTAGGCAACAGGATAGATAATAGACTGTAGCAACAGAGTATGTGGTGAGTATGTGTGTGTGTGTGTGTGTGGCCGTATGTAGTGTGTGTATGTGTGTGTTGGGGAGCCAGTGTAAGTATGTGTAGAGTCCAGTGGTGGAAAAAGTACAAAATTATCATACTTGAGTAAATGTAAAGATACCTTAACAGGAAATGAATGAAGTAAAAGTTACCTAGTAAAATACTACTTGAGTAAAAGTCTAAAAGTACAGTATCTGGTTTTAAATGTACTTAAGTACAGTGGTAGAAAAATATCTCACTAGCCATACTTGAGTAAAAGTACAAAGTAAATGTAAATGCTATACATCAAATTCCTTATATTAAGCAAACTTGATTATTATTTTTGATTAACACTCAAGACATAATTTACAATCACAGTAGTTGTGTTTTGTGAGTCAACCAGATCAGAGGCAGTAGGGATGACAAAGTGTGATAGGTGCCATAAATCTGTCCTGCTTGATCATTCTAAATATAACGAGTACTTTTGTGTGTCAGGGAAAATGTAAGGAGTACATTATTTTCTTTAGGAATGTAGTGGAGTAAAAGTAAAAGTAGTCAAAAATATAAATAGTAAAGTAAAGTACAGATACCCCCAAAAACGACTTAAGTAGTACTTAAAAGTATTTTTACTTAAGTACTTTACACCACTGGTAGAGTCCAGTGTGTGCATAGAGTGCAAGAGAGTTCATGCAAAAAAGGGTCAATGCAGGTAGTCTTGGTAGCCATTTGGTTAGCTATTTAGCAGTCTTGTTTAGCAGTTTTATGGCTTGGGGATAGAGGCTGTTCAGGGTCCTGTTGGTTCCAGACTTGTCACACTGGTACCACTTGCTGTGCAGTAGCGGTGAGAAAAGTCTATGTCTTAGGTGGCTGGAATCTTTGACATTTTTTTTGGCCTTCCTCTAACATCATCCTGAATAGCAGGGAGCTCGGGCCCCGAGGGGGAGGGGGAAGAGGCACTGTTGTACCCTCTTCACAACTGTGTGGGTGTGTGTGGACCATGTTCATTTCTTAGTGATTTGGACACCAAGGAACTTGAAGCTCTCGACCCAGTCCACTACAGCCCCATAGATGTGGATGGAGTGAATCTGCCCCGCCGTTTCCGGTCATCCACAATCAGCTCCTTTGTCTTGCTGACGTTGAGGGAGAGGTTGTTATCCTGGCACCAGACTGCCACGTCTCTGACCTCCTCCCTATGGACCGCCTATAATTATTATTACTATAATGCATGGGTCAGGAATACAAGTCAAGGGCTAATCAAACAATAATAGTACTACCGCCTGTTAAAAATATCCTTAAAAGTATCATCTTTCTCGGCATACTTCACCTGTCAGAAACCAATCTCTGTCACTAGTAGAAGCAGAGGTTGACCATCCTATCCCATAATTCTATTTGGGTTTAAGACAATGACTGTTTGACATCGGTCTACAACAGGGGTGGGCAACATATCGAGTCGGTTCCGGACTGCGAGCCCATTTAACTAGCCCGTGCGAAGATTTGTGCGAAATTATTATTTGGGGTAAAAAACACTCCAGGCCACACTTTAACGTCTAAAGGTATCTAGAAAGTATGTAGAAATTAAAATGGACCCATTTATGAGTTGCACCTCCATCACTCGGTCGCGTCGCTGCCATTGTTATCAACGTTCTAAAGACGCTGCAGCCATTTTGATGGTCAAAAGTAGAAATGGGGCTCATGACTGTGTCGTCTAAATTACACTATAGGGGCTTGGGAATATGATGACATTGCAAAAGTAGGCACATATTTAGTAGGAAACAACTTTGCCATCACCATTTTGTCAAAGTTTGTTCAAGATAGCTAGCAATGTTAACATTAGCTAGCTAAAATCTTGATGTCTCCCCTCAATCTTAGCTAGCTAACGTTATACTGCATCTAAAGTCAATCCGCCGACATCGAAATGATGACAAAAGGTTTTCCTACTAATTATGTGCCTTCTTTAGAAATGTCGTTGTGTTTTCACACCACAGTAATAAACTTCAGACCAAATCTTAATCAGCCCCCAATGAGGATGCATTGAGTAGAATGCTCAGTTGGGCATCAGTCCTAAAACTAAACTTCAAAACAATATTGTGATGCAACGTGCAACCAATTAATACGTTTTCAAATAACTATAACTACCCCTTTTCTGGCTAGCATTTTGCTTTTGATGAACAAATCAGTTGGAAGCAATTATGTAATCAAAAAAAGCACATAAAGGCTTCATAATTCATAAAGGTCATGTTAACTGACTGATATTATCTCATATAACAAAATATATAAGATCTCCTAAGCCTGTGTTAACCTAAGATGTTATTTTCTGTGTTTATATCCCAAAACCATATTCTTTCCCCCTTAATCTTCTCCATAGGAATGGCTGAAAACACCAGAAATAACTATTTTAAATTTTTTAGGACTACAAGCTGGCGAGCTCTATGGAAAATGAATATAGTTCTTGCAGGGTTTATGGATAAACTCTGAAAATAAGGTCTGTGGTAAAAATCCAGGTTTAGGAGATTGTATACATTTTGTTCTATGAGATCATCTTCATCAGCTAGCATCATTTTTATGAATTTTGAAGCAAAAGCCTGTGTTCACCTCAGACTTTATTTTCAGCATTAATCCCAAAAGCCTATTCTTTCCCCATTCATTTTCCCCACAAGAATGGTTGAACGAACCAGAACCAGAGCTCTGCTCCTACTGAGGAGTGCCAATATGGCCGACCGGTGGCTTCCAAGCCAAAGCAGAGGAAGATGAGGAGAGCGGCCCAACACGGCGGAAAATCTGTCTCCCTTGAGCAGGTGGCGTTTTTTTGTTGTTTCGCCCACCAAGCAGGGAGTTTTTATATGGCGATCAATAAAGCCCCACGAGGTGTCATAATACCCATACAACCATAATACCCATAAAATGGTTTTTCCAACATTCATTTTTCTAATAGAGGATTTTAGAAACACTTAAAATAAGGACTGCGTTTGGTGTAGGCTTACCCTTGTGTGACGTTTTGAGAACCATGTGAATCTCTCTCGGACAAGGTGACTTTTATCAATATATTCGGCTCTATTTACTCTCAGATTTGAACATGCTAATTACGTCAAAGTAGACATCATGCAAAACTACAAATCCCTGCAAGCTCCTGCATGTCATTTCTAGCTGACACCTTCGCTAACAGCTATTGTGTGAATTTAAAACGTACACAAGACAGTTCACAGAATTGTCCATTTAAAGAAACGCTGCCAATTTATTAATTACTACCTAGCTAACATTAGATAGTTAATCCAGATCATAATGGCATTTGTAGTTCTTTATGATAGCCACATTAGCAGCTAATTAGCGCTTCATTTTTGGGGGTGAATATATTGATAAAAGTCACCTTGTCCTAGAGAAATGTACATTGGTATCAAAACTTCACGTAAGCCTGCATGAGATACAGCCCTGTGTTTCTAAAATCCCCTATCAGAAAAAAATTATGTTGAAAAAACGATTGGAAACATTTCCCAGTTTGACCGCTAGGTTTTGTGGGTATTATGACTCTGCGGTAGTCTATGAGAAACTGTAGAATTTGGTCAACAAAAATTCGTATGGCTTAATGCAGCGTTCAGAACAACTGGAAACTAAAAAATAAAAAAAATCCAACTCGGGTCTCTTTCTAGAGCTCCAACTTTCCGACCTGAAAATCACTGACGACCTGAAAATCACTGACGACCTGAAAATCATTGACATTATTAAGTTCCCAGTTGTTTTTAACGCACCATTATTTGCTATTTATTTATTTATTTCACCTTTATTTAAACCAGGTAGGCAAGTTGAGAACAAGTTCTCATTTACAATTGCGACCTGGCCAAGATAAAGAGGTTTATTTGATCAGATAGAAGTTTCGTTGTTTTGGGTGTACTCAGTGGTGGAAGAAGTACTCAATTCTCATACTTGAGGTAAAGAAAAGATACCTTAATCGAAAATGACTCAAGTAAAAGTGAAAGTCACCCAGTAAAATACTACTTGAGTAAAGGTTTAAAAGTATTTGGTTTTAAATATACTTAAGTATCAAAAGTAAATGTAATTGCTAAAACATACTTAAGTATCAAAAGTATGAATAATAAAAGATTCCTTATATTAAGCAAACCAGATGGCACAATTTTCTTGTTTTTTAGGGTCACACTCCAACACTCAGACATAATTTAAAAACAAAGCATTTGTTTAGTGAGTCTGCCAGATCACAGGCAGTAGGAATGACCAGGGATGTTCTCTGCGAATTTGACAATTTTCTGTCCTGCTAAGCATTCAAAATGTAACGAGTACTGTATGGTGTAAAAATTACATCATTTTCTTTACTAATGTAGTGAAGTAAAAGTAAAAGTAGATACCCCCAAAAACTATTTAAGTAGTACTTTAAAATGTTTTTTACTTCAGTGACATCTAGGCAACTTTGAGAAAAACACTTTAAATCGGAGTTGGCTATGCATGTTCATGACATGAAGCTAGTAGCGTCTCTCTCCATTGAATACAGGCGGTTGACGTTAACAACCTCATCGAATATTTTAAAAAGGATTACAAAAATGTGATGTATCCACCAATCCAAAGAAAGGATAGGCGGGAGCTATAGTGCCACTTTGTGAACGGAGAGATTTATTCCGCTTTGTTATGGCGGAGAGATGTATCTTGTCAGTATATCCATAATATTTGGCCAAAGCAAAGACTGTACAGTATGGCCAAAGCCTCTCAAATAAGTAATAAGACCCGAGGGGGTGTGTTATATGGCCAATATGCCACGGCTAAGGGCTGTTCTGGACACAGCCCTTAGCCGTGGTATATTGGCTATATACCACAAACCCCTGAGGTGCCTTATTGCTACTCTAAACTGGTTACCAACGTAATTAGAGCAGGAAAAACACATGTTTTATAGGGTCTGATATGCCATGGCTGTCAGCCAATCAGTATTCAGGATTCAAACCACCCAGTTTATGATGGCCAGTACATAGCATTATGTAATCCAGGGTTTATTGGCAGTATACCGTCAATATATGACCATCTCTGGTCTTCACTGACCCCTGCTGTTAAACTCATCAACTGCACAGCCTCGCCTAAAATTCACGAAGCTGTCTTTGATGGCTCCTGTAGGACCCTTTATCAGCAGATTTCGCAAATTCCCAGTGATTAATATTCTCATTAAATAAATCAATGAATGGGACAAATTATGATATGAATGTTTTATGATAAAGAACGTTCATTACAGATATGGAAGACGTAACAATAATATGTCCATTCCATTCAAAAAGCAAGCTCGTGCGTGTTTAGTTAGGTGGCCAAGCTTTTTGCCATATTAAAATCCACTTGTGGCGACTGTGTTAGTGAATGACAGCTAGGCTAGCGACTAGATTCGACCCGGCAACTGCCTAGATTATCAATTTACTGTTGTTTAGACCATAATACCAATATCAAAATGTTTGAGGAGGCTAGTGAGGTGTTCGATAACATGTTTAAGTCCTCTTTCCCCCTGACTTTCATTGTGTTTATCCCCGCGGTACTGATTCTCGTCTCACCCCTTCCAGCCGAAGCGGCACATGAATTCACCGTGTACCGCATGCAGCAGTATGACCTGCAGGGACAACCGTACGGTAAGCATTTAAAAATTGTATTTTGTGCAATTATTGAATGGAAATGCCGTCCTGTAGTTAGCTACCACGATATAAGGCATAACTCTTTCGCTAAGTAAACGCTCTCTGTTATTGCACAGTCCTAGCTAGCTAACGTTAGCGCGCTAGCTAACCAGTGTGTCAATGTGTTATTGGGGCCCGCAATTCGGGGCATCCCATAGGTTCCTGCATGTGGGCGTAGCTGGAGGAACATCACCTTCCTAGCAAGCCATCTTCATATGCTTGTGACACTTGTTTTTTCTGGATTTCTCCAGATTGTCTATTGTCAATTAAAATATGGGTAAAATGGGGAAATAAAAGTCTTATTTTAGGATATGCCATCATTGTAGTATAATTCATGTGCAAGGTTTTAACTGAAAATGGACGTGTCATCTGTTGATGCGTTGGATAGCAGATATACTACCTCTCAAACTTTCTGGAAGTGGGGCAACGATATTTGGCTTTCCCATGGCTCTGAACACACCACTGGGGTCATTACAAGGACAAATACCTTTGGTAGTAATATTCTACACTCGAACCCCTTTGGTCACTTTATTTGTCCTGTGATCAGTTACAATGACGTTTTTATTTTACCTTTATGTAACTAGGCAAGTCAGTTAAGAACAAATTCTTATTTTCAATGACGGCCTAGGAACAGTGGGTTAACTGCCTGTTCAGGGGCAGAAGGACAGATTTGTACCTTGTCAGCTCGGGGATTTGAACTTGCAACCTTCTGATTACTAGTCCAACGCTCTAACCACTAGGCTACATTACGCTCATTACTGTAGTACTACAAATATTTGTACTACTCCCTTCATAGACCATAGGGTCATTTGCATTGATGTCAAAATATTTGGTAGAGCATCCTACTGGTAGCTAAATAGCTCCTTATTAAATAATGATATAGTTAAGTTTGAGGTTAAAGGTCTTCTCTCACACTTTTGGGAAAGGGTTTGTAAATCTTATTGCAAGAACTGGGAGCTCTTTAAATTTGAAGTGGCCAAAGACCTCCATAAAATATGGTAGTCATCTTGCTAAGACCAGAAGAGGTGATCATTAAGGTAACTTCCCTTTCTCAGAGGTCCCCAGCTGACTTCTCGGGGGAGGAGAAGATGGAACTAATTGAATTACAAAATAAACTGGATAATACAGTGCCTTGCAAAAGTATTCACCCCCTTGCCATTTTTCCTATTTTGTTGCATTACAACGTGTAATTTAAATACATTTATATTTTTATTTCATGTGATGGACATACACAAAATAGTCCAAATTGGTGAACTGAAATGAAAAAAATAACTTCAAAATTCAAAAAAATGGAAAGTGGTGCATGCATATGTTTTCACCCCCTTTGCTATGAAGCCCCTACATAAGATCTATTGCAACCAATTACATTCAGAAGTTACACAATTAATTAAATCAAGTCCACCTGTATGCAATCTAAGTGTCACATTATCTCAGTGTATATATACACCTGTCCTGACAAGTCCCCAGGGTCTGCAACACCACTAAGCAAGCGGCACCTTGAAGACCAAGGAGCTCTCCAAACTGGTCAGGGACAAAGTTTGGAGAAGTACAGATCAGGGTTGGGTTATAAAAAAAGATCTGAAACGTTGAACATCCCACAGAGCTCAATTAAATCCATTATTTAAAAAAGGAAACCTGCCAAGAGAAGGACGCCCACCAAAACTCACGAACCAGGCAAGGAGGGCATTAATCAGAGAGGCAACAAAGAGACCAAATATAACCCTGAAGGAGCTGCCAAGCTCCACCGTGAAGATTGGAGTATCTGTCCATAGGACCACTTTAAGCCGTACACTCCACAGAGCTGGGCTTTATCGAAGTGGCCAGAAGAAAAAAAACATTGCTTGAAGAAAAAATAAGCAAACACGTTTGTTGTTCACCAAATGGCAGGTGGGAGACTCCCCAAATATGGCAGAAGGTACTCTGGTCAGATGAGACTAAAATTGAGCTTTTTGGCCATCAAGGAAAATGCTATGTCTGGCTGAAACCCAACACCTCGAGAACACCATCCCCACAGTGAAGCATGGTGGTGGCAGCATCATGCTGTGGGGATGTTTTTCATCGGCAGGGACTGGGAAACTGGCCAGAATTGAAGGAATGATGGATGGTGCTAAATACAGGGAAATTCTTGAGGGAAACCTGTTTCAGTCTTCCAGAGATTTGAGACTGGGACAGGTTCACCTTCCAGCAGGACAATGACCCTAAGCATACTGCTTTAGCAACAATCAAGTGGTTTAAGGGGAAACATTTAAATGTCTTGGAATGGCCTAGTCAAAGCCCAGACCTCATTCCAATTGAGAATCTGTGGGATGACTTAAAGATTGCTGTACACCAGCGGAACCCATCCAACTTGAAGGAGCTGGAGAAGTTTTGCCTTGAAGAATGGGCAAACATCCCTGTGGCTAGATGTGCCAAGCTTATAGAGACATCCCAAGAGACTTACAGTTGTAATTGCTGCAAAAGGTGGCTCTACAAAGTATTGACTTTGGGTGGGTGAATAGTTATGCATGCTCAAGTTCTTTTTTTTCTGTCTTATTGTTTGTTTTACAATAAAACATATTTTGCATCTTCAAAGTGTTAGGCATGTTGTGTAAATCAAATGATACAAACCCCCCAAAAATCTATTTTAATTCCAGGTTGTAAGGCAACAAAATAAGGAAAATGCCAAGGGGGAATGAATACTTTCGCAAGGCACAGTATAAATAGTTTGAAATAAACTGGATTTATATATATATACTACCGTTCAAAAGTGTTGGGTCACTTAAAAATGTCCTTGTTTTTGAAAGAAATAACATAATTATCAGCAACCATCACTCCTGTGTTCCAATGGCACGTTGTGTTAGCTAATCATTTTAAAAGGCTAATTGATCATTAGAAAACCCTTTTGAAATTATGTTAGTACAGCTAAAAACTGTTCTTCTGATTTAAAGAAGCAATAAACTGGCATTCTTTAGACTAGTTGAGTATCTGGAGCATCAGCATTTGTGGGTTCGATTACAGTCTCAAAATGGCCAGAAACAAAGACCTTTCTTCTGAAACTCGTCAGTCTATTCTTGTTCTGAGAAAAGAAGGCTATTCCATTGCGGGAAGTTGCCAAGAAACTGAAGATCTCGTACAATGCTGTGTACTACTAATGTGTAATAATATGTACTACTCCCTTCACAGAACAACACAAATGTATTCTAACCAGAATAGAAAGAGTGGGAGGCCCCGGTGCACAACTGAACAAGAGGACAAGTACATTTGTGTTTAGTTTGAGAAACAGATGCCTCACAAGTCCTCAACTGGCAGCTTCATTAAATAGTACCTGCAAAACACCAGTCTCAACTTCAAAAGTGAAGAGGCGACTCTGGGATGCTAGCCTTTAAGTTATTTTCTGAACAGGTAGCTCCCTTCCTACTTGAAGTCTTTGTTTTTAATACTCTGTAAAATGTTCTCCCTCCTTCAATGAGTCAGGGATTAATAACACTGATACCTAAGCCTAAAAAAGAAGCGCTGCTCATTGATAACTGGCATCCAGTTTGTCTTCTTAATAATGACTAAGATATTAGCCTTACTATTTTGCAAAAATAATTAAAGAAGTCCTGGATGCAGTCATTGATGAAACAGTCTTGCCTTATGATGAACAGACATATTTCTAACAATATCAGACTAGTATTAGATAGATTTGACTACTCAGACCTAATAAATGAGGATAGCTTCATATTTTTTAAATATTTTTATAAAGCATTTGACACAGTAGAGCATCAGTTCCTCTTCCACTCCCTTGAGAGACTTGGCTTTGGGGATTTTTTCTGTAAGGATATTAAGACTATACAAATGGAAATATCTCTATAAAACTGAAACATGGCACCTCGATTTTGAGTTAAAGAGCGGAATTAGGCAAGGTTATCCTGTCTTACTGTGTCTGTTTTTATTAATCACCCAACTTATTACAAAATTATTTCTAGTGATGCACCAATATGACATTTTTGGCTGATACTGATATCCAATATTTTCCTTGATTTAAAAAAAAACCCCGATACCGATATTTAACATTTTAGGGGCCTTTTTAAGCATTCTAGTACAGTTAACTATTTAACACACACACATGGACGCAGGGTCTAAGGCACTGGATCTCAGTGCAAGAGGCATCAATACAGTCCCTGGTTCGAATCCAAGCTGTAACACATCCAGCCGTGATTGGGAGGACCATAGGGTGGCGAACAATTTGCCCAGCATTGTCGGGGCCGTCATTGTAAATAAGAATTTGTTCTTAACTGACTTGTATTGTTAAATAAAGGTTACACACACCACACTGACCAAAACTATATTTAGTTGGCATTTACGTATGTCCCCATTTAGCAGTAAAACATAATCAAAACCTATTTCTTTCACTTACTTGCTGTGCTGTTCAGTCGTTTCATTCTCAACCAGGATTTCTGTGTTCATTTTCTATAATGCCTGCTACAATAAGTGAATGTCCATTATGATTGGTTCATCTTAAATTTGCAACAAAAGGCATTTTCATAGACGTGAAAGCCAGATCAGTGATTATTGCGAAAAAACTGCTTAAACTATTTTGATTAAATTTTTAGTGGGTTTTATGGTTGTGGAAGGCTTATATTTAGCCTATGTATAATTTCACACGCCCTGAATTCATTAGATTTTTGCTGACTGTTTGAAATGCAGTGTATTTGACCTTTTTTAATTGTACAACAAAGCTTAGTTATAGAACAGTGATGCAAAAAATATCTCCAGTTTCCATGTGGTATTTGAGTTGTGGTAGTATCAACAGCGTGTACAACCTGATTTCCCGCCTAATCAATATGAGTGATTTATTACCACTTGTCAAAGCAACAGGGTTTTTGGTGCGGGTGCAGTGAACAAGCTGCTTTAAAAAATATTCCAAGTAATATGATTACTATTGTTGCATATGTGTGTGTAGATGGTACATTTTATGTTTTGAATTTTCACTATGACAAACTGTTTCTTGTTGTTGATTTGGACACGTCAAAACTGTGTTTTGACATTGGGCTCTTTATCAAAATCTCTTGTGAACAGGAAACAGTGGCGGCATAATTTTCAACTTAAGTTTTAGGAATATAAATGTAACTTTCAACATTCATTTCCAATGGTGTTGTACTTAGTCAGAGGTAAACTTCTGAATGATGAAAAAAAAAAAAAAAAGTGCTGTGATTGATATGTTTTGATGAAATACCAGAAATCACAAAAACGAGTTTGCCCTGCCTAATAGCCTACAGCATAGCATCAATGGTGTTTCCACACATCCCTCCCCAACTGATCGGATCCCACTTGTGATTCCCAGGGACCAGGAATGCCATATTGAACACAGAAGCGCGCACAGTGGAGGCGGAAGTGCTAAGCCGCCGCTGTGTCATCATGCGGCTTGTGGACTTCTCCTATGAGAGATACCAGAAAGCCCTGCGCCAGTCCGCTGGGGCTGTGGTCATCATTCTCCCCAAGAATATGTCCACCATGCCGCAGGACATAGTACAGGTAATAATGCATTATAATGCCTTATGAGTGGGTTTTATGGCTGTTCATCAAACTAGTCAAATCAAGAGGCAAGGTCCTGAGTTGCTTTTAAAGCTAGAGCTCCTTTGGTGTTCTTGTAAAGTTCGTTTCTCTTACACTCAAGGAAAACTGTCAGTCACAACACTCCCTCCTTATCAGTTGTAACTCAAAGCAAAACTTGAAAAAACAGACTTGCTGGAGTGAAGTAGGCCAAAGTGTCCAAATGTTATGCTGTTTCACATTCACACTGCTTCCCTGGTAGTGTTGTTGTCTTGTGAATGATAACCCGGCATTCCTTATTCTTCTACGTTGTAGCAGTTCATGGAGCTGGAGCCAGAGATGCTGGCCACAGAGACCATTGTTCCGGTTTACTTTGCTCTGGAGGATGATGAGCTGCTCTCCATCTACACACAGACCCTCACCTCCTCCTCCTCCCAGGGCTCCTCCTCTGCAGCTGAAGGTGCAGGACATTTACAAATGTTGTGTTGAAAACTGTCGGTCGAAACGCTGTCAGAGGAAATTCTTTCCAGTGAAATTCTTTCATGGTATTTAATGACCCCTTTTCCCCCATGTCTTCACAGTGCTGATCCACACAGCCACAGCAAATGGCTTTCAGATGGTGACGAGTGGGGCTCAGAGCAAGGCAGTGAGTGACTGGGCCATCACCAGTCTAGAGGTGAGAATCATTATGGTTAAACCACTATCCTTTATCTGTTTAATGCTTTATCTAGTCCAGACATCCACGGTTCTGTTAATGGGTGACATATTTGAATGATATTAGGCTACCAGTGAAGCAGTACTCACATTAACACACTGCTCACACTTAAGGTGTTAAGTGATTTAGAAGCAAATAACGTGTTAGTTTTCTTAACCTTGTGTCATTCTTGGGTCTATATGATATTCTAGACTGTGTGTGTGTTGAACTAAGGTAGGTGTCAAACCCAGGGGAATAATGGATTTAGCCCTGTAGTAGGAGATTAGGGGACTCCAGTAGATTTCCTGAGGCCTTGTGTTCCTTTCTACCTAATTCATATGGCATTGTTTCACATAATGGGTTTAAGTCCTTGTGGTAGCATTCCATGCCTGTCTTTATTGATGTCTTAAGTCTCATACCCTTGGCTACATACTTTGCTGTCATCTTATATGAAAGTAAATGTAGTATTTTATGAGGATCCACATTAACTGTTGCTAAAGCAGCAGCTACTCTTCCTGGAGTCCACATGAAACATGACATAACACAGAACATTAACATAGTAGTATATTATTGTTTCGAGATGTTATAGAACTGATCTACAATATACTTGTGTATACCTCTCCTAGGGGCGACTGGCTGGAACTGGGGGAGAGGACCTGCCCACCATTGTCCTGGTGGCTCACTATGACTCCTTTGGTGTCGCTCCGGTACACCCAGCTCTCCTTTAATACACCTCAATATATTCTATGATATGCTATATTTATAATATTTTTTACTATATGATAGTTATATTTATTTATGTTGCAGAATTCTCCTCCACCAGAAGATGCTAATTAAATGTGTTGACTTTGTTGTTGTCCTGTCCAGTGGCTGTCCTATGGAGCAGACTCTAACGGCAGTGGGGTGTCTATGCTGCTGGAGTTAGCCAGGCTCTTCTCCAGACTCTACACCTACAAGAGGACACACGCTGGGTGAGCAACACAGGTCCACAGCTCCTCAGAGAAATCAGGCTTATTACAATGCTATCCACACATTTCTTTCCTTGTGTCTAAGCATTCCACACCCTTTAGGAAAATCGTACTCCACATGTAAAACTCAAAACTAAAATAATATGCCTCTTGACAGTGGTCAGAAAACAACAGCTCTTCCTGTGTACTTCGCTTTTAAGAGTCGATTAGTTTTAGTAATGGAGTAGAAAGGATGTGGTTCTTAGAAGATATCTGTCTATTCCTAGACGAAGTGTACTCTGGAGTGTGAGTGCTAAGTCCTTAAAAAAACTGCTGTTTGAGATGAGGGACCACGTTAGTGTAAATGTGTTGGCGTAATGGCACACTGGCTGTTCTCCATGGTGTTAGGTGAGCTCTTGTGTTGGCGTATTCTCCATGCTGACCGAATGAAAATGCTAACCAGTAACCACTGGTAACTTTGCATATGGTCTGTTTGCATGTCACTAGTAAAAAGGAACAAGACTGCACGAAGCCCCTCCTACATAGAGAGAGCAGGGGAGAAAGGTGCAGTCGTTCAGGACGCAAAAGTACAGTTATGTGTTGCAGAGAAATTGCAGATTTACGTGACCTCTGTATTGAGACACATTTTAACTGAGTGTAGACTTTCCCCTATGATATTATACAGTATGTTTTGACATTCGCTTTCCCAACATGTACAGTGCCTTAAGAAGGTATTCATACCCCTTGACTTTTTACAAATGTTGTTGTTACAGCCTTAATTTAAAATGGATGAAGTTCAGATTTGATTGTCACTGGCCGAAACACAATACCCCATAATGTCAAAGAGGAATTGTTTTTCTACATTTCTACAAGTTAATTACAAATGAAAAGCTGAAATGCCTTGAGTCAGTAAGTATTCAACACCTTTGTTATGTCAAGCCTAAATAAGTTCAGGAGTAAACATTTGCTTAACAAGTCACATAATATATTGCATGGACTCACTCTGTGTGTAATAATAGTGTTTAAGTTGATTTTTGAATGACTACTTCATTTCTGCATAGAATTATATATACGGTCTCTCAGTCGAGCATTGAATTTCAACCAGAGATTCAATCATAAAGACCAGGGAGGTTTTCCAATGCCTCGCAAAGAAGGGAAGCTATTGGTAGTTGGGTTAAAAAAAAATGCTGACATTGAATATCTCTTTGAGCTTGTTGGAGTTATTAATGACACTTTGGATGGTGTACACCCAGTCACTACAAAGATGCAGGCATCCTTCCTAACTCAGTTGCCGGAGAGGAACGAAATCGCTCAGGGATTTCACCATGAGGCCAATGGTGACTTTAAAACAGTTAGAGTTTAATGGCTGTGATAGGAGATAAACAACTGAGGATGGATCAACAACATTGTAGTTACTCCACAATACTAACCTAATTGACAGAGGGAGAAGAATGAAGCCTGTACAGAATAAAAATATTCCAAAACATGCATCCTGTTTGCGACAAGGCCCTAAAGTAATACAGCAGAAAATGTGGCACAGCAATTCACTTTTTTTCCAAACTACAATGTGTTTTGTTTGGGAAAATGGAATACAACACATTAATGAGTGCCACTCTCCATATGTTCAAGCATAGTGGCAGCAGCATCATGTTATGGGTATGTATTTAATCGTTAAGGACTGGGGAGTTTTTCAGGATTAAAAATTAACCGAATGAAGCTAAGCGCAGGCAAAATCCTAGAGGAAAATCTGGTGAATTCACCTTTCAGCAGGACAATAACGTAAAACACAAGGCCAAATCTACAGTGAAGTTGCTTACCAGGAAGATAGTGAATGTTCCTGAGTGGCCATGTTTCAGTTTTGACTTAAATCTAATTTAAAATCTATGGCAAGACCTGAAAATGGTTGTCTACAACAACCCGTTTGACAGACCTTGAAGAACTTTAAAAAGAATAATGGGCAAATGTTGCACCATCCAGGTGTGTAAAGCTCTTAGAGACTTACCCAGAAAGACTCTCAGCTGTAATCGCTGTGACTCTGTGTGAATACTTACAGTACCAGTGAAAAGTTGACACTCCTACTCATTCCAGGGTTTTTCTTTATTCTTTTTCCAACGGTCTTGAAGCAGTTCCCACATATGCTGAGCACTTGTTGGCTGCTTTTCCTTCACTCGGTCCAATTCATCCCAAACCATCTCAATTGGGTTGAGGTTGGGTGATTGTGGAGGCCAGGTCATCTGATGCAGCACTCCATCACTCTCCTTCTTTCTCAAATAGCCCTTACACAGCCTGGAGATGTGTTGGGTCATTGTCCTGTTGAAAAGCAAATGATAGTCCCACTAAGCACAAACCAGATGGGATGACGTATCACTGCAGAATGCTGTGGTAGCCATGCTGTTGAAGTGTGCCTTGAATTCTAGATAAATCAGTGTCACCAGCAAAGCACCCCAACACCATCACACCTCCCCCTCCATGCTTCACGGTGAGAACCACACATGTGGAGATCATCCGTTCACCTAACCTGTTTCTCACAGACACATGGTGGTTGGAACCAAAAATCTCAAATTTGGACTCATCAGACCAAAGCACAGTCTAATGTCCATTACTTGTGTTTCTTGGCCCAAGCAAGTCTCTTCTTCTTATTGGTGTCCTTTAGTGGTGGTTTCTTTGCAACAATTCGACCATGAAGGCCTGATTTACGCAGTCTCCTCTGAACAGTTGATGTTGAGATGTGTCTGTAATGAACTTCTCCTCTGCAGCAGAGGTGACTCTGGGTCTTCCATTCCTGTGGTGGTCCTCATGAGAGCCAGTTTCATCATAGCGCTTGATGGTTTTTGCGACCGCAGTTGAAGAAACTTTCAAAGTTCTTGACATTTTCCATATTGACTGACCTTCATGTCTTAAAGTAATGATGGAATGTCTTTTCTCATTGCTTATTTGAGCTGTTCTTGCCATAATATGGACTTTGTCTTTTACCAAATAGAGCTATCTTCTGTATACCATGCCTACCTTGTCACAACACAACTGATTGGCTCAAATGCGTTATTAAGAAGGAAAGAAATTCCACAAATGAACTTTTAACAAGGCACACCTGTTAATTGAATTGCATTCCAGGTAGACCGCTGCTCCCAAGTGCATCTCGGTGCAAGAGGCATCACTACAGTCCCTGATTCGAATCCAGGCTGAATCACATCCGGCTGTGATTAAGAGTACCATAGGGCGGGGCACAATTTGCCCAGCGTCGTTCGGGGTAGGCCGTCATTGTAAATAAGAATTTGTTCTTAAATGACTTGCCTAGTTAAATAAAGTTTCAATTAAAAAATTATGCTGATTGAGAGAATGCCAAGAGTGTGCAAAGCTGTCATCAAGGCAAAGGGTGGCTACTTTGAAGAATCTGAAATATAACATATATTTTGATTTGTTTAACACTTTTTTGGTTACTACATGATCCCATATGTGTTGATGTCTTCACTATTATTCTACAATGTAAAAAATAAAGAAAAACCCTGGAATGAGTAGGTGTGTCAACTTTTGACTGGTACTGTATGTAAATGAGGTATTTCTGTGTTTTCTTTCAATACATTTGCTAAAATTTCACTGTCATTATGGGGTGTTGTGTGTAGATGGGTGGGAAAAAAAACATATTTAATCCTTTTTTGAAATCAGGCTGTAACACAACAAAATGTGGAATAAGTCGAGGGGTGTGAATATCCACATTGATAAGAATGTCCTCTCCTGTCGTTTCTAACACACCTGCTGTCTTCTTAGATACAACCTGCTTTTCTTTGTCTCTGGAGGAGGGAAGTTCAACTACCAAGGCACCAAGCGCTGGCTGGAGGACAACCTGGACCATACAGGTACACTAAGCTGACATGAGGCTGTAGACTCGGTTACAGGATGGCTATTTTGACTGCTACAGTGGAACACAGAAGGACATCTGTACAATACACACTGGGAATGAAATGGAATGAAACATGAACCCAGCCACAAGTGTTATTAAATGGAGGTCATGCATGAATCATGGAAATGTATATTTGGTTAGATATGGCAGTGTAAACAGGCTCTCTTTTCCTTTCTCCCTTTTATCTCTATCCTGTCCACCCTCTCTGCAGACTCTAGTCTGTTGCAGGACAATGTGGCATTTGTGTTGTGTCTGGACACCCTGGGGAACGGGGACAGTCTGCACCTTCACGTGTCCAAACCCCCTAAAGAGGGAACCGCCCAGTATGCCCTGCTCAAAGAGCTGGAGACTGTAAGGACCATCACACCAACCACATACATTTCATAGATAATAACTGTTTTTGTAGAATTGTTTGTATATATGGAGGTCATGCAACCTTTACCACACCCCCTCCTGCCTTATTGCTTAATTATACATCTGTGAATAACATATATATTAATGTTATTCACAGGAGGGGGTGTGGTATATGGCCAATATAGTATATGGGTGGCAGGGTAGCCTAGTGGTTAGAGCATTGGACTAGTAACTGAAAGGTTCAAATCCCTGAGCTGAACAGGCAGTTAACCCACTGTTCCTAGGCCGTCATTGAAAATAAGAATTTGTTCTTAACTGACTTGCCTAGTTAAATAAAGGTAAACTACATTAAAAAAATATATACCACAGCTAAGGGATGTTCTTACACACGATGCAACAAGGAATGCCTGGATACAGCCCTTAGCTGTGGTATATTGACCATATATCACAACCCCCCCCCCCCCCCCCCCCCCCCGAGGTGCCTTATTGCTATTATAAATTGCATACCAACACAATTAGAGCAGTAAAAAGAAGTGTTTTGTCATACCCGTGTTATACTGTCTGATATACCACGGCTGTCAGCCAATCAGCATTCCGCCCAGTTTATAATGATATATATATATTGATCACTCGTGGCACATTACATGTACACTCAAAGTTCCATACTGTACGTTTTTTGTCCCTCTAAACCCTGTCCCCTAGGTGGCGTCCAACCAGTACCCAGAGGTCAAGTTCTCAATGGTGCACAAGAAGATAAACCTGGCGGACGACACACTGGCGTGGGAACATGAGCGCTTCGGGATCCGCCGGCTGCCGGCCTTCACGCTGTCCCACCTCAACAGCCACCGCGAGGTGCAGCGCTCCAGCATCATGGACGTGCGGTCAGTGTCTTCTGAACATGGAGCGGGAGAGCCCCCTGCTGGGTGGGTTTATTACTGCAGTCCGACCAAGAGACCGAGCATCCAAACCCCCCCATCCACAACCCCCAACCCCTGCCTAAACCCAGCTCACCTTTCACACCTCATTCAAAGAATCAACTGCTCATTAGGATCTATTGAATCAGGTGTGTAAGTGCTAGGCTTGAACGAAAGCCTACACACATTGCTGCCTTTGGTACTTAGATCAGAGTAGATGTGGGACTTTTTTTGTAGATCTGCCTCACAGCAAGGTGGAGTTAATACCATGTTGCTTAAAATCTGATGAAGTGATGTTGCTTGCCGGAGTATGAACTGTTACTAATACTGTGTTTAGTTGTATTGTTAGCAGTCCCTCAAGGAGATGGGAACATGGCTTGCTGGCCCCTGGAATAAAATAAAAGGTTGAGAAACACTGGGCTACCGGGTTGATTTGGGATTGTGCCCCTTCGTCCCGCTGTAGTGAACCGTCTGTCCTCCCAACCTTCTCATTGCCACCACCCCTCCACCCCACCTCCCCGCCCAGTGTAGTGGACTGTCTGTGCTCCCCTCACATTCTCCATCGGTGTGTTGCAGAGTTGAGTTGCTCTTGATTGCTGGATAATTGAACTGTGATTTACTGTTACAGACCTCATGTGGATCTGAGAAAGCTCAGCAGGAACACAAAGCTGATTGCAGAGTCGCTGGCCAGAGTCATCTACAACCTCACGGAGAAGGTAAAGATATGTAGAACATGTCGGCGTCACCATACACGTTTTCAATATTGAAAGCCACGTCATGAAAGTCGATGGACGTTTTTCATGTTGCTTTCGATATTTATACTGAAAAAAACATGCCACAATTTCAAAGATTTTACTTGGTCACAGGTCATATAAGGAACTCAGTCAGATGAAATCAAATTCATTAGGCCCTAATCTATGGATTTCAAATGGCTGGGCAGGGGTCCAGCCATGGGAGTCGAGGGCTAAGGTCTAAGGCACTGCATCTCATTGCTAGAGGCATCACTACAGACCCTGGTTCGATTCCGGGCTGTATCACAACCGGCCGTGATTAGGAGACCAATAGGGAAGTGCACAATTGGCCCAGCGTCGTCTGGGTTTGGCCTGGGTAGGCCGTCATTGTAAATAAGAATGGGTTCTTAACTGACTTGCCTAGTTAAATAAAGGCCCACCCACTGGTGACCCAGGCCCAGCCAATCAGAATTTGTTTTTCCTTACAAAAGGGCTTTATTACAGACAAATACTCCTCAGCATCCCCCCCCCCCCCCCCCCCTCAGATGATCCTGCAGGTGACTGAGCTGGATGTGGAGGTCCTGGGCTGGTGTGGTTACAAGGGGTCTGCAATTGTGAGGCCAGTTGGACGTACTGCCAAATTCTCTAAAACGTTAGAGGCATGTTAGGGTTGAGAAATGAACCTTAAATTCTCTAGCAACAGCTCTGGTGGACATTCCTGCAGTCAGCATGCCATTTGCACACTTCCTCAAATTGAGACTTCTCTGACATTGTGTTGTGTGACAAAACTGAACATTTTAAAGTGGCCTTTTATTGTCCCCAGCACAATGTGCACCTGTGTAATGATCATGCTGTTTAATCAGCTTCTTGATATGCCACACCTGTCAGGTGGATTATCTTGGCGAGGGAGAAATGCTCAGTAACAGGGATGTAAACCAATTTGTGCTTGAAATTTGAGGGAAGTATGCTTTTTGTGCGTATGGAACATTTCTGGGATCATTTATTTCAGCTCATTAAACATGTGACCAACACTTTACATGTTGCGTTTTTATTTTTGTTCAGTGTGGGTTGCTCTTTGTCCTGCACATCAGGTTTGACCGCTCTCGCTCTCTCTCTCATGTGTCCAGGGTGCCCCAGGTGACCTACAGATTTTCACTGAACAAATGGTGAGTGATTGGACGTGGCTTGACCCTACTGTCCCCTCACTGTGAGGCTCTGTCTGACATGACCTTAATCAAGCCTTTTTGAAAGGCTGTTATACACACCAGGACTTTGACCTGAGGCTTGGCCTGAGCAGTGGGCAACCAGTGGTCCTCTTAGGCTAGTGTTAGTGTGTAGCTGTTATAGCATGGACAGTTAGTCGGCGTCACGATGTGTGTGTGTCAAGACAAGTGCGTGTCAAGGTGTGTACTATACGCCACTGATTATGAGTGTGTGTCTGTGTGTGTTGCCTGCACGGCCAGCAGATGCAGGAGGAGCAGCTGTCGTCGGTGGTGGACTGGCTGACAGCCCAGCCACGGGCTGCCCAGCTGGTGGACAAGGACAGCAGCGTGGTCAGCACCCTGGAGTACCACCTGGGACGGTACCTGAAGGACGTCCGCAGGCACTACGTCAAGGCTGACAAGAGGTGACCAGTCACTGACCTCTGCGTTACGGCTAATACAGGGTGTCAATGGTCCTCTAGACTGGCCACAGCTAGTGGTTCTGCCGTGTTTACCTTGGAGGAATCACAGAACTACTAAGAGTCCTCATGGTGGTCAAAAACTGTGACAGAATCACTCCTTTTATTGTACAAGATCAATTGTAAGGATCAAATAGTCTGGGACGAATGTGATTTTAACACTATTTCTATTTACTGTTGTTCATTGAACAAATGACCTGTATGGTTTAGAAATGGATGATGTTACAAATGCAATCTTTTTTCTCCCCCCCCCCCCCCAGAGACCCAGAGTTTGTCTTCTACGATCAGCTCAAACAGACCATGAATGCTTACAGGTAGATGTTATGGCTGCTGAGCTGTAGTGCAATAGAGCAAAAGCCTATTGATTATAATTTCAAACCTCTTCAGCTTGCTTTTGTATCTTTTTTCTTTCCCTTTTACACTTGTCATTTTATTTTTCCACTTTCCTAACAGGGTGAAACCAGCCATCTTTGACCTGCTTCTGGCATTCTGCATCGCAGCTTACCTCGGAGTGATATATCTGTCCATCCAGGTATGTATCGATACAACATCCGCATTCTGATGGCTACTAATGTTATTTTGGTGTATGGTCATTAGTCTGTTGACCTAGCCTAACCCTGCAACTCCTACCCCGGTCAGTGCTGTAAATCAGATGAATGCTTTCTTCTGAGTTCTGCTTACCTGGTTATTTAAGGGGTTAACAATACTCCGCTAGCACATTTGGTTCCATGGAAGTTATGGAAACATATACGTTTCCATTGGTTCTAGGAACAAAGCACTACGTTTCCTGACCGGTAACATTTGGCTGTTCTGGGCACGTTACTTTTTAGGTTGCAGGGAGGTTTTGAGAATGTTTTACTATGGTTCCCTGAAAATGGAAATTATAGGTAATTAAATAACTTTCTGAGAAATAGTTTCAATAAGACTTTTAATAACACTGCTTATTTTGGTATAACTTTTGAACTCCAAGCACAGATAAGACATATGGAAATATATTTGCTTAGGCATTAATCATGCAAACACATTTCATTTTGTGTCATGGCGTCAGGGAGATTCGAACCTATGATCTTCTTTTCTCTGTCCATGGAATTAGAGCACTGCGCAACCAATATGGAGCTAGCTGTTCTTTTTTGTGTATTTAAACAAACCCACTTCAAAGTAAAACAGCACGGGTTAAGATCAGGTGTGGCCAATTTGTCGAGGCATGGCCAACACACCTGACCACACTTTACAAAATAGAGGATAGAGTTTTGTTGACACTGAGAATGAAATGTATGGTCTTAACATTCTTAGAACGTTCTTTCAACATTGTTTAATAGTAAGTACTGAAATTCCCACAGAAGAACGTTGTTTTTTTAATGTTCTCTGAACAATTTCAGAGCATTACTTTAAGTAGAACCATGAGGAAACCTGTATCAAACGTTATGCTGAAGTATTGAAATTCCCACCTAAGAAACATGGTTCTGTGGTTAACGTTATGTGCTAGCTGGGTATCCTGCACCATTCCCAGAAGGTTGTGGAAAGGTTGTATGCAAAATAACCATAGGACAACTACGCTCTCACAAGCTCTTTAAATATATGGTTCTCAGAACATTATGTGCTAGCTGGGTAATGACTTCCTCACATTTTTCTCTCTCTTCAGCACTTTGTGGTTCTCTACAGTGTGGTGCGCAGAATCACAACGCCCAAGACCAAGCAGCATTAAGACACTCCTCTTCCTCATTCAGACTCCTCACTCACACCGACAACGAGCTCTAGCCAGTAACAAAACGGGGGCGGACCATGCAGCTCATCTTTTTTTTCTTTTTTTACCACCCAATCTATGTCCTTTGTTCCTCTTTGGAAATGAAACGTGTTGAATCATTTCTCTCTGCCAAGCTTAGCCATCTAGTCAGTTCCTTCAATGGCTGTCAAGTCAGAATGCACTCTGGTCTTCCTGTCCCCGTGAAATCAGATGTCAAACATTTCCTCGTACGCCCAATCCCACATCAACTCCTAGTCCCTAAACCCTATTTTCCCCTATGATCTGAGAGAATTTGATAGGTGTCAGAAATATGGTAATAGTGTTACCTTGTGCTCAGATAGGCTAGGTGACATTTTCACCAGTTTGCTTATACCTATCCAGTCCTCTCCATAAGGAATAGGTACTAGGGGTTGATGTAAGATTGAACATTTCTATACCCACAGCTCACTCCTCAGTGCCCTATAGTGTGAATTTTGCCAAACTACAATGGGTCGTCTTCTTGGGCAGCTATGGAGTAGCATGAGTGTGCAGGAGTAGCAGTGAGACTTGGTAATATTGTTTGGATGGATGGTTGATATATTTGGTCACCCTGACTAGATTTATTTTTCTATAGGATAATTTTTTTTCTTTAATCCCAATTAACTAATTAAATAATGCTTTCAGAAAGTATTCATACACCTTGACTTATTCCACATTTTGTTGTTACAGCCTGAATTCAAAATGGATTAAATTGTTTTTTTTCCTCACCCATCTACACACAATACTCCATAATGACAAAGTGAAAAAATGTTTTAAGATTTTGTAGTAATTTTTTTGCACAACCCTGAGTCAGATGTTAGAATCACCTTAGACAGTGAATACAGCTGTCAGTTTTACACACCTGGATTGTACAATATTTGCACATTACTCTTTATACAATTCTTCAAGCTCTGTCAAGATGATTGTTGATCATTACTAGACAGCGATTTTCAAGTCTTGCCATAGATTTTCAAGACGACTAAGTCAAAACTGTAACTAGGCAACTCAGGAACATTCAATGTCGTCTTGATAAGCAACTCCAGTCTATATTTGGCCTTGAAACTCCCAGTGTCTGTTGGAAAGCAGACTGAACCAGGTTTTCCTCTAGGATTTAGTCTGTGCCTAGCTTTAGTCTGTTTATTTTTATCCTAAAAAACTCCCTAGTCCTTGCGGATGACAAGCATACCCATAACATGATGCAGCCACCACCATGCTTGAAAATATGAGAGTGGTACTCAGTGATGTGTTGGATTTTCCCCAAACAAAGCGCTTAGTTAATTTCTTTCTCACATTTTTTTTGCAGTATTGGAGTATTTTTGTGTACAAGCTTCCTTCTATTCATTCTGTCATTTAGATTAGTATTGTGGTGTAACTACAATGTTGATCATCCATGCTCAGTTTTCTCCTATCACAGCCATTAAACTCTTAACTGTTGTGAAATCCCTGAGCCGTTTGCTTCCTCCGGTAACTGAGTTAGAAAGGACGCTTTTATCTTTGTAGTGACTGGGTGTATTGATACACCATCCAAAGTGTAATAATTTCACTATGCTCAAAGGCAATGTCTGCTCTTTTTTTTTTTTTTTTCCTAGGTGCCCTTTGCGAGGCCTTGGCAAGCCTCCCTGGCCTTTGTGGTTGAAATTCACTTCTCGACTGAGGGACCTTACATGTTAACCACTATTATTGCACACAGAGTGAATCCATGCAACTTATGTGACTTGTTAATAAGCACATTTTTACTCCTGAACTTATTTAGCCTTGCTATAACAAAGGGGTTGAATACTTACTGACTCAAGACATTACAGGTTTTCTTTTGTAATTAATTTGTAAAAAATATCTAAAAACATAATTCCACTTTGACATTATGGGGTATTGTGTGTAGGCCAGTGACACACAATCTCAATTTAATAAATGTTTTATTCAGGCTGTAACACAACAATGTGGAAAAGGTTGAGGGGTGGGTGTGAATACTTTCTGAAGGCAGTGTATGTATGAATAAGAACATGCATTTAGAATGATAAATTGTCCCCCATACTACCCATTGCCATCACTAGAGTAAGTACGGTTATAGAATGGATTTTTTTTTCTTTTTTTTTCTCGGTTTCACCCCTTTGTAGACTAGTTTACTAGTGTTACTACAGTATGCGACTTACTTAGTTTTGATTACAAATGCCCTTTTTAAAATGTGAAAACATTAGACCCTCCCCTCCCACAAATATGTTAATCAGATGTATGCAGTGTTGCAGTAAGGTCACAGACTGAGACAGAATCGTGTTGGGAGATTATCTGGACATGTCTATTGCAACACGGTGAGCTCTACATCGATGTGCAGACACAGCACGTTGAAATCCCCCCTTGCTCTCATCAATTAAAGTCTTAAGACATGACGTTGGTAGATCAAATTGGACCTTTTGGACGGAGTCTGGTAATGTCAATGTGTTGTCCCTCGTCTTCGTCTATATCCCTTACGGTCGTTGATCTTGAGGGCAGAGGAGACAACGCTTGTGTGCTGTGGTTGGCATGCAGTATCACATGTAGGAATCCCATAACGCTCTCGCAGTCAGTGAGAGCAAATGGACTGGTAAGATTCACCTATCAACACAAGGTAAAAAACTGGTATATATATTTACATTTTTATTTATTGAAGCACACTATGCTAAACTGCACCGACTTGAACTCTCAAGACTCTTTTTGTCCAACACCTACATTTTACCTTTGTCTCGACTGTTTTACCTGGTCCACGTAAACTTGATTCTTGCAATGAAAAATGACAAAGAATAAATTAATTTGTTGAAATAAGTCAGACGCAGGTTTCTTTTTTTTAATTCACATGTTTTATCTTAAGGGAAAACATGATACAATAACACTGGTTGAATGTAATTATTTAAAAAATGTATTACAAAAGAGTAAGTGCCTGTCATTCCCAAGTGGTTGTATTTAGAAAGTGGTCAGATTGAAACTTTTAAGTGCCCAGATTTCTTACAAATGATAATTCTCCCTGAATTTTTTCCCCCCCTAATAAACAAAACAAATGACAAGTGCAATTTGTAAGAAACCCCTGTGTGGTGTAAGCCCTTCATATTCACTACAACCTCCCTCTTTCTCCTCCAGCCACTCGGGTCTCAACCAGGCCTCTCATCAGAACACTTCTCGGTGATAAAGATCAATATTTTTGGCACATTCTTAAAGCATTAAACTATCAAAAGGAAATGCATAGAACAATACTTCTTCCACAAAATGTTTTCACATTTTCATCCTGAACCGTGGATGGACTTTTTGTATTCAATGCTGGTCAAAAAGAACAGCGAAATCTGCCTCGAAATTAAACTTAAAATGACTGACTGCTACTCTTAACTTTTTTTTGTGTGAATTTGCTGTGAGTAGTTTCACCTCACAAAGCCAATCAGGTTGTTGGTGTTTTATGTCTGGTGGAGAGGACAGACCGGGAGAGAGCTGGGCCGAGGTGGAGGAAAAGTGCACACGTCTTCGTGGACAGTACCACGGGAGAAATCAGGGCACCTCATCATGTGTATCTAACAATTAACAGATGCATACACAGGAAAAGGGACACGACTGGATTACAAAACAGTGTTCTCAGAAACAGCAGCAATTAAAAAAAAAAAACTAGAATAATAATGACAATGTTTGAATGTAAAATCAAAAGCTAGGTTATGCTGGGCACTGGCACTAGTGGTAGCTGGGGACTGAAAGACCACAACTATGAACACTTCTACCTGCCCACATCTGTGGACTGTTCCAGCACAAGCATGCTGTTCATCATAACGAAAGAGCTTGAATTTGATCATAAAGGACAGCACCCCCTCTAAGTCACAGCAAAGAAAAACCTGGAGATTCGCAGCACACAGGCACACACAACCAGGAGCACATTCAAATGCAAAGAGGATAACCAAACCTTTTGGACTGTGTGGTGGTGTCTGCTTGAATGACTTCACTTTTTTAAAGATGAGTTCTGCACATTGATAAAGGATACGATTATGTAGTTCTTTCTTCATTTGTGTTATTAAAAAATGACTTCATAGCACATTCCAAAAACCATTGTAGTGTCATGCATTCCTGAATATCATATGTGCATATATGTTTTTTAAATATTTGATTTTGATCTTCTTTTACACAAGGGCCCTTTGCTTTCTGTGAACTACCAACATATTGGTTATTAAGATGAGTCAAATCCATTTCTTTCCACGAAATCATAAGGTTGATGCTCAACCCAATCAATCGATTTCAGCTACAGTACCAGTCAAAAGTTTGGACACAGCTACTCATTCAAATGTTTTATTTTATTTTTACTATTTTCTACATTGTAGAATAATAGAGAATACATCAAAACTATGAAATAATACATAGAATCATGTAGTAACCAAAACATTTGAGATTCTTCAAAGTAGCCACCCTTTGCTTTGATGACAGCTTTGCACACTTGGCATTCTCTCAACCAGCTTCACCTGGAATGCTTTTCCAACAGTCTTGAAGGAGTTCCCACATATGCTCAGCACTTGTTGGCTGCTTTTCCTTCAGTCTGCAGCCTAATTCATCCCAAACCATCTCAATTGGGTTGAGGTCAAGTGATTGAGAAGGCCAGGTCATCTGATGCAGCACTCCATCACTCTCCTTGCTCAAATGGCCCTTACACAGCCTGGAGGTCTGTTGGGTCACTGTCCTGTTGAAAAAATATATATAATCCCACTAAGCACAAACCAGATGGGATGGCGTATCGCTGCAGAATGAGGTGGTTAAGTGTGCCTTGAATTCTAAATAAATCACTGACCGGGTCACCAGCAAAGCACCCCATGCCATCACACCTCCTCCTCCATTCTTCATGGTGAGAACCACACATGCAGAGATCATCCGTTCACATATTCTGCATCTTACAAAGACACAGCGGTTTGAACCAAAAATCAAAAATTTAGACGCATCAGACCAAAGCACAGGCTAATGTCCATTGCTCGTGTTTCTTGGCCCAGTCAAGTCTCTTCTTATTGGTGTCCTTTAGTAGTGGTTTCTTTGCAGCAATTAGACCATGAAAGCCTGATTCACGCGGTCTCCTCTGAACAGTTGATGTTGAGATGTGTCTGTTACTTGAACTTAGTGAAGCATTCATTTGAGCTGCAATTTCTGACGCTGGTAACTCTAATGAACTTATCCTCTGCAGCAGAGGTAACTCTGGGTCTTCCTTTCCTGTGGCAGTCCTCATGATAGCCAGTTTCATCATAGCGCTTAATGGTTATTAAAGACTGCATTTGAAGAAACTTTCAAAGTTCTTGAAATTTTCCAGATTGACTGACCATGTCAGTAATGTTGGACTGTTGTTTCTCTTTGCTTATTTGAGCTGTTCTTGCCATAATATGGACTTTGTCTTTTACCAAATAGGGCTATCTTCTGTATACCAACCCTACCATGGCACTGAATGGCTCAAATGCATTAAGGAGGAAAGAAATTCCACAAATGTACTTTTAACAAGGCACACCTGTTAATTGAAATGCATTTCAGGTGACTACCTCATGAAGCTGGTTGAGAGAATGCCAATAGTGTGCAAAACTGTCATCAAGGCAAAGGGTGGCTACTTTAAAGAATCTCAAATATAAAATATTTTTAACACTTATTTGGTTACTACATGATTCCATCTGTTATTTCATAGTTTTGATGTGTTCACTATGATTTTATAATGTAGAAATAAAAAATAAATAAAAAACCTGGGATGTGTAAGTGTGTCCAAATTTTTGACTGGTAGTGTATATCAGCTGTCATTAACCAGCTATTAGCTTGTATGCCTTCATTTCAGTGCAACAACAGATGCTATAAAAACAGAAAATGTGACAATACATTTTCGATACAGGAATGCAAGCAATATTTCTTATGCGTATTTATCGACGGCAAAAAAAAAAAAAAATTGAAAGGTTTATGTTTCCTTTAAAAATCTGAACACGAGTAATTCACATTTGCAAGACATCAATACTACACTGACGTGGCTCTTCAAATAATGCAGGTCAGGCTGTGTTCAGTATCGACCTGTGCAATGATATGAAAATCAATACACGTTGGTAAAACAAAGCCAGCCAATTACATGCACTCTCTCACACCTGCGGTAGTGACAAGATGTAATACTTCCCTTTAGTATTTTAGCCTTCACTCCTGGGATAAGAGGAGGTAAAAACTAAATTAGCCACTACGCTTCTAAGAGGAATGCTCTTTAAAAAGACAGGTCTCTCTATACTAGAGATGACCTCTGACATGGATACTGTGTGAGCGCTTTAGTCCTCTAACATGTGCACGTTATCTAGTTTGTATAGGTCTAGACTAGATACCTAAACATCACTAGCTTAGACTTGTCTGGTGAGTGTTCGTTAGGGATGACACTAATTCTAAACGTCCTGGTAGGCTACACGAGAGAACATTCCCGAAACTCACTTTTTTTTTCTTCAAACGTAATGTTAATATAAGACAAATGTCACCTTAAATAACATTCACAGCGATATAATAAAATAAAATAAACTATAGAACACGATGGGAGAAAAAAAAAACGGAAATAAAAATGATCAATAGTTTTTTCATCCTTTTCGCGAGACCCTGAGAGTCACTTAGAGCTAAGTCTGAAACAATCTAGGTCGTGCCAGAAGGTGGAACTAGAGAGGCCTTTACAGATGCTTCTCCTTGGTGATCCCGTTCTGCACGTGTTTCCTGTGAGAAGAAAGGAGAGGAGAGAAGAAAAAAAAAAAGGACCAACTGTCAGCCAGCGGAAAGGTGATCCGCTATTTATACGCATGGTAAAACCAAAAGGATATCACCGGTGTTCAAGGGCGCCAGATAAGGGGAGGGTCAGGCTGTAACCGCGTAATCACACCTCAATAAGTACAGCGCTTTGATCCTGTCTATCTGTGTGTTACAAAAGACAAGGCTACTCGCTGCAGCTCTGACGTCATACTGGGCGGTCTGACAGAGCACAGGTTACTGGGGTTACAAGAGGACTGGGAACAGATCCACGTGTGTCACGTCATAGCAGAGGCACTTCCTCAAGGGGAGAGCTCACTGGAGCATGGTGTGATATAAGATTTAACATCGGTGTGGTGGATGGCAATAAGAATGTTGAGTAGAATCCCTAGAAGAAGAAAGAGGACCGCTACACCCAAGGATGTACCAGAACAGCAATGTTCATCTTTGCATGGGGCTCGTTCATTACAAAAGCAGGCACTTTTTTCCCCGACTGTAGTCTGCCATATTGATCACACATACTGTAACTGGCTATTTCAGATCTGCATGCACTGAAGGGCGTAGGGGTTGCTTGGAAAGGGTTTGTTTTAGGCATGAGGTTTACAGTGTGATGAATGGTTGTCTACACTCGATAAGCAGTTGTTGTGAGGGCTGGCTCAGCAGAGGATTTTTGGCTTGGTGTGGTTTGCTTTGGTAAATCAGTAGGGATTAGGCACTGTGGTTTGGAACGGCTATGGACACACATGGGGTTCAATGAATTGTCATTTCATTTACTGAGTCATCTGAGGCCAAGGGGCCATTCTCTCTTAATGTTTGCCTGACCTCTCTGGATGCTTTTGAAATGATCATCTCCTTTGGAGATGAAGTTTCTGTATAGTGTATGACTGGGACATTACTTCAGTACAGTAAAACATTCATGGTAATGTATACTATAATACACACAATCTGGTGATTCATATACACCGGTTGAATGCAACATGGTAAAGTAGTGTGTGTAACTTTGTGTTTCCTCACCCTTCAGCAGAGTTGTTGAGATGTCCTGCATCTTCACTCTGCAGCCGCTGCTGGGCCGCGAGCAGGGCTGCAGCCCTCTGAGCTCCCTCCTCACCCTCGTACTCCCTCAGGTCTTTCACATCCTTCATCTGCCCCGTCAGGACCTTCGCTACAAACGCCACTATGAACTGTGGGCAGAGAGAAGGGGGGGGGGTCAGGGGTTAAAGAAGGGAGAGAGGTCGGATGTCACATAGTACAGTTTTGTTCTAATGCGTGTATCAACCCCTGACAGAGTCTAATAGGAACAAAGAAGAACAGGCAATGGTCATAGAACTGTCATGCCATTCACCTCATGGCAACATACAGTGAGTGAAAAAAGTATTTGATCCCCTGCTGATTTTGTAAGTTTGCCCACTGACAAAGAAATGATCCGTCTATAATTTTAATGGTAGGTTTATTTGAACAGTGAGAGACAGAATATCAACAAAAAAATCCAGAAAAACGCATGTCAAAAATGTTAGAAATTGATATGCATTTTAATGAGGGAAATAAGTATTTGACCCCTCTGCAAAACATGACTTAGTACTTGGTGGCAAAACCCTTGTGGCAATCACAGAGGTCAGACATTTCTTGAAGTTGGCCACCAGGTTTGCACACATCTCAGGAGGGATTTTGTCCCACTCCTCTTTGCATTAAGGTTTTGAGACTGACGTTTGGCAACTCTAACCTTCAGTTCCCTCCACAGATTTTCTATGGGATTAAGGTCTTGAGACTGGCTAGGCCACTCCAGGACCTTAATGTGCTTCTTCTTGAGCCACTCCTTTGTTGCCTTGGCCGTGTGTTTTGGGTCATTGTCATGCTGGTATACCCATACACGACCCATTTTCAATGCCCTGGCTGAGGGAAGGAGGTTCTCACCCAAGATTTGACGGTACATGGCCCCGTCCATCGTCCCTTTGATGCGGTGAAGTTGTCCTGTCCCCTTAGCAGAAAAACACCCCCAAAGCATAATGTTTCCACCTCCATGTTTGACGGTGGGGATGGTGTTATTGGGGTCATAGGCAGCATTCCTCCTCCTCCAAACACGGCGAGTTGAGTTGATGCCAAAGAGCTCCATTTTGGTCTCATCTGACCACAACACTTTCAATCAGTTGTCCTCTGAATCATTCAGATGTTCATTGGCAAACTTCAGACGGGCATGTATATGTGCTTTCTTGAGCAGGGGGACCTTGCGGGCGCTGCAGGATTTCAGTCCTTCACGACGTAGTGTTTTACCAATTGTTTTCTTGGTGACTATGGTCCCAGCTGCCTTGAGGTCATTGACAAGATCCTCCCGTGTAGTTCTGGGCTGATTCCTCACCGTTCTCATGATCATTGCAACTCCACAAGGTGAGATCTTGCATGGAGCCCCAGGCCGAGGGAGATTGACAGATCTTTTGTGTTTCTTCCATTTGCGAATAATCGCACCAACTGTTGTCACCTTCTCACCAAGCTGCTTGGCAATGGTCTTGTAGTCCATTCCAGCCTTGTGTAGGTCTACAATCTTGTCCCTGACATCCTTGGAGAGCTCTTTGGTCTTGGCCATGGTGGAAAGTTTGGAATCTGATTGATTGATTGCTTCTGTGGACAGGTGTCTTTTATACAGGTAACAAACTGAGATTAGGAGCACTCCCTTTAAGAGTGTGCTCCTAATCTCAGCTCGTTACCTGTATAAAAGACACCTGGGAGCCAGAAATCTTTCTGATTGAGAGGGGTCAAATACTTATTTCCCTCATGAAAATAAAAATCAATTATAACATTTTTTGACATGCGTTTTTCTGGATTTTGTTGTTGTTATTCTGTCTCTCACTGTTCAAATTAACCTACCAATAAAATTATAGACTGATCATTTCTTTGTCAGTGGGCAAACGTGAAAAATCAGCAGGGGATCAAATACTTTTTTCCCTCACTGTAGATCTGTGAGTGAACACCCTCTCTGAATTAGATTAGGCTTGTTTAACCAAGCATCTGATAAATGAGCTTCAGTACAGTGTGTGACCTGTGACCTGCTGCAGACGGAGGTCCAATACTTGCCAAAAACCAGTAGATATTCATGCAGAGGAGTGTCAAGAGGAGGCTGTTGAAGAAGAAATAGAAGGGTATGTTTGGGACGGACTGGAGGCTGGACACACAGGTGGCATACAGAACCTTCAGAGGGAACCAGTAGAGACGGAACCAAAACCTGCACAGAGGGGGGGCACAGAGGAGCCGTATTACTCTGATGCTTTAGGGGACAAAGACGAGCATTGTCCAGGGCTTCAAACACCCTTGTGACCTCTCAGGACAGGTGTGTGTGTGTGTGTGTGTGTGTGTGTGTGTGTGTGTGTGTGTGTGTGTGTGTGTGTGTGTGTGTGTGTGTGTGTGTGTGTGTGTGTGTGTGTGTGTGTGTGTGTGTGTGTGTGTCCCACATAAAAAAATAATATAGTTTACTATGGTATACAGTGCATTCGGAAAGTATTCAGACCCCTAGACCTTTTCCACATTTAGTGACAGCCTTATTCTAAAATTGATTAAATTGTTTTTCCCCCCCGTTATCAATCTACACACAATACCCCATAATGACAAAGCAAAAACAGGCTAAGATTTTTTTTTAAATGTAAAAAAAAAAAAAAAATACTGAAATATCACATTTACATAAGTATTCAGACCACATTTACATAAGTATTCAGACCACATTTACATAAGTATTCAGACCCTTTGTTGAAGCACCTTTGGCAGCGATTACAGCCTTGAGTCTTCTTGGGTATGACGCTACAAACTTGGCACACCTGTATTTGGGGAGTTTCTCCCATTCTTCTCTGCGGATCCTCTCAAGCTCTGTCAGGTTGGATGGGGAGCGTCACTGCACAGCTATTTTCAGGTCTCTCCAGAGATGTTAGATCGGGTTCAAGTCCGGGCTCTGGCTGGCCCACTCAAGGACATTCAGAGACTTGTCCCGAAGCCACTCCTGCGTTGTCTTGGCTGTGTGCTTAGGGTCATTGTCCTGTTGGAAGGTGAACCTTTTCCCCAGTCTGAGCGCTCTGGAGAAGGTTTTCATCAAGGATTTTCTCTGTACTTTGCTCCGTTCATCTTTCCCTCGATCAAATTAAATCACAAATATATTTTGATTTGTTTAACACTTTTTTGGATACTACTGTACATAATTCCATATTGATTTCATAGTTTTGATGTCTTCACTATTATTCTACAATGTAGAAAATAGTACAAATAAAGAAAAACCCTTGAATAAGTAAGTAGGTGTGTCCAAACTTTTGACTGGTGCTGTTATTACAGTCTAACTGTAATCATGAATATTCAGCATATTATGGCACGAACAGCTCAAAAAAGCAAAGAGAAACAAACTTCTACCAGTTAGACCATGATTAGTCTCCCAGTCCCTGCCGCTGAAAAACATCCCCACAGTATGATCCTGCCACCATGCTTCACTGTATGATCCTGCCACCACGCTTCACTGTATGATCCTGCCACCACGCTTCACTGTATGATCCTACCACCACGCTTCACTGTATGATCCTGCCACCACGCTTCACTGTATGATCCTGCCACCACGCTTCACTGTATGATCCTGCCACCACGCTTCACTGTATGATCCTGCCACCACACTTCACTGTATGATCCTGCCACCACGCTTCACTGTATGATCCTGCCACCACGCTTCACTGTATGATCCTGCCACCACGCTTCACTGTAGGGATGGTGCCAGGTTTTCACAAGACATGACGCTTGGCATTCAGGCCAAAGAGTTCAATCTTGGTTTCATTAGACAATAAAATCTTGTTTATCATGGTCCAAGAGTCTTTAGGTGCCTTTTGGCAAACTCCAAATGGGCTGTCGTGCCTTTTACTGAGGAGTGGCTTCTGTCTGGCCACTCTACCATAAAGGCCTGATTGGTGGAGTGCTGCAGAGATGGTTGTCCTTCTGGAAGGTTCTCCTATCTCCACAGAGGAACTCTGGAGCTCTATCGGGTTCTTGATCACCTCCATGACAAAGGCCCTTCTCCCCCGATTGCTCTGGTTTGCCAGGCCGGCCAGCTCTAGGAAGAGTTTTGGTGGTTCCAAACTTCTTCCATTTAAGAATGATGGAGGCCACTGTGTTCTAGGGGAACTTCAACGAGGCAGAAATGTTTTGGTACTCTTCCCCAGATCTGTGCCTCGACACAATCCTGTCTTACAGCTTTCTACGGACAATCCTTCGAACTCATGGCTTGGTTTTTGCTCTGACATGCACCGTCAACTGTGGGACCTTATATACTGCGTGCATTTCCAAATCATGTCCAATCAATTGAATTGACTCCAGTCAAGTTGTAGAAACATATTAAGGATGATCAATGGAAATAGGATGCACTTGAACTCAATTTCGAGTCTCATAGCAAAGGGTCTAAATACTTATGTAAATAAGGTATTTCTGTTTAACATTTTTATAAATTTGCAAACATTTCTACAAACCTGTGTTCACATTGTCATTATGTGGTATGTATTGTGTGTAGATTGATGAGGAAAAACATTAATTTAATCCATTTTAGAATACGGCTGTAATGTAACAAAATTTCGAAAAAGTCAAGGGGGTCTGAATACCTCCCGAATGCACCGTAAATACGAAAGTATTCACTGTAGTGTTTTTGCAGACTGTATTTACTGTAGTATTTACTGTAGTATACAGTACAATTTAAAGTGAACTTTATAGTATTAATACTGTAGTAAAATAAATCTGTAGTACTGTATATACTGTGGCACAAATTGCAATATGGGGGAGGGGAATGGGCAGGGTATATGAAAATGAAATACTGTATTATTTACTATAGTTAAAAAAGGGTTGTGCTTTTGCAGACTGTAGTGTTTTTTGAGGAAATTACTGTAGTGTTTTTTCCCCCCAGATAATTCTGTAGAATTTACTACAGTATACTACAAGTAATACACATGATCCAGGGATACTACCGTGCGTAGTATACTATTCTACAGTATACTACAGTTTACTATAGAATTCTATACTAAGTACTGTTGTATTCTATGGTAAACTGTAGTATTTTTTCATGCATGCGTGTGTGCTTGTCTGAGTGTGTCTTCTCTCTCCTCACCAGGTGATGCTGAAGCTGACAGAGCCCATGTTGGACAAGATGTCGTGGATGAGGTAGTAGTCCCCTCCCCGGGTCTTGAAGTAGACGTTGAGCTTGGTGAACTCCAGCTGGATGTCATTGATGTCGTGGAGGAACAGCACCAGTAACCCAATGTTGTGGAATCTGAAAAGAGAGAGCAGTGGGGAGCACAACATCGGTACACAAACAATATTAGCCAGGAACACAACTGTACGGATAGCTAGACGATACAATGTGACAGCCAGGGGGTGAGACTTAGTCAATGACACCGACTGACTTTAAAACAAATACAGTCTGAAACAGAGGAACAGTCTAACGGTCATCAAATAACACGGAACAGCAAATAACCTAGAGCCTTTTTACACTATGACAAATCACTGTTCCGATTCCACAAATTGACATAACATAAAAATAAACCTTGACCTACATCTATCATTTACAACTATTGCTACGTGGAAATTTAGCCAGTATTCAATACATTTTATATGACAGGCAGTAAGATTACACAGCATGACATGACGGCAGCGTTTCCCAAACTTGGGGCCACCAGGCAGGGTGTGGTTAGCTACCTGAAAGCGTAGGAGAAGGTGATGAGGGCCAGAGTGACAACGTGGTGCACCACCATGACGGTAGAATCCTTCCTCCAGTCATCCATGTAGACCGTGGCGTAGATGGAGTGTCCGTAGAAACTGCCCTGGATCAGGTAGGCGATGGCGATGTCCGTGGGTACCGTCATGCCACTCTTCCAGTCTGGAAGGGGGAGAAGACATAGAGAGCGAGAGACACTGAGGGTTAGAGGAGAGGCCTGGAGGAACTACATAGGAACCAACACACACATAATGTATAAGCACCAACATGTGCATGTTGACACACACACTCTGACATGAATATGCACACTGGCACAGACAAAAACATGCTCGCTCACACACATATGCACACACACAAACATGCATGCTGGCACAGACAAACACAATTAGCACACTGGCAAACATGTACACATACATATGCACCCACCCACCCATCGACACACACACACACACACACACACACACACACACACACACACACACACACACACACACACACACACACACACACACACACACACACAATCATTGAATCAAAAGTTTGGACACACCTACTACTCATTCAAGGATTCTTCTTAATTTTTTACCATTTCCTACATTGTAGAATAATAGTGAAGACATCAAAACTATGAAATAACACATATGGAATCATGTAGTAACCATGTAGTAACCAAAAAAGTGTTAAACAAATCAAAATATATTTGAGATTTGCGATTCTTCAAACTAGCTACCCTTTCTTTGCCTTGATGACAGCTTTGCATACTCTCAACCAGCTTCATTTTCTTTGACAAGGTAGGGGTGGTATACAGATGATAGCCCTATTTGGTAAAATACCAAGTCCATATTATGGCAAGAACAGCTCAAATAAGTAAAGAGAAATGACAGTCCATCATTACCTTAAGACATGAAGGTCAGTCAATCCGGATAATGTCAAGAACTTTGAAAGTTCCTTCAAGTGCGGTCGCAAAAACCATCAAGCGCTATGATGAAACTGGCTCTCATGAGGACCACCACAGGAAAGGAAGACCCAGAGTTACCTCTGCTGCAGAGGATAAGTTCATTAGAGTTACCAGCCTCAGATTGTAGCCCAAATAAATGCTTCACAGAGTTCAAGTAACAGACACATCTCAACTGTAAGAGACTGTAAATCAGGCCTTCATGGTTGAATTGCTGAAAAGAAACCACTACTAAAGGACACTAATAAGAACAAAATACTTGTTTGGGCCAAGAAACACAAGCAATGGACATTAGACCGATGGAAGTCTGTACTTTGGTCTGATGGTTCCAACTGCGCAGAGTAGGTGAACGGATGATCTCCGCATGTGTGGTTCCCACCGTGAAGCATGGAGGAGGAGGTGTGATGGTGCTTTGCTGCTGACATTGTGATTTATTTAGAATTCAAGGCACACTTAACCAGCATGGCTACCACAGCATTCTGCTGTATTAATGGCACCTGTTTGAACTTGTTATCAGTATAAAAGACACCTGTCCACAACCTCAAACAGTCACACTCCAAACTCCACTATGGCCAAGACCAAAGAGCTGTCAAAGGACACCAGGAAGTGGGAGAACTTGCACAATTGGTGGCTGACTAAATACGTTTTTGCCCCACTGTAGTTTGGGATGAGTTGGACCGTAGAGTGAAGGAAAAGCAGCCAACAAGTGCTCAGCATATGTGGGAACTCCTTCAAGACAGTTGGAAAATCAATCCAGGTGAAGCTGGTTGAGAGAATGCCAGGACTGTACAAAAAGGCAAAGGGTGGCTACTTTGAAGAATCACAAATATAAAATATATTTTGATTTGTTTAACACTTTTTTTGGTTACTACATGATTCCATATGTGTCATTTCATTGTTTTGATGTCTTCACTATTATTCTACAATGTAGAAAGTAGTAAAAATAAAGAAAAACCCTTGAATGAGAACGTGAGTCCAAACTTTTGACTGGTGCTGTATATACAATCTAACTAGTAGAAGTTTACAAGAAGTGTTTGTTTTTGGTTCTGAAGGGGGAAGCTGTTCTGTTTGGTGACTAGGTGACTTCCAGAGTTATACTAGGTGACTTCCCACGTGAGGTGGGAGCTGCAAGGGTGTCAGGTTTTCATGTGAGGACCAGGGGCCATCATCAACATCATCGCTCCCTGAAGGCCTTAAGGGTATTGTAAACGGAAACTTTTTCTCTGAAAGATTGGGGCATCTTTTGACTCCATGAGATGAGGTTACAGGCCGTAATGTTTATTGATCGGAAGTTCCATCATTAAACATTGAAAACATGGTGGCAAGAGATATTAGAGTGCTCCAGGAATAGGAGCCTCTCTCTCTCCCCCTTCCCCTCTCTCTCTTTCTACAAGAGCTAAAGTCTCGCTCTCTCGGAGAACTAAAAGCAGAGCCACATTAGCCTGAGCAGGTTGAATGACTACTCTCAATGTGCGTGACAGCTATTAGAAAAGTGGAGGGCCTTTAAAAGAACAACGGATCGCCTCAATCGAGGAAAGGGAGATAGAAACGAACCCAAGCACCGACTGACACCCGAAAGTCTGATGGAATCGGAAGGAAGGAGTGCCATAAATTATAGATAAAAGAATGAAGGCGGATTGTTCAGGGCAATGGTTAGAGAGTAGAGACACGCCATATGGTCAGTTCAGACACAAAATGCAAATATAAAACACAAATGTGGCTTCTATTTGAATACTTGTAAAAGAAGCATCTGGAGGGTTCTATAGGACAATGCTTTGAAGGTTGCAATGCTTTGGTTACAGTTCCTTAAGCATTAGTTCTTGAGTTTGCTATCGTTAATTAACTGGAGTGGAAGAAGGGAAGTAACTTGGAAGAGTGCAGACCTTCTACCAATACATCAAGTGCACAGCTTTCTTTTTTATTAGCCTGGTTTCATGTACTACGTCTTACCATAGAATGCGGAGGGCGGGTCGTGGAAGAAGGTGTAGTTGGTGAAGAAGAGCAGGTAGGTGCTGTAGGACCAGGACATGGTGTAGAAGACCAGCTTCCACGCGCTCTCTGGCATCTTGGCAGTATCTTTGGGCTGGAGACAACACCGTTGTGCAAACGGCTGCAACACACAATCACAGGACACTTGGCCATTGTTCAAATGTGTGAGTGGGGACACTCCGCTTTCAGATCACACTCAATGGAATGTTATGTATGTATTGGTGTTATGCATTATGTGGACACATTGATAAAGTCAATGGGGCTGTTTTGCAGCCGTGAATCACATGGTGGGTGCAAACACATTATTTAGCAGAAACGTGTCTTCTTGTGCAAATCACCCCATGTCTATTTATGGCTTGTTAAACCAACAGAAAATACAGGAAGTCAGCGAGATACTTCCTGAAGTGATGTGTGTTTGTGTGTGTCGGTCTTGTCTGTGAACTGATAACCTCTTCGACAGAGAAGGGGCCCACTCCCAGAGAGCCACGCCGTAGCTTAACAGTAACCCCTCTCTCCCCCCTTCCTCCTGATAAACCAGACCTTCCACAGGACCAGAGGAACCCTAGCCGCTGGGCTCAAAGATGATCCGTTGGCCGTCGTGCCAGATGAGAAACCAAACCCCCGCTCCTTATCTTTCCCCATGACAGAGGAGCTGTGCCTCTCTAGGCGGCCAGCCGGCCCATGCCGAGCACACCTCCGGCTCCAGTGTAACCAGAGATAAACAAGTGAAAGGGGTCCATTTGCTGATACATCTCAATCACTTGTCACTAGTTAGCAGCAGGCCCAGGAACAGGCCTTGGTCCTCCATCGTGCCAGTGTGCTTAGTGCAGCAAGGAGGGACTAGTTCTCTTTCTATCTTTCTCCATTCCCTCTTTATCCGATGTCCCAGATTTGCAGGGACAGTGACGAGCTGGAAAGAGAGAGACAGAGCGAGCAAGAACGAAAGAGGAAGACCGAGAGAGGTCCTATGTGATCACGCTGCCAGAGCGACACACTGCGTCACGTGACCTATATCCTCGCCCCTGATAGGTCTGCGCAGCATGTGTTTAGTGAGTCATGTATGCCGCAGACAGCAGGATATCCCCTGCGTGCCTCAGACCTCCATATCCCTCCATCCCCATAACATTTATTGAAAGAGTGCATTCACCCACCCTCCTCAAACCCACCAGTCGTCTACTCCAAGGTGAACCTGTCTGCTCCGAGGCTAGTGTGACTGCCACACAATCAGGCCTTATCATCAACCCATGCCACACAGACCAGAGCGAGTCTGGTGCTATTAACACACAGCATAGCTGGTGCACATTTTTTTTAACCTTTATTTAACTAGGCAAGTCAGTTAAGAACAAATTCTTATTTTCAATGACGGCCTAGGAACAGTGGGTTCAGGGGCAGAACGACAGATTTGTACCTTGTCAGCTCAGGGGTTTGAACTTGCAACCTTCCGGTTACTAGTCCAACGTCCTAACCACTAGGCTACCCTGCCGCCCCACATACACTATATATAGAAAAGTATGTGAACGCAAATCCCCGCAGCAATGTTCCAACATCTAGTAGAAAGGCTTCCCAGAAGAGTGGAGGTGGACCAACACCATATTAATGCCCATAATTTTGGAATGAGATGTTTGAAGAGCAGTTTTGGTCATGTAGTGTATTCCATTACAAAGGACACACTTAAACACAAAAAGGTAAGCGTAACTATTAAGCCCACATACCCATTAAACACACTTCCATCTTTGCATTCAACTAATTAATCTGGTTGTTCTATCCATAACAGTTTGATTCTATTATTGTTATTGACAGTTCTGTGTAAGTTCCCACTAGTGGCCAATTTCAAATCTATAAAAAAAACATTTAATTTTTAGTACCTTCTCAGATAAGTAATTATACTTTCTGTAAAATTAAGAGGTTAATGTGCTGATATATGCACATGATAGCTTACTTTGTGGCATTAATTACTATTTCTTACCAATGGAAAATATGAGTTTTTCATGCTAGCAGTCGTGCCTGGGTGTCACAGTCACACAGTAGCATCATAACTTGGTGATCTACAACAAGATTATAGATTTCAGGCATTAACATGCTTACAATTTGAAATGCATTTAGTCTTATTTTATTGTTAAATGAACCTTGCATTGTTATACATACAGTTGAAGTTGGAAGTTTACATACACCTTAGCCAAATACTTTTAAACTCAGTTTTTCACAATTCCTGACATTTAATCAAAGTAAAAATTCCCGGTCTTAGGTAAGTTAGGATCACTACTTTATTTTAAGAATGTGAAATGTCAGAATAATAGTAGAGAGAATTATTTATTTCAGCTTTTATTTCTTTCATCACATTCCCAGTGGGCCAGAAGTTGACATACACTCAATTAGTATTTGGTAGCATTGCCTTTAAATTGTTTAACTTGGGTCAAACGTTTCGAGTAGCCTTCCACAATAAGTTGGGTGAATTTTGGCCCATTCCTCCTGACAGAGCTGGTGTAACTGAGTCAGGTTTGTAGGCCTCCTTGCTCACACACCCTTTTTCAGTTCTGCCCACAAATATTCTATAGGATTAAGGTCAGGGTTTTGTGACGGCCACTCCAATTCCTTGACTTTGTTGTTCTATCTATTTTGTGAAGTGCACCAGTCCCTCCTGCAGCAAAGCACCTCCACAACATGATGCTACCACCCCCGTGCTTCACGGTTGGGATGGTGTTCTTAGGCTTGCAAGCCTCCCCCTTTTTCCTCCAAACATAACTATGGTCATTATGGACAAACAGTTATATTTTTTATTTAATCAGACCAGAGGATATTTCTCCAAAAAGTACAATCTTTGTCCCCATGTGCAGTTGCAAACCGTGGCTTTTTTTATGGTGGTTTTGGAGCAGTGCCTTCTTCCTGGCTGTGCGGCCTTTCAGGTTATGTCGATATAAGACTTCTTTACTTGTGGGTATAGATACTTTTGAACCCGTTTCCTCCAGCATCTTCACAAGGTCCTTTGCTGTTGTTCTGGGATTGATTTGCACTTTTCGGACCAAAGTACGTTCATCTCTAGGAGACAGAACGCGTCTCCTTCCTGAGCGGTATGACGGCTGCGTGGTCCCATGATGTTTATACTTGTTTATACTGTCAAGTAAAGAGGCACTGAGTTTGAAGGTAGGTCTTGAAATACATCCACAGGTACACCTCCAATTGACTCAAATGATGTAAATTAGCCTATCAGAAGCTTCTAAAGCCATGACATCATTTTCTGGAATTTTCCAAGCTGTTTAAAGGCACAGTAAACGTAGTATATGTAAACTTCTGACACACTGGAATTGTGATACAGTGAATTATAAGTGAAATTATCTGTCTGTAAACAATTATTGGAAAAAGTACTTGTGTCATGCACAAAGTAGATGTCCTAACCAACTTGCCAAAACTATAGTTTGTGAACAAGAAATTTGTGGAGTGGTTGAAAAACCAGTTTTAATGACTCCAACCTAAGTGTATGTAAACTTCTGACTTCAACTGTAGATGCCATTTTTGTAAATTCAACATTTTACTCAGGTGGGCTTAAAGAGTACAGCAGCACAAAACACACCACCTCTATACAGAATGTAAATAACAATGAATAAATATTGTTCAATATGATCAATACTAACTTCGCATAATATTGCAGTCCATTTTGCATATTTATACCCCAAACCATTTGTTTCTAAATATTATATGAGTAGACGTTGCTATTCTGTCTTTTCACCATAAATCGCTGCTGTTCCAATTAAGCCCCGCATGCTCCAATTAAGCCCGGTTTGCATTGAAACACATTGTTGATATCAATGAACATAAGTGTGTTTTTTGTCGGAATTTAAATAGATTAAAAACACACAAAAACGACAGTTCTGTATGGAGGAATGGTTTCAAATCCCTTGCTGTGTTCTCCCACCTCATCATTATAGGAGACGACTCCTGTTATCTGTTATCTTCCCAAAGGGAGGGTGCACAAAGTACTAAATACAGGGCTGCCGATAATTGTGACACCCATGTTTTTGAATAAAATCATTATTTCTTGATGATATTTATTTGACCATTTGAAAGGTTAGAGTATAGGTTAGAGTATCATTTAGGTTAGAAATGTGTAAACTTAGATTTTGGTGAGCTTAATAGGTACACTTAACCTACATAGCCTGTACATTCCCGAGAAACATTATACACGCACACTCCATGCACACAAGAGACAATACACACCATAATCACAGCATACATACACATGATACAAAACAAACCATAAACGAGAAAACAGACAAACAGAATACACTTGTGGGAGATATGCTGAGTATCTCTCTCTTCCTCTCGCTCTCTGTGGTGTGTGTGTGGGTGTGTTGTGCTGAGTAGGCAACAACAGCTCTCAACCTGAGAGAGGATATTACCTGTTCTCAGAGGAGGCATTGACCTAATTGCCTTTAGGTGTGAGATTAAGGGTGGATTTACATTTGTAAAATATGTGTATGTAGTTCGATTCACAAATGTGTGGTATTTTTTGCACAGTTGGGCATGAGGGCTATAACATGGGTCTCAATTGGGCCCTTTACCAATTTTGGTAATGAGAACAGCCAATCCCAAAATGTTCCAAATGAAGCCTAGCACAGAAAACAATTGCTGAGGACATCTCAGAAGAATCCTACTGACATTTTTCAGTCTCACCTTCCACAGAGGTGTCACATTTACCCAAAGATTTTCCTTGTTATCTAGCCGCTTAATGAACAAACTAGACCTTGACTTGCTGTTGAGCGATAGGACATATGTTGTCGAGTTAGCTAGCTAGCTAGCCGTGTAAGTCACGCACAAAATATAGCCAGCCTTGTTGAGCTATCTAGCTAATGTTGGTGAGATAGCTAGCTTGTTTTGCATTGGAGCTAACGTTAGCAAAATGGTTTGCTTGTTGAACAAGCTTGCGTTAGTAGTAAAGGAAACACTTGTGTTTGGAAGTTGATTTTGTCGTTCTTTGAGGATAAATTAATCAATAGCTAATTATACGGCCCTCGCTGTATTTATCGGTTGTTGGCCTACTCGGTCCAAGTTTCAAGCCTTGTTTGTGTGGCCGATGTGAAATGGCTAGCTAGTTAGCGGTGGTGCGCGCTAATATCGTTTCGATCGGTGACATCACTCGCTCTGAGACCTAGAAGTAGTTGTTCCCCTTGCTCTGCAAGGGCTGTTGCTTTTGTGGCGCAATGGGTAACGATGCTTCGTGAGTGACTGTGGTTGATGTGTGCAGAGGGTCCCTGGTTCGAGCCCAGGTTGGGGTGAGGAGAGGGACGGAAGCTATACTGTTACATTGATGCTGTTGACCCGGATCACTGGTTGCTGCGGAAAAGGAAGAGGTCAAAAGGGGGGTGAGTGTGGCCAATGTGAAATGGCTAGCTAGTTAGCGGTGGTGCGCGCTAATATCGTTTCGATCGGTGACGTCACTCGCTCTTGAGACCTAGAAGTAGTTGTTCCCCTTGCTCTGCAAGGGCCGTGGCTTTTGTGGAGCGATGGGTAACGATGCTTCGTGAGTGACTGGTTGATGTGTGCAGAGGGTCCCTGGTTGGGGTGAGGAGAGGGACTGTGTTAAATGCTGCCATTTTGGTTGTAGAATATGGACGAATTGATCAGGATTCACTTGAGAAATGATTTGCAATTCACATGCAGTAATACAGTATTTTGGGAATTTATTCTTTAACTCTTTTTTGAGTAGAACCTATTTAAGGACTTTTAAATTTTTGGGGTGGAATTGATTAAAAAAAAATTTTGATAGTGGTAGTTTCGTTAAAAAAAATTAAACAAAACTAAAATTAGAAACTTGACTCAAAATTGGGCTGCCTGTGTAAACACAGCCATACCTGATTTTGTAGCCCACTTGGGTTTGTCCATGTCTGGCCCAAAAGGTGAACCTATCTAGGTTCCAGCTAAGATGGCCATTTAGATGATAAAGACTTAAATGTTGCACTAGATCAGTAGCCTAAATACTTAAAAAATATTTAATTTTCAAAGCTACCTATGAAAAGGCCTGGATCAAACTTAAAAAGACAGGAGACGTTTGATCTGCAGATGGACTCAGACATGGATGAAGAAGAGTCAGGACCTGACAGTGGTAACACAGCGACAGCAGCACTACCCAAGGGGGCTGATTTCATTATGAATACTATCCAGCGTGTTGAGGTGATGGAGAAAAAGTTACTCAACACAGATTTCCCGAAAAGTATTTATTGTAGTATTTTGTTCAGAACAAATTCTTATTTACAATAATGGCCTACTCCGGCCAAATCCAGACAACGCTGGGCTAATTGTGCACCACCCTACGGGACTCCCAATCACAGCCAGATGTGATACAGCCTGGATTTGAACCAGGTACTGTAATGATGCCTCTTGCACTGAGATGCATTTCCTTAGACCGGTGCACCACAAAGTTTCCCTCATGGGGCCTGTGGAACAGCCCTTCATTAACCCATATGGGCCCCACATGGAAATGTTGGCTCTGTAAATTGATAAAGAGCTACGACAGGTAGACATCTATCGACAGATATATGTAGTATACCCAAGTCCATTGAGGTTTGTCTGTTAGAAGAGCACAAATGGTACATGTCGCTGAGGTTATTGTCCCAGTTTCATTCATTTCAATACAATATCGATGTGAGTGATTCATTTGCGTGCACTTCTGATTTCCATAGAACAAGCTAATCAATTCCAGTCTTGAGTGACCGCTTGGTAAATATTGGTGCATGTACACTTTAGAGGGTACTAATTTAGCAAAATAAAAGTTAATCTGAACACAAGAGTGACTATGTGTGTGTACGTAGTAAATTTTATGTACTGGTCTTCAAAATATCACAACTTATTTTGGCATATTGATTATGAATTTGGACATTTAAAATGGGTGTTTTGACACTTGGCCATAAATCAAATTGCCATGACAATTATTTTGTATTTATTTTTAAGGAATATAAAATTGACCTTTTAACATTATTTTTCTTTGGAATTCTACCTTATCAGTAAAAAACTATTGAATAAGCCCCAAAACGTGCTATAATTTACAGATTTTTATGATAATGATGAAATCGTGAATATACGTTTGTCCTGGCTACTAATCATTTGCTCCTCTGGAGAGAAGTCGGTCCACTCAGTGTCACTGATACCGCTGAGACTTCATCTTTGGATCATTTCAATTCATCACTGTCATTTTGTAATGTCCTTGTTTCATGGGAAATGTTTCCTTCCATACATTTTCAATTGAAGGGCATTCAAGAGGTAGCCTAACTTTAGTTTCTCACACTGAAATGAGTCTGCGTATTGAGGGCCCAGTAGTAGGGCCAACTACTAGGCCTACATTTTTACTTGTTTGTGGAGGATAGAACTTTGTATTGTCAACTGACCGCCCTGAACCCCCAGCTCTGAGTCATTCTTCTCCATCTTGTCAAAGATTTATCCAGGGGATGGACAGTGCTCATCTATACAGTAACATAACAGCTTTATTTATGATCATGTTTTATGTTAACAATATTGGCAATTGTTTACAGCCAGCTTGTGATCTGTGGTCATACGACCTAGCATTAAAGGGCTGCCCTACAAAACAAAAATACAAAAATACAAGCATTTTCTGATAGCTGTTGATGTCCTCTGCTGATGTAGTTCTTTTCAGGTAAAAAAAAGTATCTTGTCTTTCCCACTGGCTCAGTCACAGTAATAGATGAGGGCTGTACCGCCACTGGCAGGAAGCGCTCATGTCATGAGCCCAGTTCAAAAGATAACCATGGAGTGACAGAGAGAGAGTAGGGATGTTAACGGTTAACTATTTTCTGCAGAAAATACATTTCACTGTCATGCTTATCAGTCTATAGGTAAATTTGGATAATTTTGTGGGATTAAATTGGTGTCAGAATTTAACAAATCTCATCAGTCATAAAATAGGAACTGTGTCTTGGTTGACCGGAATTCATATTTTGCCGAAAATAGTCTTTTATTTATTTTTATTTTTTATTAACAACAAATCAACACAGGAAGTACATGTGTGGACACAAGTATATATAAATTATATAAAATGGACAATTGGGCTAGGGGGTACAAAATCACATTACACAAGGACCTTAAGGGACATACACTTATAATGCTAACAGCTTTTTTGTTAGTAGAGTATTTAATTGTCTTAAAATACAGTTCAATTAATTTTTGTAAGGTAGGAAAATGTGTTTTTTTAATTGTAAATGTACATTTGTGAATATGAAATTTGGCCAAAAGAATAATAATTAATTACATAAAAATATTTCTATCATAGGTAAAGAATCCAAGCAGTACATCTCTCCACAATAGTGTAAGATCTTCATAAATGTGTTCAATTATAAATCTACTGATGTCTTGCCACAGATTCCTTACATGAATACAATGCCAAAAAAGATGCAACACTGTTTCTGGGTGGTCATTACAAAAGGAGCAATTTCAGTTGATGTTTTCCTTAAACTTCTTCATATAGTGGTCGGCGGGATGATATTTATGAATAATTTTAAAGGAAACTTCCTTAATTTTGTTAACAAGTAGATGTGTGTGGCAACATCCAAACTTTTTTCCAACAGATATTATCAATAAATCCATTCCAATAAGGCATGACATAAGGTACAACATCCTGCTGAAACAAGGTTCGTATCGCTCTGTTGTTGAACGGACCAAAAAAAAACAAATATTTCCTACTGATGAGTCAACAGGGTCAACAGAAGGTAGGCTCTGAGGGTCAGGTCTTGACACGTTACTGAATAATAAAGCAACACCTGAGGGAATGGCATCTAAAACAATTGCAAAATCTTTAGGTGTTACAGGGACCTTGTAAAGTGATAAGAATTCCTTATAACTGAGTAAAAGACCCTCTGCATTTACCAGTTGGTTCACCAATAGGATATTATTTCAGAACCAATATTCTAAAAACAAGTATTTTTATACAATATATCCCGATTATTCCATATATAATATCTGTGTGGAGAAAAATTATGCTTATAAATTAAGGACCATGACAAGCAGAACGTTTCACTGGAACTTTGTCAATATTATAATTGCAAACCAACATGAAGTTAAGGCCACCAAAAGTAAAGAAGACATGATGAGGAATAAAATTCCACATAGAAGTGGGTCTTCTTAGGAATTGTTTTATCCAATTGATCTTAAAAGTATTATTTAAGGTAGTAAAGTCCAGAAAATTCAGCCCACCATTCCCATTACAACAGTTTTCCTAATGTAATGGGTACGGTTTCTCCACAGAAAGTTGGAAAGCATCTGGTCTATCTCCTTATTTTACTGTCAAGATATAAAAGATAGAGCACCATATGTTAGTCTAGAGATACCTCCAGCCCTGGTTATTAGGACTGTTCCTTTAAAGATAAGTCCCTCTGTAGCCATTGATTTAGCTTCTTCTGGGTTTTTTTAATAAGAGGGTTCAAATTTAGTAAGCCTCTAGACTTCTGATCCTTTGTAATGGTTATGCCTGAATATGTAAGTTCTTCTTTTACTGGAATATCATAATATGAAGGTGTCACACAATCTTTAACAGCCATGAGTTCACATTTATTAATGTTAAGATAGACCAGATACTTTGGAAAAAGACTGTATCACATTGATCGATATGGGAATTTGGTTAGCATCTTTCAGAAAAAGTGTAGTATCGTCAGCCAGCTGGCTTATAATAATTTCTTTACCAGATTTGGAAATAGCTTGAACAGGACTATTATTTAAAGAATTTGTAAGAAGTTGGGTGATTAATAAAAACAGGTACGGAGAGATAGTACAACCTTGCCTAATTCCTCTTTTTAACTCAAATCTAGGTGAGGTGCCATATTTCAATTTGATAGAGCTGTTACCATTTTTTTAGAGTCTTAATATCCTTACAGAAAAAATCCCCAAAGCCAAGTCTCTCAAGGGAGTGGAAGAGGAACTGATGCTCTACTGTGTCAAATGCTTTATAAAAATCTATAAATAATATGAAGCTATCCTCGGATATTAGGTCTGAGTAGTCAAGAATGTCTAATACTAACTAGTCTGACATGGTTAGAAATATGTCTGTTCCTCATAAAGCAAGACTGTGTTTCATCAATGATTGCATCCAGGACATCTTTAATTATTTTTGCAAGTAGTAAGGCTATTATCTTACAGTCATTATAAGAAGACAAACTGGACGGCAGTTATCGATGAGCAGCACTTATTTTTTAGGCTTGCCGAAAATAGTCATGTACAGTGAGATTATAGAGCGAGCCACGACCAAAATAGAGTGTAGATTTGTTGCTAGGCAACACAGACTGTAGGGAGCAGCACTGGGAGAGAGAGAAACAGCATGAAGCACTTAATAGCTGCTAGGCTTGCCACCCAAAAAGTTTCACAGCACTTCTCTCCTGTTCTACTGGTTTTCATATGAACTTTCTTTCATTGTCTAGAAGCCAAAGGCACAATCCTAGTCATACTAACAACCCATTCTAGTTGCATATTTACGTCGGGAGTGTGCCAGAGCGCAGAATAACTAATGAATTTATGAACGCTCAACACCCGTTGAATATGGCCGGTATCAGCAAACGTCGGCAAAAAAGCGTAATTAAATTGTTGCCAATGTAACAGTTACGCTCTGGATAACATGAAAACAGCCTAAGAAGCTCTGCTAGGTTGAGTGAGGTGTTCTGTCATTTGTGTCTGGAATTGGGATGATGGCCCTCAACCAATCATGCTATTTTGTTAGTTTTTTCACAATTTTGTTTGTTTTTTCGCCTGGTTCGTAACTTGATTTGTACATAATGTTGCTGCTACCTTCTCCTATGACCGATAGGAGCTTTTAAACATCAGAACTGGGATTGCTCACCTCAAACTGGACGAAGAGTTTTTCTTCAATGAGTCGGATGCGAGGGATACACTGTTGACACCCGACCAGGCCTCGATCCCAGTGAGTCGCTGGAGGAGAAAACTTAGATTTCGAGGCAAAAGATCAGGGTTCTTTGTGAGGACCAGGCGACGAGTGGCTAATCTGCCCTTGCCCTTGCTCTCCATTCTGCTAGCTAACGTTCAAACACTAGAAAATAAATGGGATGAGCTGAAAGCACTGATATCCTACCAACGGGACATTGAAAACTGTAATATTTTATGCTTCACTGAGTCGTGGATGAACGACGACCCTAAGAACATAGAGCTGGTGGGTTGTACACTCTATCGGCAAGACAGAACAGCAGCCTCTGGTAAAACACAGGGCGGGGGCCTATGCATTTATGTAAACAGTTGGTGCACGATATCTACGGAAGTCTCAAAGTTTTGCTCGCCTGAGGTGGAGTATCTTATGATAAGCTGCAGACTGTTACGGAGTCTAGTTGATAGGTAATCGACAAGTCGGACTTTGCGTGTAGGGATTTGTACAATGCTTGAACAAGGCTATTGAACTTGACATTGGTGTCTGTCTTTATTCCTTCATCCAACATATCATACTGAAACACAGAACTCACTATTTACCCAGAGAGTTTACTGTTTTTTCGTAGCTGTCTATATACCACCACTGAGCGAGGTTGGAACTAAATCCGCACTGAATGAGCTGTATTCCGCCATAAACTGTAAAATGTTCATCCAGAGGCAGTGTTCCTAGTGGCCGTGACTTTAATGCAAGGAAACTTAAACAGTTTTACCAAATTTCTATCAACATGTTAAATGTACAACCAGAGGTAAAAAAAAAAAATCTAGACCACCTCTACTCCACACACAGAGAAGTGTACAAAGCTCTCCCTCGCCCTCCATTTGGCAAATCTGACCATATCTCTATCCTTCTGATTCCTGCTTAGAAGCTAGAATTAAAGCAGGAAGCACCATTGACTCAGTCTATAAAAAAGTGGTCAGATGAAGCAGATCCTAATCTACAGGACTGTTTTGCTAGCACAGACTGGAATATATTCCGGGATTCTTCCAATTGCATTGAGGACTACACCACATCAGTTACTGGCTTGATCAATAAGTGCATTGAGGATGTCGTCCCCACAGTGACTGTATGTACATACCCCAACCAGAAGCCATGGATTACAGGCAACATTCGCACTGAGCTAAAAAGGGTAAAGCTGCTGCTTTCAAGGAGCAGGAAGCTTATAATAAATCCCGCTATGCCATCCGACGAACCATCAAACAGGCAAAGTGTCAATACAGGACTAAGATCCAATCGTACTACACCGGCTCCGACGCTCGTCGGATGTGGCAGGACTTGCAAACTATTACAGAAGCACAGCCGAGAGCTGCCCAGTGACACGAGCCTACCAGACGAGCTAAATAACTAATATGCTTGCTTCGAGGCAAGAAACACTGAAACATGCATTAGAGCATCAACTGTACTGGATGACTGTGTGATCACGCTCTCCCGCAGCCGATGTGCGTAAGACCTTTAAACAGGTCAACATTCACAAGGCCGCTGGGCCAGATGGGACGTGTACTCTGAGCATGCGCTGACCAACTGGCAAGTGTCTTCAATTCACTTTCAACCTCTCCCTGTCTGAGTCTGTAATACCAACATATTTCAAGCAGACCACCATAATCCCTGTGCCCAAGGACACTAAGGTAACCGGCCTAAATGACTACTGACCAGTAGCACTCATGTCTGTAGGCATGAAATGCTTTGAAAGGCTGGTCATGACTCACATCAATACCATTATCCCAGAAACCCTAGACCCACTCCAATTTGCATACCACACCAACAGATCCACAGATGATGCAATCTCTATTGCATTCCACACTAACCTTTCCCACCTGGACAAAAGGAACACCAATGTGAGAATGCTATTCATTGACTACAGCTCAGTGTTCAACACCATAGTGCCCTCAAACTCATTACAAAGCTAAGGATCCTGGGACTAAAGAGCTCCCTCTGCAACTGGATCCTAGACTTCCTGCCGGGCTGGCCCCAGGTGGTAAGGGTAGATAACAACACATCCGCCACACTGATCCTCAACATGGGGGCCCCTCAGGGGTGCATGCTCAGTCCCCTCCGTGCAGTCATGTTCACTCATGACTGCACGGCCAGGCACAACTCCAACACCATCATTAAGTTTGCTGATGACACACAGTGTCACCCCTGAGGGGCCCTGAGAGAACAACGTTAGTGAAGATACCGGGTCCCCCGGGTCTTCCAAATGGACAATGACCCCAAACATACTTCCAAAGTTGTAGCAAAATGGCTTAAGGACAACAAAGTCAAGGTATTGGAGTGGCCATCACAAAGCCTTGACCTCAATCTCATAGAAGATTTGTGGGCAGAACTGTAAAGGTGTGTGCGAGCAAGGAGGCCTACAAATTTGACTGATTTACATCAGCTCTGTCAGGAGGAATGGGCCAAAATTCACCCAACTTATTGTGGGAAGCTTGTGGAAGGCTACCCGAAACGTTTGACCCAAGTTAAACAATTTAAAGGCAATGCTACCAAATACTAATTGAGTGTACGTAAACTTCTGGCCCACTGGGAATGTGATGAAAGAAATAAAAGCTGAAATAAATCATTCTATGGGGGGGGGGGGGTGTGAATTGTTTGGAAGATTCTGTTCTGACTTTCACAGGCTAGAGCTGGCAATACTGACCATTCAGAAGAAAGAGCCAAAGGTGTCTGTCGTGTACAATCTTCTGAATCTGATATGGAAGACGAACCACTTCAGCGGAAAATCCAAACGAGAGCTCTATGTTTTCGGGCAAGAGCTCGGTGTGGATATTTGCACACCGTCTAGTGTCAAGGGAACTCGCTGGGTCCCCCATATCCACAGAGCCCTCAAAGTATTACTGCGGCATGGACAAGACAAGGACCTTGCCACTGACAAAGCCCAGTGCTCCGTTGTTCTGCAGCACCTGGCCGTAGCATCAAGAACAGCGGAAGTTCAATGGAGGTCAAAGAAGGTCCATTTTACACAAGAAATGTAATACCACACTAGTTTTAAAAATTAGGTTCAAGACTCAAATGAACTTTCAGAATCAAGTAATTGACAGGTGACAGTTTATTTATTCACTACTTAACAGATACAGTGGGAAATGGAGAATGCACTCTTGTGCATTCTGCCCTTTTCCCTCAGACATGTTTGAGGAGCTATCCTCACTTAGCCTCACCCTGAAAAGGAATGACCTGATCCTCCCCCAAGCCAAGTCAGAGGAAGACAGTGACCAGACTGGAAGCACTAAAGCTTAGGGCAAAGGCAGGAGGCATGAGGCTCTGTCCAATCCTGCAAATCGGGGTGCAACATGGCTGCAATCCAGGATGATGGGCAGGGGCTGAAAATCCTGGTCAGCCACAATTTCAAGGACACATCCTACAGTGGCCTGTGGGAGACCATGTTAACAAAGGACCCCTACAGGCACGATTACAAAGTAGACTAACAGTCCTGAGTGGCTATGTATGGTATCCTTCTATAGTTGGTTTTGATAAGTTAGTGGTAAGATGAAATGTAAAGTTATCATCTTTTCCCTAGAACATACTGGAGCTGGTGCTGCCCATTTCAGCCGCCCAGTGTGAGCGAGGCTTCTATGCGCAGAACCGGATTAAGAATTCGACAAGAAGCTGCCTTGGGGTCTCCACCAGCGATAGACCTGATGAGGAGCAGCCTGGAGGGGTCTTCTGTCGAGGAGTTGGATCCCACTCCTGCCGTTGACCGCTGGCTGACCTCTAAGCGTGCCAGACGGCCAACATACAAAAGCAGCTGGACAACTGATATCCTTTGCATCTAGTAGGCATGGGTCAATGTGTGATTTTGGTGGTATATGCTGTTGCACAGATGTTTGTCCCTTAGTACACGCTCACACACAGAGTATAAATATCTATGTTAATAAACTCTGTGTTACTTGAACATTGTTCACTGTGCTCCTACATTTGTTCATTTAGGAGCACATGTACTCCTTGGGAAAAAAGTTAGGGTAGAGCCCCGAAAGCTCGCCCTCCATTTGGCAAATCTGACCATAATTCTATTCTCTGGATTCCCCACTCCCCGCTTTTACACCGTTGCTACTCTCTGTTGTTATCATCTATGCATAGTCACTTTAACTCTACCTACATGCACATATTACCTCAACGAACCCGTGCCCCCGCACATTGACTCTGTAGCGGTACCCCCCTGTATATAGTCTTGCTATTGTTTTTTACTGCTGCTTTTTAATTACTTGTTACTTTTATTTCTTATTCTTATCCGTATTTTTTAAACTGCATTGTTGGTTCGGGGTTCGTAAGTAAGCATTTCACTGTAAGGTCTACACCTGGTACTCCAGATTGCATTTACGAACACAAGTTTCTAATGGAGATGTTAAACTCTGTCACATGAAACGGCTTGCATCAGGTGTGTCTTTAAGAACAGTGCTTTCCCACAATCTGCAATTTGGCAAATGTTTAAAAATGATGTATTACATTCATTGCTTCATTACAGTAGTTGCATGTTCAGTAATATGGGAAGATAGGCTCGCTATTGTCGCATGTGTTTTAAGTCTTAGTGAAAACATTTCCTTCCATGTATTTTCTGTTGGTCATGTAATTTTACTGTTTGAAACAAATTTAACCGTTTGTTAACTGTTAATGGGGGTTGGTGAGAGAGAGTGAGAGAGAGTGGTTTGTCATTTCCTGCCATTTGCAGCAAGACAAAAATGAACTATTATTCACACAAGCTGTTCCGTTCTCCCTGCATGTGTATGTGTGAGCATATGGGCATCATCCATAATGCAACAGGCATGAAATTAGCAACACTAAGAGGGTGCATAAAGCCAGGAGCCTGCGGTTTATGAGGTCACTGTAATAACCACGTCACTGCCTGCCGGGCTGAGCCAGGGGGTCATATAGTATGAACTAAAGGAGAGGCTAGCTGATTAGTGTTCATTTTATTAACGACGCTTAGACCGTATGACACTACAGGGATGAGTCAAGAACTATATAGGCTCGCATCCACTGGGTAAATCTTTGACAAGATGGAGGAGGCTTAGCGATGAGAAGGAGGTGGGGGGAGGACGAGGTCGAATGACAGTGGGTTCAGCTCAAACAAACCTGGTAGGGTCAGCTCAGCTGCCCAGAGTAACACCTCGTTGTAAAACAGTCACTGTTACACCACAGAACAATGAGACATATTTCACCGGATGTATAAATGTGAAGCATGCGCTTGGTGTTTCCACTCACTAGCAAATGATGGTAGTGAGAGGAAGCCAAGTAGCCGGCAGTGGGAGAAGATAGAAGCAGATGGATTTTGGCTGACATTCTGCACATTTTCTCATTGATGAAACATTTGATCTCAATACAGTTTTCTGTTTCCAAAACTAGAATCTGTTATGAACAGAGTGGACTACGTTTTGTAGACTTTACCTTTGCCAAAGTTATACAAAATTGCATTGTTTAGGAGTGCAAAGGTGAATTAGGTGAGTTATTGCAAGCGCGCACTTCACATAGTAGGCGTTCCCTAACGGAAATATGCAGATGTATGCTACAACAAGCTAATAGGATCTCACTAGCTCCTTGCTTTCTCTGCCCACTATGACTCATTTGTTCCCATTGGAAACAACAAGCTGTGGTCTATCTTTGGTTACGCTCTCCCAGATGTGTAGCTCATGTGGGGCTAACTATCCTGTTGCTATGCTAACCAACAGGCTCTGGCAGAGGCTGACCACACGCTCGCGTCGCGTGTGTGAGCATTGCAAAATAAATGTAGAAATCTATGTTATTCAATTATTGCAACCACACTGCTCACGTGCGCCAACGAGCATCTGTGTTGCCAAGGGCTAAAATAGAAGTCCTTTCTATTTCTGACGCAGATCACGCTGCAAGTCCTGCCTCTCCCATCTCCTCATTGGTTTATAGAAGCAGGTACTGAAAGACGAACGAGGTCAGTGGCGGTAATGCACCTCATTTATGAAAGTTGAAAATCGCAATATAAAGTCAAGAGAAGAAAAAGCATGTAAGGAAGAGAGATGACTAGAAACGATTCGAATGACCGTTTTATGTGTGGATTAATTGGCGGAGTAGAGGACCTTGTGCATTTCAGGTAAAATAACAACTCAATGTTTATATCCCAGGACCAATTTGCTAGCAACAGCAAGCTAGCTAAATAGGACAAATTAGCAAGTGCAAACTAACTAGCTAAATTGCCATAAATGTTTAATGATTTTCGACCTGTCCCCAAACTAATATAATTGGTTCCCAGTTTGCTTTGATAATTTAACCTGGGTATCGTAGGGACAAAATAAATGTATGCAATTACAGAAGAATTTGCTATTTTCCTACAATTATAAATGTGCGGATGTACACTAGCCCTTCAACTGCCTAACGAGAAACTTCCATGTAGGCCTAAATCCTGTTCAAAAACCACTGAAAAGTATTAAACTACGGTACTACCTTTAAAAAGCATGGAAAGTGGGAAACTCCTTGTCAACAGGCTGGATATCTATTATATCCTACTACTAATGAATGGTCCCACCACAACTCTCTCAGACTCTCCAGCGCTATGTTGTGCTGAGGAGACAATGAGCTCCGATTTCCTTTGCCCTCTCAATCGTACTGTCATAGAGTAGCCTTGTTGTTGGGGTTACAGAGCTCTGCCAAGTTTGACAGCCACAATGTGCTGTCTCTCTACAGAGGGACATGTTTTGTTGTGCAAGGCTGTGCATTCTAGCTTGCCAGGGGAAAGACAGCCGGTAAACACAAGTTATTTATAGGAGTTGTTTAGTTAATCATAATAAATGAGTTCCTGTCTGCTTCTTCATACGCTATTTTGTTAAAGCCAGTTATATAGAGACCGGCTACACTTAATCAATATTTATATGAGAGGATATAAGGATCATCTCTTTAATTGAGGGCTGCTGGGACTTTTAATCAAGACAAATAGTTTTACTACACTATTACAGTTTGATAACAATAGTCGTTAAGCCTGTATGTGTGACTTGTCATGGATTATGTCAGACGGTTTTAGAAATTAGAATAACCAGGAAGTTAGTTAGTCAGGAGAGATGTTGACAGAGTCAGTAGGTAGTTGCCCCTAACCACTGATACAGGGTCAGATTATATTATTTTCCCATCCCCAAATGGTTTACATTAGGATCTGATCCAAGACCTGTGGTTGAGGGCGCCTTCTACATCAAGTGGTTTTGAAACATAGCCTGGTTTTAGGGCTTATCAGCATTGGGCTAACACTGTCAAGTACATGTATTTGCTGCGAGCGGGAGACAGGAATTCATAAGAGGGGTTATAAACTGCTGCTGAGTGCGTTTCAGTTAGGCTTGGCACGTTTGCCTGGATCCTGAGAGGCTGTGGCTGTGGAGAAGCAGGCAGGCCATGTATCACTGCCGAAATTGGCCCCGTTAATAAGAGCTGGGTGTGCTGCGCCAGTTTAGCCGAGCCCAGGCCCCAGTTGCAGCACTATAGCAGCAGGAAGTGGAAGTCAGGCATCGTGCACTTTCACACCCACACTCACTAGTAAATATACAGACAGTCAAGGCAGACACGCACACACCCGCACACAATCATACACTGACCTCCTTGTCATATAGGCAGGTGTATGGCAATAAAATAATAGTACCACCAAGTGTAAGTGTTAGTTAATCATAAACAGCATCCCAATGTTATACACAAGGCAAACACTGATACAGAGAGCCTTTAGGGCCCTACAGTTTATTGTCTGAGCCCAAGTCTTCTAAGCCGACACCTCTGCCCTCGGTGCAGTGCAGTGACCGAGTTAAGACAGTGTAATAACAACAGTAACTACAAAGCCTGAAGGTGACTGACGGCTCTGAGCCATCTGCCAATCAGAGCTCAACAGTGTGCGTCTATATCCTCCAAATAGAAAGTCCTTAAAAAAGGCGTTTTTCACAGTAAAGTCAGAGAGGCCATCTTACGTGAAGACATGTACCACATGACCACAATGTCAGACACAATATCATACTCTCAGGGTCAGGAGTTTTTCCTGACCATGTGCACAGGAAGAAAGAAAAAAGTCCTAGTCCTAGTCTATAGGTAACTAGTGCCCAGAGTTTTTACAGTGTGGTCGGTCGGGGGTTTGTTGTATTAGAGAGACTATTGTTGCTGCATGAGGGGCAGTCAGTCAGTCAGTCAGTCCGTCAGTCAGTCAGTGGGTTCACTGTAGGTCCTGTCTCTCTCTACTCCCCCTCCATCTCAGACGCTTCTTTATATACCCATGCTGCCACAGAGACAGAGGTTGTGGGAATAGTCCCCTGATAGCTTCAAATATTTAAGGGAGTAGTAGAACAGGAGCACCCAGGAGATTTCAAAAAGCCTTGTGTTTTATTTATGGCGTCCCTTAATTCTACGAGAGGCTGAAGTTATTGGGCTATATTGGAGTACACATTCCTCAGATGAAAGCTAGATAGTTTAGCCTCAATGCGTCACTGGATGCTAATTTTCGTTAACATGATTTACATCCCTTGGCATTTCTCAATCACTGTTTGGGTGCTTCTTACGCAACACACACCAAACACGTAGTTCGATAAATACCCCGATAGTGTTGCATCAGATTGTACTAGTGTAATTAATTGTGAAAGGCCCGGCCATTTCTCATCCAGGGTCTGTCCATAGTAGTTGTGACTAAAAGGAAAAAGCCGCCCATTCCCTGACCACATCTGAGCCAACATGCTATGATATAGCATTTAGCTTTACTCCTAACCCAGCCAAATGTCCAAATTAATAATGAGCTGTGGCCACATCTGTTGGAACGGACATTGGAGCACCTCCCAGTCAACCCCAGCAGTGCGAGAGACAGGGGCGCCACGGCAGGGTATGGCAGTCATCATAACCTCGCTCAACACCAAAATCATTCAAATTCCGATTAAAGGCAAATGCAGTTTAGCGGGATTCGCGGGCTAACGTTTAGGACCATGCAGACACTTGGAAGCGAGACCGAAGGCTGTTTGTATGGCTGGCTGTTTTTTTGGAGAGCACATCGACGCAGCTGCAGGGAACAACTTGGCTTTTTCTCAAAACAGTGCAGTGGTAAAGTTGGCTGTAGTAGATGGCTTTGGCTAGGCAACTGCTGTTTGACTTGACATCAGGGCTCAACATTAACGCTTGTCCTCTTGTCCGGGGCAAGTTACAAAAAAAAATTGTCGGACAAGAAGAATATAGATTTCACACTAAAATCACAATATCAAAAAATTACACCGATCAGAATTGTATCAAAGGCCAAGATTTGTGTCACGTTCTGACCATAGTTCTGTTATTTTATTATTTGTTTTATTCTTTGCAGTCTGTTTGTTTTTCTATGTTGGTTTTTGTATTCGGCCTAGTATGGTTCTCAATCAGAGACAGGTGTCGTTAGTTGTCTCTGATTGAGAATCATACTTAGGTAGCCTGGGTTTCACTTTTGGTTTGTGGGTGTTTGTTTCCGTGTGAGTGTTTGGGCCACACGGTACTGTTTCGGTTTTGTAAATTCACGTCATTGTTTATTGTTTTGATTCAGTGTTCAGTGCTTTCTTTAATTATAATCATCATGAACACTTACCACGCTGCACCTTGGTCCTCCTCACCTTCTTCCCAAGACAGCCGTTACAATTTGAAATATATTCAAGTATATTTTTCATGTACATACAGTGGCTGGCGAATGTATTCACCTCCCTTGGCATTTTTCCTATTCTGTTTCCTTCGAGCCTGGAATTTTTGGGGGGTTTGTATCATTTGATTTACACAACATGCCTACCACTTTGAAGATACAAAATATTTTTTATTGTGAAACAAACAAGAAATAAGACAAAAAAATATACAACTTGTGTGCATAACTATTCACCCCCCGCAAAGTCAATACTTTGTAGAGCCACCTTTTGCAGCAATTACAACTGCAAGTCTCTTGGGATATGTCTCATTCTTCAAGGCAAAACTCCTCCAGCTCCTTCAAGTTGGATGGGTTCTGCTGGTGTACAGCAAACCTTTAAATCATACCACAGATTTTCAATTTGGATGGAGGTCTAGGCTTTGACTAGGCCATTCCAAGGCATTTAAATGTTTACCCTTAAACCACTTGAGTGTTGCTAAAGCAGTATGCTTAGGGTCATTGTCCTGCTGGAAGGTGAACCTGTCCCAGTCTCAAATCTCTGGAAGACTGAAACAGGTTTCCCTCAAGAATTTCCCTGTATTTAGCGCCATCCATCATTCCTTCAATTCTGCCCAGTTTCCCAGTCCCTGCCGATGAAAAACGTCCCCACGGCATGATGCTGCCACCACCATGCTTCACTGTGGGGATGGTGTTCTCGAGGTGATGAGAGGTGTTGGGTTTGTGCCAGACATAGCGTTTTCCTTGATGACCAAAAAGCTCAATTTTAGTCTCATCTGACCAGAGTACCATCTTACATATGTTTGGGGAGGCTCCCACATGCCTTTTGGCGAACACCAAACGCGTTTGCTTATTTTTTTTCTTTAAGCAAGGGCATTTTTCTGGCCACTCTAGTCAAGGCACTGTAAATAAAAAAGCCTACAAGTCAAAGTGTAGGTGATATGCATACATCCTCATGTCCAACTCGATGCGGACATGAGGGAGTCGCCAACAAAACTTTGCCAAACTTTAATATAGCCTAAACTTTAATATAGTCATGTTTGACAAATTATAATGAAGTTTAATTAACATTAACGACGAAATGCTTTATTCTGCCGACATACTTGAGGCACAGTTCGTGCAGATCAAATGGTCACGTGACCTGAGAGTGAAGGAAGGTGCCTGTTGCGCACAGCACATCACCCACCTTGAATCTCAGCGGAGGCAGCCAGCATTTAGGAACTATTTAACCATAAACATAATTGTTTAAAACCTGGACGTTTTATGTCATTTTATGAAGCATGTCTTACCTTGTTTCAAAGTAGCCTAGCTTAGTGAAAAATAAAACAAATTCTATTAATTTCATATCATTGGAACCAGCATTTATTACATGTTCTATTGGTTTACAAATCAACGTTATTTTACTGTCCAGCAACCAAAGGCCAATCCAAGTCATATTAGTAGGAACGTCAAACGATCAGGCTGCTGCATAGACACTATGGAGAGGCTAGTCTAGAGTACCCGGTTAAATTGTGTTTGAGAGCATTTTTTTACTCTGTAAATGGTTAAATGAGTGTGAAATTGTTTGAGTGGGCAACATATACTATCACTTTAAATTGACGTAGAATTATTTTGCCATATTAAAGTAGTGTATATTCCACAAATTTCCCTGGAAATTGGACCGTTTCTGTTACTACCTTACACAAACTTACATTTTCACCTCAAAGAATTGAGTGGAATTACACATCCTTTTTACCTCAGATTGGTGATATGATTATAAAGGTTTATAGTCATCGTGATGACATAAGACTGATTGCTTAAAATAGATCTTTGTTTTGTTACTGTTGATTTTGTCACACGCTGGGATGCGCAGGACTTTTCAACAAATTTGATGCGGTCTCTCTATAAAAGTCACTGGCCACACACCAAGACATGGATTTGACAAACAATCACTTAAAAAGCAGCCAACTGTTTACACTGTTGATATCCTATGCCTCATCATGATTAATTTAAGTCAGGGATGGGCAACTGGTGGCCACCCCTATTTTCTTTTTACTCAGTCGGGGTCTCAACTTACTGTTGCGAGTTAGAATAGTAGAATACACAAGGTGAATTCAAAATGTGGTTGTGCATCAGCAGTTTTTATTTTGTTATGTCAGTCACTGATAGTCACTCAATTAGCCCATGACAGCTAACATATTTTAGATTGCTAAATTGACTGGCCGCTAAACTATCTAAAGTTATCATGGTCAAATTACTGGATGAGGGATCCCCAATGATTTTGATAGTCAGTCTCACTCAGATATCATATCAAAATCAGCAAAAATTTCTCTCCATCCCGTGGCAAAATGTGTAGAATTGCAGGAAATTAAGTGTAAAACAGTTCATTTTCCTCTCCGCCCCATGGCAAAATGTGTAGAATTGCAGGAAATTAAGTGTAAAACAGTTCATTTTCCTCTCCGCCCCATGGCAAAATGTGTAGAATTGCAGGAAACCTGCTTTAAACTGCATTTTCCCTACACCCCAAGATAAAATGTATAGAATTGCACGAAATCAACTCTGAAACAAAAACTACAAAATCTCTGCTGGCAAGAGGGGGGCCACTAAAATGTTCTGCTCACAATGTTTTACATTAAAGTTGCCCATCCCTGGATTTACGTTAACTAACAGAAATAGTGGTCTGTTCCCTTTCCCGTGATGGCAGCCTTCCGAAATCAACATTCAACATTCAAAATATAGATATAAGCCTTCTTACTAGTCCTCATTCAACCAACGATGTGTAGGTTATTTCAAGTTTCCGTGTAGCCTTTGAATAGTGTTAGTTTAAAACGCGCTACACTCCAAAACATTTGCCCCCTGTTCTATTGATTTCAGCATGATACCGATGGAAGTGATTAACCAAAAAGTGTTGCGCTACACTTACCACGTTGGCGACCCACTTGAATCAAAATGCATCACTTCAAAATGTAGCTAGATGTCTTCTACAAACTGTCCTCTAACCAGTGATGTAAAAATTATTCCTATATTCTGTGTGGTTATTGAGCGGTGTTAGTTTTAACAGGACACGCAACCTCATCTCCCCCTACCGAGCTATTGATTTCAACGTGATAATCGATATACAGTGCATCTGGAAAGTATTCAGATCCCTTGACTTTTTCCACATTTTGTTATGTTACAGCCTTATGCTAAAATTGATTAAATAATATTTTCCCCTCATCAATCTACACACAATAATCCATAATGACAAAGCAAAAACAGGTTTTTAGAAATGTTTGCAAGTGTATAAAAAAAAATACAACTGAAGTATCACATTTACATAACTATTCAGACTCTTTACTCAGTACTTTGTTGTACAGCCTCGAGTCTTCTTGGGTATGACGCTTCAAGCCTGGCACACCTGTATTTGGGGAATTTCTCCGATTCTTCTCTGCAGATCCTCTCAAGCGCTGTCAGGTTGGATGGGGACTATCAATGCACAACTATTTTCAGGTCTCTCCAGAGATGTTTCGATCGGGTTCAAGGCCGGGCTCTGGTTGTGCCACTCAAGGACATTCAGAGACTTGTCCCGAAGCCACTCCTGCGTTGTCTTGGCTGTGTGCTTAGGGCTGTTGTCCTGTTGGAAGGTGAACCTTCACCCCATTCTGAGGTCCTGAGCAGGTTTTCATCAAGGATCTCTCTGTACTTTGCTCCGTTCATCTTTCCCTCGATCCTGACTAGTCTCCAAGTCATTGCACCTGAAAAACACCCCCACAGCATGATGCTGCCACCACCATGCTTCACTATAGGGATGATGCCAGGTTTCCTCCAGACCAAAAAGTTCAATCTTGGTTTCATCAAACCAGAGAATCTTGTTTCTCATGGTGTGAGAGTCCTTTAGGTGCCTTTTGGTCAACTCCAATCAGCCTGTCACATGTATTTTACTGAGGAGTGGCTTACATCTGGCCACTCTACCATAAAGGCCTGATTGGTGGAGTGCTGCAGAGATGGTTGTCCTTCTGGAAGGTTCTCCCATCTCCATAAAGGAACTCTGTCAGAGTGACCATCGGGTTCTCGGTCACCTCCCTGACCAAGGCCTTTCTCCCCCGATTGCTCAGTTTGCAGGGCGGCCAGTTCTAGGAACAGTCTTGATGTTTCCAAACTGGAAACAGGATGCACCTGTGCTCAATTTCGAGTCTCATAGCAAAGGGTCTGAATATTTATGGAAATATGGTATCTGTTTTTTTTAAGTAATAATTTTTCTAAAAACCTGTTTTCGCTCTGCCATTATGGGATATTGTGTGTAGATTGATGAGGAAAAACATTTATTTAATCAATTTTAGAATAAGGCTGTAACATAACAAAATGTGGAAAAAGTCAAAGGGTCTGAATACAAAACCCCTTCCCATACTCTTGGTTTAGCTGAAATGATGCCCCTAGCGGGAGAGTCAGAGTCTGTGCATCTCTCAGCAGAGCCTTGAGTCCCCTACTACTGTCATGGAGCCAAAAGCTGGGAGGATTATGAATGTATTCATTCATTGACAGGCAAAGATATGCTAATGGTGTGTAACACATTCATTGATGGATAACTGACTGAATGTGTGTGGGGAAAAAATAAAAAAGAGACGCTAGCTACTAGGCTACTCGAAAATAAATGACAAAACAACCTAGAATTGCTGAATATTGCTTTTTTGATGATAGTTTGAGCACGCACCAGGAAACCACTGTCTTAACCCGCTTGTGTGAGTGTGACAGTAGCTTGAGAGACAATGCTACTGTAGTAGTAGATCTCACATGCATTGATTTCCTCATCAGTCTACGGCCTTAAGCCAATCACCAATGATTAGGGAGGCTATACACCCTTAGAAAAAAAGAGTTCCAAAAGGGTTCTTCGGCTGTCCCCATAAGAGCACCCTTTTGGGTTCCAGATAGAACCCTCTGTGGAAAGGGTTTTACATAGAACCCAAAAAGTTTCTACCTGGATCAAAAAGTGTTCTTCAAAGGGTGGGTAGCCTAGTGGTAAGAGCGTTGGACTAGTAAACGGAAGGTTGCAAGTTCAAACCCCAGAGCTGACAAGGTACAAATCTGTCGTTCTGCCCCTGAACAGGCAGTTAACCCACTGTTCCTAGGCCGTCATTGAAAATAATAATTTGTTCTTAACTGACTTGCCTGGTTAAATAAAGGTAAAATAAAAATCCTATGGGGACAGCCGAAGAACCCTTTGAGGTTCTAGATAGCCTACACTCTTAGAAAAAAGGTGCTGTCTGTGGTTCACATGTATGTGTCCTTAATCTCCTCAGCAAAGCTTGCTTGCCACATCTCTGCTCTGGTCTTTGTAACCCGGGAGTTAATATTTTATTGCAGAGTCATTAGCTGAGGTGAAGGGTTTCCGTAGTCTTATTGAAACAGTTTCCTGGTATCTGATCTTGATTTTGGCTACAACAGTGAATTTTGCTCTGCCCGGAGTATGCCTAAAGTACCCTCTCATGTGCATTTTACCATTAAGCCTATGGTCTCATTAGTGTTCTCAAGGACCCCCTGTGTTCCTAGAACCCCTGGTTGGGAACTACAAGTTGACACACACTGAAACACTAAAGGTATCGGAGTGTAGCGTGTAGGCCTTCCTCAGAATGAAGGTATTCATCATATGATTCAATTTGATGGGCATCAAGATTAACTTGTCAGGAGGACAAGCCCCAGTACAGTAGACAACAATTGTTGAATTCAGCAAGGAGAATAATTTATGATTTTATACCAGAGATAAACAGACCAGTGTTAAATAATAACCTGTGGTGGGCTTGAAAAGTCAAATGTAATTCACCATAATTGAAATACAACGGTTATCTTATTTCAGTTCTACTGCAAGGTATATGAAACATGTGACATGAACGCCTTTATAAACACCCAATGAAGGCTGAACTCTGATGGAAGGCTCCTGTAATTAGGGAACGAAAATAAGGCTCATGGTTCTTGAAGTAAAGAGGGAATTGATGTATTTCGTGGAGAAAAGTGTATGTGAATGTATAGTATGCAAGATTGAGGGGAAAGCTGGGTATGGGGGGTGTATCTACCTTGAACAGACATTCTGTTAGTCCCCGTCGTATCTGCGTCCACATAACGGCGCACATGAAGAAAAGGCCGATTTCGGTCCATGTAATATAAGCGTTATCCAGGAGCGTCCTTTTAGAGAGCTCTAGACCGCACGCGCTGCAGTCTCTCAAGGCACTGAGCATCACAGTAGACGCTCTCGTTAGGAGACCCGTATAGCCAGGCATGGGTTCCACCTCCCCGACTCTCATACTGTCATCATCCGTGTGACTGTCCATTGTGTCGGCACGGAAAACGGCGATTTAGAAAACTGACACAGACAGTTATGATCGGCGTGTTTTCTCTGTACAGGAGGTAGCCAGGCAAGATCCCGACGCGTCCAAACTACTGTATCTAGCTAGTTATATAGCTAAACTAAAAACTAGAAAAAAAGCTTTAAGCAGCTTAACCTAGTCTCAAGTGGCCTAATGTTAATTCTTTCTTTTCTAAATTAGGACGTGGGTTCATTTCACATGAAGATCATTTATGTCTGATTGGATTATAAACCTACAAAAACCATGGGTAAACCGGCTGGATTTATTTAATAGCCAACGTTAATTACCTAGCTATAATTATTAGAATTACAAGCTACTGTATTCTATGACCTAGTAAACATTGGCCAGAATTTTGGCAATTCTTATTTTGTAGCTAACGTTAGCTTGTTAGCCGACTAGCGCGCTAAATTAAATGTACACAATACCGGGTAGACCAGCATTTAAAACGGCTACCAAACTAACGTTAGTTGAATCTATCAGAGATTAGATGTAACTGTAAAATCACGTCCGTGTGCCAAGAAAAACAAATCCAGTAAGTATTATTAGCTATCTGGATAGCTACCTAAACTAAAGATGTGCCATACTAGAGAGCGGTACAGTCGAGGTATCACATGCGATTCTTGTGAGGCCAACGTTAAATTCTGTCTGATCTCCGTTATTCGCCTTATATAACATATCTTCGTCATTTCATCAGCTACAATAACCTATTCCTACCAGATACCAAACCAGTGGTCCTGAAACATTTCTAATACTAAGAAAATAACCAATAACGCCGATAAAAGACCAGATATCCTCACAATGTTCGCCTTCCTCTGTCGTTCCGCTGCTAGTCGTGTCCTGCGGAGTCTGTGATGCTGTGTCTGTGATGCTGCGTATTGACAAGTGACAGAAAAATGCGTGCTGTTTTAATGGGAATCAATGTAGAACATGATTCCACACGGCACTTGAAACATCTCTGGTTACAATATTAAAAGTACTGCTAGTAAACGTTTTTACAAGACTATAATGTTCAGCACCCGCACCTAAAACCATTCTAACTAATTGAATGAAGAAAAAAGCAGAGGGGCTGACGTAATTATGGCCCACTACTTTCAAGTACTGGGATTTTTTTTAAACTGAGATAATTTAAAGCGACAGCGCAACATGTAACAGCAGAACGATGCACATCAACAAGATGTCGAATGTTCCAGAAAACACATTCAAATACTATGAAATGCATTTACTCCATGTCCAATCCACTTCAATCAGTGTAGATGAAGGGGAGGAGACAGGTTAAATAAGGATTTTTAAACATTGAGACATGGATTGTGTATGTGTGCTATTCTGAGGGTGAATGGACAAAATATTTAATTAAGTGCTTTTGAACGGGGTATGGTAGTAGGGTGCCAGACACACCGGTTTGAGTCTGTCAAGAACCAAGCACTGCAACCTTGCAGGGTTATCATGAATTTAATGGCACCACTCATTTACAAAATGTTTAGTTTCAAACACAAAGGAGGAAACATTGTCTACTTCTAGCGTGGTCTCATCGGACCATAATCCATGAATTTCAATAGAATGATAAATAAAAAAATATTGATAAACTGTGTACCCTCCACCACTGGTTTCACACTGACAGGCGAACATTGTGAGGATATCTGGTCTTTTATCGGCGTTATTGGTTATTTTCACACTGACACCAGTGGTAAAAGTAAAGATACCTTAATAGAAAATTACTCAAGTAAAAGTCACCCAGTAAAATCCTACTTGAGTTAAAGTCTAAAAGTATTTGGGTTAAAATATACTTAAGAATCGAAAGTATAAATCATTTCAAATTCCTTATCAGACGGCACCATTTCCTTATTTTTGTGTTTAGTGAGTCCGCAGGGATGGCCAGGAATGTTCACTTGATAAGTGTGTGGATTAGACCATTTTCCTGTCCTGCTAAGCATTCAAAATGTAACAAGTACTTTTGGGAGTCAGGGAAAATACATGAAGTAGAAAGTACATCATTTTCTTCAGGAATGTAGTGAAGTAAATGTTGTCAAAAAAATAAATAGTAAAGTACAGACACCCAAAAAAAACTCACACTGGGTGTAAACCGGCTCATAAAACATTTATTGTACATTTTAGAGGAATGCTAAAAGGAAACAGAGTGACAGGAAGTATTTCTCAATGAGAGAAATGCAGATGTTACAAACATCAAGAGACATTATCAGAAGGGACATTTCAATGTACTACAAATACCTGTACGTGTGAGTATAAAGAAAATATGTGTACGGTAATATTATTATTCAATCTTTTTATTATTCAAATTTCTAAACGTGCATGTCAATTTTAATCTATACAGTTTAGCGTTTCCCATATTGATAGACAAAAAGATATGGAGAAATCAGTTGTGTGTCCAGTATTAATAATGTTTTGGGGTCCAAACAGATGTCTCCATTGTCTCAAGCAGTTGCAGTGGGAGCATACTGCATCGTCAGTCTGTCAAATTCATTCTCCTGAGGTAAAAAAAGAGAAGCATTTAACACACGGTAGAAAATGTTTAACACTGTTGTGGACAGAAATATACTGGTCTAACGAATGATACAACCTGACTTTACAATGTTGATATACACTTTTTTAATGGAGAATTGTGTAGTGAAGTCTATGAAATTAAAGTCAAAACTAGTTTTAAATGCTTAGACTAGATATGCTGCAGTGCTCACCAATCAGATAATTTAATTTACTTCCAAGAAAGCTAAGGTTGACCAACAGCTGTAACAAGGAAGTAGAACTGTGTAAAGGAAAATGTAATCAACGTACCTTGGTCAGGTAGTCTTTAAGGAAGGGGTGAGCTCTATGGGCATCTTTCAGTTGAGAGAGATACCTGTTGGTTACCTGCAAACAAATACAAAACAGATTGATGCTAAGGAAATTCATGCCTATAAAAACATTGATCATAAATCATTAGAACAAGGTCTTATCTATATACACCTCAGGCGAGCTAAATAACCTTGATGGGTAATCAGTGATTACTTTGACCCCCATTGAAGAAACCATTCTGTAGATAGTCAAGATTCTATTGATTATTTACTCACTGTCACCTCAATCTGGCACGAGCAGATTTCTTTTTGAGGGGGGGGCGACTTTATCCCTAGAACTTTGTCTTTGAAGTTTATTGCTATTCAAGGAGAAGGACACTAATGTGCAAGATATCTACAAATTGAATAAACCCTCATTTGTCATTCCAAAGCTTTGATAATGTCCGACAAACATTTCTCAGTATTTGTGGCAAAACTGATGCAAAGACTCACCTCGGGAGCTTTGCCTAAGTGCTGGGTCAGCACAATCAGGTTGATCAAAGTCTCAGGGTGGCTGCTGTCCTGTTAGGGGAAAAACAGACTCTATAAGAGGTTGGAAAACACCCTCTTTTTCCTCACAGAAATGTCTCGGTGCACTGTATAACCTCGCTCGTTATCCCGCTTCATTCATACATGTTCCAGCACATTTTCTGAAATATGAATACAACTGCATTACTAGTGTATTTCTATCACCTACCGGTCAATTGCTAAAATTGCAAGTATTTTGCTTGAAGACACTGAACTTGTATTGATATGGTTGGATAAGACAGACACCACTAATTGGTTTAACTCATTCAAATTGTACTATTAAAATGTCTTCACTGTAACACCCTATAATGTTATGCTATCAAATAGTGTTCATCTATATTTAAACACCCCTCTACACATCTACAAATTAATCTCTGAAATATGTCTACAGTTGATTAAGATAAGAATGCATGTGAGGTAAGTAATGACCTTGTCTAGTGCCTCCTGGAGAACCCCCTCTGCCTCCTCCCACTTGTTCTGGGCCATATGGCAGGCAGCCTGGCCATTCAGCAGAAGCAAAGTGGGGGAGTACTTATCCGACATCTCCTGGAAGATGTAGTAAGCATCCTGCAGCTTCTCTCCTCCCTGAAAAAAAAGGGAAAGTCAAGTCCTTTTTTTCTTCTGTTGATCAGAAGACAGAAATTGAGTGGACTTCAGTCCTAAATTGATGACCAATTTTCCATTGAGAGTGGTGCTCTGTCAAAAGCCCATTTCATTCAGGTGAGGGGCAATGAGGCCCGCTCGCTCCAATGTTGTATTATAGCATGTAGGGATCTTCGCTATGGGCTGACACTCACAACAGCGATGTTGACCCAGGCCGTGGACAGTTGGGTCAGTGTGGCATCCTCGTCCTGCTCCTGCATCTTCTTCAGCTCTTTCCTTCGTGTCAAAATAAGTAAACACGATATATGACCAACACTGAATCATATGCTCAATTTGCTGAATCCTTTAATAACTAAATTTACTTAAAAAGTTACTTAATCAGATGGTGTGTGTCAAGTGGACATACCTTGCCAAATCAACACGGTCTAAACTCAGCAGCACCTGAATGGTCATTGCCATGCTGAAAAAAAAGAGGGACATTCACATATCGCATAACACATAATAACAGGGGCTACAAACGTAAATAGTATCCTGTGATCGTCCTTACCACTCCAGACTTTCTCCCTGATGCAGGGTCCTCAAGGCAGCATCCGAGTTCATCTCATGGTAGTAAATGGACGCAGCCATGAGCAGGAAGGTTGTGTTGGCCACATCTACATTCTTGCTCATTTTCTTGTCAAGTTCAGCCACAATGGCATCCCTGCACAAGCAAAAAAAAATAGCAATATTTCTACACCACCAAAGGAGCCGACAAAAAGCCTTTCACTTTAATTACACAGGTGGGTTGTTATATTGACTGTTTCATGGAATAAAACCTTTTGCCCTCGTTGGCGCGATACTCAGCAAACATCTTGACAGCCTGGAGTTCTGGTGAGGAGCTGGCCTTAATGTCATCCATCACCACAGCATACTTCCTCTGAAATTATACAGATGACAACTGATACAATACTGACAAGCAGTGTCTTAATGGCACTTAAAATGGAGGCATCTTCCGATGATAAAGTTATAGTTCAAGATTAGACAATAAAAACAATATAGTAATTTATTGCAAAGTGACACTAAGGTTACACTCACGTAATTTGACGTTCTAATAAATATATCGCCATCTGTGCAATTATGAAGTTTACCTGGGCAATATAGGCTCTGTACAGAAACATGTCTCTCTCAACCTCCTTCTCAGGTGTTGTTGGCTGTAAAGAGGAAAATAGCAAGTAGGTGATGTTTTTGATTTAACATCATCTATTCATTCACTGAATTGCTTTTATAACAGAGATGTTAACGTTAGCAGCTAGTACTAACGTTAGCTGATTAGCTAGCTAGTTCAAACGTATTACATCGAGACTACAGAAAGACTAGCTATTAGCCATGTTGCACAAACGGTTTATCAGCAGATTTATCACCTTAACCTTCTGAGCTTCATTGATACATTGTTGATAACTGCCAATGTAATAAGCATTTTTCACATCGAAGAGTTCATCAACATCTCCTTGTTGCGTCGCCATGTTGACCGGATTACTTCCTAGACACGTAGCACCGACGCGTCATCACACAACGTATTGAACACATTCAAGACAACTCGGAAACAGTGTTGCCAACTCCTCAGTAAGGAAAGTAGCTATTGGCTGTCCTAAAATCATCGCCTAATTTGCATAATTTTCCATATGCATCTGAATGTGATGTACGCTGTAGGAGAGAGGAATAACATCGTGGGAGAGACAAAAGGTGAGTAAAAAATACCCTAAATATGTTTAGAACTACAAATGAACTTTATTCTGTCGATTCTTGTTTTTTTTTATGTCACAATTCCAACTCTCCTCCTTTATCCAGGCTGGGACCGGTCAAAGTGACCCAAAAGAGACACTCTGGCGGAGTTAGTTCATTTTTAATTTTATATATATATATATATATATATATATACATTATTTTTTTTTTTTTCTTAATTTGGTTTGGTTTTTAAGCTTATGGTCCACTTAGGAGCCTACAACAAGTCACAGTAAAACATGAACATTTTTAAACATTACATTTTTTACATTTTTTTGTATACAATCTCCATTAACAATCTGAATGGACCAAAAAGAGACAATAGAAAAAACTGTCAATGGCAATGTGAGAAAATTATGGTAACTAGTCTGGCCCTAATTCAGGTTAATTGTTTTTTCATGTAAGTCAGGGCGGGATCAGCCAGCGGCGGCTTCCCGCATGCACGATTCATTTGCAGTCTGGACGAGGAGGGGTGAACATCTCCTGCTCTGACTGCAGCTGGGAGGGATTGCTGCGCGAGGACTGGGCCGCCTGTGAGTACATTGGGACTGGGGTGGGGCCCACGGCGGCACCCACTGCTCGTTGAGAAGAATAAGAATGATACGTGCTTTCATGTCAGAGTCTCCAAAAGTCTCCAATAAAACCAGAAAAAGTCGCTAGATTGGTCGCAAGTTGCTTTTTTGAAAATGTGTCTCGAGGGGTCTGAATGCTCGCTAAATATAGCGACAAAGTCGTTAAGTTGGCAACACTGCTCGGAAACTCAGACCCGTGAGTTAAAATGTGCATACTATTTTTGCATAGAGCTTCCTATTTGGCAGGGTAGCCTAGTGGTTAGAGCGTTGGCCCAGTAACTGGAAGGTTGCAAGTTCAAATCCCCAAGCTGACAAGGTACAAATCTGTCGTTCTGCCCCTGAACAGGCAGTTAACCCACTGTTCCTAGGCCGTCATTGAAAATAAGAATTTGTTCTTAACTGACTTGCCTAGTGAAATAAAGGTAAAATTTTAAAACAAATTCCAGGGGAGAACTTAAATCATCGTACAAATAATTGCTTCTAACCCACCAGATGCATGTCCTTTACTGCTGCAGAGAAACGTAATCAGTTTTACCTCATTTCTATCAGCATGTTAAATGTGAAAACAGAGGAGAAAAACTATAGACCACCTTTACTCGACACACAGAGACGAGTACAAAGCTCACCCTCCACTTGGCAAATCTGACCATAACTCTATCTTCCTGATTCCTGCTTACAAGCAAAAATTAAAGCAGGAAGCACCATTCGGTCAATAAAAAAGTGGTCAGATGAAGCAGATGCTAAACTACAGGACTGTTTTGCTAGCACAGACTGGAAAATGTTCCAGGATTCTTCCAATGGCATTGAGGAGTACACCCCATCAGTCAGTTGCTTCATCAATAAGTGCATCAATGACGTCGTCCCCATAGTGACTATGTACATACCCCAAACAGAAGCCATGGAATACAGGCAACATTCGCACTGAGCTAAAGGGTAGAGCTGCCGCTTTCAAGGAGCAGGAATCTAACCCGGAAGCTTATTACAGGAAGGATATAACCCCACACCACTAGAGATATCCCTCTAGTGGTGTGGGGGCTGTGCTTTGGCAAAGTGGGTGGGGTTATATCCTTCCTGTTTGGCCCTGTCCGGGGGTGTCCTCGGATGGGGCCACAGTGTCTCCTGACCCCTCCTGTCTCAGCCTCCAGTATTTATGCTGCAGTAGTTTATGTGTCGGGGGGCTGGGGTCAGTTTGTTATATCTGGAGTACTTCTCCTGTCCTATTCGGTGTCCTGTGTGAATCTAAGTGTGCGTTCTCTAATTCTCTCCTTCTCTCTTTCTTTCTCTCTCTCGGAGGACCTGAGCCCTAGGACCATGCCCCAGGACTACCTGACATGATGACTCCTTGCTGTCCCCAGTCCACCTGGCCATGCTGCTGTTCCAGTTTCAACTGACCTGAGCCCTAGGACCATGCCCCAGGACTACCTGACATGATGACTCCTTGCTGTCCCCAGTCTACCTGGCCATGCTGCTGCTCCAGTTTCAACTTCCACCTGACTGTGCTGCTGCTCTAGTTTCAACTGTTCTGCCTTATTATTATTCGACCATGCTGGTCATTTATGAACATTGAACATCTTGACCATGTTCTGTTATAATCTCCACCCGGCACAGCCAGAAGAGGACTGGCCACCCCACATAGCCTGGTTCCTCTCTAGGTTTCTTCCTAGGTATTGGCCTTTCTAGGGAGTTTTTCCTAGCCACCGTGCTTCTACACCTGCATTGCTTGCTGTTTGGGGTTTTAGGCTGGGTTTCTGTACAGCACTTTGAGATATCAGCTGATGTACGAAGGGCTATATAAATACATTTGATTTGATTTGATTAGAAATCCCGCTATGCCGTTTGACGAACCATCAAACAGGCAAAGAGTCAATACAGGACTAAGATCCAATCGTACTACACCGGCTCCGGCACTCATCTGATGTGGAAGGGTAAACTATTACAGACTACAAAGGGAAGCACAGCCGAGAGCTGCCCAGTGACATGAGCCTACCAGACGAGCTAAATAACTTGCTCGCTTCAAGGCAAGAAACACTGAAACATGCATGAGAGCATAAGCTGTTCCGGACAACTGTATGATCAAGCTCTCCTCAGTCGATGTGAGTAAGACCTTTAAACAGGTCAACATTCACAAGGCTGCAGGGCCAGAAGGATTACCAGGACGTGTACTCCAAGCATGCACTGACCAACTGGCAAGTGTCTTCACTTTCATTTTCAACCTCTCCCTGTCTGAGTATGTAATACCAACATGTTTCAAGCAGACCACCGTAGTCCCTGTGCCTAAGATCACTAAGGTAACCTGCCTAAACGACTACCAACCCTGTGCTTTGAAGTGCTTTGAAAGGCTGGTCATGGCTCACATCAACACCATTATCCCAGAAACCCTAGACCCACTCCTATTTGCATAATGCCCCAACAGATCCACAGATGATGCAATCTCTATTGCACTCCACACTGCCCTTTCCCACCTGGACAAAAGGAACACCTATGTGAGAATTCTAATCATTGACTACAGCTCAGCATTCAACACCATAGTGCCCTCAAAGCTCATCAATAAGCTAAGGACGCTGGGACTAAACACCTCCCTTAACAACTGGATCCTGGACTTCCTGACGGGCCGCCCCCAGGTGGTAAAGGTAGGTAACAACCGCCACGCTGATCCTCAATATGTGGACCTCTCAGGGGTGCGTGCTCAGTGCCAACCTCAGGGGTGCGTGCTCAGTACTCCCTGTTCACTCATGACTGCATGGCCAGGCACGACTCCAACACCATCATTAAGTTTGCCGATGACACAATAGTGGTAGGCCTGATCACCGACAACAATGAGACAGCCTATAGGGAGGATGTTAGAGACCTGACCGTGTGATGCAAGGACAACAACCTCTCCCTTAAGATGATCAAGACAAAGGAGATGATTGTGGCCTACAGGAAATGGAGGACCGAGAACGTCCCCATTCTCATTGACGGGGCTGTAGTGGAGCAGGTTGAGAGCTTCAAGTCCTTGGCATCCACATCACCAACAAACTAACAGGGTCCAAGCACACCACGACAGTCATGAAGAGGGCACGACAAAACCTATTCCCTCTCAGGAGACTGAAAAGATTTGGCATGGGTCCTCAGATCCTCAAAAGGTTTTACAGCTGCACCATCGAGAGCATGCTGACGGGTTGCATCACTGCCTGGTATGGCAACTGCTCGGCCTCCGACCGCAAAGCACTACAGAGGGTAGTGCGTATGGCACAGTACATCACAGGGGCCAAGCTTCCTGCCATCCAGGACCTCTATACCACCCTAGTCATAGACTGTTCTCTCTGCTACCGCACAGCAAGCGCCAAGTCTCGGTCCAAGAGGCTTTTAAACAGCTTCTACCCCCAAGCCATAAGACTCCTGAACATCTAATCAAATGGCTACCCAGACTATTTGCACCCCCCACCCCTCTACGCTGTTGCTACTCTCTGTTATTATCTATGCATAGTCACTTTAATAACTCTACCTACATGTACATATTACCTCATTTACGTTGACACCGGTGCCCCTGCACATTGACTCTTTAGTGGTACCCCCTGTGTATACAGTACTCTCGCTATTGTTATTTATTGCTGCTCTTTAATTATTTGTTACTTTTTTGTTACTTTTAAAATTTGATTTGAAGGACAGTTTAGTTGCTAATGGAAGCCTGCACCAACCCGGCTGGCCTTCAACTTGAGTAATACTGCGTTCAAAACAACTGGAATCAATGGAAAAAATGGGAAAATTGATTTGAACGGTCATCCAACTCAGAATTCCAACTAGGGAACTCTGGCCTCTTTATAGAGCTCCGAATTTCCGACCTGAAGATCACTGATGTAATGATTTGACCTTGTATTTTTTTGATGTCCCAATTGTTTTGAAAACGGTATTACTCAATGAGAGGGACATCACTGAGCTAGCCTGCAACGTCACTTGACCAACTTTATTTGGCTTCAATGCGTGATTTATGGTACGTTGAAGACAACTGGGAACTCTGAAAATACGAGTTCAAATTATGACATCAGTGATCTTCAGGTCGGAAAGTTAGAGCTCTAGAAAGAGGCCTGCAGAGTTCCCGAGTAGGAAATCTGTGGCAAGAGCCTTTACATTGGAATGAATGGTGTCACGTGATCTATGGATTTGTCCATTCATATATACATTGGTTGATTCTGATACTTTCCAAGTGGGAACCTCATTTTTCCACAATGAGTTTCCAAGTCGGAAATGTCCAAGTTCCAAGGGGTCTTGAACACGGCATTGCTGAGGCGCATGGGAAATGCAGTTGAAATGTTGTCTTTTTACCAAATTTGATGACATTAGTTTATTTATGTAAATTACGTATCTTAAAATTACATATCTCATGCTCATGTGTGTCTATTGGTTTCTGTATACACTAAAACATTTTTTTCGTCTTTTGCCAAGAAATCACAGAGGACATGTATGTAATCAAGTTGAATCATTATTCGGTCACCTTTCTATGGGTGTTTCTATGTAGGATACATGACAATTAAATAGAGTGTGTATCTCAATGGTTATAGTGTTTTAGATTAACTAACTTCTTAGTAATGACTCGAGACGTCGGTTTTGATACGAAAGCTTCTTTTAGTAAGAATACTTGTTTACGTTACATTTAACAACAATTGTTTTGGTACAGAGCAATGCAGGTAAGATGCTGTCGGAAAGTCAACCACAATTACCAGCACCTGCACATAATTGGCGCGTTATCACTCATGCCTCTCGCAAGGCATTCTGGGACTTGCAGTCAAAAAGCGTAATTCAACACAACCCAATACAATTACATATGCAAAGAAATCTAAAGAAATATCTTTAGATATAGCTCAAAGAATAAACTTAAACATTAACTCAAACACATTAAAGTTACAACATAGTGTGGCTCAAAGATGACCTACAGTGTATCAATGTTTGCTGCAGTTTGTCATTGGTTAGAAAGTGGCAATATCCAAACACTCCACTAAATGGCGCTCCTGAACAAGCTTGCCATCGAATTAACACAACCCAATGCACCACGCGGATGCAGGAATGCTGTGATAAGGATGACAATAAGCATAAAAATCAATCATATTATGGATGACTGGATTGCAGAGTAGCCTATGAACTAACTATATGAATGTGGCGATATTCTATAAATAAGATTAAGATTATGCATGTAACCTACAATATCTGTTTGAAATAGCCCTATTTAATATGGTTTGAATGTTTATGAGATATTTATATTCCTTTTTATTAGGTCCATAACAGAAAAAAAGGGCTTGTTGATTGTTTAAAACATGTTATTCACAATGAACAACAACCTCTGGAATTCCTGCTAAACCCATCACTTCATAGACCAGGGGGAAAACTGTGCTGTCCTTTCCAGATAACATCTGCTGTTAAACACCAAATGTCTGGTTTAACAATCTCTCTCTCTCTCTCTCTCTCTCTCTCTCTCTCTCTCTGTGTGTTCTACATAAATCCGTTTGTGATTAATAAAGTTACCCAACTCAGCTACTGAGGCAATATTTTCCTTTAATGATGTCAAATATTCATCTTCATGAGTTATGATTAAATAATTGTGTAGTCCACTGAACTTTTTGTTTATCACATTAACCAACTCCCCATAGTTCCTGCTCATTGTTCCCTTAATGCCATTTTATTTGGGAAATTCTCAACCTTGGATTTCGGAGAAAGATGAGGATAATTACTGGAAACCGAATGGGGAGGGGGATACGGAATGTTGACTCTATAAATGGCTTTTCCCACAGTATGACTGGTTTGGTCAATCTTACTAGGCTCTTCTATTGGTCCATAATACCATCAATCTTGAACTTTCGAAGTCCTTCAAGTTTGAAACTTTTTGTGAGTAGGAGTCGGGTTACAACAGGGAGAGAAGAAAACACTCAATTATTTACACAATAGCACCTAATACAACATACATTTACATTAAATCGACTGAGAAGAGCCTTTTTCTCGAGGAAAGACGAAGGTCCGATTCATGGAGCTGTACATGGATTTGCTATGGATTGCCATGATGAAGACTCGAGATTAATCCTAGATTAAATTGTCAAATTGTAGCAGTGTGCTCCGCGGTGTTTTGACTCACGCCCCGCATCCGGTTTGATTTGAAGGAAAGGTAAATTAATGGTATTTTACTGAATGATAAAGATTTAAGTCTTTGAGAAACACGCAGTATTGTTTGCTATCTAGTCCTTTGAAACTATACAATGGAGGGGTGGGGGAGGTGGAAGAATTGGGTCAAGGAAGGGGTGCCCAGCTAGCCCACAACCTGAATAGGGGTGTAATATCATTAGATTTTCAATCATTAATATACGATATTGTAGAATATATAGATTTAGAATATTATTTTTATTTCCGATATTGTAGAATATATAGATTTAGAATTCGATTTTTATTTCCTTTGTTTGATTAATATTAATATACAGTATGAGTTTTGAAAGACAATTTTACAATATGGAATTAACTTTTTTTAAATATATATTTTAACAGTCGTGATGAATGGTGTAGCTTAGTGTTTGTCATATTTCTTTATTGAATTTTCAAACTCCCCTATCACATAGTAAGCCTATATAAACACAATTCAACTCCCATAGTTGTGAGGTAAACTATGCTGAATTGACATGCTCCAAATATTCTTTCCTGCGCAAGCCATTCATTCTCTTTGAAATATGTGTATGAATGCCCTCTCTGTGTATCTTCTGGCAGGTAGTACAATTTATCATACAGCACTAACTATGTTCATCTCACTAGTAAAAGGAGAATATGAACGTTTGCATGAATTGCGGCCTGGAATGAGTTGCCTTTTGCAGCTTTAACCAGAAATGATTTATTGTTGCTACCCCACTGTGTATGTACTGTATGTACGTTGCTACCCTTGCTGGCTATGGCTGACAACCAAGTAGGTCAGTTATTGCTAAAGTTTGGTTGCTCAGCTAACTGAGAACTGAGGTCTACTTTGGTCATGTCCTCAGCTTAATTTCCTTAACATGAATTGATGTTGAACCTGTTTGTCATGATTTCTGCCACTCAAGCGCTGCTGGAAATGTATGATTATTCCTGTGGCGATGGAACTCATTGACAAGAGCAGCACAGAGATGTTTCACCTGATTACAAGACTGCAAAGTTCAGTTGGCCAGGCAGCTTCAGCTGTTACCTAGGAAACTTAAAACAGTAGGTCCACATCCCCTTGGAAGGGCAGTGAATCCTCCCTTATCCTACCTAGAAAGTAGACCATATATGACATACTAGAGACAAATTACATAGATTTGGGACATTGTTTCTCAATTTTTTATTTATGTTGATTTGTCAGGGTGCAAAGAGCTGCGCACAATTGTCCCAGCGTCGTCCGGGTTTGGCCGTGGTAGGCCGTCATTGTAAATGAGAATTTGTTTTTAACTGACTTGCCTGGTTATATAAAAATGTAATTAAAACATGCCATTGCACCAGATTTAGCTAGAGAGCTAATTTTCATCTGTAGTCCCTGAGCAAAAAACAATCAACATCATTACAATGTTACAATAGAACACACTATTCAAATATCTATATATTTAAAAAAAAATCAGAATATACAATAATGTCCCTTGGTCCTACAGATTCTAACATATTAAGAGTGGGAATGTCTTAATGTTCACATGACTTTGTGGGTGTGTGAGCGCGACAGGCGAGTTGTTCGTCTATAAGTCATCTACCTTTATCTATGAGGCTATTGTCTTACCCAGGTTTTGGCTTGTATTTACTTTCAACCTTTATGGATTTGTCAATGACATGAATATCACTGCTGCATCACACCTGCACATTTCATTTCCTGGTTGCCCACCTTATTCATTCACATTCTTCATATATTATTGTCCACCATTTGTCCCTGATGTTGTTTGAGTTTGGCCCCTCAGCCCTGTTCCTGGTTCACCTGTGGCATCACGGCAAACTTCTTACCCTGGTCTATTTTTTAAATTGGATGTATCAATTATTAATCTGTGATACATTTTATGAAGCCACATTCATTATTAAACAGCAGCAGGCTCTTTTAGATCTGAGAAGACAATAAAAAAAGGATGGTTTGTGAGTGAAGGCACCGTCTCCCTATTAGGCACCGTGCACAACCCCTGTCACAGTGTGGGAGGATGAGAGAGCGACGGCACACGCGCACACTCGCAAAGCTATTTCACTGTACTTGTGCATGTGGCATTAAAATTTGAAACACACCGAGGTACATACTGCACACACATTTTTCTCCGTTGTAAACAAACAAGCTAGCTAGCTAGCTAACGTCATGTATAATGTGTGTTTTGCTAATAATGCTCCAGGAAACCCCACCAGGGTACTGAATTTCATATGTGAAAACCCCCTTAGTGTCGCTAAATTCTGAAATACAATTTAGTAGATTAATTTGTTAATATGTCAAAAGTACCCCTTTTGATTTAGTTAATTTAAAAACTTTTTTTAAACAATATACTCTATAAATACAGTGCATTCAAAGTATTCAGAGACCTTCACTTTTTCCACATTTTGTTAAGTTGCAGCCTCATTCTAAAGTGGATTCAATCATTTTTGCCCCTCATCAATCTACACACAATACCCATAATGACAATGCGAAAACAGGTTTTTCGGCATTTTTGCAAATGTGTTAAGTGTTTTCTTTTTTTTTTTACATATACCTTATTTACATAAGTATTAAGACCCTTTGCTGTGAGACTCGAAATTGAGCTCAGATGCATCCTGTTTCCATTGATCATCCTTGAGATGTTTCTAAAACTTGATTGGAGTCTGCCTGTGGTAAATTAATTAAATTGATTGGACACGATTTGGAAAGGCTGACAGTGTATGTCAGAGCAAAAACCAAGCCATGAAGTTAAAGGATTTGTCCATAGCTCTGAGACAGGATTGTGTCGAGGCACAGATCTGGGGAAGGGTAACAAAAAATGTCTGCAGCATTGAAGGTCCCCAAGAACACAGTGGCCTTGATCAATCACAGTGGCCTTGGTCAGGGAGGTGACCAAGAACCCGATGGTCACTCTGACAGAGCTCCAGAGTTCCTCTGTGGAGATGGTTGTCCTTCTGGAAAGTTCTCCCATCTCTGCAGCACTCCACCAATCAGGCCTTTGGTAGAGTGGCTAAATGGAAGTCACTCCTCAGTAAAAGGCACATGACAGCCCCCTTGGAGTTTGCCAAAAGGCACCTAAAGATTCACAGACCATGAGAAACAAGATTCTCTGGTGTGATGAAAGCAAGATTGAACTCTTTGGCCTGAATGCCAAGCGTCACGTCTGGAGGAAACTAGGCACCGCTTATCTTCTGGCCAATACCATCCCTACGTTGAAGCATGGTGGTGTCAGCATCCTACTGTGGGGATGTTCTTCAGTGGCAGGGACTGGGAGACTAGTCAGGATTGAGGGAAAAACGAACGGAGCAAAATACAGAGAGATCCTTGATGAAAACCTGCTCCAGAGCGCTCAGACTGGGGCGAAGGTTCACCTTCCAACAGGACAACGACCCTAAGCACACAGCCAAGACAATGCAGGAGTGGCTTCGGGAGAAGTCTGAATGTCCCAGCCAGAGTGGCCCAGCCAGAGCCCGGACTTGAACCAGATCGAACATCTCTGGAGAGACCTGGAAATAACTGTGCGCTCCCTATCTAACCTGACAGAGCTTAAGAGGATCTGCAAAGAAGAATGGGAGAAACTCCCCATATATAGGTGTGCCAAGCTTGTAGCGTCATACCCAAGAAAACTTGAGACTGCAATCGCTGCCAAAGGTGCTTCAACAAAGTACTGAGGGTCTGAATACTTATGTAAATGTGATATTTCAGTACTTTATTTAGAATACATTTGCAAAAAATTCTAAACCTGTTTTTTCTTTGTCATTATGGGGTATTGTGTGTAGATTGATGAGGGGAAAAAAATACAATTTAATACATTTTAGAATAAGGCTGTAACGAAAGGTGAAGGGGTCTGAATATTTTCCAAACGCACCATATATACAATTTCCAGTGAGTGCTCTCTGCTACTTTTACGATTTTTGATACATTTTATGAGCACCACCAACACAGTAAATGGGGAAAATGGCTTCAAAGTTAACTCCATTTGCTGGTTATTTGGAGGGCTTTGATTTGTGTAATCACCAATAATGTCAATTTGTATGTACAAAAATAGATAATTTCATCGAAAGTAGCAGAGAGTCCAACCTGGAAATTTGATGTTTGAAGAGTACATTGTCCATAAAATGTCTAAAAATAAGCTCAATCACAAAGGGTACTTTTTAAATATTTATAATATTTGTTGAAGAAATTAATGCAAATTCATTTGAGTCTGAAAATTATGGTTTGCCAATCTTTTTTTTTTTTAAAGGCTCAGTGCCACTATCCTCGCATGGTGAGGTATTGAAAGCAAGGGTGTATCTTTTTGAGGAAGAAAAACATCTTACTTGTTAAACATTGCTTTCTCTGAGCAATTGTATTAGTTTAAAATAATAAAACAATTCCCCAATTTTTTGAGCATAGAATATGGCTTAGTATTTTAATTATTTAACATATTAATTTTTGCTACACTTTTTAGACCCCACTCACTGTAGGTCTAAAAAAAGGTCTAAAATGGCCACTTCCATGATTTTGTAATACAAATGTTAAGCATCCTCTTCCTCCCACTGTTCTGTCAATTCTCACATAAATTCAATCAGAGAGAGCCCAACCCAATTTGGGCCATGCCGGCGTGGAATCGCTCTTGTGCATTGTCTCTTATTGTAGATAAGGGGAATATCATACATTTCTGTAAATCTAAGTTCCTGAGACACGTTACAGTACTGAAAAAGACTATGGGGATTTCCCCCTCCCCCATTTCCCTTATTTTGAATTCATGTTATGTATGTAGGCTAAAACATATTATTCACTCCAGAATAATATAAACCCTTGTTTGAAGTAATGTAGATACAATATTTCCAGACCTGCTGAGTTATTCCACCTGGATTTAAAAAAAATAGTTTCATGGAAACTTCTACACAGGTTTTCTGCCAGCCAATCTAGTTTTGAGTTGGGGGTAGCAGCCTTGAGAATGGGTGGGGATTAGTATAATTTGTCCTGGGGTTTAGGAGGGGGGTGGAGCCTGAGGCTGAGTGGGCAGGACAGGGAGCTCGGGGTGTATCCAATCACTGGGACTCTCTCATCTGACAATCATACTAGCCTGACTGACAGGCAGTGAGGTGTATTCATGGATGCCAGGCTTCCCCCCAAGAAGTAGACATTATTATTATTATTATTTATTTTTTTGTCATTGTGTTTTATTGTTTTCTTTCAATTCGCAAGAGGCTGAATGTATATCACAGGAGAAAGCATCCGAGCGAGCGAAATAGCGCCCCCTCTGTCTTCGTGTAGGCCATATATCTGATGCTGTCTGATCCAAATGAGTATGACTTTGTTGCCGCCCGTACCATTGAAGGCAAAGGAAGCCAGCGAGCATAGAAATGAGCCAAGCAGCGTTGAGCTAAACTGCACAAGCTCAACTGTGAGTGGTCTTGGTGCACCCAAAAAAAGTGTCAAGGGAAGCCAGCTAAAATGGACCTTTTCCTCAATAAGCATGGATGGAGATAGTGATTTGGACTTGTGGTTTTACTTAATTCTCTGTGCTGGCCAATGACTATAATGGATATTCTGATCCAACTATTAATTCATACATTGTTGTGCTCCTAGCCTGAAAGGAGGGAAGTTCGATATGTACAGTAGCTAGATGTAGAAGGCTAATGTTAACTAGTTAATGTTGCCTATGAATGGAAGTTAGTCTAGCGAGCAAGCATCTTAGCCTTGTAGCCTAGAATAACAATATATAAAAGTGTGTACTGTATGACAGTGATAGACTGTTTCCTCAACATGAAAGAGAGGATGACATTGGTGTTTCTCTACAAGTAGGGTGAGTAAACATGTTTTTCTTCTTGCATGAATGTGCACGCACACACACACACACACACACACACACACAGAAATCAGAACCATGGACAGCCACATATTTAGCTTACGTTGATTGGACTAAATCGTTTTTGGTATCTTTTAGTTGTCATTGTAGTAGACTAAGCAGAGATTTTGTTGAAATGGTGCTGGAATAGTGGAGGCAGGTACTGTTTTCTTTGCGACTTGCGGTAACTCTGTGGTTCTAAATCAATAGTTGTTTAGTGTTCGGAAACATTATCTTGCTTGACCTTGCTGTGGGTCATGTAACTGTCTGTTACTGTACATGCAATATGCTTTGTGGACTTCACTGGACAGGGGTTGATATTTGGTTTTGTGATTAAAAACAAAGGTGTGGTTGAATTTATTCTGCCACTGTGTCTTATTGTCTCTGCTTTAGGCCTATATATCACAGTGTCAAGGAATATGAACTAACAGGTTATAGAGCAAACAACACAATTATCACACAGGTTGTAATATGTCTTCCCCGGTGATTTATTTTTCCCCCCCCACGCACCGCTACTTTAGACTGGTTGACCAGTAAGTAGACAGACGTTCAGAGCTTGGGCCACATGCTTGGCCCTCCAATCGCCACAGACCCTCTCTGAGCCTCTCACCACTCTCAGCATGGAGCCTGTGGAGAACACTTTTCACCTGCAGAAGGGTGAGTGTTTCTGGGCACGCTGCCTGGCCGGGATCCCTGGCTGCCAAAGAGGCCCGGGGTAGTGTTTCATTTCTATGAGTTGTGTGCCTTTTTAGCCTACATGTTTGCCTGCCTGTTCTGCTTTGACTAAGGTCTTGGTTGTTGTTTTTTAAACTGGTTTAAGCACTCTCTGGATAAACTGTAAATCAAAATTGATTAGTCAGCATCATTTGGTCTCTCATTCCAGAGTGCCTACCCAGCTCCCACAAAGCAGTATTAATTGCGCTGTTGTTGGTGGTGTATATTTTGCCTGAACACACAGTAATGTTGTCGCTGTCATATCTTGTTCTGTTTTGAATCCATTAAAGCATTGCCTGTATAAATAGTGCTGAGATGGGAGTCAAGCTTGGCGAAGCTTTCTCTGTCTGGGCCCGGTTCACACAACAGCTTATATTTGGCCATAACTCACACTGCACAGTTCCAAGACAGGAATACTTGATAGAAAATCGTTTCATCATTCTAAACACTTGTCCCAAGAGGATCCTTTCATGAAGCCTTCCATCTCATGAAAAAGCGAGACATCAAGAGAGAGAGAGGATCTCCCTGCATTTCTGATTGCCAGCTCTGGGAAGAATTTGTGGTCATTCTTTTTGCTTTGAGTAGAACTTCAGATGCTCCTGAGTATCCATCACATCTGAAGTTAAGTGTTTGGAATGACTGCGGTGGAAGACAAATACAGGCTTTTAATTATGTATTTTTTTAATACATATTTTTTTTATACCTACTTCATTAAGGTATTAGTCATCAGCCACTGACTACATGACCGTTCATCTCTCTCTGATGGGAGAGACATTTAATGAGCCACCTGAAAATCACTCTCCAGGCTCTGAAAGGTGTCTTTTTTTATAAAACTGAATGTTTTTTCATCATTCCAGCAGAGAGACGTGAACTTCTAGATTTTCTTTGTGTGTCTTGAGATGTACAGTCACTAACCTCAAAGCATCCCTGTTCAGATTCTCATTGACACATTGTGATTGAATGTGGTAGGCAAAGTGGCGGTTTTTACATCCACTGATAGTGGAGCAGAGTGTCCCTCTCTCTGACAAGTGTTGCAGGGAGAGCTTGTCAGTTTTGTAACATGGGTACTCCCTTGGAAGAAAAAGCCTCCCGCTGACACTCTCAAAGGAGACCGAATGTTATTCTTGAAAAGATGGAGAAGTCACATAGCAGGCACATTTAATTTTGCAGTCAGTCAGCTGCAATACAGTATTATAAACTGGGTGGTTTGAGCCCTGAATGCTGATTCGCTGACAGCCGTGGTATATCAGACCGTATACCAGGGGTATGCCAAAACATTTATTTTTACTGCTCTAATTACGTTGGTAACCAGTTTATAGTAGCAATAAGGTACCTCAGGGTTTGTGGTATCTGGCCAATATACTACAGCTAAGGGTTGTGTCCAGGCACTCTGCGTTGCGTCGTGCATAATAACAGCCCTTAGCTTTGCTATATTGGCCAAATACCACACCCCCTCAGGCCTTATTGCTTAAATAACACATTGCAAATATTGCTGTTCATGAATATGAGCACTCGGATTAGTATCCGATCACATTTTAGGATTTTAATACATGTTCGATGTTGTTTTCCTCTTGGAGGGAGGTAAGATTGCTAGGATACTGACCTATATTAGAGGTGATACTAATGTAGCATGTAATGTTTCTCTTTAACGGGCATAAACACTGACGTGTGGCATGCTAGAGAGAGGCACAGATCTAGGCTCTGCTTACCTTCCATAACTTATAACCATAAAATGAGACCCTGACTTTAGAGCTGTATCTCAAATCAAATATTTATATAGCCCTTCTTACACCAGCTGATGTCACAAAGTGCTGTACAGAAACTTAGCCTAAAACCCCAAACAGCAAGCAATACAGGTGTAGAAGCACGGTGGCTAGGAAAAACTCCCTAGAAAGGCCTAAACCTAGGAAGAAACCTAGAGAGGAACCAGGCTATGAGGGGTGGCCAGTCCTCTTCTGGCTGTGCCGGGTGGAGATTATAACAGAACATGGCCAAGATGTTCAAAAGTTCATAAATGAGCAGCATAGTCAAATAATAATAATCACAGTAGTTGTCTAGGGTGCAACAAGTCAGCACCTCAGGAGTAAATGTCAGTTGGCTTTTCATAGCTAATCATTAAGAGTATCTCTACCGCTCCTGCTGTCTCTAGAGAGTTGAAAACAGCAGGTCTGGGACAGGTCACACGTCCAGTGAACAGGTCAGGGTTCCATAGCCGCAGGCAGAGCAGTTGAAACTGGAGAAGCAGCACGGCCAGGAGTCATCATGCCAGGTAGTCCTGTGGCATGGTCCTAGGGCTCATGTCCTCAGAGAGAGAAAGAAAGAGAGAATTAGAGAGAGCATACTTAAATTCACACAGGACACCGGATAAGACAGGAGAAATACTCCAGATATAACTGACTGACCCTAGCCCCCTGACACACAAACTACTGCAGCATAAATACTGGAGGCTGAGACGGGAGGGGTCAGGAGCCGATGATACCCCCGGACAGGGCCAAACAGGCAGGATATAACCCCACCCACTTTGCCAAAGCACAGCCCCCACACCACTAGAGGGATATCTTCAACCACAAACTTACCATCCTGAGACAAGGCCGAGTATAGCCCACAAAGATCTCCACCACGGCACAACCCAAGCGGGGGCGCCAACCCAGGGTTAACCTCATCCTACTTCATTAGGGGCTGAGGCAGGCTGAACCTGAACCCGTTGTTCCTGTTGTTGCGCCGCTGCTGCTGTAATGTCTGGGGCCCGGGCTCATCTGGCCGAGGAAATGCAGAAGATTTGATAGCCTGTGGCCTCCTGACCCATTGTTTATGAGCTGCCACAATGTTCCTCTGAGTCATTGTCATTTGGCAGGTAACACACACACACACACACACACACACACACACACACACACACACACACACACACACACACACACAGAGCTCGGAGCTAGTCTCTTCACAAATACGCATACATTATAGCATGTAGCCTAGCGGTTAAGAGCGTTGGGCCGGTAACTGAAAGGTTGCTGGTTCGAATCCCTGAGGTGGCAAGGTAAAAAAAAAAACATGCTGTTCTGCCCACAACAGCAACTACTCCTCAGGTGCCGATGACGTTGATTAAGGCAGCCCACTGCACCTCTCTGATTCAGAGGGGTTTGGTTAAATGCAGAAGATACATTTCGGTTGAATGCATTCAGTTGTTCCCTTTGCAATCCTCACACAAAAAAACTATTTTGTGCTCTAAATGTGTATTCAGCCAGTAGTTAGAGACAGCCCTATCATTGGCTGCTTTGCAGAACTTCAAATCAAGCTGTATGTATATTGCACATTTCAGACCTGGATGCAACACAATGCACTTCACAGAATATATATTTTTTTATAATAAATGTTTTACTACACAACAAACATACAAGGATAAAAAACAAAAGAATAACAATAAAAACGGAGAATAAAAAAGCACCCTGAGGAAAAGCAAAGCTAAAACGTTGTTATAGCATCTCTTTTAAATATGTCCAAAGTTTCGGCCCCCCCCAGATTCTCTGGCAGGCTATTCCAGAGGCTGAGGGCATAATAATTAAAGGCTGCCTCTCCATGTCTCTTGGTCCTAGGCTTTGGGATAGTTAAAAGGCCAGTGCCTGAGGGACCTACTGGGTACATAACTTAAAAGCATGTCTGACATGTATTGGGGTGCACAATCGTGGATTGATTTAAAAACGAATCGAAGAATCTTAAAATTCAGCCAGTGCAGAGCTTTTAAAACCGGTGTAATGTGTGCTCTCCATCAGGTCTTGGTCAGTACCTGCGCTGCAGCATTCTGTATGTTTTTCAGTTGACCATTAGCTTTCTTGGGTAGATCAGACAGTTGAGCATTACAGTAGTCAAGCCTGCATGTAATAAAAGCATGGATATGTGTTCCTCTGTGTACCAGCCTGAGAGGGAAACGGCCACACCGTATCAATGTTCCTCAGGTGGTAAAAGCTATTTTGGTCACATTCCTAATGTGTGAATCGAAATTGAGTTCAGAATCTAAAATGACAACTAGGTTTTTTTTAAACCTGTGTTTTATCTTTATTGCCAAAGAATTCAAATGTGCGGCCAAATTCTCTCTATGTGCTTTGGCTCCAACAATAAGTACCACTGTCGTGTCTTGAGTTAGCTGGAGGAAGTAGTGAGCCATCCAAGTATTTAAATCACTAATACGGTCAAATAATTTATCTGATTATGTCATTATTGTATCATGTCACTGGTATCTCTGTGATTAGCCTAGCTTTTGTAGGGACTGGTTGTTCATGTCCCATGACATCATAGTTATCGGAATGGTTGCTAGTAGTGCACACCCATAGCAAGACTCTTCAATGCCTCTTCATCCAGATGAGAAAAGGAAATAATCAGATGTGAACATTTGCATAAAACAGTTGTTCATTGTCTGTCTGTTTCCTTTGTTTCCTCTTCTTTTTTAAAAATGATTTTGGATCATCTGCTGGCGCCAAAAATGCAAAAGGCAAAGATGTTTCCCATATCTTGTCATGAATGCATCCCAGATAAACATCTGTTATTTCCTCTACGTATGTCATTCAAAGTGAAGAAAATCCACCCTCGGGTTTCAGTATGTCTCCATTAACTTGCCCAGTGATTTTTGTTTTTTGTAGACATTTAAAAAGTTGGCATTGAAAATAGATGTGACAATTGCCTGCTACGGTACGTTTCCTTTGAACTATCTTGTGTTGATTAAAAAACAGCTGGACATGATGTCACACCGAAAGAAAAAAAATACACCTTTTCTCTAAAAATCTACAGTGTAGAATAAAAATGTAAGTGGTTGAAGTGTTTCATTACCAATTTAGGCAAATTGCGCAATAATAAATTGTAGACAGTGTGTATGCCATCCCACCTATCTGTTTCATGTCTCAGGTATCCCGCGAAAGCCAGCATGGATAGAATGCAATAATGGAATAATATTTGCCATATTCAAATAATTATCATGTGCCAACGAATCGCCGCGGTCCGTGACATGGTCATACTTGCACTCCTGTAGAGCTGAAATAATTGGATGGTGAAGCTTGCCAGCCAACCATAAAAGTAAGGCGAATCAATTCAGGCATTCTTGAAAGTCGGGACCATTCTTGTTCCTGCAAAAAAAACATAATTGTTATAGTGGAAAAAACAGATTTAGGCATTTAGAATGAAATGTGGGAGTGGAGCTTTTCTAGTTACGTGATGACACCATGTGCCCCCGCGTACCTTCAAAATTATTCGCCAATTATTATATATGACAGTTTCCATCATTATTTTCGCAATAAAGAATGTTTGACAAGAAAAATCCACCACAGTCTAACAGATAAAAATGTCGATCTTTGGAAAATTTCTCCATTACACATGTCGCAAAGACATTTTTGCGACATTGCTTTGGCCGAATAAACCTGGGTAACCTAGTGAGTGTCCATCTGTATGACCTCTCTCTCACTCTCTCTCCAGACGTCATCATGGACTCCTTCAGTACTAAGAGCCTGGCCCTTCAGGCCCAGAAGAAGCTGATGAGCAAGATGGCAACCAAGAGCGTGGCCAACCTGTTCATTGATGACACCAGCAGCGAGGTGCTGGACGAGCTCTACCGAGTCACCAAGGAGTACACACGCAACCGCAAGGAGGCCCAGAAGATCATCAAGAACCTCATCAAGATGGTGGTGAAGCTGGGTGTCCTCTACCGCAACAACCAATTCAGCGGGGAGGAACTGGTGCTGGTCGAGGGCTTCAGGTTGATTTATGATTGATGTATTTAGTAATTATGTCTGTAGATAAACTCTCAAACTGTTGCATAATTTCAGCCAGTGATTTTGAAAGTGGTGCTCATGAGGCGAAAGGGGTCCCTGTTTTTGTTTTGTGTACTACGTCATCAAATTGTGTACTAAGTCATCCAGTTGTGTACTATGTTACACATTTGTTATGCTTAAGATCCTGGAGTGCATCTTTTAATAGAAGTATAATAGTCTTTGATTAGGGTTGCCAACCCTGGTTGTTGAGGGCTGTAATTTGCACAGGTTTTTATTCCAGCCCTAATGAAAACAATAGTGTTGGGCTGAGAGAAAAAAAACTGTGGCCTTCTGAGAAATGGGATGTCCTTTGCCATCTACTGTACCTAAGCCATCATGCATAACAACAATGGCCACCGTCTTCTTTCCAGGAAGAAGGTCCACACACTGGCCATGACAGCTGTCAGCTTCCACCAAATCGAGTTCACATTCGACCGGCGTGTGATGAGCGCCATCCTGAATGAGTGCCGTGAGCTGCTGCACCAGGCCATCAACCGCCACCTAACAGCCAAGAGCCACTCGCGGGTCAACCACGTGTTCAACCAATTCGCAGACTGTGACTTCCTGGCAGCTCTCTACGGCCCCTCTGAGGTGTACCGCAACCACCTGCAGAGGATTTGCGATGGTGTCAATAAGATGCTGGACGAGGGCAACCTTTAACCCCCCCCCCCCCCCCCCCCACAGGACCTTTTGACCCCTTCCCTTTGACCTTTGAGGCCTTACCTGGTGGTGTGACATTCACCACATGGTTGCCGCCTTGGCTTTTTTTATTTTATTTCATAGACAAATATTATGCATAGTGGACATTTGACATTTTGCCCCTCCGACATTACTGTACAACACTGAAGGATGTTCCAGGCTAGTTAGTCCAAAGTTTCTTCTACGCCTCTTTATTTAAAGGAACAACATGGACCTCTTCAGTGAATGTATATTACAAGCTTTTGTCAATCATTTCCAGTCATAGGACTTCACCAATGCCTTGCAATTGTCTTTTTTTTCTCCAATGGCTGTCTGTCCCCTGGAAGAACTCCCGACCACAGCCTGAAGATCATATGTACGAGTAGTCAATTGAATGGGCTGAAATGCTTTTAGAGTGAAGAGGACAATGGTAGATGTTAACCTACTTCAGGACAACCATAAGGGACTCTGTTGTTAGACAGGAGTGCCACTTGAGGTTAAAACGGCACTAATTGTTTTGCAATAATTCACGTAACAGACCAATAATCCAGTTTCAGCATCACATTTACACTCCATATCCTAAGTAAGTCTACACTTTGTTTGGATCAAAATACCTTTTGCCTGCTTTGGTCCTAATTACCTGTTTTTATTACAATCACACCAAAGAGCGTATAATTTGGGTCATGGGGGCTATAAACATGGAGGAAGTTGATTGTGCTGTGCAACCTAATTGTCACGAGCTGCTGACTCGTCAGCTCTTTAACTTCATCTGAGCTGAACCGAAACCCCTACCCAGCAAACACTTTGATTTCTGTGCAGCCGAGACCGACTCCATATACAGTCATGTTAATGACTGGAGGATATGGGAAAGGGAAGTAGGTTGCCTTTGTTGGTGAGGCCCAGGCTGTTTCGTCACGTAACATAGTATTATGGATTAGAGCAGAGACTAAAACAATACCGGATTGTACCTTCCATTATTCTATTAATTATTCCCCCACTCCAGGCCAATAATAGCCTACCTACAGCTAATCCATTCCAACACCCCAGCCTCCATTTAATGGGATTGAGATCACATCTTTGCTTGGTGCACGTCCTATTTGGGAGTGAAGTTGTTTTTTAATGAACCATTTAGATTGTTGTTTAGTTTGTTATATAGTACTACCCTGCACATAATGGATGTTATTTTCTTTTCTAGGCCAATCTGTGTTTTTTTGTATGGCTGAGCCTGTCTAGGAGACTGCGCTGTGGCCTCATTTAGTATTCTCAGTGACAGTGTATACCTGTGAGGAGCTGCAGCAGAGAGTTGTAATGAGTGCTGTGTTCTCCAGGATCTGCTGTCTCTCTCGCTCTCTTCTCTGTCACAGAAACCTCTCTGGTCTGTACTGTAGCAATTCTGCCAAAGAGAGGAAAGGGAGAGATAAGCAATCTCGGCAATCGCGATAAGGACCTTTCCAAAGGAACATTAGGGTAATCAGTATGCACTTGATGAAGATTGTTTTCAAAAAATTTGTTTTTGTTATTCCCTCCCATTTTATTTGAAGATGTGGTCCCCATTTGACTTCATCCTCCTACATCTGGGGAGTTGTATTAAGTGAACGCTCGCAGGACTAGAAAATTGAAGTCCCAGAATAGTTGAGATGGCTTAGTTCTGAAATGTCAACGATGCCGTTCTTTCCAATCACAACAGTTCTCAGGTTTAAGTCTCAGCGCTTGTGCTCATGACACACTTACTAGCGTTGGACCCAATGTTGGAGGATTAAATACGGACCAATATCTGCTTCAGACATTTTACATTAGCTCACAAAAGATACATTATTTGAAGTAATGTTGTATTTCTACCAATGGAAAGTGAAATGTTTTCTGTATTATTTGTTATATGTTGTTGTACATGTGTTTGTTTTAGTGTTCCTTCTCGATACTAGACATGACGAATATACATGATTACTCCTATTTTTAAATAAATTGTTTGTCTTTTCTTGATAAAGCACCACTCATTTTCCATTGTAATGCAGTTTCAGAAGCTAGATCAGAACATAATCTGTGTGCGTCTGGCCCGGTCAGGACATTGTTAGCCATGTTCCCAAACTAAACACAGGCCTTCCTATCTGACAAACAATTTTTGTTTTGGGTCCTTTTTCCCCTCTAAATTAGTTTCCTAACGGACGTACCCAGGTCAAAGGTAAAGCTGGAGGCCAATGGAGCGGAAATGAAGCTTTCCCCTTAGCAGTGATATGGCTACAGTAATTCTACCTTGGTCAGGATTCAGGAAATATATTTTCTATCAGCTTGTGAATGGGAAGAGCTTCTATCATCTAGCTCCAATGCCAGCTGTGTGAAGTAATTCGTAGCTATTGGTTTTGATCATTTACGTAAGACTGTGTCAGGCTAGATTAGCCACTCAAGGGATTTTTGACATGTATTTGGTTCCTACTTGTAACGGAATTATTGTAAAGACTTGAAATGGTACTGGTAATTGTCCAATCATTTATTTTGTTTTTCTCCCCAGTGTGACTTGCTTTGAACTTTGGACCTGCCAGTCCTGGACTTGGTCATCAAAGTGGATATTAATGTGAACTTCAATACATTTTGGTATGAAGCTTCCTTCCATTAAGGCATGATTATAATTTGTACACAATGAACCAACTACAAAGGAGAAGTCATCTTAAGAAGGGAGGCAGCTGAACCGTGCAGGCCTGTGAAGACCTCATTAGTCAGTCCACTCACATTCACTTAGGCCATGTGTTAACTATACTGTATGGAATGAGTATCTACCCCAACCCTGTACCAGACACATCACAGCTTGGCATCCTAATTTAACTGCATCCATAGAGGTGAGTTTTAAAGGGATAGATCACTGCAAAATAATTGTTGGGATATTTTCAGACCTCTAAAACGGTTGAATGGCATGAGTCCCATGCCATCCACTGTGTAGCTCCAATCATTAATGTCCTGATAGGGTAATGCACCTGCAGTATTGTTTTATATACAAGCAAATCTCAGAAAATCCTCAGAGCGCTTTTACTTGATGTATGAGGTACACGGCACTACATTCCAGTTCACATGCTGAATTGTTATTGAGTTTCATACATGCTTGAGTTTCTTTTCTATGTATAGTTGAAGTTGGAAATTTACATGCACCTTAGCCAAATACATTTAAACTCAGTTTTTCACAATTCCTGACATTTAATCCTAGTAAAAAATTCCCTGTCTTAGGTCAGTTAGATCACCACTTTATTTTAAGAATGCGAAAATTCAGAATAATAGTAGAGTGATTTATTTCAGCTTTTATTTCTTCCATCACATTCCCAGTGGGTAAGAAGTTTACATACACTCAATTAGTATTTGGTAGCATTGCCTTTAAATTGTTTAACTTGGGTCAACTGTCAAAAGTTTCAGCCTTCCACAGGCTTCCCACAATAAGTTGAGTGAATTTCGACAGAGCTGGTGTAACTGTGTTAGGCCTCCTTGCTCACACACGCTTTTTCCGTTCTGCCCACAATTTTCTATAGGATTGAGGTCAGGGCTTTGATGGCCACTCCAATACCTTGACTTTGTTGTTTGTAAGCCATTTTGCCACAACTTTGGAAGTATGCTTGGGGTCATTGTCCATTTTCTAAGACCCATTTGAGACCAAGCTTTAACTTCCTGACTGATGTCTTGAGATGTTGTTTCAATATATCCACAATTTTTCTCCCTCATGATGCCATCTATTTTGTGAAGTGCACCTGTCCCTCCTGCAGCAAAGCACCCCCACAACATGATGCTGCCACCCCCGTGCTTCAAGGTTGAAATGGTGTTCTTCGGCTTGCAAGCCTCCCCCTTTTTCCTCCAAACACAACGATGGTCATTATGGCCAAACAGTTCTATTTTTGTTTCATCAGCCCAGTGGACATTTCTCCAAGAAATACGATCTTTGTCCCCATGTGCAGTTGCAAACCGTAGTCTGGCTTTTTTATGGGGGTTTTGGAACAGTGGCTTCTTCCTTGCTGTGCGGCCTTTCAGGTTATGTCGATATAGGACTCGTTTTACTGTGGATATAGATACTTTTGTACCTGTTTCCTCCAGCATCTTCAGAAGGTCCTTTGCTGTTGTTCTGGGATTGATTTGCACTTTTCGAACCAAAGTACGTTCATCTCTAGGAGACAGAACACTTCTCCTTCCTGAGCGATAGGACTGCTGGTGTCCCATGGTGTTTATACTTGCATACTATTGTTTGTACAGATGAACGTGGTACCTTCAGGCGTTTGGAAATTGCTCCCAAGGATGAACCAGACTTGTGGAGGTCTACAATTTTTTTAGGTCTTGGCTAATTTATTTTGATTTTCCCATGATGTCAAGCAAAGAGACACTGAGGTTGAAGATGGGTCTTGAAATACATCCACAGGTACACCTCCAATTGACTCAAATTATGTAAATTAGCCTATCAGAAGCTTCTAAAGCTATGACATTATTTTCTGGAATTTTCCAAGCTGTTTAAAGGCACCGTCAACTTAGTGTTTTCAAAGTTTCTGACCCACTGGAATTGTGATACAGTGAAATAATTTGTCTAAACAATTGTTGGAAACATTACTTGTGTCATACACAAAGTAGATGTCCTAACCGACTTGCCAAAACAATAGTTTGTTAACAAGAAATTTGTGGAGTGGTTGAAAAACACATTTTAATGACTCCAACCCAGGTGTATGTAAACTTCCGACTTCAACTGTAGATCCAGGGTTAGAAAATGGCTATATTTGCTTTTATTTTGTGTACTCTTTGCCTCATCCTTTATGCTTAAAGAGGCTATCCCCTCTGACAAGTTGAGCTATGACAGTTACTTGGGACTTGGAAGTCAGTCTTTCAAACCCTCAGTCTTCTTTTTTCACCTGCTCTAGTGCATCCTCTGAGTGCACCTGACTGGCGGGTTGTTTCAAAGATGTAAGCAGGGAGATATCCAAAGAAAAATGATGTTAAAAATAAACCGGAACCGACAAAACATGTTATTTTACACAGTGGTAAGACCTCCTGCTGGACTCCGGAATGACAGAACTGAGGGAATTCAGTCACTTAGAAAAATACAGCATTTTTTTCTGAATGTAATGAGTCATTCTCTAAGACGGCAACAACTAAAGTTGCTATACTGTGTTGCACTTGAATCATTTCTGCTGTCCAAGTGCTTATATAAAGATACGGACTGGAACCCTTTTTTCATCACTTTGACAAAACATGTGGGGTCTGTCTAGAGAAATATCTCAACCACACTCTTACATAACCCTGCCTTGTATACAGAGACAGAAGCTCCACCAGGATATACAGTGCCTTCGGAAAAGTATTCAGACCTCTCCACATTTTTGTTAAGTTACAGCCTTATTCTAAAATGTATTAAATTGTCAATCTACACCCAATACCCCATAATGACAAAGCAAAAACGGGTCATTTTTTTTTCTCATTTATTAAAAATAAACCTGAAATATCACATTTACATAAGTATTCAGACCCTTTACTCTGTACTTTGTTGAAGCACTTTTGGCAGTGATTACAGCCTTGATTATTTTGGGGTATCACGCTACAAGCTTGGCACAACTGTATTTGGGGAGTTTCTCCCCTTCCCTGCATATCCTCTCAAGCTCTGTGTCAGGTTGGATGGGGAGCATCGCTGCACAGAAATGTTCATGTCTCTCCAAAGATGTTCAATCGGGGTCAAGTCCGGGCTCTGGCTGGGCCACTGAATGACATTCAGAGACATTTTCATCAATGATCTTTCTGTACTCTGCACCGTTTATCTTTCCCTCAATCCGGACTAGTCTCCCAGTGCCCACCATTGAAAAACATCCCCACAGCATGATGCTGCCACTACCATGCTTCATGGTGCCAGGTTTCCTTCAGATGTGAGGCTTGGCATTCAGGCCAAAGAGTTCAATCTTGGTTTCATCAAACCAGATAATCTTGTTTCTCATGGTCTGAGAGTCCTTTAAATCAAATCAAATCAAATCAAATTTATTTATATAGCCATTCGTACATCAGCTGATATCTCAAAGTGCTGTACAGAAACCCAGCCTAAAACCCCAAACAGCAAGCAATGCAGGTGTAGAAGCACGGTGGCTAGGAAAAACTCCCTAGAAAGGCCAATACCTAGGAAGAAACCTAGAGAGGAACCAGGCTATGTGGGGTGGCCAGTCCTCTTCTGGCTGTGCCGGGTGGAGATTATAACAGAACATGGCCAAGATGTTCAAATGTTCATAAATGACCAGCATGGTCGAATAATAATAAGGCAGAACAGTTGAAACTAGAGCAGCAGCACAGTCAGGTGGAAGTTGAAACTGGAGCAGCAGCATGGCCAGGTGGACTGGGGACAGCAAGGAGTCATCATGTCAGGTAGTCCTGGGGCATGGTCCTAGGGCTCAGGTCCTCCGAGAGAGAGAAAGAAAGAGAGAAGGAGAGAATTAGAGAACGCACACTTAGATTCACACAGGACACCGAATAGGACAGGAGAAGTACTCCAGATATAACAAACTGACCCCAGCCCCCCGACACATAAACTACTGCAGCATAAATACTGGAGGCCTTTTGGCAAACTCCAAGCAGGTTGGCATGTGCCTTTTACTGAGGAGTGGCCTCTGTCTGGCCACTACCATAAAGGCCCGATTAGTGGATTGCTGCAGAGATGGTTGTCCTTCTGGAAGGTTCTCCCATCTACACAGAGGAACTCTGGGGCTCTGTCAGAGTGATCATAAGGTTCTTGGTCACCTCCCTGACCTCGGCCCTTCCCTGATTGCTCATTTTGGCTGGGCGGCCAGCTCTAGGAAGAGTCTTGGTGGTTCCAAACTTCTTCCATTTAAGAATGATGGAGGCCACTGTGTTCTTGGAGAACTTCATTGAGGCAGAAATGTTTTGGTACTCTTCCCCAGATCTGTGCCTTGACACAATCCTGTCTCACAGCTCTATGGACAATCTTTCCAAATAATGTCTAATCAATTGAATTTACCACAGGTGGACTCCAATCAAGTTGTAGAAACAAGGATGATCAATGGAAACAGGATGCATCTGAGCTCAATTGAGTCTCATAGCAAACGGTCTGAATAAGGTATCAATTTTTTTTTTTTTTTTATACATTTGCAAAAATGTCTAAACCTGTTTTCACGTTGTCATTAATTAAGGGGTATTGTGTGTAGATGAGGATTTTTATTAATTTAAGATATTTTAGAATAAGGCTGTAACAAATAAATCTGGAAAAAGAAAAGGGCTCTGAATACTTTCCAAATGCACTGTAGGTCGTCTACTGTGGCTCTGTTACTGTGTAGTCCTGTAAAGTTGTGGTGGCTCTGTTACTGTGGCTCTGTTACTGTGTAGTCCTGTAAAGTTGTGGTGGCTCTGTTACTGTGTAGTCCTGTAAAGTTGTGGTGGCTCTGTTACTGTGTAGTCCTGTAAAGTTGTGGTGGCTCTGTTACTGTGTAGTCCTGTAAAGTTGTGGTGGCTCTGTTACTGTGGCTCTGTTACTGTGTAGTCCTGTAAAGTTGTGGTGGCACTATAAGAACACACATTACCATAATGCAGTGGATGGAGTGAAGGTCTCTAACTGGGCTCCACTGTACGCCAACTGCTGTGAGACGAGCAACCGCGACACCTACTTATTATTCCACATTGACTTTAAAATGAGCTACCATTGTGCATTTAGCAGCCTGGATGTTATTTATGGTCCACACACAGTGGGAGGGTGATTGGTTGAAATCCGAGGTTTAATCAGAGGTAGCTACACGATGACTAAAGCCCAGCACATGAGAGCACTACAATCCAGGTGTGTGTGTTTTTTTGGTATCTGTTTACGTTCACATGAGTGACCTTGTGAACAATGGGGAATGGAGTGATTGTGCACCAGAGGTGTTCACTGAAACAAAGGAAACAGTCATTTGTTCAAGCAGAGCTTTAGAGGGATTAATACAGCCTCCTCTATTACTTCCAGAGTTAGTGGACCACTGCTGTGTGGATAACAACAAGGACAGGCGCTCATGTTTTGAGAAGGAATCTTCTTACCCTGGAATGACCCCCATCACTGAGTACATGTATTTATTAGACTATGTCATGGTCTTTCTGCAGTATTTCGCCATTCATTTTCCTATTGCCATTAAAGGGGATTCCATGCGAGTAGTTTGTTGTGGCAAATGCTGAAACTGTTCTCCACCGAGGGACAGCCACTGTCAGGGTTCTCCGGGGCTGTCATTGTCTCATTTAGGGTGCATCCAAGGAAGGAGTTGCACAGTGAGTAAACAGACACCTGGGAGGCATCTCTGGGCTCGTCAGACACATGCCAACTAAACCAGACAGTTGGCAAGCCAAGATGAGCTGCAAATAGCAGCTGCCACTGCATAATTGGAACAAATAGAAGTCAGAGAAGCAGAAAATAGGATGAAACAACAAGAGGTGCCTCGGCTCCATTGGTGGCGGTCCTTTAGCTGACAGGCTGGGGGAGGTGTGTTACAGCATGTACCTGGTCAGGGTTTTTTATGCTTGTGTAACTAACTGCTGTATGCTGTGGGTGCAGTGTTGCTATGGACTGCTGAGCCAGAACCGGAGTAATCAGATGAGAGCTGGAGTGGGGAGGCTCACGTGGAGACACAGCGTCTACCAGGGATTAAAAAACAGGAATCTTGATTGAAGTTCCACTAGTCTCCCTCCGCAAGCGGGATATAAAGGGGCAAGAGAGAGAGTGACAGAGGGAGAAAGAGAGAGGTGGAGAGGGAGGTACAGCAGTGAGAGAGAGTGGGAGGAAGAAAGAGAGCCAGCGCAGTGCAGGGGGGGGGGGGGAATGAATGAGTGAGAGAGAGAGAGAGACAGGAAGCGTGCCACAGCAACTGAGCCAGAGATGCAGGGAGGGAAAGCGAGTGAGAGGCAGACACAGGCTTGAACAGAAAAAGAGAGCAAGTGGGTGGGGGTCTAAGAAGAAATAAGCGGAATACATTTTTGGGGGGGAGAGAGAGAAGTCAATGAGAAAAACATTCCATGTGAATGGCAAGGGCGGGAAGCTGGAGGAAAAGCTCATTCTTTAAGGAGTCTTCCTCTGTGACTGCTTGCTGGACTGCTTCTATCATGTTCTCAGACACCAGAGTGCCTGGGGAGCACAGAGGCTTTCAACACAGCAACCCTCATCTCAACCTCTGGCTTCACAATGGACTCAGGGCCCACCACAGTGAAATGGGACTCCATGGGCAGTGCGGGCGGGCTGACGCCAACCTTACCTATCCCAACAGAGTCAAGAAGGTAGGCTTTACATCACAAGAGGTGATGAACAACATACATGGGAAGGAAAGGACGGGTCCCCATTTGAATGAACTGTGCCTGGAGGCTAGGAGGCTGCGCTTCGGCTTGTGGGAGCATCGTGTGCAGCCAGATTTGAGAAGCCAAGAGGGCAGCCCTTCCAGGTGGAGCCATGGCCAGTCTCCAGCACCAGGCCTGAGACACAGGGCGTCTGTCAGGGACTACTACACAGAACGCTCCTTTGTTGGGAATGCCCGCCAGTCTTTACTACACCCTTCAGTCAGGAAGTACGTGAAGGCCCCCGCCCTCGCTCAGCCAACACAGTTCAAAGGTCAAGACGGCTGTAAAGTGCCTGTTTGTTTGGAGGACCAGCTTTGGGGCTATTCCAGACAGACTTGTCAGAGAGACCTTCATACATCCAGCTGGGTGGATTCAGCTACAGCCACACAGGGCTTACCAAGACACCAGAGTTTCAGTTCCACCTTGAGATCCAACAAAAAGAATGTCCGAAACAGTCAGAGAGACTTGACTAGACCAGTAAGCGGACCAGAGACCAAACTACACCAGCAAGACTTGACAAGACCTGTGGAGGGTTACAATGGACCCAGCTCTCTGCATGTCATCTTCTCCACAGAGGTTCCTCAGAGAGATATTGGAGGTCCCACTCTCAGACCCCAGCAGAGTCTCAGTAAGCCATGTCCCGCCTTAGAAGACATCCGAACCAGGCCCCCCAGAGGTGACCAGGGCTCCAGGAGTGGGTCAGGCCTGACTGGGTCAAAGAAGCACCAGAAGGTTGTCCGGGATCAGATCCGGAGAGTGGTGGAGAACTTGGAGGAGGTTCTAGGAGGCCTGAAGGACATCCATCAGGAGATGAAGGAGGTAAAGACATTTCTGTTTGCCTATAAGTTACAGCTATGGTCTGTCTTTGATAGAAGGATTTAAATTGTTTCTGAGGGAGAGCGAGATCCTGGTATTGTCATATAGCCTACAAATATCATAGCTAGGATCTTTTGATGTTCCTTTGATATTCGTATAAACAGATTATCATGCTATTTCAGGTCCTGAAGGGACTGCGAAGAGCAGTTGTACCGTGGGCTATTTTTGCACGTCCCAGAAAGAGCATAATCCCAGTCCCTACTTTGTTACGTTTACAATCATTAAAAAGAGGCGCCTACATTGATATACACTGTAATACTGGCACTCAGAATCACTGCTTGCAAAGTGTCTATCCACCACAGTGTGACAGTCTTTCTATGAAACAGCACAGAAGTGAAGATTTCACTGAATTTTTAAAGGTAGGAAGTGGCGTTCGCTATGCTCCATTTACCTAATGTATGCAATGGTTGAAAGTGATGCTCAGCAGTGGCACCGTCTCCTCTCCAGTCCTTCCACCACCAGATGTTGACAGGGGAGCAGCTGGAACCATGCTTTTAATCCATTTATTCAAACGCCTGAACCTTGACCCTCATCCTGTAAAAGTGACACGTAAATCGTCCCCTCACAGGATCTGGCTGCATCTGAAAGCCCAGCATCAGCGCAGCCCGAGAGCGAGGGTATTGCAAACGTTAGAAAGTTGAATAAATGTGTAGAGAAACATCCAGCGACGCTGTTGCAATGTGGCCAGGGAAAATCTCTTCTCAGGTCAGGTCAGGGACCTGAAGGAAGACGCCAGAGAACTTGAATAGTTAAGTGAGAAAAAACAATTAGTCTAGTAACAACACGAGCACACAGATCAAACGTTTTCTCCAGTCTCATTTTCTCCCCGTCTCTCCAGCCTCATCTCTGACCATGTAGCCTAATCCCTCTCACAGGTGGTGGAGCAGATTGAGCTGCTGACCTCGTCCATTGACCTGAGTGAAAAGGCCAGCCCCAGCCTGCCCGGCGACAGCAGCTCCAGTGGAGTGGCCAAGGGCAGCAGCCACCAGAGGCTCAGGGGTGAGGAGGCCAGGCAAGGGGAGGCAGCTCTGTCTTCCCCCATCAGGACTAACTCACTCCAGCCTCACAACCCTGCCTCCAGCCTGGTCTGCCTCCCCCACCAACCTGCTCCCAGTCCTCATAGGAGTAGCCCTGTTCGCCCTCCCACCCCTGCTCTTCCCCCCCTCAGTACCAACCCACCTCACCCCAACACCGCTGCTCCCTCAGTCAAGAGTCAGCATTACCCACACAACCCTGCTTCTTCCCCCAAAAAGAGCAGTCTACATTACCCCCTTAACCCTACTCTCTTTCACAACCTTGGGCTTTCCCCCCAAAAAAGTAGTCCCCCTCACCCATCTGCCCTTGGTCTTTCTGTCACCATAGCGAACCAAGCGGGGCCACCCATTGTGGAGCCTCTCCCTGTCAGACCACCCAGAGACCCTGAGACCAGGGTGGAGGGGCTGAGGCCAACATCTGCTAAATCACTGGGGCTGACCCAGGGCCAGATGGCCCCTCACGGCCCAGGGAGAGTTCCAGGGACCAGGGGCCGCAAGCCTCCTCCTTACCCGCACAATGGACACTTTGATCGGGTGAGTAAAGGAAAGGATCCCAGGAAGGCTCCCCCATACACTGTGAAAAGAAGACTGCTCTCGACAACGGTGTGAGGGAGGCCGTCAGATGGATGGAGCCACAGCCAGAGTTGCAGGAGTAGAGGGTGATTTAAGGCTCGCCATATTGAGCAGAGACCAAAATCCCAAGGCGACTGGAGGCATCTCGGGGTGAGTATATGTCAGCAAAGCCATGCTGCGTTTGTGCTGACACTGTGTCCCCCTTTCTTGGCTCGGATCTCATCTTAATAGGAGGGTAAGAGACGGAAACAGCTGGCTCCACTGCACTTGCAACGACTAGGGCCCGATGCAGATGCTCACATTGCAGGATATTGACAGGGCCAAATAGGAAGTGAGGTCTCTTTGGCGTCACATGTCTCTTGGCTGACTTGGTTACCCTGTGCTTGGATGTGTGTCAGGGGGAGACGGGGACAGAGACAAGGGGGCAGCTGATCATTAGTCCTACCCTTCAAAGGGCCGGTGGTGATGCAATTTCTACTGCCTCTAGCCTGACCCTGACCCCCCACCACCCCCACCCCACAAGCGCCATCTGTTCCCTGTAAATGTCAGTCAGGAGATACAGGGAAATGCAGGCCAAACTGTCTGAGATCATTTACGTGAGAGACATCATGACTCACTCATTGGGTCGTATCATCGTGTCTGTAGTTCAGAAGCAATCTAAATGTATCCCAGTTGTAACGTCATTGAATGTTGTAGATCAATGTTTCAATTTGATGCCCTCTTGTGGACATGACATGTACTTCCGCAGATGCTTTTGGACTGGAAACATCGTTCTAATCAGGGATCTTAGGAATACATGCCAATGCAATTTTAAACAATGTTGGCTCTGGCTATGTTTTTTGATGCTTAAATAGACACGGGAAAGTAAACAGTTTGATTAGTAACAGATGGACAATAGTAATGACGTGTTTATAGTTTGGTTTGAGATGGAATGCAACTCAACCAACAGAACCATTGGCAAATAAAGGAGCCATTGTAGTGGAGGGAAAACCATGTATTGCCAAGACTGATGTGCATGCGCATACATTTGTAATGTCCAAAAACGTTAAGCATTTTGAATTACTTTACGTAATAGCTCCATTCTTATGTGGAACATTCTAGTTACACTGGACATAATGCAACGGAGCCTGCTGAACTGGAAAACAAGAGCATGAGATCAGCACTCAACTTTTCTGAAAGTAATCCAAGCTGACAACCGTCACACAGCAGGGACTTTCTGATCAAGCACAGCTCTGTCAAAACAAAACAGGAGAACAAACATTTCACATTCCCAGACATGACTTTTATTGGAGCATACGTTGCACATTGTGAATCAGAACACAGAGTAGAAAAGACTATTTAAAAAAATGTAACTTTCTGTTTGTCTCTCGATGCCTGTCAGCGCCTTGTGGCATTTCCTGTTGGGACCCCAGGGACTCTCGCTGGCGAGGAGGGGGGACTCCACTATCAACAAAGGTCATCCTCTGGACAGAGGGATAAACCTGGATGGATATGGTACGTGCTGCTAGCTAACTGTCCCATAAATGAAGGCAAGACAGTACATCTCTAATCCTGGTGGGCCAAATTAGTGTCTGTTCTAAAGCTCAACCTAGCTTCATTAAGACTGTTGGTAGGAGTAAAACGTCATCAACCGAATTGAATGACGATTGGTTGGTTGAATCAGGTGCTCCATGCAGATCAAAAACACAGAATCTGGGTTCCCTGCTCTACTCTGTCTGGGTTAACCATTTTACTTCCAGAGAGAAGCAGCTGATTGGAAAAACCATAATTGTGTTTACGTGTGCACGATGAAGACCATAGACTACTCACATTTCCCTGGCTTAGAGGATATAAGTCTTATGCTGAAACTACATCTTTCTAAACCTGCCAAGATCAGACATCCCCACATATATTCTCAAACAGTAAAGCCATATTCCTAAAAGAAACTCCCCCAAAAATATATATAGATTTATTGAACAGTAAAGTTGTAGACCACCAAGCTGATAGGCTGTCCTTTTGTTTAAATGCCATCCATTTGCCACTGTCATGGACAGTAGAGCACATTGCCTGCCTTGAGAGCTCGCCTGGATCTCACGATTGGACAATAGTCATTCAGATTTCCAGCCAATTAGAGCTCATCGTGTCGTGTCCGGGCAATAATGGTCAGTTTGGAGAGTTCAGCGCGGAACTTTCCGTCTTTGTGGGTCACTGAAAGGGCGACAGGAGAGGAAATGAGTTACGGCATCATCAAAACACAAGTACAACGTCCAATAAAAAACATTCAGTAGATTGTTGTAAGAAATTGTAGATGAAATCTTCAATTTTTGAGCAGTTTTGAGCTGCTGCGATAGACAGATGGAGTGTAGTAGATCAGCAGTAAGCAGACTAGTCATCTCACCTGTAGAATCTCCCACAGTGAATTCATCTTCCCTCAAAGTCACATCCCTCTGTCCTCCCGCTGCAGTCTGGGACTGTGGAGAGGATGACGGGGAGAGATGAGAGCAGGGGATTGACGAGAAAATAAATAACAAACAAGGGAATGGGAGGGTGAATAAGGAAAAAAAAGAGTCATCATGGCAGAGGCAAGGAGAGTTACAGTGGAGAGACTAGGTTGAGGAGTTAATCTGCTTCTCAGGAGCGCTGGTTATTTTCATCGCAACGTTTAGTGAGTCATTTTCTTTCTGTCTTTTCCCAGAGGACAGTGACGGCAGGAGGAGAGGATGAACAGTGCTGTTCTGATGACAGCGCCTTTCTGGGGCTTTGTCCTTGCGAGGGAGGCTGTTCAACGAGAGCCCTGTGGTCGGGCGGTGTGTGTGCTGCGATGTACAAAGCCTCCTCCCCCTGTCAGATTCCTCAGAACAGTGTTTCCCGGAATGGAGTTTTGGGAACCACTGGTGGGTTGCCATTGATTCGTGTGGAGTTGTGGCGAGAAACTGGGTCGTGACTACAATCATTGGTCTAGTTTACTTAGTAAATCAGAGGGAGATATCAGAAGTTGACGGTGGGTGGGCCGCAGCACAAACAGGGTTTGGGAATCACTGCCTTAGAACTCTGTGTGCAACATACATGTGATACGACTAATGAGACCGTTGCCTGAACTCTGAACACTGCAGCATTCACTTTGGAGAAGAACACATTGTTAGATCTGAATGCTACATGCTAACAATGTATTCTCTGACTGCAATATATATATAGTTCTCTCAAATTCACCCCCCTACAGAGCCCTTAATGGGGGACAGGGGCACATTCCCCCTCAGATTTGTTCTGTTTAAATAAAATCAAATAAACTTTTGTTACATGTTGTTTCTCTGTAATACTACTAGCCACCTATGAATTGTATAAAGTAGGCTTTGCCCAGATATTCCCAACCTCGTAACTAGCTACCAAGAAGCCATTTCAGGCAATCAATCAAGTTAGAGTAGCTAGCTTGTCTATTTTAGCTGGGATGCCTGCTGGCAATATTGGTAGACTGGTAGACTTTAGAAAAGCGAGCAATTACTAAACATACTGAATATGACATTTTTCAATCTTTTAATTTGACTCTACACTCCAGCATTTTGGATTTGAGAAAGGGTTGACGCGACAGTGCATAACGTCACCTTTTATTTTAGGGTATTTTCATGTTTTACCATTTAGAAATGAAAGCACTTTGTAGGCCATCTAGTTCCCTCCCTCCCTCCCCCTTATTTGAAGGTATCAATTATTTGGACTAATTCGCTTAGTGTATTACATTTAGTCAAATGTAATACTTGGTCCCATATTCCTAGCACGCAATGACTACATCAGGCTTGTGACTCTACAAACGGATGCATTTGCAGTTTGTTTTGGTTGCGTTTCAGATACTTTTGTGCCCAATATAAATGAATGGTAAATAAGAATATGTTTCTGAACACTTCTACATTAATGTGGATGCTACCATGATTACGGATAACTATGACTGATTTAATAGGCCTACACTAAGGGCTCCTTTTTAACAAACCAAATGCAATGTAAACCTTAACGACAGGGCTATAAAATGTAGCTATTTTCCCTGGAGGAATTATGAGTTCAATGAAAGGGCTGGGTTTTGATTGCCAAAATACCGAAGTATCCCTTTAAACAATGAGGCCCTGTAAATACAGTACTTCCCCAGTCAGATGAAGTCGTGGATACCATCTTTATGTCACTGTGTCCAGTATGCTGGAAGTTACTAGTGTTGTGAGCCAATGCCAAATAGCGTTAGCGCAATGACTTGAAGGAAATTTATGGGCAACTTGCCGTTGTCGCAAATTCTGTTATTGGTGTCTTCGTGCTTTCAACCAACTCCAAATCAGCTGGGGGCATGGAAAATTATCTTTCTAGTCCATTGTGGATTGATACAGTTTATTAAAGTACTCCTTAAGTAGTTTCAGGGCATTTATAATGTTTTACTTCTACCTTCCTAAAGAAAATGATGTACTTTTTACTCCATACATTTCCCCTTACACCCAAAAGTACTTGTTACTGTTTTTTTATGCTTAACCGGACAGGAAAATGGTCCAATTCGCACACTGGTCATCCCTAAACTAACATGCTTCGTTTAATTAAATATGTCTGAGTGTTGGAGTGTGCCCCTGGCTATCCATAAATTAAAATAACAAGAACATGGTGCCATCTGCTTTGCTTAATAAAAGGAATTTTAAATATGTATACTTTCAAATGTTGATACTTAAGTGTATTTAAAAACCAAAATACTTCTAGACTTTTACTCTAGTATTTTATTGGGTGACTTCCACTTGAGTTTTTTTTATTTTTTATTAAAGGTAATCTTACTTTCAGTCAAGTATGACAATTGGGTACTTGTTCCACCACTGCATTATGGGAATATAGCCTACATGGAGTTTTTTTTTGCACATCCAAAATAATAATAAGCTGGCTAAAATAATGTACAATTACATACATAGATACAGTAAAAAGGAAACTCCCAAACTTGATATTTTAATTAAGCTTCGGTGATTAAGATCTATTTCAAAGCAGTCTCATGAGTCAAACCCTTTGTGTTGGCTTATTTGGCGTACGCATTGAGCACAATTGGACATATGTTATCTTCTTTATACAACAAAACATGTTCGCAATGTTTCTGCTCCAATGCATTATTATGTAGAGATACAGATGGGTAATCTAATTTGCTATCCTATCTGCATGTTGGATACTTACATATGCGCTGGCATATTCAATCTTGGCTCCTTTCAGCTCTGCCTTGAACTGAGTGAAAAACAAGTAGGACTTCCCCTGGGGTCTGTCAACAAAAAGGAAGAAATCAAAATGAAGACTGATTAAATCACTACAGAGGTCTGATTCCGCTATTAGTTATTTATTAGGCAAAGCCAAGATGACAAACTGGAACTGATTGATCTGGGACATCTCGGGTAATAACCACCATGCGGCACTTGAATGAGTAAGTCATTCAGTGTACATGGATCTCTGCATCCTAACGTCCGTTGTTCAGAGTGTAAGCTCAGACTGATTTACAGCTTACCTCCACACTGAGCAGGAGAACAGACCGTCATCATCGCTTAGGCCCACACTCATCAGCCATTGCTGTTAAAACAACATGAATACATGTTATTAGAATATCAAGATTTTGATTAGATATGCGAGGAGTATGACAAAGGTTGAAATGTACTTTCTGTTGATCTACTTGAGAATTGAGTTTTACACTTCACACTAGAAAGCTATTCATCCATTTACAGCAGGTAGCCTGTTTCAACGCTAGACTAGGTTGAAATAACCTAGACTTTGATTAGGATACAACTTACCTCATTGGTTCCCCCTTGTGATGCATAAGTGAATGAACATTCATATTCTCTCTGTAAAAGTAGTAGGAATTGTAGAAATTAATTACATTTTCTTGGTGATTGAACAGAGCCAGGAATGAACATAATTAATAGACAAGACAAATGTGTTTGGGAGTCAAATTACAGCTACTGTAGCTGATTCGCTCATTATTATTTCAAAGATCTGCAATTTGTAATAAAATAGTGGCACTTGATTTTCAAATGCATTGGCTACCATTGTATATTTAAGCAATAAGGTCCGAGGCGGTGTGGTATATGGCCAATACAACTCGGCTAAGGGCTGTTCTTGGGCACAACGCAACACGGAGTGCCTGGATACAGCCCTTAGCTGTGATATATTGGCTTTATACCACAAACCACTGAGGAGCGCTATTACTATTATAAAGAGGTTACCAACGTAATTAGAATAAACAAGTTATTTTGCATCATACTCCTGGTATATTGTCTCATGGTGCTTTTAAGACAACTGGGAACTTGAGAAAAAAAACTAGGTCATATCATGATGTCAGTCGTCAGAAAGTCGGAGCTCTAGAAAGATGCCAGTTTCCGACTTGGAATTCCAAGTTGGATGACGGTTCAAAACTATTTCCCAGTCGGAGCTCGTTTTTTCCCAAGCTCCCAGATGTCTAACGCACTGAAGTCAGAAGTTTCCTCGTTTTTTCTTCTTTTCCCCCCCTAGTATTTCCTAGTTCCCAGTTGTTTTGAACTTGGCATCATTTACCACGGCTTTCAACCAATCAACATCCAGGAGCCAAACTACCCAGGTTAAAATGAAGTAATAAGTCATGAGGAGGTGTGGTATATGACCATATACCCCAAACCTCTGAGGTGCCTTATTGCTATTATAAAAACAGGTTACCAACGTAATTCAAACAGTACAAATGATTTGTATATACACAGTACCAAGGCTTTCAGCCAATCAGCATTCAGGGCTCGAACCACCCAGTTTATAATTGTGATTGAACATAAAACATTAGCTGTGTTCGAATACCCATACTAACATACTGTATACATAATGAGTATATACTACATGCTATTAGTTAATTTGTAAACAAACGATATCCTTTCAGTTGAGTGTACTAGCACTTCACCTGTCTACCGGGAGTGGATGCTGTTGCTATGCAACTTGCTTGCTTGTTAGACATCTTACTACTGCATTAACAATGTCCATTGAGAACGCACAACGACTACACCACTTAGCTAAGCTAAGAATTACATGTACAATCAAGTCAATAAGCTTATGATAGTTAGTTAGTTAGTTAATATACTGGCAAGTCCGATGTATTAGTAGCCAACTAGTGTTAGGACGGTAGCTAGTTAACATACCGGTACATACAAGCAATTGCTGTAATGATATGCGGTTCGTAAGGCTAGCAAAGCTAACAAATTGTCAGACAACATAACTTATTTGAAAAGGCATTACTTTATTACATTGCCTTGACATTTACCATAATTAGTTAAAGCAATTCATTTGTATCTGCTTTTGTCAGACTTTGGCTGCATATTTTCTGCCACTTTCTTCAAATCTGAAAAGATTGTGAAGCCACGGAAAGTGTCCAAAAGCTTAGAAAAGCATAGAAAGGGTCCACTGCTTGTATACTTCGGATTTTGCCGAATGTAGTACGACATCCGGGAACTTCAGACATACTAACTATATCCATAATTTAAAAAGACACTCAATTTCTAGAAGTCACATTGGGGCAACAGTATTTGACTTTCACATGCCTCTGAACACTCTGCTGGAGTCATTACAATGAAAAATACCTTTGGTGGTAGTGATATTCGACACTCGGACTGTGACCCCATTGATCACTATTTGTCTTGTGATCAGTTACAATGACATTACGCTCATTACTGTAAACTTCTACGGGTACAACGCCAAACATGAGAATGATGAGTTGCTTGAATCTGTAGAGAAACATACTTCATTGGTTATCTAAATGTCCCAATTCGTTATTATTGATAGGAGGGGACTTTAACAATACTATAGATAATTCAACTGATTGATTGGCCTACCTGGGGGCCATCTATCAGAATTTGGTTTAATACTTTTTATGGAAAGGTTTGATCTTACTGATATATGGTGAGCGGTTTCAGGCCGATAGATCATTGACTTGGAGTAACAAAACAGGTTCCAGACAGTCCAGGATAGAATTTAGGCTTATATTGAAATGTATTGATAGTGTGTTACTAAAAATACTTGTACTAGTCCCCTCACAGACCATAGGGCCATTTACATTGATGACAAAACCCCTGACACTAACGCTAACACTTGGTAGAGCATCCTACTGGAAGCTAAATAGCTCCTTATTAAATAATGATATAGTTAAGTGAGGTTAAAGGTCTGTTCTCATACTTTTGGGAAATGGCTTGTGGAGAAAAATACATTGCTAGCTCTTTCAAGTTGAGGTGGCCAAAGATCTTAGAAAATCTGGTAGTCAGCCTCCCAAGTGGGGCAGTGGTCTAAGGCACTGCGATTCTGGGTTTGAGTCCAGGCTCTGTCACAGCCGGCCGCGACCGGGAAACCTATGGGGCGGCGCACAATTGGCCCAGCGTCATCCAGGTTAGGGGAGGGTTTGGCCGGCAGGGATGTCCTTGTCCCATCACACACAAGCGACTCCTGTGGCGGGCCTGGCTCAGTGCACACTGACACGGTCGCCAGGTGTACGCCGTTTCCTCCGACACATTGGTGTGGCTGGCTTCCGGGTTAAGTGGGCATTGTGTCAAGAAGCAATGCGGCTTGGTTGGTTGTGTTTCGCAGGACAAACTTTCGCCTCTCCCGAGTCCGTACGGGAGTTGCAGCAATGAGGTAAGACTAACTACCAATTGAATACCATGAAATTGGGGAGAAAAAGGGGTAAAAAAAATTATATATATAAATAAATAAAAATGTTACATCTGGTAGTCATCTTGCTAAGACCAGAAGAGCTGAGGTGAAAAAGGTGACCATCTCAGAGGTCCCTGGCCAGCGTCTTGGGGAGGAGAAGATGGAACTGATTGAGTTACAAAATAAACTGGATTATATATATATATATATGAGAGAGATTAAATAAACTGACTTGCCTAGTTCAATAAAGGTGGAATAAATTATTTTAAAAACGTACCTTTTGTGTACTGATTTGTTGTAAATAAAAATAAATCCATACTATGACCAATAAGCAATCTACGTCACAAATAGTACGGTTAGTAGGAGTATTCGAACACAGCTATTCACTCTGTAAAATTAGCATGGAGGAAATATAGCTCAATTCTAGACCAATGAATGGCCTCCTTGTGGCACTCTAGTTGAGACGTGTCAGCATATCAGAGGTCGTTTCCTCATCATCATGCGACGACCAAAGTCTTTTCAAAATCTTGGTTGTTTTTAGATATTAATTCTAATTGACAACTGTGAGTGGTGCCATCATATGCCTGGTTGTTATTTTAATTAGCAAGCATAGCTATGTGAATATTCAACAAGATAGCTTGAAGGGAATTATCCAGCAAGTTAGCATGCTGGCTAACCCTATTTGGCTAAGCAGTCAATTCGTATTCATATGTGCCACACTCATGATCTAATAAACAGTAAGATAAACAGCTCATTGACGACAAAATTGTGCTGAGCACACAAGGCAGCATACACGACTTCACTAGCTGACTAGCAGTACTGTTTCCTAGCTGAATGTTGTTGCGAGCTTTCATGCATCACAGCTCTCTACCAAGATAGCATAACTAACGTTAACTAGCTAATATCGTTTACCATTTTCTCGGAGAACGTATGCACCTCTCCGCCGGGTTTTACGTTGAATTCCACCGTTTTCGTTCGGTCATCGGCACTAGCCAATGCAACTGTTAATGTTACAAACAATAAAGCAAGAAAATGCAAGTTATTGATGATGGCCATTTTGGTCTACTGGTATTGAATGGTTTGCAGGAAGTGATGTATATAAACCCCGGATTACAGAGGCTATCTATTGGCTTTTGAGAGGATTTGAAGACACCGGTCGGACATATTGGCACTCCCCGGTATTTTATTTTTTATTTAACCTTTTTTTAACTCGGCAAGTCAGTTAAGAACAAGTTCATATTTACAATGACGACCTAACCATGACGACGCTGGGCCAATCATGGCCGGTTGTGATACAGCCTGGAATCAAACCAGGGTCTGTAGTGACGCTTCTCCCACTGATATGCAGTGCCTTAGACCGCTGCATCACGCAATCCTCCATAGGAATGAATGGAATTGTACAGTATTTACATTTCAACTACAAGTATTTAAGTTTTTTTTTTTACTGGGGATAGTAACATTAGTCATCTCTAAAAATGATACTTTAACGAAAATGTTTCTATATATTTTTAAATGTTATGTTTAGCTCATATAATATAATGTAAAAGTATGCATTAAGGTGTCTGTAATATAATACATGTGGTAAAAAATGATGTAGACATTAATAAATGCATTTCTATAGCTTCTAAAAAAAGATTACAGCGGTGGGGAGTGCTAAAATGGAGGCATGGTAGCTTCAACACAGCGCCCCTATTAGTTGTGTAGTGTAAATATAAATTGATGGTTGCCAGATAAACTGCGCACAAATAACTGTGAACTCGGACATCTCCGACTTCAGTGCGTAAATGACATCTGGGTCGGAAAGTCGGAGCTCTAGAATAACGAATTCCTATTTGGATGACCGGTCAAAACGATATTTTCCAGTCTGAGCTAGTTTTTTCCATAAGTTCCCAGATGTCATTAACGCACTGAAGTCAGAGTTTTCCAAGTTCCCATTTGGAAAGTCGAACCTCGAGTTCCCAGTTGTCTTGAAAGCACCAATAATTTTTGTGTGAGTGTCATCACATGGAAATAAAATCAAATGTTATTCGTCACATGCTTGGTAAACGACAGGTATAGATTAACAGTGAAATGCTTACTTACGAGCCCTTCCCAACAATGCAGAGAGGGAGAAAATAGAGAAATAATAGAAAAGTAATAACATGTAATAATAAATACACAATGAGTGATGAAAACCTGGCTATATACACGGAGTATCAGTACCGAGTCGATGTGTAGGACACATCTACTCATTCCAGGGTTTTTCATTATTTTTTTCCCTATTTTCTACATTGTAGAAGAATAGTGAAGACTTCAAAACTATGAAATAACAGATATGAGATCATGTAGTAACCAAAAAAAGTGTTAAACAAATCAAAATATGTTTTATAATTGAGATTCTTCAAAATAGCCACCCTTTGCCTTAATGACAACTTTGCACACTCTTGGCATTCTCTCGACCAGCATCATGAGGAAATCACCTGGAATGCATTTAAATTAACAGGTGTGCTCTGTTAAAAGTTCATTTGTGAAATGTATTTCCTTCTCAATGTGTTTGAGCCAACCAGTGGTGTTGTGACAAGGGAGGGGTGGTATGCAGAACATAGCCCTATTTGATAAAAGACCAAGTCCATATTATGGCAAGAACAGTGTACAGTTATTTTCCTTGTTTTTCCATCCAGAATGGTTCTTCTTCACACTTCTACCTATTTGTGTCAGTCTTTCTGCTACATCAAACTAAAGATGGTGTGCAACAAAATAAGGTTAATGATGAAAATAACAAGCTTTTCAATGTTTGACTGATGATTTGGGGAGATGGTTGTACTCCATGACCTCCTCACCAGTCGGCAGAAGGTTATCATAAATACTCCAGAGGTATTTCCTCTTGTCGTGGGTAGGTGTTGGTTTTTTTTCATGGAGTAGGTATTTTCTTGGAGCAATTTACGCAGTAGCATCAGAGTCATTCTATAGACCAATTTTACATTTGCCTTTAATGAATTACCTCCATCCAGCTGATCAAACAGGAGCCTCTTATACTTCCATGGCATGTTTAAGATTACAAGAGAATTAGGCAATGTACTTAATTTGGAGTCATTTCAACTTAACTCGTGATCAGCATTTCCCTGTTATAAAATTAAGAACAGGCACCACCATGTTACAGTACTTCACCCAAATTTCCGTCAGTAATATTTCAAGGGTTTTCTGGACTAGTTAACGCTTTCCATTTCGGAATGGGAACCATGAGATAGAGGCTCTGCAATGGTGGAAAAAGTATCCAATTGTCATACTTGAGTAAAAGTGAAGATACCTTAATCTTGCTCAAGTAGAAGTGAAAGTCACCCAATAAAATACTACTTGAATAAAAGTCTAAAAGTATATGGTTTTAAATATACTTACTGTATGTATCAAAAGTGTAATTGCAAAAATATACTTAAGAATCAAAAGTAAAACTACAAGTATAAATCATTTAGAATTCCTTATATTAAGCAAAGCAATTTTCTCGTTTTATTTATTTACGGATAGCAAATGAAACATTTGTGTTTAGCGAGTCTGCCAGATAAGAGGCGATAGGGATGACCATTTTCCTGTCCTGATGAGCATTGAAAATGTAACAAGTACTTGTGGGTGCTAGGGAAAATGTATGGAGCAAAAAGCACATTATTTTCTTTAGGAATGTAGTGAAGTAAAAGTAGTCAAAAATATAAATAGTAATGTAAAGTACAGATACCCCCAAAAACTACTTAAGTTGTACTTTCAAGTATTTTTACTTATGTACTTTCCACCACTGAGGCTCTGGTTAACACTTTGGCTGAATGTAAACACAGTTCAAGAATTCCTAGACATCCAACATAGAGTTGACACCAGGGGAGACAGTTTTAATGACATACTGGGAGAGAAACTAGCAAAACACAAAAAACAGCAACTTCCATGCTCATTGCTTAAATTTCTCTTTCAAAAGAAACACAATGTGCTAAGTTAGATCATTTTATACATTTCTCTGAGGCATGCCTTGTTTTCTTAAATCATTTAAGAAATTAGCCAAATGGATTTGGCTTAGCTTGAGTTAAACATGACAAGCTAAAAATCTGTTGTTCTGTCCCTGAACAAGGCAGTTAACCCACTGTTCCCTGGTAGGCCGTCATTGTAAATAAGAATTTGTTCTTAACTGATTTGCCTATTTAAATAAAGGTTCAATTTAAATTTAAAAAATAAACAAAAATATATTTAAACATTTAAAAAAATGTAACCAGGGTTTGCCAAACTTGGTCCTTGGGACCCCAAAGGGTGCACGTTTTGGTTTTTGCCCTAGCACTACAAAGCTGATTCAAATAATCAACTAATCATCAAACTTTGATCATTTGAATCAGCTATGTATTAGGGCAAAAAACAAAACATGCACCCCTTGGGGTCCCGAGGACCGAGTTTGGGAAACCCTGGTTAGATTTTTTAAAAGGTTTAAATATATTTTTGTTTATTTTAAACAGACGGACTGTAAAGTAGAACTGAAAGAGTTAGTGCAAAATCTTTTTTTTGTGAAAGGGGATTTACATTAATAGAAAGGGAATAAGGCTGCAGTCTAATTTGATATTTTTTCAAAAATGTTCAGGCAAACTTTATTGCAAAAAAAAATACAAAACAAAAGTTGCTCTACAACTTCCTCAAAAACATAGTTTCTTATTTCCATTACAAAATAACAAAATCAAATACATACACACTGTTTGACATAAGTAGTTTGTGTTCTTATTCCTGCTTTAGCAGTGTGAAGCTATAACATAATGCAAGGAAATCATATAGTACATACCAAACATTCTGTCATCCATAAAAATAATCTTCGTTAACTAACACTTGTCAACTTTCTTCCCCCTTACTAGCTCTGACTTTGCTGATAGCGACTTTATTGCGGAAAAAATGTACTATCTATAACTGTGATATGTGGTTGTCCCACCTAACCATCTTAAGACGAATGCACTAACTGTGCAGTGCATTCGGAAAGTATTCAGACCCCTTTACTTTTTTTGCTACATTACATCCTTATTCTAAAATCGATTCAATTGTTTTTCTTCCCTAAATCAATCTACACAAAATACCCCATTATGACAAAGCAAAAACAAATGTATTAAAATTAAAAAAACAGATATCACATTTACTTAAGTATTCAGACCCTTTACTCTGTACTTTGTTGAAGCACCTTTGGCAGCGATTACAGTCTCAGGTCTTATTGGGTATAACGCTACAAGCTTGGCACACCTGTATTTGGGGAGTTTCTCCAATTTTTCTCTGCAGATTCTCTCAAGCTCAGTCAGGTTGTCTGGGGAGCTTCGCTGCACAGCTCATTTCAGGTCTCTCCAGAGATGTTTGATCGGGTTCAAGTCCGTGCTCTGGCTGGGCCACTCAAGGACATTGAGACTTTTCCCGAAGCCACTCCTGTGTTGTCTTGACTGTGTGCTGAGGGTTTGCTGTCCTGTTGGAAGGCCAACCTTCGCTCCAGTCTGAGGTCCTGAGCAGAATCTGACTAGTCCCCCTGTCCCTGCCGGAGAAAAACATGACCACAGCATGATGCTGCCACCACCATGCTTCACCATGGGGATGGTGCCAGGTTTCCTCCAGGCTAAGCATTCAGGCCAAGGATTTCAATCTTGGTTTCATCAGACCAGAGAATTGTGTTTCTCATGGTCTGAGAGTCTTTTAAGTGCCTGTTGGTAAACATCAAGCGGGATGTCATGTGCCTTTAACTGAAGAGTTTCTTCTGTCTGGTCACTATACCATAAAGGCCTGATTGGTGGAGTGCTGCAGAGATGGTTGTCCTTCTGGAAGGTTCTCCCATCTCCACAGAGGAACTCTGGAGCTCTGTCAGAGTGACCATCGGGTTCTTGGTCACCTCACTGATCCAAGGCCCTTCTCCCCCGATTGCTCAGTTTGGCCCGGCAGCTAACTCTAGGAAGAGTCTTGGTGGTTCCAAACTTCTTCCATTTAAGAATGATGGAGGCCAATGTGTTCTTGGGAACCTTTAATGTTGTAGACATTTTTTGGTACCCTCCCCCAGATCTGTGCCTCGACACAATCCTGTCTTGGAGCTCTACGGACAATTTCTTTAACCTCATGACGTGGTTTTTGCTCTGACATGCACTGTCAACTGTGGGACCTTATGTAGACAGGTGTGTGCCTTTCCAAATCATGTTCAATCAATTTACCACAGGTGGACTCCAATCAAGTTGTAGTAACAGCTCAAGGATGATCAATGGAAACAGCATGCACCTGTGCTCCCGGGTGGCGCAGCAGTCTAAGGCACTGCATCTCAGTGCTTGAGGCGATACTACAGACACCCTGGTTTGAATCCAGGCTGTATCACAACCGGTCTTGATTGGGACTCCCATAGGGCGGCACACATTTGTCCCAGCGTCGTCTGGGTTTGGCCGGTGTAGGCCGACATTGTAAATAAGAATTTGTTCTTAACTGACTTGCCTATTTTAGTTCAGCTCATTCTGTTTGTGCCTTTGTGAGGTGTTGTTCATTTTGACTCGACTAAGCCTTTTCCTAGCTTGTTTGTGAGAAGCAGCTTTCAGTCCTAGTTTTGATTCACCTGTGTTTGACCATTGCCTTCCTGGGACCATGATTCCTGCCTTCTGCGACGGCAAAATAAACACCTTTTATTAAGTATTAATTACAATTCTTATGTAAATAAGGTATTTCTGTTTTTTATCAATTTGCACACACACAAACTTTTTGCTTTGTCATTATGGGGTAGTGCGTGTGTGTGGACTGATGAGGATTTTTTTTTTTTCATACATTTTAAATAAGGCTGTAACAAAATGGGGATGGACGCAATGGATAAGAGCGTCTGATAAATGACAAATGTAAATACATAAGGATATATGGTACACATAATCTCATAAAAACAGTTCAATTGAGTACAAGCTAACTGAATGAACAACAAAGACTGAATGCAATATGACTTTATTGTGCGCTGCAAATAGGCTTCAAGGTAAAAATGTGAATGACATTCCGCACATGGCTAACAGGAAAGAGAAGAAACAAGACACTATGCTGCTGATACTGTAATGACCTGGCTAGATCATAAAGGAACAATTGTCCAGACAGAGGATGGAATTTACGAATTTACGGTTTATTAACCCAATTTGACACTAGAGGTCGACTGATTAATCGGAATGGCCGATTAATTAGGGCCGATTTCAAGTTTTCATAACAATCGGAAATCGGTATTTTTGGGCCGATTTTGCAGATATATATATTTTTTTTTACACCTTTATTGAATCTTTATTTAACTAGGCAAGTCAGTTAAGAACACATTCTTATTTTCAATGACGGCTTAAGAACGAGGCAGAACGACTGATTTTTACCTTGTCAGCTCCGGGGTTTCAATCTTGCAACCTTACAGTTAACTCGTCCAACGCTCTAACCACATGCCTCACGAGGAGCCTGCCTGTTACGCGAATGCAGTAAGCCAGGGTAAGTTGCTAGCTAGCATTAAACTTATCTTATAAAAAACAATCAATCAACGACTGTCGTTGCTCCAATGTGTACTTAACCATAAACATAAATGCCTTTCTTAAAATCAATACACAAGTATATATTTTTTTAAACCTGCATATTTAGCTCAAAGAAATCCAGGTTAGCAGGCAATATTAAGCAGGTGAAATTGTGTCACTTCTCTTGCGTTCATTGCACGCAGAGTCAGGGTATATGCAACAGTTTGGGCCGCCTGGCTCTTTGCAAGCTAATTTGCCAGAATTTTACGTAAATATGACATAACATTGAAGGTTGTGCAATGTAACAGGAATATTTAGACTCATGGATGCCACCCGTTAAGTAAAATACGGAACGGAATAACCTTTTTTTTTTAGGTGATAGTTTCCGGATTTAACCTATAAGGCTCGTATTTATGTGTGTTTATTATACTTAAGTCTATCATTTGATATTTGATAGAGCAGTCTGACTGAGGGGTGTATGGTATATGGTTTAGAGAGAAATAGTCGACGCGTTATAATTCCTGTAATAACTTGCGGATGAATTTGAAAGGGGTTCCTTCGTTATTTTACCGTTCATGCCTTCCATAGAGAATGTCTTGATCTACTTCAAATAAGTACTGTGTTTCGTGCAGGCTTAAACCGCCTCGGCGTTTTGATACCCGTGTAAATCTCACTAGGATAAGGTAACGTTTGTCAAAATATTTTCATAAATCCACTCTACAAAAATAATGATCTTCGCTTATATTTAGCCAATATTGATCAGAGTTACCTTGTCATATGGATATCTACGCAGTTATAAAATTGGCAAGGTGGTGTAAGCCTACACGAAACACAGACCTTATTTTAAGTGAATCTAAAAAATATCCTATGGAATAAATTAATGAAGGAACCGCTTTTCAGATTTTGCTAGAAGGTGTCATGGGAATTATGACTAGCACTTTGGTAGTCAATTCTTACCATGTCCATTATTAAAATAGGATTTCCTGCATATAGAAATGACAGTTTTGTTTTCAACATTCATCACAGGTAACTTATTTTTATTCAAACAGTTGAGAGTATTTGTCTCCTAAGCAGACTCTTCAGTGTCATTGTCACTTCAGAGCTGTGTGTGTGTTTTACAGATGGCAGAGAAAAGCAGAGCACCAGTGTGGGACTATTACATGGAATTGGCACCAGGGAAAGCAAGGTGTCTTATTTGTGATAAAGATGTAAGCATGTGGTCAGCAACGGCTAAATAAAAAAATACCACCAACCTGTGGAATCACCTTAAGAACACCCACCCAAAAGCCCATAATATGTATTATATTAAGTTCAAATAAAAGTGTTCATTGTTCATTCAGTAATGTTGCAATTGTCATTATTCAAAAATATACATATATATATATATATATATACACACACATTTAAAAAAAATCATAATCGGTCGACCTCTACTTGACACAGGCTACTGTTTGGCCGTAGCCCAAGCCAAATAAATGAAAGATACCCAATAAAACAACAGTCACCTTCTCTTGTGAAGGCCAGACTTAAGAGAGAGAACAACGGCTAAACCTGGTCTTAACTTTCAATGCTCCATCCCCCTGCCTACATCCCCCTCAGATAAAAAATTGTCAGGCCTCCAAGTCTGGTTCATCCTTGGGAACTATTTCCAAACGCCTGAAGGTACCATGTTCATCTGTACAAACAATAGTATGCAAGTATAAACACCATGGGACCATGCAGCCGTCATACCGCTCAGGAGGGAGACGCGTTCTGTCTCCTAGAGATGAACGTACTTTGGTGCGAAAAGTGCAAATCAATCCCAGAACAACAGCAACGGACCTTGTAAATAATGCTGGAGGAAACAGGTACAAAAGTATCTATATCCACAGTAAAACAAGTGCTATATCGATATTACCTGAAAGGCCGCTCAGCAAGGAAGAAGCCACTGCTCAAAAACCACCATAAAAAAGCCAGACTACGGTTTGCAAATGCACATGGGGACAAAGATTGTACTTCTTGGAGAAATGTCCACTGGTCTGATGAAACAAAAATAGAACTGTTTGGCCATAATGACCATCGTTATGTTTGGAGGAAAAGGGGGAGGATTGCAAGCTGAAGAACACCATTCTAACTATGAAGCACGGGGGTGGCAGCATCATGTTGTGGGGGTGCTTTGCTGCAGGAGGGACTGGTGCACTTCACAAAATAGATGGCATCACGAGGGAACAAAATTATGTGGATATATTGAATCAGTCAGGAGTTAAAGTTAAAGCTTGGTCACAAATGGGTCTTCCAAATGGATAATGACCCCCAAGCAAGTTGTGGCAAAATTGCTTAAGGAATTGGAGTGGCCATCACAAAGCCTTGACCTCAATCCTATAGAAAATTGTGGGCAGCACTGAAAAAGCGTGCGTGAGCAAGGACCTGACTCAGTTACACCAGCTCTATCAGGAGGGATGTGCTGAAATTCACCCAGCTTATTGTGGGAAGCTTGCAGAAGGCTACCCAAAACGTTTGACCCAAGTTAAACAATTTAAAGGAAATGCTATCAAATACTAATTGAGTGTATGTAAACTTCTGACCCACTGGGAATGGGATGAAAGAAATAAAAGCTGAAATAAATAATTCTCTCTACTATTATTCTGACATTTCACATTCTTTAAAATAAAGTGGTGATCTTAACTGACCTAAGACAGGGCATTTTTACTAGGATTAGATGTCAGGAATTGTGATAAAGTGAGTTTAATCGTATTTTGCTAAGGTGTATGTAAACTTCCGACTTCAACTGTATGTATTGCTCATTTAAATGGTAAACAAGACTTGTCTGTCTTGATTATCATTGGCAAGTGCATGGTAGCAGAAAATGTCCCCCTCCATCAAAGCAATTTAGGATCAACTCCTGTGGAATCAATGACACAAACACATATTTCACAGTACCAGAAATAAAATGTGTACATAAATGATATACGGAAAGTCTCTATGACTTACAGTTCCTGGCGTGGACATAGGTTCCTGTGAACCTGATGTCACACCTCACTATCAAATCAAATTTATTTATAAAGCCCTTCTTACATCAGCTGATGTCACAAAGTTCTGTACAGAAATCCAGCCTAAAACCCCTAACAGCAAGCAATGCAGGTGTAGAAGCACAGTGGCTAGGAAAAACTCTCTAGACAGGGCCAGAACCTAGGAAGAAACCTAGAGAGGAACCAGGCTATGAGGGGTGGCCAGTCCTCTACTGGCTGTGGCGGATGGAGATTATAACAGAACATGGCCAAGATGTTCAAATGTTCATAGACTATGTTGTTTGAGAAATCCGACTCCTGTGCCAGGTATGACATCATGAGGCAAGATAGGACAATGACATGTTGCTAGTTTGGCAATAGATTTTGGAAAAATGAAAAAAATTATATTGTTTCCAGGTGGCACATCTGTGATGTCAATCCACTCGCAGTCAACGTTGTCATTGTAGGTGTCATAGCACCAAACACATGTAAAAACCAGATGTGATGAAAAACACCAACTGATTGATTGGTTGACTGATCGATCGACTAAACTATCAGAGATTGTGTGTGTGTGCAGTGCAAGCCAAGCGTCTGCGGACTCTTGGGTCACAGCTGGTGTCCTCCTGACAGAAGCTGGCCTTGTGTCCCTCTGCCACCTTCCTGTCTGTGATGACATCCAGCAGGTCATAGTTACTGAAGGCCTCCATGCTGTGGTAATGCTGGTGGCAGCTGTTCCATTAACACTGGTGTCTGGGTTTGACTGGAAGGAAGTCAGCTGTCCCCTGGTTCTTCACCCTTTGGGGAAACCTCAGTCCTGTAGTCTCTGACACCTGGTCGATATGTTGACCTCAAAATAATGTACTTTACTTAATGACTAAGACCAGGAGTTTCTCCTGACAGTGTGACCTGACCATAACTGGGCGCGTTGTCTAGTGTTTGCATCATCGGCATTAATCATGTACCAAGATGTGGGTACCTGGGTTGATGCTTACTGCTTCTGGTCTCTCGTGTCGTGCCTGGTTTGTGCCGCGAACATGCGTAATCTCCTCGCTCTTAACTGGCGACGCAAAAATTTATCGTCGAACCGGCAGGCTGACATCATCCCGAGCAGGGTTTCGTCCTCCCCTCGGGATCCCACTGCCTGAGAACTCCTGGAGAGCCCTGAGACCGGTACCGTTGGAAGTAGAGCCGGTGCCTCCTTGGGGAGGCAGACACGCTCCTGGGTATCCCGCCACCGGCTCCGTGTCCCTGGGGATGTTTCTGGCTGCGCTCGTGATTGGCGGCCAATGGCGAAGATGTATCGACCAATATCTGAGCCCAGAACCAAGACGTCTGACTCACTGTTCAGCATATGTTGGGTTTCGATCGAATGCTCTCCTCCAGATTCAATGTTCTAGTTATATAGAGCAGGGTTATCCAACCCTGTTCCTGGAGAGATACCCTCCCGTAGGTTTTCCTTTCAACCCCAGTTGTAACTAACCTGATTCAGTTTATCAACCAGCTAATTATTAGAATCAAGTGCGCTAGATTAGGGTTGGAGCGAAAACCTACAGGAAGGTAGCTCTCCAGGAACAGGGTTGGAGAGCCCTGTTCTAGAGGATCTATTTGGTGCAGAAGTTGGGTGATGACTGTTGAAATTCCTCTCGGTGGTCAGGTAGAGCTCAGCAGATAGTCTCCTCGTCTGGGCCGGTGCGTGACATTCAGACCGCGTGCTGTGTAATCTATACACCCGACCGTTGTTCTCCCATTGGATTCTGTGTCTCGCGTGCGTAAATGGAGCTGTCCAGTGCTTTAACGAACCCGAACATAAAGCAGGCAGAACGGTAGAAAATAACATGGTTAAACTTATTTGAACTATACCAAACTCTGTGACATTAACTTCTGTAAAAATGTAATCTTAGTGATGTTGGGATACGGGTGATGTTTTGTACACACACTTGATTCCGTCATGCAGTTGCGCACCACATCTCCACAGTGAATGTCAGGTATAACTACTTGGAAGGTAGAAAAGTAAGCACTCACTTTCATAGAATTAGTTTGTCTACGCATGCGCAGACAGGAGCAAGGGCTTCTTTTACAAATACCATGTTTAACTTAACCTTCAGTCTATATAACTATTTACACTTTGCGCAATGCTGGTAGGTAGCCAATTCTCAGTGCACGTTGATATTTTGTACTGAAAAGGAAAGATATCTAAAAGCAAATAAAGTGATCTTAGTTTTAAAAACGTATGTCCCTGATTGGTCATCCAAATTTGATACATTTTTAGTCAAATATCATGACACACCTTTCGGCATTAATTGGGAACTTCTGTCACAAGTGACTAATCGTCATCATAAGCAATACGTTTTATACGTGGATTAAATATAAAAACATTCATAATACTTGAGCAGAAAATGTGTCATAGTAGGAGCTATTTGCATCATGAAAATAAGCACACAGGCAGGTGGCGCGCGCTGCGGCTGCATGGCTCTGTGAGATCCATTCACATGGTGTATTTGAATGGTAAATGCCACACGGTAAAATCACACAGCGGTCTTTTTTTGTGTTAACTCACACTACTTCTCTGAAATACTGTAGTGCATAGTTCTGAGTTCTGTTTCTCTATTACTCTCTTTAATCTAGTAACTCGATTACCACCACAAAAACCTTGCCACATGATGGCAGTGGAACTCTAGGGAAGGTCGCCTGTTAATTTACTGAGTGGAAAAAACGTAGTGCACTTGACTCGGTTAAGACTACAAAATGCCTGCCATAGGACCTGTCGTCAAGTTTACCCCTCTGCTATTCTGTACAAGGTAGCAGTCAGATAGTTAGACAGAGGACTCTAGATGGATAAAACTTGTTTGGGCATGGACATTGATTGTCACTGAAGGGTTCAACTGGGTGGGACTTCCTATTGGTTGAGGAAGAATCACATGATTCCATCCGGTCATCAGGAGGGATCTGCCAATTAATTCTATTCATGAGCACACACTAGGTGGTAGTATGCATCCTTTCAGTTTGTTTGCCAACTCGTACATGAAGTAGTAAAAAATGTACTACTTCAAAATGGAGATTGCCTCAATGCGCCATCCATGTGATCACAGAGCCATAATGGGACACATAAATATGATATCTGTATACACTTAATTTAGTTCAAGAGCACCATGAAAGATGACAAGGTTGACATCTAAATGAGGGTTGATTTTATAACCATAACATCTGCAGTGAAGAACAAACATGCAATACTTTTTGACAGTATTACCCAGACATTAATTATATAGTTACATAAGGCCGTGAAACTGATCTGTATCTCACTTAATGGTTTATGATGATTGGACATAATCATTATGGAAGTGTTGGCTGCTGTCAAACAGCGTGAACTTTTCCTTCCTCAGAGATGTGATACCTAACAGGTCAGATTTGTTACGTCCTGGTCAGATATGTTACATGAAGCCTTCACGTCAGATCTGTTACAGTGCAGGAGTCTTAGAATAGTCTGCAACTGAAGAGATCTAATTATCCCTGTCCGATGGCAGTATACAGTAGAGTACGAATGCCTGTATGTTATGAATAGTATGATCAAAAGATTATGTAAGCTATTGCATATACTGTGCATAAAATGTCTCCACAACCACTTTTGTGGTATACCATTATAACATATACATTGGATTTAATAGAGTAAATATACAGCTGAGTTCTGTGCCAATGCAACTTAGATGCAACAGTTGTCCAGCCATTATATGTTGCAAGGTGACAGAGGATAGGGACAGTAGGTTTCTGTGGGAAGGCACGAGGTTTATTGTGCGTCATTCTGTTTCCACTCATTATATGCGTGATTGAGAGGGTGTAGAGTGGCTTCATAAGAGCCCATGATTGAGAGAGCAGGTCTCACCGTTCCCCTGCTTTGTCCCCCTTTGATGCATTGTGTACTTTTGCTGGAAGAGAAGCAAGGTTGGGTGCAACCTGGTCTCAGAGCATTTCATATATTTCTGTACGTAAATCTGGGACACTCCATTTAGTATGATGTCACGTTTGGCATGGTATGTACTGTAATAATTTGTGGATGTCCAATACCCTTTATGTATATGTTAAGAATTACAATTTGTATTATATGTTACGAACTCTGGCTAGGTGGCTAACGTTAGCTAGGCTCAGGGTTAAATTTAGGAGTTAGTTTAAAGGGTTAATGTTCGCTAAAAGGACTAGGAGAAGGGTTAGCTAACATGCTCAGTAGTTTCAAAGTAGCTATAAAGTAGTAAGTAGTTAAAAAGTTGCTAAAATGCTGAAGTTGTCCGTGATGAGATTTGGACTCGCAACCTTTGGGTTGCTAGACATTCGTGTTACACGCCCACCTACCCACCCTGACCATTTCATTTTTGCCTAAAGTAACCATTTGTCTTATGTAACTATACCAAACGTAACATATCATACCAATTTGAGTTTCCCGGATTTACATTTACTATGTTATGTTTAGTCTATGAGACAAGGCTGAGGGTAGGGAGCTGCCTGTCAGTCAGAAGGGTAGCTATGGGCAACAGGCCAGTCATGCTGTGGATTCGGTGGGGGTGTCCATCTTTATACAAGTACAATATGTCCTCCCCTGACAATGCAGGAATCCCTGCTAAATATAAACACTCCGCCTGTCTATGTCCACAAGCACTCAGAGCCTTTTAGCAATGTGTGTTTGAGGGCCTGTCTTCCAGAGGGCAACCATTACAAGGTTAGCTGGCTGCGTTAACTGGATGTGTGTCAACGGCTGGTTACTATATCAGTCTCCTACAGGTTCCTCACAGCCCTTCCCCTGTCAACAGGTTTTATTTATTTAAGGTCAATGGGGCACAGGTCACAGCTAGCATTGCAGGTAGACCTCTGGAAAGTCACTATGTTAGCTGCCAGTAGTTGCTGAGAAACTTCACTGTGTTATGGCAATGACTGTTATAATCGTTGACAAGTTCAGTAGCTATAAATTAAGATCAGTCCTTAAATGAACACAATTATTTGTTCCAAAGGGGCCTTAACAGATAAGAGAAAGACTAGACACAAGGCACAACACTCACAGAGAGGAGCACCATCGGTCAGGCAGTGACATAATTATTAAAACCAAACAACAATGTCTGTGATGTGATGTTGCTTCAATAGCCTAACCATGCCAAACATTACACAACTAGTATATTACCAAAAGAAAACAGATCAACACTCCTTTACGTTTCAACCCTAGAACAGCGAGGGGATCCTTGTGAGTGTACAGACTGCCAGGAATCTAGTCAGAAGTTTACATACACTTCGGTTGGAGTTATAAAAAACTAGTTTTTCAACCACTCCAAACTTCTTGTTAACTATAGTTTTGGCAAGTCAGTTAGGACATTACTTTGTGCACGACACAAGTAATTTTCCCAACAATTGTTAAGAGATCAATTTCACCGTATCACAATTCCAGTGGGTCAGAAGTTTACACTAAATTGACTGTGCTTTTAAACAGCTTGGAATTACAGAAAATATCATGGCTTTAGAAGCTTCTGATAGGCTAATTGACACCATTTGAGTCAATTGAAGGTGTACCTGTGGATGTATCAAGGCCTACCTTCAAACTCAGTGCCTCCGGTTTGCACCTGTACATGGGGACAAAGATCATACTTCTTGGAGAAATGTCCTCTGGTCCGATGAAACAAAAATTCAGCTGTTTGGCCATAATGACCACCGTTATCAGGAAGTTAAAGCTTGGTCGCAAATGAGTCTTCCTAATGGACAATGACCCCACGCATACTTCCAAAGTTGTGGCAAAATGGCTGAAGGACAACACAGTCAAGATATTGAAGTGGCCATCAAAGCCCTGACCTCATCCCTATAGAAAATTTGTAGGCAGAACGGAAAATGTGTGCAAGCAAGGAGGCCTACAACCCTGACTCAGTTACACCAACTTTATCACGAGGAATGGACCAAAATTTCCACAACTTATTGTGGGAAGCTACCTGAAACATTTGACCCAGGTTAAACAATCTAAAAGCAATTCTACCAAATAAGTGTATGTAAACTTCTGACCCACTGGGAATGTGATGAAAATAAAAGTTGAAACAATTCACTACTATTATTCTGACATGTCACATTCTTAAAATAAAGTGGTGATCCTAACTGACATAAGACAGTGAACTCCTACTTGGATTAAATGTCAGGAATTGTGAAAAACTGAGTTTAAATGTATTTGGCTAAGGTGTATGTAAACTTTATTTACTCATACCCCATGTACCACAATTAAGTAGAGAACTGTAAATAAAGACAGGACACAGGAGTAACATTGAGAAATCTGAACACATTTTAAACAATTTACTTGCCAAAACAAAGCCAAGTACATACTAACAAAGATGTAATATATTCATAATATAGTCAAGTGACTGCTCTATTCTAACAAAGGAAATACATTTCCTCAAATATGGAAGGCAAGCAGCCAGTTCAGGTGAGACCCTTCTAGACCATGAGGGCAGAGGCACAACTCCAATAAAGAATTATTATTTGTACCTCAGTTATCAAAATGCCATGTGAATCCACTTATATCAGTTCATTTGTAACAAACGTAAACATTAAACATCTATTTGATCAAATAAGCCTCATGTAGAAATTTGGCAATTCGCATTGACCTCCATACAAAAAATATTTTCATTGACAGATGGTCAGTGTTTGTCCCTCTCCCTCGGAAACTAGGCAGTGGTTTGATTAACACAAGCAATGGACTAACAGATTAGATAAGAAAACAAAACAGAAATGATTCTGTCAAACATAAGTTAACATTCCTTCAATATAATTTACACAATAAGAAAAAATGCTTCAATTTAAAAAAAATGTCTCTTCAGTCTTGATGCTATTTACAGGTCTATACAGGTTTGGAGATGGAGTTCCTGCTGTACAAACAGAAAGGTAAAGTTCTCACCATGCTCAATTTATCATTATCAGCAACACAAGACAGAAGTCAGACACCAGTGTCACCTCTTACCTATAAACGATTCAACAGTGTATTCTGGATGTCCTCATACACCTGGCTGTAGATCCCTTCTTCTGATTTCAAGCCATCCAGATATGCTATAGCAAAGTGTAAACCTTGATCAGGACATTTGTCAAAGGGAAGTCATAGCTACTAGCGCCAAAATGCCTACAAAAACCAATAACGTTCACTGACAAATGGAAGAGGCAAAGTGTGTATATACCGATGTCTAAACCGCTCTCAACCATCTCATTCCTGTGCTTCAAGTACATGGGCCACACATGGCCTTCAAACAGACCCGGGGGATCAGGGACGGTGTATTGTCTTGTACTAAATAAATAAAAGGGAAACAAAATTATGAATTTAGCACAACTTTCAACTAAAAATAAAGATTACAGGTTTATTTATCTGGCCAGAACAATGACATACTATAACTACATATGAACATTAGTGATCTGATCCCCCCCCCATTCCAACCTTCTCCTCCTTTTGCACTCTTCGTATGGAATGGAGATGTAGTAGGACTTGTTATACACGTCCATCAGGGGTCTGGGGAAGGAGGAACATGACAGAACAACTTTTAGTTCTCCTCAACTCTCCACCAATGTACAATTGAGGTTCTCAGAGCACCATAATACAGATAGCACACTCCTGGAGACCACATCCATTCAGTTGACATCCTCTTACTTAATCTAGCTAGCTGACAACACTGCCCAGACGCGTCACTTGAACAGACACCCGCCCAAATATTTGTTGTCATAATTCTTCAAATCCAGCTGAGAGAGCATGCAAGCATTAGTTGTCATAGGAATAGGGGACAAGCTATTTGAATACATGTCACACAAACCAGCTGATTACTCTCATCCCCCCCATTAACTAGTACATTTCCAGTTAGCAGTGGTGCAGACAAACTCACTTGTAGTTGTACAGAAGGAAGCCCTCTACAATCAGAATGTGGATCTGCTGATCTGGGTCGGCAACCTCTGTGGAAGGGGACACGTTGACACCGTGGGAGTGTGCAAACTTCACTGGGTTCTCACTCCAGCCTCGAATCGTGTTCACCATGGCATCCATGTCCAATGCTGTGATCACTGCATAGAACAGAGAAAGGCAGGGGGGAAGAAGTTTAGCAAAGGGACACACCCGGATGAAAAAATTTATTTAGTCTGGTTTAATGGGAATTGTGCTCTAGGGTAGTATTAATATTTATCCATGTACTATCAAATATGACATTTTTAGGGATGCTTTGTTACAATAAGTACAATGATCAGTTATGAGTCTCCTACAGTGAAGTCCAGGCTTACCATCCCACTGTCTAAAGCCGTCCTCCCCGACTTCTATCTGGTCAGGTTTCTGAAATAACACCAATAAAACATTGCTGCAAGCGCAGGCTGATCTGAATAAGGACAAATCCCATTGCAAGATGTGCACACCTAGCTGAAGCATGCAGGTATAACATGCACAAGAGCATTGAGAATCCATATATAACCAGAGACATCGATAAAACAGGAAACAAAGCACAAGAGCAGTGAGCTACTCAGCACAAGTTCTGATCCTGTACAGGTCAATTCAGTTAACTTTTTTTATTTTTAAGGTGGCAATAAGCAAGGCGTGTGTGAAAAGACAACTAGGTTCATTTACAGCATACTACACATATCTACTAAAGGGAAGGCCAGGTGCCTGTAGAGGGCATGCATCATGGCTATTGGTTAATGTGTGAGTGTTTGGGATATTTTCCCTTAACAAGGTCATGCAAATACAACACTGTATAGAGACGTTTTAGCAGACCAAGTTTACCTTGAAAAAGTCATCTTGATGCACCACACAACAGTTAGGTAGTGACTTGATCAGCCTATTCGTCAAAGTGGTTTTCCCACCATTAGTCACACTGAAAATAGATAAACATGTCATGCGATTTAGCAAGGCGTCCGTGTATTCAAAGTTTAAGCGGTCTATACACCACTCATCCGCATACCTTGCAGGCATTATTACAGTAAGTTACTCAAATAGCAGGCAGCATTGTATGCATTGTAGTAGTAGCTAGCAACCTAACCATTGTGGCGGGACAGGGCACATAGCTGGCTACCTAAAATAGCAAGGTCAACAAATGTTAGCTACTCTGAATACGTCTGCAATCAAACGTTGTATAACTAACGTTAGCTAGGTAAGTTTGCTAAGTGGATCTCTGAATTTATTCAGAAGCTTTGAAAACAACTCGGAACGTTGCCAGTCCTACATTTAGCGTTAGCTAGCCTGACATTCATCCAAGTAAAATTTTTACATTATAGTAAAACATAGCTGGCAAAAAGCAATATCCATGCTTAAAACATGTATAATACAAGTTCCCAGTAAGGAGAATGGCGCTCACGTTTGCAAATTTAGAAATTGAGACTCCCTCCAATGTGTTCAATGTGAAAGTCCGCGCTGGAATTTTAAATCTCCCGCCCGACTACGAAAACATACAAACGTGGCAGGCGATTTGCTAAAACCAAGTCCCCAGTTAACTACCTACAGCACATGGCGTTAATAAATTGCCCTAGTAATTTATACTTTTTTTATCCCTGGATCCTTACCGTTTCTTATTTTGCATAAATAACTTGAAATGTTAGACGAGAAATTCAACGTTGATAGGTAACTAACGTAGCTTACCCCCTTGCCAACCAACGTAAAGCGTTAGCCAGCTAAATAACATGGCATGTGTTTAGATTTTTATACCGGTGTTACGTTTATCAACTAAATAATTGATTAAACATGTTTTACTAATCAAAAAATACATTATATAATACAACCGATTTTCAAACGACAAATAAAAACTGAACTTACCCGCCAATTCCTATAACGTATTTCATTTTGAGTCGGTTTTTGAAACTTCTGCTCCTAGTCCCAGCTGAAGTGACACTCACAATCAATAACAAATACAATCCAACTAATACGAGGTAGGGAGTAGCTCAAGTTTCTGTGTTTTTTCTCCAGTGTCGTGGCAGAGCCCAGCTGTCTTTACTATTTCATTGATAAAGAGGCGCGAGCCCTCAATTTGTAGACAACTGTGACTTGCGTCACGCAGACGTGAGCTCAGATTTGTGTCATTGTTACAGTGACCAATCACTGTCCCAGAACACCCAACGACACCAATCAACCTCGGGGTTTCTCAAAGATTTGCATATTCATTTTTATTTAACCCTTATCTAAACAGGGAGTCACATTGAGATTAGGAATCTATTTTGCAAGAGAGCTCTGTATACATTACAATAAAAACGGAATAATGTAACATACACATATGTGTATAAAACAATATAATTCAGCACACAATAACAAAATAAACATACTTTAAAAAAGCAATCACATTCAACTACATAGAGGTCCTCAGTCAATAATTTATACTGCCTGAGAGGCACCAGCACATGTAACTGCAGTGGAATTATACTGTCTCTGTATACATGGGGACACATGGTGAATGATGTGTAATGTTATGATATGGTTCACCTACCTTCTTCACCGGCTTTGAGGAATGTACAGGTCCACCAATGCGGCCAGCTACCAAGAATTGTGGGCTCTCCGTCTCCGTCTCCGTGGCCGAAGTAAGTAAGACATTTAAGCGTGTTAACCCTCGCAAGGCTGCCGTCCCATTCGGCATCCCTAGCCGCGTCCTCAGAGCATGCGCAGACCAGCTGGCTGGTGTGTTTACGGACATATTCAATCTCTCCCTATCCCAGTCTGCTGTCCCCACATGCTTCAAGATGGCCACCATTGTTCCTGTACCCAAGAAACCAAAGATAACTGAACTAAATGACTATCGCCCCAGTAACACTCACTTCTGTCATCATATGAAGTGCCTTGAGACTAATCAAGGATCATATCACCCCTACCTTACATGTCACCCTAGACCCACTTCAATTTGCTTACTGCTCCAATAGATCCACAGACGATGCAATCGCCATCACACTGCCCAATCTAATCTGGACAAGAGGAATACCTATGTAAGAATGCTGTTCATTGACTATAGCTCAGCATTCAACAACAGAGTACCATAGTAAGCTCGAGGTCCTAGACTTCCAGACACCTCCACTTCACTGATCCTCAATACTGGGGCCCCACAAGGGTGCGTACTCAGCCCCCTCCTGTAATCCCTGTTCACCCATGACTGCATGGGCAAGCACGCCTCCAACTCAATCATCAAGTTTGCAGACGTCACAACAGTAGTAGTGCCGAGAAAATAACCTCTCACTCAACGTCAATAAAACAAAGGAGATGATCAGGGACTTCAGGAAACAGCAGAGGGTGCACCCCCCCATCCACATCGACGGGACCGCAGTGGCGAAGGTGGAAAGGTTCAAGTTCCTCAGCGTACACATCACAGACAAACTTAAATGGTCCACTCACACAGACAGTGTGGTGAAGAAGGCGCAACAGTGTCTCTTCAACCTCAGGAGGCTGAAGAAATTTGGCTTGGCACCTAAACCCTCACAAACTTTTACAGATGCACAATTGAGAGCATCCTGTCGGGCTGTATCACCTCATGGTACAGCAACTGCACCGCCCGCAACCGCAGGGCTCTCCAGAGGGTGGTGCGGTCTGCCCAACACATCACCAGGGGTAAACTACCTGCCCTCCAGGACACCTACATCACCCGATGTCACAAGAAGGCCAGAAAGATCAGGACAACAACCACCTGAGCCACTGCCCGTTCACCCCGCTATCAGCCAGAAGGTGAGGTCAGCACAGGTGCATCAATGCTGGGACCGAGAGACTGAAAAACAGCTTCTATCTCAAAGCCATCAGACTGTTAAATAGCCATCACTAGCACACAGAGGCTGCTGCCTATAGAAATAGACTTGAAATTACTGGCCACTTTAATAAATGGAACACTAATCACTTTAACAATGTTTATATATCTTGCATTACTCATCTCATATCTATATACTGTATTCTATAATATTCTACTGTATCTTAGTCTATGCTGCTCTGACATTGCTTGTTCATATATTTATATATTCTTACTTCCATTCCTTTACTTAGATGTGTGTGTATTGTGTATATGTTGGTTGGCAGGCTGCAAGATTCACACACCAAAATATAAATACAAAATGCAAGCAAAACGAAAAACATGGTCATATAAAACAAACACATTCATCAGTAATAAGGTCCTCAATCAGCTTTCTGAATTGCCCCAGAGGCACCAAAACATCACATTTAAGAACATTTTGAAGATTGTTCCACAAATAGGGTGCAAGAAAACTAAAAGCGGATTTACCTAACTCAGTAGAGACCAAAGGAATTTCCAGTTAGCCATCCCTGAGACCAGGTGTGGTAATTCCTAAATCTAAAGTTTAGTAATGATGTTAGGTAAAGTGGGACTTTTTGTAAAAGGGTTTTATAAATGAAAACAAAGCAGCGTATCAACCTACCTACGTGACATCAAATACAGCCAACCAACTTTCTGGTAGAGAATGCAGTGAGGAGTACTAAACTCAGTGTTGCCAACTAATTTTCAGAGTAAGTTACTAGGTTGATTTGTTGCTAAAAGTTGCTAAGTGACATTGTGATGTCATTGCGTCATTACGTAGAACACTCAATAACGTCAAATTGACTGGCCATCTCGGCAAAAAATATGATTTGACATTTGTTCAGGTACAGACTCCCACTCTTTTCTGTACAGCCAGAAGTACAGAAAAGAGTGGGAGTCTGTACCTGAACAAATGTCAAATCATATTTTGATTGAGACATGTTGATTGATGTTGTAAGTTCTGTTCAAGATCAAACATTCGTGACCAACTATATTCATTGGGTTTGGCTCGTCAACAAAATTGCTAAATTGGCATCACTGACTAAACTTGTCGGCCGTAATAAAGCGCAGTGCGTTATGATAAACTGCAGCTAACGTTTTTAATGAAGCGTTAGCTGCGTTCATATAGATGATGTTGCCATAGTCTAGGACCAATAGGAACATCGAGTGAATAATCTGCTTTCTACTATTTAGCGAGAGGCAAGACCTATTTCTATAGAATAATCCACTTTTTATTCTCAACTTCATAACGAATTCATCAATATGCTTTTTAAAAGACAGCTTTTCATCTATACAGCTGCCCAGATATTTGTAAGCACTGATATGATCAATATGGATACCGTCTAAAATACATATGCTTAAATCATCAGACTTATTTTTATGCGCTCTAGAGAACAACATATACTTAGTTTTACCTGCATTCAGTACTATTTAACATTCTGAAAGTGTTTTGGTAGTGATTTCAAACCTGGCAATTTTACTGGTAAACTCATGGGTACACTCGCAAAGGTTGCCTGGCATTGTGATGCTTTAGTCAGGGGAGGGGGCGAGCTTTATGCAGAGGAGGGGAAAGCTCAACAAATCCCACAATTTAACTAAACAAATCACAGCACAGATTGAAGAGTACACTTCCTGCTTTTTACTTCCTGCTATGGGTACACAAAGCTAACCTATGCCATGGGTCAGAGCTAGTGCAGATCAGCACTAGACCAATGCTAGTGTGGACCAAAGCTAGCTAGCTATTAGCTACACCCTGGCCCCGAGCTTGTTAGTGCAGACCAGAGCAAGACCACAGCTAGTCCAGACCAGAGCTAGTGTGAACCAGAGCTAGCTAGAATCTAGCTACGCCCAGGAACAGAGCTGGACCATAGCTAGTGCAGACTAGAGTCGTAGTTGTTGTCAGTAGTTGTGGTCAGAAGTGGTCAGTAGTTGTGTGGTTGTGGTCGGTAGCAGGTATGTAGTGCTGCCGTTACGAAAACATATTGCTGTAAGAGTGCAGTATAACCGCAGTATGCTGTAAATACTGGTTCCAAAATAACACTGTTTTCTTTACTACAGTAATTTTGCAGTGTAACTGCAGTTAGAGTGCAGTATAACAGTTATTCTGCTATTACTGTGTCCAAAATACCACAGTCGACTGCAGTTACTGCACTTTTACTGCAGTTTCAAAACTGCTATCTTTTAAGGCGTACCGCGGGGGGAGCGGCAATCCCAATTTCTTTTCAATTTGACAATACACGGAGCTGTTAAAAACATAATTGGAAAATGATTTATTATATTTTATTACACATTACACATTCTTTACACATTTACACATTCTTTAAAATAAAGTGGTGATCCTAACTGACCTAAGACAGGGAGTTTTTACTAGGATTAAATGTCAGGAATTGTACAAAAATGAGTTTAAAATGTCCTTATAGTGTGGATAGCCGTGTTGCAGCACAGCTTCAGATGCAATCGTTAGGCAAGGATAAATTAAGTCTAGGAAAGGATGAAACAACGTCTGTGCCACCAGTAAGTATAGATAGCAGTCTAAATCCCCTCCGCACAGTGTCTCCGCAGCCAGGGACTTTTCTCAAGGCTTCTGGGAAAAAATGCTGTCGCTCATTCAGTCGACAGAATCGTTCAACCGGTTCTCCCCACTAAGCAACGTGTCAGTCAGATGCCAAGCCTTCTCCGATCTCTCCCCCACCCGTTACGGGGTCTGAGCCGCTGTAGCCTCCCACCATTAGTTCTGACAAATTGAAAACCATTGTCATTGGCGACTGCATTACCCGCAATATTAGACTTAAAAAGAATCACCCAGCGATCATACACTGTTTACCAGGGGGAAGGGCTACCGACGTAAAGGCTAATCTGAAGATGGCACTGGCTAGGCTAAAATTGGCGAGTGTAGAGAGTATATGGAGATTGTTATCCACGTTGGCACCAACGATGTTAGGGTGAAACAGTCAGAGGTCACCAAGCGTGTCAATCAGCTAGAAAGATGTGTCAGCATCGAGTAATTGCCTCTGGGCCCTCCGAGTTAGGGGGAGTGATGAGCTCTACAGCAGTCTCACAACTCAATCGCTGGTTTCCCCCCCCTCCCAAAATATAGAATTTGTAGATAATTGACCCTCTTTCTGGGACTCACCCACAAACAGGATCAAGCCTGGCCTCCTAAGGAGTGACGGACTCCATCGTAGCTGGTGGGGTGCTCTCATCTTATCTATCAACATAGACCAGGCTCTAACTCCTCTTGCTCTAAAATGAGATAGGGTGCAGGCCAGGCAGCAGGATGTTATCCAGCCTGCCAGTTAGTGGAGACTGCCACTAGCACACTCAGTGTAGTCACCTCAGCTATCCCCATTGAGACAGTGTCTATACCTCGAACTAGGTTGAGCAAAACTAAACATGGTGGTGTTCGCCTTAGCAATCTCACTGGAATAAAGACCTCTTTCAAGGCAGTCATAGTCAATGAACTAATCACTGATCATAATCTTGATGTGATTGACCTGACTGAAACATGATGTATTTCCCATTTAGGTTTATGGAGCATTCAAACCCATGTTAATCTGTGCAGATTTTAAATCGTTATAGTTGAAAAAGTATTAATAAGATCAAAAATATGAATACAAGCAATCTAAGTTGGGTCAGTCTGAACCTCTCAAAGTTGGTTAGGTTTTGAAAGCTTAAACCAGGGGTAGGCAACTAGTTTGATGATGATTTTACGAGTGGATTGCCGGGGGGCTGAAACGTAATTATAATAATGTATACACTGCAAATTGACCACAACTAAGCCAAAAAATAGATTGTATTTGTCAGTTGGCTTTTCATAGCCGAGCAAGACAGCAGGTGTGGCATAGAGACAGAGAGAGCGTTGAAAACATAAGGTTCGGTGACAAGGTAGCACAACCTGTGAAAAGGTCAGGGTTCCATAGCCGCAAGCAGAACAGTTGAAACTGGAGCAGCAGCACGACAAGGTAGCACGTCCTGTGAAAAGGTCAATGTTCCATAGCAGCAAACAGAACAGTTGTAACTGGAGCAGCAGCACGACAATGTAGCACGTCCTGTGAAAAGGTCAATGTTCCATAGCCGCAAGCAGAACAGTTGAAACTGGAGTAGCAGCACGACAAGGTAGCACGTCCTGTGAAAAGGTCAATGTTCCATAGCCGCAAGCAGAACAGTTGAAACTGGAGCAGCAGCACGACAAGGTAGCACGTCCTGTGAAAAGGTCAATGTTCCATAGCCGCAAGCAGAACAGTTGAAACTGGAGCAGCAGCACGACAATGTAGCACGTCCTGTGAAAAGGTCAATGTTCCATAGCCGCAAGCAGAACAGTTGAAACTGGAGTAGCAGCACGACAATGTAGCACGTCCTGTGGGACGGCATGGAGAGTGACGTGGATAACAATCTCCCTATACTTTCTACACTCTACAGATTTAGCCTAGCCAGTACCATCTTCAGATTAGCCTTTATGTCGGTAGCCCTGCCCCATGGTAACAGTGTATGATCGCTGGATGATTATTTTTGCGTCTAATATTGTGGGTAATGGAGTCGCCAATGCCTGGCCGTGCAGCCATGAGTGAACAGGGAGTACAGGAGGGGAATGAGCACGCACCCCTGAGGGCCCCCCGTGTTGAGGATCAGTGTGGCGGATGTGTTGTTATCTACCCTTACCACCTGGGGGGCGGCCGTCAGGAGTCCAGGATTCAGTTGCAGAGGGAGGTGTTTAGTCCCAGGGTCCTTAGCGTAGTGATGAGCTTTGAGGGCACTATGGTGTTGAACGCTGAGCTGTAGTCAATGAACAACATTCTCACATAGGTGTTCCTTTTGTCCAGGTGGGAAAGGGCAGTGTGGAGTGCAATAGAGATTGTGTCATCTGTTGGGGCGGTACGCAAATTGGAGTGGGTCTAGGGTTTCTGGGATAACAGTGTTGATGTGAGCCATGACCAGCCTTTCAAAGCATTTCATGGCTACAGATGTGAGTGCTATGGGTCGGTTGTCATTTAGGCAGGTTACCTTAGTGTTCTTGAGCACAAGGACTATGGTGGTCTGCTTGAAACATGTTGGTATTACAGACTCAGTCAGGGTTGAAAATGTCAGTGAAGACACTTACCAGTTGGTCAGCGCATGCTCAGAGTACACGTCCTGGTAATCCGTCTGGCCCAGCGGCCTTGTGAATGTTGACCTGGTCTTACTCACATCGGCTACGGAGAGCGTGATCACACAGTTGTCCGGAACAGCTGATGCTCTTATGCATGCCTCAGTGTTGCTTGCCTCAAAACGAGCATAGAGCATAATTAGCTAGTCCCGCTCCTTGAAAGCGGCAGCTCTACCCTTTAGCTCAGTGAGGATGTTGCCTGTAATCCATGGCTTCTGTTTGGGGTATGTACGTAATTGCTCCTGTAAGTCACTCTGGATAAGTGCGTCTGCTAAACAACTGTAATGTAAATGTAAAATAGGCTTGGGCAGTATACAGGAGTATTTGAAAATAGCCACTGGATGGTTTTTCAGTATCATTGAAACTTTAGAAGTTTTTTTATACATTTTAATATTAGTACTTACCTTTTAAGTAAATACCAGCCATCAACTTGTCCAATACATTAGGAGATAAAGTAGATCCCCCGTTCTAAATTTCACATGTCACATTATTATACATTATTAAGCTTACCGGTAGTCCCCAGTCGCATGTTGTTTGTTTACAAGCATACAACATTGAAAGACGGGAGAGATTGCTATCCCTTCCTGTAGAGAAAACAAAGAACAACGTGGGATGGAAATCCAGGGGCTTTCTGATGCCTAAAACATTCACTATCAACATGGTGCTCGGAAGATGACGGATAAGGAAAAAAGGAAGAAAGTGGAACATATTATGAATAAATATGGAGTGGGGGATTGCAGAAGCCTTCTGGAAGATCTGGTGAAGGAGAAGATGGCGGATAAGGAAAAAAGCAGAAAAGTGGCATATGTTTTGATGGAATATGGAATGGAGGATTGCACAGAACTTTTGGAAGAGCATTCACTTTCCTTTTGGAAGGAAAGTGAATGTGACGAGAGTGAGTGTAAAGTCATTGAGGTGGCAGGTGATGACTGCCGTAAAGGAGCTGAGTGTAGAGGGAAGCAGCGTGGTGAGGAGGGTTGGCAGTGCAAAAAGAGTAATACGTGCTCTAGAGATGGAACCTGACTAGAGTATGGATGTAGTACCTGCTGTGAGGACCACTGAGTTCGTGCCTCGTCCCGAGGAGGAAAAGGATGATTCTAGACCAGTGGGGGTGAGGTTTGTGGAGAGAATGAATCCTTGCATTTAGGCTGATCCATATGTGGTGTTCGTTCGGGTCAGGTGGAGAAGGGGTTGGGGAATGTTGAGTTGGTGAGAGTAATTCAGAGTGCATTAGTGATGATTTATTGTCTTTTTTCAGTCCAGAGGCAGTGGGTGCTCAGACTCACGCTATTAGGGACAAGAAATGTGACGTGCTCTTCTCTCCTGAGGAGGGCGCCGTTGAAAGGAATGATAACAGGGGTGGCATTAAGTGCCCGACAAGGTCAAGTTAGGAAGTGTAAGTTATCCCGTGAGAGCTTTTGTTTTCTGGAAATACTATGGCGTTTTAGTTGTCAAGTTTATGGGCATGAGACGAAGGAATGCGTAGTAGTGGTGGAGAAAGTTGTGTGTGTTAGCTGTGGGGGTGATCACGGGGCGGGAGATCGGAGGTGTCCGGTGAGAGAAAGGCATGTGGAGTTAGAGTAGTACACAGAGTGTTGTATGCCTAAGCGTGAAGAGAGTGGTTGAGGAAGATGGGTACAGGGTGAGGGATAGTGAGAGGATTCCTGTGGATAGGCAGAGACCAAGAGAGAGTGATGGGAAGAATATCTGCTTCAGTAAGGTGGGATTTTTAGCATTTGTAGCCATGGTCGTCACAGAAAATAGAGGTTGTGGTGGCAGTGGCAGAGAAGTACTTGGGATTGCAAGGATGTACTGCAGAACAGTTTGGTCGTTGTTCTGGAGTAGGATTACATAGCGTTAAATAGTGGAATGTGGTGGTGTTTTTTAGAGAGGGTTAAAGACTGTATAACATGTTAGCGTGCGTTCATTATCATTTAAGTAGCATTCACTATGGGATTTGACATGTACTTGATAGCATTGCTAACCTTCGGATTGAAAACATTGCCTCTTGTGTTCAGTGCCGGTATTACTGAATATCCCAGAAGGTCACAAGTTTATTGTCAAGTGCACATGTACAGTGGAATGCCTTTCTTGCTCTTTCCCAAGAATGCAGTAATCTGTATGAACAAGGTCGGTATGAAGGTATGACAATCTGGATACCGCCCAAGCCTACTTCAAAATGTCTTTGAAAGTAATTGAAAAACCCTCAATAGTATTTGAAACCAGGTCTGTAAACTTGTCTCATTTCCTGAAGGCCATTCTCAATTTAGATCCTATGTGTGACTGACCAGTGACCAGCGCTGCCTCTGTCACTAATACAGCTGAGCTGATGTAACTGTCAGAGTTGTTCTAACAGAGCCGGGGGGCTCGTGATAAGCGTCAGAGTGTACATGGACGTGTGTATCATGACTGTGTATTAATAGGTTCCTTTGAACCACAACAAGCACCTTTTAGGGACGTCCGGCGTTGCTTTAAGTCAACTCAGTGAACACCTGGACACACTTACTTCTATGGTAAGGCAGATGTAACTGTTCCTTTTCTCAACAAATCAGGTGTGATTCAAGTCAAAGCTTGAATCTATCCGTACATTCGGAATGTCTGAAAAATGAATTTCTGAATGACTGAATGATATATCTTGGATTAATTTACAGCAGTGGGTAAATTTAGAAATGGAAGAATACAGGCCGCAGAGAGAGATTGTCGGGTGGAACAGTTTATTTCTTTGTATTTACATGGAAGAATGTACATCACAATCTAAAGAACATCCAAACTACATAGCTACATATCCCAACCCCATTTCAAGCTTTGTCGTTTTGAAAAATAAGCTACATACAGTATTCCAGCTGACAAATTGCCTACTGATCTCTTCCAAATCTTCCAGTGTAATAACATATTGTGCTTTTAAAGACAAAATATGATTGAAAGACATTTCTGGATGCTCAGGGGTTGCTTTCCTGCTTTCCATGTAGAACCTTTTACCAAAACAAAACACACTTGTGTCAACAAAATCAGTTTACTAGCAATTTGGGGGGGGGGGGGGGGGGGGAATCCCAGTAGTCAATTTAGAATTGTACATTCCATATCATAGTTTTCTGTGTAGAATTTGGTGAAAAGAAGGAGAGGCACTCAGAAGAGCTGACATCCCTTAGAAAACGAACGGCACTCTCTCTCCAGCAGCTTTGGGAGACTGCAGAAAAACTCCTGCAATTCTGTGCCACGTTTAAGCCTACCTTTTGATGGGATGGGTATTTCTCTACCAGAAATCAAAGGCAAATTAATCTGTCCAATGTTCTAACGTAACACTACAATTATGTGTATACAAATGTTTGGAAGCCATTTTCTTACTTTGTCCATTGAATATCAATCACCTCTAGTCTAGCCCATCGCCATCCATAAACCTGTCCACAGAAAATGACTTCTGTTATGTTTTATATTTATCAAGGTATCGTTTGAATTTGGATGGCACTTCAGAAAGAGACATTTTTGATTATCAAACTTGTCTAGACGGGTTGACAGGTTACCAACAAATACAATTGCATGATATTGATTGTACTACAGTATACTTGTACAAAAATTAGAAGAGCACACAAAAATCCATCTTGAGTTACATATTAGGAAGGCAACCTGTCCCCAAATATACACATCTAGATGTTATGCTCATAATTTAATGACAATCAAATTCTATAGTGCAAAACAACACTTACAATACATGTATGTATGTAATTTTTACAAAAATAAAAACTCGTTTTACACTTCCTCCCCTCTACCACCCGGTAGGTAAGTATCCAATAGAAGATTGACCATTAGGCGACTGGTCCATAATCCAATAGGACATATGAAGGTACATTACATGCTGACAACATGTTGGCATGCTTTGACTGCACCCACAACACAGCATGATACAGAAATGATACCATTAAGTCACAACATCAATGACTGAAAAACTTAAATGAAATGCAGTCCTCTTGACATTACAGTCAAACCAGCACATTTCTTGTTCTTACTTTCAGTGGGCCCCCATACTAATGTACAGACAAGAATCCTGAGGCACATCAGAATGTAAGATACATGGGTTGGTTAGTTGGGCACTGAATGATCCCCGGACCAATCTGGATATATGAAACATGATGACATCCAAATTATTAATGCAAAACAGTTGATCAAAAATAAAGCCTGTACTCAGACAAATTATGAGGCCAAAATGAAGCAAAGGTGAAGGCATCCGATGTCTCGCAAAGCATTCCAGTCTACATCTAAATGTTCAAGGGCTAGCATAGCGCTAATGGGTGAAATAATGCCACAGCACACCAATGCTGAGCACTAAGGGGCATTGCCTGACTCTCTGTTCCTCCTCCCTTCTTCTTCTCTAAGGCATATCTTCCTCTCAGTAACTAGGCCTGGCAGAGCCCTCGGTGCAGCTCCTAGGACACACCATCCAACACTGTCTGTATACAGTAGTTAATACATACTCAAGTCTAGTCTACCATTGTCCCTGCAAGAGCCTCCAACACAAAACTGTAAAAGGTCTGGTTACCTGCCTGCCACTGACACCTTACACCATTTATGTCCGGTGGAACATTTTCTACAATATTCATGTTCTTTTTTCTTATATCTTGACTTAGGCAAAAGTATCGCAGTGTCATCTATATTTGAAATGGATACTGGGGGTGACTGGGGGCGGCGTTTAAAAGTAACTACTTTCAGCGGTCGTAAAATGATGTAACATGGAGTTGTACAGTCCCCAGAACAGACAATTCCTTGGAATGTCCTGATGGAATCAGTTGGCAACCTAAGAACCGCTGAGGAGTGTGTTGGGGAGTTTAATATCATGATGGAAAAATCTTCAGCTTGATATTTATAGATTAGGAAGTATTCTTAGACTTGTTGGACTTCATGTTTCTTCTTATAAACACAGTTTTCATGCTCCAAACTTCTTTCAACAACTGCACAGATGATACAAGACACTGTCATTAAGAAGCAGGTTAATGATATAAAAACTTCCACAAGAATACACTTTTCAAAACAGCAGACCAGGTTCACAGAGCAGTTCATTTAATGCAGCTGACCTTATTGTAACATGAGTGAGGCTGCGACATGCCTGACCTCTTGACCCCTGAAAGTCCCTTGATGACACAGTAAACACACACACATTCCTGACACGCTCACCCATTAGGCCTGGCTGGCTGCACTTGACCGGGCATTCCTGTACAATAGCACTGAGGACTGGCTGGGTCTGATTCTTAAATGACTGAGCAGGTGGACATTACGTAACAGTAGACATTCAAATGGTGCTGGTGGTTTAAACATCTGTTTTAAGTGGTTAAATGGCCTGACCACAGAATGATATCTTAGAACTCATTTAATAGGATCTCTATGGGCATGACTCCTGCCACAGGCTGCCAGTGGATAACGTATGTACATTGTATTTATGAGTGCAGTGTCACCTTGTAGTCAGTGTGAGAAGAGCAGTAGTGTTGTGTCCTTCCTTACCATGGTATGAGATGAATAAAGAGGAGCAGGTCCCTTTCAGATTCCTTGCCCTGTGATCATTGACTTGGGCCTGCAAATGACACAATTATGAATAAATAAATGTCTCTGTGACTTTGTTTCCTGCTATACTGCTGTTGAGAGGTAATAGTGCTCGACAATTGCCATGTTGACTGCTGCTTGATCTATACCAGGTACACTACATTACCAAAAGTATGTGGACACCTGCTTGTCGAAAGTCTTATTCCAAAATCATGGGCATTCATATGGTGTTGGTCCTCCCTTTTCTGCTATAACAGCCTCTACTCTTCTGGGAAGGCTTTCCACTAGATGTTGGAACATTGCTGCAGGGACTTCCATTCAGCCACAAGCGCATTAGTGAGGTCGGGCACTGACGTTGGGCGATTAGGCCAATTAGGCTGCTTGATCTATACCAGGCTCACAGTGTGCTCACGGTGTGCCAATTCACCCCAAAGGTGTTCAATGGGGTTGAGATTAGGAGATTAAGTTCTTCCACACAATCTCGACAAACAATTTCTGTACGGATCTCGCTTTGTGCACGGGGGCATTGTCATACTTAAACAGGAAAGGGCCTTCCCCAAACTGTTGCCACAAAGTTGGAAGCACAGAATCGTCTAGAATGTCATTGTATGCTGTAGCGTTAAGATTTCCCTTCACTGGAACTAAGGGCCCTAGCAACCCCAGACCATTATTCTTCCCCCTCCAAACTTAACAGTTGGCACTATGCCTCTGTGAAGGTAGCTTTCGTCTGTCGGACTGCCAGATGGTGAAACGTGATTCATCACTCCAGAGAATTTCCACTGCTCCAGAGTCCAATGGCGGCGAGCTTCACACCACTCCAGCAGACGCTTGGCATTGCACATGGTGATCTTAGGCTAGTGTGTGCCATGGAAAGCCATTTCATGAAGACAAACAGCTACTGTGCTGACGTTGCTTCCAGAGGCCGTTCGGAACTCGGTAGTGAGTGTTGCAACCGAGGACAGATGATTTTTACACGCTACACGCTTCAGCACTCCCCGTTCCCATTCTGTGAGCTTGTGTGGCCTACTACTTCGCGGCTGAGCCGTTGTTGCTCCTAGACGTTTCCCATTCACAATAACAGCACGTAGTTGAATGGGGCAGCTCTAGCAGGGCAGGAGTTTGATGAACTGACATGTTGGAAAGGTGTTGTCCCATGACAGTGCCACGTTGAAAGTCACTGAGCTCTTCGGTAAGGCCATTCTACTGCCAATGTTTGTCTACGGGGATTGCATGGCTGTGTGCTTGATTTTATACACCTGTCAGCAACACCTGTAGCCAAATCCACTCATTTGAAGGGGTGTCCACATACTTTTGTATATATAGGTTATCTCCAACCCTGGTCCTGGAGAGCTTTAAGATATCCGGCTATCACACACAGGCCGTTATAGTGTAACTGTCTACTCCCTACCTTTCTGCCTTGGCTGAAGAAGACGCTTGTGGGTTTGGCTGTTCCTGCTGTTCCTGCTCCATCCTGTACAGGCAGAGGGAAACAACACTTGAATAAAAGTTTGATGAATGAATTGACTGAGGATACAGCATGGATCACCCCTGATTGAGTATGAGCATGGCATGTATGCCTGGTTAATTCGATCAAAAAAATAAATATGTAAATGTGTTTTACCTTTCTTTCCGAGCTCTGATCCTCTCCTCCTCAAATCTGTAAAAAGAAAAGATTAAGATCCCTTTTCTGATCCAAGTCCTTTTCCAAGAGTGAAATACAGATACAATCTTACATCTATTTTTTTGGCTGACAAACCAAATGAACATAAATTCCCATTTGAAAACGTTTTGATATTCAAATGTGTTCTTCTATGATTTATTTACTGCCTCAAAGTCTCTACCAGGCATCCGTGTCTATTCACGGAGGGGGAAATTATTAGCTTGCAAGTTTACATCATTTATTAGTCTGCAAATCACTGCAGGTCAGTGAATGATGGTGGGAGTCTTCAGCTTAGTTACCCCCCATAGTGGTTGATGATACTTACTGCACCACACACTCCGGGACCTGCACATGTTCCATGGGGACTATCTCTGCCAGCTCATCCAGACTATGCACATACTGGATCTTATTCATAAACTTCACACTGCAAATAAGAACAGGATAAAAACAACAACCAGTTATATTGGTTTTATGTGGACAACTATTAGTTATCCATCACAGTGGCGATATGTAGCACAACTGTATTATGAAAAAACGTTTGTATCATTTCAGACAAGTTTCGAAAGTGCTGCTAATGAGCCAAAAGTGGTCCCAGTTTTGTGTGTACTAAGTCATCAAATTGTGTACTACATCATCCATTTCGTATGATATGTTACAAATATAAAAATAAAATATATACTTTTTAAATAGCGATTCACATATATTACGAATCCAATTCATACTATATGTTACAAATGTGTTATGTTTTAGATCCTGGAGTACCCCTTTAACATGATGTTGTTGTTCTGTGGTCACCTGATAAAAGGCCTAGATATGGCCAGCACAGTGCGGATGAACCAGGTGGGGTGGGCGATGACCAGAGACTTCAGGTTCTTCCTCAGCCTTCAGGGACAACAGAAATAAATAGTTGAAATAAGGCAATACATACATACATTCATCTCATAGTGCTGGAAGACTCTATCAAGCAGCCTACCGTAGTATGAGTCAATCCTCACTTCCCATTGACTGCCAGTAGCAGTGACAAGCTCAATTACTCCCCATTAGTTTCTCCTGAGAGTCAGTCAACATTTGTGTTATGCACATCCATCCTATGCTGACAGTATGAATGATTGCATTATCCATGCAGTGGTGTATACGATATAAATAGTCTTACCTCCTATCAATCATCTGATAGCATTTCTTCAGCCATCCTATGCCCGGCATCTTGCCCCGTGGTGTGGCTCCATTCATGTAGATGATCAAATAATCCTCAGCAACCAGCATTTCTAGACTGCTGACCACATACCTGAGATGGCAATGAGGAAGGGAAAAATATTGAGGTTTATTTTATTGCTACCGTGGCAAGCACTAATGAAATTAGTTCCCATTTTCTGGCAGCATAAATCTTCACTACAAAATTATTGCCTGATGTATGACATGATCTCTCTGATTTCAATGATAGTATACCAGGCGTGATGACTTAGTTTTAAATATCACTCTGTTGTAGTTGGGCATTTGTGCCTCTTGCCATAAATCAGTATCTCTGCGATTTGTAAATCCAGTTACTCACAGGAAGAGGTTCTCCATGATGTAGTGGTAATCTGCACAGCTGCTGTCGGGCAGGTAGCAGGCTGAGAACACTATGATGGCATTCAGACCCTCGCCATAGTAACCTGCAGAGGGAGAGAAGAGCGACAGTTGACATGGCTTGTAAGTTCATCCCGTTGGTGTCAATTACCTGGATGCAGAACCATCACGATACAGACATATACCGACGTAAACTCAGTTTGAGATTGAATGGGCACCATGTTGGCACCAAAGGTTCTATGACAATTCAATTTGAATTAGTTTAACTATGTATACAGTGTATCTATGGCTCTGGCTGGATGCTTTTGGTTGGATACTGACCCCCATGGGTGATGACGCGGAGGTACGGCCTGATGACCTGCATGTCGATGCGGTGCTCCTGCTCCCCAATGATCACCGTCCTCCACAGGCGCCCGTTTCCCCCCGTCCCATCAGCACCATCCTCCTCTTCTCCGTCACCAGGCCCCGCTTTGGCGTTGGCCACTGGCGTGTCATCTGGATGTACATAGTGAAAAGTTTGAAGGTGTTTATGCTGTAATGTGAAGTGGGTTAAAAACAAAGGTATTTCTATTAGTGAGACATAATGGATGTGTTTTATGTCATCCACCTTTGTCTCTTCAGTATTTTAGCTGCTGTTCTGTTCAGCTGTAGTCTGATAGCATGGACTTTTTACTACGCAGCTATTTACACTGAACAAAAATATAAACGCATAAACAATTTCAAAGATTTTACTTAGTCACAGCTCATTTAAGGAAATCAGTCAATTGAAATAAACTCATTAGGCCCTAATCTATGGATTTCACATGACTGGAAATACAGATATCCATCTGTTGGTCACAGAGACTGTACTTTTTTTTTTTAAGTAGGGTCGTGTATCTGGTGTGTCAGTATCGGGTGTGACAACCATTTGCCTCATGCAGTGTGACATCTCTTTCGCATAGAGTTGATCAGACTGTGGATTGTTGTCCCACTCCTGTTCGATGGCTGTGCGAAGTTGCTGGATATTGACGGGAACTGGAACCCGCTGTTGTACATCTCCACCCAGAGCATCCCAATCATGCTCAATGGGTGGCAATTCTGGTGAGTATGCAGGCCAAGGAAGAACTGGGACATTGTCAGCTTCCAGGAATTGCATACAGGTCCTTGCGACATGGGGGCGTGCATTATCATGCTGAAACATGAGGTGATGGCGGACGGATGAATGGCACGACAATGGGTCTCAGGATCTTGTCACGGTATCTCTGTGCATTCAAATTGCCATCGATAAAATGCAATTGTGTTTGTTGTCCGTAGCTTATGCCTGCCCATACCATAACCCCACCGCCACCATGGGGCACTCGGTTCACAACGTTTACATCAGCAAACCGCTCGCCCACACAACGCCATATACACTGTCTGCCATCTGCCTGGTACCATTGAAACTGGGATTCATCCGTGAAGAGCACACTTCTCCAATGTGCCAGTGGCCATCGAAAGTGAGCTTTTGGCCACTGAAGTCGGTTACGACGCCGAACTGCAGTTAGGTCAAGACCCTGGTGAGGATGACGAGCACGCAGGTGAGCTTACCTGAGACGGTTTCTAACAGTTTGCAAACCCACAGTTTCATCAACTGTCTGGGTGGCTGGTCTCAGATGATCCCGTAGATAAAGAAGCCGGGTGTGGAGGTCCTGGGCTGGTGTGGTTACTCGTGGTCTGCAGTTGTGAGGCCGGTTGGACGTACTGCCAAATTCTCTAAAACAACGTTGGAGGCGGCTTATAGTAGAGAAATTAACATTAAATCTGGCAACAGCTCTGGTGAACATTCCTGCAGTCAGCATGCCAATTACACACCCTCAAAACTTGAGACATCTGTGGAAATGTGTTGTGTGACAAAACTGCACATTTTAGAGTGGCCTTTTATTGTCACCAGCACAAGGTGCACCTGTGTATTGATCATGCTGTTTAATCCGCTTCTTGGTATGCCACACCTGTCAGGTGGATGGATTATCTTGTCAAAGGAGAAATGCTCACTAACAGGGATTTAAACAAATTTGTGCACAACATTTTTGAAAAAATAAGCTTTTTGTGTGAATAGAACATTCCTGGGATCTTTTATTTCAGCTCATGAAACATGTGACCAACACTTTACATGTTGCATTTATATTTTTGTTCATTATATCGAGCCAGAGTGGGTGCCAGAGTTGTCTGCGCTAGCTACGTACATCTTGCCAAACAACAAGTTGTCTAAAGCACACAGACTGGCACCCAGGCTACCAGGCTGGCACCAGAGCTTCCATTATTCCACGCCGCATGAGCTCTACCTACCTTCCCATTCCAGCTCGTTGCCGTTGGTGATGAACTCCAGGGAGTCGTTGTCGTCTGGGGTCTCGATGTCGTCCACATTGATGTCCAGGTCGTCGGGCGTATCCAAGAAGTCGTCAGACAGCAGGGAACCCTCGCTGTGGTCCAGGGACAGGTTCATGTCCGGGGCCACTAATGTACGCCGCTTACGATGGGTGGACCCTCCTCCACTTCCGCCTCCTCCAACTGCATTAACATTCAGAGAGTTGGGGGGAGCTGTGACAGAGGAGGTGAGACTTATTAGCTACTAATAGTGTACACACATGACATCAAGTTGAATTCACAGGTGCAGGGTCCAGGAAGTAGCATGTGAGATGAGGCTCATTGTTAGAAAGTAATACTGTATATTAAGCTAAAGTGGCTTATACTATATCAAATGTGTTAACTTTACCAAACCAAAAACATCTATCTTATGCCAGACAGGTGAGGTGTTATTTCAATTACACTTACAGGCTCGGTCATCGGTGAGACCACAGGAAGACTCCATGTCACCGTCCTCAGGAAGTGGTCTGAAAATCAACACAGAGAGCCCATCATTCTGTCAGGGCCACAGCCACACACAATAGCATGACATGAGCAAACACTAAAGCCAGCCAGCCTGACTCAAATAAACCAAACCCCAAATAGTCCTGGAAGCACACTAGTACATCACCACATCATTGCAGCTGGTGCAAAATTAACACATGCCAACGATCATGTCATTGGGGTTGTCAGTGATCTGTCTCAGCACCACAAAGGGAGCACAGAGAGAGGAGGCTAGGTGGTAATTAGCATCTCCCCAGGGAGCTCTTTAGATTATAGACCTGCCACGGTGTGCGATGTGGGGAGGGAGGTAGAGGCGGTGGTATGTCAACAAACCTTATTCACTGTACAGGGGAGGCAGACACACCGTTAGGTTACCCCTTAACACGTGGTGTAATTTCCCTTGTCACTTCCTGTAACGTGAAACCAGGAGGAGGACATGGAGGAGGTGGAGAATGAAAGGTATAATACAGGGGGGAAATGTCAACAGCAACCAAATACCAAGAGGCACTGGGGAAATATAAAGTATACAGCTCCACTGTGCTCCACTGCTGCGTAATACTAAACCATCCTTTCAACCTAACATCCCAGGGAGGACAGACAGTCTATAACAGTGTTGCCAAATCAACATGACTGGCAATAACAAATGACAAGGGCATCCGTTACACTGCATGGTGTCCGATTTAGCATCCCTGAGGCGTCCCACTGCTATAACCACTGGCAAGCTTCCATTGTTCAAATAACCAGTTTCCTACAATAATGACACCATGAGAAAGAAATGAAATAGGAATTATGTCTAACAGAGGGTATGATAATCCAAAATGTCAAGCAGTCAGGCCATATTCTTCTCCTATATGATGATGAGGGCTAAGATATCAAGAGCTCCTGCTTACCTTATCAAAAATTAGGATGGATTCAAAGACGGTCCAGGCAACTATTTGATTTTACAGCACAGGATCCTAGAATATTATGCATGCCCTTTTCTCAGTCGATCATAGGGAGCCTCAGGCACATCATCATTCAGAGCCTAATGATACATATACTTATTTTATCTTCCTCCTTTTCCTTAATGCTGATCTGCCACCATTTTCCTGGTGATGCTGTGTTGTTGACTGGCTGCTGCGTCACATGACGTTACCCACTACCATTTAAGGAGAGAGCTGCACCTGCTCCCTGTCTCCGCTCCCTCAGATGGAGAGAGACAGGAGGAGGCTCCTTGCTGTCAGAATGCTCTCTTTGCCTTTCTTCTTCACACTCCTTTAATTTCATACTGAGCAATTATCTGATCTCTCTGCGTCTCGCAATGACAATAAAGAGGAAAGTCCTGCTTAAATCCAGTCCTCTTTGTAATTCTTCAGTGCTTGGAGGACAATTATAATTTTTGTTTAAATTCTGTATAGATCCAGTGTTTGTGAATGTTTACGGCACATATTATTGTCATGTGGCTATTGCAATCAATGTCAGAGGTTGATTTCAGTAGATGGGGTATCTGCTAGGTATTCCAGGCTATAATTACACCAGCTGCACAGGGTTAGCTCACTAGGAAATCCTCAAGCAAATTATACTGGAGCAGATTATAGTCCAACAACAAACATCACTGCGGGCATGAGGTATTGTCATCTACCAGTTGTGATGGAAAAAAACACACAGAGTATCATTCTAAAGTGTATCACTGTGTGCTTATTCTTGCAAGTACAATGTAACAAATAGTGTAACCTTTGTTGTTACACTGTAGGCTGTATAGTGTACTTACTGATGGATTACGGCTGTCAGTATAATGTTATGGTGAGTTATTACAATACTTTTAACACAGTATTGGACTCTGCAGGACTAAAGGACCCTGTAAAGTAAAGCATCATCAAAGTCGTCTGACACCCACCTGGGGAAGTCTTCATCCTGCCACTCATCTTTACATTCCATGTTATCCATTCGTAGTGTCGCCTCTGTGGTGCCCATCCCATGGAAGGGAGGGGAGGAGCCTAGGGCACACAGACATAGACAGACCATACATAATTAACCAACCAACAATAATCAATCACAGATGGGGTGAGTTCCTTCCTGTTACAAGGGAGCGCTTTGAGCATTGGAAATGATATGTAGATCCAATTTATCCCTATCACCATTATCATTGGCATAATCAAATCATAGCCTCCGGCTATAAGCGGGTTCAAACCAAATCAATCCCATCCTCAGGTATGAAGATCAAATGGCAATAAGCCCATGTCTTGTGTAACACAGAGAATTCCTCCGTTATAAAACAGAAAATGCATTTATACAAGAGGAACAATGGTACGGTTATTAGTATTTTATTTAATTCATTAGTATTTATCATTTCATTTGAGAAACTGAATCCAGGTCACGAGGCGTTTATCCCCATGTGTAGCATGAGAGGAGCATGTGACTGAGGTCCCCTTGCTCCTTCCCTCAAAGTCAGTCACAATTAAGGAATTTCGTAGGTGGAATCCAAGAGGCCAGGAGAAATCAACTCTTAATCCCCCCTCATCAGCTACTAATCCTCAGCGCAGTTGCCACCTTTTTGATGTGTTCTGGTTTATCCTGTCTGACACAAGTTTAAAGAGACAGTTCTACAGCTTAATAATCCTGGCTCCAGATTCCTCAAGCTGGGTTGACATCATGTTAGTCAGTGCACCGTATTGTAATCACTCACATTCTGTTTTTGAGGGAAATGTGTTTCAGTTTTCGTTACCATCATCGGCTATATTGAATAAGAAAGAGACACTAATATTATTCAAAGTCAGATACAACCTCAGTATAAAATATACAGTGTATGGTTCACTGCATGGGACTGATTGTGTTTAATTGAACTAAATTACTCCTCTCTTTGTACCTCTTCACTCATGTGGAAAATCAACAGGCAGGTCAGCTGTGGAAATAATTATAAAAACAGATACACTCAGGGAGGGCTCCGAAAGTACATTACCTGCCTGTGGGTGTGGATAAGTGGCAATAGTATCTTTGAGAATTCACCTAACATAGACACAGCAAAATAAATAAGGCAATCAGAACATGATTTGCAAGGAAATGTCCTACACACATCAAAATGTTCACATGATTGTTTCCATCAGGTTGTTGCCCGGCAATACTGTTAGATGCATTGTAAGAAGTGTTATGTAAGGTCAACCTCTATACAGAATGTATACTGTACAGCTACATCATATCCACTCCGAGAGGGTGTAGAGCAGTGTACTGTATCCCGAAGGGAAAAGCAGCATACTATAAGACCCCAGCCATAACCCACAAGAGAAGCTGCTTGTATTCCATGTCACTTTGATTGAGCATGCAACTGTGAGCCTTATTGTGTGATCAGAACAATTTGCATACCATACACCCAATAAACGCATAAACCCAACTGTGTGTGCCTAGTGAAGTGATACAGTATCCAAACTATAATTTGTCAAATGAAGAGAGGGCTGGAATGTTATGAATATGGAGGGAAGAAGAAAAACCCACCAGCATGAGAGGTAATGAAAGTAATCAATTGCCTGCATCTTTCATTTTCCAAACACTATGGATTGTTTTGCATCCTAACACTTTAATAAGTTAATACATTGACAATCCAATGACAGTACTACATTTCTGGAGGGCATACCAATGGAGGCTATATCTGTAGGCAGGAAGGTATTCAGGATGCTGCCATGACGAGGAATAATAGCAGTGTGGGAAAACTCGACAAAAGACTTCAATCACATCTGCAGTCTGCATGTGCAAGGAAAATGCAAAAGCTGAATACAATGGAAATCGACAGTCTTTCTTTGTCATCTAATCCTATAGATGTGTATCTTATATAAGAGTTAACATATTCATGAGCTACTATACATTTACTACACACACACACACACACACACACACACACACACACACACACACACACACACACACACACACACACACACACACACTGTATGAGGAGTCTAATAAAGAGTAGAGGAAGAATGCAAAGGCGTACTCACATGGGCAGTGAAAGATCCCTTGAATCACTGCTGTCCCTCCCTCCTTATTCACTGATGTAGAGATTGGACAGCTAGGAATTGAAATCCTTCAGACCAGGGTCAATGCATGGGTCTAGTGAGTTGCCCCCCTCGTCGTCCCGTGTCAGGCAGCAGCAGCAGGTGTCTGAATACAGGGGGCAGCTTTGTTCCCCCCCTGTCTCCCTCCACTTCTGTTGGGGAAGGAGGGTGTGAAAGAGACTGGCCCTGAAGACTGAAGTGACAGGCTCCTTTAGAGCTCCACCCTACCCTTTTAATTTGAAGGAATCAGTGTTGTTATCATGATGACTGTTTCTGGTTGTCTACTCTGTCCATGTATTTCTGTCTAGACTCTAAATCTAAATCTCTAAATGATGAGAATCTCTCATCTCTCCATCCCATAATAGCGTGTACATCAGCGCCAATTCCTCTTCAGTAGTTATACTGTACTTTCCTCTCTTCTCATGTTGGTTTAATCCAGTCCATGCTGGGATAACCGTCCTGTTCATATCTGCCTGTTTATACTAAAAACACCACCTACATATCAAGTCTCCCTTTGTGTTTTTACTCCATGAACTGCTGTGAATGGTCCTCTATGCCCACTGTTTCCTGGCAACAGCATCTCTCTCTCTCTCTCTCTCTCGCTCTCTCTCTCTCCACACTCAACACATCACCACCCCACCCACCCCCTACCCATACACAGACACTAACTTATTCAGCCTCCCTTGCGCACTTCAGTTCTCCACCAATCATATCCCCCTTTCATCCACAAATTTCTCACCCGCTGCTTATGCTCCACCCATTCCTGTCCTCCTTTCTCCCCTTTTCCTGCCCAGCTGCAGGAGTGGACTTCCCCTCTATCGAGCAATCTGCCCTAGACAGCAGTGGCGGTGGCAGGCGGCCATGCAATGCCAGTGGGACACACCAGAAGGGCTTATATGTGGCACTTGTCTGACCAATAATACACGCTTCATTTGCCACTAGCTTCATTTTCCACTAGGACGGGTGCGTCGGGATGGACTCTGCACAGCTTGAAAAGTTTTTAAACAGAATATAAATGTTCAGTAGGCTATACCTAGGCTTATATGGATTTGAACTGAAATTGATACTTTGTAGCTATCGTTTCAAACGAAGAAATATAAATTGTGTCAGCACCTCTAGAGTTAAATCAATAGATGTCTATAACTAACCCAAGATAGTTAATCTCTCTCGTTTACAGTGTGAGCAAATGAAGCATAGTGGGCAGAACAAGCAAGGAGGTGGGCAAAGCCAAGCACGAGCTAGCGAGATCGTATTGGCTCGTGGTAGCATATATTTTCATATTTCCGGTAGGGAACGCCTACTCTTTAGTGCGCGTGTGCACAAACTCGGTCAGCCTTGCATTCATTCTAAGCAACGCGACTTTGGCAAAGCGTGAAGTTTATAAAACTTTACTGTGTTCGTAACATATTCTAGTTTTGGGAACATATATATATTTTTTGATCCGATGTTTCATCAATGATAACATTTGCAGAATGTCTGCCCAGTTTCACCTAGCTCCATCATCTCCCACTACTAGACCTCCTCTCACTACCACATTTGGCGGTGAAAAAACATTGGACGGATGCTTCAGTTTTATAGCCCCTGTGACGTCTATGTGGTTAAATATCCAAGCGTGCGCGCGAATGGTACCTGACGGACACGTGACAGATAGCGGATCCCGTCTGGTGGTCCGGTTACAGTAGATGCCAAGATGGCTGCAAGCAATTATTATGGGTTCACTCATGGTGCCGGTCCGCAGTACAGGTAATTACATAGCTTCTGGCTATGGGTAGCATGCACTCATCCCGAGTCGCCGCCCGGTCTTGTTGCGACGAGTATGCCTCCAAACGCCTCATTGCCGGTGCGATATTGCTATCTCGAGGCCTTGGGAGTGCAATGGATATGCTAGCCAGATTAGTTAGCTAGCTAACGTTACTGTTAGGCATCAAAGCAGGTTCCATTCTTGCCTGGCTAGGGAGAGCTTCGCACTCGGAATGTAATGAAACCTCAAACTCTCAATCGTTTAGCAAAGATGATTAACTAGCGTACTGTACCTAGCTTGATATCTGTGTAGTAAAATGGCTAGCTAGTTAGCTTTTTTCCCTAGCGGTAGGGACATACGAATTAGTTAAATTGAGGTCCAGAGGTGTATTATCATTATATTATTATCATTAGTCCAAACAGTTGCGTTTTGCAACGAAAACTGAAGTTTCTATTATTGGACAAATTCAGATAGTCTTCCCCCCCCCCCCCCCCCCCCCCGTGTCGTTCCGTTTAAGAAACGTTTTGCAACAAAATCGGCGTAATGAATATGCCCCTGGTCAGCTTCAAACTGGCAGTCACATTTTGGGCGAATATGCTAAATTTTTAGGCGGTTCAGTTGCAGATAGAGATCCTATGAATAGAGCCGACATGATTCATTGTTATAAATGTAGAGGGTTGTTTTGTTCTAACATATTTATATAACTAGAGGACTCCTGATCTCTCCAGGAGTGAGAAGTATAATTGTTTGTCTTAATTTGTTGTCTAGTACTGTCTTTTTGCTAGTGCTGCCCTTCTTCCCAGTAGCCACTTGGTGTGTGAACTGTTGACTGCTCATAACTTGCAGATTGTTGACACATCGACCTTGATTAAGGGGCAGGGCAATTTGTGATTGTTGTGGTCCGAAACAAAAATGGCTCCACTGAGTTATTTGAGGAAGGAAAGAGCGGAAGGCTCCACACCTCTCTCACTTGAGTATCTCACCTAGTTATTTTCAAATGTCATTTTAGCAACCGTATGTGTGTTCTATCCCAGTCTGCTCCTCTACATGTAGGCTTTACAGACGCTCCCCAACCGTTGGCTGCAACCCTTCTAATTTAGTGTACCCTGCTCAGCCTATGCTGCCCTTCAGTCCCTAGACTTTTTGGCCCTGACAGAAACATGAGTCACCCCAGAGAACACTGCTACTCCAGCTGCTCTACATCTGACTACATTTTATCCCGTACTCCGAGAGCATCTGGTTGCCGCGGTGGTGGCACAGGGCTGATCATTTTTCCTAAGTGCCGATTTTCTATTTTCTCCTCCCTCACTCACCTGTCCATCTCCTCATTTGAATTTCATACTGTCACTTGTCCACTCAAGCTTAACATTGTCATCTATTGCCCAACAGGTGCCCTTAGAGTGTTCCTTAATGAGCTTGACACCTTGATAAGCTAATTTCTAGATGGCTCACCACTCTTCGTAATGGGCGACTTCAACCTCCCGACGTCTGCCTTCAATGCATTTCTTTCCAACTTTCTCTTTCCCCTCCTTGCCGCTTTTGACCTCACCCTTTCCCAATCCCCTCCCACTCACAGGTCAGGCAATACACTTGACCTCATCTTTTCTAGGAGGCTGCTCACCTGCTAATCTCACTTTAAACCCCATCCAGGTCTCTGATCACTGTTTCCTTTTCTGTCTCCCTCTCTTCCAACCATAGCCACGCAGCCCCTACCGAGATGGTCATACGCCATCGCAATCTTCGCTTTCTCTCTCCCACTACTCTCTCCTCTTCCATCCTATCATCTCTCCCTTCTGCTAAATCCTTCTCCCTCCTCAGCTTCAAACTAGCAGTCACATTTTGGGCGAATATTTTGCAGCCAACGGTTGAGGAGCGTCTGTAAAGCCTACATGTAGAGGAGCAGACTGGGATAGAACACACAGTTGCCTCTTCGACCCTACTATCCTCCCTTTCTACATCCTATGACTCGCACTGTCCCCTTTCCTCCTGGCCGGCTTGGCCCTCCCCTCTTGCTCTGTAGCTGAGCGACTCATTGCGAGCTCACAGAACAGGACTGCGGGCAGCAGAGTGAAAATGAAGGAAACTAAACTTCCAGAGGACCTATCATCCTTTCACTCCCTCCTCTCTACCTTCCCTTCCTCTCTATCTGCTGCTAAAGCCACTTTCTACCATTATACATTTCAAGCTTCTTGCTCTAACCCTAGGCAACTCTTTTCCACCAGTCTCTGACCAACTCTGTCGCTATATCTCTCAGAATGATCTTCTTGGCCTTAACCAGTGAGGCTTCAAGACGGGTCACTCAACCAAGACTTCTCTGTGTCAAGGAGGCTTTCCGCACTGCCAAAGCTGACACACTCTCCCCTGTTAGCATATAAACGCACAAGACATGGAAGAATGTGTTGAATTGCATGAAATTAGCTTTAAAACGGCCCTTAAAATCTCTGCCTCAATGTGTAGAATTGTGGGAAATTTGCTTTAAAACTACAATCTTCTCTCTTCTCTCCGCCAACAAGAGGGGTGTGAACAGTTTGGGGTCGCATGGGTTGGGAGGTGGGGGTTACTACGCTGATAAATTACATTATCCATCCAGACCTTTGCCACCTAGGAAATTTGTGACCGGGCCTTCTCAAATAGTACTTCAGTACCCCTGTCCTAGATCTGTCCACTGCCACACCATGAACCATCAGATCATCCTCTCTACCCTCTCAGGGCTCTGCACACTCTTGGATTGCGTTTTACCTGGCAGGCCGCTCCTACCTGGTGACGTGGAGAGGATCTGTGTCTGCACCACTCAGTACTGGTGTTCCCCAGGGCTCGGTTCTAGGCCCTCTCCTCTTCTTGCTATACACCAAGTTACTCAGCTCTGTCATATCATCGCATGGTCTCTCCTATCATTGCTATAATCCAGGCACTTCTCCTCTACCGTCCAAACTACTGTAACTCTCTGTTGGCTGGGCTTCCTGCTTGTGCCACCAACTTATCCAGAATGCTGCAGCCTCTCTTGAACTAGCACTCACACTTGACTAATTTCCCTCGTAGCCATGACTTTTCTGAATAATGTACTTACTATAACTGTGATACGTGTTTGTCCCACCTAGCTACAGTATCTTAAGATGAATGCACTAACTGTAAGTCGCTCTGGATAAGAGCGTCTGCTAAATGATTAAAATGTAAACATTCCAAAATTCGTCCTGCTTAACTAGCATCCGGTCAAGCTTTTTTGGGGAGGAGCTGCCCCTTGAAAAATGACAAGTTTGTTAGCTAGCTTCTTGCTAACTTTACTTGCTAAATAAATAATTGTTGCCTAATATCAGTGTCTGTGTACTGTCATTATAATATCCAGAGAGAGTCATGTCAAGTGAACCTGGCAGCCGTGACAATGAATAATATTAGTTTTGGCTTTAATGTTCCATGTGGCTCAGTTGGTAGAGCATGCCGCTTGCAATGTCATGGTTGTGGGCTCGATTCCCACAAGGACCAGTAATTAGAAAAACATTTTATGAAATGAATGCACTCACAACTGCAAGTCGCTCTGGATAAGAACGTCTGCTAAATGACTAAGATGTCAAATGTATTATCAGCCAACCAGATCAGTAACCCTTGCATTCCAGAGGGTGGATCCTTTGCTGCTTCAAACTCAAACTGCAACCTAGAAATATGTTGCCAACCTATTTTACAGTCAGAATACTTAGTTTTTAACCGTCACCACCATACATTAACACTATTCCTAGATGTTTACATGGCAGCCTAGAGGTACTAGTTGCCAGCTCATTCTGCATCTGCTGTAGGCCTCTTATTGATTTGAGTGACAGCTTTCAGTCTCAGTTGATGCCTCTGAACTAGTGGTGCAGCAGTGGCTGATGTTGATTACAGTAATAATGTATAATTATTTTTGTGCATAAATCGGGATCATTACATATGCTACCTGACTGTCGATGTCATTGCACTCTACTTTTATAGAAACATTGCTTTCTTTGGTCAAGTTCCTTTGCATTGTCTGCCTTGTGTGTAGTTGTGTACCAGTACACTACAGTGTGAGGAACAGCCTAAACATTTTTGCAGCTTTAATTTGGGTGCTTATTCTCCACATAATCCATTACATTTGTCCTTTTCCTACATGAAACAAAGCTGGGTTATTCCAGACAAAATGCTGACAGATGATTTTTAGAACACCTGTGTTGGGAATGCTGTCTGTTAGCATCACAATCCATGCTAATGATAAGGCTGTTGCTTTGTTTGCAAGGTCATCCTTTTGGCATTGCATATTCTGCAGGAAATTGATTTCATGTAGAGTGTCGTAGTCTGCGCAGTATTTTCTGTATTGTAGGTGATGAGTTCTTTCAGGACTCATCCTTGAGTAATTGTTTAACTTAAACTGGTGTCTCAGTAAATAGGGGGCTCAACAAATCAGGGCAGCGTGTGCTGTAGGTAAATGCATCAAGCATGATCCTATTTAATAGATGGCCTGTCTCTAGACAGCCACAGTTGATGCTGTTTGTAAATGTTATCTTTTGATTGAAGATGCTAGCTTCGAACTCTTCTACAAGTTTTTAAATCCACATTATGAAATGTTCATGTTCGGTAGGCAACAGTGTTTGACGAGAAAAATATGTTGACTACAGGAAATAGCCTAGTTGTACAGTACTCAGACTACACACTTACCATTTAGAGATGGGCTTGACAGAGCATTTTCTGTTTACAATGTGCCTCATTCTTCACTCCAACTTCTCCATCTTGTCTCTGTCACCACAGCGTTCAGCCTCCACCGGCCTTTGCCCACCCCACCACAGCCAGCTACAGTGTTCAGCCGGCTCCTGCCGTGGCCCATGCAGTGACCGCCTCCTATGCCCCTGCCCCTGCACAAGCAGCCAGGCCCGTGGCCTCTGCCCCCTACCTGGCGGCCTACCAGACCCACCCTGCCCCCCCAGATTATGGCTATCGGCAGCCGGACCCTACGCCCCAACCTACCACCACCCCACAGGCGTACCAGCTACCGGTATACACCGAAACGGTCAGTTCCATTTCCTTTCTTTAGCATCCCGTTGCGTGCTGTCGTCGTGTTTTATTTATTTGCTATTGTATATAAATGCAAGTACCTGGGGAGAGTTTTAGAATGTTCAAGTCACAATCTGTTTTGCATACACTTTTTTTTTGCTATGCATGTTTTACTCTGTAAAACAACCTTTCAGGATAACTACAGTTACGGACGCCCACCTGCAGTCACTAGTTATGAGACTAAGCAGTACTACCAGACAAGTATAGCTCCAGCCCAGCGGACACCAACAGAAGCTTACTACCAGACAGGTGAGTCATTGCCAACCTCATTCCCATGCGTAATCCCACACAGACAATCATAACACTGCAATGCAAGAGCCACCGATTCATTTGAAAGGTTCTCTCTGAATGTGACAATACATCTTTTTATACACTATTCATGAGAACATACTATTGTGCAAAAGAACTTGGCTGCTGGTATACTGCAAAAGCCTGTGTATTGAATGTTGTGTAACTGGAGCCAAGCCTGTTTAACAACACTGTGATGATGATTTATTTTTCTTCCCTGTAGGTGTGAAGAGTGGCTACAGTCCAGTCAGCACGGTGTACAGCCAGCCCCCTCCACCACAGAGGCAGGTCACAGCTTTAAAGCCTCTGGCCCCCGCTAGCTCAGTGTCCACCAGCTATAACATCTACCCAGTGTCCACCAGTGTTCAGCAGCCTCCAACTCCCATCTCGTCTTACACCCCTTGCTCCTCCTTCAACTCCACAGCTGCCACCTCCTACTCGGGTAAGAGAGAGAGCTTCTTCCCACACTCCCAGAGCTCCACATTTAGCGCCAGGATCAACCCTTGTGAAATTCAAGCAAGCACAGCTTGCATATTTGTCACAGCATGTGTTTTTACTGTGTGACCCCCCCCCCCCCCCCCCCCCCTTCTGCCCCGTCTCAACTCTCCATCTCTCACCTTAGGCATCAGCTACTCTACTTATGACTCGAGTGGCTACACTTCCACCCCCTCCTACTACCAACCTGCACAATTGCCTGCTCCCCAGCCGCCACCCCAGCAGCCCCAGCCGTCCATGCAGCTGCCTCACAAGCAGCTCACCAGCTCTTCCTGGAGCAACGCGGGCAGCAACATGGTGACCGCTCCCACAGTCAACGCCTACAAGAAGCCCATGTTCCACCAGAACAGGCTGCAGAAGCCCAAAGGGCCACCCAAGCAGCCCCAGCTGCACTACTGTGACATCTGCAAGATCAGCTGTGCTGGCCCGCAGGTAGTGGTGAACTGTCTGGGTGATGCGTTATGAGAGGGACAGGTCATTTGTTGGCAACGGATGTAACGACTACAGAGTCAACTGAATGTACAGTATTTTAACATCAATCAAATGTATTTATAAATCCCTTTTTACATCAGCCGATGTCACAAAGTGCCATACAGAAACCCAGCCTAAAACCCCAAACAGCAAGCAATGTAGATGTAGAAGCACGGTGGGTAGGAAAAACTCCCTAGAAAGGCTGGAACCTAGGAAAAACCCTGAAAGGGAACCAGGGTCTGAGGGGTGGCCAGTCCTCTTCTGGCTGTGCCGGGTGGAGATTATAACAGAACATGACCAAGATATTCAAACGTTCATAGATGACCAGCAGGGTCAAATAATATTAATCACAGTGGTTGTAGAGGGTGCAACAGGTCAGCACCTCAGGAGTACATGTCAGTTCAGAGTTAGAGACAGCAGGTGCGGTAGAGAGAGCGAGTCGAAAAACAGCAGGTCCGGGACAAGGTAGCACGTCTGGTGAACAGGTCAGGGTTCCATAGCCGCAGGCAGAACAGTTAAACATGTAATGTGCCTAAGATGAGACATACTGTAGAAACCCAGGGTTGACATTCAATGTTTTTTGCAGGTTTGTTTTTCTAGGGATGTTGAATTAACTGTTGAATGGATTTCTCTGCAGACGTACCGGGAACACCTCGAGGGCCAGAAGCACAAGAAGAAGGAGGCTGCTCTGAAATCTGGCAGCGCGGTGGGGAGCAACGGGCCCCGGGGGATTCAGACCCAGCTGCGCTGTGAACTATGTGACGTTGCCTGCACTGGCGTAGACGCGTACGCTGCCCATATCCGAGGGGCCAAGCACCAGAAGGTAGCACAGCTGCACTGACAGGAAGATAAACATCAGGCAGCTAGCTAGCTAATTGAAGCCCTGTTTAGCTAGCTAATTGAAGCACTGTTTAGCTAGTTAATTTGTCTAGATCAGCTCTGTGATAGTTGTAAATGTTGGTGTTTCGTTAGTGTACCACTTTTAATAAGGTATTTATGTGATATCCCAGCTCACAATGGTTTGTGTTATTTCTCTCCCTTAACCCGGTATAGGTGGTGAAGCTCCACACCAAACTAGGAAAACCTATACCGTCAACTGAACCCATTTTAGTGAACAATGCTCCGATTATCTCAACGTCGACCGCTGGGAAGACGACCCCTATTGTCGTCACGTCAACTGCCCCTGTAGCGCCACCCAAACCGGTGGTCGTAAACGCAGTCAAGGCCACAGCACCTGTGAAGAAGCAAATCACACCCAAAATAACCCTTCTTGGTAAATCTTCCCAAGAAATCTGTGTTTAGTAGTTGTGACTATGATATCTGTGCTGACAGATTGAACCAATGATGGATAATTGAAGCAGTAATTCTGGACTCAAACTACACTTCTAAGTTGCACCGTACTAATATTTGGCCTTCCTCTTGACAGCCAACAAGCTGGCCACCCCTCCATCAGCCAAGGTGGATGAGGACAAGCAGTTAGCAACCGCTTCTAAGAGCGAGACCACGAGTGACGATGAGGACGGGGAAGGAGTGGGGGGGCAGGGGGACGTCCAGCCTGTGGGACATGACTATGTGGAGGAGGTAGGAGTTGTTTTTCTTGATTCACTAATAATTTGTAAAATATGCAAAGGTTATGGTATGTTCTAATGCAAGTTTCCATTTTGATGATGGGAAGGTGCGTAATGATGATGGGAAGGTGATTCGCTTCCACTGTAAACTCTGTGAATGCAGTTTCAATGACCCCAACGCTAAAGACATGCACCTAAAGGGACGCAGGCACCGGCTGCAGTACAAGGTCAGAAAGTGCATCATATAGCGAAACATTTGTGCAAGGTGTTTCTAGAGCTAACCGCTACGTACTACAATGTACTTATTGTACTGGCAAAATGAATTGACTGTAACGTAAGCATTGAACACTTTGACCTGTTGTACAAGTGTATGTCAAGTCACAGCAAAACTATCACCACTAGATGGCAGACTTTGTTTAGGCAGGATGTAGAAATTGCTTGCAATGTCCTGTAGCCCCCTTGTCATTTGGTCATCAGTTGACTTATGTAATTTACATCAAATTATAATTGATTTGCATGACGGCTATATGCATACTTCTCAGTTTGAGAGCCTACTACTCACTAGGTGTTGTGTGTGAATGTACAGTACCAGTCAAGTTTGGGCACCTACTCATTCAAGGTTTTTTTCTTTATTTTTTACATTGTAGAATAATACTGAAGACATCAAAACTATGAAACAACACATGGAATCATGTAGTAACCAAAAAAGGGTTAAACAAATGTTTTATATTTGAGATTCTTCAAATAGCCACCCTTTGGCTTGATGACAGCTTTGCACACATGGCATTCTCTCAACCAGCTTCACCTGGAATGCTTTTCCAACAGTCTTAAAGGAGTTCCCACATATGCTGAGCGCATGTTGGCTGCTTTTCCTTTACTCTGCTGTCTGACTCATACCAAACCATCTCAATTTGGTTGAGGTCAGGGGATTGTGGAGGCCAGGTCATCTGATGCAGCACTCCATCATTCTCCTTCTTGGTCGAATAGCCCTAACACAGTTTGGTGGCCTGTTGAAAAACAAATGATAGTCCCACTCAGCGCAAACCAGATGGGATGGCGTATTGCTGCAGAATGCTTTGGTAGCCATGCTGGTTAAGTGTGCCTTGAATTCTAAGTAAATCACAGACAGTGTCACCAGCAAAGTACCCCCACAACATAACACCACCACCTCCATGCTTTACGGTGGGAAACGCATGCGGAGATCATCCGTTCACCCACACCATGTCTCACAAAGACACGGTGGATGGAACCAGAAATCTCCAATTTGGACTTCAGACCAAAGTACAGATTTCCACCGGTCTGATGTCCATTACTTGTGTTTCTTGGCCCAAGCAAGTCTTCTTCTTATTGGTGTCCTTTAGTGGTTTCTTTGCAGCAATTTGACCATGAAGGCCTGATCTACGTAGTCTCTGAGCAATTGATGTTGAGATGTCTGTTACTTGAAGCATTTATTTGGGCTGCAATTTGAGGCTGGTAACGCTAATGAACTTGTCCGCTGCAGCAGAGGTAACTGGGTCTTCCATTCCTGTGGCGGTCCTCATGACAGTTTCATCATAGCGCTTGGTTTTTGCGATTGTACTTGAAGAAACTTTCAAAATTCTTGACATTTTCCATATTGACTGACCATGTCTTAAAGTAATAATGGGCTGTCATTTCTCTTTGCTTATTTGAGCTGTTCTTGCCATAATATGGACTTAGCCCTATTTGGTAAAAGACCATCTTCTGTATACCCCCCTACCTTGTCACAACGCAACTTATTGGCTCAAGTGCATTAAGAAGGAAAGAAATTTCACAAATGAACTTTTAAGAAGGCTTAACTGTTAATTGAAATGAATTCCAAGAGTGTGCAAAGCTGTCATCAAGACAAAGGGTGGCTACTTTGAAGAATCTCAATTCAAAAAATATTTTGATTTGTTTAACACTACATGATTCCATATGTGTTATTTAATTGTTTTTGTCTTCACTATAATTCTATAATTTAGAAAATTGTAAAAATAAAGAAAAACCCTGTAATGAGTAGGTGTCCAAATTGTTGACTGCTACTGTATGAATGACAGCTCTTGACATTGTTACTATCCCTTCATTCCCCTCCTGTAGAAGAAGGTGAACCCAGAGCTGCCGGTGGAGATCAAGCCCAGTAACCGGGCCAGGAAACTGCAGGAGGGCAAACTTAGGAAACAGAAACAGAAGGCTGTGCTGAAGAGACAGAGGGATGATGAGCAGCGCTGGCACTTGGAGATGAGGTCAGAGCCAGACAGCAGCTGGCACACAGAGATGAGGTGAGAGCCAGACCGCAGCTGGCACACAGGGATGATGTCAGAGCCAGACAGCAGCTGGCACACAGAGATGAGGTCAGAGCCCTTGCTTAGGCATAGATCTAGGATCAAGCTTACTCGCCCCAAAAATCCTTGTGTCATCCATTTGGGGTTAAACAGATAGTGAGAGGTTTTGGCAATTAAGCCTTTTTCTACTTACCCAAAGTGAGATGGATACCATTTTTTTCTCTCTGCATGCAGTTTGAAGGGAGTTGCTAACTAGCATGTACAGCTGTACCTGTAGACTTCCAGTCATTGACATACTTGTAGCTATACTTATAGACTTAGTCATTAGACTTAGTCATTGCGCTAATGCTCGTTAGCAATGGCTTGCGAAACTACCTTTAACTGCCTTTTAAACTGCACGCAGAGATAGTTTTTTATTTTATCGATGAGTTCAACTGAAAAAGGGCTTAATTGCCAAAATCTTTTAAGGTCTGAGCAGTGCTTAGGGGCAACTTCTCCCTATAGTTATTCTTTCTTAGAGATGATTTCAGAGGAAGGCAGAGCAGGGGAACCCTGCTGCTGAGTCCACTACCCATATAGTTCTGAAACCCAACATCTTAAGTGCTGAAAACTCTTGAATCCCCCTGCATAATCTGGCCAAATACCTTTCAACAGTCTCAAAGATGTCTTATAACTCCTGATCAGCATCAGACTGGTAACTCAGCAGAAAAATCTACCCAGTCTGAATATTTAATAATCCTGTGCTGTATTTGTCTCCTCTGCCAGGCGCTATGAGGAGGACATGTACTGGAGGAGGATGGAGGAGGATCAGCTATACTGGGGGGAGCAGAGATGCAGGATGCCCCCCCCTCCACTCATGAGCCGGCCTGGCATGCCAGTGCCACCCCTACTGGTGAGAATCAATGATTCAATCAATGTTCGGTCTACGTGAACTTGATCACTTGAGGGAAAACTGGTGCAACCAGGATTGATGTATTTAGCTTTTCAGTTAGTTTCCAGATGTGTTTCGTTGTAGAGAGAAACAGGTTCTATTCAGCTCTTCTCTTTTCCCCTTAGCAGCCCGTGCGTCGGCCGGACTCCCCAGACGACCGCCACATCATGGCCAAACACTCCACCGTCTACCCTGTGGAGGAGGAGCTGCAGGCGGTGCAGAGGATTGTGTCCCACTCTGAGCGAGCCCTCAAACTGGTGTCTGACTCCCTGCTGGAGAAAGAGCCCCCCGCTGTTGCTCCTAAGACTGATACAGAGGCTGATGCTGGCGAGAAAGGGTAAGAGCTGTATGGGTCTGTACTAGTGCACACCTTTCTATTGGAATGTTCTGTAATGCTGTTCCCTCCTGGTGTGGGCCATCGGCATGTAGTAGGGTTGGGGGGGACCTTTCAGGAGTGCATCGTCTATCGACGATGTTTGACAGCCATCGTGATGTCACACAAACATTTTTTTATATTTGAGTTTGTCTGCTCCTCCGGAGTCTGTGAGCACACTGCAGGACAACATGCCAAAAGGCCCATTTCCTATTTGCCATAGCCCCCCCCCCCCCCCCCCACACTCCGTCTGATGATCATGGGCCTTTTGCAGTGGGCACTCCGTTATCTGGCTTATTGTTTTTAAAATCTTGTGAGTTGTTGGCATAAGCATAATGGCCTACCATCAAATGAATCTATAGGTCTAGCGGTGTTCCATCTCAATTTTGTTTGTGAATATCCTACATGAAAACATAATATAGTAATAATGAGAGGGAGAACAAACCATTGCAAGTTGAACCAATCAAATAGGAAGTTTAAACAAACCTGGTACTTTTCTGCTTTACTTGACTAAAGTTTGGGCAAAATCAACTTCGCCGTCAGAAAATCCCCCCTTGCAATTCGTTTTTAAAAGGTAGGCTAATATGAATCATAGCCCTACCAATTTGAAAATCATGCAGCCTAGACTAGATAAAAAATAACTAGGTCTAACACTGTTTATGCCTAGCAATGTTTCTTTCATATTGCTTTCTTCCTGCCAATTGACTCCTCTTTGAGCAACGCGTAGACGATACAAATGTATATCAACGATGTTTGGACAGGACAATGTATCATTCCTGACATCGCTCAACCTTAGCATGTAGCCTGATGTGTATTTTTGTTTACCCATCCCTGCTTGACCTCTGATCCCTGGTGTGTAGACCTGACACTCAGGCGGCCCGTATGCTGAAGGGGGTGATGAGGGTTGGAATTCTGGCCAAGGGCCTGCTGCTCCACGGGGACAGGAACGTGGAGCTCATCCTGCTGGCTGCCAAGAAGCCCACCCTCTCTCTACTGAAAGACATCGCTGAGCAGTTGCCCAAAGAACTGACGGTAAGATAATTCTCATCTTCCCTTAAGTGGAATCATATCTTTTGGGATCCACTGTGTATGAGATGGTGTAGTTTTTCTACATGCTGTTGGATTATACACCAGAAAATAACACGTCAACTGTTATAAGGAACAGTTGGGGACTTTTCCCGATCATCTTTGATGCTATATTTGGTCAAAAGAGGAAGTCTGATTTTCATAATCAAATGACAAACCACAGCTCTTGACTTCATGTCATGAAGTTGTCATCAGGGCTGCACCAACACTAGAAAAGGAATTTACTGTAAGGTAACACTATCATTAATGATTCAAGGAGAGCGGTTTCCCCTCTGTCTGTATTGCAGAGCTCAGTTCCTAAACCTGCAATCCTCTGAACAGTGAAACGTGTATTTGCATCTGTGGTGCCTGAGACGCCAAGATTAGTGCTGATGGGACACAATACCAGTCTGTGCCTTACCAGTGGTCACAACATTTAGCCTACAGATGGGCATCAAGACTATTCAAGAAGAAACAGTCAAGGAAAGGACCTATACCAAAAAGACTTGCGTTCAAATGGTATTTGTTTTCTTTCAAATGCTTTAGCCTGATTTACGTTATGAGCTTGTCTGGCGCAATGGAATCGTCAACAAAAATGATTGCTGGATTTTCACATCTGGCACTCCAGCAGGTTCAGTTAATGTCCAAAGTATTTGAAAGAAACCAAATACTATTTGAACCCAGGTCTTATAAAAAAAATATATGCATATTAGACTGTGGTGTGTGTCGCATTTCCTTCCTCTGAAGTTCTGGTATAATAGTGTTTTTCATCAGAAGTGCTTTTGACTGATCTTTAGTACCACTGCCTGGTTATGAGTCATGACACCTGTACCCTACAGAGACTGGGGCTATATTTAAACATGTACTCCCCTAAGGTTACATGAAGCCCCCCCCCTCCCCAAAGAAAAAAACTGTTAATAGAATTACTGTCTCTTAAGCATTTGTCCACTTCCACAAGATTATATAAATGGGCATTTCTTTAAAGTTAAATGCAGCTATTGAGAAATTATTTGAATATCTAGCGCCAAATACATAGTTAAGATTAATCCAGTGCCCCATCAAACGACACCCCCCCCCCCCCCCCCCCCCCCAGTCCAAAAAGATACCCCCTCTGTAGTGAGTAATCCAAAGTGTCCTTTTAACCGGCAGACATTTTCTGAAGATCAGTATGAGGTACAGGCTCACCCTGAGGAAGCCAACATCGTGATTTTTTCGAGCAAGGAGCCAAAAATGCAGGTCACCATCTCTCTAACTTCGCCGCTGATGAGGGAGGACCCTGCCCCTGAGAAGGAGGAAAAGGCAGGAGACAAAGCGGCTGAGAAAGGTTAGAGAAGCCAAGCTTTCAGTCCAATAAATGCACTGTGTCTTCCAAAGCTCAAACTCAAAAGAAAAAATAAATAAATAAATATGGGACTTTTAACCAAGCCCATAGACTTTCATCCAAATGTGGTAGATATCGTAGAATAACACTTTTGTTTCTCCCCTCCCGGCCCTCGAAGGTATGAAGTGAATTGACTCGCCCATTCATTTGTCTCTTGTTTTAATTTATCCATTATTTCCAGTACCAGTAGTCCCTCTGTTTTCCACTTTACTTTGTCCGATATGGAAATCTAAAGCAGGGCTCTCCGACCTTTCTATGCCATTTGTATGTGTGTGTGTGTCTATGGACACATGCTCAGGGGAAACCAAGAAAAACAATGGAAGTGATGAACTATACAAAGATAATGCCCAGGGATGAGTGTGCTTCCATTAACATGACATGCAGGAATAATTGTATCACTTTTTATATCAATTGAAATGTAATTTTGTTACTAATAATCTCCATCTAGGCTAATGTCAATTTATCATCTTATCAATAATTAGTCAATAGTTGCTAATGGGGTTTTAAGAGGTGCCATGAAACCTCTCTCATCCCTGTTAACTGAAACGGCATCATCAAAGTATTGATTGACAAGGTGTTGGAGTGTCATTCTATCCCCACACAATGGTCTCTATTGAAGTTGGGACGAGATTGTTGAATTGATTAGTCTGCTATACAGTTAAACCCCTGTCGCATTGCGGCCTACTCGTAGAACCATTGTGAGATGCAAAACACTCCCTCATCTATGTGAGCTGATCTCCCCTTTTTTCTATCACTGTAAAGACCCGTACTTGGAAAAGGTTTCAAAATTTATATTTCCCATTGCTTAAGTTGTTGTTTGGGTTTGTTGATCAGTTTGTCCGCCTGTATCAGCAGACCTTGGCAAAACATACAGTATGTACATGCATTCCCCCCTGTAACAGAGGCGCTAACATCTATGACTCTTGCCACATGGAACATGGAAAGCCCCATTGTGCTACTGTAGCTTATCTTGTGAAATTACAGCTCTAAATGACTAAGGAGTTACCATTTGACATTCCATATGTCTATTCACTTCAATATGTCTATTGATAAATAGCATGATATGGCAATGGATGCATTAACAAGTCCCACATCAAAATTCCTTGAGTTCCCAAATCGAATGCATTATTGGCACATTTTCTTACCATGGAAGGGATTAGTGGTAAAGTAGTTGAATTACCCTGTTTGTCATATTTTGTTACTCAACACATCCAATGCAATCACTTAATATTTCCTCCCGACTTTCATTATCTCTCTTATTACCCATAACTCATGAGAAACTGGGTGAAACAGTACTGTAGGTGGGTCTGATGGACACAGTCATACGAGTGAGAGCAGTAATCAATGAGCCAGTGTGTTCCTCTCCTACTGTAGGGGTGCCTGAGAAAGACCCTCCTGACGTTCTGAACCAAAGGAAGTGCCTGGAGTACCTAGCTGCTCTGAGACATGCCAAGTGGTTCCAGGTAAAGAGAACATGTACAATGGCAAACCTGTTCACTCCTAAGTATCCCGAGTCCCAGATCGTGACTAAGACAGCAATGGAGTTGTCAAGACCGCACAAACAGATCTGGGACTAACGCCTAAGTACTGAGTCCCAGAATCTTCATAAACATGGTCCATAAACAGGGCCTAGGTAAAACAGTGCACTGTAACAGGTGTGTGTGTGTGTGTGTGGTATCTACAGGCTCGTGCCAACGGTCTTCAGTCCTGTGTGATCATCATTCGACTGTTACGTGATCTGTGCCAGCGAGTGCCGACCTGGGGCAAGATGCCAGCCTGGGTGAGGATGTTCTGTCTGTGTTCAGCTTCTTTTTTAATTTAATTTTTATTTTTACGAAGCTAATTGACGTTAGTTCTTAATTGTGTCTTATGTGGTATGTGTGAACTCCCTGTGTTCAGGCTATGGAGCTGCTGGTAGAGAAGGCCATCAGCAGTGCCACAGGGCCCCTCAGCCCAGGGGAAGCTATGCGTAGGGTCCTGGAGTGTATCGCCACGGGCATCCTACTGCCAGGTGAGGGAGTTTGACAGTATTATTTGTTAGTATTAGTTAGCCAGGGTGCGCTCACTCCACATTTACTGCAGTTGTTTTGACCTGGACCCTCTTTGTTCTCTAATGCATATTACAGGTCATTCAGGGGAAACTTGCATTTTGAACTGTACAGCGTGCTTTGTCAGCGGTATACATAGCTAGCAATGTTACTTTACATTCTTGAAGCAGAAGTTGTTCAGAGCGGTGGTATGTAAGCAGTGAGTGGAACAATATAAATAATGTAGCAGTAGTCTATATATAGCAGTTTGAGTGATTTGTGTTCCTTCTCTCAGACGGTCCTGGGCTGCTGGACCCCTGTGAGAAAGCCCAAACCGATGCTCTGGGGAGCATGACCAAGCAAGCCCGGGAAGACATTACTGCCAGCGCGCAGGTACTGTCACTACCACACTCTCACCATGTGATTGGGCATAATCAACAGTAACTTTTGGAAGTCTACCACCTTAGACTGGGAAACGGGGCGGCATACAGAAGATGTTGAATACAGATTTCTGTAAAGAAATCATTGCTAAACTATATGGGTACAGATCCACCTAACTTAACCCCTTAGTTATAAGTAAGTGCTAGCTCTGGTTACACTCCATTCGTGTTTGATTTTCACCCATTGATATGTGTGAGAACGGAATGTGTTTGAAGTCCACTGATCCACTTCTCCTCGCATTTCTCTGGTTCCAGCATGCTCTGCGACTGCTGGCGTTCCGTCAGATCCACAAGGTTCTGGGGATGGACTCCCTGCCGGCATCCAAGGCCAGCGCTCGGAACCGCAAGCGCAGACGGGATGGGAGCGAGACGGGAGAAGGAGAGGGGGAGGGAAAGAAAGACAAGAAGGAGGATGCAGAAGAGGTGGATGCTTGATCTCTCCCAGAGCAGTGTTAGCCTGGGCGCCCGCCTGGTTCTGCTTCTAATGTTGGCATAAGAATGATAGGGGAGTAATGCAGAAACGGACTGGCACCCAGGCTAGAGCAGGTTAGTAGTCTATACTGGCAGAATGTCACAGCCTTTACGTTTATTTTTATTCTCAAAATCTATATGAATATAACTGACTTAGTCGTAACATTTCTGCCTCCCCTAGAGGGAGGAGAGAACGGGAGGGGAAAGGTAAAGATTATTTACTATAATTCTCTCCCATGCATTCTGTACTGTAACATACTGTAGATGTACTTCAAATCGTGCTGGAAATTGACTTTAACGTCACTGACTGACATTAAGGAGCTAATGACTGATAGCCTGATCCCAGATCTGCATGTGCTTCAGTCAAAGTCCTCTTCATGTATTTATGGCATGAAAACGATTGTCAGAGGAGTCAATGATCGTCAGGAGTTTGCTAAAGCACAAACTGATCTGGAACCAGGCTAAATGATTGAATCATTCCATTTCCAGAATATTTGCCCACTCAGCTACTGAAGCCCTCCCATTTTCAGTACCTGTACGAACCACTGTTACTTACCATTGTCTTCTATGTACTGTAAGTACTCTTACATGGATACCTACATTGTAACAAAGCTCTTTTAGCTTTTCCCCTGCTTTTCTTATTGAAGACTAGCTTTAATCCTATACTGCACAGGCTAGTTCAAGTGTTTTATTATATACCGAAGACTGCAGGAGTTTCTCATCTAGGTGCATGAATTGAGATGAGTTCTGTAGATGAGGATGGGTTTTGCTGATGGGTCCGGGGTGAAGCCCTGTTATTCAGGAGGTTTTAAATACAAAGACATGGGTCAATTAAAGTATGTTTTAAGAATGTACAGTTCATTGTGCCTAAATTGCAGGCAATGACACATTTCAAATTCGAAAGCTGTAATGTAAAGAAAAACACTTTGAAAACATTGCTCTTTGAAAAGCACTCCGTATAGTCTATAAAGAGGCCTACACATTTGTCAGGACACCTGAAAGAAAAAAACATCTATGTACAAGTTGTTTGTGCCACAAAACACTTAAGGGAATCACTGGGTAATAGAAAATGTTTTGTCTAAGAGGAGTTGACTGATAGCTCATACAGTATGTTGCACAGTCTAGGTCTAGCATGCTGAGGGAATGAAGCACTTATAAAATGACTGATATTATATGCAGCCATATATTTATCGTGTAAACTTGCCTATTAACAATCTGTCTTTTGTGTTACTGGGGGAAAATGTCTTGAGCGAGAACTAAAGTATGGATATCTACTGAAATAATCCAGGGATAATAGTCTTTAGACTTTCTTCCTTGTGCCTGCATTGTTTTGTCTAGGAAATGTCATATCTGTGGACTGAAGGTTCTAAAGGGGGAAACATTTTTTAACTGGATCATGCAACATTTTGAAGATCTTATTCACATCCTGTATCTTTGTGCATTAAGGTTTTGTAAGAAGCAGATTGTGCTTTTCATTGATTTTATTTACAGAGAGCATCTGCGCAGCACCGTTTTAACTTTTGTTATCTTTGGAGGATGTTGCAATTGAATTTGTATTGTTGAAAGGAGAGTTAACGTTAATGTAATATTTTAATTTCTTTGTAGTGGCGCCTTATACCAAGGATGAATATTAAAGACTTAACCCATGGTCTACTTTTCTGATTATGTGAATATTTTTGTTGTTGACAGAACTTGCATTCCACACCTTGTAAAATGTTTTTCCATTCATATTGCCACTGAAAAAATGGTCAGGGCTTCCACAAAGTAGAAATTGTATCCTATCACACCCCTCTGGTATATTGACTATAAAGGGTGCAGCAATCAGATGAGATGGGCTAAAGTGGGTAATGATTTGCCTGGAACACTGAAGTTGAATTCCGTATGGCAGAAATGAGTGTTTGAATCAGGAAAGTTCTCTCAACCTCTAAGCCAGAATGTTGAATACATTTATTTTAACGTACTTTACCAGTTGCTCATGCGGTTGGACATATTGGCGGTAGGAATGTGAACCCAATATATCCACACGTATAATTACATCAACTTTTCAAAGCGCTGATAGTGTGTTCAGATTTTTTTTAAGCATGTGCACAAAATAAAAATACATGCATACTTGCTGAACTCGTGCACATGTTTCAGGTGATGGGAATCTGAATGCACTACCAGCACTTTGAAAAGTTGATGTAATACTTTCCTGTGGATATATTGTCTCCCATTTCTACTGTCAAAAGGACCAACCGCTAAAGTACGTTAAAATATAATTTGATTAAACATTCTGGCTTGTAGAGACAGGGGAAACTTTCCTGATTCAAATGTTGCAATTCAATGTTGGGTTTCCAGGCAAGGAGGTGAATAATCATTGAAGCGCTGCCTAGTGTTTGAAGATGCGTATTTGCTTAACCTCTCTGGGATTTGTGGGACAACAGCCAGTGAAATTGCAGGGTGCCAAATTCGAAGAGAAATCTCATAAAATTCCTCAAACATATGTATTATACACCATTTTAAAGAAACTTCTTGTTAATCCAACCACAGTGTCCGATTTCAGAAAGGCTTTACGGCGAAAGCACACCATGCGATTATGTTAGGAGAGCGCCTAGCCACAACAACCATAGACATTTTCCAGCCAAGGAGAAGGCTCACTAAAATTAAGGAGAAGGCTCATTAAATTAATCGCTAACCTTTTGATCTTCATCTGGTGGCACTCCCAGGACTCCATGTTACACAAATGTTTGTTTTGTTCAATAAAGTCCCTCTGTCCAAAAACCTCAGTTTAAATTGGCGCGTTATGTTCAGTAATGCATTGTCTCAAATAACATCCAGTGAAATTGCAGAGCCAAATCAAATGACAGAAATACTCATAAACATTGATGAAAGATACAAGTTTAAAGAAACTGCTTGTTAATCCAGCCGCTGTGTCAGATTTCAAAAAGGCTTTACGGCAAAAACAAACCATACTATTTGAGGATAACACCCCATCAAACACAGACAATCATATTTTATCCCTCCAGGCGCGATACAAAACTCAGAAATAACGATGTAATTCATGCCTTACCTTTGAAGATCTTTTGTTGGCACTCCAATATGTCCCATAAACATCACAAATGGTTGTTTTGTTAGAACGACGGAATTAATCTATCTCCAAAATGTCCATTTATTTGGCGCGATTGATCCATAAAAACACCGGTTCCAACTCGCTCAACATAACTACAAAATATCTAAGTTACCTGTAATCTTTGTCCAAACATTTCAAACAACTTTCCTAATAGAACTTTAGGTATTTTTTTACATAAATAATCGATACAATTTAAGACGGATAAACTGCGTCCAATAGCGGATAAAAACAAAGTGGAGCGAGTTCAGGTCACGTGCCCCAAACACAACAGTACACTTCACTCGACCCTCGTTCTGAACAGCCCTACTTCATTTCTCAAAGGAAAAACATCAACCAATTTCTAAAGACTGACATCCAGTAGAAGCGATAGGAACTGCAAGCAAGTGCTTTAGAAATCTAGATCCCCATAGAAAACCCATTGAAAAGAGAGTGACCTAAAAAAAAAGAAAATCCTGGTTGGTTTGTCCTTGGGGTTTCGCCTGTCAAATAAGTTATGTTATACACACAGACATCATTCAAACAGTTTTAGAAACTTCAGTGTTGTCCAAATCTACTAATAATATGCATATCCTAGCATAATAATATGCATATCCTATCTTCTGGGCCTGAGTAGCAGGTAGTTTACTTTGGGCACGCTTTTCATCCGGATGTGAAAATACCACCCCCTAGCCTAGAGAGGTTATTGTACAACACACAACCTTTGTTTTAATGTGAATAACTCACGTCGTTGAGTTTGGTCAAATTCAAGCATGATCTTTTATTCATGTATAACATGTTACAACATCCTAATCAGACACTCATAATGCACCTGTTTATATATCCTAGATAGGTGCCCCATTAGTGCCATCTCTGGGTTGGCATTATAACCATTATCTTAACATCTTTCTTTTAATTTTGAGTTAGCTCGAACACTTCATACCAATTTAATACCACAGTGAAAATACCTATTTACATTAAACACTTAATTTTTTTAAATAAAAAATTGTTGTCCACAGTGCCCATACCGCAGGGGCAGTCTTACATTAGCCCTTGTCCTAGTGCGTCGCACTGGTAGCATATTGGGCACCTCTGGGATCCTCAGGTCCTCTCCCACAGCCTCCTGAAATTGTGTAGGCACGGTCGGCAGAGATAACTGCCCTGGTGGGGTCTTCCCCATCTCCTCATTATGTGTCCTGCCCACACCATCCAGAGGATCTTCCCATTTGTCCCTCCTGTGTCCTATGCTCTCCTGAACTGGGCGTATGTCCTCCCAAGTGGCATCCCTGGTGTGAGGTGACAGGAGCATTCTGACGGTTTGGCCTTGTTTTATTACAGGCAGATTTTTTGCATGCTGGTCATAGTAATGTTTTGACTTGTCCTGACGTGCACTTTGTGTGCCTGAACATCCCCAAAGACCTTTGGTGCGAGGAGCTTGGGAGTTGTTGGCAACAAAGAGTGGGTGCATCTAGACATTAGGTGCTGTACAGGACTGCTGCCGAAGCCCTCTGCGGGAGCATTTCTCCACGCCAAAATGGCTTGTGCCTGCATTGCCTTTGTCTGCTATTTTCACTGCTGACTCTGACCTACCATTACTCTGACTGTGGTATGGTGAAGAGGTCACATGATGGAATTCCCCAGGCTTTTGCAAACAAAGCAAAGTCTTGACTCGTGAACTGGGACACATTATCTGTAACTACACCACTGTCAGGTATGCCATACCTGCTAAACTGCTGCTTACAACAGTCGATGATGCAACCGACTGTTGTGTCAAATCACTTTCTCCACCTCCCAAAAATCTGAATAGTAGTTCACTATAAATCAGAAAAGGAACATTCTTTACTGTGAGCAGATCCATTCCCACTTTAGACGTGTTGGTTGTCATGTGGCTGCAGCGTTTCCTTTTGCTGCTTAGGTAGATTAGCATTACATATGCTGCACACAGCCACAAGATGTTTCATTTCTTGGGTCATATTGGTCCAGAATACTGATTCTCTGGCTTTCCTGAGACTGGCTTTGACCCCTGAGTGCCCTGAATGGATACGAGAGAGAATCATTGGGCGTAGAGTTTCTGGCACTACCACCCTGTCGCTTTTGTAGACAACCTCTTCCTGCATTGTGAGTTCATCTCTGTATGTCCAGTAGTCCGTCACCAGGATGGGCGTACTCTTTCTTGTGTCCGGCCAGCCTCTTAGGATAAAAGACTGAAGCATTGGAGAAGTCTTGTCCTCTGCTGAATGAGCTTTGCTAGCATCCCGTGTCTTCCTTTCTTGTATACTACCTGTGGTTGATAACGCTGAAGCTTTAGCGTCATCCTTTTGAAGTCGCTTCGGCATAGACAGAAGAGGTTTTTTGAAGATAACCTCAAGCAGCTTGTGATCAGTGTGCACCGTGATGAAGTTCCTACCATGAAGGTATTGATCAAAACGGTCACAGGCGAACACCATGGCTAGGCACTCCTTTTTAAGTCGGCCATATCCTTGCTCCGTGGGTGTCAATGTTTTTATTTTGCCAGGCTTTTCCACCACAACCATGTTGCTTATCCACTTAGTAGGTTTGGTGACCTTCGTAATGACACCCTGTTCCTCGATTGACTCAACAGCCTTTAGTATCTTTTCCTTCCGTGGAATGGGGATTCAGAGGGGAAGCTGTTGAACTGATCTAACAGACTCATCCACCACCAGGCGAAGCCCTTCAAAAACGTCCTCAAACTGTTTCAATATTGCCTCTGAGGTGTTCGAGTCTGGTGGGACCTTTTGTTTTTAGTATTGACATGATGAATGGCATGCTGGTGGTTGAACTGTAGCAACTTAAGTTTTTCACATATTTCTGCTGAAAGGAGAGGCTTTTGCAAGGTTTTTCACCACTTGGAACATGAGTACATGTTTCCCCATCCTGATTGGCTCACTCCCCTACTGCCTTAGCCTTGCTTGGTTGTGGCTTTGTATCTCCATCCTGCATTACTTGCATAAAGTCTCTGTCGCTGAGTATATTGACAGTTGAGCCACTGTCTAGCTGGCATTTGATAGTGCTACTTGGATCATAATCCAAATTATCACATATCAATGGGGTAAGCTTTAAAGTTTGTAAACCATTTATCTTTGCCACTTTGAACAGAATTAACATCTCATGTATAGTATGTCTGCTTCTTCAGCATAATTTTGATCACAGCATGTATCCTGTTCTAGCAGGCTTACTTTGTCTGCACACTTTTGCTAAATGTTTTTTTTTTCTCCAAAGAATTTGCATATAAACCCATATGGTGGGCATTTGGCTCTTGCGTGTGTTGATCCACAGTACCTGCACACTTCTTTAATATTTTTCTCCTTAGACCACTGTCCGATGAATCCTGTTTCCATTTTCTGTCGACATGGTCTCTGTATTTGTTCTGAGTGGCATAAGTGACTGATTCTGCTGCCTGTTCAGGGACAGTGTTCATATTTTTTAATTGGATCTGCGTCTGTTCGTTTGCTCTGCATATATCTATGCCTTTTTATTCAGCGTTGTGGTTCGCGCAGCATACTTTATTTACTCCGTTATCTTTACAGCCAATCACAAGTCTGTCTCTGATCGTTTCGTCTCTCATTGACCCGAAATCACAAGAATCCGACAATTGACGCAACCTCACAATATATTGACCAGACGTCTCTGCTTGAGTTTGTTCACATGTTAAAAATGAATCTTTCATTAATCACATTACTACTAAAATGTCTTTGTAAAACGTAAAGTATTTTCTTATAATTGTTTATATCCTCTTCCCCCGATCTAGGTGACGCTGAAGCATATGGCACTCTCTTCCAATAACACTGAGCAGTGTTGCCACTCTCACATGCGGGTCTTTAAAAAATATATATAAACCTGTTGCATTTTAATAATTCTCCCACTGATCACGGAAAAGCAACCCGTTTTGGTACAAATCGCCGTTCATGTCCATGGCGCTAGCCACCGGAATTTGACTGAGAGACATTGCAGGCTCTTCGTACTCGCTCATTTGTTCCACTTATTTGTGTTTATCCGACAGCGATTACATTGTCCACATACCTTATCCTATTTTCCGTGGCGCTTGACTTTGGGTTATTTTCGCTGACACCATGTTTTAATGTGAATAACTCACGTCGGAGAGTTTGGTAAAGTTCAAGCATAATCCTTTACTCAGGTGTTACAGGTCACAACATCCCAATCAGACACTCGTAATATACCTGTTTATATATCATAGCCCCACTGGCGACATCCCTGGGTTGGCGTTATGGCCATTATCTTAACATTATGTGCTTGTCGTTGGAACTTTTAACCGCACGAAGGAAGAATTACGCATCCATTTCTACCTCGATTCTCTTTGTTACTATATAGCCTGTAATGCGACGCGCCGGTGCAATTGGTCACTGGCTTCCGCACTCATTCCACAAATCGAAACTGCAATGAGAAATATGACAGATCGAATCCTAATGCTGATCTACATTGTGAACACATTTAGCTTGTTCCCATAGGTAAGTAACAGTTTCAGCTCAATGTTATAGCTTCACTTGAGTTCTCATTATCAGGAAATAAATAGTCTTAGTTCACACGTCCATTGCGACAGCTCACTAAATGCCTGCATCTTATGACCACTCATCACGTCTCTTTGGACCATATTATAGTTTGCTTCATTGCTGAGCCACAGGTATCTGACTGCCATATGATGTCCCACCTTGAGTGGTCTGTTTTAATGCTGTTGCCTATTTATTTTCTTATATTGAACTGCTCCTTCAAATAGGGTTTATTTTTTTAGGAATGTATATATTTTAATGACTGGGAAGGGAGCAGTGGTAGGCTACTGTTACTCTAACATATTGTTTATTTAGCCTACTATTATTGCTAGAATTGTGTTACCAGTTTTCCAGATGGTGTTTCTCATAAGAAATTTGCTCTCCTTGAACAGGTGTTCTCATTACTGATGAATTTACATCTATCGCAAACTTATTCTTGAGGATGGCAACGGTATGTATCAATTGTATGTCCCGGGTCAGTTACTGGGAGATAAAATCATTAGTTCTGTCATGACACTGCATGGCTTGTTTATCAGTTTGTAGGTAATAGTGTCTCATTCCCTCCTGAGAAATAACTGGTTAATGTACCACCATGCCTGAACTTGAATTTTATTTTGAGTTTCTGAGCAACTGATGCTGTAAATGTCAAAGTCGCCTTCTCTATCTCTCCCTTATAGAAGAGTTGGGCGTCCGGCACACGTGTTGCCAAGAGTGACCACAGCAAACCTAAAGCTGGTGAACTGGCCTACCGCAAAGGAGACATCCTCACTATTGTGGAAATGGGGACGGTACATAACAACTTATGTTGTTATTCTGGGGTCAGAAAAGGGGCTCAGGGGCCCTCGTTGCTCACAATGTACTTTTCAAATGTAATAATCCAAACTTTCCCCTGCTCTTTGTGCACTGTCTACTCTGGTGGGGGCTCTATAAATACAGTTGAGATGAAATTAAGCTATTTGCACGATTCTACTGATTGCTATTCTGATGCTGTTTTCTAGGGGAAACGGCATTACAAGGCCAGACACAACACCACAGGAGAGGAAGGACTCGTCGCTGCCACCAACGTGCGAGAACGAGAGGCCATTTGCGTCGACCCTAGTCTCAGTCTCATGCCGTAGGTCAATTTAAGGCTATGCGTCTGGCCTTCTATATATAGACCTATACTACAATACACCTACTTTATAGCATACAACTATAGTACTATTGAGATGGAAGATTTGGTCCAGTTTGGTTAGCTGTGAGCTAGGGCCAAGTGGTTTTCCTGACCATGCGACAACTCCTGGCCCTTTATAGAATATCTATCTAATCCCGACCAATAACTTTGTTGGTCCATGCCAGCTGGTTCCATGGGAAGATCTCAGGTCCTGAGGCGGTGTCCAAGCTGCTGCCTGTGGAGGATGGCCTGTTCCTGGTGCGGGAGTCCATCCGCCACCATGGTGATTACGTGCTCTGCGTCAGCTACTCCAGCCAGGTCATCCACTACCGAGTCATCTACCAGGACAGCAAACTGACCATCGACAACACCCAGTACTTCTACAACCTCTTAGACATGATCGAGGTGAGGAGGAGATAGATCTGTTTCATTTATTTAAACTTTTATTTATCAAGTTTAGTCTCATTGAGATAAAAACATCTATTTTGTAAGACAGACCTTATTGGTAGGGTCAGGAGTTTTTATATAGAAAATTAGCTGAACATGTTGGGATATGTGTACGCAGTGCAGAACCTTTAATAAACAGCTTAACATTCATGAGGCCACGGGCCAGACAGAATTCCTGGATCGTACTCGGCGCATGCGCTGACAGATGGCACGTGTCTTCACTGACATTTTCAACCTCTCCCTGATCCACTCTGTAATACCTATATGTTTCAAGCAGACCACCATAGTCCCCGTGCTCAGGAACACTCACATCTATAGCTATGAAATGCTTTAAAATTCTGGTCATGGCTCACATGAACACCATCATCCCAGACACCCTGGACCCACTCCAAATTTCATACCACCCCAAAAGATCCACAGATGACGCACACTGACCGTACACGCTTGGGCAAAAGGAATGCCTATGTAAGAATGTTGTTAATTGACTACAGCTCAGCATTCAACACCATACCTCCCTCCAAGCTCATCACCAAGCTCAGGACCCTGGGACTCCCTTTGCAACTGGATCCTTGACTTCTTGACGGGCCGTCCCCAGGCGGTGAGGGTAGGCAACAACATCTGCCGCATTAACCGTCAACACTGGGGCCCCTCAGGGGTATTTGCTTAGTCCCCTCCTGTACTCTCTGTTCATCCACAGCTGTGGGGCCGAGCATGACTCCAACACCATCATAAAGTTTGCTGACGACACGACATTGGTAGTACTGATCACAGGCAAAGATGAGGCAGCCTATAGGGAGGAGGTCAGAGACCTGGCAGTCTGGTGCCAGGTCAACAACCTCTCCCTCAATGTCAGCAAGACAAAGGAGCTTATCGTGGACTACAGGAAACGGAGGGGTGAGCACACCCTTATCCACATCAAAGGTCCTGTAGTGGAGTGGGTCGAGAGCGTCAAGTTCTTTGGTGTCCACATCACTAAGGACTTAACATGGTCCATACACACCCACACAGTTGTGAAGAGGGCAAAAACGTGTCAGACTCCAGACACCCAAGCCATAGACTATTCTTTCTGCTACCGCATGGCAAGCGGTACCAGTGCACCAAGTCTGGAACCAACAGGACCCTGAAAAGTTTCTACTCAAATCAAATCAAATTGTATTAGTCACATGCGACGAATACAACAGACCTTACAGTGAAATGCTTACTTACGAGCCCCTAACCAACAATGCAGTTTAAAAAAAATACGAATAAGAAATAAAAGTAACAAGTAATTAAAGAGCAGCAGTAAAATAACAATAGCGAGACTATATACAGGGGGTTACCGATACAGAGTCAATGTGTGGGGGTTAGTCGAGGTAATATGTACATGTAGGTAAAGTTATTAAAGTGACTATGCATAAATTATAACAACAGAGAGTAGCAACGGTATAGGGGGGGGGGGGCAATGCAAATAGTCTGGGTAGCCATTTGATTAGATGTTCAGGAGTCTTATTGCTTGGGGGTAGAAGTTGTTTAGAAGTCTCTTGGATCTAGACTTGGCACTCCGGTACCGCTTGCCGTGCGGTAGCAGAGAGAACAGTCTATGACTAGGGTGGCTGGAGTCTTTGACAATTTTTAGGGCCTTCCTCTGACAATGCCTGGTATAGAGGTCCTGGATGGCAGGAAGCTTGGCCCCAGTGATATACTGGGCCGTACACACTACCCTCTGTAGTGCCTTGCAGTCGGAGGCCAAGCAGTTGCCATACCAGGCAGTGATGCAACCAGTCAGGATGCTCCCGATGGTGCAGCTGTAGAACCTTTTGAGGATCTGAGGACCCATGCCAAATCTTTTCCGTCTCCTGAGGGGGAATAGGTTTTGTCGTGCCCTCTTCACGACTATCTTGGTGTGCTTGGACCATGTTAGTTTGTTGGTGATGTGGACACCAAGGAACACTACAGCCCCGTCGATGAGAATGGGAGAGTGTTCGGTCCTCTTTTTCCTGTAGTCCACAATCATCTCCTTTGTTTTGATCACGTTGAGGGAGAGGTTGTTGTCCTGGCACCACACGGCCAGGACTCTGACCTCCTCCCTATAAGCTGTCTTGTCATTGTCGGTGATCAGGCCTACAACTGTTGTGTCATCGGAAAACCTAGTGATTGTGTTGGAGTCGTACCTGGCTGTGCAGTCATGAGAGAATAGGGTGTACAGGATGGGACTGAGAACGCACCCCTAAGGGGCACCTGTGTTGAGGATCAGCATGGCGGATGTGTTGTTATCTACCCTTACCACCTGGGTGCAGCCCGTCATGAAGTCCAGGATCCAGTTGCAGAGGGAGGTGTTTAGTCCCAGGGTCATTAGCTTATTGATGTGCTTTAAGGGCACTATGGAGTCGAATGCTGAGCTGTAGTCAATGAATAGCATTCTCACATAGGTGTTCCTTTTGTCCAGGTGGGAAAGGGCAGTGTGGAGTGCAATAGAGATTGCATCATCTGTAGATCTGTTAGAGCGGTATGCAAATTGGAGTGGGTCTAGGGTTTCTGGGATAACAGTGTTGATGTGAGCCATGACGGGTCAGTAGTAATTTTGGCAGGTAACCTTAGTGTTCTTGGGCGCAGGGACTATGATGGTCTACTTAAAACATGTTGTTATTACAGACTCAGACAGGGAGAGATGAAAATGTCAGTGAAGACACTTGCCAGTTGGTCAGCTCATGCTCGCAGTACACAGCCGAGAGTGTGATCACACAGTCTTCTGGAACAGCTGGTGCACTCATGCATGTTTCAGTGTTATTTACCTTGAAGCGAGCATAGAAGTGGTTTAGCTTGTCTGGTAGGCTCGTGTCACTGGGCAGCTCTCGGCTGTGCTTTCATTTGCAATCTTTAATGGTTTGCAAGCCCTGCCACATCCGGCGAGCCTCAGAGCCGGTGTAGTACGATTCGATCTCTAAGCCATACAAATGCTAAACAAGACTGCTAAATGGCTAATCAAATGGCTACCATGACTACCTGCATATGCACACACACTGGACTCAACTCACACATATTACACTTACACCACGTCGCATACACACACACACACTACATACGCCCACATGCTGGTGGTATTTGCTACGACCTGCATGCTGACGCGCCATGCACACATTTTCATACCACATACTCTGCTGCTACAGCTCATTCTATTATATCCTGTTGTCTACTCACTTTACCCCTATAGCTACCTCAATTACCTCGTACCCCTGCACATCGACTCGGCACGTGACAAATAAAATGTGATTTGGTACTGGTACTCGCTGTTTATAGCTATGTTATTTTGAATTGTTTTAGTTTTTCATTTTGTATTTATTCCTTCTGTCACTTTATCTTTAACTCTGAATTGTTGGAAAATACCACTACGTAAGCATTTCACTGTTAGTCTACACCTGTAGTTTACGACACGTGACAAATAACATTTGATTTGAGGGTTTCCTAACAAATATCTTGCCTACGGTTTTATACTGATGAGCTAATGTTCATTGTCACAACAGGGAGCCTCTCTATGGAAAAATGATCACACTGAATTTGACTTGAACCACACCAAGGCTAACTGTGACCCATTTGAAAGGAAGTGTCGTTTGCGGTTTACAAGAAAGAGTTAAGTCTCAGCAGACCTTTTTAATGTTTATATTGAGCCTGTGAGTTTCCGAGCTATTGGAAAGCACAGCCACAATGGTGTTTGGACACGTGAGTGACTGTAAAGGCTAAATATGCCTCACCACTCCCTTATCTGTGGAGCACAGATGTCTTTAGTCCAGACCCATATCGCTGACTAACTCTTATGAGGAAATAAAGGGAGAATCCGGCTGCTCCCTGACACACACACAGCTGTGGGCAGGACTATTGGATTTAAAAATAAAATATGTTTGTGTACAGTTCACCATACCATCATTCTGTTTTTTCGTTTTGATAGTACTAAATTGGTTTAGTTTTAGAGTGAAAAATTTACATTAAATACTGTACATACATTCAGTATACTGTATGTGGCCCATACACACACTTGTGTTATGAGTTTTGGCAACAAACTTAGTAAAAAGAAAAATGAACAACCCTCATGAGTTTGCGACAGATATATTTAGTAAATCTAGCTCAAACGGCACGTCATAACAGTCGTCAGGACACAAATCTTCTTTAGTTTCACTGCAAAGCCACAGAGTGCACTAGCCACAGAGTGCACTAGCCACAGTTGATATGGAGCAGGTGTTGAAGTTTAGCTCTCTAACACAGCATTATTCTCTCCAAAAGTGTCAATGACAGTATAGTTCAGTCTCTGTTTTTAATATAAGCTGTCACTAATGGCTATCTTTGCAGTTCTACTCCAAGCACAAGGGAGCTATTGTTACCAAACTTCTAAAGCCCAAAGAGAAGGAGGGCACAAAGTCAGCTGAGTTGGAGCTGTCTAAAAGTAAGTGCTTGGGCTTTACAGTCTCATGATGTGTCAGAGTTGGCCTCCTCAAGGCTCAGAGATCTATGCCTTTCTGGGTGGGGGCCACAGGCTATTTTGTGGGTGGGAGGGTGTGTCTCACGTCTTTTCTTTTGAAGTGAGAGTTATAAAGAATGAAAAGCTACTTGTTTTAGACTGGTGTCTCTGTCTGTGTCACAGCGGGATGGCTGCTGGATATCAGGGAGCTGACCTTGGGAGGGAGTATCGGGGAGGGGGAGTTTGGAGGTGAGATTGCAATGTCTTATTGTGAATTTTTTTAATGAGCCGGTAACCATTCTAACGTTGAATTGAACCCTGATTCTAGATGTTACAGGTTTAATTGACAGTCTCATCCTTTTGTCCCCTAGCGGTGTATGAAGGAGACTACATGGGCCAGAAGGTGGCAGTAAAGAACATTAAATGTGATGTAACAGCACAGGCATTCTTAGAAGAGACCACTGTTATGACGTGAGTCGAGAGTAACGAGACATGTTTTCTTGATTAACTTAATTAATTAAATTTAGGAATTTCTATCTGTCTTTTTTTCCTTCGTCCCCTTTTCCCTTCCTTTTCTTGCTTACTTCCTTGCTTCCTCACCCTTCATTCCTTCCTTAATTGATTGTTTTTGGTCTGACTCGCCACTAGGAAACTGCAGCATAAGAATCTGGTGCGGTTGTTGGGGGTGATCCTACATAATGGACTGCACATCGTCACAGAGCTTATGGCCAAGGTACTGCTGCCGTGACTTCAGTGCAGTCAATCTGTCATCACCGTCAATCAAGACTAACAAATATACTAGGAGTAGACTTAATCTCAGTCCAGGAGACCGGCCTTAAAAGCTTGTTGATGCAAAACAATTGTAGCAAGCACACACTTAGGGACTAATTTAGATTACACAACTCTTTTCCAACCCTCTCTTTATTTGTGCGTTGCAGGGTAATCTGGTGAACTTCCTCCGGACAAGGGGCCGTTATGTCATCAACACTGACCAGCTACTGCGCTTTGCACTGTGAGGCCATATCATAGAGTTAAATAGAACTCTATACACTGTACATTACTACAGTCACACTGCCCTTTAGCAGTCATTCATAACAGTCATTCATAGCAGTCATTCATAGCTGATCCCATCCCATATACAGTTGAATGGCTCTTCTTGGTACTCTCCCTGCCGCATTACCAACTTTACATCTGTGTCTATTTCAGTATATAAGACTGTGTGTGTTGTTGTGTGTTCAGAGATGTATGTGAGGGTATGGAGTACCTGGAGTCTAAGAGGTTGGTCCACAGAGACCTAGCGGCCCGTAACATCCTGGTCTCCAACGAGGGCGTGGCCAAGGTCAGTGACTTTGGATTGACCAAGTTGGACTGCAAGGCCTCAGACAATGCTAAACTACCAGTCAAATGGACAGCCCCTGAAGCCCTGAAGAAAGAGGTATGATGGTGCTTACCTCTCGAACGTTTATCACGCTTGCAGTACAGACGTATGTGTATTCACAGACTTAAAGAATGTATAATTCATGTGAATCGTGTACGATTGTTGGCCGGTGTCAGGGTTTTAGCCTATGTCGTTATTAGACAATACTTCTCATGTCAGTCAGCCATCGGTGTTGTGATTTTTGCTACCTGCCATTGATTTTCCTTTGTGGTTATGTGTGGTTGTCTTACAGAAATTCTCCACGCGGTCAGACGTATGGAGCTACGGTGTTCTCCTCTGGGAGACGTTCTCTTATGGTCGACAACCCTACCCCAAGATGGTGAGTCCTGACTTTACATCACCGTTCATAATGATCAGTGGAGTTATGAGTCACTGTGGAAGCACAATGCCACAAAAATTTGTACAGTTTTTTTTTTTTTTCCCTTCGAAAAATCAATCAAGGCAGTCCACCCCAGTTGCTCACTTTCTTAAGGTGGTGTAATGCGCGGAACGATGGCATGCCATAGCTCTCTGTCATTCATGGAAGCTGCAAGGTTCTCTGTTCTGACACCAGTGTTGCAGCAGGTGTCCCAGAGGTCTTAGCCTGTGGGAGGAGAGCCACGGTGTCCTCTGGATACCTGCGACAGTGTCCAGTGTCCTTATCTTACCGCTGATCAGTGACAAAGTGCCAACCCAGTAGTTTTTACTACCTGGTGCACCATAGACATCCTGACACCAAAGCGTTTCACCTATTATGGTTGGTCCCAATGGGAAACGTTTATTTTTTAATATATTTTTTTACATGTATGCCTTTATGACCCATTATCCACGTACGTCAGCAGTGCTTTATCCACTGATAGACTTACGGTATTGAAACGAAGGAAACTCCATCGGAGGTTAAAGGCCGTGTAAGTGCGTCACAGGACAAGGATTTGCACCGGACTCATTTTATCTCTCCTGAATGGGTGTCGGGGGAAATGAGGGGATTCATAAGCTTGGCTCTGGTCCTGTAGTTATGATGTTTTACCAGTAGGGGACACCTGTGAATAAGTTTAAACCATATTTCTGTCCCATGGTTTCTGATGCGGTCATATACTGTAGTCTGTCCCAGACCTCTGTTTCTTTAGCACTACATTTTCATTGACACCATATGTGTTAATTTGAAGAAAAACACCCTAGTCTTGGTGAAGCAGCACCGATAACTGCCCTGTCATCACGGCAGAGTTTGTTAACTCTAGAGAAATGGAAGGGTACATTATTTATTTACGTCATACTTAAAATCCTCTTTATTCATGCTTTATCTGTTTGTAGGGAGTCTCAGTTACTCCCCACACAGGTATGTAAAGCAGAGAATCAAAGCAATGGCACTAAGCAGGTAATAATGGCAGGGATAAACCAGGATTAGTGCTTGTAGGCCGCGTTTCTACGGCAACAGCTCCTGTTGGCAGCCAGCCAAAAAGAAGAATGAAGGGGTGGGGTGAGGAGGGTGAGAGAGCTTGTGTGTTCATGAGTGCGTATGTGTGTTTGTACATGTAGGGGGGAAGAGATTATGGAACTTGCACTCTCCTGTGACACACAGTCTCACTGTCAATCCGTTGTTCTTGTGCAGCCCTATCCCTGTTTACCTGGCAGGTCAGGGGGAACATGAGGACATGCTATGGGCAGCCAGCGGGGGATCAACTAGACTGACTTAAAGCATGCTTAGTGGTGGTTTAACCATATAATTAGAATGAGTGGCTCATACTGTACTTGTTTAATGCAGGCGTTGTAGCATACAGATACAGTATGTAGACACAATGTTGTGTGTTTGATATTCATTTTGTGTCCACTAAAAAGTTAACAGGCCCTTTAAGAGGGGATGACATTATCACATGTCCCATCTTTTTCTATCTTTCTCCTTTATGTCTCCCTCCTCAGTCTCTGAAGGAGGTGAAGGAGCTTGTGGAGCAGGGTTACCGTATGGAGGCTCCAGAGGAGTGTCCCCCCAGTGTCTACGCCCTCATGAGGTGCTGCTGGGAGGCTGAGCCCAGGAAGAGGCCCTCCTTCCAGAAACTACAGGAGAAGCTGGAGAGAGAGCTGACCAAACAACAGCCCTGGCTGCTGAAGTCAATTTAATAATCCTATTCAAATAACTACTGGGCTCTTGTTTTGAGCTGCCTAGAGCAGGGACAGTAACCCGGGACAGGTGGACCCAAGTGGTTACCGCTCGCTTCACAGCTTTCCCGGGAAACTCTCTGTATTCTAGCATCACACGGACAAAAGAGTAGCGGATGAAGGAGTTTGCTTCTGCTGCTGCTGCGTTCGCGGTAGAACCGCGTGGCGGCGGTGCTTTGTGCGTGCGCACATCCTGTAAATGGCTACAGTGTAAAATCATGCATCTTGATTTGCTTAAAGAAAAAGCATATCGTTTTTATGGCAAAATCATTTAAACGTATGTTGAGTTTGTGTGATGAAGGATGCAGGATATTATACTAAGACATAACATGTTATCGATTTTTATAGTATTTTTAGGGAATGATCTACTGTAATGAGGAGTCCTTACACTTATTTCTGTCTGTGTTATTAGAGGTAGCAAGTCAACTCGTCATGTCTCCACACCCCAATTCTCTTTCCTGAGTAACACATTATTTGTGTTACCAATATGGGGCCATTATTTTTCTTTCATAAGAGACAGAGAGCGAAAAGGATAGAGGGAGAGCGAGATGGAAAGAGGGAAAATGCTGATCCGGGATTAAATCCCAGATCATCCGTATCTGCTTGTTTCAGACTGTAATTGTCCAGCAATATGCCCTGCGACTCAGGGGCTTAATATGTGAAATCTTGAATGTTATTGCTGATATTAGTAAGGAATTACAAAGCCGACAGCAGTTTGTCTGTGTACAAGCTCTGAGGAGCTACAGGGGATTGGGACGGAATATCCTATTTTATTTTCAGTTCATTTGCCATAAATGTAGTAGACCTATACTCCCATAAAACCAGTGACTCAGCAGGTCTTAGTTGATCTATCTGTGTAAAGGGAATTTCTTTATTAAATCCAGTTCCTAAAAGCAAAGGGGTGCTCGGTTTGAACAGAAATTGTTGGATTTTGGACAATGGACATTTGCAAAGAAGAGAAACATGCTGCATCTGGGGTTTACAAAAAAATATATTTAAAAAATAATGTAATAATGTAGATAAGGGACTTACCTCTAAAACAACCAAGGTTCCTCTGTCTTCAAGCAGCTATGATTTAACTCAACCCAGATTAGAGAGGGGAGAGATTTTTATTTTATTATTGTTGTCACGTTACAACCCAAATTAAAGATGTCATTAGTTTTAAGTCTTTGTAAGCCTGGTATTTGTCTTTCACCCATGGGATGGACCCCAGATTGGGTCCTGATCCGCTCCCATCACATCACCATAGGGCCTGTGTGTTGATTTGCTTTGTTTCCCTAAAACTTCTCATGGATGCTTTGAAATGTTCCAAGAAATGCTGAAAAAATAAATAGGAATAATTTAAACTTATTTAAAGATTTAGGTGGCATTTTACTTATTTCTGGTTCAAGATGACGGGTATTGAAGACGGAATTGTGTGAATTTAAGAAGGAATTGTCTGTGATTTAATGAGAAGCCCTACAGTGTACTGGCCACTACCGGTACCATGCAGTAGATTTAAAATGACTGGAAACCACTTAAATTCAACTGGATCCCATTCTCATGCACTCAAGTTATTGCAAACTCACTACTGTAGAACAACATTAAGTAGGAGTTTGTTTACGATAAAAAATCCTTTGTTTTGTTAGCCATCTCATTAGAAATATTTTAGAATGTTGACGTTTAACTATGGTAGTCTTCCTATACACAGACAACACGCTGTGCGTAGGGCCCCGCGGCCATTAGGGGGCCCCCCCACCAAAAACAAAACATCTAAGTCTCAATTTACTGTAGAATGGGTTCAATTTCAAAAATTGGTAGCGCATCAGCAGTTTTTCTCTTGTGTCAGTCACTGACAGTCACTCAATTAGTCCATGTTCACTAACAGTTTATAAGATTTCTTAGGTAATTAAGTCTAGCCGGCTATCTAAACCTCATCTACTGGGCACGTCCCCAGGGGCCCTAACCTCCAGGGAGACTCCGACCCCCAGGGGGCCTCCATTGATTTTGTTAGTCACGCAAGTATCGTATGAACATGGCATAAGTCACATGTCACTATAATAACATATTACAGTATTTGGTTATGGCTCTTCCAATAAGACCGGAGAAGTCTGGCGTTAGAGTGGAGGTCAGAGTGGATACGGGAGCATTTAAAAAAAAATCTATTTTGAAAGCGTGTTTAAATGCTACTATTTAGACATTCTAATGAGACCGTGTTGGTGTTTGACTTGTCGTCAACCGGGTCATTATTAGTTACGTTGGCCAGGCCTTTCTTGGACTGCTCTGTTGATAATTGTGGCCAAGGCTGAGCTTAACCTAAAGTTGACTGGGAAATAAAGATCATGTTGACCAAGCCTGTGCTGGAACTGTTGGACTGGGCCATAAGTAGTGTTGGGCCAACATGGAGAAAAAACCCTGGATGCCTACTATGAGCCTTATAGAAGCAGCAGGCCACAACCAGGGTGGCATTGGTATAATTATTGGCTACTAATTAAGCAGACACAGTTATCAGACTCCTATAATCCAGGCTTACAGTTCAAATGGAAACTGCTCTTTTGACACTCTAAGCTGCTCTGAAATATTTTTTTGCCCCTCCTCATGCTCTGTTGAATCAAATTGAGTGAGATACTGGGGCGAGCTCTCCTTCAGTGCATGAAAGGTAATGTGATATTTGAATATGAACAAGTTCCTTTTAGGCTCTCATTAGCCAATTATCCTGTGCGTTTTTTTTGTTGTTGTCTGTGATGCAGTTAACTCAAAATGGAAGGAGGAAGTTGATCTGAGGGCTAACCGTGAGGTGATGCTCCGGAGTAGTGATAGGTCAGAAAGATATACCCTTCCAACTTCAGTAGGATTTTGAAACTGAATTGTTAACACCGAGTGAACTGAGAGTCAGCTACTGGATTTCCAGGTGTTTTTCTTTTATAAAAGTACCAGGTGAACCCAATCAAAGCTCACCTGGCCTTTGGTTACTGGCATGTGTGATTGTTAATGAGGATGAGAGCCAGTTGATAGTGAAGGCTTCCTGCCCCAGTGCCATTGTTTACATCAGTTAGCTACACTCTGAGGACACATGCTACAGGCTGGACACAGTTACACAATAATACTGCTTACCCAGCCAGGGCTGGCTATGGCCTTTTGGGGGCTTTGTGGCTACCCTTTTGATGGGGGAGAGAAAAATGTACATTTTAAAAGTGAATTTAAAATAACAATAATGAGGCTAAATAGAGGGGTTACCGGTACAGAGTCAATGTGAGGGGGTACAGGTTAGTCGAGGTAAATTGAGGTAATGTGTACATGTAGGTAGGGGTAAAGGGACTATGCATAGATTTTGCCATGGGGCGGAGAGAAAATGTAGCAATTATCTAATCAATGGGGGCCCCCTGGAGGTCAGGGGCCCTGGGCTCCTTGTGTATTCTACTACTGTAACTCGGGGCCCTAGTGGCTGGGGGCCATAAGCGACCGTTTATGCCTGGAGCCGGCCCTGTGCACGCAAGTGGTAGGGAGGAACAGCAATTCAATTATGAAACAAGGGATCAAGGCCAGCCTTTAACTTACTTATTTCTGATTGACGTTAGTCATGTTTGTCAGGTACGGGACCCTCTATGTAGGGTTCCTTCTAGAACCCCTACCTAGAACCTTATGAATGATTCTTCCTAGAACCCTCTGCAGTTCCACCAGCCTTATTAGCCTTTAAAATATAACTCTAAATATGACAATACGTTACATATATCATAAGTCCTTTGTTTGAGGGCCTAGTTAAACTCCTGATTTACAGGCCATATCAGGCCTGCATGTCACATTATGCTGGCCTACAAAGTGATGTGTAATTCCTATTGGAATATAGCCAGATTTCTGACAATTGGAATTTTGAATCACCTTCAACCTGCATTCAGAATGATTGCCATGGTATGGAAGATTGACAACCTAAACCATCTAAACTGGAACAAGATTAAATTTGTTTAGAAACATGTATGTCATTTATCTTTGTGTAACATAGGATCAGTCAATCAATGTACATGCAAAAACAAAGAGATTGAAACAAACAATTCTAAAAATCCACCTGCTGTAGAGTATGCTGAGAAATATGTTCATGATGGGCGTGGTTTTTAGAGTTTTACTCTTCACAGAGTAACAATTCTACAATTACACTCACTTCTGGTTCTTAACACAAACACTTGGGTTTTACACCACAGAGTGTTAATTTACCTCTTTACAGACATAATTTAACTCCTGAATCAACTCCAGAAATGTTACACAGAGAAATCAACATTAGGTAACATAGGCCAATTTACTGTGTACAGATATTGCCAAATATACAGTGCCTTCGGGAAGGATTCCCCTTCACTTTTTCACATTTTACATTACAGATTTATTCTAATATGGATGAAATCGTTTCCCCCCTCATTAATCTACACACAATAATGTGTAGATTAACCCCATAATGACAAAGCAAAAAGAGGTTTTAAGAAATGTTTGCTAATCTAGCATTTAAAAAAAGATCACATTTACATAAGTATTCAGACCCTTTACTCAGTACTTTGTTGAAGCACCTTTAGCAACGATTACAGCATTGAGTCTTCTTGGGTATGACGCTACAAGCTTGGCACACCTGTGTGTGGGGGAGTTTCTCATATCCTTCTCTGTAGATCCTCTTAAGTCCTGTCAGGTTGGCTGGGGCGCGTCACTGCACAGCTATTTTCAGGTCTCTCCAGAGATGTTCGATCGGGTTCAAGTCCGGGCTCTGGCTGGGCCACTCAAGGACATTCAGAGACTTGTCCCAAAGCCACTCTTGCGTTGTATTGGTTTTGTGCTTAAGGTCGTTGTCCTGTTAGACTGGTGCGAAGGTTCAGCTTCCGAGGTCCTGAGCGCTCTGGAGCAGGTTTTCATCAAGGATCTCTATACTTTGCTCCGTTCATCTTTCCCTCGATCCTAACTAGTCTCCCAGTCACTGCCGTTGAAAAACATCCCCACAGCATGATGCTGCCACCTCCATGCTTCACCATAGGGATAGTGCCAGGTTTCCTCCAGATGTGAAGCTTGGCATTCAGGCCAGAGAGTTCAGTCTTGGTTATATCAGACCAGAGAGTCTTGTTTCTCATGGTCTAAGAGTCTTTAGGTGCCTTTTGGCAAACTCCAAACGGGCTGTCGTGCCTTTTACTGAGGAGTGGCTTATGTCTGGCCACTCTACCACAAAAGCCTGATTGGTGGAGTGCTGCAGAGATGGTTGTCCTTCTGGAAGGTTCTCCCATCTCCACAGAGGAACTCTAGAGCTCTGTCAGAGTGACCATCGGGTTCTTGGTCACCTCCCTGACCAAGGCCCTTCTTCACCGATTGCTCAGATTGGCCGGGCGGCCAGCTCTAAGAAGAGTCTTGGTGGTTCCAAACTGCTTCCTTTTAAGAATGATGGAGGCTACTGTGTTTCTAGGGACCTTCAATTCTAAAGACACTTTTTGGTACCCTTCCCCAGATCTGTGCCTTGATACAATCCTGTATCGGAGCTCTACGAACGATTCCTTCGACCTCCTTGCTTGGTTTTTGCTCTGACAGGCATTGTCAACTGTGGGGCCTTAAATAGACAGATGTGTGCCTTTCCAAATCATGTCTAATCAATTGAATTGACCACAGGTGGACTCCAAGTTGTAGAAACATGTCAAGGATGATCAATGGAAACGGGATGCACCTGAGCTCAATTTCGAGTCTCATAGCAAAGGGTCTGAATACTTATGTAAATAAGGTATTTACATATTTTTTTATTTTTTTTAAATATGCAAACAATTCTAAAGACCTGCTGTTGCTTTGTCATCCGATGGGTGTTGTGTGTAGATTGCAAAAATATATATTTAATCAATTTTAGAATAACGCTGCAACGTCACAAAATGTGGAAAAAAGTCAAGGGGTCTAAATACTTTCCAAAGGCCCTGTACATGTATGTAGAGTTTAAATGCTTATACTCTGAGGCGCTATTTAAATTTTTTAAAAGCTTATTCAGATTCAAGAGTTCTATGTAGAACCCATCTTGCCTTCTAAAGAATCAACCTATGGTTCTTAGGTTGAACCCTTTCCCTTACAAAGAACCCCCTTTTTCCAAAAAGCGTTCTTCAGATGAAAATGGTTATTGGTAGAACCCTATCCCTCTGCGAATAATCTTTTCGGAAGTTACATTTTTATTTTCATAACTTAGGTGAAAGTCATCAACAAGTGTATTCTTTCTACTAATGTTGAATATGCTCAGTTGAGGTACATGCTGTAGTTATATGGTTTTCCAACAGGTCATGTTTATATTTTTTTATATATCTTACATTAGGGTCATTTTAAATAGGCTGTCACATTACACATTTTCTAAAACTCTTGGAACGATATGCAAAATCCCACAGATAGAAAGAAATTATTCACTAAAAACCGACTGCACAAAGAATGTTATTATTAAAGACCAAAACTCACGTCCTATGACCTATATTATGCCTTGAGAGATTAAGAAAGATGGAGTGCTCTTGCCGTGATTTTGATCGTTGTGTATGTGTGTGTTTACTGATCTGGGCCTGCATGCCTAATCCCCCCAGTGGGTCCTGTAATCTCGGGCCATAAAGCCGGTCCAGAAGGAACTGATCAGACCAGCACCATCATAACGGACCCTCTATTCTCTAGTGCACTTCTTGGTCATGATTTGTTGTCATGACATTGAGATTGAGCCTTGGTGAACTAGCGTTCTAAGACATGCAGATTTGTCCTATGAGTGATCCTAGATCAGATTTTATTGAACTGCGGCGGCCCAGTAATGGCCTCATAAATCTGTTCTGCAACTCAAGGGCTGTGTATTTGAGTCCTGTATGGGCAAACGTGTATGTACTGAAGTGTCTAAAAGACTGTAATATCATCCCCAGCAGCTCTCATGAGTTGAACACTAACACTTTACTTGACACCCAGCGCCATAATACGTTATGGTACGGTCATAACCCTGTCAATGTCATAACTGCTGACATAACTGGTCATAACAGTGTCATGACACGTTCAGACCTGTTGTAACATATATTGCATTATTTTAATGCTAGTTATAACATTTACATGAGCCTACTTGTCAACAGTATGTTATGTAATGTTATATAATCTTTTCTGAAATTGACCATGTTATATTATCATTGTAATTGAGCACACATTTATGTCAGACATACTCTTACCCCAATGCTCTCTTTCTGATGACTGCGATTACCCTGAAGAAGGCACAGTGATGCCGAAACGTTGGTAAATACCCAATAAATTACTGGGAGTTCATATATGGAGGGTGCGACTTTCTTCATTTTGATAGTTTATAGTTTATTCGCCGTCAGCACCTCCACACAAACTATTTTTTTCTGGGCGTGCCAGAGCTCATGTTTTTTAATCTGGGATGAATGTAGGAACAGATTTCAGCGGCAGGACAAGACGCACTCTTTGTGAGTCATGACTGACATAAGGGCATGTACCTGATAGGTCTATCTGGCTTATATGATTATGATGGTCATAATGCTTCTTTGATAGTGTCACAAAGTGTATTTTCTAGAAGTTATTTAAAACATGATGGGAAAAAAACATGTCTGTAAACAACAACAATAGCAAAAAACTTAAGAAACAAACTTTCAAACAAAAGGAAACTTCTTGGCAGGAAAAAAACACATTTGAATAAATGCCGTTTTTTACACTCTTATGTAGATGTCATAACAAGCCATAAAATAATGCAATATGTCACAACAGATGTAAATATATGGGTCATGACAGTGGACAAAAAAGTTGAGCAAGGTCCTTCAAATATCTACATTATTTCACTGCTTTTGACTGACATATGTAATTACAGGACAGCTTTCAAATCTACATGAAGATAAGAGGTGTCACTCTTCCTTGAAATAGGAAGGGCTCCCTTGCAAAATCAACGTTGGTCTCATTGGGACTTCCTGCTTAAATAAAGGTTAAATTAAAATAAAATAAAATGGAATATGACATGGCCTGCTTCTGGAGCACCCTATAACTGGTTTAATTCTGTTAACGCTACAGGCATAATTAGTGCTGGTGTTTTTGGCCTCTCATAAGTGACTCCCTTTAAGGCTTTAAGGTAATAGTTCCATAAGTGGTATGTAGACTTTCGTCAAGGCCCAGAGTTCTCTCTGGTCAGGTCATGTGGTCAGCAGTGACTTACTTATAGCCTATGATGATAATCATGATCCTACAATAGTACTACTGTGGCAAATGCCTCAACACAGCACTCTACACTTGGAGACTAGTATCAATGAGTAAATAGATAATGACTTGAAGAGCTAGCTACTTACTGTACTTGTTGATTTGGGTGATTTGTGAGTAGAGGGTAATGGCCAGTGTTTGATAGATAGGGTCAAAGCCTGGAAACAAAGAGTCAGGAGAGATTAAGGGGGTGTGGGTCAAGAGGGGTCAGAAGCTATTAAGGAGGGTCAGACAGTCTGGGAGCCGGAGGAGGAAGAGGCACCTGAGTGACAAAGTGAAGCACCTAAGCAGCAGATTAAATGCCAAAGTACGTCAGTCTTTTCCAGGGCAGCCCATGCTTACTGAAGTTAAAGAGTATTAGATTAAGTGCTAAAGACGGATTGTTATCCCCATACATTTAGGCTCCAGTCGCGGTGGAAACAGCCATAGGCTCTTTCCTCTGCATGGCGCTAGAGAGCATCCTGACTCCAGCAGCGTGAAGGGAAAGGGTCGCTGGCCATATCCACAAAGGGCCGGCGTGGGTGCATGCTTTTTGTTCTGGCCAAGAAGTAACACATCTAATTCAATAAACTAATCAAAGTATTTACTGAATATTGATTAATGTAATCAGACGTGACACTGCTTGGAGGCGGGGAAAAGCTTGCACTCACTGACCCTTTTGCGGATAAGACCTGCATCAGTGGGAGTTAATAGCTGCTACGGTAGTATTACACCATGTTGCAGGTATTAAAGAATATGGAATGCTCCATTTTTGATGGTTCGATGAAGGGACAAGCCGGATTTAGATAGGTGGTGCTTGACTTACAGTATACACTTTAAGTGGATATGTGACTTAATGCCCAATAGTGACGTAGCATTTAGCCTCTGGATGTTTCACAGCACTGTTTACCTCCCTGTCCTCAAGGTCAACACTCAGTCTATATTGTTGTGATTAAGACATTATTATAAACAATATGGCATGGCCCAGTTGGTAGAGCATGGCGGTTGCAATTCCAGGATTGTGGGTATGATCCCTGCGGGGGCCACCCATATGAAAATGTTTGCACGCATTACTAATTTGGTTAAAAGTGTCAGCTAAATGGCATATATTATATTTTGCATATTTTCAATGAGCCTCCCACAAGAAATTGCTTACTGCCCATGACATCTATAAGGAGGCGGAATTGTACACCAGACAACAAAGATTTGTGATTTCATTAGATACAGTACTGTACACTGACAAACAACCATCTGTGGAGTAACATGGGGATGTTTCTACGCCTAGATATTTACTGCTTGCTCATTAGACCAGTTTAATTTAATTTACGGATGGGCGGATGAGGTATCCTATGTCAGCGAAGGTTAAATGGGTCAGACAACAAGCAACCGTTACGTGTTTATCTTGTATTTATCGACTCCTGCTATGCAACCATACTATATACTGAATAGAAATAGAAATGCAACATGTAAAGTGTTGGTCCCATATCCACAAAAAGCTTATTTCTCTAAAATGTTGGTCACATTTGTTTACGTCCCTGTTAGTGAGCATTTCTCATTTGCCAAGATAATCCATCTGACAGGTGTGGCATATCAAGAAGCTGATTAAGCAGCATGATCATTACACAGGTGCGCCTTGTGCTGGGGGCAATAAAAGGCCACTCTAAAATGTGCAGTTTTGTCACACAACACAATCCCACAGATGTCTCAAGTTTTGAGGGAGCGTGCAATTGGCATGCTGACTGTAGGAATGTCCACCAGAGCTGTTGTCAGAGAATTGAATGTTGATTTCTCTACCACAGACCATGTGTAACCACTACAGTCCAAGACCTCCACATCCAGATTTTTCACCCTGCGGGATTGTCCGAGACCAGCCACCAGGACAGCCGATGAAACGGAGGAGTATTTCTGTCTGTGGGGAAAAACTCATTCTGATTGGCTGGGCCTGGCTCCCCAGTGGGTGGGCCTTGCTCCCAAGTGGGTGGCCCTATGCCCATCCTAGGCCCACCCATTGCTGCGCCCCTGCCCAGTCATATGAAATCTATAGATCCAATTGACTGTTGTCCTTGTATAAACTGTAACTCGGTAAAGTCGTTGAAATTGTTGCATGTTGCATTTATATATATATATATATAGAAAAAGGGGTAAAATAATTTAAGCATATATATATATATATATATATATATATATATATATTATTTTACCCCTTTTTCTCACCAATTTCGTGGTATCCAATTGTTTTTAGTAGCTACTATCTTGTCTCATCGCTACAACTCCCGTACGGGCTCGGGAGAGACGAAGATTGAAAGTCATGCGTCCTCTGATACACAACCCAACCAAGCCGCACTGCTTCTTAAAAAAGCGCCATCCAACCCGGAAGCCAGCTGCACCAATGTGTCGGAGGAAACACCGTGCACCTGGCGCGCACTGCGCCCGGCCCGCCACAGGAATCGCTGGTGCACGATGAGACAAGGATTTCCCTACCGGCCAAACCCTCCCTAACCCGGACGACGCTAGGCCAATTGTGCAACGCCCCACGGACCTCCCGGTCGTGGCCGGTTACGACAGAGACTGGGCGCGAACCCAGAGTCTCTGGTGGCACAGCTGGCGCTGCAGTACAGCCCCCCAACTGAAATAATCAGTTGCTTAAATTAGATCATTAACATTGGCAATCCATTTTCCTTACACACTATTGACCAATAGGAAGAAGTGAAATGGATTTGTAAATATTTTTAAAAAGGTCAGTGTTAAAGTGAATTCATTTTTTGAAGTTTTAGCTAGTTTTCAACTTCCCTAGGCTGTTGTAATTTCCTACAAACAATTGTTTTATTTGTTTGCTGATTATTTAGCAACCTCCAAAATCTCCTCACTAGCATTTTCAGAAAATGCAGCAATGCTAATAGAAATGGATTCTATCAGTTAGTGTTGCAACATGGTGAAAGAGCTCTGCATTCCGCACCGCTGATTTGGAACCACTATTAGTATCTAGGGTAGGACCCTAAATGTTCTTATGTTCTTACCCACCCGTATGATGTACAGGAAATGGTTGAGGGAATTTGACCAATTTGACCAATGGTCAAGGGACTTGCAGTCCCTGTCCAAAAACATTTGAAGAATTTTATTCCAAAACGCTATATATCCATTTTCAGAAATGTTGGTAAATTAGCTTTTATTGTTTGAAGAAATTATGAAAGAGATTGGTGTGTTTTTTCACTGTCTAATCATGGCATGGGGCTGTTCAATGACAGACATGTATTTGTTTAAAATCATTTGATAGTTTAAATTCAGAGAGACAAATAATCATGTTTTTTTGCAAAATGTTATATATCCACCTCACTCAGTAGTACTGCTAGGCTTTATACAGTCAAAACTGGCTGACTGTACAAATCACACCTATCAGTGGCAGTACGCCCAGACCATGTTTTGAGAACGAACGACCGTGTTTTGAGAACAAACGACCGCGTTTTGAGAAACAAACTAAAGATATCTCAGTTTCAGCTTAGAGAGGAGAAGCCTCGTGAGTTGTTGGTCTGTCACATGTTATGAAACAGTATTGGTCGGTCACATGAAGGAAACAAAACGGTAATGATTAATTAATTATGCCAAATCATGCAAATATAACCTGTCTGTGTATAGCCGTATATAAGACAACTGCTGCGTTTGCCCAGGCAGAGCTTCTGATTGACATGTGTGCTATGGTGCACTGAGTTGGTTGGAACCTCTCCGGCGCGCTGACAATAATCAATGAATAATTTAAGATTGACTTCGAGTGTCCATGTGTAAGAATTTCCACAACAACACGTGTGCCTGCAATATACACTGCTCAAAAAAATAAAGGGAACACTTAAACAACACAATGTAACTCCAAGTCAATCACACTTCTGTGAAATCAAACTGTCCACTTAGGAAGCAACACTGATTTAAAATACATTTCACATGCTGTTGTGCAAATGGAATTTGAAATGTGGAAATGTGGAAATTATAGGCAATTAGCAAGACACCCCCAATAAAGGAGTGGTTCTGCAGGTGGTGACCACAGACCACTTCTCAGTTCGTATGCTTCCTGGCTGATGTTTTGGTCACTTTTGAATGCTGGCGGTGCTTTCACTCTAGTGGTAGCATGAGACAGAGTCTACAACCCACACCAGTGGCTCAGGTAGTGCAGCTCATCCAGGATGGCACATCAATGCGAGCTGTGGCAAGAAGGTTTGCTGTGTCTGTCAGCGTAGTGTCCAGAGCATGGAAGCGCTACCAGGAGACAGGCCAGTACTTCAGGAGATGTGGAGGAGTCCGTAGGAGGGCAACAACCCAGCAGCAGGACCGCTACCTCCGCCTTTGTGCAAGGAGGAGCAGGAGGAGCACTGCCAGAGCCCTGCAAAATGACTTCCAGCAGGCCACAAATGTGCATGTGTCTGCTCAAACGGTGAGAAACAGACTCCATGAGGGTGGTATGAGGGCCCGACGTCCACAGGTGGGGGTTGTGCTTACAGCCCAACACCGTGCAGGACGTTTGGCATTTGCCAGAGAACACCAAGATTGGCAAATTCGCCACTGGCGCCCTGTGCTCTTCACAGATGAAAGCAGGTTCACACTGAGCACATGTGACAGACGTGACATTCTGGAGACGCCATGGAGAACGTTCTGCTGCCTGCAACATCCTCCAGCCAGTCTACTTCCGGCGCCGACAGAGATGGCCGCCTCGCTTCGCGTTCCTAGGAAACTATGCAGTTTTTTGTTTTTTTACGTGTTATTTCTTACACTAGTACCCCAGGTCATCTTAGGTTTCATCACATACAGCCGAGAAGAACTACTGAATATAAGATCAGCGTCAACTCACCACCAGTACGACCAAGAATATGTTTTTCGCGATGCGGATCCTGTGTTCTGCCTTACAACCAGCGCCACGGGATGGTTCCCATGCAGCGACCCAAAGAAACGACTCAGAAAAAGAGGGAAACGAAGCGGTCTTCTGGTCAGACTCCGGAGACGGGCACATCGTGCACCACTCCCTAGCATTCTTCTTGCCAATGTCCAGTCTCTTGACAACAAGGTTGATGAAATCCGAGCAAGGGTAGCATTCCAGAGGGACATCAGAGACTGTAACGTTCTCTGTTTCACGGAAACGTGGCTCACTGGAGAGACGCAATCCGAAGCGGTGCAGCCAGCGGGTTTCTCCACGCATAGCGCGGACAGAAACGAACATCTTTCTGGTAAGAAGAGGGGCGGGGGCGTATGCCTTATGGCCAATGTGACATGGTGTGATGAAAGAAACATACAGGAACTCAAATCCTTCTGTTCACCTGATTTAGAATTCCTCACAATCAAATGTAGACCGCATTATCTACCAAGAGAATTCTCTTCGATTATAATCACAGCCGTATATATCCCCCCCCAAGCAGACACATCGATGGCTCTGAACGAACTTTATTTAACTCTCTGCAAACTGGAAACGATTTATCCGGAGGCTGCATTCATTGTAGCTGGGGATTTTAACAAGGCTAATCTGAAAACAAGACTCCCTAAATTTTATCAGCATATCGATTGCGCAACCAGGGGTGGAAAGACCCTGGATCATTGTTACTCTAACTTCCGCGACGCATATAAGGCCCTGCCCCGCCCCCCTTTCGGAAAAGCTGACCACGACTCCATTTTGTTGATCCCTGCCTACAGACAGAAACTAAAACAAGAAGCTCCCACGCTGAGGTCTGTCCAACGCTGGTCCGACCAAGCTGACTCCACACTCCAAGACTGCTTCCATCACGTGGACTGGGAGATGTTTCGTATTGCGTCAGCCAACAACATTGACGAATACGCTGATTCGGTGTGCGAGTTCATTAGAACGTGCGTTGAAGATGTCGTTCCCATAGCAACGATTAAAACATTCCCCAACCAGAAACCGTGGATTGATGGCAGCATTCGTGTGGAACTGAAGGCGCGAACCACTGCTTTTAATCAGGGCAAGGTGTCTGGTAACATGACTGAATACAAACAGCGCAGCTATTCCCTCCGCAAGGAAAAAAAAAAAAAACTTTTTTGCCCGCTTTGAGGACAATACAGTGCCACTGACACGGCCTGCAACGAAAACATGCGGTCTCTCCTTCACTGCAGCCGAAGTGAGTAAGACATTGAAACGTGTTAACCCTCGCAAGGCTGCAGGCCCAGACGGCATCCCCAGCCGCGCCCTCAGAGCATGCGCAGACCAGCTGGCCGGTGTGTTTACGGACATATTCAACCAATCCCTATACCAGTCTGCTGTTCCCACATGCTTCAAGAGGGCCACCATTGTTCCTGTTCCCAAGAAAGCTAAGGTAACTGAGCTAAACGACTACCGCCCCGTAGCACTCACATCCGTCATCATGAAGTGCTTTGAGAGACTAGTCAAGGACCATATCACCTCCACCCCACCTGACACCCTTGACCCACTCCAATTTGCTTACCGCCCAAATAGGTCCACAGACGATGCAATCTCAACCACACTGCACACTGCCCTAACCCATCTGGACAAGAGGAATACCTATGTGAGAATGCTGTTCATCGACTACAGCTCGGCATTCAACACCATAGTACCCTCCAAGCTCGTCATCAAGCTCGAGACCCTGGGTCTCGACCCCGCCCTGTGCAACTGGGTACTGGACTTCCTGACGGGCCGCCCCCAGGTGGTGAGGGTAGGCAACAACATCTCCTCCCCGCTGATCCTCAACACTGGGGCCCCACAAGGGTGCGTTCTGAGCCCTCTCCTGTACTCCCTGTTCACCCACGACTGCGTGGCCACGCACGCCTCCAACTCAATCATCAAGTTTGCGGACGACACAACAGTGGTAGGCTTGATTACCAACAACGACGAGACGGCCTACAGGGAGGAGGTGAGGGCCCTCGGAGTGTGGTGTCAGGAAAATAACCTCACACTCAACGTCAACAAAACTAAGGAGATGATTGTGGACTTCAGGAAACAGCAGAGGGAACACCCCCCCATCCACATCGATGGAACAGTAGTGGAGAGGGTAGCAAGTTTTAAGTTCCTCGGCATACACATCACAGACAAACTGAATTGGTCCACTCACACAGACAGCATCGTGAAGAAGGCGCAGCAGCGCCTCTTCAACCTCAGGAGGCTGAAGAAATTCGGCTTGTCACCAAAAGCACTCACAAACTTCTACAGATGCACAATCGAGAGCATCCTGGCGGGCTGTATCACCGCCTGGTATGGCAACTGCACCGCCCTCAACCGTAAGGCTCTCCAGAGGGTAGTGAGGTCTGCACAACGCATCACCGGGGGCAAACTACCTGCCCTCCAGGACACCTACACCACCCGATGCTACAGGAAGGCCATAAAGATCATCAAGGACATCAACCACCCGAGCCACTGCCTGTTCACCCCGCTGTCATCCAGAAGGCGAGGTCAGTACAGGTGCATCAAAGCTGGGACCGAGAGACTGAAAAACAGCTTCTATCTCAAGGCCATCAGACTGTTAAACAGCCACCACTAACATTGAGTGGCTACTGCCAACACACTGTCAATGCCACTGACTCTACTCCAGCCACTTTAATCATGGGAATTGATGGGAAATGATGTAAATATATCACTAGCCACTTTAAACAATGCTACCTTATATAATGTTACTTACCCTACATTATTCATCTCATATGCATACGTAGATACTGTACTCTATATCATCGACTGCATCCTTATGTAATACATGTATCACTAGCCACTTTAACTATGCCACTTGGTTTACATACTCATCTCATATGTATATACTGTACTCGATATCATCTACCGTATCTTGCCTATGCTGCTCTGTACCATCACTCATTCATATATCCTTATGTACATATTCTTTATCCCCTTACACTGTGTATAAGACAGTAGTTTTTTTGGGAATTGTTAGTTAGATCACTTGTTCGTCATTACTGCATCTGGGACATCATGTTTGACTTGTTTTAAGGACATTACATCAAAGTTGGATCAGCCTGTAGTGTGGTTTTCCACTTTAATTTTGAGTGACTCCAAATCCAGACCTCCATGGGTTGATAAATTTGATTTTTGTGTGATTTTGTTGTCAGCACATTCAACTATGTAAAGAAAAAAGTATTTAATAAGAATATTTCATTCATTCAGATCTGGGATGTGTTACTTTAGTGTTCCCTTTATTTTTTTAAGCAGTGTATTTTTTTAACAAATTCGATATATAACTCAATATGCGATCTGTTTGTAAACATTTACATTTTACATTTTAGTCATTTAGCAGATGCACTTATCCAGAGCAACTTACAGTAAGTGCCTTAAGATAGTAAGGGGTGACAACCACACACAACCACAAATATACAAAAATATTGCAAAAAATCTCATTTTCATACACATCGCAAATCTGTTAATGAAAAATCTGAGAACAGTAAACAGAATATGTATACAAAAGAATGGTCCGTACTGAAGAGCTCAGTGACTTTCGACGTGGCACCATCATAGGATGCCACCTTTCCAAAAAGTCAGTTTGTCAAATGTCTGCCCTGCTAGAGCTGCCCCGGTCAACTGTAAGTGCTGTTATTGTGAAAGGGAATTGTCTAGGAGCAACAACGGGTCAGCCGGGAAGTGGTAGCCGACACAAACTCACAGAATGGCAACACCGAGTGCTAAAGCGTGTAGCATGTAAAAGTCATCTGTCCTCAGTTGCAACACTCACTACCGAGTTCCAAACTGTCTCTGGAAGCAACGTCAGCACAATAAATGTTTGTCGGGAGCTTCATAAAATTTATTTCCATGGCCCAGCAGCTGCACACAACCCTAAGTTCACCATGCGCAATGAAAAAAAACGATAACAAATGAATAAATAATGCAAGACAGATAGGGCAGCTCTGCATCTAGCTCCTAAGCAATTCTTCTTCACAGGCATTTCGCTACACCCGCAATAATATCTGTTAAACGTGTATGTGACAACATTTTATTTGAATTTGTAATGCTTGCCGCCATTGGACTCTGGAGCAGTGGAAACACATTCTCTGGATTGATGAATCACAATTCACCATCTGGCAGTCTGACAGATGAATCTGGGTTTGGCAGAAGTCAGGAGAACGCTACCTGCCCCAATGCATAGCAACAGTTTGGGGAAGGCCCTTTGCTGTTTCAGCATGACAATGCCCACGTGCACAAAGCGAGGTCAATACAGAAATGGTTTGTCGAGATTGGTGTGGAAGAACTTGACCGGCTTGCACGTAGCCCTGACCTCAACCTTGAACATCTTTGGGATGAATTGGAACACTGACTGCGAGCCAGGCCTAATCACCCAATATCAGTTCCAACATCTAGTGGAAAGCCTCCCCAGAAGATTGGAGGCTGTTATAGCAGTAAAGGGGGTACCAATTCAATATTAATGCCCATGATTTTGGAATGAGATGTTCGACAAGCAGGTGTCCATATACTTTTAGTAATGTACAGAAGTGTACCTTGTGAGCTTAGCTCTATTGTCATACCCAATCAGAACCCAAAATATAAGCTTGTTTTACTCCTTTTTTTGTAAACAATGAAATTGTAAACAAACACTGTATAGCCTGAAAACATAGTTAAAACTATAATTTTTTATCTCACAGATGTTTTATCTCACAGTCTTTGCTTCCATACCTCTGCCTATGAATTTCAAAGTGATTCCATTTTTCCAGACCCATCCCTCAGCTATTTACCAAAACTCTGGTGGGGTGTCCGCTTTGTTGTTGTTTGAACTGCAGATTGCCCTTTAATTGCTCTGGATCCCAAGCATCCCCAATCCCATTGCCTTTACAGTAAGGAGTTGACTACTGTTCTTAGGCTGACCTTTTAATTCGGGAGTTTTCCTAGTTCTTGGTAGTTCTGTCAGTTGGATGGGAATGAGGCTCAGGGACAAGCCAAGCCAAACAGTCTTAGAAACAGAGGGTTTTCGGGGAAATGCTAAAATGGTTCAATACTGAGGAGAGGGAGGGAGTATCACGTGCACCTCCCCTGGCCTCACACCCCCTTCACCCCCTTTACTGCCAACCCAGCTCTCCATCCCCCATCCATCTCCTCAGTAAGCTGACACAGCGCGTTTAAGCGTTAGCTGCTTTGTCTCTAATAGGATGAAGCAGACTTACATTGTCATCTGATAAAACTAAGCAGCTTGATATCTGCGCTGCTCCTTCTTAACCAATTTGTACTCAATTAGGATAATGAGGAAACAAGCGAGGACGGGCCAAAAATGTATTAACCTGATAAGATAACTGAGCCCCCAAACCCCAAAGAAGTCAAATCTGTAACTGTGATCTATCCATCATATCATATTATGGATATGATCATGAAGAATATAAATATGTTCAGCAATATCTTTAACATGATTAAGATGGCACTTAATAGCGTTGTCACCATGTTTGTTTACTGGTAATGGGTAAAGTGCTTATCGGGTGATCCAGGGATTTCAATATCATCCTCTTGGCCTCAACCCTCTGGACGTTGCCAGGAAAAGGTACCTGCAGTCTGCAGCATGTCCATACCTGTCCACACGTGAGGAGCCTTTCCCTGTGGCGTTCAGCAGTCCCAATGAGCATCCTCTGCAAGGAGTTTCCTGAAAAGCTTCTCACCGACAGGATGATTCCTTCCTAGAATGAAGGTATCATTTCACTAAGTCCATTAGCCATTAGCGTCACGTTTCACAGGGCAAGGCCGCTCTCACCTGTAACCACAGATGCAAAGAGGTGACACATATGGCTGGTGGGCCATTCCAGATCCTAGCTGGTTATATCAAACACCTGAAAAAGAAAAGGAGAGCCTCACACTCTAGGAGCTCAGATGCAATAATTGTATAGCCAACATTTCGACGGACAAGCTGTCTTCAACAAGGTATGCTGCGTATCAAACACCAACATACTCAAGTTATGATCAGACCTGCAACCTTTCAGGTTTTTGTAAACCCTCAGAAATCTGCATCATGATCATGTTCTGCAGAATGAGGGTCTTGCTGAAGAGAGCAGGCCAACACATTCTCATGACTATGCCTGCAGACTGCAAACACACCCCACTACAATTATCATCCAGCAAAATGGTTATTGTGCATTATGAAGCAGATGGTCAGATTTCTACGGTAACAAAGCCAATGTTGAAGGTGAAATTTTGACCTCCAACGTGATTCTCAGTTTTCCAACATCTAGTCTATTCACCATCTGTAGCTCTGCAGAAGTCTCTGAAGAATACTAAGCCTGTTCCTAGAAGAACCATGCTTTACTGTGGCTATTTGGATAGGCAACGTAGGACAGCTGTCTATTCAATCTGCTTTGTTTAATAGGTAATTTCTTGACGACGTCATTAAGACATTAAGAGTGAGCTCCCAGTCTCTGATTACCACATCTCCTCAGATTAACAGGACGATGGTGAAGCTTGTTGGTTTCTCTAGTCATCTCATCCTCAGATTAGCTTGTCCTTCAAGGTCAAAGATACAATATAAACACACAAATCTAATGTAAGTGCCCTGGGTTGGCAAATATTCAACGGGGCACTGAACATTGTTGTTGTTGTTGCACTGGTGTTGCATAATAATGCTGTAACTGTTTTCTCATCTCTTCTAAGTAGAGATTGTCGGTGTTGCTTTAAAAAGGTCCCCTGGTTACGTCTCCGTCTAACACACCATTGCACTGTTGAATATGTCAAGCATCTCTGTTGCATGCTAGGAATATGGGACCAAATACTAAACTTTTGACTAGTTTATTTATAAGAATCCAGCCGAGAAGAGATCAACATCCGACGAGCTTATCCTTCACGTCTCTATGGATTGAGAAAAAAATAGTATTACTTGTTAAACAAATCTCTTTCTCTGAGCAATTGTATTAATATAAAATAATATAATTATATGGTTGTTTATCTACCTTAGTTGAATGCACTGCCTGTAAATCACTCTGGATAAGGCCGTCTGCTAAATTACCAAAATGTAAATGTAAAAATGAACACTTGCAAAGCACACTGGGTATTATTTCTTTGAGCAAAATAAGACCACATGTCTCATTATGTTAGACAGCATAGTACAGTACAGCACAGTACAGTAAAGCACACTAGAGTGCAGTGCAATACATGACAGAGTTTAGTTTAGTATACTTCGGTACTCTATTGTGCTGTACTGTACTGAACGATACTCTACTATGCTCCATTGTACTGTACTCTACTTAGTAGTGTACTGTACTAAACTACTGTATACCCAACTATTTTTCTTTACTGTCCTGTACACTGCTGTGCTGTACTGTGCTGTGCAATGCTGTGCTGTCCAAACATGTGAAACATAGACATCTATGATTGGTTCATATTTGGTCCGATCCGGGAACAGATCAAATCTGAACTGATCATAGACGTCTATGTTTGGACCAAATCAAGTCCGGTCTGGATAGCTGTGGACATTGAAATCATGGCCGGTCTGAAAAAGAACTAAATCTGAACCAATTCTAGATGTCTATGTTTGGGATAAATCAAGTCTGGTCCGGATTAAAAAACGGCATCTGTGGACATTGAAGTCCAGGCCAAGGCGGACGGACCACATTTCAACTACTTTTCAACTTCCATGGACGTCGGACATTGCTCAGTGGGATATTTTTTTTCATACTCTGAATGTATTCATATATGGCAATTTAGCAAACACGACTCAAGGATCATCTTAAAATTCACTTTTTGGCCTAAGCTATGTATTAGGTGCAAAAGGTACAATGCAATAGAATCCTACTCCAATGCCTTCTGCCTACAACAAAATCTCCTACGTAGATAGTTTTGCATACTAAGACTTGCTTAGTTCATTTTGTTTCGGTATATTGCAATGAAAGTGGCTAGTATTACATTGATTCGATAGTGTTAACTAAGGGGAGAAACTCTAGAAAGTTGAGTGACATTCAATATCGTGCTTCTCTGCACGCGCAGTTTAGAGGGAACATTGCTCACAGATCATGTTAAAATTCAATTTTTGGTCTACGTTTTAAAGCCACTCTGTATGAGGTGCGTTAGTTGCATTCTGGCATTTTTCACATGAAAATAGCACTTGGTGTAGCCTGGGTCAGTCTAGCAGTCTTGGCCGCTGCCCCTAGAAAACTTGCTGCTGCCAGCACATGTTCAAGTCCCGGCCATTACTCTTTTAACAAAAACTCTCCTACCTTTCCTCTCTATGGAGTAAGACTGCCCAAATAAACAAAAATAGCACTTGGTGGTACTCATTTGAAGCAAATATGACAACATCAACATAAACAATGGAGTATTAGGTCCTTAGTTGTAGATTATGACAAGGTAAGACAATTGTACTAATTTCATTAAGCTATGTCGTGACTTACCATTACTCTGACTCAACCAATTAATTACTTGAACTAACTGTGTACTGGGGTTTGGCACACTTGGTATTGTAATTACTCACCTAAGAAGGTCAAATATTAAATAGCTACAGGTTAAAAACAACCCAACCAAATTACCTTTCAACTTCATGTTGGACTGTGACGCTGCATTAAATTGAGAATTTGAAATCATGTAGTCCCCACTTAACGAGTTGTATAAGGCCATAAGCAAACAAGAAAATGCTCATCCAGAAGCAGCACTCCTAGTGGCCGGGGACTTTAATACAGGCAAACTTAAATCCGTTTTACCTAATTTCTACCAGCATGTCACATGTGCAACCAGAGGCAAAAGAACTCTAGACCACCTTTACTCCACGCACAGACACGCATACAAAGCTCTCCCTCATCCTCCATTTGGCAAATCTGACCATAATTCTATCCTCCTGATTCCTGTTTACAAGCAAAAACGAAAGCAGGAAGTACCAGTGACTTGCTCAATACAGAAGTGGTCAGATGACTCGGATGCTACGCTACAGGACTGTTTTGCTAGCACAGTCTGGAATATGTTCTGTGATTCATCCAATGGCATTGAGGAGTATACCTGAGTCACCAGCTTTGTCAATAAATGTATTGATGACGTCGTCCCCACAGTGAACGTACGTACATTTCCCAACCAGAAGCCATGGATTACAGGCAACATCCGCACCGAGCTAAAGGCTAGAGCTCAGCTTTCAAAGAGCGGGACACTAATCTGGACGCTTATAAGAAATCCCGCTATGCCCTCAGACGAACAATCAACCAGGCAAAGATAAAATCCTACTACACCGGCTCTGATGCTCGTCGGATGTGGCGGGGCTTGAAAACTATTACGGACTACAAAGGGAAACCCAGCCACGAGCTGCCCAGTGATCCGAGCCTACCAGATGACCTAAATGCCTTTTATGCTCTCTTTGAGGCAAGAAACACTGAGGCACGCATGAGAGCACCAGCTGTTCCGGACAACTGTGTGATCACGCTCTCCATAGCCGATGTGAGCAAGACCTTTAAACAGGTCAACATTCACAAAGCCACGGGGCCAGACAGATTACCAGGACGTGTACTCAAAGCATGCGCGGACCAACTTGCAAGAGTCTTCACTGACATTTTCAATCTCTCCCTGGCCGAGTCTCTAATGCCTACATGTTTCAAACAGACCACTGTGCCCAAGATAGCGAAGGTAACCTGCCTAAATGATTACCTCCCCGTAGCATTCACGTCGGTAGCCATGAAGTGCTTGAAAGGCTGGTCATGGCACACATCAACACCATCATGCCAGAAACCCTAGACCTACTCCAATAAGCATACCGCCCCAACAGATCCACAGATGACTCAATGTCAATCGCACTCTACACTGGACAAAAGGAACACCTATGTGAGAATGCTGTTCATTGACTTCAGCTCAGCTTTCAATACCAGAGTGCCCACAAAGCTCATCACTAAGCTAAGGCCCCTTGGACTAAACACCTCCCTCTGTAACTGGATCCTGGACTTCCTGACGGGCCACCCCCAGGTGGTAAGGGTAGGCAACAACACACCGACAACAATGAGACAGCCTATATGGAGGAGGTCAGAGACCTGGCAGTGTGGTGCCAGGACCACAAACTCTCTCTCAATGTGATCAAGACAAAAGGGTCTGATCGTGGACTACAGGAAAAGGAGGGCCAAACAGGCCCCCATTAACATCGACGGGGCTGAAGTGGAGCGGGTCGAGAGTTTCAAGTTCCTTGGTGTCCACATCACCAGCAAACTATCATGGTCCAAACACATGAAGACAGTTGTGAAGAGGGCACGACAGCACCTTTCCCCCTCAGGAGACTGAAAAGATTTGGCATGGGTCCCCAGATCCTCAAAAAGCTCTACAGCTGCAACATTGAGGGCATCCTGACCGGTTGCATTACCGCCTGGTATGTCAACTGCTCGGCAGTTCTCTGCTGCCAGTGACTGGAACGAATTGCAAAAATCGCTGAAGTTGGAGACTTTTATTTCCCTCACCAACTTTAAACATCAACTATCTGAGCAGCTAACCGATCACTGCAGCTGTACATAGTCCATCTGTAAATAGCCCACCCAATCTACCTACCTCATCCCCATACTCTTTTTATTTTATTTACTTTTCTGCTCTTTTGCACACCAGTATCTTTACTTGCACATCATCATCTGCTCATTTTTCACTTCAGTGTTAATCTGCTAAATTGTAATTATTCGCTCCTATGGCCTATTTATTGCCTACCTCCTCATGCCTTTTGCACACACTGTATATAGACACACACTGTACACACACTGTATATTTATTTTCTCCACTGTGTCATTGACTTGTTTGTGTTATTGGCTTGTTTATTGGTTACTCCATGTGTAACTCTGTGTTGTTGTCTGTGTCACACTGCTTTGCTTTATCTTGGCCAGGTCGCAGTTGCAAATGAGAACTTGTTCTCAACTAGCCTACCTGGTTAAATAAAGGTGAAATAAAAATAAATAAAATAAAATCTGAGGGTAAGCTTCCTGACAACCAGGACCTATATACTAGGCGGTGTCAGAGGAAGGCCCAAAGAATTGTCAAAGACTCTCCAGTCACCCAAGTCATAGACTGTCCTCTCTGCTATTGCACGGCAAGCGGTACCAGAGCGCCAAAAGGCTCCTTAACAGCTTCAATCGACAAGCCATAAGACTGCTGAACTAACCAAATGGCCACCTGGACTATTTACATTGAACCCCCCCCCCCCCTTTGTTTTAAAACTGCTGCTACTCGCTGTTTATTATCTATGCATAGTCACTTTAAAAACTACCTCGATTAACCTGTACTCCCGCACAATGACTCGGTACCGGTACCCCCTGTATAATAGCCTCATTATTGTTATGTAAATGTATGGTGTTATCTTGTGATTAATTACTTTTTAAAAACTTTAGTTTATTAGTAAATCTTTTCTTAACTCTATTTCTTGAACTGCGTTGTTGGTTAAGGGCTTGTAAGTAAGCAATTCACAGTAAGGTCTACACTTGTTTTATTCGGAAGATGTGACAAATAAAATTTGATTTGATTTAGTCACATTATGGCAGACAGAGAACAACTGATTTGGCCAGGAGCATTGTTTCTGAACAGCTTTTTATTCCTTTAAAGTTAGGCAACCTAAAACTAATCTACAAAGCATCTTAAACTTATCTTTAGACTTCAAATCAAATCAAAGTTTCATGTGCACCGAATACAACAGGTGCGCTGAATACAACCTTGCAGTGAAACGCTTACTTACAGGCTCTAACCAATGGTGCGAAAAAAAAGGTATGTGTGTGTGAAGGTAAGTAAAGAAATAAAACAATAGTAAAAAGATATTTGAAAAAAGAGTAGCAAGGCTATATACAGACACCTGTAAGTCAGGCTTATTGAGGTAGTATGTACATGTAGGTATCTTTAAAGTGACTATTCATATATGATGAACAGAGATTAGCAGAAGCGTAAAAAGAGGGGTTGGAGGGTGGTGGGACACAATGCAGATAGCCCAAGGTAGTATGTACATGAATGTATAGTTAAAGTGACTATGCATATAAGATAAACAGAGAGTAGCAGCAGCGTAAAAGAGGGGTTGGGGGGGCACACAATGCAAATAGTCCGGGTAACCATCTGGTTACCTCTTCAGGAGTCTTATGGCTTGGGCGTAAAAACTGTTGAGAAGCCTTTTTGTCCTAGACTTGGCACTCCGGTACCGCTTGCCATGCAGTAGTAGAGAGAACAGTCTATGACTGGGGTGGCTGGGGTCTTTGACAATTTTTAGGGCCTTCCTCTGACACCGCCTGGTGTAGAGGTCCTGGATGGCAGGCAGCTTTGCCTCAGTGATGTACTGGGCCGTACGCACTACCCTCTGAAGTGCCTTGCGGTCGGAGGCCGAGCAATTGCTGTACCAGGCAGTGATGCAACCGGTCAGGATGCTCTCGATGTTGCAGCTGTAGAACCTTTTGTGGATCTCAGGACCCATGCCAAATTTTTTTATTTCCTGAGGGGAAATAGGCTTTGTCGTGCCCTCTTCACGACTGTCTTGGTGTGTTTCAACCAATCTAGTTTGTTGTTGATGAAATTTGAAGCTCTGAACCTGCTCCACTACAGCCCCGTCGATGAGAATGAGGACGTGCTCGGTGCTCCTTTTCCTGTAGTCCACAATCATCTCCTTAGTCTTGGTTACGTTGAGGGATACGTTGTTATTCTGGCACCACTCGGCCAGGTCTCTGACCTCCTCCCTATAGGCTGTCTCGTCGTTGACGGTGATCAGGCCTACCACTGTTGTGTCGTCAGCAAACTTAATGATGGTGTTGGAGTCGTGCCTGGCCATGCAGTCGTCGGTGAACAGGGAGTACAGGAGGGGACTGAGCACGCACCCCTGGGGAGCTCCAGTGTTGAGGATCAGCGTGGCAGATGTGTTGCTACCTACCCTCACCAACTGGGGGCGGCCTGTCAGGAAGTCCAGGATCCAGTTGCAGAGGGAGGTGTGTAGTCCCAGGTTCCTTAGCTTGGTGATGAGCTTTGAGGGTACTATGGTGTTGAACGCTGAGCTGTAGTCAATGAACAGCATTCTCACATAGGTGTTCCTTTTGTCCAGGTGGGAAAGGGCAGTGTGGAGTGCAATAGAGATTGCATCATCTGTGGATCTGTTTGGGCGGTATGCAAATTGGAGTGGGTCTAGGGTTTCTGGGAAAATGGTGTTGATGTTAGCTTTACAGAAGTCCAGAGAGAGCATATAAATACAAAAATGATTCCCTCATTAGGTCGAGATTACGATAAAAGTTATTTTGTCGAGATCACAAGATAAACTTTAAAAATAGGGGTGGATATATTGATGATAGATTGACAGCAGTGTCATAGTGCACCAGCAGCAGTAAAACTCTACAAAGATCTAAGACCTTTGATTAGAGCACATATGTTGTAAGTAGCCATGTGCTAGTGTACAGGCCGGGGCCTTCGTATCAAAGCTCCAGCAATTAAAGGCAAACAATGGCAAACTGAGGAGTGGATGAATGACGGAGCTGTCCTTCTGCCCCACGACATTTTTCCCACCATTTGTGGCTGAAATGAAATATAAACTGTAGCCTACATGAAATGCTGGAGCATTTAGAAATCTCAAAATGTGATTCACTTCACCTGTTTTACTAGTTTTATTTAATTTTTGTAACGGCAGATCTCCTCTTCGTCTGAAGAGGAGTAAGGATCGGACCAAGATGCAGCATGGTAAGTGTCCATAATGTTTTTAATAAAGACAAATGAACACTCGAACAAAAACAATAAACGATAACGTGAAATCTGCAAAAACCGAAACAATACCTTGTGGCGACAAACACACACACACGGAAACAAACACCCACAAACCAACAGTGAAACCCAGTCTACCTAAGTATGATTCTCAATCAGAGACAACTAACGACACCTGCCACTGACTGAGAACCATACTAGGCCGAAACAGAATCCAAGCATAGAAAAACATACATAGACTGCCGACCCCAACTCACGCCCTGACCATACTAAATAAAGACAAAACAAAGGAAATAAAGGTCAGAACGTGACAGTACCCCCCCCCCCCCCCTCCCCGCAAAGGTGCGGACTCTGGCCGCAAAACCTGAACCTATAGGGGAGGGTCTGGGTGGGCGTCTGTCCGCAGTGGCGGCTCTGGCGCGGGACGTGGACCCCACTTCACCACAGTTTTTCTCCATCTCATTGTCCGTCTCCGTGGCCTCCTAAACACTGCGACCCTCGCCGCCTACCTCGGACTGGGGATCCTAGAAATGGGTCCCGAATGGACGGGAGATTCTGGCAGCGCCGGACAGGCGAGAGACTCCGGCAGCGCCGGACAGGCGGGAGACTCCGGCGGCGCCGGACAGGCGGGTGACTCCGGCGGCACCGGACAGGCGGGAGACTCCGGCGGCACCGGACAGGCGGGAGACTCCGGCGGCACCGGACAGGCGGGAGACTCCGGCGGCACCGGACAGGCGGGAGACTCCGGCGGCTCCGGAGTGCAGGGCGGCTCCGGCAGCTCCTGGCTGGCTGACGGCTCCGGCAGCTCCTGGCTGGCTGACTGCTCCGGCAGCTCCTGGCTGGCTGACGGCTCAGGCAGCTCCTGTCTGGCTGACGGCTCTGGCAGCTCCTGGCTGGCTGACGGCTCTGGCAGCTCCTGGCTGGCTGTCGACTCAGGCAGGTCCTGGCTGGCTGACGGCTCGGGGAGGTCCTGGCTGGCTGACGGCTCTGGGAGGTCCTGGCTGGCTGACGGCTCTGGCAGCTCCTGGCTGGCTGTCGACTCTGGCAGGTCCTGGCTGGCTGATGGCTCTGGGAGGTCCTGGCTGGCTGATGGCTCTGGGAGGTCCTGGCTGGCTGACGGCTCTGGCAGCTCCTGGCTGGCTGACGGCTCAGGACAGACGGGAGATTCTGGCAGCTCAGGACAGACGGGAGACTCTAGCAGCTCAGGACAGGAGGAAGGCTCTGGCAGCGCTGGACAGGCGGGAGCACCTGTAGGCAGAAGAGGGAGAGACAGCCTGGTGAAGGGGGGCTGCCACCGGAGGGCTGGTGCGTGGAGGTGGCACTGAATAGACCGGACCGTGCAGGCGCACTGGAGCTCTTGAGCACCGAGCCTGCCCAACCTTACCTGGTTGAATGCTCCCGGTAGCCAGGCCAGTGCTGCGAGGTGGAATAGCCCGCACTGGGCTGTGCTGGCGAACCGGGGACACCATGCGTGAGCCTGGTGCCATGTACGCCGGCCCGAGGAGACGCACTGGAGACCAAATGCGTAAAGCCGGCTTCATGGCACCTGGCTCGATGCCCACTCTAGCCCGGCTGATACGAGGAGCTGGAATGTACCGCACCGGGCTATGCACACGCACTGGGTAGACTATGCGCTCCACCGCATAACACGGTGCCTGCCCGGTCCCTCTTTCTTTCTGGTAAGCACGGGAAGTTGGCGCATGTCTCCTACCTGGCTTCACCACAATTCCCATGTCCCCCCCCCCCCAAGAAATGTTTGGGGCCGCCTCTCGGGCTTCCAGCCACGCTGCCGTGCTGCCTCCTCATACCAGCGCCTCTCTGCCTTCGCTGCCTCCAGCTCTGCCTTGGGACGGCGATATTCCCCTGGTCCTCTACCGTCAATAATCTCCTCCCAAGTCCAGGAGTCTTGTGTTCACTGCTGCTGCCCGTTACCACGCCGCTTGGTCCTTTTGTGGTCAGTGTTTCTGTAATGGCAGATCTCCTCTTCGTCTGAAGAGGAGTAAGGATCGGACCAAGATGCAGCATGGTAAGTGTCCATAATGTTTTTAATAAAGACAAATGAACACTCGAACAAAAACAATAACATGAAATCTACAGAAACAGTACCGTGTGGCGACAAACACACACACGGAAACAAACACCCACAAACCAACAGTGAAACCCAGGCTGCCTAAGTATGATTCTCAATCAGAGACAACTAATGACACCTGCCTCTGATTGAGAACCATACTAGGCTGAAACAGAAACCAAACATAGAAAAACAAACATAGACTGCCCACCCCAACTCACGCCCTGACCATACTAAATAAAGACAAAACAAAGGAAATAAAGGTCAGAACGTGACAATTTTTCTACTTTTTAATTGTTGTTTGTGACTGTTTTTGTTGCTATTGACAAGCCAACATTCCTCTTAAAACTATTAAAGAGATTAAATTAAACTATTATTGGTAGTCTGGTAAACTTTCATTGGTAGTCTACAACCAGAGACCTCAATGTTAACTCTTCTTTCACTGAACATTCCACATTCAATTAAATTAAATTAGCTGCGCAACCACACTTTCACGTCTTTAAATTGGATTTCATTGGAGCCAACACTGGATGCCATCTATAACTGACATACATAAAACAATTTCTGCCTGGGTTAATCCACAATCAAAATAAAAATGGATGTGCTGATCCACCATGGACTCTGCCGCCTCAGCCATACTGTCAATGTATCATCAATACGTCCACTCCTATTTATAGAGTTTATCTTGTGCTCTCTACAAAAAATGTTCGTTATGTTATGATCATGTAACGATCTTCTTCATCTGAGGAACAGGAATAGGAAGGATCAGACCAATATGCAGCGTAGTACGTGTCCATGTTAAATTTATTACAACTGAACACAAAATAACAAACGTGAAACAACGAAAATCGAAACAGTTCTGTATGGTGAAAACACAGACACAGAAAACAACTACCCACAAACACCAGGTGGGAACAGGCTACCTAAGTGTGGTTCTCAATCAGAGACAACGATGCCAGCTGCCTCTGATTGGGAACCATACCAGGCCAAACACATAGAAATAGAAAACATAGAACACAAAAGATAGAATGCCCACCCCAACTCACGCCCTGACCAAACTAAAATAGAGACGTAAAAAAGGAACTAAGGTCAGGATGTGACAGATCATGAGAAAATTATCATGTGATCTCGACAAAACAACTTTGATATGTTGTGACCACAAAAAAGATATATTTTGGCATATCGATAAAACAATTTTAAAAAATGTTTTAATTCACATGTTCTCTCTGGACTTCCGTACAGGTCAGCGGAAATCTCTGGAAAAGTCCTTAATCTCATTAAAGGCAGGGTTGATCTCTGTGGCACTCACCTCTCCAAGCCCAGGCAAGGTTTCAGAGTGGCCAACTGGTGCAAATACTCTCTTAAAACAACAGCATCCTCCCAAATACTCCATCGACACAGGAACATGTTTATGTGACAAAAAAATATAGATGGGCCAATATTAATTATGTTAGTAAATAATGTAATTGTTTTTGTTTCATGTATCTTGTAACCTTTTTAGTCATATGCTAATCTTAATTTTGATTCCTTATGCATTATCACTGTGATTTATTAAAAATAAACCACAGAAAAGTGATTCAAATATTGTTATGTGACAAAATTCCATTAATTGTTTCTATGTGTCATAGTGATTTAGTATATGTGGATTGACCATGGTATGATCATGTAATGAACACTTGCAACAATTAGTCCAAGCCAATTGACACTATTCGGTTTAAATCCTTAATGAGCTGTTAAACAGGTCTGAGATCACTCCTCTTGAATTGATCTGGTCACTAATTGTTTATTTTCTTTATTGGACATATTATGTCCGCTAGCCATCATACATTTTGTAGCTACAGGTTGTAAACATGTTACTTTATGCCTCATTACATAGGTGTGCTATAGATGTGTATAATTGGACGTTTTACAAGTTCAGTATGACCACATCCAGTGTATTAATGTAATACATCCAGTGTATTATTTTTAAAACATTATTTTTTACATGACTATTTGTTAATTGAGGTACATTTTAATTTCATTGTTTTTAACCTCTCTCCAAGTTAGGCATATTTTTTAACACTGTGTCCCCTGGCTGTGTATTTTGATTCTAAGTGTTAATTGCATTTAATTGCATTAGTTTCCCCCCATGTTTAACTCCCCTCATTAGTGATGGGTCATTGCTTGATTTACTACTTGCAATACTAATTGCCTCAAGAAAGTAAAAGCTCCATGCTGATGACTGTCATTTGCTTTTCTGTTTTTCTAATGCAAACAAACAAACTGATTAGAAATACATATTGCTAATGATATTATCTGTCACTTTTCATGTTGCATAAATGCATTTGAAATACGTTGTAGCTGGATATTTACTTCGACTTCTGATTTAAGTTTAATATTAAAACTTTTTTTTCTATAATACGTTAAATTAATATTTACTCCAAATTTAAAGCTTTTCAAAATGTTTTTAAAAACGTGTCAACATGAGTTCAGGTCTTCGCGCTGTTCTCCATTCTCATGCACCATGTATAACTTGTCCCTAACAGAGTTTTTATGTAGTCTTTCTCTGGAATAATGAGGGGATTAGTAAAAACTTTCAGTCAGACCTTTGTCTTTAAAACAATAGATTTCTGAAAGAAAGTCTTGTCATGGCTTCATTAGCCCCAGCCTCCTCCTGTGGGGTGAATGTAAGCTACATTTACTGCAATTACTTGACTAGAAAACAACTGTCAATCATTCTTAAAGGGGAAGGATTCCAATTAATAACCTCTTTAATCCGCTCATTTTATTTCCATTCACCAGCACTAGGCTACTCTCTCTCTGCACTTTGAAAAGACTATAGCCTGCAACAAAACCACATTAGTTGTCAAGCTTGTTTTGTGCACACACGTTTTGTTGAGTTTTTCAGCGTATTATGCACATTGTTTTTGAAGAAAGGCTAGAGAGGATGCAAGGTAAAATAGACAGAGCTTGAGATTTGCGCGGCTTTGGTGTGCAGCAGCCGGACAAGGGGCGTGAACTACCTCAGTAGTTGAAGTGAAGTGTTGGAGGAAACAGGTGGAATATTGACAGTTCAACTTCATGCGCTCAGCACGTCATTTCTTCAAAGGTAGGTTCAAACCGCTATTACTATTACCACCGCAAATGTTTGTGACATTTAGGCAACTATAAAAGAAAGGTTAACGTTGTATTAGTCTAACATAATGTGTCTATATGACATTTAAATCTGAGGAGATGGACACTGAAAGTGAGAATGTTGTTAGTATTGGAAACCATTTTTGTTTTCCACAAAGTATAGAATTACAGTATCAGTTAAATATAAAATACAAAGATTCTGCATTTTAAGGACTATGCATTGTACTTTGTATATTTTAATACAATAATGATATGCCTAGTGCTTAAACATGTGCTCTTGAATATCATTCAACTATATTATATTGAATATCATAGAATACAATGCAACAGAGTACAATACAACACAACTATGCAAATGTATAATATGTAGGGCATAATTATTTTTTGTTAATTTCACATTTGGTCCTTTTAAGTTTATGTATATTTATTCAGTAAAGGGTTTCTTACCTCTACTGTATAAAGCTATGTATTACAATTTCATGGTTAATATTTTATAAATTCATGTTAACCAAGATTTTGCTCCAAAGTTTTTTTTAAATGTCAAATTTAACTTTTGCCCTAAACTTCAAGCTGTGGGCCTGTCTATGTCATTATAAACGTGTTAAATATAGCTATGTAAATAAGATATTTCAGAAAGCAATTTATCAACTTGTCTTTGATTAACAACAATATCAACAAGGCAGGTCCTACAGGCCCTAGTTTTGTCACACCTGGACTACTGACCAGTCATGTGGTCAGGTCCAACAAAGAGGGACTTGGGAAAATTACAACTGGCCCAGAACAGGGCAGCACGGCTGGCCCTTAAATGTACACGTAGAGCTAACATTAATAATATGCATGTCAATCTCGCAAGGCTCAAGGTGGAGGAGAGATTGACATCATCACTAATTGTTTTTGTGAGAGGTATTGACATGTTGAATGCACCAAGATGTCTGTTTAAACTACAAGCACACAGCTTGGACACCCATGCATACCCCACAAGACATGCCACAGAGGTCTCTTCACAGTCCCCAAGTCCAGAACAGACTTTGGGAGGCACACAGTACTACATAAGGACCATGACTACAAGGAACTCTATTCCACATCAAGTAACTCACGCCAGCAGTAAAACCAGATAAAACAAAACGGATACAAATACACCTTATGGAACAGCAAACACACACATACCAACTCACATACCATACACACTCTACACACACGTACATCTGTATTGTGTATTGTAGTAGAGTAGTGGCTTGAGGGCACATTTCATGGATTGTGAAATCTGTTTTAAAATCTATTTTAACGTTTAACATTTTTATTCTAATGTATTATGCCTTCATTTTTGCTGGCCCCAGGAGCAGCTAATGGTGATCCATAATAAATACAAATACAGATAGATTTTATGTTAATGCTGTATAATACACTAAAGTCAATCACGCCTATCAATTTCATTGCACTCAATGTGCTTTTGGTAATGAGTTTATGCAATAGAATAAAGAGGCTCTGTCTTTTATCATCCGCTTTATAATTATATCATGGCTCATTAAAAGATAAACCTCAGTGACAGATCCATGTTCTGATAGACAACACATATACCATAAAACCATTTAACTATTGCTGTATAGCACATTGTGACATCGGCTGACGTAAAAAGGGCTTTAGAAATACATTTGATTGATTGATTGATTTAGCCCCCCAAAATGTTTGCTGATATTGTGTTGATATTGAATAGATTATGTTAATACAATTATTGATGGTATGTTATAGTGGTGGTAGGTAGTACTAGTAGTATATGAGAGTGTTTGAGAATTTTGATGTGGCAGTACTAAATGGCAAAGACTCAAGACTGGCTTCTGATCATGTGATGACTGTGACTTTGTTTTGCAGGTGCACAGAACTTGTGGAGGACATCTCTTTAAAACTCATCCTTGGACCTGTTCCTTCACAAAGCCGAGCCAAGTCTACTTTCCCCCGCTAAAGGATAGAGAGAGCGTCCAAACGTTCAAATGCATTTATCACTGGATACCATGAGCATGGTGGACGACAGCTGCCTCTCACCCAGTAACTTCCACGAGATGGTGAAAGGAGGGGGGGCGGCGATGGGGGGCCGCGTCCACAGCATTGATGTCATCCTGGGCTTCAGCAAAGACCAGGACCCCCTGCTCAGCCCATCTGGGGGCCCAGGGCTTCACAAAGTGGGCGTGGATGGCCTGGGAGACCCTGGGAAGCAGGACCCAGCACACCCCTACGGGCACCTCTCGGAGCAGCAGTCCTACCATGGTGAGTCTCTTAGGTGTGAGATAAACACTCCACTGGGCATACTATAAATCACTGTTCTGATTCCGGGGCATTTATGGCCAGCCCACTCTCTACATGTACAGTATATGTTTGAGGCCAAAACACATTTAGACACGTCGACTAGCGCTTCGCTGGTGTTCATAAGTTATCAATCAAGCCTCTCACTTCAAGCTTTGCTGCATTTGATAGGAACATACTGCATGTAGGAAGCAGCTTAGATGAGGTCAAGGAGACAGAAGATTGATTGTATTAAATGTATTGTGTTGATTACCAAGGGGGACATTTTATTGTCACAGTCATACAATAAGGCACATTACAGACTTAAAGTGTGGCATTAAAACACACACAATCACATGGAATCTAGATGGCAGGGGAAGACACCAAACAAATACATGATAATGTGTATTTTTCATTTAATTCTAATTTTCATACCAACATTTAATTTAAGTGGACCACAAAGTGTGTCGGAGGATCCTGTCTATGATGCCTGAACTTGCACACTTCCCTTTGTCTTTATGTGATGTAATGATTAGCAGCTTTACTTAAGTCATTAAGACTTGATTATTTCCATTGCATCAATGCGTTGAGGCGACGATGACCTCAATGGCTGCATTGGTTGTAGCCTTGCAGAGAGTCCGGGTCGTTTCTCAACAGCTCACAGAATGAAATAGAACATTATATTGTATCTCTAGGGGGGGGGGGGGGGGGGGGCAGTAGATGACATGTGTCTGTACCTTGTAAATACTGTGAAATCATGCTGAGATTGAGAGATAAATCACAAAACAAGAAGGTGAGGGGGTTTCATCCCAAATCCCATCCCCTTGTGGAATTCCCCTAATCTTCTCTTGGACACAGATGAGATTTTACAGTGGTGCAGTTTCATTTCATTAACATTTCAACTCTGCATAAAATGTGACGTTTTTTAATCTATGGTAGTTTTTACATTCTGGTTACTATCTATGGGGTCATAAAAACAAAAGGTTTAGTGAAACACGTAGCACAAACCAGCATTGGTCATGAAATTTCAACGTAATTGGAAGTGTCTTATGACAGTGTTGGTTATTATAAAATATGATCATAAGCACTGTTCAACCAGTGCAACAGCAATGGCTAAATTGTTGTTTGTTTCCACTTAATATTCAGCACTAATTTACATGTCCTTAACACATAACTGACTTGTTAGTCATCCCTGTTCCGTCTGAATGGGCATTTAGTACTACATCGCATCACTTTGTCCCCTCCACATTGAGGTTTTCTGCTGGACTGTAAACATGACAAGGTCTTTAGACGGGCGGTTCCGACAGGCCGACAGGCAGGGAGCTGGTCACTGAACCCAGCCTGACCCCTCCATTGTGCCACTATGGGCATTGTCGTAGGCTGTTAATGAGAGATAGATCAATGGACCCCAAAATCCTCCTAGCTGCCCCTGTCTGGGAATTGAAGGTTTTTCTTGGCTTTCTGTCCTGATTCTATCAAGCACTGGTTTGATATAAAGATCCATTTAGCAAGGTTTGGGTTTGTTAGTTCCTACTCGTCATGGGTTTGAACTGGGTTGGGCTAGCCATATTTAGTTTGGTGATTGTGCAATAAGGTTTCTTTCATCAAGTTTTTGCTAAACACTGTAAAGTAATGGTATCCATAGTTGGGGTCGCGACCTGGTCGCCAAAATTTAAATAATATTTTATTTATTTATAATTTAACAAAGAGTACAGATTATTGTATGGGACGATGTACAAAGGTTTTTCAGAAAAATTATTTGAAGAAAAAACATAAACAAATATGAAAATGTAATGAATTGAAGGTTATTTGTTGATGTAAAAATTGAAATGTACAGATTTTTAAGATTGTGCTTGGTTGGGGTGAGGTCTCGAGAAATTATTGGGGGAAAAATGAAATTCTGAAGAAAAAGTTTGAATACCACTGCTGTAAAGTGAAACACCCAAAGAGTCCCTATTTAATTGGACCTTTATTTAACTAGGTAAGTCAGTTAAGAACACCTTCTTATTTTCAATGACAGTGGGTTAACTGCCTGTTCAGGGGCAGAACGACAGATTTGTACCTTGTCAGCTCGGGGATTTGAACTTGCAACCTTCCGGTTACTAGTCCAACGCTCTAACCACTAGGCTACCCTGCCGCCCCTATCTCTCCATGTGCTATACAGTTATGTGGTCATTGGGAACTGGTCATGAATATCACCCACAATACCAACCCAAACTGACAACCTATTACTTTTATGTGAGGGACAAATTACAGAATTGACAAGAGAGTAATGTTATTTCAAATGTGTCAATAAAGGCTGTCCCAATAAAGTGTCCCGATAGATAATGTGTTTACCAACAATGAATTATACCGTACAGGACTGGTGCACAGATCACTGCTATGATGGCAGAAGCGTAGACAACTGATCTGATGGTCATCTTTGTGCCCAATATAATTTGATTACCCTTTTGATAATTCCAGTTCAACAACCACGTTGACAGCGTTTTATGGCTTCCCCTTGTAATGTTTACAGTATTTTCCTGATTATGGGACTGATACAAATGAAGGTCCTACGTAGATTACAGTTAAGAATACATGGAAGCTATCAGAGGAATTAACAGGCTGCATCTGTTTCCCTCTGAGGATTAGTGGAAACCTGCAGTGAAAGCCTTAGCGAGTCAGCGCCGTGTATGCTGTTCATGTATGCTGCTCATGTATGCTTCGTTACAAGGCAGGAGGACAATCTACATGTCTTTCTACATGCGTAGAGTAAGGCACAACTTCAGTTTTATTTGGCCTACAGTAGCCTATTGTTGCAGGTGTCAAATGTGTCCTGGGACGTTTTCAGAACAAACAAGTTACTAAGGGGATGTGGAGCTCATTTGAATATTCCATGTTTTCAGCTTTTGTCAACCCCTAACTCTTCAACAGCTAGACCTTTCTTCACTGTCTTTTTCCTCTTTTCCCATTTCAATGATTTTTCATTCACATTGGCCTTTTAATTGTGAAGAATCCCTGTCTAGCAAAGACAGACATGTTGATTAGACATAGCATATGGCTATTGATGATAGGAGAGCCTGAAACCAACATTTGTCTCACAAGCTAACGATACTTAACTACGCAAAGCTTGAGAATGAACGACTTACCTTTGCAAAGAAAGCCAAAGAAGCTTGTTTGGTTAAATCAAAATGAGTCCAAGTCACTTTGTTGATGGTTTCATCTAATGTGAATCTCTTCCCTCTCTCGCTATGGGCTCTACAGATTCAGGACTGTACTCGGACAAGTGTGACGGGGAAATTGGTGATCTGAGGAAGAGTGTGGATAGCAATGGAGGGAAAAGTCCGGAGCCCTGCGAGGAAGAGCAGCCCAAGAAGAAGCACCGACGCAACCGCACCACCTTTACCACGTACCAGCTGCACGAGCTGGAGCGTGCCTTCGAGAAGTCTCACTACCCCGACGTGTACAGCCGTGAGGAGCTGGCTATGAAGGTTAACCTGCCTGAAGTCAGAGTTCAGGTAGGTTTGTCCACCACCACTTTTACTGGTACTGTGCTCTGCCCTGGTCAACTCCTCTGACTTTCTTGCCAATCATTGTGACTAGGAGTGGACTCAAATACTAACATCTCTGATCAGGTGCAACCTTGATCCAATGTGAATTCAGCCCCCAGGTAAATTGATTGAAGCTGAATATCAATCATCAATCAAATGTATTTATAAAGCCCTTTTTACATCAGCAGGTGAGTTAAATGGTTAAAGGGCTTGTGTTTTCTAATGAAAAACCTCAGTGGGTCAGAAATACCTTCTCTGAATCTTTAGATGATAATGGTGAGTGACGATAGGACATCTTTACTGTTGGGCCGATTTCTAGATCCTCAGGAGCTTCAAGGTCACTCACAGCAGGCGTTACACTATAAATACAGACAAGTAACAAAGCAAGCTGTGTCCTGCCCACACAAGCTCAGGTCTCTGGTTGTCTGAGGGCAGACATAAGAAGGTTGTCTTAGCAGGGCATAGTGCAGAAAAAAGGGCAAGGTCTTATAGCAGAATCTAAGGGCAAAGTCTTAAAGCACGGCAAAAGGACACAGTAGGTATGGATGAAGGTCGAAATGATTAAGATTGGTCAATACAACTATAGCTGTTGTTCACGAAGCGCCCAGGGCAATTGATTGGAGTGCATTACAATTGGCAAATTGCTTATTTTTCCAATCCAACAAAATGTAGAAATCCAAAATACTAACCATTCAAGAATACCACTGTTCAATTAGTTGATGATTATTTATTTAGATGGTTTACCTGAATAGAGACGGATGCAGCTAAAGCATTGATATTATGGACTTTACCTGCTGAGGGATGACGTTTTACTGTAGGGCCTGAACATGCCTCACATCAGCAGATTATGCCCATAGGTGCTCTGAGACTCCAGTAGGTACCAAACTTTAAATTAAGACAAGTGTCACTGTCCAAACCTTGCTGACAATGGCTCAGGTCCCAGGTTCTCTAGGGACATCCCAACAATTGTGCAAGACAGCAGTGCAAAGGGGGCTAATTCTTAGAGCAGGTCAAAACACGGACAACACTGAAGGTCTCGGAACAATTCAATTCAATGATTCTTTATTTATGAGGATACTAAGAAACCAAAATAGGTAGCTTGATAAAGCACTATTCTAAACCCATTTGGTACCAATTGGAACGATCTGTGCTGTAAATACTCTGGACTATAAATCCAAACCCTCTGCCTTCCTCTAGGTGTGGTTCCAGAACCGCAGAGCCAAATGGAGACGCCAGGAGAAGATGGACGCCAGCACCATGAAGCTGCATGACTCGCCCATGCTCTCCTTCAACCGGCCACCCATGCACAGCAACATGGGGCCCATGAGCAACACCCTCCCCCTGGACCCCTGGCTGACCTCCCCTCTGTCCAGCGCCACCCCAGTCCACAGCATCCCGGGTTTCATGGGCCCAGGACAGGGCCTGCAGGGTGGCTACCCCAGCCACAGCTTCCTCAACAGCCCACCCATGGGCCAGGGGATGCAGTCCATGGCACCACCCCCATACCAGTGTTCCGGTCCTTTCACCGACAAATACCCAATGGAGGACGTGGACCAGAGGAGCTCCAGCATCGCCGCACTGAGGATGAAAGCCAAGGAACACATCCAGTCCATGGACAAAACCTGGCAGCCCATGTGATGGTCTGAGGAGGGCTATTGAAACTGTTTCCAGTCATGATTGGGGTTTTGGGCCATGATAATGGCATTTTTCACACAACAGGATTGCAGTGATGGCACCAACAAATGCTCAGTTACGACTGATGATATTTCTAAGATTTCCAACACCAGTGACATTTCTACCCTTTGTCAGCACTAGAATGATTCTTGGTCTCGTTTTTGATTTCCATACTAGTGATGTGAAGGATTGGAAGTTGATGCATATTTTGTGTGCCACTATTCAGAAAGGTTTTTAATCTGGATCCTATGACACAGAATGTCAAGAAAGGCCTTGCAAAGGTAACTACACAAACATCCATTTTCCAAAAGGACTGCAAAGACTGCAAAGACTGCTCAAATTAACAAGGTTATGATAGAATACTTTTTTGTTTTTATGAACTTTTATGAAGCAACTGGAACAAGGATTCCACTGGACACTAATTGCCCTTGATGGCAACTTTTTGATTTTTATCCTTATCTAATAGTTTGGATTTCATATAAAAGGCAACAAATACTTCCTTCTCAGTAATTCTATAAAAATGCAAACACTGTACACTCTAGTCAGGTTTTGGGCCAGGCCTAATTGTGCCATTAGCTAAAGATCTATAACCATTCTTGCTTGTGACAAAGCACAATGCAATGTCTATATAGCTCAGACCACAACTTGTCCAGCCACTGAGCTACTTGACACAGAAAATCCCAAAGAGTATTGGGTATTTTAAGTTTGTAATGCAGATCACTCAGCCTGTCCATTTGTTAATTTTGTTATTCAATAGTCTTTTATTTTTTGCAAGAGTAGTTTTAATGTTTTTGTTCTTTGCTGTTAACCATGAATCTAATAATAAGTATATACCAACTCATGTCCCCTCCAAATCCTTTCATAAAATACATTCTGTAGAGTGCTCACACACGGTCACATTTAACTCCGCAAATTAAGGTTTGTGTATTTTCCTAATTAATCCAATTGTCTAATTTATCATGAATTTTACAGGTCAATTAACCAGTAATTCTCTCAGTATTTGTGAATGGCCATGCCATGTCTCCCATAATAGTAGTTGAAGGTTGCGGCAGTATGAATCGCTATGTCTATGACCCTGAAACACAGAATCATTCATCCAGTTATGATGGTCAGGTTATTTCAACACCTGGAGAAGAAGGATACCACCGCCACCTCGGATGAAGGGGAAACACTACATTTCTGTCTGTCTCGACTGCACTTATAGTGGAGAGCCTCTGTCCACACCGTGGGTTGTGGGGTCATGGTTGAGATATCCTGGCTCAGGCTTTCAGGGAGCTTTCAGCTCGGGATGTGTAAAACAATCTGTCATGCTATTTAATTTGAGAAGACATGAACACCTTTTAACACCTAATTAACATCTATGAAAGTGATTTACTCCTAGTCGTCATTGACTTGAGGAAGATTGATGGTTGCCCTGAGGCTAACTCCAGACTGCAAACACACATGTCGATATACACACCATAGACTGCACACACACTGATATCAACACCTTCTTTCACGATCTGGTAGGCCAAACAATGTAAGGCTCTTCTTTCTTGAGAATTGTTCTTGAGGAGTGCTACATATAAAAAGCCAATCTCTGAATTTGATGGCACCCTCAGTGTGTGACATCTTGATTCTCTGAGGAAGCAATAACTGTTTTAGTAATTTTATTGGAGAGCTTCTAAACATGTTTGGGTCAGTCGAAAAGAGTGATCTATGGCATAAGCCTCCTACAGTGAGAAGGGAAGCCAGGAGACCTCCCTCTCACACGGAAGGGTGGGAATAGGACAGGGGGACAGAGCGAAAGAGGCCACTGAAGTAACTTTTTTTTTTTTTTGCCTCAGTGGCTGTTGGAGAAGAAAACGTGTTGGCAGCTTGGCCTTCCGTCACTGTGTGTACGTGCAGAGCAGCAGAAGGAGAACGGTCTGATGTGTCACCCTACATAGTTTCCTCTTTGTTCGGCACAATTGATCCAAGCCATCTTCTTTGTCTAAAGTCCGAGGGGGAAAACGGTCACAGACTGCACTAAATAGGCCTCTGTAGCGAGACCCCGGGAATGAAAAAAGAGCATGAATAGTCTATTCTGGCATATGTCGAAGAGATACTACATGGGGTGTACGGGTCCATTGTGGCATAATGTTTTGATAATGACTATATGCATATTTCATATGGTTTATGTATGGTAAAAAAGACAATCTTCAACCACGTTGTTAACGTGTCATATCAAGGGCTACATAGGATTAAACATTTCTGATGTAAAATAATTTAGCGTTTTGATTTTGACAATACTTTTACCAGGTAAATATTATTCATCCTATTGCAATGTGCAAGGCGTAACATTTAATTACTATTATTTCAGTGATAGTGTGTAGACTATCACAATATGGAGGAAAGAAATTCCATGACACAAAAGTGGAAATGTTGTAGCATTTGTTTTGAAAGGAAACTGAAAATGTCTCTGCTGCCGGACATATGATTAGTTCAGAGTAACAGAGTAGAACGGTTTAAAAAAAGTTTCCACAGAATTGTCAGTTCATCCAACTTACTGTTTGACTGGAGTTTACAAAGTATTAGTTCTGTGTTACTGCAGATATAAATATGTTTCTTTGTCATAGACAGTAAAAGCCCCCATTGGTCAATACACAAAGTAATATTCAGTTGTTTTACTGATGTATTATGGGGATTCTATGCTCACCTCTCACACTCAACATTGCTGATTTGCTAATTACGTGGGCTGTTCTTTTTTTTTCTAATTGAATTGCAGTTGTCTAGTTTTTATGTTATCAGTGCATACTCTTTAGCTGTTAACTCTAGTCAGGTATTTTCAGGACCTCACACCCAACATAGAAACAGGGTTAGTTTGAACATTAAACAATATGTTTAGAAATGTTTGTTCCTCATGTGATACTGGGACCAAGATTAAGCCAAAGTTTAGATATTAAAAAAATATTTAAAAAATGCACTAGAAACTTGGGAAGTTTATTTTAGGTTTATATCTGAAAATATACAGGACACTTTTTATATCCCCATATAGACATCCTATTCGTTATATGTTCTAGTTCGGTTACTGTTTACTTTTATTTTGTCTGAAATGTTGATGTCCTTGTTCTAGAAAACTTTAATATCTACTTTAAAAAATAAACAAATATAGTTTGATAGAATTGTTGTCTTCTGTCTCCTTTATCCTATCTACTCTATAAATCCACTGACTGTGAATATCTATCTACTGTAAATCTCTGAATATAAATGGATGGCTATAGGACGGTATCTGAAGTATATTATTAGGCCTACTGTAGTATGTGAGGGATAGAGATAGGATCTGACACAGTGGAGAAGTAGCCTCTCTTCGTCCCAGCCCCTCCTCTCCTCTCCCCTGGTCCCTGGCTGGTGGCATGGTGCCAGCCCGTTAGGAAGATGAGGCTCCAATCAATCAGGCTCCCAGGGGGGGGGCCCGGCCACAGGGCCCGCTGCTCGCTAATTGCCCCTGGGCGCTGCCGCTGCAGCACATGTTCACAGTGGGCTGTACCTGCCGCGCTTGCCTCTCCAGCATGTGAACCACACTCCCGGACAGATGGAAGCCCGGGAGGACCTCTCACCAGGGGCCATCTGGGGCCAAAACGTGAACAGTGAACACAACAGTGTGGGGAATGTAAAAACAAAAACATGATTTTAATCTGAATATTATTTTTGGATCTGTGTGTGTTTGTAACTACCTGGTGTTTTTTTGTGTGGAGGTAATTTAATGACAGATTATAAACTAAACTGTGTTGGGGAAAAGGTTTTGGCAGACAAACAATTAAGCAATCACCCTTTAACCTTCAGAAAATATTTTCTCTCATCAGTAAAGCACACGTGCTGCTATATTGTTATTGGAGATCCAATCTAAACAGTGTTCTCCCAGAGCCAAACAAACAGCACTCTGTGTGGATTGCCATGGGAGGACATGGACATTCTAATCATGAGGGGGTAGGTGGGTGGGTGGGGGGGGGGGGGGGGGGGGGACAAGAGAGAGGGAGTGTTAGCAATAGAGAGAGAGAGAGACACAGAGACAAAATGTTAGTGTGGAAGCGAGAGAGAGAGAGAGCAAGAGAGAGAGCGAGAGCAGGGTGGGAGTAGTGAGGGTGGGATGGCTGCTCATCAGGGTTAATGATGTAGAAAATCCCCCAATTAGAGCCTTTTCCTGCGGGCCAGGATGAGTTCAGAGCAGGGTCCTCTGACAGCTCAGGGATTAGTGCCTGGGCCAGGCCGGGCCTGAGCAGACACTGACTGCTGGACATCTTGGCCGGGGCCGGGGTAGGCATGCGTTGCGCTGGAGTGAGTGGCACAAAGAAAAGCATGGGAAAAGAGCAGCAGATCAACATAGAAGCTTTTGTTGGGCTCGCTGTGCGAAATCCAACCATCTCCTCCAATTCCATTCTCATTCTGAATCAGGGCCAACACAGTGTGTTTGTGATTTATAGTCAGCATGCTATGTTGTCCACACACAGTGTTGGGAATGCTTCACAAATTGACCCCCAGCAACCCATAAAAACATTGTTTTCATTCTTATTGTCGGCGACAAAACATTTATGAGTTAATGGATTCTTGATAATAGTCTAGTGTAGTCATCAATGTCTAGTATCTTATATATTGACATCGGAAATCCAAAAATGTCTGTCAAAATTATTCTGTCTTTTTCCCAGGATACGGTTTTCTCCAGTCTGCAATATTGATGGTGAATTCTACATTGAATCAGTACATAAAGAATCCTCAAACATCTGGATTTCTTTAAAAAAAAAAATCTTGTCCACATGCTTCGCAATGAACAATGAATAAAAAAAGATGTCACGAATGCTTAGAGTCCTACATCTATGAAGACACACTAACCTGAGATTAATCCTTGACCCTAGTCTCAGCCAGCTGCTAAGAAGATTGAAGCTGAGCATCCCACTGTCTTCTCATGCTAGAGTACACAGTGTTATAATTTTTACCTCCCTTTATCAGGGAAGGGGTTTCATTTGTCAGTGAACAAGCAAAGAAATGGAACCGTAGTCCAATAAGCAGAGACAATGAAAGGACGGCTAGAGATTATTTGTTAAATATGTTAAAGGTCCAATCATATGTTAAAGGTCCAATGCAGCCATTTGTTTCTCAATATCAAATCATTTTTGGGTAACAATTAAGTATTTTATTTTTATTAAAATTGTCAACAACATCATAAAATGCTTCTTAGCAAATGTCAATTTCTCAAGCAAGAATTTTGCTAGGGCTGTCTGGGAGGGGTCCGAGTGGGGAGGGGAAAACTGAAAATTAGCTGCTATTGGCAGAGAGGTTTGGAACTCTCTTTCTTATTGGTCTATTAACTAATTTAACACCTGGTGATGTAACCATCGAAGGCCAAAACTCCATTCCACCAAAACAGGTCGAAATTTCAGGTGGTCTTTTCAAACAGCTCTTACACTAAAAGGACATTATCATAATTTTCACAATTTCACAGTATTATTTCAACCTCATTGTGTGGAAATATATAGTAAACACAGGAACATCAGATTTTTGACTACACTGGGCCTTTAACAGAGAGGTACAGTATAACAAAGTTGTTTTGTGTGTTTTGGATCCCCTCTCCCTTCACCCTAGTTTTCTCCATCTCTTATGCTCTGCAAACACAAAACAAAACATTTATTTAAAAGGTCAGAGCTACTGCAATGAAATAAAGATGGGAAACCCGAAGGTGGCTGACCAGCAAGATTAGTAGAGCGCAAAAAATAAAAATGGCTTACTCCATGAATCACTCACTCAATTGTCAATTAATACAATAAGTTTGTAAGTAGCAACAACAAAGTCTCTAACGACTAATTAATTGCATAATCTATTATTTTGTTCCCTATTCCGGTGCCTCTAAAGGGGCCGGGCTGGAGTTAACAGGCTGATTGGGAGGACGCGTTCCTCAGTGGGGATAGTAAGGGAAAGGAGCGGAATTAATTGGGTTTGATTAAGAGAGCCTTTCAATGGGACACAGCTTTTTCGCATGACATAATTGGAGGTCAGTGAGAGAGGGGGGTGTGAGTGGAGGATTTGTAGGCTGGCGCCAGTGTTTGGTGTCCTCCCCCCTCACACTTGTAGAGAAATATGGTGTGTGTCTCGTGTTGTAAACCTCCATAGGCTCAATCACCAGAAAAAACGCATTGGGATAGCGTGTCCGAGGGCCTGCTATGCATTCAGTGCACAGGAGGCTGCTGAGGGGAGGACGGCTCATAATAATTGCTGGAATGGAAGGATATCAAACACACGGAAACAAATATATATATATATATACATATATATATACACATACATACAGACACACACACACACACACACACACATACAGTTGAAGTCGGAAGTTTATATACACCTTAGTCAAATACATTTAAACTCAGTTTCACAATTCCTGACATTTAATCCTACAAAAAATTCCCTGTCTTAGGTCAGTTAGGATCACCACTTTATTTTAAGAATGTGAAATGTCAGAATAATACTAGAGAGAATGATTTATTTCAGCTTTTATTTCTTTCATCACATTCCCAGTGGGTCAGAAGTTTACATACACTCAATTAGTATTCGGTAGCATTGCCTATAAATTGTTTAAATTCGGTCAAATGTTTCAGGTAGCCTTCCACAAGCTTCCCACAATAAGTTGGGTGAATTTTGGCCCATTCCTCCTGACAGAGCTGGTGTAACTGTGTCAGGTGTGTAGGCCTCCTTGCTCACGCACACTTTTTCAGTTCTGCCTACAAACTTTCTATAGGATTGAGGTCAGGGCTTTGTGACAGCCACTCCAATTCCTTGACTTTGTTGTCCTTAAGCCATTTTGCCACAACTTTGGAAGTATGCTTGGGGTCATTGTCCATTTGGAAAACCCATTTGCGACCAAGCTTTAACTTCCTGACTGATGTCTTGAGATGTTGCTTCAATATATCCAAATAATTTTCCATCCTCATGATGCCATCTATTTTGTGACGTGCACCAGTCCCTCCTGCAGCAAAGCACCTCCACAACATGATGCTGCCACCCCCGTGCTTCACGGTTGGAATGGTGTTCTTCGGCTTGCAAGCCTCCCCCGTTTTCCTCCAAACATAACAATGGTCATTATGGCCAAACAGTTCTATTTTTGTTTCATCAGACCAGAGGACGTTTCTCCAAAAGATATGATCTTTGTCCCCATGTGCAGTTGCAAACCGTAGCCTGGATTTTTATATGGCGGTTTTGGAGCAGTGGCTTCTTCCTTGCTGAGCGGCCTTTCAGGTTATGTGGATATAGGACTCGTTTTACTGTGGATATAGATACTTTGTACCCGTTTCCTCCAGCATCTTCACAAGGTCCTTTGCTGTTGTTCTGGGATTGATTTGCACTTTTCGCACCTAAGTACGTTCATCTCTAGGAGACAGAACGCGTCTCCTTCCTGAGCGGTATGACGGCTGTGTGGTCCCATGGTGTTTATACTTGCGTACTATTGTTTGTACAGATGAATGTGGTACCTTCAGGTGTTTAGAAATTACTCCCAAGGATGAACCAGACTTGTGGTCATCTACAATTGTTTTTCTGAGGTCTTGGCTGATTTCTTTTGATTTTCCCATGATGTCAAGCAAAGAGGCACTGAGTTTGAAGGTAGGCCTTGAAATACATCCACAGGTACACCTCCAATTGACTCAAATGATGTCAATTAGCCTAACAGAAGCTAAAGCCATGACATCACTTTCTGGAATATTCCAAGCTGTTTAAAGGCACAGTCAACTTAGTGTATGTAAACTTCTGACCCACTGGAATTGTGATACAGTGAATTATAAGTGAAATAATCTGTCTGTAAACAATTGTTGGAAAAATTACTTGTGTCATGCACAAAGTAGATGTCCTAACCGACTTGCCAAAACTATAGTTTGTTAACAAGACATTTGTGGAGTGGTTGAAATATTTGTGTTAATGACTCCAACCTAAGTGTATGTAAACTTCCGACTTCATCTGTATATATACACATTATATATATTTACCAAAAATATTTATGGGGGATTGGAAATTATGCAGACAATTACATTGACGGAAGCCACAATCTATCAGCAATATTAAAGCTAATCTACCCCCCAAAATAAAAACTGTGTTTGATGAGTTCAATACCATTCCATTCCAGCCATTACTATGAGGGCGGCAGGTAGTCTAAAAGACGCTAGTTTCGAATCCCGAGCCGACAAGGTGAAACATCTGTCGATGTGCCCTTGAACAAGGCACTTAACCCTAATTGCTCCGTTGATAATGGCAGACCCTGACTGTGACCCTACTGTCCAAGCGTCTCTCAGGGGGAGTTGGGATATGCAAAAAAATAACATTTCCAAGTCACACATGTGTATAATACATACTTGTACATGTGTGAAATAGGACAAATACAAGCACCCACCCAATTATTATTATGATGAGCCTGTCCTCCCCAATCAAGGTGCCACCAACCTCCTGTGATTCAGTGTGAGATTATTGTGACTTCTGTTCTGCTACTTTAAAACCATTATTATAGTGCGTGGACAACACCCTCGATAATCCCAGATCGTTACTAATGTAGATGACGTACACACACGTAAACAATACTTTTCCTGGACATGTCAGCCACACACCGCCATGCAGGAGCTGTTAGGGAAGACACACCTGGTATAATCAGTCTGCTCATTGTGTTTGTATAATCTTGTTACACTATAATCTATCACGGGGTAGGAGCGAGACAAGCCATCCCTACAGTAAATCCCAAAATATAATCCACATGCATTGTCCTCACGTCACATAACTAGATTATCAAAGACCTTATCCTAAATCTGTGCATTTTCCACTTTATCTCCACTTGAATGATTAACATTTGTGAACTATGGCAATTGGCAAGGGTACTTGCTCTGGCCCCAAAAGACTCCTAACGCCACCTATTGTTGGCATTTGAAAACACATCCCTTACATTCAACTAATTTCCTGAGATTCCCAATATCAATGTATGGCCTACAACCAGTCAATACAGACACAAATGTGCTTACTGTACATTTCCCGAAATTGCTTATTCCAGTTACTAATAAGCATGAACCCATTAAGGAAATGACTGTACAAACTTAAATCCCCTTGGATTTCTGAGGAATTTAAAAGTTTTATGGTTGTGTGGGATGAGGCAAAAGGTATGGCAAATAAGTTTGGCAGCACAACTGATTGGAACACATACTGCAAATTGAGAAATCATTTGACTTAACTGAATAAAAAGAAGTAGAAACTGTACTATGAAACAAAGATAAATGATATAAAGAATGATAGTAAAAAGCTTTGGAGCACCTTAAATGACATTTTGGGAAAAAAGACAAACTCAGCTCCATCATTCATTGAATAACATGGCTCATTCATCACAAAAGCCACTGATATTGCCAACTACTTCAATAATTTTTTCATTGGCAAGATTAGCAAACTTAGGCATGACATGCCAGCAACAAACACTGACACTACACATCTAAGTATATCTGACTAATTTTAATGTAGTATTCCGTAAAGTGAGTGTGGAAGAGGTGAAAAAATTATGACAATCCACTGGGGTCTGACAACTTGAATGGAAAATTACTGAGACGATATTTCCACTCATAGTTTCCATATTTTCAATTAAAGCCGACTAGAAAGTGTGTGCCCCAGGCTTGGAGGGAAGCAAACGTCTTTCCACTACCTAAGAATAGTAAAATCCCCCTTACTGGCTCAAATAGCCGAACAATCAACCTATTAACAACCCTTAACTAACTTTTGGAAAAAATGACCAGATACAATGCTATTTTACAGTAAACAAATTGACAACAGACTTTCAGCACGCTTATAGGGAAAGACATTCAACAAGCCCACACATACACAAATGACAGAGAGAAAATGATAATAAAAAGATTGTGGGGTCTGTTTTGTTAGACTTTAGTGCGGCTTTTGACATTATCGATCATAGTCTGCTGCTGGAAAAATGTATAGGTTATGGCTTTTACACCCCCTGCTATATTGTGTATAAAGGGTTACCTGTCTAACAGAAAACAGAGTGTGTTCTTAATGGAAGCCTCTCCAACATAATCCAGGTAGAATCAGGAATCCCCCAGAGCAGCTGTCTAGGCCCTTCACATTTGTTTATCTTTACTAACAACATGCCACTGGCTTTGAGTAATGTTAGTGTGTTTATGTATGCAGATGACTCAACACTATAGACGTCAGCTACTACAGCGACTGAAACGACAGCAACACTTAACAAAGAGCTGCAGTTAGTTTGAGAATGGGTGGCACGGAATAAGTAAGTCCTATATATTTAAAAAACATAAAGCATTGTATTTGGGACACATCATTCACTAAACTTGTAATGAATAATGTGGAAATGTAGCAAGTTGAGGTGACTAAACTGCTTGGAGTAACCCTGGATTGTAAACTGTCATGGTAAAAACATATTGATGCAACGGCAGCTAAGATTGGGAGAAGTCTGTCCATAATAAGTGCTGCTCTGCCTTCTTAACAACACTATCAACAAGGCTCTACGGGCCCTAGTTTGTTGCAACTGGACTACTGTTCAGGCGTGTGGTCAGGTGCCACAAAGAGGGACTTAGGAAAATTACAATTGGCTCACAACAGGGCAGCATGGCTGGCCCTTAAATGTACACAGGGAGCTAACATATTACAAAAAATATATATATTTAACCTTTATTTAATTAGGCAAGTCAGTTAAGAACAAATTCTTATTTACAATGACAGCCTACACCGGCCAAACCCGGCCGAAGCAAGGCCAAGAAGTATTGACATGCTGAATGCACAGAACTGTCTGTTTAAACTACTATCCCACAGCTTGGACACCCATACATACCCCACAAGACATGACACCAGAGGTCTCATCACAATCCCCAAGACCAAAACAGACTATGGGAGGCGCACAGTACTACATAGAGCTATGACCACATGGAACTTTATTTCACATCAGGTAACTGAAGCAAGCATTAGAATCAGATTTTAAAAAACAGATTAAAACTAATATAACCGTGGGTACTGTAAAGAGACACACACACACACACAGGTACAGACACACTGGCAGCAGCTAATCGGGATCCTTAATAAATACAAATACAAATCCACAGGATAGTGTGGTAGACTAGTTCCAATCAAATCAAATTGTATTCGTCACATGCGCCGAATACAACACACGTAGACTTTACCGTGAAACGCTTGCTTATCAGCCCTTTCCCAATAATGCCGTTAAAAAGTAAAAAAATTTGAGGCTATACACAAGACTTACCGGTACCGAGTCAATGCACGAGATAGTTATATAATATGTACATGTAGGTAATATCTACAGTTTATGACTTGGGTGGCTGGAGTCTTTGACAATTTTATTGCCTTCCTCTGACACCGCCCGATATAGAGGTCCTGGATGGTAGGGAGCTCAGTCCCAGTGATGTATTGGGCCATACACACTACCCTCTGTAGTGCTTTATGGTCAGATGCCAAGCAGTTGCCATACCAAGTGGTGATGCAGTAGTTAAGGTGCTCTCAATGGTGCAGCTGTAGAACTTTTTGAGGATCTGAGGGCCCATGTCAAATATTTTAAGCCTCCTGAGGGGGAAGAGGTGTTGTCGCACTCTCTTCATGACTGTGTTGGTGTGTTTGGACAATGATAGGTCCTTAGTGATGTGGACACCGAGGAACTTGAAGCTCTTGACCCACTCCACTTCAGTCCCGTCAATGTGAAATGGTGGCGTGCTCGACCCTCTGTTTCCTGTAGTCCACAATAAGCTACTTTGTCTTGCTAACGTTGAGGGAGGGGTTGTTGTCCTGGCACCACACTGCTAGGTCTCTGACCTCCTCCCGATAGGCAATCTCATTATCATTAGGCTATGCAAGAAATGGTTCAATGTAAATAGGAGTCATCATATTTTGGGAGGGTGAAAAGTAGTGAATCATCATACCTAGTTTTAATGACGCTGAGGTTGGACCTGTGTACTCTTTCAGTCCTCCCAGTGCTTGTTAAGACACTGGGGGACGCTGTAGCATGGTAGCTGCTTTACTCTGGACAGTGGCGCCCTAAAGTCATCGAAGTACTTCCGGTACCAGAGTATCTAACATTTTGTAATGCTGCTGTATTTTTTAACCACACAGCTAGGTAGAATTTTCACAAATTAATTCCCTCCGTGGGTCTTTGAGGTTTTTCGGTCTCGCTGTTACTTGATTGAAGACAAACATGGATATTCCTACAGCTCCTGAGGGTTTGTATCTTTCATTTTGATGAGCTATTAATGCTAATGTTACCTTGCTAAATGAGTTAGCATGCAAAAGCCAGCTAGGCATATGATTGCCGTGACTGATTTAGAATGGTTTTTTTTAGTAGCTAGTTTATTTTATTAACTAATGAATGATTTTAAAATTAGCTCCCTAACCTTCATGGACAGTGTTTTTTTTTTAACTACATAGCTAGCTGGCGTTTATAGTATAGTCGCGCATGCGTCGATTTAGCCTGGAGAATCCGACATTGAATTGCATATAATACAGCGTTCAAACCAACTGGGAACTCGGAAACATGCGAGGTCAAATCAGGACGTCAGTGATTTTCAGGTCGGAGTTTCCAGTTGTTTTGAATGCGGCATTATTGCATTGGATTCAACGTTGTGCATGAATTAGCGTTTGTATCAGGAAATGTTCCTCTTACGAGATCTACAAGCCAGAATGTTGAATATAATAAAACATGTGGGCTCCCGAGTGGCGCAGCAGTCTAAGGCACTGCGTCTCAGTGCTAGAGGCGTCACTAGTTCGATTCCCGACTGTATCACAACCGGCCGTGGTTGGGAGTCCCATAGGGCAGAGCACAATTGGCCCAGCGTCATCCGGGTTTGGCCAGGTGTGCCTTTATTGTAAATAATAATCGTTCTTAACCGACTTGTTAAATAAAAAAATACACACTTTATTATTTTTTATTAACTTATTCAGGGCAGCCAAATTGAGACCAGGTTCTCATTCCCAATGGTGCCTTGTGGTACAAACGTTTTCTCAAACTGGGAGAAAAATGTACATTACAAATAAAATAAGAAAATGATTTAACACAACAGTTTCAACAAATAAACCACTACAATCAATCGAAGCAACTGCAATCCTCAATTAATTAATTCAACACCAGAGTCCTAAACTGTCCTAGCGGCACCAGGGAATCAAGATGCAAGGAATTTTGTAGGTTATTACAACAATTGGTGGCACTAAAAATGAAAGGAGGATTTACCTAAATTAGTCGAGACCAGAGTGACCAATCCTGTGAGTAGGTTTGGTAGCTCATTCTGTTCTACGTTAGCAACGAAGTTTGATAAGTTGGTAGCTTGTGTAGTAGAGCTTTGTAAACAAAACGGGAATAATGAAGTGATCTACTGGACTTTAATGGGGACCAGCCAACCTTGTGATACATGATGCAGTGATGAGTATTAAAACTTTCACCTGTGATAAAGCGTAGTGCGGCTTCCAAAGGTTTAAGAGTACTTGCTGCTGCAATCTGGTCAAAAGTGTCACCATATTCAAGAACTGGCAGGAAAGTTGGCTGTACAATCTGCTTCCTGCTATTTAGGGAGAGGCAAGATCTATTTCTAAAAAAGAATCCCACTTTATATCTTAGCTTTTTAACAAGCTTATCTATACAAGCTCACACATACATACATGCATGCATACATGCATACAGAAGAGTCAACAGATCATTCTCAAACCACTTGCGAGATGCAGGTTTATTTCAGTCAACCTTTACTGATTGTCTGGGTGGCTGGTCCTTTTGCATGTAGTAATCTGAGACGATATATCCACAGGAAAGTATAAATACATCAACTTTTCAAAGCGCTGGTAGTGCGTTCAGATTCCCATCACCTGAAACGTGTGCAGAACCATGTAAACTCGAGCTCGGCAAGTATGCGTGCGTCTCGTGCATGTATTTTCATCTTGTGCACATGCCTCAGGTGATCTACCAGAACGGTCTACCCGTGCTTTGAAAAGTTGATGTAATTATACTTTACTCTAGATGTACTGATGGGAGTCTATTAAGCTGGCCCTGTTATGCATAGTTTGCACCGAATTAAGCCATTTGTATTTAACTAGGCAAGTCAGTTAAGAACAAATTCTTATTTACGATGACGGCCTACCCCGGCCAAACCCTAACCCGGAGGACGCTGGGCCAATTGTGCGACACCCTATGGGACCCCCAATCATGGACGGTTGTGATACAGCCTGTAATCGAACCAGGGTCTGTAGTGACGCCTCTAGCACTGAGATGCAGTGCCTTAAGACCGACGGGCGCCACTCAGGAGCCCTGAAATTCATTACTAATTATTGACCTTAATTCATCCACCAAGTACAAGGGTGGAGCGGAAACTCGGCCATTTGTGGAATGAGTTCGACATGTGGGGTAGAGGAGTTTAATATATAAACAAATCACAACGCAATGGTGAGGTGAACAGTGTGATGGAATATTTTAAATAAAGGGTTCATTAATCATCGGCTTCCAAATAAACAAAGGGAGGGGGGGGTCCTGCGGGTGATTCAATTCATTTCCTGAACCGGGCTGCCTCCCGTGCATGAGTCGTCTGGCCCACTAAAGTGATTTGGGTTGGCACGTGGAGTAGGATTCAGTGTTTTCACATGCAAAAGTGATTGCTTTTGATAAAAACACTTTATATGCCTTGCCAATGCAAACCAGTTATATTTTTTGTTGACGTCAACAACCGAGCAGTGCAGATTTTTGTTTGATTTGAGCAAGGCGCTCCTCCCTCACCGGCTTCGCCCGGTCATGTGACTGGCCATAGGCTTATAGTGTCCCATAGGAAACAATGACCAACACTTTGGTTCCTACCCTGTCACAATAACTCCACCCTGACATTTTCATTCATTGTCATGTCAAACATTTTATTCAAAGTACCCAATATTATATTCCAATTATTTAATTAGACTAGTTTACCCAAGTGTTTTGATCTAAATCGCAAGTCAAAATGACCTTTTATTGTCCCCACCACATTACCTGTGTAATGGTCATGCTGTTTAATCATCATCTTGATATGCCACACCTGTCGGATGGATTATCTTGGCAAAAGAGAAATGCTCACTAACAGGAATGTAAACACATTTGTGCACAACATTTTTGAGAAATAAGCTTTTTGTGCATATGGAACAATTCTGTGATATTTTATTTCAGCTCAAGAAACATGGGACCAGCGTTTTTATATTTTCGTTCAGTGTAGTAAAATACAGCATACCGCCCAGCCCTAGCGTTGATGTTGTCCCTCATGTACGATTACTTTTCTGCCCACCTTTACACAGTTACCTTGCACAGTATGTAAAGAGGGGTGCCCCAGGTTTCAGGGTCTCATAATAACCTGATCAAGATTGCTTTGCTTTAAATTATGTGCCGAGTTAGCTAACTTAACAATAATATAACCCCTAAATGGATGTCAAGCTGTCAGAAATCATGTGACTCACCAAAAAAGTTTCTCTCTCCACAGATCAAGAGCTGAAAAATGTCATTGACAAACTGGCCCAGTTTGTGGCTCGAAATGGCCCCGAGTTTGAGAAGATGACAATGGAGAAACAGAAGGACAATCCCAAATTCTCTTTTCTGTTTGGTGGGGACTTCTTCACCTATTACCGGTGCAAGCTTGCTATGGAACACCACCAGCGTATGTAGTTCATATAGCTATCAATTCAACTTGTCTTGTCTTAGATCCCAATGCCAACAGTCTTTTTTTTTTTTATCCCATTTTGCAGCAGGTTTGGAACACAACCACCACGTGTAGATATTGTAGCCTAACTTGTGACATCTGCTCACAATTTTTTAGTCATTGCAGGAAGAAGACCAGACCTGAATTTATTTCTATATAATAGATAGGCTATACCTGTGGCTGTTTGTATGCCACTGTATTGTAATGTGTGCTTCTCCCCACGTAGATCCTACTACCCACGAGTGTGAGGAGTATAAATTGGAAGGTATTTACTGGGATGATAGAAGTCCCAACTTGCACATTTTACTCGACATTCATCTGGTGTTTTTGCATCACCGGTGCTTGAAGGCTTTGTTTTTGTATTGTTTATCATGTTTGTATTTTTCAATCATGATCATTTTAAAATGGAGGATACCCCGACTACTGGTGTAGATCGTATTCCTTCTATTTTCGTTATTGTCTAAAACATTCTCGTTTTAGATTTTTTTCAGCCACAGTTCAAGTTTGGACTTTGCAAGGCCTACGTATGTCAGTTTGCTAAGAGTTTTTGATTTTCTTGATGCTTGTTGATATCAGATGCAGATTTATGTTTTTGTTCGTTTGCGTGTGATTCTATGCTGCTGCAAAGTTTGACTTAAAAATCCACATGCTCTCCTATTACAAAATTAGGGTTTCAGAGATACTGCAAAATGCTTCATGGTTTTTCAATCTCAATTCCTTTGAAGTATAAAGCAATTGAGTACAAATGAAGATGAGGACATTCCTTTCATGAAGCTAGTTGCATGTAAAATGCCCTTGTTTTAGTACTAGCTTTTCTTTTGAGGAATTTTATTTCATTGTTTTTTTTTTAGGCCACCTTGTCAAGTACCTGTGCAAATGACAAAAAGCATCGAGGGTACAATGAAAATGTTTTCTTTATCATGCTTTTTATCCTTTAATCACTGACATTTTGGCCTTATTTTGCAGATCTTTATAATCCACCCGGTAAGGAAGTCCCAGATGTCCCTCCGCCAATCACGATCCTGGCTCCGCCCCCCATTGCCCCTGCCACGCCCTCTCTGGATGAACTCATCCAGCAGAGCCAATGGAATCTGCAGCAGCAAGAACAGCACCTGCTCACTCTCAGACAGGTACGGGTCACCGTACCCCAGGGTCGGTCAGTCTTGATTAGTTGAGTCAGATATGTTAGTGCTGGGCTGGTGCAAAAAACCTGCACACACTGGCCCTCCAATGTCACAGACTGACCATCGCTACCATATCCTATATTCTCTGGTCATAAAATGTGCGAGACAGAATACACAAAGTTTCAAAGCAAATACATTTTACAGCTGCTGTTTATTTCTCTAGATGTCCAGACTGAAATGGTTGTCATTTGTTTGATTCCAGGAGCAAGTGACGGCAGCCATAGCTCTGGCCATGGAGCAGCAGACCCAGAAACTGCTAGCGGAGACTCAGCAGGACATCTCTGAATTTGACAACCTGCTGCAGCCCATCATTGACACCTGCACTAAAGACGCCATCTCGGTACGTTCATGAATTTGTCATGACGTTCATGATGACATGAACAATAGATGAACAGGAGAATGCTCTGGTATATTTAGTCAGTTGTATGTTTCTCTCCGGTTCCTTCTGTAGAAAGGTTTGTGGTCATACACACACACACATCTTCATGAACAGGGCTAATAAAGAACACTAGTATAGAACAACAAGGCCCGCACAGTGTTAAAGTTCCCAATCCGAAACAGATCTTTATTTCCTCCCAGGCTGGTAAGAACTGGATGTTCAACAACGCCAAGGGCCCGCTGCACTGCGAGCTGATGTGCTCACACCTCCGGAACCGCATCACAGCCGACGCAGCCCACTTCGAACTCCGCCTTCACCTCATCTATCTCACCAATGATGTCCTCCATCACTGGTAGAAGCATGATGAAAATTAGGCTTTGTTTTTACTCTCAGAATGCCACACATACACAGACTGCGCTTCTTTCATATTGTATTTTAAACTCCTCAAACAAAACTAACTTGCTTGCTCTCGATAATGGAAGTAATTATGTCATGCATTGTATTCGTGGTTAGTTAAGTGAACCTTGTCTTGTTGTCCTACCAGTCAGAGGAAGCAGCAGAGGGACCTGCTGGCAGCGCTGCAGAAGGTGGTGGTGCCCATCTACTGCACCAGCTTCCTGGCTGTAGAGGAGGACAAGCAGCAGAAGGTTACGCGGGTAAGTGGACTGCCTGTTCAATGGAGACATTGTTCCATATAAACTCAGCAAAAGAAAGAAACGTCCCTTTTTCAGGACCCTGTCTTTCAAAGATAATTTGTAAAAATCCAAATAACTTCACAAATCTTCATTGTAAAGGGTTTAAACACTGTTTCCCATGCTTGTTCAATGAACCATAAACAATTAATGAACATGCACCTGTGGAACAGTCGTTAAGACACTAACAGCTTACAGACGGTAGGCAATTAAGGTCACAGTTATGAAAACTTAGGACACTAAAGAGGCCTTTCTACTGACTGAAAAACACAGAAAGAAAGATGCTCAGGGTCCCTGCTCATCTGCGTGAACGTGCTTTAGGCATGCTGCAAGGAGGCATGAGGACTGCAGATATGGCCAGGGCAATAAATTGCAATGTCCGTACTGTGAGATTCCTAAGACAGCGCTACAGGGAGACAGGACGGACAGCTGATTCTCCTTGCAGTGGCAGACCACATGTAACATCACCTGCACAGGATCGGTACATCCGAACATCACACCTGCGGGACAGGTACAGGATGGCAACAATTGCCCGAGTTACACCAGCAACGCACCAGGAACTCCATCAGAGCTCAGACTGTCCGCAATAAGCTGAGAGAGGCTGGACTGTTGTTGGCCTGTTGTAAGGCAGGTCCGCACCAGACATCACTGGCAACAACATCGCCTATGGGCACAAACCTACCGTCGCTGGACCAGACAGGACTGGCAAAAAGTGCTCTTCACTGACGAGTTGCGGTTTTGTCTCACCAGGGGTGACGGTCGGATTCGCGTTTATCGTCGAAGGAATGAGCGTTACACCGAGGCCTGTTCTCTGGAGTGGGATCGATTTGGAGGTGGAGAGTCCGTCATGGTCTGGGGCGGTGTGTCACAGCATCATCGGACTGAGCTTGTTGTCATTGCAGGCAATCTCAACGCTGTGCGTTACAGGGAAGAAATCCTCCTCCCTCATGTGGTACCTGACATGTCAGGATGAGGGCCGTTCCCCCCCGGAAATGTCCGGGAACTTGTAGGTGCCTTGGTGGAAGAGTGGGGTAACTTATTTTATTTATTTTATCCCCTTTTTCTCCCCAATTTCGTGGTATCCAATTGTTAGTAGTTACTGTCTTGTTTCATCGCTACAACTCCCATACGGGCTCGGGAGAGACGTAGGTCGATAGTCCGAAACACAACCCAACCAAGCCGCACTGCTTCTTAACACAGCGTGCATCCAACCCGGAAGCCAGCCGCACCAATGTGTCGGAGGAAACACCGTACACCTAGCGACCTGCTCAGCGTGCACTGCGCCTGGCCGCCACAGGAGTCGCTAGTGTGCGATGAGACAAGGATATCCCTACCGGCCAAACCCTCCTTAACCCGGATGACGCTGGGCCAATTGTGTGTCGCCCCATGCACCTCCCAGTCGCGGCCGGCCAAGACAGAGCCTGGGCTCGAACCGAGGGTCTCTGGTGGCACAGCTAGCACTGCGATGCAGTGCCTTAGACTACTGCTCCACCCGGGAGGCCTGTGGGGTAACTTCTTACAGCAAGAAATGGCAAATCTTGTGCAGTCCACGAGGAGGAGATGCACTGCAGTACTTAATGCAGCTGGTGGCCACACCAGATACTGACTTTTGATTTTGACCTCCCCTTTGTTCACGGACACATTCGATTTCTGTTAGTCAAATGTCTGTGGAACTTGTTCAGTTTGTCTCAGTTGTTGAATCCTGTGTTCATACAAATATTTACACATTTTAAAAGTTTGCTGAAAATTAACACAGTTGACAGTGAGAGACCGTTTCTTTTTTTTTGCTGAGTTTAGTTGTCTGTGGTCTGAATGACACCCTCTGTTTCTTGTTTCTCTCACAGCTCCTGCAGCTCTGGGAAAAGAATGGCTACTTCGACGAGGTGACGATCCAGCAATTACAGAGTCCAGCTGTGGGCCTGGGCCAGTATCAGGTGAGGACTGAGGCTAGTGGCATAGTAAAGTGAAATTCTGTCGGCTGACCATTAAAAGGATTGGACTTTGAGGTCAACCACATATACACGTCCTACCCCATACCCCTAGTTCCATCAAAATAGAATAACGTTTATTTTTTCGAAATTGAATTGATTTACCACGACTAGGCCAGTCATTACTCGAGTGTTCTCTGTATAACACTAGCGGTGGCCCTCCCCTCTCTCCCAGGCCTCTCTGATCACAGAGTACGCTGCGGTGGTGCAGCCCGTTCAGCTGGCCTTCCAGCAGCAGATCCAGACCCTGAAGACGCAGCACGAGGAGTTTGTGGCCAACCTGACGGTGCAGCAGACTGCAGCAGCCGCAGCAGCAGTGAGCCAGCTAGCTGCAGCAGAGCCCGATGTTAAGGCAGTCACCACTCAGCCTGGTGAGGGGAGAGAGAAACATACTCGCGCACACACCCGCATAAACACTTTCGTTTGCATGTTGACGAGGCTGTTGGTCTGTCAGCAAAACATCACTGTAGAGATGCAGGTGACTGGTTTGATTGGACTTTTTAGTCTGTCTCTCTTGCATACATACAAACACACACACACACACTAAGCAATTCATGTTATTTCGTTTACATGTTGATTATATATCTTTAGCCATATTTACCCTTTAACCAAATATCCTTCTCTCTGTCTTGTGGCGTCGACAGGAGAGGTGAAGGCATCCATGTCTGGCCCTCCTGGTGATTATGACGGAGCCCCGCCCAGAACAGACCCTGGTGCTAACAACACTGGCCACTCTGATAACTCCTCCTCCAAACCCTGGTTTGACCCACAACACATGCCTGGAGGCTGGAACCCCAATCAGCCTGTAAGCTGGTCCTACTGTGTTGTTTATATGCACTGTGTCACTCTTCCCTTTTTATAATGTACAACTCTCAAACTGATATAAGGAATAGTCAGATATACAGTGCCAGTCTAAAGTTTGGACACCTACTCATTCCAGGGTTTTTCTTTATTTTTACTATTTCCTACATTGTAGAATAATTGTAAAGACATAAAATCTATGAAATAACACATGGAATTAAACAAATCAAAATGTATTTTATATTTGAGTTTGTTCAAAGTAGCCACCCTTTTCCTTGATGACAACTTCGCACACTCTTTGCATTCTCTCATCCAGCTTTATGAGGTAGTCACCTGGAATGCATTTCAAGTAACAGGTGTGCCTTGTTAAAATTACTTTTGTGGAATTTCTTTCCTTAATGCGTTTGAGCCAATCAGTTGTGTTGTGACATGGTAAGGTGGTATACAGAAGAGCCCTATTTGCTAAAAGATAATTTCCATATTATGGCAAGAACCGCTCAAATGGAGAGAAACAACCGTCTATAATTACTTTAAGACATGGAGGTCAGTCAATATGGAGATTTTCAAGAACTTAAACTTAAAAGTTTCTTAAAGTGCAGTTGCAAGAACCATCAAGCGCTATGATGACACTGGCTCTCATGAAGACCGCCACAGGAAAGGAAGACCCAGAGTTACCTCTGCTGCAGAGGATAAGTCCATTAGTGTTAACTTCACCTCAGATTGCAGCCCAAATAAATGCTTGAAGTAAAGTTGAAGTAACAGACGCATCTCAACAACTGTTCAGAGGAGACTGCGTGAATCAGGCCTTCATGGTCAAATTTGCTGCAACAACAAAAAAACACCAATAAGAAGAAGAGACTTGCTTGGGCCAAGAGAAACGAGCAATGGACAGTAGACCGGTGGAAATCTGTATTTTGGTCGGATGAGTCCAAATTTGATTTTTGGTTCCAACCGCCGTGTCTTGGTGAGGCACAGAGTACGGTGAACGGATGATCTCTGCATGTGTGGTTCCCACTGTGAAGCATGGAAGAGGTGGTGTAATGGTATTGGGGGTGCTTTGCTGGTGACACTGTGATTTATTTAGAATTCAAGGCACACTTAACCAGCATGGCTACCACAGCATTCTGCAGCAATACGCCATCCCATCTGGTGTGTGCTTAGTGGGACTATCATTTGTTTTTCAACAGGACAATGACCCAACACACCTCCAGACTGTGTTAGGGATATTTTACCAAGAAGGGGGGTGATGGAGTGCTGCATCAGATGACTTGGCCTCCACAATTCCCCGACCTCAACCCAACTGAGATGGTTTGGGATGAGTTGGACCCGCAGAGTGAATTGAAATCGGCCAACAAGTGCTCAGCATATGTGGGAACTGTTTGAAGACTGGAAAAGCATTCCAGGTGAAGCTGGTTGAGAGAATGCAAAGAGTGTGCCAAGCTGTCATCAAGGAAAAGGGTGGCTACTTTAAAAAAATGTAAAACAAATCAAAATATATTTTATAACTTTTTGGTTACTACATGATTCCAAGTGTTATTTCATCATTTTGTTGTCTTCACTATAATTCTACAATGTAGCATCGTTAGGTGTCCAAACTTTTTACTGGTATTGTATTTACAGGTTTACTGTTTTCATAGTTGAACAGATAGATTGACTGTAGTTCCTATCGAATCAGTCCTATGCAAACAAACTGAGTTGATGGATGAGTGAGTGGTGAAGCTACGGTAACATAGAAGATGAGTGTCCGTTTAAACACCCGTTATTTTTGTCCCCCCTCAGCCTCCGTTTGACCCTACCCAGGCGCCCCCGCCTTGCCCGCCCTGGAACAGCCACGAAGGCATGTGGAACGAACAGAGGGGGGACCCCAGCTGGAGCGGAGGCCCTCCGAGGGGGGAGGGTGGTCCCTGGAGCGGAGGGGGAGGACAGAACGAGCCCCCTCCCAACTGGAGTGGTCAGTACGACCAGCCCCCCTGGAGCAACCAGGGACCTGACCAGCCCCCCTGGGGCCAGAGAGAGCCCCCATTCCCCCGCATGCAGAGGCCTCCCCACTTCAGAGGGCCCTTCCCGCCCCACCAGCAAGGGCCCCCTCCCTTCAACCAGCCGCCCCCGCCTCCCCACAACTTCGGCCGGTTTCCTCCACGCTTCATGCAGGATGACTTCCCACCCAGACACCACTTTGAGAGGCCACCCTACCCTCCACACCGCTTTGACTACCCACAGGGAGACTTTCCCGGAGGTAAGAATCCAGGACAGGTTCCACCATGGGAGCTCATTATTCACTGTTTAACTTTTCTATGACTATTGTATAAGTACCCTTCTGGCTGATTTTCCTGACCACCATCCATAGTTACAGTACACATATCGATTTACATGATCATTTGGGACTGACCGTTCTATCTAAAACATGTCATTTAACTGAGTCGCTCCCCTTGCCCCTGCGTGTTGACCAAGACATGGGCCCCCCGCCCCACCACCACCCCAGCCAGAGGATCCCTCCTCCGGGCATGGGGGGAGGAGAGCACCCTCCCTGGGGGGGTAACCAGCACCCTGACTTCGGCCCCCCGCCCCACGGCTTCAACGGACATTCCCCCCATATGAGGCAGCGGCTGTCCCCGGCTCACGTCAACCAGGACGACCCCAGCCTGGTCCCCAACGTCCCTTACTTCGACCTGCCCGCCGGACTCATGGCCCCTCTAGTCAAAGTGAGTAGCGCGGGATGAAGATGTCTATTGCTTTTCAAGGCTACATTTTCCACATCTCACTATGTATTTCTCGGGCCCCAGTGATTTAAACGGTTGTTTTCCACCTGTTTTATATGCGTAAGCTTGAAGACCATGAATACAAAGCCTTGGATCCCAAAGACATCCGCCTTCCTCCCCCCATGCCCCCAAGTGATCGCCTGCTCGCTGCTGTGGAGGCCTTCTACAGCCCTCCATCCCATGATAGACCCAGGAACAGGTCAAACACAAACATTTTCGCTTCATGTGCTTGAGTGATCAATGCCATGTGTGTGCTCTATTGATTGCAATGTCTTTTGTCGGTCAGTGAGGGCTGGGAACAGAACGGCCTGTATGAGTTCTTCAGAGCCAAGATGAGAGCCAGGAGGAAAAAGGGCCAGGAGAAACACAACAGGTGAGACCGTCTGCCTGCTAACCAGCCTTATGTCTCGCACGCACACATTTCACTTATCTGTAGGTACCACTTAACCTAAAATAAATGTGCCTTTGAAATCCACAGGCAAAATACAAATGCTTTGTTAGTCTGGCTCTCTGTTTCCCATCTGTAAGTACTATACTATATGAGCGATGAGTGCTCTAACGAAGTGTGTGTTCTCTCTGTCTCTACCAGTGCCCACGGGGGTAGTCGTTCACACAGCCGTTCTCGTAGTCGGGGCCGCTCCTCATCTCGTTCCAGCTCCAGCTCCTCCAAGTCCTCCCGCTCCTCCTCGCGGTCCCGCTCTCGCTCCTACTCCAGGTCACGCTCCAGGTACACGCAGATGGGATTCTTCCTGATTTAACAGGAATTGCAGATTTCGTCAGGAATACTATCAGATACGCCTGTACGATACAGTGGAGATGTATTGGTAGACCGTTTTCCTCATTTGGTTGGCGGTTAGGTGGTGTTAAGTAACACTGGAGTGAACGTCGTCAAGTTTGACGGATCATGTTGTTTATCTTTCCCCTCCACAGGAGCAGGAGCCGATCCAGGTCGTCCCGCAGTCGCTCTCGTTCCAGGTCTCGCTCCAGATCTCGCTCTCCTGACAAGAGACGGCTAGAGAAGCCCGGACATGCCTCTGCCCCCGCCCCCGCCATCGCCTCCCAGAAGTCCCGTAGCCCCTCCCCTCCGTAAGTCCCTCATCTCGGTGTGCAATGTATCCTGCTCTTAACACATCATATCGCCTCTGGCATAATGCTTACAAATCGGTGCATATCATAGGAATAGGGGCTTGGGGAGGGTTGAGACCATAACTATGCCATTGACATAATGGAGACAGTCACTCTCACATTGAACATTTAAAGCAGAGCATTGAAGGCTGTAGATTACTGAATGTATTGGTTGTGATCTCCACAGCACTAATTCTGGGCTTGGAGCAGCCCCTTCTATCCTGCCTCCAGACAGCAGGCTGGGAGAGGAGAACAAGGGCCATCAACTGCTCATGAAAATGGGCTGGAGTGGTTCAGGGGGGCTTGGCGCGAAGGAGCAGGGCATCCAGGACCCCATCAAGGGGGGAGAACTCCGGGACAAGTGGGACCAGTATAAAGGAGTGGGGGTGTCACTGGACGACCCTTATGAGAACTACCGCAGGAACAAGAGTTACAATTTTGTAGCTCGCATGAAAGCAAGGGAGGAAGGTAGGAATTTATCAAGTGATCTCTGTAGGTCTTTTTGAAAATATTGCAATGAAATTCTGACATTGTGGACAGGTGTATTTGTAGGTGATATGACGAACTAAAATGTATAATAACCAATGTGTGTTTATTTCAGTGAATCGGGAACCACAGGAGCCCCCTCCCGCTGAATGACGTGCATCGTAAAGCAAGCAACCCCTACCCAGAACACACCTCTTCATAATTAGTTGTTTGTACAGAATAATGGTTTTAACCGTATGTTTCCCTCTATCCGTTTGCAAAATACCAGAAGGTTTTGGTCTTTTTTTAGTTTTAATGTTGCTTTTCTTGTGGAACTTGTTCATGTATTCTTCTCATGTTCCAGGATCAAGTCATCAAGACTTGGAGATGGACAGAAATAGTATTGTGTTGCTCTTTTGAAACAAAAAGAAAATCATAAAACATAGGAGTGCACATGGAATCAATGGCATGTCAGCTATAATTGTGAATCAGTTTACCCTGTACTAACCACATTACCTGGCTACCTAAACTCCTTGCTGCAGACAAATGCTCCGCCCACGGTCGTTAGTTTCTTCTCTGCTTATGAAGTGTGTAGCTGAACGATAGAGCAGTGGAAGAATGAAGTTTAAGTCATCAGGCAACTAACCACATACTGTAGAGAAATAAAGCATTTTAAATACTTGTTTTGACATTCTGTTTGGATAAATGCACTCACAATTAGTTAACCTCATCCTAGATTAATAGAAATGTAAAAAGAATTGTCAGAGAAATTTCATAAAACCAATTAATTAAACCAAATTTCAAATGTCTATACATGTCCTCATTGATCTGTATAAAATTCTAAACAAGGTCAAATCATGACGTCATTGATCTTCAGGTCGTAGCTCTAGAAAGAGGCCGGATTTACTATTCCGAGTTGGATGACCTTTCAAAACGTATTTTCCCAGTCGGCGCTCGTTTATTCCCGACTTCCCAGCTGTCTAGAACTCACTGAAGTCGCAGTGCCGAGTTAAGTTGTTTTGAGCGCGGCATAAATCATGCTTCAGTGACAGCATGGCCAATGTTTAGAATTTTTAACTTGGAAAAGAGCCCCTTAATCACAGATTTGGGACCTCTCTGTCACTGATTCCTTCCAAACCAGTCATTGTTGAATTTGCGATTTCCAATTTGTGTAATGTTTATGTCCAATTGCCGATGAGCACCGATGTTTTATCTATACCTTCTCTTCATATGACAAGGATTAAAAATGATTTGCCAGTAGATTGTTGACTTGATTCATGATGACTGCTGGCCCAGATTACTAAACTTTGTTGACATGATCAGTCCAATCAAAGCTACTGTACATATAACGTGGTATGTCATTTTATCTGTGGCCAATGACCTTAAGCCTTTGTGGATGGGCTCTTCTAATGTAACTAAGGCAGCACCCAAAGGGCTAGAATTTTTGGGGTCTAGCCTTAGACTTGGTGGTGACATAGGGTCCCTATGAGTGTCAGAACACTGAGCCAATCACAGCGCAAGCTCTGTATTTTCTTCAGGCTTGACCCACCACCACAGAATGCACTGAGCTAGGCTGAAACACCTGCATTTTGGAGCTGCCTTACTCAAGAAAACAAGAGACCATGTTTGTATGCGTCTTTATTAACTCAATGATATATATATATTTTTTACATTGTTTGCAAACATATGTGAGACACTGTATTAATGCCAAAATAACATGCAAAATAGGGGTGCTCAAAATGGGGGTCGCCACTGATACGTCTATAGAAAGTATGACACATTTGAATAGATTGTCCTTTTTGATCTAGGTCATTTCCCAAGCCCCAACACATTAAATGTTTTTTAATAGAGAATGGTAAAGTATCCATATATTCTCAGTGTCAGATGTAGTGGAGCTCCATTTCCCGAAGAATCTCCTCCAAGGCCGCCTCCGTGGTCAGTTTGGGAGGCTTGTGACAGCCAATGAACTACAACAAATCAATCCCACTACAAATCTAGTCAATTCCGGAAAAGTGGAAAAACTCAGAAAATGTCAATTTTTGTCTTGGATCATGATGACAAATGCACAGAAGTGTGAACACAATTGGGTCCACAGCAAATATGGTCGACAGTCCCTCAGATAAGAGTGACAAGGAGCGGCGTTTGACTATCAATTATTCCTTCAGTACTACACGAGTGTGTAGCGATTAATTTATGATTGGGCATTAGAGTAGCCTACCTCCTTGGTGTCCAGTGTGGTGTATGTGTAGTCTGCAGGGAGTGGAGGTGGCGGCTGGTCTGGACAAAGTGTCTGGTGAGAGCCAGCTGCTGCCTCAGCATGTTGAGTGCAAACACAGCAGGGCTGTATGCACTGAGGGCCGGGGATGAGAGAGACAATAGAGGTGTGGTCAGTAGGACGAAGAGCTGAGCCTTTCCTATTTAGATAAGAGATTATGCTTCAGGCATTGTGTTAAACAATGGAGACAATGAGGTCACCAAAACCAATGATGTATACTGAAAACAAATATAAATGCAACGTGCAACAATTTCTAAGATTTTACTGAGTTACAGATCATATAAGGAAATCAGTCAATTGAAATAGATTAATTAGGCCCTAATCTATGGATTTCACACGACTGGGCAGGGGTACAGCCATAGGTTGGTCTGGGAGTGCATAGGCCAACCCACTGGGGAGCCAGGCCCAGCCAATCAGGATGAGTTTTTCCCCACAAAAGAGCTTTACTAAAGACAGAAATACGCCTCAGCCCCCACCACCCTTAGGTGATCCCGCAGGTGAAGAAGCCAGATGTGGAGTTTCTGACCTGACGTGGTTACATGTGGTCTGCAGTTGTGAGGCCAGTTGGATGTACTGCCAAATTCTCTAAAACGACATGGTTACACGTTGTTATGATAGAGAAATTAACATTAAATTCTCTGGCAACGGCTCTGGTGGACATTCCTGCAGTGAACATGCCAAATGCACACTCCCTCAAAACCTGACACATCTGTGGCATTGTGTTGTGACAAAACTGCACATTTTATACCTTTTATTGTCCCCAGCACAAGGTGCACCTGTGTAATGAGCAAGTTGTTTAATCAGCTTCTCATGCCACACCTGTCAGGTGGATGGATTATCTTGGTGAAGGAGAAACGCTCACTAACTTTTCCTCCACTTTTCAAAAACCTTTGACACCACAGGTAGTATACTAATGGGCCTGTAGTTACTCACGTCAGCAGGGTCGCCTGATTTAAAGATGGCCGTTATTATGGCCGACTTCCATACCCTTGGAAACACCCAGAGACCAATAGATGTGTTGGTGACCTTAGTAATGGGGCCAATGAGTGACTCTTTGTAGTTTTTAAGAAAGGTAGAGTCTAGCCCAAACACATCTTTGGCTTTAGAGTTCTTTAGTGAGCTAATCACCTTGTTCACCTTTGACTCAGAAACCTCCCTTATGATGAAGACAGGTTGAGCATCATTTACTAGCACTGATCCCAAGATACCAGTGGAGGGGTTCTGTGTCAGTACCCTGACAGAGTCAATAAAGTAGGAATTGAAGGCTATTGCTATTTCGACCGGGTTCCTGTGTTGGATTGTTATTCACCATGATTTCTAGTCTTTTTGCAGTGTTACTATGGTCTTTCCCAGTTAACTTTTTTAGATTCACCGAGATCAGTTTAGAATTTCCCTTTGCTTCACCAATTATGTCAATAAAAAAGTTTGCCTTGGCCTGTCTGATTTCTTTCAACAACTTATTTCTCAACATGGTAAACCTACATCTGTCATGCTCTAATTTGGATCTTAGGGCTATTTTTAGAGCATAATCTGGTTCTTTCATCAATTTCCTGATTTCTCCATTTAGCCAAGGAAGAGTTCTCTTTTGGCCAGGTTTGGATTTGATTTTCTTTAGGAAACCATTTATTGTAGTCTGGATTGTGGATAGAAAAACTTGACTATCAGCTTCCACGTCTGTATAGGACAAGAGATCATTCCAGTTAATTCCCCTAATTGAGTTTTCAAAATAGCTTAATTCACTCTTAGGTATTCTTAGTTGATCCGGCTTTCTAACAGTAGAGAGGTTAAACCTGCTCTTAGACAGCTTTCTGGCTATAAGTGTCAGATCATGATCAGATAGCCCAGTAACCATATTGAATGATTTATGTTTAGCTCACATAATATAACTTAAAAGTATACATTAAGGTGTCTGTAATAGTATACATGTGGCAAAAACAAATGTAGATATTAGATGCATTTCTATAGTTCCCTTTAAAAAAATTACAATGGTGGGGGAGTGCCAAGATGGTATAGGCACAGTGGCTTCAAAACAGCGCCACCTGTGAATCATCTAGTGTATATATAAATCACTGGGTGAAACACTGCATCAACTACTGTAGCATAAAATCCCAAAACTACTTTAGAAGTTTGAGGCTCAACTGAGGAATTTTATTATATGGGTTTATTGTTATTTTTTTATGAGCGAGAATTCTGCCTCTATCATCTGAACCGTGGCTGTAAAGACACACCCTCCACGGGCTCTGCACTGACTCGCCATGGGTTAGATCCACATAGGCCATCCCAACCGCCGGCCCTTGGGCTGCCATACCTACACAGACAGGGGAATGACAGACATGTATAAATTACACTGACTAAAATGCAAATGTTTTTCTTTGTTGCAAATGTTACTGTACTTAGTTAGTGGACAAACTGGTGGACCAGGTGAAGGCCAGTCCGTCTGGTTGGGTCTGCATCTCGGACAAGGTGAAGGCCAGTCCGTCTGGTTGGGTCTGCGTCTCGGACAAGGTGAAGGCCAGTCCGTCTGGTTGGGTCTGCGTCTCGGACAAGGTGAAGGCCAGTCCGTCTGGTTGGGTCTGCATCTCGGACAAGGTGAAGGCCAGTCACTCTGATTGGGTCTGCACTTGGGCCTCTCTCACACACCTCGGCGAGCGCCTCTTCAAAACTTGAGACGGCATGATAGTTTCAGCCACAGAGTGGGAGCGAGATGACCTGGAATAGAAAGCCCTGCTGCCACGGAATGAATCAGTGATTTTACTGTAGTCTGTGGTTGATGTGGGACTGATTGTCCTTCTCTGAGACACTGGAGTACTTGTCGCTCCAAGATGTGTCTGAGACGCTGTAGTCCATGACCTCGCTGACCTCCCAACGCATCTTTGTCCCAGTCTCTGTCTCCCAGGTGCTCGGAGATCTCGCTGACACTACTCCGGTCTGTTTCAGTCTTGATCTCACTCTTGTAGTCCTCCCTGGGCTCTTCTGATGGGATCCTCTCCTCACACCTCCAGTACCACTGGCTGTCATTATCACACACCTTTTTTTCTTTTTTTTTCTCCGACATTCCAAGCGTGACCGGTGCGAGGTCGTCCAGTGACATAATATTAATGTTGAATTCTGCAGAGAAAACATGACTTCATGAATCAACTGGACTGAGTAAATTATATCAAAAACACTCTCTCTGGTTAACTAGCACTCAAAACATTTTCTTGAAGAAAGTTTCTCATTTCGCATTGCTTTTCACTACAACTCTACAGACATTCGACAAATGACCTGGCTTACCATCAGAGACTCCACTTCTCTCACTGATGGCATCATCGGAGGGCAGGTCCTCAGAGAAGAGCTCAGCCAGAGCGTCCAGGGCCTCAGGGAAGAGCTCCACCAGGGAGCACATCTCACTGAGGGGTGACACTGAGGGGTGACACTGAGGACCGGGAGGGTTTGAGGTGCCTGGCCCGTGGGGATCCCTGACTGCCTGGGGAGGGGGTGTAGGGGGGATAGGGTGATGGAGTGAGGACTACTGAGGCACTGCGGATGGAGAGAAAAGGGCTGCGCTGGTCGAGCACTCGGCTGGAGAAGCGACTGGGTGATCCGCTGCACGGAGGAGAGGGTGGAGAGCGGGACTGGGCTCTGACTCAAGATGATCGGTCTGCCAGTGGAGGTGACGGGGAAACCTGGCTGCTTTGGATGAACAACTGTGGAATATAAGAAAAAGGACAGATGGGTGGTTAGATTACACATTGCTGGTACTAAATTGCTACTATTGTGAGCTACCTTTCTAGTTGTCATCTGTGAAGATTCTCTTGCTTCTTTGTGCAGGCTATACTCTGGCGACTCAAAAGAGCCCCCCAGGAGTTTCCTCATATCCTCCTCATCACTGTCCAGAGTCACACATCTACCGGCCACCATTATTGGAGTACCGGGTTTGGAACTACCCTATGGCGTGGCATCAAGATCCAGGCCTTTCTCCTTAGGCGCTACAGCAGGTGATACATGCACTCTCTTCTTCAGGAAGCGTTTCCCCTTCATGCTGAGGTCACTGCTGGACTGGGCAGGCAGGGGCTTCTCCTTCTCCTAGGGGGCTGTTGGTATACGCCTATCAGCCAACAGCGCTGGTCCGTCCCTGGCCTGTTGACGATTTCGGGTGCGGTTCTCTATGACAGCCAGTCGGCTCAGGGCTGCGCTCTGTGAGCTCCTCTGTGATGTGGACTCGACTGACTATGTCTGAGTCCAGCTCAGGGCTGGTAGCTGCAGCAGGTGGAGGGAGAACCTGCTCCCCCCACCCCCTCGAAAGCCCTCTGGTGGTGGGTCATCCCTCCCCAGCTTTTTGTTGATGACGTCATTGGGTTGGTCACTCACCGAGTCCTCTAAGGATAACAATAGGTCGCTCAGGTCCTGGAATGGGGTTTGTCTGGCTTGTGAAGTGTTTCTCCTATTGGCAATGACATCCACATATCCCTGGGGAGATAACAATAATGTCAAACCTTCTGTGTATACTTTCTGGCCACGATTCTTGGATTTTGGGGTAGGTAGCTAAATTACCAAGCATTGAGTGTATTAAGTGGTGGACATTTGGTTGTCCTTTTGGCCACATTTGAATCAAATAAAATCGTATTTGTCACATGCGCAGAATACAACAGCTGTAGATCTGACTTTTTTACAGAACTGAAAAAGCGTGTGCGAGCAAGGAGGCCTACAAACCTAACTCAGTTACACCAGCTCTGTTGGGAGGAATGGGACAAAATTCACCCAAATTATTGTGGGAAGCTTGTGGAAGGAAACCCAGAACGTTTGACCCAAGTTAAACAATTTAAAGGCAATGCTACCCAATACTAATTGAGTGTATGTAAACCTCTGACGCACTGGGAATGTGATGAAAGAAATAAAAGCTGAAAGAAATCATTCTCTCTACTATTATTCAGACATTTCACATTCTTAAAGTAAAGTGGTGATCCTTACTGACCTAAAACAGGGAATTCTTACTAGGATTAAATGTCAGGAATTGTGAAAAACGGAGTTTAAATTATTTGGCTAAGGTGTATGTAAACTTCCGACTTCAACTGTATATACGTATACCTGGTTCTACTAGCTAACTATTCAATAATACATTTTGTCTGCAAATCATTTTAGTTGTTGTTCGTCGTTTTGATCATATAATAAATGCATGAGTCGAGAGTTTTGGAAACAGCAAAGCTAAGCTTATCGTGGCAGTTAAAAAGAAATCCAGTAAATTAGCTACTTAGCCTACTAAGAAGCCTAAATGTACAGTACACTGGTCAGCTAGAGCGCTCTGCTTTGCAAAGTCATGTAGACTACAACACGTACACAATTGCGCACAGTTACAATGTATCCACCTGATTAGATGTATCCGTTTTGAGATTAACCTTGTAGCAATTACACTGTGTCCAACTTCACCGTAAACGGAGACCCTCATACCCATGGGACGAGTCGTGGTTTATCAGAGGGATAATTGGGCCCAAAATCTGTCTTCGCCAGCAGGTGGCGATTTTTGTATGGAGGTCAAAGAGTGTCGAATTTGGTTAATAAAACATGGAATGTATTATTTCCTAAGTGTGGCTTATTTGATCGAATATAAGTTTCGTAATGATTAGGTTGTTACGAGTGCACTGATATAAGTAGGACACATGACATCCAGGCAACTTTGAGAAATAACACTTTATATCGGAGTTGGGCCTGGTCGTCACTAGTTACCACAGCTATAAAGTCAGTTTCTATCGTTTCTCTTCTTAAAATGTGATTTTAAACCTAACCTTAACCTAACCACAGTGCTAAACTTATGCCTTAAAGTGCTAAACTTAACCTTAAATCAAAACCAAAAAGCACATTTTTGTTTTCATTAATTTTTACGATAGGCCAAGCCAATTTTGACTTTGTGGCTTGTGGAAACTGTTGTGCCTGTTGTTTACAAGCGTATCTTCCCTCTCCTTGGCTGGAATGGTGCCACCTGATATTGCCTCCTCCCGACTGCCTTCCGTTTTTAATACATTATTTCATATACATTTCATTGTTAGAGCGGCCCCTAGAGTATCTGGTTAAAATAATGGGTCATCTGTACGCGTCGACACATTCTACGGAAACCTGCATGGAAAACGTCATCTTTGAGAAAAGGCAGTTAATTTTTCTTAATTATTATTTATTTATTTATTAACAGTAACATGCAAAACATAAACATAACAGCCAGAGGGATTCCACAAAGAAATTAGAAAAATTAAAAATAAATACAACTAATCCATATTATATCAATTCAAATACAGACATACAGCGAATACATTTTTTTGACATTTTGTTTTGTATACGTTTTAAAGACTCTAAATCGTTTTCCAAATCAATTTTTGTTTAATTAATAAAAGAAAAGGGTATTTTTCTTCATAAATTGCGTGCGTTCTTTCTCCTCGCCTCGCCCATTAGAGGAGAAGGTTAGAGAGGCGGGACCTCTGACTTTTGGGTTTAAGAAGGGGGCGAGGAGAGAGGAATACGAGGAGGATGCAATTGAGATTATCCCTAATGGAGTCATGACGTCTGAGTTTTATGGATAGTGACCAAGAAAGCCTTTATTGTGTTACATGATTTCGTGGTGTGTGTCAACCTTGAGCAAGGGTGTATGACGTTCAATTTACTTTATTGCGGTGTGGAAAGTTGTGTTTTATTAGGATTTTAGGGAAACATTTGGACATAATGCACATTTGAATAATCACACTTGGTTCCAAAAATAAATTAATGTTCATCCACAATCTTACAAATTTCCACAACATAAAACACAATCATTGCTCCTCGCAAATTCAGAGAAATGATTTCAAATATGGCCCGCTCTTCGATGTGGAGGAGTTTTAGAATTAGCCTCTAACCGCTGGTCCAGGGTCAGCGGTTAGTTAAAGCTTTGGGATTGGGCAATCTGATGCCAGACCTGTGGTGAGGGACTACTTCGGCCTCGAACCGATGTGTAATCCGAGCATTTCCGAAAGATAAATCGTGGTCTCATTTCATTGGACAAGATCTCGTCCAATGAGCCACGGCCATCTGTGCAGGAATAGGGAGTTAGAAATGATCATATTACCTATTTCCTTCAGCGTTTATAACCGACTTTCAGTGAAAAGCAGCACACAGAGTTTACCTGTTCAGCGGGACGGTGAAATCATGAGGGTCGCAGTGGCAATATTAACAGTTTTTGCATCGGTAGCTGTCACCATTGACGCTACTGTATACTTCAAGGAACAATTTCAGGATGGAGGTAAACGTGCCTTTTGTTTTTCTGATCATTCCTAAAATGTTTCTATATGATAGATAATGGTTTGGGGATCAAGGGCCCATATGTACCTCTTTTCTAGGTCCATTTTTAATCAACCATTTATGTTCTTTATACCTGGAATAGTCAATATCCAGACTATGGACTCCATTATGTCATTTCTATTGTTGAAACAACTTTTCTGTAATGTGGAACATGAGCTCTACACCCTGTTCGCCATGTCCATTTTAAATGAGTGTATCTTTAAAGTGAATGGATATCATAAAATATCATTATGGTCAGCATTTTTACACTGATCACTGTGTAGAAAACACACACTTTTTATTTAGAAAAATACATTTTGTAATAGTATCATAGGGAAATAAATGTTTCCCCCCCCCCCCTCAAAATATATAATTCAGCAGTGCACTGATCTGATCATAAGAAGTTCTTTCACTTGGCTTCTTTGACAGCCTACAGTACTTATTCAATCGTGTGATCTTTATTTAACTAGGCAAGTCAGTTAAAAAACTATTCTTATTTACAATGACGGCCTACCCTGGCCAAACCCTCCCCTAACCCGGCTGGGCCAATTGTGCGCCACCCTATGGGTTTCCTGATCACGGCCAGTTGTGGTACAGCCCGGGAACAAACCAGGGCCTGTAGTGACTCCTCTAGCACTGAGATGCAGTGCCTTAGACCGCTGCGCCACTCGAGATACTTCCCTAGATCCGGACTAATGAGATTGTAAATGTTGTTTTCAGATGCATGGAAGAGTCGGTGGCTTGTATCAGAGCACAAGTCAGACTATGGCGAGTGGAAACTGACTGCTGGGAAGTTTTATGGTGACGCTGAGGCCGATAAAGGTGAGCTGAATGGGAATATATTGTAGTTTGATCACGGCAAGATGTTTCATTATGGAGATTTTGCCAGATCCTTCACTAAGTCTGAGTTTGCATATGCCAAATGGTTGCAAATGGCTCCTTAGATTGTGGATTGTTTCGAAATGCAAATATATAAAATGTATTCTCTGGTCTCCAACCCTAATCAAAATGTAATCCACATGACACAGTACAGTATCACTATGCATCACTCACCTCCTATACCTGGGTTCAATTATACCTACTGATGCTAATGTGTCTTCTTACCTGTCTTACAGGTCTCCAGACCAGCCAGGATGCCCGTTTCTATGCTCTCTCCAGCCGCTTTGAACCCTTCAGCAACGAGGGAAAGTCCCTGGTGGTCCAGTTCACTGTCAAACACGAGCAGAAGATTGACTGTGGGGGCGGATATGTCAAAATCTTCCCAGCAGACCTAGACCAGGCAGCTATGCACGGGGACTCGCAGTATTACATCATGTTTGGTGAGTGTGTGCAGAGCACCACTAAGTTTTTCTGACTGAGGAGTGACTTTTAGTCAGAGATGAATCCCTCTGTTATTTTCATGACCCTCGGTCATTTACATTTTTGTCATTTAGCAGAGACATTCATTCAGTGAGACATTTTTTAGAAATGCCTGGATTTTACTGGTAGATTCTGTATTTTATTGACCTAACAATCAATAGGTTAAATTCTTTAACCATCCATCCCACAGGGCCTGACATCTGTGGCTACAGCACCAAGAAGGTTCATGTCATCTTCAACTACAAAGGCAAGAACCACCTCATCAAGAAAGAAATCAAATGCAAGGTATGCCATTTTAAAATCCCTGAGCATTGCATTCCTTTACTGCATATTACCTGCCAGGTCTGACCTTTAACCTCTGCTGTTCTGCCCTTTTGTCTTTTCAGGATGACGAGCTGACACATCTGTACACTCTGATCCTGAACCCGGACCAGACATACGAGGTGAAGATCAACAATGAGAAGGTGGAGTCGGGCACTCTGGAGGATGACTGGGACATTTTGCCCCCAAAGACTGTCAAGGACCCCGAGGCCAAGAAGCCAGAGGACTGGGACGACAGGGCCAAAATCGACGACCCTACCGACACCAAGCCAGAGGTGAGCCTCTTTGAATGAAGAGATTTGATCGAACATAAGCCAGCATGGATATAAGTCCTATCAGAATCAGGTTTGAGAAATGTTATGCAAAGTCTACAGCAACATATAAGGAGAGGTACTGCTACTGGGAATGACAAAGTAATGAAGAGGTGGGTACCTTTTTTTTCCATTGGTGTCCAGGCAGTACTGTTTCGCTATTCAGTGCATTTAGTCAGAAAACACAGTTCCACCAATCCACTTTGTCAAATGAACAGATGATCCCAAAGTTCCCCCAATGCTAGTTACTCTTACATAAAGGCCACAAAATGGAATCAGCACAGTCTATAACGAGTTGATAGGTATCGCTTTTGCCACAGTATGGACCCATTGTGTTTAACAAATGGTCTTTCTTCCTGCATTTAACACAAGCTTTATTTGGTCCTGGTTTAGTTTCAGGAGTGATCTCTTTTGTCAAAGCACATTGTTTAGTTCTGTCACTGACCAAGTTGTAACTAATATTGAACTTTCTCACTAGGACTGGGAGAAGCCTGAGAACATCCCTGACCCTGACGCTAAGATCCCTGAGGACTGGGATGTGGACATGGATGGCGAGTGGGAGCCTCCTATGATCCCCAACCCAGAGTACCAGGTACAGACTGAGTTTGTACCAGTTGCTGATAACACTTAAATATAACTTTCATGAATAAGTTATAAATGCTTATAAAACTTTTATGTTAGTACATTCTAGAATACGCATGTATGCATAGCATATACTTATAACTTATTAATAAGAATTAAACTATTTATCAGTGTTTTCCATGATTTAAATCTGCATTATACAGCTAGTGCACCACAGGTAGTCTTATAACTGGCCTTATCTTTCCAGGGAGAGTGGAAGGCAAAGCAGATTGACAACCCTGAATACAAAGGTGCCTGGGTGCACCCTGAGATCGATAACCCTGAGTACACAGCCGATGCCGCCATCTACAAGTTTGGCAACATTGGAGTGTTGGGTCTGGACCTGTGGCAGGTATGTTAGACCTCAGACAGTGAATGTTGTTGTTGAAGGGTAATTATGAGCTTGATGTTAAAGTTGCCTCTTTTTTTATAGGTGAAGTCTGGCACCATCTTTGACAACTTCCTGATTGGTGATGATATAAAAGAGGCTGAGGAGTTTGGAAACGAGACATGGGGAGCTACAAAGGTAGGATTTTGTTATTATCATAATAAGTTTCTGTTTTTCATAACTTAGTATGAGTTCAGTTTGATATTAATTTTCAAATGTAAGACAAAAATATACCAGTCCCACAGCACTCTCTCTCAATGACCCATTTTCCTTTGCAAAACAGGCACCAGAAAAGAAAATGAAGGATGCACAGGAGGAGGAGGAGAGGAAAGCAAGAGAGGAGGAGGAGAAGAGCAAGAAGGACACTGCTGATGATGAGGGGGATGAAGATGAGGATGATGAGCCAGAGGATGATGACGATGACAGCCCAATGGAAGAGGAGGAAGGGGAAGATCCCAAGAAGGACAAGGACGAGTTGTAAATGAAACCGGATAGAGGACGTGTCTGTCCTGCCCGATCTCCTCGCCGATGGAGTGACTGCTGTGCATCATCACATTGAGTAATACCCTATGGACTTGGCACTCCTGTGAAAACCTATTTTTCAGGTGTAGGGGTGGGAAAGGGGCAGGCAATGTTTGCCTTTTTTTAAGAGGTTCACTTTTTTTTGGAAAGAGTTTAGGGTTGAAGAACTGGGTTTAAGTTTTTAGTTTCCGTCAGTTTAATTTAAGATATTTTCCCCTTTGTTCAGAATGTGGTCTATCATGTCCATGTGTCCTACAGTTGCTCTAGGTGCTGCTGCCACCGGCTCCCTTGCTTTTATCATCAGCTACCATCAGTTCATCCCTTCAGTGTCAAAGAAAATGATTATTTCCCCATATTTGTCATCAATCTTACCAGATGTTGTCTATGTTGGGAAACAAATCAGGGGCATATCAGTTGTCGTTTCTTTATACTTTTTCTCAAAATGATTTATTTTTATACAGTTGTATGCAGTACTGTACTATACATTATTATTATTATTAACATGTTTAATTTATTCCCACAATCATCCTCTGTATGTCCAACCATTCCCATGCTCTGTGTTGTACATGTTGTCCCACAGGCCTTGCTTTAGTTGTATGGCAGCTGCAGAGATGACTGTATGAGACTTAAGGATCTAAACTGTGACTGTCTTCTTTTTTTTTTTTTTTTTTCAAAACATGCGACTGTCCCCATGGCACACTGTCTTTTGAGTTTCAGTAAATAAATGAAGCTTTTTCTTTCAATAGTACTGTTAAGTATTTCTAGTAAAGTTAGCTTCTGATTTTGTGATATGGGTTGGTCTTAGCATTTCTAAAATGGGGTTGAAGACCTACCGTAGACACGCTGTCAAACAATATCAAAGTGGAGGTCTCTAAACGTGTCTTGCGATGCTGATCTGGACATTTACCTTGAAGGCTGAGAAACTACTAAGGCAAATCGAGTTGACACAGTAGAAAAACCTTTACATGAGTAGAGGCACTCTTGACCATGCTTGGGTGTGTTTTCCCATCCTGAGGACACTCCGAAGGCGATGGGCCTTTTCGCCTAAACTGTATTCTGGGACAATCCATACACGGATACTTCAATGCATGCAATTTTGACATTACTCAACATATATATATATATATATAACTCTTTGTTTCCATTATGAGTTTACAATTCCTTGACTGATACTTTTATGAATTAATATTTCTGTCAGTCATGTTTTAAATACTCTTTTAAATCCCCCAAAATAATTTACTAAATCATTTTGTTTTAAGAGGTGGGACTAGACGGCATTTGATATTGGGCAAACCATGACATGCACGTGCCATCGATGAATTTAGATCCACGAGGTACAGTATACCCCCTAGCCCCTAGCAGTCTGTCTTGTCTCAGGCCGCAAGTAGATGGCGTCTGACTACACTACAACACAACCAATACAGCGAGATAGCTGAGTCACAGAACTAGGTAGGCTACTGTGGAAAAAGCAACAGTACAGAAACGGGTGTGAACACGGTTATAGAAGCACCTGGCAATTATCCGGAATCGTCTTGAAGATGTTGTCCATAACGTTGAAGACTCTTCAGCAGCAAACGTTTAAAATCGAAATAGATCCAGAACTAACCGTGAGTACTGAGTAGTGGAAGTTAGTGACTCTGGTAAATACGCTTGAGGCCGGGGAAGAGGGGCTTGGAGCAACCAGGGCCTTGGCCAATGCGATCTAATCAGGAGAGGGGGGTGCTATTTTATATCATGTTTTCATTGTTCATGTCACATTGTAACTGTTGGGTGTTGGTGTCAAATCGCGATTTTCGTTGCGCTTGAGAGATTACTTGGCTGTATCCTCATGAATGACGATGCAAGATTTCACGAGCCTGGTATAGGTACCACGGAGGCGCACTCGTGTACCCCTTTTTCTGGACTGTAGGAATTGGGTGGAGGGGGGCGTTCTGTACATTTGTTATGACAAATGTGTGTATTTGTTTATACACTTTAGGCCTACATCGAATTTGTGTTTTGTATAAAAGAGGTTAAATTACCCCCCTCTAGCAATAACAGTAAATGAAAATGAGTAGACTAATAATAATATTAAAATAATGATAATAATTAATAATGAATAAAAATATGCATTTGATATCATCTACATTACAACTATTCATGTTGTCTATAGAAATAACGCCATACCCTATTAGTGGGCTATCGATTAATACAATTTATATTTAAAAAAAAAAAGAAGATAATTACACCATATTATGACTGATTGCTGTTTTCAATACTTTTCTAGTGTCAACACATAGTCTGCTTTGCATATTCATCTGCTCTATATTCCTGTCTTAATTTACCCTAGAGGTGATGTTTCCCCTTTAGAAGGCAACTACCAGAATACCTCACATAGCAGTAACCTCTAGGGTTCTACCTTAAGAGTTGCGTTCTACTATAGTACTGCTGTCAACGAGAATGCCTTTCCCTGTCAACTCACCTGGTAAAAAGGTGTAGCTACATACATCTGATTAGCAAGACCCTGATTTGTTTAATCGGGTGTGTTAGCAGTAGCACAGGTCTTGAACAAAAGCCTGCATACCCCGAGGGTCCACGGGACCAGAATTGAGCAACGCTGCATTAGTGTAACCTTTAGATGTAAATAGTAGTACTGAAAGTGCCCACTAAAGGCCTTAAGTATGACTCTGCACAAGCTATGGTATCTGTTTTATAAACTCTTTCTCTGGGCCTATAGTGCTGATTGACCGGTTACATTACTGGCAACAACACTGTGGCTAGCAACTCCACAGCTCCGTTTTAAAACGGGAACGTTTATTACTGTATCATTAACACGTGTAGTGAGTGTCAACTTTAAAAATACATTAATGGCTTATCACATAAGGGAATGTAGATCGATTGAAATGCATCTGTCTATAAGTGTATCTGTATACTTCCTCGAACGAACTCACAACAAGGTGAAGTAATGACTGAATGTGAATGACCATTTTTTCACTCCAATTCCCATAATCCTCAAGGATTCTGCTTTATGACTGAGATGAGACATATCATGTGTCACCATGTTATGTTCCGGAGAGATGATCAGAATGTCCTGCCCATAGAGATACAACTAAATGGGCTCTATCTCTAGTCCTGTTTAACAGCTTGTCATTATGTCATTCTGTTATTGGCAGGTAAAAGCCCTGAAGGAGAAGATTGAGGTTGAGAAAGGGAAGGTTGGCTATCCAGCCGCAGGGCAAAAGCTCATCTATGCAGGTAAGCCAGGCATCTTATCTCTAACTGCATTGTTGGAGTATTCTTGACGTATCAATCCGACACCTCTGGAATGTTGTAGCCTATATATTTATTTTAACAGGTTCTTCTTGTTGGGTTATTATAGGCAAAATCTTGAATGATGACATACCTTTAAAAGACTACAAAATTGATGAGAAAAACTTTGTGGTTGTCATGGTTACAAAGGTAAGATTTCAACACTGTTTTAATGAATTGGTTGGTAACCATTCATATGTGAGGATAATATGGAAATGATTCCTTTATAGTAAAACTTGAATAAAGGACAAACAGGACAGCCATTAATGTGATAATAAGACTGTCATTACAGCGTTAATGATAGTAGAAGCAGGAGTTTATCATTTGTATTATCTAAAGATGAGATAGTTGTTTGTCGTCACTGTGGTCATCTCTGGGCAGTCCTTTCTGTTGTCTCCCTACAGCCCAAACCTCCAGCTCCTCCACAGATTTCTCCTCTGGCAACCCCAGCCCCAGCCTCTAGCCCTGCTCCCGCCCCTGCGCCTCCTGTTGTTTCTGGGCTGTCCCTGTCAGACATTACCTGTTCTACTTCTCCTGCCCCCATGGAGAACTCAACCCTCTCCCCTACACCCACACCCGCCCCTGCCTCAAACCCCACAAAATCAGTGGAGCCCTCCACACCCCCATCCCCTGCACCAGCCCCTGCTTCTATTCCCCCTGAAGCTCTGGGGGCCAATGCAGCCCCAGCTCCTGCCGCAGCAGCATGCTCCGTCCCTGTCTCACCCTCAGAGGACAAGCCTCACGGGGAGCACCCCGAACTGCCCCTCGCCACTACGCCAGCCCTCTCCTCCTCTAGGTATTGACATATGATAACATATTTTGGATGGCTACCATATTTTTTGTTCATAACTGTGTCTGTTTTAATCAATGTTTTTTCTCTCAACAGCCTTGTTGATGACTTAAGTCTCTTGGAAGAAGCAGCATCGATACTGGGTAACGAAGAGTCTAGTCTAATCTTTCACATCACAACATCATGCTTCGTCTTCCAGTTGATTTATGACCCTGTATCCTATTCCCCTCTCTCGCTGCGAGCCAGTGACAGGACAAGCGTATGAGAATCTGGTGTCTGAAATCATGTCTATGGGATATGAAAGGGAGCAGGTTATTGCAGCGCTGCGAGCCAGTTACAACAACCCAGACAGAGCCGTGGAGTACCTGCTAATGGTGAATTTCTATCCTATCAGTGATTTAATGGTAAATTTGTGTATTATTACCTGTAAGCAGTGGAGACAATTCCAACGTTACATTTGAAAACTCAGTGCCAGACTCTGCCAGTACTGACAATCTGAAAGCAGTATGCACACATAATACAAAAGGATTTTCAGTCCCAAAGCTGTACACAGTTCACGGTATGTTTATCCATCTATGTGCCTTACAATGAGAAGCTCTTTGATCACTTGCAAAAGAGCAATATAAATGCACTTCATTAGTATTACTTCATTTTCCTGAGGGATCATAAATTCTTCTCTCCACATCCTCCAGGGGATTCCGTCTGAGGCTGATCTTCAGCCAGTGGAAGCGCTCCAACACAGAGTTCTGGCCAACCTCAATCCCACTGCCCCAGTTCCTGCCCCAGCCTCTGCTCCAGCCTCTGCTCCAGCCTCTGCTCCATCTTCTGATCCAGCCACAGATATAGCCCAGCCCCCACCAGCAGCCACCAGTGAGACCCCCCCACACACACACTCTTCTGTTGCTCTTTTACCAGGCCTATGTCGCTCTCATACCAACCAATCATTTCTCTGGACACACACTGCCAGGCCCGTGTCCTGGCTGTTCTGCCGCCTTAGGCGATACAAAAGAGGTGATGCCCTCCTTTCCCCGCAAAAATAGAATAGTGTAGCTTACGGTGTCGGCCCACAATGCAATTTTCTGAAAGCCCATCCATGTTGTACCGTTTGTAAAACAGGCAGTTGCATTTACTTTATTTAGCCTAGTCCTGATTCCTGATCAAGGCTTAATAAAAACCCATAATTTTGTCTATTTAACATCAGCATATCATCTACCCAAGTTTAGGGGGGAAGCTGTTGGCCGAGGTTGGAGTAGCCAGGAGGAAGGCATGGCCAGCCGTTGAGAAATGCTTGTTGAAGTTTTCGATAATCATGGATTTATCGGTGGTGACCGTGTTACCTAGCCTCAGTGCAGTGGGCAGCTGGGAGGAGGTGCTCTTGTTCTCCATGGACTTCACAGTGTCCCAGAACCTTTTTGGAGTTAGAGCTACAGGATGCAAATTTCTGCTTGAAGAAGCTGGCCTTTGCTTTCCTGACTGACTGCGTGTACTGGTTCCTGACTTCCTTGAACAGTTGCATATCGCGGGGACTATTCGATGCTATTGCAGTCCGCCACAGGATGTTTTTGTGCTGGTCGAGGGCAGTCAGGTCTGGAGTGAACCAAGGGCTATATCTGTTCTTAGTTCTGCATTTTTTGAACGGAGCATGCTTATCTAAAATGGTGAGGAAGTTACTTTTAAAGAATGACCAGGCATCCTCAACTGACGGGATGAGGTCAATATCCTTCCAGGATACCCGGGCCAGGTCGATTAGAAAGGCCTGCTCACAGAAGTGTTTCTATGGCAAGACCTGAAAATGGTTGTCTAGCAATGATCAACAACCAATTTGACAGAGCTTGAAGAATTTTGAAAATAATAATGGGCAAATGTTTCACAATCTAGGTGTGGAAAGCGCTTAGAGACTTACCTAGAAAAACTCACAGTTGTAACCGCTGCCAAAGGTAATTCTACAACGTATTGACTCAGAGGTGTGAATACTTATGCAAAGTTAGATATTTCTCTATTTCATTTTCAATGCATTTGCATAAATGTCTAAAAATATGTTTTTACTTTGTCATTATGGGGTATTATGCATAGATGGGTAAAACAAAAAGTATTCCATTTTGAATTCAGGCTGTAACACAATTTTGGGGGAAATAAGTCAAGGGGTATGAATACTTTCTGAAGGCACCATATATGCGTTTTCATTGTTTTTAGGCAGATTTATGTATGGTGTTATTTGTTGTTGGAGGTGTGTCTTGGTCAGTTTAGTTTGGAAAATGCAGCACTCGTCAATCTACCGCCCTAGGCTGTAGATTGGGGGGGGGGGGAAGCTGTTGGCCGAGGTTGGAGTAGCCAGGAGGAAGGCATGGCCAGCCGTTGAGAAATGCTTGTTGAAGTTTTCGATAATCATGGATTTATCGGTGGTGACCGTGTTACCTAGCCTCAGTGCAGTGGGCAGCTGGGAGGAGGTGCTCTTGTTCTCCATGGACTTCACAGTGTCCCAGAACCTTTTTGGAGTTAGAGCTACAGGATGCAAATTTCTGCTTGAAGAAGCTGGCCTTTGCTTTCCTGACTGACTGCGTGTACTGGTTCCTGACTTCCTTGAACAGTTGCATATCGCGGGGACTATTCGATGCTATTGCAGTCCGCCACAGGATGTTTTTGTGCTGGTCGAGGGCAGTCAGGTCTGGAGTGAACCAAGGGCTATATCTGTTCTTAGTTCTGCATTTTTTGAACGGAGCATGCTTATCTAAAATGGTGAGGAAGTTACTTTTAAAGAATGACCAGGCATCCTCAACTGACGGGATGAGGTCAATATCCTTCCAGGATACCCGGGCCAGGTCGATTAGAAAGGCCTGCTCACAGAAGTGTTTCTATGGCAAGACCTGAAAATGGTTGTCTAGCAATGATCAACAACCAATTTGACAGAGCTTGAAGAATTTTGAAAATAATAATGGGCAAATGTTTCACAATCTAGGTGTGGAAAGCGCTTAGAGACTTACCTAGAAAAACTCACAGTTGTAACCGCTGCCAAAGGTAATTCTACAACGTATTGACTCAGAGGTGTGAATACTTATGCAAAGTTAGATATTTCTCTATTTCATTTTCAATGCATTTGCATAAATGTCTAAAAATATGTTTTTACTTTGTCATTATGGGGTATTATGCATAGATGGGTAAAACAAAAAGTATTCCATTTTGAATTCAGGCTGTAACACAATTTTGGGGGAAATAAGTCAAGGGGTATGAATACTTTCTGAAGGCACCATATATGCGTTTTCATTGTTTTTAGGCAGATTTATGTATGGTGTTATGTGTTGTTGGAGGTGTGTCTTGGTCAGTTTAGTTTGGAAAATGCAGCACTCGTCAATCTACCGCCCTAGGCTGCTCATTACTCTGTTTCATACAAGTTTTTGAACTTTGTGCCCATTCTTGTTTTGGAACAGGCGCAGTGTCTTCAACCCAGCAGCCCCCCTCGTCTGGTGGGCTGACTGTTGGGCTACCTGGTGGGCTTACTGGTGGGCTTACTGGTGGAGGTACTGGGGGTGGGAACCCTCTGGAGTTCCTGAGGAACCAGCCACAATTCCAGCAGATGAGACAGATCATCCAGCAGAACCCAACTCTTCTTCCTGCCCTGCTCCAGCAGCTGGGCAGAGATAACCCCCAGTTGCTGCAGGTTAGTGGGGAGACCGGACATCCCAGGGTCTGCATGCTGTCTCTCTCCATCCACGTAGCCCTGCTTATCAGCTTGGCTTTCCAGACACAAGCTGGACTGATGGAAGGCTGGGGATATTCTGTGGTTTAGATTCTGTTTTGTTTTAGCCTACTAAAAAGGAAATCCTATTTCTATTCGTAAGGGTTAGTAGGGAGATGTTATTTCTTTGCAGCAAATTACCCAGCACCAGGAGAGGTTTGTTCAGATGCTGAATGAGCCTCAAGGAGGAGAGATGGTAGAGGAGGGAGCTGAGGCCCAGGGGGCGCCACAGACTAACTACATCCAGGTCACCCCACAAGAGAAGGAGGCCATCGAGAGGGTAGGAGTATTTATGGTTACTAATTATGATTTAACTCATTAAATATTACGTTATCTATTGGTATGCTCCCTGTGCGTTATTGGTTATGTGTTTCTGAGCTGACTGTTGCCAATGTGTTTTCGTTACAGTTGAAAGCCTTGGGATTTCCAGAGGGACTTGTCATTCAAGCATATTTTGCATGTGAGAAGAACGAGAATCTAGCTGCCAATTTTCTGCTCCAACAAACATTTGATGACGAGTGAACGTGCCTGCCTTGGCATGAAGGGGAAGAATGGAGGGCTAGAGAATGAGTAATAGTGCTCCAGAATGTGCTTTTGAAGGAAGGAGTGGAAAAAGTTACCCAAAGTGACTGGTCTTCCCGGATGCTTTTCATTGGACAAAGACGTGATGTGTTGTTACTGTCAGCTAGGCCTTCTCCATTCTGAGTGTTAGATCTCCATGGTCTCTCTCTCTCTCTCTCTCTCACTGCTGCTATACCTGCTCCTTGTGCCGTGTCCATCTATAGAGTTACAGTGGGCAGCTTGCCCTCACCATATATTGCTTTTCAACCCCTCGCAAATAAAACCCCAAGCATACATTAGCTGGTTGATTCATATTTGTTATGTAAACCTCATCTCCTGGGAAAATATACTTGAGTATCCTGTGATAAAATGACAAAACCAGCAAAATGGCCACGGAACTCAAATGTGTTGTTTGTTTTCTAGGCCGAGGCTGCGAATCCGACATTTCTCGACCCTCCGTTCTGACAGCTAAAGGACCCGAAGCTTCTGCGCATGTGTGTGATTCTCTACTCTACTCACAGTCTCTGCTCTTCTAATACAGAACCCCCCCCCCCCCTTCACCTTTCTCACTGTCCATCGTGAATGATAATTCTTTCATTTTTACCGGTGAAATGCCCATGCAGAATCTGCATACCAACCTTGTGATCTCAATCAGTTTCATGGGGATATGCATTTAGATCTTCTTATACTGTGTTGTTTAGAATTATGTACAGTGATTGAATTTTAGAGCAGACGGTACTTGGTTTCAATCAAAGCAAATATTATGCCTAGTAGAGCACACTTGTGTTTTGGCCACATGAGAGAAAAATCCGACCCTTCACACAATCATCTTAAAATCTCATACGGAAGTAGGTGTTTTTTGTTGTTGTCTTACAGTAACGTTATACTATGCTATTATATTTGGTCCTGTTATGTTGAACACTATCATTATGTGATGTTGCAGACATTGATTTAGCTTTGATCTAACTTTAGTAATAAAGCCCCGTTCGTTCACCAGAGCAGAGAGTAGCCTGTTCTCTATGAGTAGAGCGGAGACTGTACGTAAAGTAGAGAATTCCGCACATATACAGAAGCTTCGGGAACTTTAGCTGTTGGGAAGAGGGGTCCAGAATCCGCAGCCACTCCGTTGTTTTATTATTTGTCTCCACAACGCTTCTTATTTCTCTCAGCTGATCATTACTGTCCAACCTTTCCAATATGTTTGGGGATATTTTGCCAATGAAGTGTCCTATTAATGTTGGAGAGTTGCTTTGTCACTTTATTTGACTGTTACAAAGGGAACATTTCTTTGTAGAAGAGAAGGATGTTCTGTGATTGATGTGTCATTGTATTAAAATATTATAACACTGTAAAATGAGACATGGTAGATGGTAGGGAATACTGATTTTACAAAAGGAAGTTTTAGCCACATAGTTTTTTTTCTTATTTTTTTCGATATCATTGCTCAACAGTTGAAGGCTAGTTGAAGCTGAAAGTCAATTGAGCCATGTCCTTAATATTATTTTAGAATCACTTTAAGCATAGAAGAAGATTCTGCTCTCTCTGGACACTTTTTTGTGTGTGTTTTCATTGCCCCTGATCCTTAATGTATTATATCAAAAGAAATCACGCTGCAAGTTTATTAACCATGTAATTGCTCTCTCATGCCTCGTGGTTGGTCTCATTTTGTTGAAGAGTAATTGTTTGTTTGTGCAAAGTCATGTACAGCTTTCAAAGGTCTATCGTTTGTCGATATGTATTTTTCTTTTTGCATAGATGAGTGCTATAGGATTTACGTTGCCTATCAAAAGTAAACACCCATCTCATAAAAGGTGCTAGAGTGAAGGTAAGTTCTGGAAGTCCTATAAGCCAAAAGAAAACAAGTAAACATCCCACAAAACTGGCCTTGGCTTTTCATTTTTCTCTTGTGTGTAGATGGGAAAGATTGACCCAGCAGAATTTCTGACTGTACATGGAGTTGATTTATGCTTTTGCAAAAGGAAGCACTTTAATGTGAAGGCTGTTGCTCTGAGATATGTAAGGTTGGTTAATTGCATGAGTGTATAACAGAGGCTCTAGCTGAGCTATGGCATGCTGTGGAACCACAGGAGTGATGATTTCAGCATCTAAGTTTTAGTTTTTTAGTTTAGTTTTGTTTTCTTTGAAACTACAATAAAGCAAAAGGGTTTTAGACTTAAATGCACCACTTGAAGGTTTATTTAAGGTTATTATTTCAGCGTTATGTCAAATAAATAGCTTTTTACAGAGCTTTAAAATTGTGTCATTGATTACAAAAGGCCTTGTATCTGGAAACAATATGACAATTTCCACACATTGAATGAGACTGTCATGTCAATTAATTCACGTCGTTCATCAGGGCCTTGCACGTCGCAAGCGTGTCCACTAGGTGGTGGTGTTGTCTACGAGCTGGAGGGTGTACTGTGTGCGTTCCCGCAGCAACAGGGAAGATGGCTGCACTCGCATCTCTCACCCAGGTAATGTAACAGGAATTAAGTAAATATGCGGAGGACATTCAGTCAAGCTGTTGTGCATGCCGATGAATGAGCTGCAGTTTTTAGTGGTGTGCTTTTAATCTAATTTGAAAGGAAGAAGGGGGTGTTTAGCTAGCTTGCTACTAGAGTATTAGCTGGATGGGACAAGGCCTTATCAGTAACGATAAGCTGGCAGATAGTACCGTTGACTAGCCAGCTGGCTAGTGGGCTAGCTACCGCTAGCTTGCTTGCAAAATGAACAAGTTAGCTAGCTAGCTAATGATCGTTAGATGAAATATAATTAGAGGAATTTTTAATTAACATTTCAATTTTGACACAAGACAAAGCCGCAAGAGTTATGCAACCAGGAAAGACCAACGTATTGTAACGGTAGTGCTAAACAAAACTAGCTAGCTAAACGGTCTGACTACTAGGGCATCAGTGTAATAACACAGTCACACGAACAGTTCATGTAATACCATTGTAGCTATATAAGAATTTACTAAAAGGCGATAGGTGTATAACGTTAGTGAGCAGTGAAACCAGGTGGCTAGGGTATAACGTGGTTATGTGATGATGGATGATGACTGATCAGGTTGTGTGCTTACGGTGCTGGCTACATTGGCAGTTTTTTTGCTTCAGTAAGATGCCGCAATGTATTGTCCTAACTTGTAGATAGTTTTTCAGAACACAAGCTATGTGTTGTTTCAGCCAATTTTGGGAATCACAATCTCAAGAGTTTGCATCAGGAGTCACAGAGGACCAATTTTGGTTCAATCACATTAGCTACATGATGCTTCTAGTTTTTCATCTAATGACAAAGATAGGCTTTTTGCCAACTTACAAGTTACAATATGCTTTAAAGAGCTCCTCAAAAGGTACTCAAAAGATTTAAAGCCTATTAGATGACATTAATATTTGATGACATGGGACAGGAAATCCCTCTCTGGCTTTTGGTTGTGATAAACCCTTAAGTGGATTTTTAAAGGGGAAGTCCAGATGTCAGTAATAGGTTTTGTGGGGTGTGTCACGCTATTTGACTCAAGACAATGGTTACCAGCAGCTATTTGAAATGATATGACTAATCTGAAAAACCTTTTCCCAATCAGCTGTCAAGTGGGAACCCTGTGTACGAGAACTTTTATAGACAGGTAAAACACATGTTATAGTTTGGTTATTACAGAGGCTAGTCATATCAACATAGATTGAGGAGAATTGAACTTCTTTATTGTTCAATGGCTGCATTAGACAACACTAAACACATTCAACAGTACAGTGGAGGTGTAGATAGAAACATGTTAACAGTTTGATTTGCTGTGTGGTTTTTGCAAGGTGGACCCAGGAAACACGGGGAGAGTAGGGCCCACGGAAGCTGCGTTGTTCCTGAAGAAATCGGGTCTTCCTGATGTCACGTTGGGAAAGGTGGGTACTGTGTGGTGCTGCTGGCCACTCAACGCTTTGGGCAGCGGCATACCCAAGGGAACAGTCCCTGACACTTTAGACTGATAAACTGCTCTGAAAGCAGCCGACAGTGACCAGCAGGAAATCATGTTTATTAGAGTTGCCTATGTCATCGAGGAGTAATAAGACCATCGACATACATGCGCGCATGCTTCATTCAGTACCCCCAGAGGAATATTACTGGAATAGATGTCCACATCTTACGTCATTGCCTGGTCTGATCAGATCAATGTCTTTTATATATCAGAACCTTTGGGGAGTGCAGTTGTTTCAGCTCCGTTTGTATCCAGATGTTGTATTGTTACCTTTTGTTTGTCATTCTAGCTCTGCTTTGATCCACATTTATGCAGCTGGTTCACTGGGAATTTTATGCAGATTGCTTGTTATTTCCTTTGTACACTTTCCCTAATGATTATTGCACATTGAGGCTTTACCTGATGTTTTCTAAGTTAGGCCTAATCCTCTTGTTTGTGTTTATCTCCCCTCAGATCTGGGATTTGGCAGACCCAGATGGGAAAGGGTTCTTGGACAAACGGGTAGAAAATGAATCATTTCCTCTGTGTGCGACGCCTTTGATACTGGGACCCTTGAGGGGAATTGAGCTGCTATTTGTACACCCATAAACAATGCCGTTGTCCCGTCTTCTCTTATAGGGGTTCTATGTAGCTCTGCGGTTGGTGGCCTGTGCACAGAGCGGACAAGACGTCAGCCTCTCGAGTTTGAACCTCACTATCCCTCCCCCCAAATTTGTGAGTACAATCCTCACTACACACAGGTTTCATGATAGTTTTATGATGAGGGGATTTATGCTAGGAACACAAGCATTTAGCTACACCCTCAATAACATCTGCTGAACATGTGTATGAGGCCAATAGCATTTGATTGGATTTGATTGATATGTTTGGTTGGGAGATTGTGAAGTAAGTGTTAAAGTTGAAGGTTGTTTTTTGGTTGTTGGGGTACAGAAGGACACTAGCAGCCCATCTCTCAGCATATCATCCGTCTCTAGTGAACCCCACTGGGCTGTGAGGGTGAGTCATGTAGAAATCACCCTGGACCATGTGTTTGTTTGATGAGAGCATACTAAAATGAGTTTTTGTATATTAGAATTTTTTTATTTTATTGTGCAAAAACACAGAACAGAATTCAGAGAATCATGAGTTTACCTTTGCTTGTCAATGGCTTATTGTTATTTTTGGTTCATTTCCTATTCCAGCCTGAAGAAAAGGGTAAATTCGACGGCATATTTGAAAGTCTTGCACCAGTCAGTGGACTCCTCTCTGGTGACAAAGTAAAACCAGTTCTAACCAACTCAAAACTACCTCTGGACGTGTTAGGAAAGGTTTGGGATCTCAGTGACATTGATAAAGATGGACATCTGGATCGAGATGAATTTGCGGTGGTAAGGTTTACGCCAGTAAATCGTGGAATGATTGTGGAATGAATAGATCTGAATAAACAAATGTTTCACGGCTCATATTTGCCTTTGTATGAGATCGTAACGCCTCTTATCACCAGTAATAAGTGTAACTTCCATCCCCATCTTTTGCCTTCTGTTCTCCAGGCCATGCACCTGGTCTACCGGGCCTTGGAGAAGGAACCGGTCCCCTCTGTTCTCCCCTCCTCTCTCATCCCTCCAAACAAGAGAAAGAAGTCATTGGTGGGCTCCCTTCCTGGCATGGTGCCCATGTTGCCCGCCAGCCCCCCGCCCCCCAAGGACAGCCTGCGCTCCACCCCTTCCCACGGTAGCATGAACTCCCTCAACAGCGCCGGCAGTCTCTCCCCCAAATATTCTCTCAAATCTGCACAGGTAAACACACACATACATTGAGCAAGCTATCTTGATTGGCGACAAAGCAATCTCTTAACTTGTTAGTGTGTAATGTGTTTTAACATATGTCCTTTCCCTCCCCGTGAACGTCAGCACTCAGTGAACTGGGTAGTCCCGGTGACAGACAGAGGGCGCTATGACGACATCTTCCTGAAGACAGACTTGGATGTAGATGGCTTTGTCAGCGGCATGGAAGTCAAGGACATCTTCATGCACTCAGGGCTGCCCCAGAATCTACTGGCACACATATGGTAGGAGAGACTGACTGATGCCACCTGATTCCCTGACTGAAGTTGACTGTATTACTCATGTTGTTGTTATTGTGTGTCCAGGGCCCTGGCAGACACCAGGCAGATGGGGAAGCTGACGCGGGAGCAGTTTGCTCTGGCCATGCACTTCATCCAGCAGAAAGTCAGCAAAGGCATGGACCCTCCTCAGGCCCTGACCCCTGACATGATCCCCCCTTCAGAGAGGGGCACTCCCGTGCCAGTGTGTACCACTCCCTCCCATGTACGCATGCACGCACCATACACATGTACAAGAACACACACACACAGAGCTTTTATGTGAATTTTCAAGACTTTTTGGTGAGTAAACATTTAGTTCCTTTCCAAATCCTATTTCCCTTAACCTAATAAAAAAAAACAATCCCCTGACACTAACCTTAACCCTAAACCTAACCATTAAGCCTAACCTAACATTCGAACAAATACAGAACTCAGATTATTATTGTTTTTCTTCCTTGTCGGAACATTTTGGTCCTGATAATGTAGGAAAACACACACACACACACACTTTCTATTTTCGTGCGCAGACACACTTAAAGTGCTTGTATTTCCACTTTGTGACGGCGGTTATCAGGTTTACCTGTTCAATTGTTGGGAGCAAATATAGAGTACAACTTCCTTTCTGTTCATACACTTTGAGACAAATGACAGTTTAGAGAGATCTAATCGTGTGTTAATGTCTGGGATTGACACTTAGTGTGTCTCATGGCTAGGAATCATTATTGTGTTCAGTAGTAGCTCTTCATCCCCTTGTTTCTATCCACAGAGTATGTCTGGGTACATGACTCCCGTGGGCTCTGAGGTGGCCGCTCTGTCTGAGATGAGGCGGGTGAGTCCCATATTTAGCTTGTTGAAAATGCGTCGGAATTTCCAATGGTCCTGCTTACAGGTGCTTGGTTTGAAAGATGGAAGGGACAATACAGTTGTAGGATCTTCATTTGATCATCACCCTGTTGCAGGAGAACTTTCCTGCAATGCAGGACATTTAAAACGCAGTAAAAAGGCTTCTGAACTTTGTGATTTCCACTTTGGAATCTCGGCCTTAACGAGAAATGTATCGACCCCTACAAAAAGGTCCAATAATTATGATCCACATAATAATTCACAATTCCTGTTGCTGCAGGATGATTATCCTGCTGTAGCACACCGGCTCAAATTAAGATCCTACATCTGAGACACTCTGATAACAAAGTATTGTGCTGTGGAGAGAGTATCTTCTTGATGGACAATAACTATTAATTGATTGATTTGGTATGAAAGTATATTTACGTGGTTTGTATGTGGTTTGCAACCTGGAGCTCTGTGAAGTGCTGTGCTTTGTGTGTTTTGGAGGCCCCTGAACCTCGTTGATTGCTGCTGTCCTGCTCTAGTCTGGTGTTTAGACCCCACCAAGAGCTTACCGCACACTGTTTTCTTCTTTACCCAAACCTAAACGCTGCTGAATGCCGCTTTCTGGGTTATATCTCTGTATCAGCAAATAATGTTCAAGTTCTGGGTAGGTAACTGGCGAAAACCCCGACAAATGCTTTCGATGGCTCGCTAGACAGAATCTCAAAGAGATGCAAAGCATTTGTGAGAACTCAGTGACTGTGAACGGTGGTGTGACTTGACCTCCTGAGTTTTCTGACCATGGCGGCGGTGAACAACTCCCCTCAGGCCTTTTTCACCCTCGCCCTGTCACCTGTCCCTCTGTGGTGCTTCCTTCCCTGTTGTCTCCGTCTCTTTACCATGGTTTGGTCTGGATGGTTTGGTGTCGTGGCAACTCTGGCTCTCTCTCAGGCCAGCTGAAGAAAGGGGCTCACTTTCTTTCTCTTCTTCTCTTTCTCTTTCTGTCTGTTCATCCACAGGACAGCTCCAGTTCTGTGGGGTCAGGGTCAGAGTTCACTGGAATCAAGGAGCTGGACGACATCAGTCAAGAGATCGCTCAGCTGCAGAGGTGATTCACAACACTAATTGTCTTTCAAAGTGATCACAAGATAGTTTTGGTTTAACTTATTCACTGTTGTTTGTGCTACTGACAAAGATGTAGCAAATCCAGAATCTTAAAACACACAATATCACAGAGAGTCTTAAAGAATGTGGTTTTCCAGATGTCTAGTCATTTTTCTTTGTCAGATTTTTCTAGCTTATATCACCCTGTATGAGTTCCACCTTTCATTTCCTTGTTCGTCAATCATCACTCAACAACTTGATTAAGTCAGTGCAGTTTTAGCAATAGTTTAACCTATAAATGGAATAAACAGAGCAACTATACTCTATAAATAAATCGACTATCTACTAAACAGATTAAAGTAAGCATTCCATTTGAAACAGGCACAGTATAGATATTAGGTTCGTCATGATGCCAGTCATTTTACTAACGATACGATAGCAGGCCAAGTACTGTATCACGGTAGTATTGCGGTACCACGCTAGTGGCCTAGCGTCCGGTTCGCTCCCGGCCCCGTTTTCCAAACATTATGTGCATGTTCTATACAAAAAACCTGTCATGGATATTCACACTTCATAAAGGCCTGACTGTGATTTGGCTGGAGGACTGGGAGGAAGGGATATACATGCATAATGATCTGCATGTCATTGTGGCAGTAAGGGAAAAACACTGCATGAAACCTTTACTCTTCAGCTAACACTCCCTCCCTCCCTCACACACTCTCCCTCACACATTCTCCCTCACACATTCTCTCCCTCCCTCACATACTCTCTGTTTCCTTCACACACTCTCTGTCTCCCTCACACACACTCTGTCTCCCTCATACACTCTCTCCTTCTCTTACACACTCTCCCTCTCTCCCTCACACATTCTCTCCCTCACACTCTCTCCCTCCCTCCCTCACACACTCTCCCTCCCTCACACACTCTCTGTTTCCTTCACACACTCTCTGTCTCCCTCACACACACTCTGTCTCCCTCACACTCTCCCTCCCTCACGCACTCTCCCTCTCTCCCTCACACACTCTCTGTCTGTCTCTCCCTCACACACTCTCCCTCTTTCCCTCACACACTCTCTGTCTGTCTCTCCCTCACACACTCTCCCTCTCTCCCTCACACACTCTCTGTCTGTCTCTCCCTCACACATTCTCTGCCTGTGAAATGATATCAAAATGCTAGCCCTATCGCAGAGGATGTAAAAAAAGGTAGCTTTAGTAATATGAGTCATATTCTTTTTGAAGCGTTTGAGCTGCATCCCCGCTCGCCACCACGCCAAAATGATATTTAAAAAACTGATGGAGGAACAGATGTGCAGGGAGAGTGGATGCAGAGAAGCAGGTGAGTGATGGCTAGAAGGGGATGAGGCTGGCTGATTACAGTTGCCACACGTGACATGCACATGAATGTGAAGTAGACGTTATTGAACCTGCGCATACAAGAGACTAGTTGCTGTTGCTTGTGTAACAGTATAGCTTCCGTCCCTCTCCTCGCCCCAACCTGGCCTCGAACCAGGGACCCTCTGCACACATCAACAACTGACACCCACGAAGCATCGTTACCCATCGCTCCACAAAATCCGCGGCCCTTGGAGACTAAGGGGAACCACTACTTCAAGGTCTCAGAGCGAGTGACGTCACCGATTGAAACGCTATTAGCGCGTTTTAAACAGAATTTGTCAACCAAACAGACTTTATAAACATTTTATAACAGGCACAAGCGGGTTCTTTAGATCTGTATGGCTCATATGAAACGGGGTTCTAAAACGTTTTGCATAAGTATCGTGGCGTTATTGTACCGTGATATTACCGTGGTACCGGTATACCGTGCAACACTAGTAGATACTCCATGTGGAACACAGTAGAGTAGGTGATCAAATTGACATTTCAAAAGGAGAAGAATGGTAACAGCCGGGTGTGGATGAGTCCTTCCCTCTCAACCTCATCCCGCCTCATCCCCCACTCCAACCCTTTTTAAAAAATGTGTGTATTTGATCAATCTTTTGTTTTCACCACTTACTCTCCATGCTGCGTCAGCACTCTTGCTTTTACACACTGGAGTGCCCTCAGGTAACCCTCTCTTGGCTGTCCCAGTCCTTTTTCTTTTGTCGTCATTTTGTGTCTGGAGGGAGAGAGGGGTGAGGAAGAGGAGAGGGAGGTGGAGGAGGAGGGGGCTTTTTCTCCCCTGTGGCGCTGTGTGTTGATGGGGGGGTGTGTTTCCCTCTCTCTCAGGGAGAAGTATACCTTGGAGCAGGACATCAGAGATACAGAGGAGGCCATCAGACACAAGTCCTCGGAGGTGCAGGTGAGCAGGCGTACCATTTCCTCATGAAAAAAGGGAATTGGGGGGTTTTGACACACCATGTGTTTCTTAATGCCGTATACTGCTACTCCAAATGGAACGAGGTAGTGCAGCACCGTGTACAGAGTTCCCTTCTCTTTTCCCAGATTGTCATTGTTGTGCTGATTACATGTGTGTCTGCGTGTTCGTCAGGAGATGCAGAACGACCTGGACAGAGAGACGTGCAGCTTGCAGGAGCTGGAGGCCCAGAAGCAGGAGGCCCAGGAGCGGCTGGAGGAGATGGACCAGCAGAAGGCCAAGCTGGAGGACATGCTCAACGACGTCCGGATCAAGTGCAATGAGGAGTCCCAAATGGTGAGAGTAAGGGATAATGGGAAGCAGAGGAGTTTGACAGTGGTCTGGTAGTAATCATGGAAGCAATATAGCTATCGTGCTTGTAGAAAAATTCTAGAGTTCAAAAAAACACATGAATAGATTGCTTTTGATAAATAATGTTTTGTTGTTGGATTTAACTGCCGAAAAGGCTGTTATAGAGGCCATTTCCTTAGTAGGTGACATCAAGAGGTCAGCATGTGGGAGAAGTGTGTGCTCAGGATGATAGACGAGTTTCCCACTAGTAATTACCAGTTTGAGGGCCGTTCAAGAGGATTTCTCCCAGTCGTATGTGGTAAAATCCCACTTCCATGTCACCGCCTCCTTCAATACCAGATGCGCACTAGTGACTCTCATAAAGGGGGCACATCTCCCGCTCTGGGGTGATGTGATGGGATGTCACTGTTAATTAGTAAGCGCGACATTAGTAAGCGCGACATTCATTTGAAACTTGGCCTTTGGTTTGCTCATATAGAGCGGCTGCTACCTGTTTGCTGTTTGCTGAAAAGGGTGCAAGAGGGAAGTTCGTAAACATGGCTCGATGACTTTCATAAGGTGCTGCCTGAAACCAACTATCATCAACCACAGAAAATGGGCACATAGAAACCAAAGACTGTACAAAATATCAATGTAGCCTAGCTACCGCTCTTGTAATTTCTTTGGCCCGAATGCAGAGGGGAGACGTCGTCGTGTTAACTTAGCGTTTCCTGCTTGTTACGGCACACTGGGACGATGTCGATGTAAACGTGTCAACATATTTGAGATGTTGGCAGCTGCGTAGGCTATTGTCATTGAGCGTGGCATCATACCGTTAATGTTTTATCCACAACTCTCTGTCCATCGCCGTTGTTGGAACCTACAAGGAAGCCATAACGTTCCCAAACGGAAGATTTCAACTGTGATAGAGGATCCTCCAATTCTGGTTTATCGTCATCGTACAGAACTATTCTGAATAAACAATATAAACGCAGCATGTGAAGTGTTGTTCCCATTTATCATGAGCTGAAAGAAAAGATCCCAGAAAATGTTATTATGCACAAAAAGCTTATTTCTCTCAAACTTTGTGCACAAAGCCCTTTTATTGGGGGAAAAAACATTCTGGTTGGCTGGGCCAGGCTCCCCAGTGGGTTGGCCTATACCCTCCCAGACCCACCCATGGCTGTGCCCCTGCCCAGTCACGTGAAATCCATAGATCAGAGCCTAATTGATTTATTTCTATTGACTGATTTCATTATATGAACTGTAACTCAGTCAAATCTATGAAATGGTTGCGTGTTGCGGTTCTATTTTTGTTCAGTGGTAGTTCCCGGCTTCGACCTCACAAAAGAACAGTTCGAAGTGCCCCGATTAGAGTGGAATTTTGATTGCAATGTTCGCATCCATTTGTTTGAACGGAATAGCCAGAGAGAAAGAATATAGCTCAGATTTACTCAAGAGGCATAGCCTACAATGCAGTGTAGACATAGGCTGTAGGCCTGCTGTTTTATATGTTTATGGGCTGTACCGTTACAGCCCTACAGCCTACACTATCAATCTGGTAGGCATCGCATTCATCCTCCACTTTCTTCCACCCCCCCTCCCACTGTCTCTTGCTGTCAATCTCTTTCTCTACCCCAGATTTCATCCCTGCAGAATCAGATCCACTCCCAGGAGACTGACCTGCACAGCCAAGAAGAGGTGCTAAGTCGAGCCAAGGCAGACCTGAACCAGCTGCAGCTGGAGGAGAGCCAGCTGGAACAGAGCCTAACGGCTGGCAAGTTCCAACTGGAGACCATCATCAAGTCCCTCAAAGCCACCCAGGACGAGATCAACCAGGTGAGAGAGAACCAGGTAGAGGGAGAGGAGAGGCAACAGACATGCCCCCAGTCAGATATGCTGAAGTCCCAGACACCTGTTGCGGTTAGGGTTAGGTACAGCGACTCATCACATCTGATTCACGCTATAAGGCCAACCCGAGCTATCCTGGCGTTTGATATTTTATTGTCACATTGTCCATTCCAGCATGGTTCCAGCACAGCTATGGTGGATGCATAACCAAGCCAGCCCAATTCAGCACAGCGTGGCTCGGTTTTGTCCTATAGTGAGTGTGAATCAGGCTAATGTGTCTGGGATGTGACAGGACCTGTTGCAAGACACTTCCTAGTGTGACCACCAGGGGGAGTTTTTGTGTCACGAATTGACAAAAATGACCAGATTCAATATGTGCTTGGTCTTCTCTTCTGGGAGATATTCAGCACAGACTGGGAAATGAAGAAGTACTTAATACATTTTCAGTGAAATTCTAGTGAAGTTGTTTTTAAAGTGCATGTTGTCATCGTTAACCCCTCATCTGGAGATATCCGCCCTCCGTCAGATTTGGGTGTGGCAGTTTCAGTGTCAAATGTACTACCTCCGCTTTCTGCACCACACTAATCATCATATCTGGCATGACTTCCACAGCCCACACCTCCGATCTCACATCACACTCTCACATCACCCTGAGAAAGGATGCTGAGACATAGATGGCTGTGTTCTCTTTTATAGGGTGGGGGGGGGTAAGTGAGAGACGTTACGTTGAAGTAAGTGAGAGAAAATCCATTCCGATCTACTCTCATTATGAACAAATAGCAGGGCTTAGCTACTTCTATAACCTGCAGCGCCAAATCATGTTGACTAATATCCTCATTCATCACTCTTCTCTCATTGAATTCAAACCATACTGAGATTACAGTATTGTAGTCCAAGACCACCATCTGTGAGGAGCTATGGGGAATACCCGCAATCAGCTGTAGCCACTGCAACGTGAACGGAACCATGTGACGCCTGCGCTGAGACTCTCCTCCCAGGGTGCCCTGCACGAGGCCATATTGTGAGAGGGTTTCTCTTCACAAATGACTGGTCCCATTCAGGCCTTGTAAGAGCCGTGCGTTCTGTCTTAAGAAACACCGCGGTCAAAAGGCCATTGAGTGGTCGTAGAGCCACGCCGGTTGATCATTTCCTCGGCGATCACCTGCAATAATATGCACTCACTCTCCGTTCCTTAGAAAAGCTATTCGGCCACTATATTGAACGGAAAGAGATCCTTTTGGGAGGGTGGCTCATTTTGATGGAATCTCTCAAAGACACATTCAAATGAAAGTCATCACAACCTGATGTGCAAACACATGTGTTCACATATAACTGTTGTTCCCCTAACATCCCTAATATCCTCTGTGTTGAAAGAAACCCTACATTAACCTACTGTGCTGTGCTGCTCTGTTCCTCCAGGCTCGCAGTAAGCTGTCTCAGATCCAGGACAGCCAGCAGGAGATGACTAAGAGCATTGAGCAGTACAACAGTAACCTGAACGGGACCCACGGAGGCAGCATGACCAACCTGGCTGACATGAGCGAGGGATTCCACGACCGTGAGAATGGAGGTTTCGGAGCCATGGTGAGGAGACCACATTGCTCAGGAGGTTCAACTCTGGGCCCCGTATCTACGACCCAGAGTTTTTCCTAAGCATGTAGAGGTAATACACTGCGTGGCCAAAAGTATGTGGACACCTGCTCGTCTAACATCTCATTCCAAAATCATGGGCATTAATATGGAGTTTGTTCCCCCTTTGCTGCTATAACAGCCTCCACTCTTCTGAGAAGGCTTTCCACTAGATGTTGGAACATTGCTGCTGGGACTTCCATTCGGCCACAAGAGCATTACTGAGGTTGGGCACTGATGTTGGTCGATTAGGCCTGGCTCGCAGTCAGCGTTCCAATTCATCCCAAAGGAGTTAGATGGGGTTGAGGTCAGGGCCCAATGGCGGCAAGCTCCCCACCACGCTTGGCATTGCGCCTGATGATCTTAGGCTTGTGTGCGGCTGCTCGGCCATGGAAACCCATTTCATGAAGCTCCCGACGGACAGTCCTTGTGTTGACGTTGCTTCCAGAGGCAGTTTGGAACTCGGTAGTGTTGCAACCGAGCACAGAGGACGTTTACCCGTTGCTCGCTTCAGCACTCGGCAGTCCCGTTTTGTGAGCTTGTGTGGCCTACCATTTCCGCGGCTGAGCCGTTGTTGCTCCTAGACGTTTCCACTTCATAATAACAGCTCTTATAGTTGACCGGGGCAGCTCTAGCAGGGTCTACATTTTACGAACTGACTTGTTGTGAAGGTAGCATCCTATGACGGTGCCACGTTGAACATCACTGAGCTTTTCAGTACGGGCCATTCTACTGCCAATGTTTGTCTATGGAGATTGAATGCCTGTGTGCTCAATTTTATACACCTGTCAGTAATGAGTGTGGCTGAAATAGCCAAATCCAGTCATTTTGAAGGGGTGTCCACATACTTTTGCCCACGTGGTGTATATAAAAGTGGTCAATTGAGGTTGAATGCTTGGTGTCTAGTGGAGGCCTGGTTCAACCTAGAAAGGCAGTACTCTACTGAACACATCTGGTACATTTGGACTTGGATGGCAGCTAAGGTGTAGTTCATTTCAGCCACATCTGCAGATCATGGTAATGTGATGAGTCATTGTCGGCTGCTGGCCTGGGTGTGAAATTGACCTGTGTGTCACCGGAGATGATCAGATAAAGAGAAAAGATAAGTGGCATATGCTAAACCTTTGCCTGTAAAGAAAAGAGGTATCACTTCCCTAGTTTAGTGTCAGAAATGTTTCGTTCAAACGAGCGGCTCCGGGGCATGCAGCATCTTAAGTGGTTTATATTAATCCCATAGTTGGTTATATCTTGTTTAATGTGATTATCTCTGCTTAAATACTCTGTTATTTTACCTGGCAGCCCTCTCTGTTGTTCCGTCTTAAGCTTTATTACCTGTGCGTTTTGAAAGGGCTCGGACACTTAGCGCTTATTCTTGGCCCTAATTCTGGGCGGCGTTGGATGTCATGGCGGAGTGAACACAGGGATCACGGTCAGGCCTCTTATTGAAACGAGGAGAAGTCCTGCTAATGAAACATAACAAGTTAGCGTTTTCATAGCCAGGGCTCGCCTGGCACGTGAAGGCAGGTTTTCTAGAGAAACCAGAGACCCTGAAGAATGTGGGGCCTAACAGATGGTTGTTTCCTACCGACTCTGGGGGCTTTTTTCATTGGGACCAGCTGAGTGCAGTGGGGCGCAGCAGACACAGAATGGGCAAATTTGCAGAAGAATGAAAATTCCCTTTGTGTTATTAAAGTGAAACTCAAGCCCCGGGCGCTCTCTGGTCTGGTCAAGTCTGGAAGCAGCAACAGTGGAGGCTTTTCTTCAGGCTCACATTCCTCTCTCGTCGAGTTCTCTGTTAGTGTTGTTGAACTCACATTCCTCCACTTGAACCTGAGTGGGCCCTTATTGAAATATGAAGTATTTTGATTTGATAGCTGTCGTGTTTGACAGCTCGGCAAGACTTATCGGCCGATTGAATAAACAATCGAGTCGATTGGTTTGCGTTGGTTTTTCTCCTTAATGCCTGTCTGAGGGGAAAATGGTTGGAGATGGTGGCACAGTTGTAAGTGTAAATAAACCAAGGCTCTCCAGAACCAAACAGACAGATATGTTTTTCTCCCATTCTCAGGAGGACCCATTTAAGGTGAAGACATCTGGGTTCTGTAGCGTCCCTCAGGAGATGCACACAGACCCCTTCCACTCCGAAGACCCCTTCAAGACAGACCCGTTCAAAGGTGCCGATTCTCCTCTCCCTCTCCTCTCCCTCTCCTCTCCCTCTCCTCTCACTCTCCTCTCACTCTCCTCTCCCTCTCCTCTCCCTCTCTCCCTTTCCTCTCCCTCTTCTCTCCCTCTCCTCTCCCTCTCCTCTCCTCTCCCTCTCCTCTCACTCTCTCCCTTTCCTCTCCCTCTCCTCTCCCTCTCCTCTCACTCTCTCCCTTTCCTCTCCTTCTCTTTCAGCGACCTCTGCAATCGCTCATCTCTCCCCGTTATCCCTCTGTCCTCTCCTCCTCTCCTCAGATAGTCCTGCTTGAGTTTCCTCTCCTCCTCACTCAAATGTTCCCACAGGGCTCTCATCCTCCCTATCCCGACATGATTTGTAGTTTCACCAGAAGCAATGTGGACTCCTCTGCAGCTTGGCTAAGACGTTGTTTTTGCAGTTCTGCCTTTGTTTTCCTTAAGTGTGCTCTATAATTTGTTTTTTATCCTTCTGTGTTTAGATTCCCCCTTCCAACGTTTTAGCTGTTGTCCTCTGTGCCATAGCCTCTGATTGTCTTCTCCCCCTCATCCCTCATCTCAACTCCTCTCCTGTAGGTGACCCCTTCCAAAACGACCCTTTTGCAAAGCAGCCATCACTACCAGCGCCTGCAGGTATTTATTTATTCATAACCAGAAAGAGCCATACACAATTAAACGAATACATGGACTTCCATACAATGTCATCCTCCTGTTAAGTTGATGACATTCTGGAACTTTGAAAAAACAAGGTCCAACCGGGCTTGCTTCAACGTCCCACTTCTCTCTCTTTGTAATATACGACACACATTCCATAGAAAATATTTGCTGGCTGTTGAATGTTTATCTTAATGGTGATTGAGTTCTTGCATTTGTCTGGCGTAATGGAGAAATCCTACGTTCTCAATGTTGACAATAGCAAAGCCATGGACAGTTGAACACCCAGCGTTTTTAAAACTGATCAAAAGAATATGCATCGTTTCCGAACAGTTTCCTTACCAACAATAAATGGAACTGTCATAAGGGGAATGAACATTGAACATAGTGACTAACTGGGTGATATGATTCCTACTGAAGAGGTTAACCAAATTGCACTCACATTATCTCAGCTACTACATGGCTTACGGTCCAGATGCTCAAGTCCACAGTGAACCTAATTCACATCGCGTCCCTATGCGAAGGATAGGGTACTGTCAGACTAGCCTATGTGAAGGGAAGGTCAAGTCTGATCCACAGCCTGCTACACTGAGCTGTCCTAGATCTCTCTCACCATCCAGACCCCTTTGGGGGGGACCCATTCAAAGAGACGGACCCCTTCAAAGCTACGTCGGAAGACTTCTTCAGGAAGACCACCGTCAAGGCAGACCCCTTCAGCACCCACGACCCCTTCAGTAAAAGTGCCACGCTCCCCACCAAGGTACTGTGGCACTTTCTGACCCTTGGAATGCGTTTGTATATATTTATATTAAACTCAGTTTATATATGGGTGTATATGTATGTAACTGTTTCTTTCTGCTTGTTCTTGAAGACAAGTCACTTTACAACCAGCGCAGACCCTTTCATATCCATTAGCCCAAAACCCACCAGAGGCCCAGGACCAGGTACTTGCTCAGATGTCTTTCTCCTATTCTTCTACCCCCCCACCCCCCACCCCCCCCTCATCTCCCTTTTCTCAGGCATGACTTGTAAAAGTCTGATTTTTGTATTCAGAGAGAACAGGTTGTTTCAGTTGCACAATGCATTTGTTTTCTTTTCACACCTTTTTGCCCAAGCCTGCTGTTTTGACTATATCGGCCTATAGGCCTGTGGGCTGGTGAGCAGGTGTCAAATAGCTGTGAAAAGAGTTCCCATGTTTAACATCCATTTTCAATCATTGAATCCTTGTTTTATCTCCCATAATGCCAGGAAAGTGTGGTGGTTAACAAATATCAGTTTTCAAAGACATCAATGCCTAGGATAGAATGTTTATGAATAAGATGGGTCAAATAATGACCCTAAACGGTTTTAAGATTGGGAAACAGTTGAGGTTCTTGTGTGATGTTATATATATATATATTTTACGAAGGTTCCCATTCTAAGCAGCACATGGATCACTTAAAATTCACTTGAAACAGTCCCAGTAAAAACAGGAGATGCATTGTGGCTTGGGCCCAGAGGATGGCTTGTGGCATCTGAAATAGCCTAGAGAGGCCTTGGACAAGGCAATCTTTAACTGTGTAAGTTAGTAAGTACTGTAGCTTAGAGAGGCCTTGGACAGGGCAATATGCAACTGTGTAAGGGTGGAAATACTGTAGCCTAGAGAGGCTTTGGACAGGGCAACCTGCAACTGTAAGTGTGTACGTCCCACTCTCAATCAACTCTTCATTTCTACCGGGTAGCACAAGAAAGTCCTCTCTTTATTTTCCCTAGGAAATTGCTGTAGTCCATATAAACACATTACGCCATGCAGTGTTGAAGTCCCATAGCCATGCTAGAACACTGGGTTGACTGTGGCAGTTGGATGTTTGGGCTCCCGAGTGGCGCAGCGGTCTAAGGCACTGCATCTCAGTGCAAGAGGCGTCACTACAGTCACTGGTTCGATTCCAGGCTGTATCACATCCAGATGTGATTGGGAGTCCCATAGGGCAGCACACAATTGGCCCAGCGTTGGCCGGGGTAGAATTTGTTCTTAACTGACTTGCCTAGTTAAATAAAGTTTAAATGTAAAAATGTTGTAGGATCAGGTTTTCATGTTAGTTTGCTTATTACAATTATGAGCTGAGCGAAAAGGTGTCATGCCAACTACTTCTCTAAATTCTCTCTTTCTTTCACCAGCTCATTTTGTCTAGCCTATTTTCAAGCTTCTCCTTTTTCTTGACGGAAACTGTGCAGGGTTTATATACACTCAGGAGTCAAACAGTGAAACCTTGATGCAACAGTGTGCCAACCAGCAATGACTCTGGAAGCACAGCTCATATCAGTCATGTATCATGGAGAATCCTTTTGAATATTTGTGTATTTGTTCTCGATAACATACACATCCTTGAATGTTTCATGTTGACATTTTCTCAGATCTCTTTGGCACGCTCGACCCCTTTGGAAGCAGTAACAGCTCATTTGGCAGTAACAGTGGGTTCGCAGACTTCAGCCAAATGTCAAAGGTCAGAGACCCGATGGAAGGAAGAGGAGGCTTTCCAGAATACCAGCAGGTACTTCTACCAAGGACTATGAACTGTATAGCATCTATTTGTTCATTTCCTACCCAGGGGTGCACAAAGAACCGTTTGTGTATTTTTACTAATTTCCTGATTCATCGTCTTCAATGCACATACATCAGTCTTGTTATGAGTTGGCACTTGACAGTTGTGAAATGTCTGTCTGTCTCTCCCTCTCTCTCCCGCCGTCCTTTCCTCCCCCTCCCAGTCTGGGTTCGTAGACGACCCCTTCAGTAGGAAGCAGGACGGCCCAGCTCTGCCGCCCAAGAAGAGCATTCCACCCAGACCCAAACCACCCAGTGGTGAGTAAGGCCTGAGGGAAAACAGGGAGAAGTGGAGGGGGGAGTAAGTGGGAGAATAGAGATGGAGAGTGATTGTACAAGAAAGAGAGAGAGAGAGAGACGAAGAGAGTTGTTGTGCCACAGAGAGACAGAGAATGAGAAACAGAGAGAGGGAAAGGAGACTTTTTTTTTTAATGAGGGGGTGATAGTGGGTTAACCAAGGACATATAATGCCACCAACCTAGGTTTCACTATGAATAATACAACGCCCTGCACCACTGGGTGATTCAGCTACCACTTTCACTGTGCCATGTCATCATATAGATTAATTTACTATTTTACATGAATTATTGTAGCAGCATTACTCTTTGCAATATAGGTCCATTTCATTTTACAGATGTAGGATTTTAATTTGAGCCAGTTTGCTACATCAGAATAATAATCCTGCAGCAACAACAACAACAAAAATATTATGTGAATTATAATGAAAGGGAATGGAAACACTAGGCTTTAGAACACCAGCTAACTGTAACTCGCCATATTGGCATTGTTGCATCATCGGTGGGAGAGTTTTAGAATTTCTGAATTTACTGAGATGAATGCCTCTGCATACATTAATGAGCATACTTTGCAGATTTCAAACCATATACATGTATGAAAACATGGTACATATTTTGAAAGATAAGAAACGGCCCTTTCAAATGATATCTCATTCAATAGAATCACATCAATCAATCAAATCGTAATCAGAAAAAACAGCTGTGAATATGTGTATCATAAATGTGTTTTTTTTTGTCATGTGTATGCTAAGAATCAGGAAGCAAGTTCAGGGAGTAAATTTAATAAAAAAATAAACATGTAACAAAACAAGAAACACGAATAGTGTACAGACATGAAACATATAAACAGAAACAGAGTCAATAACGCCTGAGGAAAGAACCAAAGGGAGTGACAGATACAGGGGAGGTAATCAGGAAGGTGATGGAGTCCAGGTGAGTGTCATGAAGCACAGGTGTACGTAATGATGGTGGCAGGTGTGCGTAATGATGAGACAGCTGGCGACGTTGAGCACCGGAGTGGGGGGGAGGGGGTGTAAACGTGACATTTTTCTCAAACAACTGCCATTTACACAACTTCCTAATGAAGATAGAGAAAAACTTAGAGCATATTGAGTTTTCCTTATTTTATAAGGATTGATCATCTGAGATCAGAATGGTAAAACCTTTTACTGTGAATGAGTTACAGCCATTTTAGTCACCGGAAGTATTTTTCTAGAATTCTATGGAATGTTCTGTGATCAGACACGTTCTCATCTGGATAGTATATTAAACACATATATGCACAAAAACATATTACAAATAGCATTTAGTCTTACATTTGTTAAGGAAAGACATGCAGAAGTTATATAATATCAATAAATCAATAACTTTATTGAAAGAATAAGGTTAGGATAATACATTGTCTCATTCAAGCCTGAAAAAGGTGCAAGTTACATCATACTCTCACATTCCACTAGGCCTATAGCCTAATACACAAAGAGTCAGGATGGGAACCAATTAAAAGCATGCAAGGAAGGGGAAATGACCAGTGACACTCTTGATCTACTTGGTGAGGACTAAGAGACCCATTACTAGTACTTACAGTTGAAGTCAGAGGTTTACATACACCTTAGCCAAATACATTTAAACTCTGTTTAAACTCAATTCCTTACATTTAATCCTAGTAAAAATTCCCTGTCTTAGGTCAGTTAGGATCACCACTTTATTTTAAGAATGTGAAATGTCAGAATAATAGTAGAGAGAATGATTTATTTCAGCTTTTATTTCTTTCATCACATTCCCAGTAGGTCAGAAGTTTACAACACTCAATTAGTATTTGGTAGCATTGCCTTTAAATTGTTTAACTTGGATCAAATGTTTCGGGAAGCCTTCCACAAGCTTCCCACAATAAGTTGGATGAATTTTGGCCCATTCTTCCTGACAGAGCTGGTGTAACTGAGTCAGGTTTGTAGGCCTCCTTGCTCACACATTCTTTTTCAGTTCTGCCAATAAATGTTCTATAGGATTGAGGCCAGTGCTTTGTGATGGCCACTCCAATACCTTGACCTTGTTGTCCTTAAGCCACAACTTTGGAAGTATGCTTGGGGTCATTGTCCATTTGGAAGACCCATTTGCGACCAAGCTTTAACTCCGTGACTGATGTCTTGAGATGTTGCTTCAATATATCCACATAATTGTCCTTCCTTGTGATGCCATCTATTTTGTGACGTGCACTAGTCCCTCCTGCTGCAAAGCACCCCTACAACATGATGCTGCCACTCTCGTGCTTCACGGTTGGGATGGTGTTCTTCGGCTTGCAAGCCACCCCCTTTTTACTCCATACATAACAATGGTCATTATGGCCAAACAGTTCTATTTTTGTTTCATCAGATCAGAGGACATTTCTCCAAAAAGTATGATCTTTGTCCCCATGTGCAGTTGTGAACCATAGTCTGGCTTTTTAATGGCGGTTTTGGAGCAGTGGCTTCTTCCTTGCTGAGCGGCCTTTCAGGTTATGTGGATATAGGACTCGTTTTACTGTGGATATAGATAATTTTCCTCCAGAATCTTCACAAGGTCCTTTGCTGTTGTTCTGGGATTGATTTGCACTTTTCGCACCAAAGTATGTTCATCTCTAGGAGACAGAACGAGTCTCCTTCCTGAGCGGTATGACGGCTGTGGGGTCCCATGGTGTTTATACTTGCATACTACTGTTCGTACAGATGAAAGTGGTACCTTCAGGCGTTTGGAAATTGCTCCCAAGGATGAACCAGACTTGTGGAGATCTACAAAAAAAATTGAGGTCTTGGCTGATTTCTTTTGATTTTCCCATGATGTCAAGCAATGACGCACTGAGTTTTAAGGAAAACCTTGAAATACATCCACAGGTACACACCTCCAATTGACTCAAATGGTGTCAATTAGCCTATCAGAAGCTTCTTAAGCCATGACATAATTTTCTGTAATTTTCCAAGCTGTTTAAAGGCACAGTCAAGTTAATGTATGTAAACGTCTGACCCACTGGATTGGGGGGAATACTGTGAATTATAAGTGAAATCTGTCTGTAAACCATTTTTGGACAAATCCACCGTCGCTGGACCAGACAGGACTGGCAAAAAGTGCTCTTCACTGACTAGTCGCGGTTTTGTCCCACCAGGGGTGACGGTCGGATTCGCGTTTATCGTCGAAGGAATGAGCGTTACACCGAGGCCTGTACTCTGGAGCAGGATCGATTTGAAGGTGGAGGGTCCGTCATGGTCGGGGGCGGTGTGTCACAGCATCATCGGACTGAGCTTGTCGTCATTGCAGGCAATCTCCTCCCTCATGTGGTACCCTTCCTGCAGCCTCATCCTGACATGACCCTCCAGCATGACTATGCCACCAGCCATACTGCTCATCCTGTGCGTGATTTCCTGCAAGACAGGAATTTCAGTTTTCTGCCATGGCCAGCGAAGAGCCCAGACCTCAATCCAATTGAGCACGTTTGGGACCTGTTGGGTCTGAGGGTTAGGGCCTTTCCCCTCAGAAATGTCAGGGAATTTGCAGGTGCCTTGGTGGAAGTGTGGGGTAACATCTCACACGAAGAAATGGCAAATATGGTGCAGTCCACGAGGAGGAGATGCACTGCAGTAATTAATGCAGCTGGTGGCCACACCAGATACTGACTGTTACTTTTGATTTTGTCCCCCTCTTTGTTCAGGGACACATTATTCCATTTCTGTTAGTCACATGTCTGTAGAACTCGTTCAGTTGATGTCTCGGTTGTTGAATCTTGTTATGTTCACACAAATATTTACACATGTTAAGTTTGTTGGAAATAAACGCAGTTGACAATGAGAGGACACTTCTGTTTTTTGCTGAGTTTATGTGTCATGTGAGGATGATGGTGTGATTTCCCCGCACCCGTGTTTGCAGCCACCGTGGTAGCAGCTATTGACTGCCTGGTGCACAGGTGACAATCTTCTCAAAAAGGTCTGAGCACTGACAGTCCACCACAGTGTCCAGCAAACAGAGACAGAGAGAGGGAGAGTATTTAAAATATCTAATTTATAGGCCTATTAGTACATAACAGTAATACATAATTGACAGTTACCTTCCAATCAAAAAGCTTGGTTGAGAGGCAGCAGCATCACGTGGTGGCTCCAACTTCCTCTGGCTCCTCCATTTCAATGTCATCCTCTTTGTCCTTGTCTTCCCCAAGTAGCGATGAACCTTCTGCAAATAAAAAAGGGTGTCATGACTGGAAGGGAACTGTACAAGTTACCAATCGGCTTGCAAGGTGACAAAGTTATATTTTATTATCCAAAGGTTTCCACTCCCATTTGAGAAAATGTCAAATAACTGAAATAATATTATAATGTATACCTGTAAGTAGCAAAGAACCCGGATAATTTACCAAGCCCACTACCAGTCTGAGCTTTCAAAAGTTATTAAAGCTAGCTATGGGTTTAGGCTTCAGGCTTAGGTACATTCATTCTTGCAATCAACAGCCAGAAGGCTTTCTATTTTTAGGAATCAAAGGTTTCACAGATATAAAGACTCATAATATATCAAAGATACCTAGCTATGTAGTTAGCTAGCTAGCTAGCTAATAAATACTGTAGCTACCTAGCTATATGGGGATCCTAGCTCCTGCAGCAGCCCTCTCTTCTGCCTGGCTGGCTAGCTAATTCTAATCCCTAGCCAGTTTGTTTTAGCTAGGTCTAGCTCATACCAAATGATAAATGCTATTCTATTTTATTTTGTACAGTTATCAATGAAAACATTTACATCAAAAAGACAAGAGAAGAGCTAAATCAAGTAGGCTAGCTAGTTACCTTGCCTCGTTTTGGCCTCCCGGTGGCAGCATTCACTTTCAGTCTCCATGACAAAATTGAATTTGCTCACTTCTAGTAACAGTCGTTACTATGGCAATTCAAGATGGAGCTACCCATACCTCTAATAAACATTGTTCAGATCAAATTACTTTAAAATAGAGATGTTTCTATTTTACAAGCATGTTTGTTATTAGTGGATTGAATACATCACTTTGCTCAGCTTAACTTCCAGAAGTGTTTCCATTCCCATTTAATTTAGATTTTTGTAGGGGTTGATACATTTTCCGTTAGGGCAAATCAAGTCTGAAATTTCTAAGTGGGAATTACAAACGTTAGAATAATTTTTTTACTCAAATACACTACAAGTTTGTATTTCCTGTTGTGCAGGAAAATTCTCAGCAACAAATCAGTGATCAAATTATGATCCGACATCTGTGTTATAGAATTGTAATGGTTTACTATCCCTTTGTCTTTCCCCCTCTGTGGTCTTTGTCACCTCACTGTAAGTGTTCCCCTCTTTTGTTTTGTTCTTCTAGTAAAACACACAGAAGAACGTTGTGAGTATGGATGGCATGGCTTATCATCACATACAGTGCATTCGGAAAGTTTTCAGGCCCCTTGACTTTTTCCACATTTGTTTCGTTACAGTCTTATTCTAAAACGGATGAAATAGTTTTTTCCCCTCATCAGTCTACACTAGAGGTCGACCGATTATGATTTTTCAGCGCCGATACCGATTATTGGAGGGCAAAAAAAATTGGGTGACAATTAATCTGCCGATTTTTTTAAGATAATAATAATTTTGTAATAATGACAATTACAACAATACTGAAGGAACACTTTTCTATTACCTTAAATATAATACATCAATGAAATCAATTTAGCCTCAAATAAATAATGAAACATGTTCAATTTGGTTTATATAATGCAAAAGCAAAGTGTTGGAGAAGAAAGTAAAAGTGCAATATGTGCCATGTAAAAAAGCTAACGTTTAAGTTCTTTGCTCAGAACATGAGAACATATGAAAGCTGGTGGTTCCTTTTAACATGAGTCTTCAATATTCCCAAGTAAGAAGTTTTAGGTTGTAGTTATTATAGGAATTATAGGACTATTTCTCTCCATACCACTTGTATTTCATATACCTTTGACCATTGGATGTTCTTATAGGCACTTTAGTATTGCCAGTGTAACAGTATAGCTTCCGTCCCTCTCCTCGCCCCTACCTGGGCTCGAACCAGGAACACATCGACAACAGCCACCCTCGAAGCATCGTTACCCATCACTCCACAAAAGCCGCGGCCCTTGCAGAGCAAGGGGAACAACTACTCCAAGTCTCAGAGCGAGTGACGTCACCGATTGAAACGCTATTAGCGTGCACCCCGCTAACTAGCTAGCCATTTCACATCGGTTACGCCAGCCTAATTTCGGGAGTTGATAGGCTTGAAGTCATAAACAGCTCAATGCTTGAAGCATTGCGAAGAGCTGCTGGCAAATTCACTAAAGTGCTGTTTGAATGAATGCTTACGAGCCTGCTGCTGCCTACCATCGCTCAGTCAGACTGCTCTATCAAATATCAAATCATACTTAATTATAACATAATAACACACAGAAATACGAGCCTTTGGTCATTGATATGGTCGAATCCGGAAACTATCATTTCGAAAACAAAACGTTTATTCTTTCAGTGAAATACGGAACCGTTCCATATTTTATCTAATGGGTGGCATCCCTAAGTCTAAATATTGCTTTTACATTGTACAACCTTCAATGTTATGTAATAATTATGTACAATTCTGGCAAATTAATTACGGCCTTTGTTAGGAATAAATGGACTTCACATAGTTCGCAACGAGCCAGGCGGCCCAAGCTGCTGCATATACCCTGACTTCTTGCACGGAATGCAAGAGAAGTGACACAATTTCCCTAATTATAAGAAATTCATGTTAACAGGCAATATTAACTAAATATGCAGGTTTAAAAATATATACTTGTGTATTGATTTTAAAGAAAGGCATTGATGTTTATGGTTAGGTTTGGTGCAACGACAGTGCTAAATCATCACCCATTTGGCGAAGTAGGCTATGATTCGATGAGATATTAACAGGCACCGCATCGATTATATGCAACACAGGACACGCTAGATAAACTAGTAATATCAACCATGTGTAGTTAACTAGTGATTATGTTAAGATTGATTGTTTTTTATAAGATAAGTTTAATGCTAGCTAGCAACTTACCTTGGCTTCTTGCTGCCCTCGCGTAACAGGTAGTCAGCCTGCCATGCAGGCTCCTCGTGTAGTGCAATGTAAGGCAGGTGGTTAGAGCGTTAGACTAGTAACCGGAAGGTTGCAAAAACAAATCCCAAGCTGACAAGGTAAAAATCTGTCGCTCTGCCCCTGAACAAGGCAGTTAACTTCTTGGCGCACCCATCCCGTTAGCGGAATCATTTTCGTCAACATCCGCTGAATTTCAGAGCGCCAAATTCAAATTAAATTACTAACAATATTTAATTTTCATGAAATCACAAGTGCAATATAGCAAAACACAGCTAAGCTTGTTGTTAATCCACCTGGCGTGTCAGATTTCAAAAAAGCTTTACGGCGAAGGCAAACCAAGCGTTTATGTAAGGACATCTCTCTCATCAGACAAAACATTACAAACAGCTAGCAGCAAAGTAGATTGGTCACGAAAGTCAGAAAAGCAATAAAATAAATCGCTTACCTTCGATGATCTTCGGATGTTTGCACTCACGAGACTCCCAGTTACACAATAAATGTTCCTTTTGTTCCATAAAGGTTATTTTTATATCCAAAATACCTCCATTTGGTTGGCGCGTTATGTTCAGTAATCCACAGGCTCGAGCGGTCACGACGGGGCAGACGAAAATTCCAAATAGTATCCGTAAAGTTCGTAGAAACATGTCAAACGTTTTTTATAATCAATCCTGTTTGTTGTTTTTACAATAAATAATCGATAATATTTCAACCCGGACCGTAGCTTTTTCAATAGGAGACAGAGAGAAAATGTCTGCTCCAAGCTGTTGGCGCATGCAAAACTCTGCTGGCACCCAGCCATCCACCGACGCGATGTGATCGTTCTCACTAATTTTTTCAGAATATAAAGCTGAAACTATGTCTAAAGACTGTTCACACCATGTAGAAGCAATAGGGAAAGGAATCTGGTTGATATCCCTTTAAATGGAGGGAAGGCATGCAATGGAACAGGGAGGTTTCAAAATAAGAGGCACTTCCTAGTTGGATTTTCCTCATGTTTTCGCCTGCAATATCAGTTCTGTTATACTCACAGACAATATTTTGACAGTTTTGGAAACTTTAGAGTGTTTTCTATCATAATCTGACAATTATATGCATATTCTAGCTTCTGGGCCTGAGAAATAGGCAGTTTCATTTGGATACGTTTTTCATCCAAACATCAAAATACTGCCCCCTACACTCAACAGGTTAACCCACCGTTCCTAGGCCTTCATTGAAAATAACTCGTAACTGACTTGCTTAGTTAAATAAAGATGTAAAAAAAAAAATGGTGTCCAAAAATACCGATTTCCGATTGTTATGAAAACTTGAAATCGGCCCTAATTAATCAGCCATTCCGATTAACTGGTCGACCTCTAGTCTAAACACAGTACCCCATAATGACAATGCAAAAACAAGTATATGACGTTTACATAAGTATTCAGACCCTTTACTCAGTACTTTGTTGAAGCACCTTTGGCAGCGATTATAGCCTTGAGTCTTCTTGGGTATAACGCCCCAAGCTTGGCGCACCTGTTATTGGGGAGTTAATCCCATTATTCTCTGCAGATCCTCTCAAACTCTGTCAGGTTGGATGGGGAGCGTCGCTGCACAGCTATTTTCAGGTCTCTCCAGAGATGTTCGATCGGGTTCAAGTCCGGGCTCTGGCTGGCCCACTCAAGGACATTCCGAGACTATGTCCCGAAGCTACTCCCGTGTTGTCTTGGCTGTGTGCTTAGGGTCGTTGTCCTGTTGGAAGGTGGTCCTGTGCGCTCTGGATCAGGTTTTCCTCAAGGATCTCTTTGTACTTTCTGCTCCGTTCATCCTCAATCTTGACTAGTCTCCCAGTCCCTGCCGCTAAAAAACATCCCATCTTGGTTTCATCAGACCAGAGAATCTTGCTTTGCATGGTCTGAGAGTCCTTCAGGTGCTTTTTGGCAAACTCCAAGCGGGCTGTCATGTGCCTGTTACTGAGGAGTGGCTTCCGCCTGGCCGCTCTACCATGAAGGCCTGATTGGTGGAGTGCTGCGGAGATGGTCAATCCTGTCTCTGAGCTCTACGGACAATTCCTTCGACTTCATTGCTTGGTTTTTGCGCTGACATGCACTGTCAACTGTGGGACCTTATATAGACAGTTGTGTGCCTTTCCAAATCATGTTCAATCAATTGAATTTACCACAGGTGGACTCCAATCAAGTTTTAGAAACATCTCAAGGATGATTAATGGAAACAGGATACACCTGAGCTGAATTTCAAGTCTCATAGCAAAGGGTCTGAATAATTATGTAAATAAGGTATTTCAGTTTTTTATTTGTAATACATTTGCAAACATTTCTAAAAACCTGTTGTTGCCTTGTCATTATGGGTTATTGTGTCTAGATTGATGACGAAAACGTTGTATTTAATCCATGTTATAATAAGGCTGTAACGTAACAAAATGTGGGAAAAGATGTCTGAATATTGTATCTTCTGATTGTTAGAACATAGTTCACTAGAAGCTGTTGTAAGGGACCTGTATAATCTTTGAAGCCTCAACTCAGCTGGTGTTGCCTTCTTACCTCTGCATGATAAAAGTAGAATATGCTCGTCATAGATCAAACAGCAATGCTCGCTGCAGCTCAGAAACATTGTTTTTGACTGGCCTGAAAAACCCTTTTTTTTCTCCACCGTGAGCTCTACTAGGTTGTAAACAGGAAAAGCACTTCATGGGTACAGATACGTTCATCATCTCTGCCAAACAAGTGTCCTTTTCATTCTCCTTTTGAAGATTGAATCAACAGAACAGTTTTGCAGTTGCCTATGCGGTAACTCTGCTCCACATAGAAGCGACTCAATGTGCTTTTTAGCCATAAAGTTACTGAGTGAAAGTCTTATTTCACCATTTAAACCTCACAAAGGAAGTCGAATGGGCCACGCTAATCAAGATTTCACCACCTATTATTATTAAAGGTGCCCTGCTTTATGGTTAAACAATGTATGCAAGATGCAGTGTAATTTCACTGTAGCCTAGGTACACTGTACACATTATAGCATAGTAGTCGCAACTTTGATCCATTAGATCAAAAAATATATATATAATAATAATGAATTGTCGCTAATCATCCCCTATCTGTAAAATCCATGCCTGAGATTAGTGTTAGATGAGTAGGACTGTATGACTGTATGACTGTTGCTTGAGAGCTCAACCCTGATGCCAGGCTGCAGTGAGAACACAGAGCAACATGCCCCAGGAATACACAGATGATCTGTGGTTGGCCATGCTGACACCAGATCGCCCGATGTTCTCAGCTCCACCCTTCCCCACTTCCTCTGTTTCCACTGTGTGCACACACTCGGGTGAGCAGTGTGGCTTCTCTGGCGACCTCTTGCCCGACTCTGGTCACACTCTGTGCCCTGGCCAATGCCATATCTAAACTGCTTTCACACCTGGGTTTATGTATCCAAATTAGAGGGGTTGAGCAGAATTTGCAACAAGTGAAAGGTCACGACATAGAATGATAGTTTGATGTAGATATCTCTCGTTTTTCTAGGTAGTTTCTGAATTCATTACATAGCAATACTTTAAATTTGTGCTGCGAGATACAGTCAATCATGAATAGGACATACGATATATGTTGTGAGAATAATATAATAAACGTTATTTGTGGGGCTCTGAGATGTGCCTTGTGCATCACATTGATAGACAGCATTGATAATGTGCTGGTATTTTGGAGCAGGGTGGAGCTGACGGTTTGTGGTGAAGAGTATGTGCCATTTACTGAAAGAGAGAAACTGATTGCCTGGCTGTTCAGTGGGCCTGTGAACTGCTAACCTTGGCAGGCCTGGTATAAATAACAGCTCGATTGACAACGTGGTTAACACTTTCAGAAGCAACAACAACCAGTAAGTACTACATTCCCACGGCCCACAGACTCTGCCAGCAATGACTGGCCTACAGAGAAACAGCTTGGAAACATCTCTACCATGTTAACATGGGCTTATTTTAGAGTAGTCACGGTTCAGTTAAATAATCTAGGTATTTAAGCGATGTGGAAATTAAGATAGAGAATACAATGAGTTGGCATAACTAAGGCCAGGAGTTTTTCCTGACAAACACAGGTATAACTCTGGGCCATAGTTAGTTGTTCTTGGGCAGGTCATGTGGTCATTAAAAACTCCTGGACCTAGGCATGTTGTATCTAGGCCTGACAAAAACTCTAAAATCACCCACTGAGGAGAGATCTGATGAACTTGTGAACTGAATCCTGTGTTGGTTAAGTGGGCATGAACTCTACCCATCTGCTCACCATAAAAGAGAAAATAGCTCTCGCCATTTTTTTGATATGGGCTTTATGCAGTATATTGGCCCATGTCATTAAATGCGTGTTTAATTCATACCATGCTGGATGTTGTTTCAGCACACTTTTGTATCTGCATTGTTTGTGTGCTCTCTATTTTGTTTAAGTTGAGCTGTGTGTGGTTTTGGTGCACCACGAGTGTAGCTGAAACTGCTGTGGTTTTCAAAGCTTTTCATAATAGAATGCTCTATTTCTCGTGAGACGAGAAGTGGGTGGGGGGGGGGGGGGGGGGGGGGCAGCATTTGTGAGGGTTGGAAGGCTGTTGCGAGCAAACGTTGATAAGGAAAAACGTCAAATTTCCGTGGTGAAAGTGATCAAACCATCACCTAATAATTGTAGTTGACTTCATAACCACACACACTGTGGTCTCTTCTGCAGGGGAAATGACTGTCCTTACTGTCTTAATGTCCTTAGGTAAAAGCACCCCCGTCAACATGCCTGGAGGAGCGGGCGACTCGACCAAGCCCTGCGACCCCTTCCAGCCGTTTGGCAGTGACGGCATCGACCCCTTTCAGAGTAAAAAGGGGGTCGGAGACCCGTTTAGTGGCAAAGATCCTTTTGCTCCTTCTGCCTCAAGTAAAGCTTCTAAAGACTGTTCCTTGGGTTTTGCAGACTTCAGTTCTGTAAGTTGAGCTCAGTGATACTCTGTCTCTGTCCAGACCAGTCTTTATATACCTAGCCAATACCTCTGCTTAAGTTCCCACAATGTTAACTGAAGGATCTAGAGCGGAGGCCCTGGCTGTTTATCAACTCATCTTTCTGTGTCCTGGCCTCCCTTCACTGTGCAGACATCTATGTTAATCAATGACCCACCATCACTCCACACAAAGACCAGAGCCAGGCATCTTCCCGCTCAGACCCATGGCAAATTAACCTCCATGTAGGCTAACTGTTGACTATGGCATAATCACTCGCAATAACTGCTGTTCATGATCATCTAATCATCACTTTAATTAATTGTGTGATCCAACCCTACCTCATATCTAAGATGATGACTGAACTCCCCCACATTTTTGCCGTCTAGCTGTTTTCTGAGTGTAAGCCTGTCAAAGGTTCCACAAGACTCACTTATCTATACTGTGCTATGATTTTGGTTGGGGGGGTTCTCAACCTATGCTTTGTAGTTGGTTGCACACCACCTACAATGCATTCGCTATTGTGCAGTAAAGTGCAGAGCTGCATTGCAGAAGTGGTCCCCGGTGCTCGTGCAGGAAAGGGTGTCGGCCCTTTTTGTGGTTTAATGTGTACGCCGCGATTGGAACATAAAAAAAATCTATATCTATATTTTGCCATGTGGTTTGTTGTTGTGTAGAATGCTAGAGGCTTCCCAAAACAAGCACAAATGAGAAGTAATTATTTCCATCACCTCTTTAGCAGTCCAATAAGTGGATTCTGGCAGTGTGAAGTATTATTCAACTAGCCAGTCGGCGCTTTAAGGTTAGGGTTGAATAATCCAGCCAGTGCGGTGCTATGGCCTGGGCTGTCTGTCTAAACCAACCAATGGGTGTCTCACACAGTGTAGCCATAATCCAGGATGTATTCAGGATCTTCTTATCTGAATATTGACCTTTTCCATCTCAGCTCCCGGCATCAGTCAGTCAGACAGTCAGACAGTCAGTCACTCAGTCTGTGCGTACCCAAGGCCAGGCTAGGCCGTAAAGGGGAGCCCATCCTGTGTGGTTTAGTGACTGACAGCTCCAAGCCACTGGTCTGGCTGTGGGATCTGTTGACATGGGAAGCAGTAGTATCACTACTCAGCTCTCAGTCCTGAGTTCTTACCCTTCAGGTCTATGTTGTGTTTCAGTCATGTATGTCCTACTAGTGTTTAGATACAGTATTAGTGTGTATCAGTGTTTTGTCTTTTCTTTAGGCTTAGTTTGCTCAATCTGTTTAGTGTTGGTCTGCCGCATGACATCGGTAGCATAGATCCTGCTTTACCATCTCTGACTTGTAACAAACTACTCCCAAAGTTGCCAAATCTATTTTAACAGAGTCAACTGCCCATACTTTATTTAAACTAAAGAGGTATTATGTTCCACATTGAAGATATTATCTAGAAAAATACCAGATGAACTTGGACCCTGAATTGAATTATAAATATTTAAAGGAAACAAATATAGCTATTAAATGCCTCAATGGACTCTGTTCCATATTTATTTTGGTCAGCATGATTCCAAGAATTGAATGGCCTCATTTGATCCTGACATTTGAATCAGATCTAAGGATGGCAAAGCAGTATCTTAGAATGTGTGTGCGTTCTGATATGCATGGGAGAGTTCCTAGCTATACTTGACTTAGGTTAGATCTCATACTATCACTTTAACAGAGAATCAAAAATGGTAATTTCTGTCCTTCCCATTTTCTCTCTACATGTCGTCTTTGCATGTTGTTCAAATATGCTTTTAGTTGCTCATTCATTTTCATTTGGGAAACGAACTGAAACAGTCCTCCATGTCGCCTTCTCATAGTTAGTTGTATCTTGTGGTGATGCTGTTTCGTAATGTGCTCAGTGTAAAATGGATGGTGTGATACACGATTAGTGAATTGTTTGTTTGGTGTTTTGTAATTCATTTTTCTCTCGCAGGGCCAGAAAAAGTTAAGGTAAGAATGTTTAATAACGCGGTCAAATAGAAAAGTGCTTTGTTTTTGTACTTCGCTCACGTACTTTAGGCTCGGAGCACCAACCACTCAGGTTTAACAATAAAGAAGCACCTTTCCTTCAACAGCAGAACATACATAAATTGAACATTAAAGTACCGATAGGGATAGGGTCAGTTAGATTGTCTGTGTAGTGGGTATATTTTGTGTGTGTGTTGATGCTTTTGTGTATGTGCATGATTTAGTTATAATAGTAAACTACAGTCATCTATGTCCTCTTACGGTAGCCAGGCAGAAATGGAAGTTTACTCTTAATGTACAGGATACGGTTCATTGAAATCTAATACTCTGACAAAACACCTCCTAATGTGTGTTTTGGACATGGTTTGACGGATGAATCCTTTATTAAATGCCTCTTCTCCTCTTCTCTCTGTAGTTTGGAAATGAGGCCCAGCAACTGGAGTGGGCGAAGCGAGAGAGTGAGCGAGCGGAGCGGGAGCGGCTGAAGAGGCTCCGGCAGCAGGAGCAAGAGGACTTAGAGCTGGCTATCGCTCTCAGCAAGGCCGAGATGTCCCACGGGTGACCTGGACTGGACACACACAGACACACATACATAGAGATATGCACAAATAGACAAACGCACACATAGACAAACTCTTACTAGCGTTACTAGTTCAGACACTCACACACACACACACACGCATAACACATTCGTATACAACTCGTACCCCATACACTGTGAATCACACATAGCTGGCCATTTCCCTCAGGGCCGATGTGCCCAAGACATGACCGCTTCCTCAACCACACACACAGACATACGCATGCAGACACAGACCACCGCTACAACACACATACACACGCCACCTGATACGCACACACAGATACACACACATCGCCACACATTCCCCAGACCGACAAACTCTCAAAGCAAAACAATAGCAAAACAGAACTTTTGGGGTCGGCCTGGACCCTATGTGGAAATGGAACTGGATTTTACCTTACGGTGGGAGGTTGGAGTGGAGGGTGGGAGCCAGCAATCACAAACTCTCTTACTGTTTTTAATTGATAGGTGTGGAGGGGAACGGATGATGGCCCATGGTTTGTGAAGGAGGTGATGCGCTGTTTAAATGCACTATTGAGTCTGGCTTAACATGTAAATATGAGCAGAATATGTGTCTGTCTGGTGAGGGAGCATGGATCCCCTCACTTGACCGACTAGAGCCCTGACAGATGTGAAGAAGGGAATAGCTAAAGGTTATGGCGGGATGCTTTTGAAGATCGAGACATTATTTTAGTATTGGTTTATTATGTGAATGTGGTGAGCCATGGGAGGAGTGCTGGAGGCTTCCCTGACTGGTTACTGCAAGTGTTGTGTGAGAGAGAGGTCTGCTTGGACCAGAACAAATTGTACAGATATATTTTCTTTCTCGCCGAGTGTGAGATAGTATATGCATTGTTTTTTACAATATTTCAGTGCTTCTTCAGCGAACATAGGCAGAAGGAATGGATACTTAGTTGTGCCTCTTCTGACAGTTTAAGTAAGTTCAAAAGGCTGTGATTTACACCAAACAACCACAAAAAAAGACTAGATGAGGGAAATTCTTTAAAGTTTTACTATGTTTTATTATAGAGGGTTTAATTGCAGATTTGTACGATTTTTATTTAATTTAATTATGTGGTAAGTGTTATTTTATTATTTGATGTAGTATTTGTTAAAGGACTGAAACAATATTGTTAATTACAATTCTAGTTGTAAGAACTGCAAAAATTGATAAACCTGCAAGCACACGCTGCAGAGAGGTCAAAGAAAGTAATGAATGGCCTGTGGTTTTCTTCGGGCTAACCATCAATGATATGCAAATTCATTAGGTCACGTAAGTTTCACAGCTATAACGTGAATATTCAACGGTTTGCGGTACAGTGTGTCATAGTTTGTTACAACTTTTATTTTATTTTAGCCACATTGTCTTTTACTTGATTTTCTTGCTGATGGTACCGCCTAGCACATTAAACCTGTGGTTCTTACTTCACTCAAAGGGCAATTCCACCACTTTTCAATTTCATTTTCATTATCAACAGCGCAATACCAGGGTTTACATATGTAAAAACGGCACTACAGATGAAATAAGTCACGATGAACTTCGCAGGGTGGTGAAAGTGCACGCCACGGTGATCTCGGTGCTCCTTTCCAATAAATATCGAGGGTCTTATTCTGGTGACATGATGATCGATGCTTGTCTGCCGTTTGACAAGTAAAAATATTCTAGCTGTTGTCCATAATAATGTCATCATGTCAACTAGCCTACCCACACTGTATCTGCGAGCTGTTGGCTAGAGGTCTCGTGCCAAGACCAGAGTGGGAAAATGTGCTATCGGACGCAACAGTTTTTGTGACAAAACTATCGGAAGAGTTGAAAATGCGATGGAAACACATTCAACTTTAGATTTTCATTCAGTACACTTAAAACGAAAAAGGACATTTTATGTGCATTGCATACTGACTTTTGTCCACAACAAGTCCGTTTGGTGGAAACACACCCCTAGTGGGAAAATGCGCATATTTTCTTTATGCAGATTTTTGAGTATTCGCATTCAAATCTGTCGCCAATTGAATGGAAACCTAACTACAGAGAAGCATTTTTTAGGACCTTTCTTCTTATCTTTTTAACCACAGATCATAGAAACGCGTCCTTTTCACATATGTAGACAATGGTATGGTGCTGGTCATAATGAATATGAGGTTGAAAAGTGGCAGAATTGCCCTTTAAGCTTTGAATTGAACTGAATAGAGATGATGATAATAGTAGCTCATATGAAAATGACAGTTGCACTCATTTCCCCTTTGTTTTATGTTCTCCTGTTGTATTGAACTATATGTGTCCTACTGTACATGTGTCCATTACCTTTAATAAGCTTCCATGTATTGCCATTGTTGTCCCCTACTATTGGAGTAGTCTGAGTAAAAAGACCTATCCTGAGCCATATGTTGTGAAAATATATTATTAAAGCTACGTTCTCCTTTGGGTTGGGGAAGGACATGATTTAAGTTACAATTCTGCGGTATGGACCATTAACACTGCCACTCGGTGGAAATTGCAACCATCTCTCCCTGATATTTATTTGTTTATGTTTACATATCAATCTTCTTTGCTGTAGTGGTTACAACAGTGTAATCATTTTCTATGAGAAGAACCTGTTCTGGTACAGATCTGACCTTTAATCGGGCTGCTGTTTATAGCTGAGGTAACCTGTGGTCGTCTGCATTCAGCCCTGTGGTGTTTTAATCACAGGTCAGACGCCGAAGCTTGGAATGCCAACACTCCCGCCCTTACCCAGAATGCTCTGTGTCAGAACCCCTGTAATGTGTCCTCGGGTTAGGGGAAATCCACAGTGAGTGTGCTTGGTTGGCCTTAGACCAGGCCACAGCTCTCTGTTCATTGGTCACTTCATGCCCCTTTTTATACCTTGAACATCCATCCATCCTTTCTTACTCCATTCTTTGAAGTTATCATTGATCTGTCACTATTGAATTGGTGAAAGAAATGTATCCCAATCACCCATCTAATCATGTCAGATTAGGGAGGCAGGATGGAAGGATGCATTTTGAGACTATTGAAACAGGGCCCAAGTGTTCTCTCATCCACTACCTAGTGTTCTCTACGTACTTACCACTCATGCTGTATTTTGTCTTTGATACCACCATTGTGCAATAGATTTTATTTCTTATTTTCTCGTTGTTCGGGTGTTCGAGTTTGATCATGTGTATAGGGATACATGCAGAGGCCTGTATATCTATTGTACAAGCCAAACAGATTGTAGAGGGCTTTTCTTTTGGTTTTCTGACAACTGATCTGACTTCTAAAGCTTGGTGCATTCCTTTTCCATTTGGCCTGCCTTTGACTGTCCCTCTATAGATGAAAATAAGAAATAATCCAGCTGTCTTTCTGCATTGTATAAGATGTACACAAACTGTATATTATGTCCGTTATATTTGTTTCATGAGAAGTGGAAAAATGTGTGTAACTTGAAACAGGATATATGCAAAAATACAAACGCTTGGATTTATTTGAAATGCTAATCCCCTGTACATGGTCATTGTTTACTAGAATAAACATTTCAGTTAAATTGATAGGTCTCTGGTTTTTTTTTTCTTCTCTTAATTCCATTGATTTGACTTTTGTACTTATATTAGGACATCGCATTTAATTTCACATGTTTTATAGATTATATCATATGATTCATAGTCTTAATACAAATGCACAAACCCCTGTCTGTCTAGGCTGTGTTTAAAATCTCCTTTGTGTTCATTTGAACCGGTATACATAGCATACAGGCAGTGGAAATTGTGTTTTTTCTTTAGTATGAATCTTAAGAATTCCATCAGTGCTGCAGGTGTAGTGATTCCTATGTTGTTGAATCTTTGTTGGTCCATGGTGTGTAATGAGGAGCAAAGAGATGCTGCACTTGACACATTTATGAAATAGCTTATTCCAGTTACTTATAAAACATACAACCATTAAGAAAATGACTGTAAAAACGATTAAATCCCCGTGGATTGATGAGGAATTGAAAAATTGTATGGTTGAGAGGGATGAGGGAATAGGAATGGCAAATAAGTCTGGCTGCACAACCGATTGGCAAACGTATTGTAAATTGAGAATTCATGTGACTGAACTGAATAAAAAGAAGAAGAAACTACACTATGAAACAAAGATAAATGACATAAAGAATAATAGTAAAAAGCTTTGTAGCATCTTAAATTACATTTTGGTAAAAAAGGCAAACTCAGGTCCATCACTCATTGAATCAGATGGCTCATTCATCACAAGACCAACTGATATTGCCAACTACTACTATGATTTTTTCATTGGTAAGATTAGCAAACTTAAGCATGACATGCCAGCAACAAACGCCGACACTACACATCCAAGTCTATCTGACCAAATTATGAAAGACAAGCATTGTCATTTCGAAATCCGTAAAGTGAGTGTGGAAGAGGTGAACAAATTATTGTTGTCTATCAACAATGACAAGCCACCGGGGTCTGACAACTTGGATGGAAAATTAATGAGGATAATATCGGTGTCACGGCTTTCTTCCTGGGAAGGAGAGGCGGACCAAAATGCAGCGTGGTTATAGTTCATGGTTCTTTAATAAGAAAACTCAAACATGAACAAACTACAAAACAATAAACGTGAAAACCGTAACAGTCCTAACTGGTGCATAAAACACAAAGACAGGAAACAATCACCCACAAAATACCCAAAGAATATGGCTGCCTAAATATGGTTCCCAATCAGAAACAACAATAAACACCTGCCTCTGATTGAGAACCAATCTAGGCAACCATAGACTTACCTAGGCACCTAAACTGAACACAACCCCATTAATCTACAAAAACCCATAGACAAGTCAAAACACATAAATCACCCATATCACACCCTGGCCTAACCAAAATAATAAAGAAAACAAAGATAACTAATGCCAGGGCGTGACAGTACTCCCCCAAAGGTGGGTACTCCTGGCCGTACACCTAAACCCATAGGGGAGGGTTTGGGTGGGCGTCTGTCCACGGTGGCGGCTTTGGCACGGGACGTGGACCCCACTCCACCATAGTCTTTGTCCGCTTTTTTAGCGTCCTTTGAGTGGCGACCCTCGCCGCCGACCTTGGCCTAGTAACCCAAACAAAGGGCCCACTTGGACTGAGGGGTGCCTCATTACTGAGGAAGCTCAGGACCGAGGGGTAGCTCAGGACTGAGGGGTAGCTCAGGACTAAGAGGTAGCTCAGGCAGGTTGACGGCTCTGGCAGATCCTGGCTGAATGGCGGCTCTGGCGGATCCTGGCTGACCGGCGGCTCTGGCGGATCCTGGCTGACCGGCGGCTCTGACGGATCCTGGCTGACCGGCGGCTCTGGCGGATCCTGGCTGACGGGAGACTCTGGTGGCTCATGACAGACGGGAGACTCTGGCGGCTCATGACAGACGGGAGACTCCATGTGTAACTCTGTGTTGTTGTATGTGTCAAACTGCTTTGCTTTATCTTGGCCAGGTCACAATTGTAAATGAGAACTTGTTCTCAACTTGCCTAACTGGTTAAATAAAGGTGAAATTAAAAATGTCCAAATATTCAATTTAAGTGTACTAGAAAGTGTGTGCCCCCAGGCTTGGAGGAAAGCAAAAGTCATTCCGCTACCTAAGAATAATTTAAAAAACTTTACTGTCTCAAATAGCTGACCAATCAGCTTGTTACCAAGCCTTAGTAAACTTTTGGAAAAAAAGGTGTTTGACCAGATACAATACTATTTTACTGTAAACAAATTGACAACAAACTTTCAGCACGCTTATAGGGAAAGACATTCAACAAGCACAGCACATACACAAATGACTGATGATTGGCTGAGAGAAATTGATCATAAAAATATTCTACGGGCTGTTTTGTTAGACTTCAGTGCAGTTTTTGACATTATCAATCATAGTCTGCTGCTGGAAAAATGTATGTGTTATGGCTTTACACCCCCTGCTAAATTATGGATAAAGAGTTACCTGTCTAACAGAACACAGAGGGTGTTCTTTAATGGAGGCCTCTCCAAAATAATTCAGGTACAATCAGGAATTCCCCATGGCAGCTGTCTAGGCCCCTTGCTTTTTTCAATCTTTACTAAGGACATACCACTGGCTTTGAGTAAATGTATGCGGATGACTCAGCACTATACATGCCAGCTACTACAGTGACTGAAATTACCCTTAACACTTAACAAAAATCTGCAGTTAGTTTCAGAGTAGATGGCAAGGAATAAGTTAGTCAGGTGCCACAAAAATGGACTTAGGAAAATTGCAATTGGCTCAGAACAGGGCAGCACGGCTGGCCCTTGGATGTACACAGAGAGCTAACATTAATAATTTGCATGTCAATCTCTCCTGGCTCAAAGTGGAGGAGAGATAGACTTCATCACTACTTGTATTTATGAGAGGTATTGACATGTTGAATCGACCGAGGTGTTTGTTTGAACTACTGGCACACAGCTCGGACACTGATGAATACCCCACAAGACATGCCACCAGAGGTCTCGTCACAGTCCCCAAGTCCAGAACAGACTATGGGAGGTGCACAGTACTACATAGAGCCATGACTACATGGGACTAATTTCACATCAAGTAACTGATGCAAGGAGTAAAGTTTAATTTAAATAACAGATAAGAATACACCTTATGGAACAGTGGGGACACAAACATAGTAACAGACACATAAACACACATACATAATGTTGTTTTATTTCTTTACTTACCTACACACACACACACACACACACATACTTTTTTTCCTCCGCACTATTGGTTAGAGCCTGTAAGTAAGCATTTCACTGTAAGGTCTACCTACACCTGTTGTATTCGGCGCACATGACAAATAAACGTTGATTTGATTTGATGATACATACGCACTATATATAGACGTACACATCGATTTTGTACTGTAGATCTGTGGTAGTAGTAGAGTAGGGGCACACAGTGTGTTGTGAAATCTGTGGATGTATTGTAATGTTTTAAAATGGTATAAACTGCCTTAATTTTGCTGGACCCCAAGAAGAGTAGCTGTTGCCAAGGCAGCATAATAAATAATAAATAATAATAGCCTTAAATATGACTCCAATGGTTGCTGTTTCATGTCAACCGCAGTCTGCTATAATCTAGTACCAGTATGTACAGTAAATCTACATAAACAAACGAAAGGTTCATAGACTTTATTTACCCCCCCCAGGTGTGTTGGTTCATACTTCCTGACCTTTTGAATTAAGACTCCCTCAAACTACTAAATACTACATCTGAAGCTCCAGACAAGATGCTCATTGATGGTCCCCCAAACGCCAGACCTGCCAAAAAGCAACACCAGGCAGTAAAATGGGCAGTGAATTACAGTCGTCTATATTTCAAGGATACAGCTGCAAGTGTGAAAATAATTCTCAGTCGACAGACTACATTTTTGGACATATTACTTGAAACCTAAGCAAGTCCTGTGTTCGGAATGTTAACTGTGTCCGTATGAAATAACAGGAAATTCCTAGGTACGTTTTTATTTACCTTATGTTAATGGTAGTGTGGAAATGAAATTGCCATTGCTTTTAAGGAGGAAAATGGGTCATGGAGACTTATTGAAGATATGATCGCCTCACAAATTGTCCCTTCGGTGTTTGTATCCATATTTGTGCGTTCTTTTTCGGGTATTTACTAGTGTTGACATTTACTTTTACCAAGAGAGTGACTGAACTGACATGTTTTCTTAGCAAGCACTTGACATTTTATGAGCAGAAAGGTTGCACATGTAGTCATGTTGTCACTAGCAGCATATTTCAACACAAGTGTTTTCACCAGGCAAATAGTGGCACCACACCCCCCTTTTTAAAGAGATTTCTGGGAAATAATAGGATATTCCTTCCCAGCTGTGGAGGAGCTTGGGGTGCTAGTTTAATGCCTCATGATGTTGGAGAATGTTTACACTCCACATGTGCACACACACACACACACACACACACACCCCCTTAGGGGAGTTGGGGGTCCTTAGCTGTCAGAGGTATCTGTAAGGGGACCTTCACCCTGCTGGGGCTGATACACGGATACCCCAACTCTCTGACAGCTAGCTAGCTGGTGGCCATAGTGTTTCTCGGCCTCAGCTCCAAGAACTCGGAATGGCTAGGAAAACAATTAAGAGAACCACCCCTCCTGTAACCAATCTGCTATAGTTAATACATAATTAGCCCTGGTCCTCAGGAGCAGGAGCAGCAGTTCCAGTCCCCTTAGCCCAGTCTATTTAATCAGCTGTTGTGAGGGAGAGAGTGGGGCTTGCTGCTCCAGAGCAGGGCTGCCCCAGGGATGTTGTGGAAAAAAACAAACTCAATAGGACTGACTGTCAGGGGAGGAATGCTGGCTAAAACAGTCCAGATTGACCCTCTGAGTACTCTCTCACTCCATGTAATTCATAGTCCGACGCTTATCTTTGAGAAATCTATCTTTTGGTCTATGCACTGAAGCAATACTAGGCCGACATGCAGCTGGCGAGGGGAGATGTTTACCATTTAACTAAGCTGATGTTGGTATGTATGTTTTTATGTAATGTGTCCTTAATTTATGCATTTCTATCAAATGAACCGAGACATTAACATATATCAATGAATATAAACATACTGTATACATCAAGTGCCTTGCAAACGGAATTGTATATTTCCGACCTCAAGCGCATAATGATCCTCAGGAAAGGTGACCCATCATGTCATGTGTCTGTTGGGAAAAGACCCAACTCCTTCACTCTACATGTAGTATCACTCTACAAAGGCCTGTCTCTAGCCAGTGCCAAAGTTAATCCATGTTGTTCCTCCATAGACCGGATGAGTGTCTTCCACCGAGGAGCTTCCAAACAGCTCCAGTAGGTGGTGTACTCATCCCATGACATTCCCACTTTTCCCCACGTGGTAAATGGCCCTTGGCTGCCGTGAAGTCTAGGAATCCACTGAGATAAACTCTTTCCTGGTATGATTGATGTTGTACATTTGACTCAGACAGGATGTCAATATGAGATGTCGGGTCTTCACATTGACTATGGAGGCCAGGACTATCGTGTTCCTCTGAGTCTTGGTGAATATACTGTCTATCGTCATTACTGGATGACTCACTCACTCACCCTTCATTTTCAGCACTCAATGCTCTTTCCCCCTTTCCGAGCTTTAATATAAAACTCAAACATATGTCTATAGCTTGTGCTGTAGAGCTTTAGAAAGCTGCCTTCTCCATGTCCTCTCTATGGACTTACTACTTTGTTGACCTTTTTTTATGGAACCATCCCCTGAAGAATTGTATACAATTATGCTGTTGCTTGTGAAGATACTCTGTGTAAAGCAGCATATATGCATGATAAACTGCAGCTAAATGCAGCCAACCATGTTTATGGATAGTTTCTCTGACCTGGCAGAAATTCTGAAAGTGCTCACTTCAGACTAAAGTATACCTAATATAAAACTACTTTAAATAGGCCTACATACAGGTAACTGCCAAAATAATGGAAACACGTGTGATACTAAGTATATTGAAATCAGGTGCTTCCACACAGGTGTGGTTCCTGATATAATTAAGCAATTAACATCCCATCATGCTTAGGGTTGTGTATAACAATGCTGGGCAGGCCATTATTTTGGCCACCATGGCTATGCCCCCCATCCACAGGGCACAAGTGGTCACTGAATGGTTTGATGAGAATGAAATGATGTAAACCATATGCCATGGCCGTCTCAGTCACCAGTTCTCAACCCAATTGAACACTTATGGGATATTCTGAAGCGGTGCCTGAGACAGAGTTTTTCCACCACCAATGATGGAATTTCTTGTGGAAGAATGGCATCGCATCCCTCCAATAGAGTTCCAGATATTTGTAGAATCTATGCCAAGGTGCATTGAAGCTGTTCTGGCTCGTGGGGTCCCAAGATACTTTATGTTGGTGTTTCCTTTATTTTGGCAGTTACCTGTACATCTGCACATAAGGATGGTAACATTAGGAGATCCTAAAACTATGACAATCACCTACATTGACCTTTTAGAACAGTACTTATCACTAGAGGAACAGCTCTGATACACCAACCCTAAATTCAACAACAAAGTAGGAATAACAGCATTCGTGCCTCTTGGCTCTGTAAATGTTCTTTGATTTTGATCTCTAGCATGCAGTTTCAGGTGTGCCATGGCAAAGAGCCAGTGAACACTGTGTGTTATGAATGGTTTCGTACTAAGAGATACAGATACATTTTCGGCTGAATCTGGAGCAGAGTAACTTGAGTGTTATTGTGGCGAAAGGAGTTTCAAAAGCAAGGCATGCACTTTGAAAAACACCATCCGTTAGATCAGATTCAGAGATAATTCTGAATGACAATGATGTGCTGTATATGTGATGTGGAATAGATGTAAACATATTGTAATGAAGGAAATTCATTTTTGTAAGCCTGTAATTTGAGCCATCTAAAGGGGAAACCAGATAGCAATGAAAGCCTGTGGAATACACACTCTTTTCTTGTTTGTTTATAGATAGACAGCTTGCATGGATGACCGAATGCATTAACCATATGGATACATGACCTCTGTCCCCTAACTCACACTTCAATCTTCCCACACTCGCTTCTAGATGTTATTATTACACTGAGCAAAAAGTGAAATGAGAATGTTTGATTTTTCACTTGAGTAAATTGGCTAATCATAGTGGCACTCCTACTTCCTCTTTTCTCTAAACTGGCACAGGCACCCAGAAGATGATTCGGTCCCTAAAAAGTTGTAACACTTGAAGAAAAAGTTGTCTCTTGTGCTTCCCCATCGAGCCAATGTAGAGACATTGTTGTGAGCTTGTCAGTTCACAAAGGTTGCCAATTTCTCTTCTCTCTCTCTCTCGCTTTCTCTCTCTCTCTCTCTCTCTCTCTCTCTCTCTCTCTCTCTCTCTCGCTCTGCCTGTTTTTATACATAGCCAAAGTACATAATTAGGCCCATAACACAGTAAAGAAGCATTTATTCTGAAGGCACCTAACTACACCTGACTTATTGTGCAGGAATGTTGTCATGTGACCCAAATACACAGGCTGAAGGCCCCTGATTAAGAGATGGATCATGGGTAAAATGTTGTTGTACTCTGGGCCACTTCATGTGATTTTAACTCCTTGCTCCTTCCAGAGTGGAGGTGCTTTGTTTTTTTGGACAGCATACCAACTTAAAAATGCACTTTGAAGAATGTGCAACCATGTTTAAGTGATAGCTGCTCATTACTGTTTCATGCTTTATCAACATTGATATAAGACAACGGAGCCTAACTCAGAGGCTACTTGAAGTGAAAGGTTTGATTCTATGGAATATTTAAGGAACAAGTACTCAAATCCAGGCTAACAGATGCATAACCTTCGTGTCACTCTCTTCTAAGCCCCACTGAACTTTCCACCCCGTCCCATTGGTTCTTCTCATTGAGGCAGGGACTAGGGTTCCTTTCTCTTTCAGTGCGGCGTGCCCCTGTGCCCAGACCCAGAGAGGGGACATCTATATTAAGTCTCTGTAATTATGTAAATGTAATGTTTGTATTTATAGGCTGTATGAGCCACAAGACTCTGGCAGTGGCCCTGTGACAGATGGAAAACATTGCACTCACATTTATATTGTAAACTGCTCAGGCCTGAACTGGCCTATAGGATAGCTGGCAAGTCATTCACACAGGGACAACTATAGCTTATGGTTGATGTAAAGATACAGGAAGTATGGTTGACTGGTGTGATGTTACAGTATGGTGTGATGATGATACACAGATGTCAGGGCTGTTCTGTTTTCCTTTGTCAGGATAATAGACAGCAAGCCACAAGTATTTCACTCAAAGTCAAGAATAATGTTGTTCAATTAGTTTAATATGTACATTAGAATAAACTATTTACATTATATAAAAATGTATTTACATGGCATTAATACATTTACTCAGAATACCAAACAGAACAGTTTTAAGTCACAAGACGTTTAGCCCTTTGTCATGTTGAGATGGACAACTATTTCCATAGTTTTAAAGACCCTGACATCAAATGTTATTCAACAGATAAATGCACACACAGAACATTCAATTCTAGCCTCTGAAGACTGGAAGGCAGTTTTAGATCAAAACATTGTCTTAAAGCTTATTTCATGTTCTGTTTACAGTTATAACACTCACATAAACGTTGTTTTTTTTTGCCATGAGAAAATATGGCACTCGTAGGATGCATATAGATAATCGAAGGCACTATCGTGACTATCAAAACACATCATGTTAAACAATGTAATTGTCAGATTCCAGTTGCGTCAGAGGTGTATAGGGCCAGCCTCATATGTTGACTTGAATTCACAAATGCAAACATCGTGTAATGCATGTTTAAAGCCTTTTATAGAAATATTATTCGATAAAAAATAACAAAGTAGTACCAGCTACATATTTCAAAAATAGTATTTGTATATAGAATTCGTTAATTGGTCAAGTCGGACCACGTTTTATGTTCTCATGCTGTTTTCCTATTACCCCCCCCCCCCCCCAAATTTAAATAAACTAAAATACGAAATACATATTTTGGAGACATCTTTCTTGATGTTGTTCTTGGTTAATTTGGCATAGTCCTCAATCGTATGTGGTTTCTCACATGTGTCGCTTCATGTGCAGCGCGAGGTGGTCGGACCTGGAGAAGGCGCGCTCACACAGGTGGCACTGGAACGGCCTGTGGCCAGTGTGCTTACGGAAATGGCGTGTCAGCTCGTCGGAGCGGGCGAACTTCCAGCCACAACCCTCCCAACTGCAATGGTATGGTTTTTCACCTGTTGAATTACACAATGGAAAATACCATAAGTATACTGACATACAACGCAGTTCTTTGCAACACATAGAGCCAAGTAGTTCAAGTTTGCAATAAGCATAAAGAGAAAATGAGGAATATTCCTTACCGGTGTGCGTTCTGTGGTGCGCTTTCAAGTGCGAGCTCTTGGTGTAGGTTTTCCCGCATCCAGCGAAAGTGCATGTGTGAGACGCTGTGCGCTTCCTTGGCCAGGAGCGCCGACCCCTCTTTGGCTTTGAGTCCATCATCTCCAGCGGGGAGGACGGTGGAGTGAGTAGCACTCTCTGGTTGGTGGGCTGCATACCCATTCCGTCTTCATACATCCCGAACTGGTGTGCGCTCTGGTACGGGAGCTGCATCTGTTGGGACGGGTGAGAGTGAGGGTATCCCGCTGCGGAGCGGTAGCTCTGGGGGAAAGTCATGGAGTGGCACATCTGGGGCTGACACTCGGAGCTCATCAGGTCGTCTGGGCTGAGAGGCGGTGTCATGTTCCCCGCAGCCTGTGGAGAGTTGGCTAGTCTCGGCTGCTCGAAGGACATCATGCACGAAACGTTCCCCTCCTGCTTGATCTTTGGGCAGCTCTGTGGCACCATGCCCATAAGCGGTCCGTAACTGTCCATGGACGGCTCGACCTTGATGTTGTCTACAAAGTCCTGATTTGGGAAGGCAGAGGAACTGACTAGAAATCTCCCATGGATGCTGTTGCCGGAAAGCTGGTGGCAGAAGCTGCTGTCAAGCTCAGTGCGCAGGAGCTCAGCCATCAGGCTGTTGTAAGGTGGAGGTGGGCTGCTCATCTCGGGCAGCGGGTAGGTAGACTGCATCCCGGAGTGATACATGTTGTTCTGCTCTCCTAGCCTGTACTCCGTCCCGGAGGATGGAGTGTTGCTGTCTGTGCCCGTGGAGTTAGAGAGAATAAACTCCAGATCCAGGAATTTATCGAGCTCTTCTTCGTCTTTTCTGCCCATGCAGTTGTCCATGCTCTCCACCACAGCACAGCTGGAATGCACAGGCCTGTCCATCTCTCCCTTCCACCTCTGAAATAATAAAGGATACCATTAGTGAAATTATAATATAACAAAATAAAACTCTATAGATTTCGGCCAACTGTTTAATTGCTAAACTTCACCAACAAATATGTGTTGTTTCTACATCTGGACTGAAATGCTATTTCTTTATTGTTACATAAATTGACCAACAACATGTAAAACAACCAACAAACATCTCTAAATTGATCATCCAATATACTTACATTTTCCCAGCATTTTTCCTTTTGGTTCGCAAATGTAGCGATGGATGGTAAAATGGTCCCGGTTAAGGCCATTTCCATACGTTGTAATTTTCTTGAATAAAAAACGTTATTTCTGTCTAAGAATATTAGCAAACGCGATGTAGACTGGAGTCCACACGAGAAACTATTTGTAGTAGTATAAACCACTACTTCTCACTTCAAGTACTGTTTCAGAGTCATGTGAAAGTTTGATTGGTAGGAGTTCCTATACCTTATAAATATTGTAGCTGAAAAGCTGGACCAATTGTACGAAGCGGCGGAAACACGCACTACACGTCCCTAAATTTAGCCCTATATAAAGCCAGTGAGCCCAGTGAGCGCTTGTAGTCTCTTTGCTTTTCCTCTTGCGCTCGTGCGAGCTTTAAAGACACCTCTATACAAGCCCCTCCTGCACAGAAACGAGTTTAACAAGTATAACCGTAATGCTGCGCCTGGCAAAGTCCGCCCCCTTGAAAAAAGAAGAGTAAGCAATTAACACCTTACGAATAGGGTAACGATACCGAAAGATACGCACGGTACGAGAGTCAAAGTTACGCATTTTGGATGAAATATTACGCATTGTATTTCAATATAGGCTAATATTAGTACATACCAATGCATTACATACCTTCTGCTTCAACCCGATAAAATCCTCATACACAAAAACCAAAACATACGTTTTTATCTCCAAACACATATGAAAGACATGTCCAAGGCGCATGCAGGGTAGTTCTCCGAGCAGCATAGAGCATAACGCACTCCGTGATGAAAGAGATATACTGCAGGATAGGTTATGGAGACGTTGGAAACAGTGCGTTGTCCTCTCAATTGTAGACCAATGGAGTGTGATTACAGGATAGGCTATATGGAGAGTTGTTATATGATTACACTTCGTGTAAAACATCTCAAAATACATATATATATATATATAAATATATATAAAGATAACCACATATTCAATTTTATCATAGACCTTCATACACCTTTCATTTGGCAGATCAGTTGGCTCTCCCATCACCTGACCAACTCATCTCTCTCCTCCTCAGCTCATTTGCGTATCATCAGTTTGTGAGAAACCCAGTCACTCAGCGCAGCAGGCTTTAAACAACGCTGCAGCCACCAGGCGCCAAGTATGCCTACATCTGAATATTTTCACTCTTTCAAACTCTCCCGTAAACACGCGCCAAAAAAAGCGTTTAGCCTCTAGGAAGCCCCATTCAGGTGCAAATAATGAGGCTGAATGAGCGGCTGCTGAGCCTGCTTTGTCCAGCGAGGTATTCACGCTGGTATCGGGTCACTTGCGCCAGTTTCACAAACAGCCTTCAAGTTAAGGATAAGGCAAACTGCAAATATCATCCTCAAATGGCATGCACTGAGTAGGATGTGGACATTCATTTTGTTATCCAAATGTCCTAGTCCTCACTGCTTGTCAATTGATACTGCCAATGTTGTTACATTCATAATAGTGCACTGCTAGTTGCAGGTGCACCCGAAGGATACCTTTCTTTTCTCACAATGGAACTGAAGTGTTTTGTTTCTTATTTCTGTGAAGTGTCAACTGTGTGCTTGTGTCAAAACCATTCTCACTTTCTATCTGTTTGTGTGTTTACATAGTAGTTGGGGAAGGGCAGTACATGAATAGGCTTACCTTATTATCCACCTTACATAATTCATATCCCTCTGGGTCTTAACCATAAAGGCCATGTAATGATTCATCTGAGCTTCCCTAGTCAGCCAACCAAATATGGTCATTCCGATGCCATGAAGTCTACAAGCAGTAACCACTGCCATTAATGTTTTATTTGCCTGTTTATCTGTTGAACCTCAATTAAATTGCCAAAGCACTGGTACTAATTTTGGTTCCTTTGTGCCAGTACAACTTGGCTAACCGGTTGGCATTTCACAGTTGGGCTCTGGCAAATGTCTGACTATATTTGTATTTATTTGAGAGAGTTCACAACTAACCAGTTACCCAAACATGCACGTTACTGCTGCTGTTCCTCCGTTGAAATAACCCTAAATACAGCCGACCATGGATGAAAATCCTCATAGAGACTGTCAACAAATGAGAAAAGTGATTAAAAGCCATATGGATATGATCTGATTGTCGGATACAACTGTATCCCACAGCATGAAAGCAGCAGCAGTTACACAGGTAATTATACTGCGAACAACCACCATGGACATAAAGAAACATGGGTGTGGCTTTAATCTGCACTTTACAACCTGTTCTTTCCTCAGGCCATCGTACCTTCTGTGTATTAATTATAGGTTGGAAATCTGGGATGATGTGGTTTACACACGCTGCTCGTACATGTGTGACATGCCAACATAATTAGAAAATATTTTGCGCCTACTGTGACTTTCTATCATGTCAGGTGTCGCAACAATGCTCTAAAATAGACTGGATTAAACTAGAATTGGTGTGTTTCCTTTATTTGTACCTGCCTAACATTGTATGATCAGGAAGAACTCAAGGCCCCTGTCTGGACCCAATTCATAGTCGTGGCTGATTATTGAGCTTCGGCGAGATTCTAGAAACATTGTTCTGCTCATCTTAACATTTGTAGAACATTTTTTTTAAAGGCTCTCGGTGGGTCACAGCACAGAAAGGTATCGGAGCCCGTGTCTTACAGGAACTCTAGGCCTAATGGATGAACATCGTCCCCAGTGGACCTGCAGCTATTTACACATCTACCTCCCCTCTCTACACTTTCAGCCCCCCCCCCCCCCCCCCGCATTAGTAAGAGTGCATTGAAGAATATCCTTATCCTATTTCCCCTTGTTTGATGATTCAGAGCGGTTATGCAAGGGAAGCGGTTTGTTCGATGGCCAGACATTGTTTCCAGTGTATGAGAGGGTTGGTGAAAACTGCACGTCTCCCGGGTCACCTCAACCTTGTGATTGGTTTAGTGGTTAGATTGATGTGAAACATCAGTGATGTGAAGTCATATTAGTGACTCGCAAAGTCCAGGCATCTCTATGACAATAGAATATTGCAGTAAATAGGCTACTCGGAATGTTGCCCTTTTTTTTATGTCTATCCATGAAAGCTACTATAGGAGCTCAGAGATGGATATTTTCCATTTTGTTGATAGCTAACAGGTACAGGTACCAGCTTTTCCCAACGGTTTCCACTGTAGTTTCCTTTAGCTTCCTTAGAATGATGTCCAGTCAGACCATTTTATCTCTGAACACCTGTTTAGGTTATAAGGAATTTCAGTGTTGCAGATCACAGAGCCAATCCCGATAGGCTGCAGTCCACTCGTATGACTACAGGGGAACGGTGTGATTCAGCAGCACTTACATAGTAGTATCAGACAGCAGGTATGAACTATTCACTGGCCCTGTGGGTCAACCCCTGATAGATGACCTAAACAGAGGCCACAACTGTTGCTGATTAGGTGGTTAGGTGGAATTCAATACTCAGTGGTTATGTGTGAGTAGTGCTATATTAACGCAGGCTCATAACTTTCAGAGGGAAGGCTCCTTGAGTGGTTCTAAATATTTAATTCAAGTGCCATCCTAAGTTAATGTATCTGTAGTCATGGAGGATACATTTAGCTAGCTAATTATTTGCTTCGCTTTGGCACAACTGAACAGAACTTAACATACTCTGCTGAGTACTTTTATGTACCGCCACTACCCAGGCAATAAAAAGTACATTCCCATGTACAGTAATTCACTTCCCAGACGCTGCCTTTTTGTATTAGTTATTAATGGATAGCATGTTGAACACTATTTCCCAGTTGGTCGCCATATGAATGTGAGGTTATAGCATGTGCTTTACAACTCTGGCATGGAGGCAGTTTCCTGGCACGATCAATGTGGAAGACATATATCTTCCTAAATAGTGAGTCCCATCTCCTCTGTCCTCCGTGTTTTGTTTCCAAACGATGTGGTTCATTAAAGTGAAATAGTGTATAACCACCTGCATCTGTCCACATAGCCCTCACTGATGATCGTGTACATACTTTCGGGTACTTTAGTGTCCCAAGGCAGCAGCACCACTCATCCCTTCATGGCCAACAATTTTGACTGAGTGTGTTTTTGCGTGATGTCACTTTGTGTCAGTGTTGATATCCATGTTTTAATAAAGGGTTGCCACCTAAGGCTAGATAGTTTACACATGTGATAATCAGTGTCCATGCCATAGTTTTGACAAGGATTTACAACTCTGGAGTTGTAGCCCTCAGGTCTACTATCTTAGCTGCTGTACATCTTCAGCTTTTATTTGTAGGCTACAAAGTAAAAGAGATCAATGTGAAAGCATTTTTCTAAGAGGCTTATCTGAATCATGTTATCTTTGTCCTTATTTCTTATTTGAAACAGCTCTGAATTTCTCCCTGTCTGAGAGTTATGAATGCCTGGTTTGGATAAAGTGGGCCTCCATATTGCATATTTTATGTCTTTGTTAAACTTCTTGGAAACACCTGCTCCCCTTCTCCTCTTCCCTCCGCACGGCAGGAAGGCTGTCCCGTTTTCCGTGTGTGCTTTCGGGAGAGGGAGACGGAGAGCGCTGGACAGAGAAAGAGCGCCAGAGAGCCCCTGCCGGTGCCGAAGAGAGCGAGTGAGAGTTCTGAGAGTGTGTGGGCTCCTGCTCGCCTCTTATATAGGCGGGTTATTTTTAAACACACACCCCTTGCTTATTACAGCGTTTCCTCTCCGGGCCACGCAGGAAGCCCGCTTGGCTCCATATCCTGCTCACACGCGGGCCGATTCAAAGGGAATCAGGGAACGATAGCGCTGTGACGGCCAGGCTCCGAGGGGAAAAAAAGAAAAAAGGGGGGGAGGGATTCATTTTCTTCTCCAAAATTCTGGCACATGTACAGAGTCTGAGAGAGTGGGTCTCAGCGGCCGGCTGGGGCCTCTTCCAGGCCTTGTTAAAGATCACCTCTCTCGGAGTATCTCAGTCTGAAACAGTGGCACTGATAAGTGCGAGACTGGCTGCTCCTGTTTACATTTTTATGTCCCTGGGGGAATCCGTCATGCTCTGGGGTTCCGACCTGCCAGCAGAGAGACAGAGAGAGAAACATTCCTCTTCTGTGACTGAGGCAGGCTGGAGACCGTGTGCCTGTGTCAAAACACAGAATAGCATAATGGGAGGGAGAGAAGGAGAGGGGAGAGAGAATTCCATGCATACTAGTGCTTTACACTGGATGGGTGGGTTCATTACCGTTATACAGTGCTGTATTCATGGTTTTATAGAATATGTATGGTCCATTCTGAGAACAGGTTGGAAATGAATCAGCCAATGTCTTTTCTACTCTATTATTGCCACCACAGGCAACTATTCTCTGTTAGCCTGAGTTGAGTGAGTGGTTTCATATGTGAAATTGGTCAAAAACAACATATGGTCTGTTCGAAAAGTCCCTCATGTAATCTTTTATAGTGTTTAACTCTGGGATGTTTTTAAGGATGTTCATGTCTGTTAGCAATTTGACGGTATTAAGTTTTTAAAGGGGATATATATATATTTTTTTTACTGGATTAAGCCACTCATCGTAGTGAGTAGGTGTGAGGACATTTATAAAAGGCTCAGATAATTTGACAGTGTACTGGAGGAGGGTTTACATAGTCAACAGGAGGCCATTTAACAACACGTCCGAATGAGCAGAAACGTGTATCTGGTTGGAACTTGAGTGAAACACTGGGGCATTTTTATAAACATTACCCGCTGGGCACAGACACCTATTCCACGTTGATTCAACGTCATTTCATTGAAATGATGTGGAAACAACGTTGATTCAACCAGTGTTTGCCCAGTAGGTACAGTGGAGGTCTGTTTTTGCTGCACACTAAAGAGATCTCCTCCTCTTAATAAACAGGACGTGCCAGAACAACACGAAAGGCCTTATTCCATGATTGGCATGTTTTACGGAGTCCATATGGGTCTAATTGATTTGGTTATTCACTGGGGAGAATAAGGCAATTCATTAGCTGTTAACACTTCAAATCATACAGGTCTTGTTGCGCCACAGATACATACCGTAATCCTGGCTGTTGGAAATGTTTTTATTCTCGTGTGGTGAAAACGGGCCTTCTATTGAAGTGATGAAAACAGACAGACTTACTCTTTTTCAGTTTTCCTTATGTTTGCTCTCAGAGTTGCGTGTCAACAATGTACAAGTTCTGTATGAACTTTTTCAGGCCCAGTTCAAGACATCTTGCCGTCATGCCTGGGGGCCGTGTTGCTGATGTGTTTGGCTGAGTCAGTCAGTTTCTCTGTGTGACCTCCTCCCATAGTGATGATCACGCCATGCTATGGTGTTACTGCAAACACATGAAATTGGGGATCCTCTTATGATCCTTTCCATGATGCTGAGTTCAAGGCCGGAGAGAGAACTGAGATCCAGTCAAAAGGCAATAACTTCATCACTTTGTTTTGGACAGCCATTGTAGCAATACTGTGTTGTGGACCTGGGTATTTATTGTACAAAGAGGAGCAAGGAATCTGAAAGCAAAAGGGTTTCAACCATTAGAATAGGAAATCATAAGCCTAGGTTGAGATGTTTTGGAGTTGAACCTGGCAGTGTTCGTGTAATTTCAACGTTCTAGATTCCCCTCCGTTCTAAGTCTCAAAACCACAGGATTGCTGGAGGATCTGCCAAAAACAGTCTTTCCTTTTTATTTAGGAGCGGGAATTACAGAGCGACTTGTTACAATGCAGAGTTGAGTTTCTAAAGCAGAGGCAGGCCACAGGGTTTTTATACACAACTCAGACCGCAAACTCGCACACACTCGAACATGTCGCCTTAAACTGTGCCAGCTGTATAAATATTATAGCCTGGTCTCAAACACAGGTTATTTTTTTATTCCCACTTTGAACTCACCATTGTACGATTACTGCTTTGTAATGCACTATGGCATTTCTGTACCTAAAAAACTGATGTTACCAATCCACAAATTTAAGGAGACATTCCTTGGCACAGAGGAGGAGGAATTTTTCGACACTCCTTGATTCTTTTAGTGGGATACTCCTCCAAATGCTACTTGAGAGATCCTTTGATATTACAATATTTTCCTACTTTGTCATCCCTATCATCGTCAAGGTATTCATACGTGTCAAAACGCCACAAGTCAAGAGCAAGTCATAACAAGGATGTTCATTGTGGTTTACTGTACTTAATATATATATATATATATTTCTTTTTTCAAATAGATCTTTATTTCACAATGTATTAATTATACCTCGAGTATATTAAGTCTCTTTTTTTTTATCGTTATCTCCACATGTTGGCCAACATTAAACTCTGTCAAAGATGTATCACTGTAGTCAGCACTAAGCAGGTTTCACTAGAAGGGTATTGTTTCCTGTTGCCATGGAAAGCACTCACACATTTACATTTCGTTGCACCATCCATGTCATAAAGCTCAATTGAGTAATATCTGTGAACCGTGTCACTTCAAAATGGTATGCTTTAATACCTTATATCATAGCTTGTGTCCACTCCATTTAAACTCCAGCCAATACATTTTTTCCCCCTCAGTTTATGTCATTTAAGGCCGAAGTGAGGTATCATAACGGATTCAAATGCCCAAATTTGAATCTGAGGATTTATGACGGCTGAATTGAATTGGAACCTTGGTGACATAGAGACAGAATCAGGGAATCGGATGAGAAACCATAAGTACAAGCCAATGGAACAACCCTTACCACCTGACCCCATCAAATGAGTTATTCCATGTCTTTCAGGTGGGTATCTGGGAGTATACTCTGCTTGGAGGGCATCATGGGAAAAATCTACGCTCATGGTGTTCCTCATCCTTACTGGGATCAGATAGGTGTGCTTTTTCCAGAGTTAAGTATTTTTAAAGGCCAGACACACTTCTGTTGGACACATGTGGATGAGCCATAGAGCCTCCCAACTCTTTGTGTGGCACCCCCATGTTATTCTTTCCTTCACAAACACAGCTACTGTACCTTGTGAAGAGGAAACTGTTGTTAAAGCCTGGAGATCTCTGGTGATGCCTCTGGTATTGGTATGCATCGCCTCCAGATGAAGGTTTATAAACCAAAACGTATTGACTTTTAATAGCAATTTAGTACTCAAAGAAATGTTACTTCTATTTTCCTCCAAGAATGGTTGAATAACTCTTCTAAAGTACATTCAGTTTGTTCTCCAATGTGTGCAGCATGGTGATTGTTGTTTAAGAGACACTTTTCAGTTCGACGTACCAGAGGTAGGCCTATCACACTTTGACTCTTGTTTTAACTCCACTTTTAATGGTGTTAAGCAGGGCTGTCAAACTCATTCCATGGAGGGTCTAGTGTCTGTGGATTTTTGTTTTTTCCTTTCAATTAAGACCTAGACAACCAGGTGAGGGGAGTTCTTTACTAATTAGTGACCTTAATTGTTCAACACCAAAGGAGGAGTGAAAACCTGCAGACACTCGGCCCTCTGTGGAATATGTTTGACACGTGGTGTTAAGAATGAACAAGAATTTCAGGAAAGAGGACCAGACTTGAACGCAACACTTTAACTAGTTCCCTTGAACGCAGCTCCCTACCAACTCAACAAGCACCAGCTGCTACTAATTGCCAATCAGCTTCTACTCCTGTTGCAACACTTTTAACTAGTTGCCTTGAACGCAGCTCCTCAACAAGCGTCAGCTGTAACTCATCGCTAATGAGCCTCCACACCTGTTCCCACTCTCCTTAATCACCACTGCCATCCTACTAAAATCTTACCAACTCCTCCTCCTCTTGTGCTGCATGACGCTGTGTGTTACTAGACTTATCACGGTTTGCGGCCTTCGCCAACTTCTATCTATACTTAGCTACAACAAGTTAGGTCACTTCTAATATACACTTACTGGACAGTTTATTAGGTACATTTCCCCCTGTTCGAGAGAATGGAGCACTCCTAGACAGTGAGTCATGTGGCCATGGATTGCTATATAAAGCAGGTAGACAGGCATCCAGTTACTGTTGAACGTTAACATGGGCTAAATGAGTGACCTAAGTGACGTTGAGCGTGGTGTGGTCATTGTTGCCAGGTGCGCCGGATCCAGTCCCGGGCTTTTCACACACGACGACGTCTAGGGTTTACCGAGAATGTTGTGACAAACAAAAAACATCCAGTCATCCCTGTGGGCGAAAACAGCTCTTTGATGAGAGGTCAAAGGAGAACGGCAAGAATCATGCCAGCTAACAGCTGGGCCACAAACAGACAAATAACTGCGCAGAACGGCATCTCAGAACGTACAACTCGTCAATCCTTGTCACAGATGAGCTATTGCAGCAGACGACCACACCGGGTTGCACTCCAACTAAAAACAAGAAGAAGAGGCTCCACTGGGCACTCGATCACCAACACTGGACAATTGAGGAGTGGAAAAATAATTGACTGATTTCCTTATATGAACTGTAACTCAGTAAAATCTTGAAATTGTTTAATGTTGTGTTTTATTTTAGATCAGTGTAGGTCTTAAACGATATCACCATCGATAAGAGACATTACTGTGCAGCCGTATTCATCGACCTGGCTAAGGCTTTCGACTCTATCAATCACAACATTCTTATTGGCAGACTCAACAGCCGTGGATTCTCAAATGATTGCCTCACTTGGTTCACCAACTACTTCTCCGATAGAGTTCAGTATGTCAAATCGGAGGGCCTGTTGTCCGGACCTCTGTCAGTCTCTATGGGGGTGCCACAGGGTTCAATTCTCAAGCCGACTCTCTTCTCTGTATACATCCAAGATGTCGCTCTCGCTGCTGGTGATTCTTTGTTCCACCTCTACGCAGATGACACCATTCTGTATACCTCTGGCCCTTCTTTGGACACTGTGTTAACTAACCTCCAGATGAGCTTCAATGCCATTACAACTCTCCTTCCGTGGCCTCCAACTGCTCTTAAATGCAAGTAAAACTAAATGCATGCTTTTCAACGGCCGCTGCCCGCTCCTGCCCGCCCGTCCAGCATCACTACTCTGGACGGTTCTGACTTAGAATATGTGGACAACTACAAATACCTAGGTGTCTGGTTAGACTATAAACTCTCCTTCCAGACTCACATCAAACATCTCCAATCCAAAATTTAATCTAGAATCGGCTTCCTATTTCGCAACAAAGCATCCTGCACTCATGCTGCCAAACATACCCTCGTAAAACTGACCATCCTACCGATCCTCAACTTCGGCGATGTCATTTACAAAATAGCCTCCAACACTCTACTCAACAAATTGGATGCAGTCTATCATAGTGCCACCTGTTTTGTCACCAAAGCCCCATATACTACCCACCACTGTGACCTGTACGCTCTCGTTGGCTGGCCCTCGCTTCCTACTCATCGCCAAACCCACTGGCTCCAGGTCATCTGCAAGTCTCTGCTAGGTAAAACCCCGCTATATCTCAGCTCACTGGTCACCATAGCAGCACCCACCCGTAGCAGGTGCTCCAGCAGGTATATCTCACTGGTCACCCCCAAAGCCATTTCTTCCTTTGGCCGCCTCTCCTTCCAGTTCTTTGCTGACAAAGACTGGAACGAACTGCAAAAATCTCTGAAGCTGGAGACTCTTACCTGCCTCACTACCTTTAGGCACCAGCTGTCAGAGCAGCTCACAGATCACTGCACCTGTACATAGCTCATCTGTAAATATCCCATCCAATCTACCTCATCCCCATACTGTATTTATTAGTTTATTTATTTATCTTTCTCCTTTGCTCCCCAGTATCTCTACTTGCACATTCATCTTCTGCACATCCTACCATTCCAGTGTTTAATTGCTATATTGTAATTACTTCGCCACCATGGTCTATTTATTGCCTTATCTCTCTTATCCTACCTCATTTGCACATGTTGTATATAGATTTTTCTACTGTATTATTGATTGTATGTTTGTTTATTCCATGTGTAACTCGGTGTTGTTGTATGTGTCGAACTGCTTTGCTTTATCTTGGCCAGGTCGCAGTTGCAAATGAGAACTTGTTCTCAACTGGCCTACCTGGTTAAATAAAGGTGGAATAAATACATAAAAATAAAGTTGCAAAGTAGTTAAAAAGTAGTAAGTAGTCCTTGATGTGATTCAAAAATGAAAATGGTTTCTAGTCCCACCTATCCTCCCTGACCAACCTCCCATTTTTGGCCTAAGTAACCTTCTGTCTTATGTAACCATACCAAACGTAACATGTCATACTAATAGGAATGTAACAGATTAAAATGGATGATGTTATGTCTAATATTTGAAGCCAGGTTGTAGCCAACTATCCATGTAAATGTCTTTTTCATGAGCATACTACACGCTTAGATAAAAAGGCTTCCAAAAGGGTTCTTCGGCTGTCCCCATAGGAGATCCCTTTTCGGTTCCAGAAAGAACCCTTTTGAGTTTCATGTAGAACTCTCTGTGGAAAGGGTTCTATATGGAACCCAAAAGGGTTCTACCTGAAACTAAAAGGGTTCTACCTGGAACCAAAAGGGTTCTACCTGGAACCAAAAGGGTTGTCCTATGGGGACAGTCGAAGAACCCTTTTCGGATCTAGATAGCACCTCAAAAGGCAAACAGAGTCTGTGGAGACATGCTGTGTCATCCAAAACAGTTGAACGGTGCAACAAAAAAAAGGGACTAATCTTGTTTGGCGTTCCGTTGGAACCAACTAAGAAAATGAAACTGTGACAGAGGCTCGCTTGTTAAACCTGTGCCTTTCACTGTGAGTGGTGATTCCAGATGCCTCTGCGGTTGAGCTCTGCTCGGTCAGACCAAGCAACCTCTGGTATCATCGTTTCACACTTCTTCACGGCACACAACATTGTTTCGAACAGCGATTTGAGCGACCTGGTTTGCAGTGTAGCTGCAGATACAGGATGTGTGGTCTGTCAAACCACAAAAGGGTTTCACAACTAGGCCCCTTTTCTTGGTGGGCAGGCTTTCTGGCTTTCTGACACACGCCCAACGCTTCACACTCCGTGCACATAGATGTTTACCAGATAATTCACAAATGTGCACTGTTAAGAAGGAAACCACCATGAACACCTTTACATTTTTGCATCATTTGAATGTTCTTTAAAGCAGAATTTTCAGTACACCACTGGTTGAGTTGGTGCACATGGTGTATTCTATTCCCACAAACCCACACTCACCACCATTGAGAGAGCATTGTATGCTATGCTAGTGGTTTTGAGACAAAACGTAGAAGAAATTATGCTATCTAGAACCTAAAAGGGTTCTTTCGCTGTCCCCATAGGATAACCCTTTGAATAATACTATACTATAATACTAATACTAATACTACTATATTCCAGGTAGAACCCTTTCCACAGAGGGTTCTACATGGAACCCAAAAGAGTTCCAACTGGAACCAAAAAGGGTTCTCCTGTGGAGACATCCAAAAACCTGTTTTGGAACCCTTTTTTATAAGAGTGTATAGGACCTAGGTGAGAATGCAAAGACCATCTTGGTACTGCATGCAATTTACTGCTTGGTGGGTATCCTAGTCCATAGCCACAGGTCAGGAAACGTCCAATGTCGTGGTAATGTAACAATGTAAATGGAGATTTTTCCAGGGTGGTCTCACAGTCCAAACACAGGGAGCATATGGGATAAAAACAGACTGAGCTGCAGGTGGGTGGCTTTAGGGCTTCAAACACACACATAATGGCATGTTATTGTTTTTGAGCCATGGAACATTTGGACCTGGTATAATAGTGGGTAGGAGCAGTGCTACATGACAACCTGGGAACTGTAAAGCACCAGTTAGTCTGTCTGTGTTTGTCTCTTTTGGTAAGAAAAAGGAAAGCATCTCTTTTTGTGGGGCAGGATGCTTGGTTGTCTTTCTCCTAAAATATTCTCTTCTTCTTTCTCTGGTCAATAGGTTTATCCAACATGCCCCCCCAAAAAATCAGTGTGGTAAAGAACCGAGAATGAGCTGGAAAGTTGAAATATTGAGTATGGACGTTATATTTCGTATTGATTTTAAATACATTTGTGGGTGAGAACCAGATTTAGACATGCTTTGGTGTTGATAGAACAGATGTATGCTGGTACTTGCAGATCTGGAGCTATTAGTGTTTGATGTGTCAATCTATAGATCATGCTTAAAAACACTGCCTAGTCATATTTGGAAATCGAGATTTCACACACTTGATGTGAAGAGCCCTCCAAATTTCCCCTGAATTCAGATCTCGTCTAGTCTGTTTCAACTGAAACCGTGGCTCAGCAAAGAGGATACGGAGGTTGCAGACAAGTCAAAGTATAGAGGGTGGAAGGTCCAAATAACATGCCTGCCAATGGTGGACGTAGAAATTAGGAATGCAAAATGAATGCTCAGGACATGCCACACGTTTGCGCATGCACGCACGCACGCACGCACGCACGCACGCACGCACGCACACACACACACACACACACACACACACACACACACACACACACACACACACACACACACACACACACACACACACAAACTGGTGTCACTACAGTAGCAGCGCTGTTTAAAGTGGTGGGTGTTCCTCGGAGCAATTCATTAGGCGTCCATGTTGCCTTCATGCCGCCAGTAGACAGCTAGTTTTATTAGTGGGGGTAATTACGCAGTCTCTAGATGGGGGGGGGGGGGGGGGGGGGGGCAGCTTCTGCAGTCGAACCTCAGCCTCACATTACTGCTCACATCAACGTCATCATTTGATGACTTCAAACAGCCAAACATACTCTTTTCCCTGCTTCTGGGGGCTTTCATAGCTCTGGCCTCCTCTTTCATCTAGAACGCATCAGTATTTTCCTGTTGCAGAGCCCGTCCCAGATCAGTGATTAGGGGATAATTTACTGTCTGGATGACGGGACAGGGGACAGTACTGTACACAGAGGAGGAGAGGAGAGACGTTGTCTTAATGGTGTTACTGTAACTTCACTAAGATCTACTCAATCAACCTGTCTGGTGAAGTGGTAGTTGCAGGTCTGGCGGCCACCGTGATGTGTGTGTTTTGGTCGTGAAGTTAAAAAGTCAAAACACACCAGAGATGAAAGTTAGTAGCCTACACCCGTCCTGTCATGCTTACTGGTGTAACTGACGTTTGTTATGACTATAAAGCCCCCAAATTGGTCTGTAATGTCAGGGCCTTATAAGGTGAATGAGATGAAATCAAAACGAGGCAGGAGACATGTTAAACAGTTGGCCTTGCTCGCTGACTCATGACACACTCAGTTTTATCCTGTATGCGAGAGAACAAGAATCCAGTTCCAATACTTTCTTGATTCTTATTACATTTTGATCACTTATTAGGGGGTCAAATCAAAGTTGATTCTTATCTAATGTGATATTTTTTGGAGTTATGAAATAGCCACTAAAGTTCCTCTTGTTGGCGTGGGAAATTCAGCAAACCTACACATTTTCTTGTGCACGGTGCACCTCTTCCATAAACTAGCTTCAAGGAGTGTGGCTTTGAACACCATAGGAGGTTATGAAACCATCAATGTTTCCTTTCTGAAATATTCACAGATAGGAGATTATTTTCCTTCTTTGATAGAAAGCAGAGAGGCCTTTTTTCTTCCCTGCATGCTTAATCTGCCTCACCTTGGCAAACAAGCAATGACTTAACTCCTCTTGAAGGAGTGTTGAATCGCCACAGTTCTCTCTCAGGCACAGAGGGCCATTGCTGTATGTTTGTGCATTTTTTGGCTTAGTCGCTAAGCTAGTGTCTGGCTGTGTGTTATCTTGGATCAGTGTTGTGCAGCCTGTCCCGTCTTGTTCCAGCATTGATCTAAAATGGTTAAAGGTATTTGGCCCCATCTCTCGCTGTTTATATGGTATCAAATGTCCTTCCCTGTTAGGATCTTAACCTCTGACATCATCAATCCACAGTCTTGTATTCATTATGCTGTGATGTTAGCGTTCAAGTACCTCTGTGATATAACCATGGTATGTTAACCATGATATAATCACGGGACGCTCTCCTTGTGTGTGTGCAGGGGAACGTTTTTCTCATTTCGAAAGCTGGGAGCTTGGCAACAGCATGCACCGCTATAGGACATAGTTCACAGGTCTCATCGGTCTTTTGTAGCCATCGATCACATGGTCTTGGTTGGTTAACCTTTGCTGTGAGGATCTGGAAAGTGACACTATCACAGCTACAAGACCGTAATGGCTTCTGCTGTCCAACTCCCTCAAGCCTTCATAGATTCTGTTCCACTAGTCGTGTCAGTCTTTAGATGCTTGTCACAATGTAGTGGAGTCACAACTGGCCTGCCCATTTCCACCAAGTCTGACTGGGACTGACTGTAACGGCTATTGCTAATATGCCTACTGAAAACAATGGACATTTTAAAACTTGTAGTGTATTTGAGGTTTATGAAGGCTTCTGAAGTTTGAAGCTAGTTTCCACTTTGACATTTCGGACTTGATTTTCCCCTACAAAAATGTCAATGAATTATAATCCACGTAATAATTCATATTTCCTGTTGCTGCAGGATTATTTGATTCTGTAGCAAACTGGTATAAATGAAGATCCTACTTCTGTATAATACGTGATAGACAGTTACCAAAAATCCCTGTACAATCAGTAGTCATAATCACACCTTAAGTCCCAACTGTAGTTATTGTTGAAACGCCTTTTAACCTCTTTCAAAATGAGTTAACAAGCTCCAGATTTGTCAGTGAAACGGTTTCAAAAGTGCAACCAAGCAAATTGTCACACCCAGTGTTTGGCTGTCTGAGATTTATTTTGAGTGCCTAGGATTTGATTTGTACCTTATTCCATGCAAGTCAGAGTATTGGTGCTGTTTTTGTACAACAGTAAAGTAGCTTGAGTTTAGAGTCAAAGTCAGGTCTGATAAGACACTACTAAGACTTGTAGTAATCCAACTGGTTGCACATCTCAACATTTGTTTTCTTTCAAAGGTGAAAAGTAAAAAAAATTAGTCTATGGTGTTTTCCTCTTGTACTACACAACCACTTCCTTCTCAACGATTCTTCTGTACATTAATCGTGTTTGACTGCAGGAGCACAACTGTTTTTACTGTTCTCTTCTCAATATTGTTACACCCAGCCCCTCAACAACACCCCAAAAAAACCTCACCCTTTAACCCAGAATGAGTAATCGAAGTCCCCTTGCATGATACAATTGTGATGTGTTGTCTCATTCAGCTAACTTAAGATGATTTATTTTATTGTTTTATTTAACCAGGCAAGTTAGTTCAAAACAAATTCTTATTTACGATGACGGCCTAAGAACAGTGGGTTAACTGCCGTGTTCATGGGCAGAACGACAGATTTTTGCCTTGTCAGCTCAGGGATTTGATCGAGCAATCTTTCGGTTACTGGCCCAACGCTCTAACCACTAACCACCTGCCGCCCCTATGAATGGATAAGAACGTCTGCTAAATTACTCAAATGTAATGATGTCTCTTTTGCAGACAAAACCAGGAGGTCCCAGCATATATAACATGCTTGTGGTCCAGCAGAACGAGGGATTCAAGTCCATCTGTTTGTTAAAATGGAACAAATAAAACATTATCCATCACATTCCTAGTTCTCTGTTTTTGTCTTCTGGCCTTTTGTTTTCCTATGATGCTAGGATGTGTAGACCAATGAATGGACTCTGTGACTTAGTGAAGTGTTGTAATGCCCTAGAGCCAGAGCTGTGGCCAGGCTGCTGTCCACAGTCATGCAGAAAAACAAGCATGTTTGACAGAGGTTCCTTTTTAGGACTGTTCTACCAGCCTTCTTTGCCACTAATTCATTGTTATTCCTCCTCTCACTGGCTCCTGTTTAGCCATACCACCCATCCATTCACTGCACTGCTTTAACTTATCAACTCCACACAGTCAGCACAATGGAATCTCTAGGTGCCGTTGAAGAGAGAATCAAAAAGAGAGAGAAGAGGGGAAAAGCAACGTGACTTTGAGGTTGTGCATAGACCCAGTCTTACTCATGGTGTGAGTAAACAGACAGCAGGAACGCTGCTTTGTGGGCTACACTGAGAGAAAGAGAGAGCAGCCACACAGAAAACAGTTGAGCTGAGTTGTAAAGCCTGTTCAAATGAGTCAAATGTCTCTCTGGTTTAGAAGAAGTGGAACATATTTTATTGCAAAGTGCTGATTAGTGGTTTGGGACTAGCCAGTAGCACCTGTTGTTTTGTTTGGAGCTGGTCTCCCAAGAGGAAGTGTGAGGGATCCAAACCCCCCTTCTGCTAAAGCCCCAGTCTTTACAGGCAGCCATTACCCAGTGTACTCCACCACAGACAGGGCCCAGGGACAGGGCCAACTGTAGTCACCCTGTGGATGCCAGCTATCTGGAATGGAACCTGCTGGGATAGGAGTGGGGCTGTTGTGTTGGAGACCTGCAGTGGGCTTGCGGTCAAGTCCATTTTTTCAGGTGAATTGAAATCATTCAAATTAGTTAAATTATTGAAGAGTGCCATTTAATTTGATCAGGATTAGTTCTTTCTTGAATTGGAATTTTGATACAGCTCAACTGTTTTCTGCAACCCTGTTGCGCAGTTATGCTCGGCGTCCCCGCCAGGAACTATTTTGTTTGTTTTTGAAAATGTCGTACTTACCCTAACCTGCTACAACACATTTTTCACACTTTCATCTCAGCTTGGTAGAACTGTTGGACAACACCAGTTATCTCCTGAACAAGTATTTTTTGGGGGCGATATGTGCACCAAAAGACTATTCTATAAAGATCCTTCCAGAGGCTGGAATAACACAGGCTAGCCGTAGTCATCTCTGCTCCTCTCAGCTTGTTTCTCTAGTTATCAACCGTTCTGTAACAAGGAAAGTCATTTAAAAACATGTTCACATTCACAGTAACAGCCTGGCCAAAACAGCTGAAGAATTCTAATCGAAGAGTAGCTTGGTAACAGCATGGGAAAGGATAACAAGTAGAAAGACAACCTGTAGTCACTGAGGCAGTGTTTACTGTTGTGTGGAACAGCTGGTGGTTATGCAAGCACTGAGAAGTGGAGGCTTCCACAGGCTGGTACAGAGAGAGGATCTGCACCGTGGCTGTATGGGCGCAGTGCGCAGAGCCTTCTCCCTCCCCGAGGCTTCACATATGGTTGGTTAGAGGACTGACTGTGTTTTCAACTGGCACTCAACCATATTCTGAAAGTTTAAAGGGTCAGGTAAGAGTTGTTTTGCTTGGTTCAAGTCAAACAAGGCCTTGATGTGCCAAAAGGGAGCAACAGGTGCGCTTCTCTGGGTTGTACGCCTTGGTTGGGTGCTCTGCCTTCAGTATTTCCCAGTATCTGTGGCTAACCTTACAGAGACCTCCTGGTAGGGACTTCAGTGTTCCCCTATACTTTCCCCCTAGGTGGGGCATATACTATAGGCCCGAAAACAACTTCCTGGGTTTCACAATAAGGTTTTCAACTGAAACCACTAGTAATCTGGTCAGGGGCAACTGAACTAGGTGGGACTGGGGGTTGGTAGTGGGGCATGGCATCCTGCCCAAGTCATGGTTGGAGAAACACTGCATGTATACAGGTGTTTTTAGTCATTTACAAATGTATATGGAAGTATGTATATGTGAGTGTGTTTTGGATGTGTAAACACATGTGTATGTTTGTGACTGTATTGTACACGTGTTTACAGTACGAGAGTGAAAGCATCTGGCTGTATAGCATTTAAACACAACTGAATCCGGGGCTCATTGGCCTAGCAAGCAAAGCCTGGCATCCCACAGAGAGCTAAGAGGGGAGAAGGGAGTAGAGGGTTGGGGAGAGAAGAGCAGCAGGAGTAGAATGGGGATTGCTCCATCCTGGCTGTCAGCTGTTGGTTCCACATCTGCAACTCATTAGGGCCCCTCGCATGATGAAACTAGTGAGGGCCTGCCATTGCCCCCCCCCCCCCCCCTTCCTCAGAGCCAATCGTCAGCCAGGAGCCTGGAGGAGACCCCCCCCCCCCCCCCACACACACACACACTTTACTCACTTGCTAACAGCTGTGTGGGTTTCCCCCTCTGTAACCATGACGACCCATATCCTCACAAAACAAACCCCCACTTGCGCCTCCCTTACTCATCTGGCCCTCCTCACTCTCACCATTCTTTTTCTTGCTCTTTCCTCCCAGAATGTTACATCATTCTTTATCTGTGTGAGCATCTCTTGACGTCCCAGTGAAGTCACTCCACATAGTTAACAGACAGATGGCGGTGAGCTCCACATGACCACCTCCATGTAACACTGCTCACTTCTACCACATCATATACGTAGTAACATGTGTATTAGCTCATTTGATAGAGTTTGTGAACCATGAGCTGCCCAGACATATCAAGCACAACATGTCTCTGGTAGGAATGTAGACTTCTTTCATTTGGTTATTTACCAAAGTCAACTGAACTGATGTTGGTTGGAAGATCCATTCATACAAAATGCCTTTACCCATTAGTACCTCACAAATCACAGTCATTTGTTTTGAGATGAGATACTACAGTACAAATCAGTGTTTGGAACTGAAGGTAGATGTGTGATGTTTTTGCTGCAGGGGTGCTGTTTCTTAGAAATCTGTTGATCCTCACCATGCAGCCGGAGTACAGAGAAGCTGAGAGTTGGGTGTGTGCAGGGTGTGTTGATGGGCCCATCTGCACAGTATTCTGTACACCACACTGGTAGGCCACACCTACCACAACCCAGAACAACAGGGTGACCTAGCCTGCCTGCCTTCAAAGTGAAGCTCCACTGTGGTTTGTAAAGTTGAAGAAATGGGGACGTGAATCTGTGCACTTGCGGTTATACAAACCTGTGCCAAAGCACTTTTGTTTGTGTAGTGTGTTCATTACCAAAGATGAGAAAAACAGCAAATATTATAAGGAACCCCTGTTGTGACATGCTGAACTATATTTTTTGTTGGTCTTCATGAGTAATGATTTATCAATACTATCAGTTCCCTTTCTGAGGAACATTGGGGCTTGGCTGCAACACAGTTTTGCCCTCCAGTTAAACTTTAGGATGAGTAACTGGACTTCCCCATTAAAATGTATGCCATGTTGTGTGTCTCTACGATGCCTAATGCAGACGGATGTCTCTGGTAACAGGTTGGCTGACAGTGAAGATGACACTTGGTGATGGACAGAGAGTGATTTTGATGGTCAAATGTAAGGGTCATCCAGTTTAAGGCCTGCCCAATCACAGTTATTGCACAGCCTGTGGCTTGTCTGCTGTCAGTGCTTCAGAGTGAGATCTAATATTGGAGTGATAGACAAAGTGTTACCTTTCCTGGAACATACACTGAGTGGAAAAACATTGCTCTTTCCATGACATACAGTGCACTCGGAAAGAATTCAGACCCCTTGACTTTTCCCCCATTTTGTTACATTACAGCCTTATTCTAAAAACATATTAAATCGTTTTTTCCCCCCTCACCAATCTACACACAATACCCCATAAAAAAAACAGAAATACCTTATTTACAAACGTAATCAGATCCTTTGCTATGAGACTCGAAATTGAGCTCAGGTGCATCCTGTTTCCATTGATCATCCTTGAGATGTTTCTACAACGTTTCCACCTGTGGTAAATTCAATTGATTGGACATGATTTGGAAAGGCACACACCTGTTTATATAAAGTCCCACAGTTGACAGTGCATGTCAGAGCAAAAACCAAGCCATGAGGTTGAAGGAATTGTCTGTAGAGCTCCGAGACAGGATTGTGTCGAGTCACAGATCTGGGGAAGGGTACCAAGTAACTACTGCAGCATTGAAGGTCCCCAAGAACACAGAGGCCTCCATCATTCTTAAATTGAAGAAGTTTAGAACCACCAAGGCTCTTCCTAGAGCTGGTTGCCCGGCCAAACTGAGCAATCGGCAGAGAAGGGCCTTGGTCAGGGAGGTGACCAAGAACCCAATGGTCACTCTGACAGAGCTCCAGAGTTCCTCTGTGGAGATGGGAGAACCTTCCAGAAGGACAACCATCTCATCAGCACTCCACCAATCAGGTCTTTATGATAGAGTGGCCAGATGGAAGCCACTTCACAGTAAAAGGCACATGACAGCCCGCTTGGAGTTTGCCAAAAGGCACCTAAAGTACTCTCAGACCATGAGAAACAAGATTCTCTGGTCTGATGAAATCAAGATCGAACTCTTTGGCCTGAATGCCAGAGTCACGTCTGGAGGAAACCTGGCACCAATCCTATGGTGAAGCATGGTGGTGGCAGTATTATGCTGTGGGGATGTTTTTCAGTGGCAGGGACTGGGGACTAGTCAGGATCGAAGGAAAGATGAACAGCACCAAGTACAGAAAGATCCTTGATGAAAACCTCCTCCGGAGTGCTCAGGACCTCTGACAGGGGTGAAGGTTCATCTTCCAACATGACAACAACCCTAAGCACACAGCCAAGACAATGCAGAAGTGGCTTGTCCTTGAATGGCCCAGCCACAGGCCAGACTTGAACCCGATCTAACATCTCTGGAGAGACCTGAAAATAGCTGTGCAGCGACGCTCCCCATCCAACCTGACAGAGCTTGAGAGGATCTGCAGAGAAGAATGGGAGAAATTCCCCAAATACAGGTGTACCAAGCTTGTAGCGTCATACCCAAGAAGACTCAAGGCTGTAATCGCTGCCAAAGGTGCTTCAACAAAGTACTGAGGAAAGATCAGAATACTTATGTAAATGTTATATATAAACATTTCTAAAACCTGTTTTTGCTTTGTTATTATGGGGTATTGTGGGTAGATTGATGAGCAAAAAACCCCAATGTAAATCAATTTTATAATAAGGCTGTAACGTAACAAAACTTGAAAAAGTCATGGGGTCTGAATACTTTCCCGAATGAACTGTATACTGACCAGGTGAATCCAGGGGGAAGCTATGATCCCTTATTGATGTCACCTGTTAAATCCACTTCAATCAGTGTAGATAAAGGGCAGAAGGCAGGGTAAAGAAGGATTGTCAAGCCTTGAGACAGTTTGGATTGGATTATGGATGGATTGTGTATGTGTGCCATTCAGAAGGTGAATCGGCAAGGCAAAATATTTAAGTGCCTTTGGAACGGGGTATGGCAGTAGGTGCCAGGCGCACCGGTTTGTGTCAAGAACTGCAACGCTGCTGTGTTTTTCAAGCTCAACAGTTTCCTGTGTGTATCAAGAATGGTCCACCAACCAAAGGACATCCAGCCAACTTGACACAACTGTGGGAAGCATCGGAGTCAACATGGGCCAGCATCCCTGTGGAATACTTTCGACACCTTGCAGAGTCCATGCCCCAATGAATTGATGCTGTTCTGAATGCAAAAGGAGGCCTTCTCAATATTAGGAAGGTGTTCCTAATGTTTTGGACACTTAGTACGTTCTTAAACTTTCTTGTGTGTAAGTATCAAAGAGAAAAACCTGACCTTGTAATATCAAGGATTGCTTTGGTCCTAGTCTGTGACTTTTCACAACCTCTGTAAGGACCAATTTGTATGTAAGTGTTGACCACAATGAGTGTGTGCACATGTTATACAGGCATGTAAATGGGCTCATGTGCCCATTTAATTTAGCATATCCTCATTATATAAATTATAATTATAACCTCAGTTGATGACCCCTCCGGCTCATCTCTCTCACCTGTTGCCTCTGCCAGAAAACATCCAAACATGCCACATAAAGCTGCTGGGAACACATTGTCTGCCTCAATGACGTAGCCTGAATGGGGCCTCGTTCTCTTGTTAGATGCTCAATAACGGAGCCTGAATAGGGCCTTGCTCTCTTGTTAGATGCTGTCAGTTTCACTAAAGCACATTCATCACCTTAACCTTGAGGCCTAGTCAGAGATCTGCTGGGGCAATGGCCACACCACCAGAGAGTGTGGAGGGAATCGCGTGCCAGAAGAGTTGGCAGCGCTCCAGACATCGCGCATGGACTACTGCCAAACACTGAGACAAGGGAAATGCTGTGGACAGACACACACACACACACACACACACACACGCACACACACACACACGCACAGGAAAGTGTGCACTCATACACACATACGCAGTGAAGCACAACCTGGGTCAATGTTTTACATTTGACATGTTTTACACACTTTGTTCAGGGACAGGGGTCGGCAAAGATTCGTCAGTGCAGTAAAAATTCCTGGGTCCAGTTGTAGGTCAATATAGTGGGATGCAAAGTCCCAGTAGCCCGCGCTGCTTTCCACTCAACCAAGGCAACCGCCACATCCCTTAGGAGGGTTGTTCCAACTATTCTGACAACCCCAGACTGACAGGCGTCAAACCTGGACTTCATATTGTATTCTCTTGTACCTCCATATCATCCTGACTGTACTTAAAGCATATACCTGTGTTTTATCCTCTGTACTGGCATATCAGGATTTTTAAACCTGGAACATAATTTTGTACCCAGATGGTCTCTTCTCCATATGAGGTATGCTTTGAGTAAAAATTGTATTTCAGAGGATGCTACTGTGTGTGCGTGTGTGTTATTGTGTGGGCTAATGTCATGTGTGTTTGTGCTCTTGGGTACATCTATAAATATGGGTATCTTTAGCTTTCCTCTGAATAAAAAATGGAGCTACGGTCTCTTATGCTTTCATATTTGTTTACTTTCTTAATTTTGGAAGTCCGCTTGTAAAAATACTGTATAAATAGTAAAGGAACCAAGTGTATTTCAGGTCCACCCACAGACAACTAATATATATTTTAGGGCACACATATTTTTGGTTCTTGAGAGACTCATCTAAAAATCTTTGGGAATTCGACCCTGGAGTCATTATTGAGAAGGTTCACATCCTATTCGTATTAGTACACCTATTCAATAGCATCATTGAGACTACAGAGAAACTTGATATCTCTTTTGGAAGTATTTCCTGTCCAATATCACATATGAGAGAAAAGTAAATCATTTCCACGTTAGTCTTTTAAAAAACAGAGCCCAATCTTGTAGCAAATCGGAAAAAGCCTGCAATGGTCCCCACCCACTATCACTCATTCCATGAAGACGAAAAAACCCAAACATATCAAAACAAGACAAAACAAAACACTGAGCCTCTAATGCACCCAATAAATCAAGGCAATTCTGATTAAACAAATGAAGCCAGGGCCTAACCACAATCTGAGCGTGTATGTGTTTAGATTGTGTTTATCTGGTCATTACTGTAAGTACTGGGTATGCTTTGGGCCTGGATGCCTACTTCAGTGTGTTTTACAGACCGGGAGGCTGCGAACTGAGCAGGACGCAGCAGGGAAGGCAGCCACTTCTTGATTACGGAACGCTCAGTGATTGTTATTATGAACAGTGCTTTTCTTGGAATGTTCGCGCACGTTGTGATTGTTTCGTGTCCGTCGTCTTCCGAGTCCCTTAGTCTCTTGGCAGCGTCTCTTGCTAATTGGGGGAACTTCGTCAGAGCCCCCCTTTATACCCTCTGGCACTTTTGTAATCTGTCACTCGCATTTTTTTGGCAGCGTCGGGGTGCTTTTCCACTCAAGGTTTGGATGGTGAGGCTGGCAAAACAGAATAATAAAACAGCGCTTGGATTTCCCCCTTTGATAAAGAGTTTTTGCTGTTGCCATGGGGTGTAGTTACAGTGGGATGAAGTGATTTCTAAGTAGTTTGGCAGCTTACTGATCATAGTTCTGCTTGTGTTGAAAGACTTGTGTATACAAATCTTACTCTGACGCCTGCAGCTTTTAACAGGCTCGGAGACAGCGTGCGTTTGATTTATCCGATCCTTCTTCGGTTTTCATTGTGGTCTCCAAATTAAATGTGGATTACCACCATACATACCCTCTCTGAAATGACAGTATACAGCAATAAGTTGTTATAGTCAGTGATAGTGTAGTTACAGTCCTATTGTTGCTCTGGGTAATATAAGGCCTAGCATAGATTTGACTATAGTTGTTAAATACCATAATCGTTACTGACTTTTGAATGTTATCATGTGAAGACTTCAATTGACCTTGATAATTGCCAGCTGTTAAGCAGATCATGCTACCACCATGTTCAGAGAGGGTCACAAGGTCCATCTCTTTGGGCTTTAAGGAAGAGCCTTGTAATGTATTGGAATTATGACCAGATAATGCCACTCACCAGTCAAATACCAGTGGTATGCACATCTGCTTGCATTGTATGAAGTTATAGAGTCCGATTGGAATGCAGAAAGCTATTTTGTGGATTTCTGTGAAATTAAACCATACTATAGTGATGCCTAACATATCTTGGCTTTTGGAACTATTTTTGAGAAACATTGTATTAGAGTGACTAAGCTACCAGCAGACTCTTTCGTTTCCTTAAACACAGGCAATGGAGAAACAGTACATTAGCCGAGAGATTTGCAGAGGGACAACTTGGAATGACTGTATACAATGAGTATGCTCTCTCCTTTTATACCCCTTAAAATAGCTGCTCTCCCATTGGCTGAAAGAAGGTTCTCACTGAATCACACGGGGCCCAATTAGAGAGTAGCACTTCCTGTTCTGTGAAAGATGTTTCCTGTTGATAGTTAAGTGCCAGGGGACCACACATTGGTGAGCTGGCAGTGTTTTCGTGACCTTTGTGAGCCCTACGGAAACGTTGACGGCGATAGCACTGTGCGGTGTGTATCGACACATGGCCTGTGGGGCCGCATGAGAATCTGTGTTTTGGTCCTGAAAGTAAACACGTTGTAGCAATGTGCCCTCAGCCCAAGCCCACGTGTCGAGCACTGCACTCTAATAGCACAGACACAAGGCCCATATCTTTCGCTATTGTTGGACGTTCTTGGTGGCTCTTCCAAGCAGGTCTCCACAGTTCTGATTGTGTTCAGCTAAAACAGTGCAGGCCAACAACCTAGAGAGGAGATGTGGAGACTTCCATCTTGCCCCTAAAAAATAATCGGCTTCCTCGAAGACCCCAGCCGGCACTCAGCCTATGAGCAACTATAACTCTTCCAGGTCAGATTTATTGGCTACAGAGATGCAGAATCTTCATTCCATGCACATTGCCACCCTGTCCACTAGCAGCTGTTGTCTATGTTTAGAATAATTTTATCTGTGTGCACTGTGTTCAGGAAGTGAAAGAAAAACATTACTGTAATGTTTTATAAATGATTGTCCAGCTTACCATATTGTTCCATGGTGTCATGAACATTACCAAGTACCAGGATATTTTAGCCAAAATACCTGGTTTCCTCTGCCATGAGGCTGAAACTTGCCCTTTCAGCAAGACAATAACTCCAAGCACACATCAAAATCCACTAAGAAATTACTAGTTGCCTACAAAATCATCATTTTGCAATGGCCATCTCAGTCTCTGGACTTGAACCCCATTGAAAACCTGTGGTTTGAATTGACGAGGGCAGTCGATAAGAGCTGACAAAGGACATCAAGGATCTGGAAGGATTCTGTATGGAGGAATGGTCTAAGATCTCTCCCAATGTGTTCTCCAACTCATAAAACAGCTCAGTGTTGTTATCATCGTAAGGGGAGGGTGCTAGAGTATTGAAAACCGGGGATCCAATAATTTTGACCCCTATCTTTTTCGAGATTTATTTGTATTACTTAAAATAGCATAATATAAGGTAAAACAATATATATATATAGCATAAAATGCAGTGCAGTATTTTATATTATTATAGCGCTGTTATTTATATTTACTAAGTTTGTCATTAATGATGTGTTTAGCTATCGTCTGGGAGTGTATGCTGTGGTTGGATCATATTTGATCTGTTCGTCCACATAGAGTCAACCTTTATGGGTAGTGAGTTGTTGTTGTGTGGTAGAACTGAGGTGGTTGTTACAGGAACCAAGACCACAGAACAATCTGTGAAATGATCAGCTGTGTGTGTGTGTGTGTGTGTGTGTGTGTGTGTGTGTGTGTGTGTGTGTGTGTGTGTGTGTGTGTGTGTGTGTGTGTGTGTGTGTGTGGGTGTGTGTGTGTGTGTGTGTGTGTGTGTGTGTGCGTGTGGGTGTGTGCGTGTGGGTGTGCGTGCTCGAAACGTGTTGGCTTACAGTCTCCAATGAAACACAAGAGTTCAGAACCCCTTATACACCTCCTCTGTGTACCTTTTGACTTGTGCACCTTTCTGCTATACATACTCAGGGTCTGTCCATAAAACTGGAATGTGTTAGAAGCCTAGAAGAATCGCTGCGATTTATCCTGTAACCCAAAGTTGACAGGAAGCCCTGGAATCAGGAAACGGTTGAATTCTGTTTCCTGTGTGTGGCTCAAGCCACTCAAACAAACCGGTGAGCAATGCAGCAGGTCTCCCAACACAGGATCCCCTGTGTTCAGCATCTCAGTCAGCCTAACATGGCTCCTCTGGCCCTGGTTCTTCTTGATAGCAGAAAGAGACTACTGTAGTGTGAAGGCTGCCATTGTATTTCAGGAAATGATTTGCTATGAGCCCTTTAAAGGTACAATACTTAGAAAATGTATACTGTTCTTCACTATGGTGGGTTGCATTCTGTGGATGATTTTTTAAAACCTTTATTTAAATAGGCAAGTGAGTTAAGAACAAATTCTTATTTACAATGACGGCCTACCCCGGCCAAACCCGGACGATACTGGACCAATTGTGCGCCACCCTATGGGACTCCCAATCACGGCCGGATGTGATACAGCCTGGATTCAAACCAGGGGCTGTAGTGATGCCTCTTGCGCTGAGATGCAGTGCCTTAGACCACTGCGCCACTGATGATAACTGATTAAAATGTGTCTGAATTAAAATGATTGATCTCATGTTAATGTGGACTAAGTATCCCATTGGTATTATTCATATAATTATTCATATTAAATTGTTAACTGTTAGTAATAAATGGGTCACTAATACTTCATAGTTCATACCCACGACTTGCAAGCTTATATTTTTAAGATATTACCAAATTAATTAATTGATCATGTTTATGGATAATATGGCATCTATCAGGTGTTTTTCCGGTGAGTTCCGACTCTTACGGAGACGGGATTGTAAAGACACATGGGCTGCGTTTAGACAGGCAGCCCAATTCTAATCTTTTTTTCACTTTTGACCAATCAGATCAGCTCTGAAAAAGATACGATGAGAAAAGATTTGATGTGATTGGTCAATTAGTGGAGAAAAATACAACCATGGCCTCTGGTTAGTGACTAGCCTCAGATAGACTGATGTGTATTTACACTAATGTGACAGGGTTACTCACACTCTCACCCTGCTCAGAGTGAACCCTGTTTGGCCTCTCATGTTGGATCATCATCAAGAGTCATTCATAGTTTACCACTGGTCTGATCCCACATCCCACACTACTGCTGTTTCTCAATGTAATTCAGTTCAAAAAGCTTTGTTGCTCATCAAATTGACATGATATGGAAAAGGCTATTTGACAAATGGCTCATAGCACACAACACATTCAAAACAACAACAACTTGACTTTGAGACATGTAGCACACCTTGAACTTGTATCTCGACCTCACTGACCCTGCTCCCTATTGCAGCCTATGGCTGTGACTTACTATGGCAACTACTGTATTAATTACAAGGCTGAGTCCCATGATAGTAAGTCCTCACACATAGTCAAAACCATTATTATCACTGCATGCACACAGAAGTTGCAGTATTTCACCTGATGACCTACAGCAGGGGTGTCAAACTCATTCCATGAAGACCTAGACAACCAGGTGAGGGGAGTTCCTTACATCAATCAAGTCCAAGGGAGGCCCTTGTTGGAATGAGTTTGACATGTGACCTAAAGGGTATGATGTCAGGGAATGATAAACACAACAGTTGGCTTGAGCTCGAAAACATCAGTAACTGATATTAATGATAGAAACATGCAGGGGTTACAATGCTTTGTCCTGCCTCAGGTTTTCTGTATTGCTTGCTGTTTGGGAGTTTTAGGCTGTGTTTCTGTGTTGCTTGCTGTTTGAGGTTTTAGGCTTGGTTTCTGTATTGCTTGCTGTTTGGGGTTTTAGGCTGGGTTTCTGTATATCACTTTGTGACATTTGCTGATATAAAAAGGGCTTTATAAATACATTTGATTTGGTTTGATTATGTTGCCAATACCAACATTTGCACAGTATCACATGGACAATCCCTCTACTTGGATGGTTTCCTTGTAAAACATACACTCTTGGAAAAAAGGTTTCTGAACGGGATCTTCGGCTGTCTCGATAAAATAACCCTTTTGGGTTCCATGTAGAACCAATAAGGCTTCTACCTGCAACCAAAAAGGGTTATTTAAAGGGTTCTGCTATGGGGACAACCGAAGAACCCTTTTAGGTTCTAGATAGCACCTTTTTTCCCCGAAGAGTGTAGTAACATAGTGAAAGGGTAACTCTTGTAGAATATGGTTACTATAGCATAACGTAAACGATTCCTGTTATAGTCCTGTTATATTTGATCATATAGCCACTTGTGCTAAGAATCGGTTGATTCAATTTAGTCTGGTGTTTTATCCATTATATACTGTTACACTTTTGGCTCATTTTTCAACTACACTGCAGTTATGTAGTATAAAGCTAGTGTGTATGGTATTGAGCTCAGTCCACTGTTCTTTACTCCAAAGTGTGTCAAAGGAGTGCAGTAAGTGTGCGGATAATTACAACTTGTTTTTTACTTTGGATTTTCTAAGTTACTGCCCATAAAGCCCAAGTTGTAAAATACCAGCTAATTCACATTTTTCCTTAATATTTGTGGTTTTGCCTCTTCCGCCGACATTCCACAGTCCTGTGCTGTTAGTTTCTCAGGTGGCTTCAAGTTCCCCACTTTATAAGTAGAAACCACAGAAGACACCTCATTCCTGGCTGAATATGAGTCCTTGTTCTGTGTTTTGCTTCTGCCACCAACCATAGACTGTTTTTCTCTCTGGACCTGTTTTTTTTATGCACCTTTGATGGCAGACAGACGTGTAGTTTGCATTCACACAGCCCTTGTGGAAAAAACCATGACAGCTCACATGCTTATAGGAGTGCCTTTTTTGGACTGAAATTACTATGACAACTACAAAGGAGCTGTGAGGCCTCAAGGCCTACATTGAAGAAGTGCTCAAGCTAAGCATGTATTCTCTATTTCAAACATGTATACACTGAGAATACCAAACATTAGGAATACCTTCCTAATATTGAGAAGCCTCAATGATATTGAGATGCCTCAGAATTGCCTCAATTAATCGGGAATAGACTCTACAAGGTGTCGAAAGCGTGTTGACTCCAATGCTTCCCACAGTTGTGTCAAGTTGGCTGTGTGGTGGACCATTCTTGAAAGACACTGGAAACTGTTGAGTGTGAAAAATCCACCAGTACCTGGCACTTACTACCATACCCCGTTCAAAGGCAGTTGTATCTTTTGACTTGCCCATTCACCTTCTGAATGGCACACATACACAATTCATGTCTCAATTGTCTCAAGGCTTAAAAATCCTTCTTTAACCTGTCTCCTCCCCTTCCTCTACACTGATTGAAGTGGATTTAACAAGTGACATCAATAAGTGATCATAACTTTCACCTGGATTCACCTGGTCAGTCTTTGTCATGGAAAGAGCAGGTGTCCTTTAATGTTTGTGTACACTCAGTGTATTTTCAATGCCGGATGCAAATTAATTATACTTAATCCATATTTTGTCGTTTTCCCTCCACATGTTCTCATACATTATGGAGTGTCCAAAATCGAATCAGGTTTCCCTTGCTGAACTGCATTCTTCTCTAGGGGTTCTGACTCATTGTGTTGTCTGAGTTCTAAAAGTGGGCCACGGATGAATGAAGCGCATTACTTTAGCGGACGGTTCACACAGGCTGGTCATAGTGTGTGGAGGTGACGTCTTCCCAATTGTTTTTTCTTCTTCTTCAGAATAGCAATGAGCTCAGGCCGAAGTAACGCTCTCCGCTCGCTGTGGGGGCAGATTTATTTAAAAAAAGCCTTGCTTGAAATACAATGACACTTCCGTCTAGGTTTGTTCTCAGGAATGTAGCCTATAGAGGGACCTTTTCCTTTGACTTTTTTTTTCAGGGCTTTAACAATAGTTGATTGCTCCAGCACCAGCTCCGTCCACAACCTTGGCTCGGTTCCTAGGCATTGTGTGTATGTCTTCTCATAGTGTGTGTCGTGTGTGTGTGTGTGTGTGTTTGTGTGTGTGTGTGCAGATCAATGATCAAAGACACTGAGGTAATATTCTACACACTGCTGTGTGTTTGATATGTTTACTCAGCATCACAATGAAGTGTGCATTGAAAACACACGTTATGACGCTAAAAATAACAATGTAGGGCCAGTTCTTCTGGTCTAAATACACATTGAAAACATGCTGAAAGGCAGCTAATGGCCAAGGTAAATAACATCTGCACATCTCTCTTGTCCTGCAAGAAATCCATCAAAGGCCTTTATCTATCGGGGCATTGATGTCAACAGCCACTTTACTGTTCGATTTTCCAAACCTGTGTGGCTCTCACTGGCTTTTCACGCTTATGTTTGCCTTTCTCCAAGAAATACGCTTTCACTACACAGAACAAAAATATGAACGTAACAGACAACAATTTCAAAGATTTTACTGAGTTACAGTTCATAATGTAGCAGACTCAAGGGTGTGGGGTTTCCACGTCACCATGTTCAATGCTACCAAGTTCAATGCTATGCTATTTCACAGTGAACAAATTGACAACAGAATTTCAACATGCTTATAGGGAAGGACACTCAACAAGCACGGCACTTACACAAATGACTGATGATTGGCTGATAGAAATTGATGCAAAAACTATTGTGGGGGCTGTCTTGTTTGACTTCAGTGCAGCTTTTGACATTATCGATCATGGTCTGCTGCTGTAAAGACTTGTGTTATGGCTTTAACCCCCCTGCTATAATGTGGATAAAGAGTTACTTGTCTAACAGAACATAGAGGGTGTTCTTTAATGGAAGCATCTCAAATATAATCCAGTTAGAATCAGGAATTCCCCAGGGTAGCTGTTTAGGCCCCTTGCTCTTTCAATTTTTACTAACGACATGCCACTGACTTTGAGTAAAACCAGAGTGTCTATGTATGCAGATGACTCAACAATATACAAGTCAGCTACTACAGCGACTGAAATGACAGCAACACTCAGAGCTGCAGTTAGTTTCAGAGTGGGTGGCAAGGAATAAGTTAGCCCTAAATATTTCTAAAACTAAAAGCATTGTATTTGGGAAAAACACTCACTAAACCCTAAACCTCAAATACATCTTGTAATAAATAATGTGGAAATTGAGCAAGTTGAGATGACTAAACTGCTTGGAGTAACCCCAGATTGTAAACTGTCATGGTCAAAACATATTGATGCAGTAGTAGCTAAGATGATGAGAAGTCTGTCTATAATAAAGCAATGATCTGCCTTCTTAACACTATCAAAAAGGCAGGTCCTACAGGCCCTAGTTTTATCGCGTCATGTGGTCAGGTGCCATAAAAAAGGACTTAAGAAAATGGCAATTGGCTCAGAACAGGGCAGCACAGCTGGTCATTGGATGTACACAGAGAGCTAATATTAATAAATGCATGTCAATCTCTCCAGGCTGAAAGTGGAGGAGAGATTGACTTCATCGCTACTTTTTTATGATAGGTATTGACATGTTGAATGCACCGAGCTGTCTGCCTAAACTACTGGCACACAGCTCGTACACCACATCATGTAACTCATGCAAGCAGTAAAATTTGAAGTTAAAAAACTGATTAAAAAAACACCTTATGGAACAGCGGGAACTGTGAAGCAACACAAACATTGGCACAGACACATGCATACACAGACACATGATAACATAGGCACTATACATAGAGTTGAATTTAGAAGTTTACATACACTTTAGCCAAATACATTTAAACTTAGTTTTTCACAACTCCTGACATTTGATATTAGTACAAATGCCCTGTCTTAGGTCAGTTAGGATCACCACTTTATTTTAAGAATGTGAAATGTCAGAATAATTGTAGAGAGAATGATTTATTTCAGCTTTCATTTCTTTTATTACATACACTCAATTAGTATTTGGTAGAATTGCCTTTAAATTGTTTAAATTGGGTCAAATGTTTCGGGTAGCCTTCCACAAGCCTCCCAATAAGTTGGGTGAATTTTGGCCCATTCCTCCTGACAGAGCTTGTGTAACTGAGTCAGGTTTGTAGGCCTCCTTGCTTGCACATGCGTTTTCAGTTCTGCCCACAAATGTGGATTGAGGTCAGGGCTTTGTGGCAACTCCAATACCTTGATTTTGTTGTCCTTAAGCTATTTTGCCACAACTTTGGAAGTATGCTTGGGGTCATTGTCCATTAGGAAGACCCATTTGCGACCAAGCTTTAACTTCCTGATTGATGTCTTGAGATGTTGCTTCAATATATCCACATCATTTTCCTACCTCATGATGTCATCTATTTTGGGAAGTGCAGCAGTCCCTCCTGCAGCAAAGCACCCCCACAACATGATGCTGCCACCCAGGTGCTTCACGGTTGGAATGGTGTTCTTCGGCTTGCAAGCCTCCCCCTTTTTCCTCCATACATAACAATGGTCATTATGGCCAAACAGTTCTATTTTTGTTTCATCAGACCAGATGTGCAGTTGCAGACTGTAGTCTGGCTTTTTTATGGCGGTTTTGGAGCAGTGGCTTCTTCCTTGCTGAGCGGCCTTTCAGGTTATGTCGATATAGGACTCGTTTTACTGTGGATATAGATACTTTGTACCTGTTTCCTCCAGCATCTTCACAAGGTCCTTTACTGTTGTTCTGGGATTGATTTGCACTTTTCGCACCAAATTACGCGTCTCCTTCCTGAACGGTATGACGGCTGTGTGGTCCCATGGTGTTTATACTTGCGTACTATTGTTTGTACAGATGAACGTGGTACCTTCAGGCGTTTGGAAATTGCTCCCAATGATGAACCAGACCTGTGGATGTCTACAATTTTTTCTGATTTCTTTTGATTTTCCCATGATGTCAAGCAAAGAGGTACTGAGTTTGAAGGTTGGCCTTGAAATACATCCACAGGTATACCTCCAATTGACTCAAATGATGTCAATTAGCCTAACAGAAGCTTCTAAAGCCATGACTTCATTTTCTGGACTTTTCCAAGCTGTATGAAGGCACAGTCAACTTAGTGTATGTAAACTTCTGACCCACTGGAATTGTGATACAGTGAATTATAAGTGAAATAATCTGCCTGTAAACAATTGTTGGAAATATTACTTGTGTCGTGCACAAAGTGGATGTCCCAACTGACTTGCCAAAACTATAGTTTGTTAACAATACATTTGTGGAGTGGTTGAAAAACTAGTTTTAATGACTCCAACCTAAGTTTATGTAAACTTCCGACTTCAACTGTACACATGGATTTAATACTGTAGATATGTGGTAGTGGTGGAGTAAGGGCCTGACGGCACACAGTGTTTTGGAGAATCTGTGAATGTACTGTCATGTTTTTAAAATTGTATCAACTGCCTTAATTTTGCTGGACCCCAGGAAGAATAGCTGCTTGTCAGCAGCTAATGGGGATCCATAAATACAAAAATAATAACAAGACATGCATCAATTACACAACTAGAATGCAAATGGTGAGTTTATTAGGGATTTTTGTACACTGGGGGAATTCACCAATTACTTCACAGTCCACAAGCCGTTCTCGTTGTCTGCTCCGTTCTCCAGGGGTGATCCTAAAACTAGGGTCCTCAGCCAATCCGGTTCAGTACACAAGGGGGGTAATCCGACAGTCCAGGTCACAATGGGTAATCTCACAGATATTTTTCTCTCTTCTTCCCCTCTTCATAATGCACGTTTTTCTCTCCTTTCTCTGCCCCTTTTTGTAGGTCACTTCCTCTTTTATCCCCAAGCACTCCCTGGCTTAATGACCCACAGCCTCGCCTCGTTGGGGCAGGAAATACATATAAGGCTTGGGGGTCGAGCCAGCAGGCTGCAAGATATCTCCCCTTCAATAACCACTCCCCCTACCTCTCCCTGCCATTTGCCACAATATTTGGAAATCAGTGAATTTAAATAAATGCATTAGGCTCTGATCTATGTATATCAGATAACTGGGTATACAGATATGCATCTGTTGATCACATATCCCTTAAAAAAAATGTAGGGCGTGGATCAGAAATCCAGTCAATATCTGGTGTGACCATTTGCCTCATGCAGTGCAACACATCTCCTTTGCATAGAGTTGATCAGGCTGATGATTGTGGCCTGTGGAATGTTGTCCCACTCCTCTTCAATGCCTGTGTGAAGCTGCTGGATATTGGTGGGAACTGAAACACTCTGTCATACACGTCGATCCAGAGCATCCCAAACATGCTCAATGGGTGACATGTCTGGTAAGTATGTAGGCCATGGAAGAACTGGGACATTTTCAGCTTCCAGGAATTGTGTACAGATCCTTGCGATATGCAGCCCTGCAGTCTCATGCTGTATTGTGAGGTGATGTTGGCAATTAAATGGCACAACAATGGGCCTCAGGATATCGTTATTGTATCCTAATTGTCATCGCTAAAATGAAATTGCACGCTGTCTGCCATCACTGTAGGTACAGTTGAAACCGCAATTCAGCCATGAAGAGGACACTTCTACAGCGTGCCAGTGGCCAACGAAGGTGCTCATTTGAAACTGCACATTTAGAGTGGCCTTTTATTGTCCACAGCACAAGGTGCATCTGTATAATGATCGTGCTGTTTAATCAGCTTCTTGGTATGCCACACCTGTCAGGTGGATGGATTATCTTGGTAAAGGAGAAATTCTAACTAACAGGGATGTACAGTAAACAAGTTTGTGCACAAAATTTGAAAGAAATAAGCTTTTTGTGTATATGGAACATTATCTGGGATCTTTTATTTCAGCTCATGAAACATGGGACCAACACATGTTGCGTTTATATTTTGTTCAGTATAAATCTAGTTGATTGATGGGTTTGTAGAGTTGTGCAACGCCACTCAGGTCCTATTGGGAGAAGAATTACTGTACGGTCCACGTGGCCTGTCAATATTGACACGCTGTGGCTGAAGAAACTAGAGTAGAGAAGATAAGGATGTTAATCTTGGCTATGCTAACAGAACAAAGCCTTTTGTGTGTGCAGAAAAAAAGGCCTTACAGCTGGTTCAAACACCTTTACCTGAACAGGACCTCTTCTACCTGAACTTGGCCATTGTACTGCACAAAGGTGGAGGGATATCAGTTAGACCCCAGTTAGTGCTGTGGGTGTGTATATCTAAACTCAGCTAAAAAAGAAACGTCCCTTTTTCAGGACCATGTCTTTCAAAGATAATTCTTAAAAATCCAAATAATTTCACAGATCTTCATTGTAAAGGGTTTAAACACTGTTTTCCATGCTTGTTCAATGAACCATAAACAATGAATGAACATGCACCTGTGGAACGGTCATTAAGACACTAACAGCTTACAGACGGTAGGCAATTAGGGTCACAGTTATGAAAACTTAGGACACTAAAGAGGCCTTTCTACTGACTCTTAAAAACACCAAAAGAAAGATGCCCAGGGTCCCTGCTCATCTGTGTGAATGTGCCTTAGGCATGCTGCAAGGAGGCATGAGGACTGCAGTTGTGGTCAGGGCAACAAATTGCAATGTCTGAATTGTGAGACGCCTAAGACAGCGCTACAAGAACTGGCAAATCTGGTGCAGTCAATGAGGAGGAGATGCACTGCAGTACTTAATGCAGCTGGTGGCCACACCAGATACTGATTGTTACTTTTGATTTGACCCCCACCTTTGTTCAGGGACACATTATTCCATATTCTGTTAGTCACATGTCTGTGGAACTTGTTCAGTTTATGTCTCAGTTGTTGAATCTTGTTATGTTCATAGAAATATTTACACGTGTTAAGTTTGCTGAAAATAAATGCAGTTGACAGTGAGAGGAAGTTTCTTTTTATATACTGTACATAGAGAAATACAGTACATCTGAATGGTACGAATGAAATATATGTTAACAACTGTGGTCCAGTCCAGTGGCATTTTGTCATTATGTAATAATCTAAGGGTCAGGCAGTAGCGCTATATGTTCAGGGCTATATCTTTGCTGAGTACTTTTCACAGTAGCTGGACAAAGATCCAATACAAAGAGGAAGGGAGAATGTCCACTCTCCGTTATCCTCCTCCACAATAGGCCTATGTTTTATGAACATAATCAGAACCATCTTACACCTAGCATTCACACATCTCCAGAAGATGCATTGCATGCGCGCCGCAAACGTTGTAACCATAAAACCAGAACGGTGAATCATTCTAATAAGATTGCTAGTTTTTCGTTTCATTTTATTATAACCAATCTGTTTCAAAAATCAACAACAACAACAAATAAGTAGTCATAAAATGGCCAGGATAAAAAAGACCGTTACTGCTGTTGAACCAGTCTTATAGTAGGCCCTAAGGGAGGTCTTGGGTTTTGAGCGTATGAAATGGGAAAACAAGCAGTTGTTACAGGTTACAGAACTTCTAAATATGAGGTTCACTGGTATTCACCGAGGTTCTCATCTCTCATGATGGACATGCAGCCTACATCATGGAGGGGTTTTTACGCACAACCAAAACGGGACCTGTATGGCTAAATGAATGTGGGCCTGCCTACAATGCATAGATTAAAAAGGGAATGTCGGCTCACTGTTTTACTCCTCTTAAACTTGATATTTTAATAAAGCTTTGATGATAAACATTTATTTCCAAGCGGTCTCAGTCTTGACTACATCACGATTGCATTGGGAAGGACAAAAAAAAGCCTTAATAAAACAAAATGGGAAAAACGTATATATATATTTTTTTTTTTTTCTTCTAAATACGAAGTATACGGGCACCTAAAGCACATTAGGCTATTCTTGTTCCATCCCTGAAATTAGCAGTTTGGATCATGTTTTTAATTACACAACTCAAATATTTCCACCCCTCCCATCTGAGTGCAAGCGAGCTGATATTAGACAGGTAAATGGCTGAACCTGGCGTTAGTGCTTGAAAATGCCAGTGCTCCAGCTTTTACATGATGAAATTGCTAACTAATGTGCGCTTGGCACTAGCGCGGCCTTAAAGCCAGCCGAAAACAAAGCCCCCGATCTGACACTAATATGATAACAACATTCCACCAACCCGGCTCATTTAAGCACAACACCAGTTCACTGACTCACATGAACAGTATTCACTGAGCTGTACCATTTAAGCCAGGGCCATCCCTATCAGTCAGCCTATGAGCACATATTACTTGTCAGTTTCCTGTGCTCAGCTGTGATGTTATGTTACTGCTTGGCACCTGTCCTGTAGAGTGAATAAGACTGCTGTGGCCTGCATGGTCTGTTTCCCATGTGAAATGGCTCTGGAGAACCGCTCCATCACTAGGCCTGGGGCTGGGGATGTCATGCCAGGTTACAGGCTAAGGGCTGAAGCACTGAGCCCATTCCAGAGCAGCCGAGCAGAACCGCTTCCAGACTTCAGGTTGAATTAACGCACAGATACTGTGCAGGGAGCCTGGCAGCTCTGATAAGACAGTTGTAGGTAGGTAACTCCCACTCCTTCCAACTTAAACCTTTTCTTTTAATAGACCTCTGCTACTACTTGATTCTCTCTCTTCACTTCTTTCTCCAGTGGTCCTCTCGTTTGGGTGCTTGGCGAGACTATTGACTGTAGAGCTTTGACTATGGTAAACCAGGGTTGGTTTTGGACCGTTAAATTCTAGACTTAGGACTGCACATCTGAATTGGCAAGATGTATGTTGAACACTTACAGAATGCTGGAGTGTTGGAGAGATGAGATCAGACTGAGGCCATCCCTGAGATATAGTCCTCCTTACCAGAGACATTGACAAACTGTTCTCTGACTGAGCTAAGGGAGTCATTCAAGGGTCAACAAACGCTAGAATAAAGAGAGGATTCAGATGGAGACTTTCTGGTGTTTTCTAACTGTGACAAAAGTTTAAATGAAATCAAACACTTTAGAAATAAACATTCTGAACCGTTGCCAACTGCTGTACAGTTAGTTAGAGTTTTGTAGATCATTAACTAAATGTACTTTTATTAGATGGCTGTCCCTTAAGACAATCTTATCTCAGTTGAAGTGCATAGGTGATAACAAAGGCATTAATGGTTCGTCACGTAGTAAAACAATCAATAAAAAGGTCCTCCGTCACCGCTGGTGATAAATGTCTAACTTGTTTCTGTGTTACCTGGTTACCAGGAGACTGTTTTGGTTCTCATTCACATGTACAACCAATTTTAGACTAGAAAAAAAAAAAAGAAGGATCCGGAACTAAAACAAGCATAAGCTGCTGAGACATATTTCACCATCTACAATCACATTCCTTCAAAGAGCTTGATGGGAACCACGCAGGGTAAAAAAACAGCCTCTCTCTCTTGTTTATCCAGTGAGTCACTGGTGTGGTAGATACATATTTACAGAGCGCTCACAATCACAACACCACCGATTACATTTCTATCCAGGAAGCCCAGCAGGAACTTCTAGATACACACACATGCATACACACGCACACACATGCACGCACACGCACACGCACACACACACACACACACACACACTGCTCTTAAGGGTGTGGTCATAACGTACAAACAGTGTAGTGATGTATGATCTGTGGAGAACAACCTGTTTGAAAGGGGCCTGTTTGTCCTCTTTGATATACAGTGGGAACAACATGGTAGCCTTGTGACTATATAGACCCCTAATGTTTGGGGTCACTGTGTTACATGTAGACGAATGCGGGATGGACACTGGCTTACTGTGTAGTCTCAGTTAAGTAGTTGTTTATGAACTAGTATTGTAAATCCCCATACTGACTCCATACATGACTGTGTATGTGTGTGTTTCCGTGTGTGTGTGTGTGTGATTGAGCATAGCTCCCCAGAGTAGCTGAGCTGATAAAGAGCGTTGGAATGTTGTGGTGTACGTGAGTGTAGGAGGTACAGATCAGAACAGCCCAGCGCTGGGCTATGATGTGTTCTCGTTGGCCATGACTAGAGGAACTGAAGACAGCAGCACTACCAGTCTCTACGACTACACTCTTATCTCCATGGGCTCTATCAGCCTCCTGCTGCAGCTCAACACAGACCAGAGTCATGCAACAACCACTGGGAATAGTCATAAAGTGCTACATTATGTTGGATTACTGTCAATGGATTCCTGAATATTGACTATCCATGTCCTTAAGTTTATTGTGTTTTGGCCCTTCCTACTAGCAAGTAGAAACAGTATAACCATATAACGGTATGGTTATTGCAAAGTCATACCCCATACTGCTGAAGGGTTTCTCATAACTGGTTGTTTAATAAAAACCTGAACATTTCCCTGTGTCACTGCTTGAAATTCATTTCCCCCCAGGAATGGTAGGTGTCTTACTGTAGATTTAGTGAGTCAGAGGTGGGCAATGGATTTAATTTAGTGACACATCACATCTCTCTCCCTAGGCCAGGACGAAACCACAATAACTAATCTAGGATTTGGCTGTCCAAGTCGACTGCATCAACAATCTTCAATTGCAACACATGCTAAACCAGTTTCTCATCATAACACAATATTTCCTCTAAAGCAAAACAGATGGAGAATGATGCAGGCACTGGGGAGTCAGAGCTAAAGACAGTCATATATCAAGACTTTCCCAAGACTGATTGACTTGTGCACAACATTCTTGGGCTTTTATATATATATATATCACCATGGAAATCCTTGGGCATCTGAAGAGTAATGAAACCCCAACTTTTTCTGAAAAACACAATATTCATGTTATGTATTGGGAATGCTTTAGAAACCACAATTAAAACGTTTCTGTGATAGAGCTGAATCCTAACTCGAGAAATGTGCGCACAATTAAAACTAAAATCTCCCATGGACGTCAGTGCACATTTTACACATTTCTCAAGTCAGGATTCGCCCCCTAGATAATAGAAACCACTTGGAATGTGAGACAGTCTGACTCAAACACACAAAACAACTGAAGAGTAATTACAGTTCACTAATACTTGAACACATCCCACTGTGGCAACCCTTAAAAAAGTAATACTCAGCCATTTTCCTTTTTCAAAAGTCGTCTTTCAAAAGTATCCTTTACAAATGTTCAGTTACTGTACTGTAGATGTCCAGTGGTGTAGCCTACCTCCCAGGTGAACAAAGCTCTGGTCTCTTGGTATCTCGAATGTACTGTTTCATCTGTACTCAGATCTGTCATTAGCTCTGTGTAAATACACCCGTGGGGATAAATTATGCTCCAGGGTCAGTTGTAGGGCACACTCTGATGGTGGCTATTTAGTGTTGACTTATTCATAAACAACAAAGAAGATAGGGGGCCATTCAACCAGTTGTGAGCCAAAGCTCTTTTTAATGAGGTGTAAAAGGCCCCATTTTAGTCTATTAGCAAACGCCAAACTGTAAAAGGTTTCTGGTCAAATTACAATTTAGGCTCAAGCAAACACACCATTTTTTTAGGAACTTGTGTAGACTGGAGTCTATGTGACATAGACATTACAGATGATTGACATGGTTCTTGATTCAACATTGTGCAGAAAATATAGGCGTAGGTCCAAATCTTTTTTTTCTTCTGAATCAGCCCATGTGCATAGTGTTGTTGGCTTGCCCTTCAGGTAGGTATGTTTTCAGCTATGTTGAAGGATATTACAATATAATTGCTTAACATCTCTGTGTCAGTCTGAGGTTCGTTGTCAAAGGCCATTCACATCAGTAGTGTTTTTGGAGAGGAAATATTGATGTGGCCTGATTTGTGAATGGGAAGGCTTTCCCTAACTGAAAGGTTCTGTGGAATGCAGATGTTCTCCTCAGATCTGTTGTGTGCTTTTTATGCTGGCAGATAGTGAAGCTGAAATGAGGCTCGGACATTTTTGGGCTGCTTTCCCTCTGTTGAGGTCAAGTTCACTGGTCAGAGAGATGTGGGTGTGGAGAGCCTCAAGACGAGACAGGTTTTTGTCAGGACTTTTACACAGCCTTGTCCTACTGTCAGAGGTATTCATTTTTGTAATTGGAAAGTCTGATTATGGATCACTTATGAGTCTCGCTTCGTTAATCTATTGAGAAACGTGCATAGAGTAAGGGCTCTATTCAATCAGATCCACTTTAGCTGACATCCGCATAGTGGTTGTTTTGACGGTGTCGGAGGTGGAACTACGTAAGAGCTGTGAAATAATACAGGTATGGATATACAGTGGGGAGAACAAGTATTTGATACTCTGCCGATTTTGCAGGTTTTCCTACTTACAAAGCATGTAGAGGTCCGTCATTTTTATCATAGTTACACTTCAACTGTGAGAGACGGAATCTAAAACAAAAATTCAGAAAATCACATTGTATGATCTTTAAGTAATTAATTAGCATGTTATTGCATGACATAAGTATTTGATACATCAGAAAAGCAGAACTTAATATTTGGTACAGAAACCTTTGTTTGCAATTACAGAGATCATACGTTTCCTGTAGTTCTTGACCAGGTTTGCACACACTGCAGCAGGGATTTTGGCCCACTCCTCCATACAGACCTTCTCCAGATCCTTCAGGTTTCGGGGCTGTCGCTGGGCAATACGAACTTTCAGCTCCCTCCAAAGATGCTCTATTGGGTTTAGGTCTGGAGACTGGCTAGGCCACTCCAGGACCTTGAGATGCTTCTTACGGAGCCACTCCTTGGTTGCCCTGGCTGTGTGTTTCGGGTCGTTGTCATGCTGGAAGACCCAGCCACGACCCATCTTCAATGCTCTTGGACCCATCCATCCTCCCCTCAATACAGTGCAGTCGGCCTGTCCCCTTGGCAGAAAAGCATCCCCAAAGAATCAAGTTTCCACCTCCATGCTTCACGGTTGGGATGGTGTTCTTGGGGTTGTACTCATCCTTCTTCTTCCTCCAAACACGGCGAGTGGAGTTTAGACCAAAAAGCTCTATTTTTGTCTCATCAGACCACATGACCTTCTCCCATTCCTCCTCTGGATCATCCAGATGGTCATTGGCAAACTTCAGACGGGCCTGGACATGTGCTGGCTTGAGCAGGGGGACCTTGCGTGCGCTGCAGGATTTTAATCCATGATGGCGTAGTGTGTTACTAATGGTTTTCTTTGAGACTGTGGTCCCAGCTCTCTTCTGGTCATTGACCAGGTCCTGCCGTGTAGTTCTGGGCTGATCCCTCACCTTCCTCATGATCATTGATGCCCCACGAGGTGAGATATTGCATGGATCCCCAGACCGAGGGTGATTGACCGTCATCTTGAACTTCTTCCATTTTCTAATAATTGCGCCAACAGTTGTTGCCTTCTCACCAAGCTTCTTGCCTATTGTCCTGTAGCCCATCCCAGCCTTGTGCAGGTCTACAATTTTATCCCTGATGTCCTTACACAGCTCTCGGGTCTTGGCCATTGTGGAGAGGTTGGAGTCTGTTTGATTGAGTGTGTGGACAGGTTTCTTTTATACAGGTAACAAGTTCAAACAGGTGCAGTTAATACAGGTAATGAGTGGAGAACAGGAGGGCTTCTTAAAGAAAAACTAACAGGTCTGTGAGAGCCGGAATTCTTACTGGTTGGTAGGTGATCGAATACTTATATCATGCAATAAAATGCAAAATAATTACTTAAAAATCATACAATGGGATTTTCTGGATTTTTGTTTTAGATTCCGTTACTCACAGTTGAAGTGTACCTATGATAAAAATTACAGACCTCTACATGCTTTGTAAGTAGGAAAACCTGCAAAATCAGCAGTGTATCAAATACTTGTTCTCCCCACTGTAACTACTGTTCACTGAAGGAGGGAACAAGGTATAACATACTATGGGGAGTTAACAACCAATCATATTCACCGCAAGAAAACAAAAAAACATGCCTAAATGCAGAGCCTGCCCTCAGAGGGTACCAGGAAACTCTGCCTTCCTGATTAGAACACCAGTGCATGTATTGATTTCCTCAATTCAGTACCGCTCTTCAGCGAGTCCAAATCACCTGATGGCGCTGGTTATATTCATAACTGTTCGTACCCTTTCAGTCAGTCACTTGGTATAACATACTATGGGGTCATACAACTACGTCCCAAGCCGGCTCAGAGGGTATCAAACTAGGAAGTCCACGGCAGCCCAAGCACACACAGGTTCCAATGGCTCCAAAATAAAGGGGTTACAGAAGCCACCTTTTTCCCTAATACTTACCTGAGAAGCCTGAACTGTCAGAGCACCATATAGGGAACCAGAACATGCTGCAACTTGGCTATGCACACTGACACACTGCCACAACAGCCCAAGTCCATAGACCCCACGGTTCCAATAACAATATTTACCTTGCGAGCCTGAAATGTCAGAAATCATACAAGGAACCCTAAGTCCAAAACAACAGAACACATGTGACTTGGTAAAGCACACACGTGCACTTCTCATATCGACAAAATACCTACAGTAACCTGGAAACTGTGACTTGCACGCTGCCACGGCAGCCCAAGGCTCAATCCCACAAGGGAACTGTGGTAACCCGGGATAAATGTGCAACCTGCACGCTGCCTAACACCCGCTCCCAAACACAGCCATAAGAACACTATGAGCCACACTGGGAGCAGCTACGTCCAAGTGATGAAACCTGACAAAGGCATGGGGGCGGGGGAACCCCAACTCACTGCTGCACAGATATCGCCAATCGTCATGCCCCTGAATAATGCCCAAGAAGCCGCCACACCCATAGTGGAGTGAACACGCACACCGCTAGGCAACCCCTGTCCTTTGATGTCACATGCCAGAGAGATAGCCTCCACAATCGAATGAGAAAGACACTGCTTAGAAAGTGCCCTACCCCGAGCTTTATTAGCAAAACAGTCACAATGTGGAAATGCTTTGTCCTATTCATATACAGTACCTGCGTAAAGCGCACATCGGACACATGCCATGCAACCTCCGTTGTTCACTGGAAGCAAACGGAGGAGGTGAGACAACTCAAACCCTAGAACCCTTTAGTATATTGGCATAGTCTTAGGAGAAAAATCTGCAGTAGGATATAACACCACCTTGGAGTCGCCAGGCGCCGTCTACAAACAGGAAAGGTGTACTGATAGCGTGTGGAGATTGAACCAACACGCATGGCCGAAGCCAAGGCCATGAGCAGGGCAGTCTTGTAGGAAAGAACCTCTTGGTCCACGGACTCCAAAGGTTCAAAAGGAGGCTCACACGGAGCATCCAGGACCAAAGCCAGGTCCCAGGTCGGTGCCATAGGCTTAGACACTGGTCTGAGCCAACGCATGTCTTTCAGGAACCACACCACCAAAGGATGAGAGCTTGGGGTAGAGGCGTCAGTCCCTACATGACACGTTGCGATAGCTACCACGTAAGCTTTCAATGTAGAAAAAGAAAAGCCCTGCTAAAAAATATATTGCAAGAACATCAAAATATCCACCAAAGAACTCTGAAAAGGAGAAACTCCTGTAATCTGACACCAACCCTTAAACAAGTGCCATTCATATGTATGTATACAACCCTCTCGTAGAGGGCACTCGCAGCGAGTATATAGTCATAATCACGTTAGATGGGGAACCTCTAGCCGTCAATTTCAGCCAACCGATGGCAATGGCGAGATGTGTCCAAACGCGTAGCTATCACCCAACGCTGGAACAGATGCATCAACAGAAGTCTCAGAGAAACAACAGCTATCATAGAGGCCATCAGAACACAGTATCTGTAGGCACATGCGAAAAAGGCACGGAGTGCCCCAGCTGAAACCGTGCCAGACAGAGCCTGAATGCGACCCTCCTCTGTGCCAATGCTGCTTCTGCCACCATAGAGTCTACGAGCCATAAACCAGAGTAGGGAACGACGGACTAGGATTAGCCTCTCTGTTAGCCTGCAAAACCAGGTGACAAACTCTCTTCCCATAACGGAATGCAAGCCAGATGAGCTCACTCTAAAACAGTACCACATTCATGCAAAAAAAATAAAGTCAAGCAACGCTTTACCACAGTCATCCCAGGTGGTAAAACCTTCCCCAACCTCTGCTACCTCCGTTGCGAAGGAGAGCCATACTGCCACGCCGCTGCTCTGCAGCCCAACGCAATATCCGTGGCAGAGACATGAAGCTGCAGGAGCTAGCTCATCCATCTCTTTCTCCCCCCAAAAAACAGAACCTGTCAGAGACACCACATCCTTTCCAGAATGAGATTCCCGAACACCTTCAGGGAAGTAGAGAACCCAGCCAGCTAGCCGTGGCTTGGCTGGGATTCCCGTCAGGGAATTGAACCCCAGTCCCCCATGACAGAGAGGGCCTTCTTCAGTAATTCCAATATTCCTAAGAAGTCCGCTAACAAGAGAGCCTGAACTCAGCCGGTGACAACGGTCACACAAACTAGTCCGAGCCAAGGCAGCCTGAGCATGTTTCCACACCAGGCAAAACGTACAGCACTTGTGAGTATCTTTACTTTTCATTGTGAAACCACATGCCTTAAGGCACTGTCGGAGGTTCAAATCCATCTGGGTACCTTTTTGAACTTACTCTTACCACTAGCCATCTTACTACACAAGCAGAGCAGAAGTGGTAGGCTTTTAGCAAACACAAATCCTACCCAAACAAGGAAGCATTAGCTGCACAAGCATAGCAGAAGATAGTTAGCTTTGAGCAAACACAAAAAATGATACAAAGACCCAAGACTTGCAAAATCTGCGGGGACGAGTACTCTCTCCAAATCCAGTAGTCTTCGTGTGCTTGGAAAGTTTGTAAATTGCGTGACATGGTCTCTTTCAGGTGAGGGGAAGAGTGAAGAATTGAGGAAATTAGTGCAAGCCCCGGTGTTATAACCAGGAAGGCAAGGTTTCCTAAGGCAGGCTTTTGTCACGCCCTGGCCATAGAGAGGCTTTTTATTCTCTATTTTGGTTAGGCCAGGGTGTGACTAGGGTGGGCGTTCTATGTTCCTTTTTCTATGTTTTTGTATTTCTTTGTTTTTGGCCGGCTATGGTTCTCAATCAGGGACAGCTGTCTGTCATTGTCTCTGATTGAGAAGCATACTTAGGCAGCCTGTTTTCCCACTATGGGTTGTGGGTAGTTATTTTCTGTTTAGTGTGTTTTGCACCTGAGGAGCTGTTTCGGTTGTTGCTTGTTGTATTTAGTGTTCAGTTGATGAACATTTACCACGCTGCATCTTGGTCCTCACCTTCTTCCACCAACGGTCGTTACAGCTTTGCATTCATTGGGCCGTTGGGCATTGGTTTAATCTCCACGCTTTTTAATTTTCTTCGGGTGACTATGACTCCCAATAGTATGTGAAACCAAGTGACCGACTGAAAGGAAACCACAAACGACTCCTGGTATTACACATAAAGCGGGCATTACCATTGGCTGCACACATTAAGAGAAATCACATGCAGCCTTGTTTACAAGTTAGCACACTGGAATGTGAGTGATAATCTATACCTCGATTAGGCTGATAAAAATCCTTATTATTTCATTTAACGATTTTCAATTTGATTGATTGTTTGATTTGATTGTTTGCCGACTTTTTCGTTCGGAACTGCTAACTCGAGTATGATGAGTACGGCTTTGTGACAATAATCAAGAGCCGCTAGTCTCTGATTTGACAGCTCCAAATGCAGTTACACCTCCAACACTGCCAAAACATTAGCTATGCGAATGTCAACCATCGCCGGTTAATGCTTGATCTGATTGAATCTACACCTAAGGCCTGCTCACAGATTATTATTCATTAGCCAGTCCACACAGATCTTACATTTCATCAGTGAACTTGGTCTTGGCACACCTGTATTCTCATGATGAGAAATCCTTCTGCTCCCAAACACTTGATACATTTTAGATAAGAACTCACATGAAGGCCTGCCGAGTATTCTTTTAAAGTGGTCCTTCTGAAGAGAACAATGTTTTTTAAACCTCCGTTTGACCTTTTAACAGACTACAGCCTGCTGACAGCAGTTTTATCCGATATTCGACTCCTCAAATCCAGCAGTAAAACCATTTTGTTGTTTGCCACTGTGGTTTTTATAAGGGGATCAGTGCAATCTCCTGGGATCTGTTGAGCTAGTTAACTTCATAGAAACATGGGTAGAGTGGAAAGTATTGTAAGTAGCAATGTATGCACAAGGGTTATATTATCATAAAATACCTTTATTTGGGACTAAGACTTTATAACTGTGACATGTGCATCAAAGATACACTACATGACTAATAGCACGTGGGCACCTGCTCGTTGAACATCTCATTATCACGGATCCCTCCGGAACTTTCATTACGCACACCTGTCCCCTATTCCCACTGATTAGTACTTGTATAAGTGTCCCATTTGGTTTCCATTGGGCGGTCGTTTATTGTTACAATGTCCGTTGGTGCGTGTGAGTATCTGTGCTGTGTGTTTTGGCTTTCGTGCCATTGTGGATTGTGCAGATGATTATACAGGTCTCGTCCCGTGTGTTAATAATTGTGCACGTGTGTTATTTATTCGAGGTACTCCTCGCTCTTTTGTTTTGGGTTTCTACCCTGTGTTTTGTTACGTGTTTGTTTGGACTTCTCCCCGTGCCTTTTCAGGGGCTTAATAAAAAACCCTGTTACGCATTCCTGCGCCTGTCTCCCGAATCATTTATACCAACGTGACAAAATAATGGACCATTAAGGGAGACAGCGGGAATGGCCCATCCGACAATGCTGCGACTGGTCCGTCCGGCGCCACAGCAACTTCGGCAGTTGCAACTGGGTCGTCCGACGTTGCCACAACGGGTCCGTCCGACGACGCAACCTCCGGTTGTGGACAGGTGTCTTTTATACTGATAACAAGTTCAAACAGGTGCCATTAATACAGATAACGAGTGGAGGACAGAGGAGCCTCTTAAAGAACAGGTTATAGGTCTGTGAGAGCCAGAAATCTTGCTTGTTTGTAGGTGACCAAATACTTATTTTCCACCATAATTTGCAAATAAATTCATAAAAAATGTGATTTTCTGGATTTTTTTCCTCATATTGTCTGTCATAGTTGAAGTGTACCTATGATGAAAATTACAGGCCTCTCTCATCTTTTTAAGTGGGAGAACTTGCACAATTGGTGGCTGACCAAATTTTTGCCCCACTGTATAGTGTAGAAGAGCACCTGGAATTTCAATAAAACTAAAGATCTAGATAGTTCTGCAGAAATTGACATAGGACGTAACAGTCGCAGTGTAAACACCTTTGTGTACAGTGAATCACATTGCACACTGAAAGGTCTATCTGTACTTCTGAATACTTTAGAAGGGGCATAGTTCAGTTTACAGTGTAGATATATTCAGCTTTCAAAATGTCATGAAAGGTCTTGTTAAATGTTGAATAGAACAGATCACAGAAGGGTTGGCAAAAGTAACAAGAAATGTTCACTGTAAATATGGAGTATTTGTAGTGTTAGAACTCAATCCAATCAATTGCAGGTAAAGGAAAACAGAACTGCAGAATCATTCAGAATGTTTCCACTGTGTTTTCAGGATAGATGTGGATTTGTGTCAATATATGATGGAACAGCTTCTGTCATTTTTTACTCCGCTAACACCTCCTATACAGCATAAACACTTTGGTTGAACCTGTAGTGTGATTTTTGCAAACTATCACGGATTAAAAAGGGAAGCCCAGCCGCGAGCTGCCCAGTGACGAGAGCTTACCAGATGAGCTAAATGCCTTCTAAGCTTACATTGAGGCAAGCAACACTGAATCATGCATGAGAGCAACAGCTGTTCCAGATGACTGTGTGATCCTGCTCTCCGCAGCCGATGTGAGTAAGGCCTTTAAACAGGTTAACATTTACAAGGTTGCAGGGCCAGATAGATTGCCAGTACGCGTACTCAAAGTTTGCGATGATCATCTGGCAAGTGTCTTCACTGAAATTTTTTACCTCTCCCTAACAATGTCTATAATACCTATTTGTTTCAAGCAGACCGACATAGTCCCTGTGCCCAAGAACGTCAAGGGAACCTGTCTAAATGAATATCACCCTGTAGCACTCACATCTGGAGCCATGAAATGCTTTGAAAGGCTGGTCACAACACCATCATCCCAGACACAATGGACCCACTCCAATTCGCATACCGCCCCAACAGATCCACAGATGATGCAATATTTTTGGCACTCCACACTGCCCTCTCTCACCTGTATAAGAAAAACACCTATGTGAGAATGTTGTTCATTGACTACAGCTCAACGTTTATACGTTTATACACACCAATACAGTCGTGAAAGAAGGCACGACAACACCTCTTCCCCTTCAGGAGGCTGAAAGGATTTGGCATGGGCCCTCAGATCCTCAAAAATGTCTATAGCTGCACCACTGAAAACATCTTAACTGGCTGCATCACCGCTTGGTATAGCAACTGCTTGGCATTCGACCACCAAAATCACCCTGAACAGCTTCTACCCCCAAGCTGTAAGACTGCTAAGTATTTAACCAAATAGCTACCCAGACTATCCGCATTGACCCCCTTTTGACTCAACACATATGCAGCTGCTATTGCTTAGTATCTATTCTGTTGCGTCGTCACTTTACCTCAAACCATATGTGCATTCGGAAAGTATAAGTATAAAAAAAAACACAGTGGCCTCCTCCAAGCTTGGAACCACCAAGACTCTTCCTCAAGCTGGCCGCACTCCCAAACGGAGCAATCGGGGGAGAAGGGCCTTGGTCAGGGAGGTGACCAAGAACCCAATGGTCACTCTGACAGAGCTCCAGAGTTCCTCTGTGGAGATGGGAGAACCTTCCAGAAGGACAACCATCTCTGCAGCACTCCACCAATCAGGTCTGATGGAACAAAGATTATCTTTGGTCTGAATGCCAGAGTCACTTCTGGAGGAAACCTGGCACCATCTCAAAGTTGAAGCATGGTGGTAGCAGCATCATGCTGTGAGGATGTTTTTCAGCTGCAGGGACTGGGAAGCCAGTCAGGATCGAGGGAAAGATGAATGGAGTAAAGTACAGAGAGATCCTTGGTGAAAACCTGATCCAGAGCGCTCAGGACCTCAGACTGGGGCGAAGGTTCACCTTCCAACAAGACAATAACCCTAAGCATACAGTGAAGACAATGCAGGAGTCGCTTCAGGACAAGTCTCTGAATGTCCTTGAGTGGCCCAGCCAGAGGCCGGACTTGAACCTGATCGAACATTTTCAGGAGAGACCTGAAAATAGCTGTGTAGCAATGCTTCTCATCCACAGGATGTAATCGTTTCAACAAAGTACTGAGTAAAGGGTCTGAATACTTATGTAAATGTGATATTTCCGTTTTTTATTTTATAAATTTGCTAAAATGTTCACGTGTTCTCTCTCTGATACAGGAACAGCATTGGGAAGCTTGCCTTCCAGGGACACATGTATAGACAGAGGATCATGCATGATAGTTGTGTTTCTGTGTATCCATCTAAGGGTAGATTTAGGGTAGATTTATATAAAGTACCAGTCAAATGTTTGGACACACCTACTCATTCAAGGGTTTTTCATTTCTTTTTTTACCATTTTATACATTGTAGAATAATAGAGAAGGCATCAAAACTATGAAATAACACAAAAATGAAATAAAAAAATTGGAATGAACAGGTGTGTTTAAACTTTGACTGGTACTTTATCTGTCTACAGTGTCCTCAGTAAAACACTCTATTGAAGTGAACTGGAGCTGTGTCCTGTGGGCTGTGTCCTGTGGGCTGTGTCCTGTGGGCTGTGTCCTGTGGGCTGTGTCCTGTGGGTTGTGTCTGTGGGAGGATGAAGTAGCCTCCAGGACACAGTGCTGCAGACATAATAATGTGGAGCAGGGTAAGAGGGTAACTGATATAAGAGAGAGAGGGAGGGAGTGTGTGTGCCTGCTTTCATGTGCGTGAGTGTGTGTGCCTGTGTGTGCCTGCTTTGTTTGGCATTTGTAAGTGTTTGCTTTCAATATCATCTACTGCACCTGAGCCTTTGTGCTCTCAAAGACTGATCGTTGGCATCAGAAAGGCCTTCCTCCGTGAGGAATCTGCGTTTCCTTATCAAGGTCCTCCTGAAACCACAATCACATTGGCCAACATTAGCCATACCTTTCTCCCACTCCCATAGTCTCATAGCAAGCACTCCAGGATTACACAGAATATGGCACGTGTTCAAACATAAATATTTACAAGTCACTGCAGATCACACCTGCATGGTTTAGGGTTGATGATTAAATGCTTATGGAGGATTGTGTGGTGCATCACGAGATCTCCATGTGTCTGGACTCTAAGTGCAACTATGGCCTTCGACTGTGCAATGGATGTATCCCAGTGTTGGATTCAGTGTCCTATTCTGTATCAGACAATAGAGATATCCTAAGGCCGTGCGGCGATGGTTTAAAAGAACAACGCAAAAACGAAGCAAATCAAATGTGTTTGTCATTGTATCAATTTGGCAATGCTTTAGGATGTATTATGTGGTAAATGCAAAATGTTTGATTTGACAGGTTTGAGCCATTGTGATTACATCTGATCTCCTTGATATTATTATTGTTTTTGCAGTTAAAGTCTTCATGTCTTGTCTCGTTATCGTGTACATTACCTTCTGGTTGGAGATCCGTTGTCTGTAGGACGTACCTAGACAGTTATAAACTCCCTGTTTGTCTCTAGCTGAAGGAGAGTAGATGATTATGGCCTTATTTCATTTTCTTCAGTTAAATAGGACATTAAAAACCTGTTAAGGACAGCTCATGCAATAGGGCAAATTCTTTGGACAAAGGGATCGGTGCAGTCATCACATAATGTTTAGATGTATTCAGAGCACACACACTTGGCTTATCGTGTATACTGTAGCTAACGTTCCAACGTTCTGCTGACTTTTCCACCAGTGCTGTAACTAACCAATAGTAATCCAGCGAGCTTTAGCAGGCCTTTTGCCTGTGCTGCAGACAGTCCCTACCTGTGGGTTCTCAGGAGGCCAGGATAAGATCTATTACAGCTCCTAAGCATTTGTTCCCCATACCTTAAATACAACATCCAATCCACAGCAGGCCTATCCCTGCAGTGAGCACCCTGGACTGCAGTGAACTGAATGAACTAGGACAAGGACCAGGACCAGACTGACTGTCCTCAGCTTATATGGGGCCCATTATACCGGACTCTGTTGGTTAATGGCTTTTCTGTTAAAACCTGCTAGGAGCCCCAGGAAGGCCCTGGGTTGCCACAGTGAATTCCCTTCCGTCTGAGAAAGAAGCCCAGACTATACAGAGGGCTGGAGGAATTCAACCTCACTGGAGAATGTTGGGTCTCGCTCAGAAACTGGCAAAGCGTTTATTTTGCAGTTCCAGCTTTAACTGAGGTATAGAGAGTGAGCCAGAGAAAGAGAGCGAGAGCAAAGGAGGAAGAGCGAGCGAGAGAGAGAAGATGGAGGTGGGAGAGTTTTCTGGCTTTGGAGTGGTGCTGAAAGGAATTTACCTCCAGAGTGAATGGAGTAAATATTGAGACAGCCAAATGTGAGCTCCCTATATGGCAACCACATGAATTTAAGTATACACTGCCTCTGAGCTCTAATCTTGATAAATCTGTCCTACTGACTGATTGATATGGACTAATATGATCAAGTTTTTTTTGCCATGCTTGAAATAATTATTGAACTTAAGGAGAGTTTGAGCACAATGAATTTACGTCTAGGATTTTTTTACTTGTGGGTTGAATTGGGAAAGGGGTCATGTTTTGAGTTCTGATAAAATACGGTCCCATATCACATTTCTGATGATGGAAAGCAACAAGTTCACAATGACTCGTATTGTTTGGTAGTTATTCTCTCTGATTACCCAGAGCCAAGATGGATGGCCTCACTCCGTTGAAGTCGTCTAGCCAGTATCATCAAACACTCTCTAAGTAACTGATTGTGATAGCTCCATTTAGCAGAATAAGTGTAATTACCATAATGCTGTAACATGGAGATGTTATGCTTGGACCAGACAGTGGAGCAAACATTTTCATGCAACTTGTCTGCTGCGGCAAAAGATGCTGTCATTTTTTTTTCTTAAGTTGCTCTCGATCTGTACTTTTCTTTTTCCTCTCTCCTGCTGCTTCAACCTTGGTGGGCTCTGGAAACAATTCTTCACCCCTTGTCTCCTCTTTCTTTCTCAAGTCAGGTGTAGACACATAATTACTGTATGGGCTCAATGCACCAGTCTCCTGTTACAGACCCTAATGTTTTTCCTTTTAAGTGTGTCCAATTTTGAGGGGGGGAAGCTGCGTTCCAGAGGCTATTAGTGTTTTTCTCTCTCCTGTGCATCTAAATAATAATAAAAGTGGATGAAAGGCAGAGAAAACCACAGAAGGAGACAGGATGTAGCTCCCTAAAATGAAAGGCATGCTGCTGGAACAAAGAGATGAGAGGTATGAACATTGTGGCGTGATTAGATGCTTTGCTGGATTCTGTGCAACACCGCATGGCATAGTCTTTACGTTTGAATAAAAATGAGAGGAAGGAAAACTATGAAATGTATAATGCATGTAATAATGTAGTATAGGAGGAATTGTTTGTAGTAGAGATTGATAGTGGGGCTTGATTCACTTTCAAATGTATCATTGAGTTAAATAGAACTTTCTCAATCTGTTTGATGACTTGACACATTTGAGTTTCTAAGTCCTGTAAAAAATATTATCAATGTATCTCATTAGTTCCTCCACAGTATATACCCTACATCTCACGATCATGTCTTGAAATTACTGTTATTGTGCCTTTGGATAAATGTCGTTCTTATCTCGCTCTTGGTATTAAGATTGGAGAGTAGGCTATTGACATGTCTAGTCTATTGTTTTATTAATCAGCCTGGTTGGCAGGCATGGCAGGCGATCATGAACACTAATTATTGTGCTGTCAGCAGGTTGGACTATCGGGCCCATCCTGGCTATCCAGACTATTGCGCCTGCCTGTTTCTCAGCCCAGTAGCGCAGATAACTCCGATCAAAACAGCTATCCAAACATAAACATCCACAGAAATATAATCAGCTCTCTTAACAGGGCACCAGATTATTTCTGCCCAGTAACTTATTTTAGAACTGAGTTTGTAGGGTCAGGAGCAGTTGTTCTTTTTGCTTAGCCTGGCATTACAAACTTCTAGGCTCTTCTATGCAGTGAGCCAGGCGACTTGCTTAAATCACTTTCCCAGCTTTTATTTGGACCTCAAGGTGTTGATTTGGTCTTATGACTGATGAAGAATGGAAGTAACATCATTTTGCTGTGGCTAAATGTCCCCAAAAGCGTCCAAGCTCCAAAAGATGGATCCAATCCCTGTTTAAAATAATCTCCCCACTCAAAAGCCCTGTAGACTGTGAATGGCTCTGGAGGTGGTTTAGTAGTGGTTTAGTAGTGTCTGGCTTTCAGACCCCCCCCCCCCCCCCCCCCCCCCGGATCTCTCAGACTGGTTCTGGAGGGAGAGGGAGGTGCTTCTCTCCTGGTGAACTGGATTTGTAGGTATTTTCCCAGATTTGACAGCAGCTTTGCTTTGGCTGTTATTTAGTTCCAGAGCTTTGTCAGGCTCTCTTGTCTCCACAGTGTGTGGAGGCTGACCCCTGAGAGTCAGGGTGGCCCCAGGGCTTAGACGGCCCAGACAGAGAGAGCCTGGGGCAGCCTGGGAGATCCCAGCAGGGAGGGGGGGGGATGAATCCGGACCACACAGACCCAAAACAGGCCACTGGCACAGGGATGAATAGAGGACAGGTATAAAGTTAGGAGGAAGTTGGAGTAGGTATTATGTAAGGCAGGCACAACCACAAAATCAAGTCATCTACCGTATAGCCTATGTCCCACAGGTCTACTATTGAAGGCATTTCATGGTCCGACATTGGTGTCCCAGTTTGACATTTACCATTGAAGACCATCGAAGAATACACGCAGAAAGGTATTTGTATTTGACTAATATGATTGGCCGTTCATTCAAACACGCTCCCCCCAAGTCACAATTTCTTGGGCACTTGAGCAGTACATGAGTTGATGCGTTCACACTGCACACACAAGATGTCCAAGAAGAAGCACTCCTCTATCCACTCACTGAGCTTCTTTATTGTAGGGAAATTGATTTAATAATTACATAAATAGGGAACATACTAGTAATGGGCTGGCTAGTGGCTACTGTTGATATTCTGCTTAAAGAAAGCTACAAAAAGCATTTGTCCTGGCTAGCCTACTGTAGCCAGATCAATATCGCTGTCTTAAAGGGGCAACGTCCTATTTTGAGATGTACAAAGATTATTTTTAGAATGACACATGATACTCTGGAAACAAAACTGAATGATAGTCATACAATGCAATTTTAAAGAATAGAGCAATGTCTTTCTTAAATTATATTACACAGCTTTTAAATACTGGGCCAGTGAAAAAAATAGTTTACATTGGACCGTGTTTTTATTGTGTTATATGGTGATATTTAATTTAACAGATAGGCTATTATTTATGAGCAGGTTTTCAAGGCTGCAAATACTATTGGATGAAAAGTTATGTTTATGTATATAATTTACAGAGAGCAATAAGTGAAGACACTATATTGTTGAGATTTTGTTGTGTTACAGGCTGAATTTAAAAGGAATTAAATTGAGATTTTGTGTTAACGGCCTACACACAATACCCATAATGTCAAAGTGGAATTATGGTTAGACATTTTTACAAATTAATACAAAATGAAAAGCTAAAATGCCTTGAGTCATTAAGTATTCAACCCCCCGGTTATGGCATGCCTAAATAAGTTCAGGAGTAAAAATGTAACTGAAGACTCACATAATAAGTTGCATGTACTCACTCTGTGTACAATAATAGTGTTTAACATGACATTTGAATGACTAGCTCATCTCTGTACCCAACACATAAAATGATTTGTAAGGTCCCCCAATCGAGCAGTGAATTTCAAACACAGATTCAACCACAAAGACCAGGGAGATTTTTTAAATACTTCCCGAAGAAGGGCACCTATTGGTAGCTGGGTAAAAAAAAGCTGGCATTGAGTTATTAATTGCACTTTAGATGATCTATCAATGCATCCAGTCACTACAAAGATACAGGCATCCTTCTTAACTCAGTTGCCGGAGAGGAAGGAAACAGCTCAGGGATTTCACCATGAGAACAATTGTAACTTTAAAACAGTTACAGTGTTTAATGGCTGTGATAGGAGAAAACTGAGGATGGATCAACATTGTAGCTACTCCACAATACTAACCTAAATAACAGAGTGAAAACAAGGAAGCTTGTACAGAATAAAACATATAATAATACTTGCATCCTGTTTGCAAAAAAGGCACTAAAGTAAAACTGCAAAAACATGGGCAGAGAAATTAACATCTTGTCTTGAATACAAAGTGTTATGTTTGGGGCAAATCCAAAAACAACACATCACTGAGTACCACTCTTCATATTTTCAACCATAGTGGTGGCTGCATCATGTTATGGATATGCTTGTCATCGGCAAGGACAAGAGTTTTTTGGGGGATAAACAGAAACGGAATAGAATTCAGCACAGGCAACATCCTAGAGAAAAACCTGGTTCAGTCTGCTTCTGATAGACACTGGGAGACAAATTCACCTTTCAGCAGGACAATAACCTAAGACACAAGGCCTAATATACACTGCAGTTGCTTACCAAGATGACATTGAATGTTCCTGAGTGGCCTTGTTACAGTTTTGACTGAAGTTGGCTTGAAAATCTATGGCAAGATTTGAAAGTCTCTCCATCTCTGTACCCATTTCTCTCTCTCTCTTTCTCGCTCTCTTTCGCTCTCTTTTGCTCTCTTTCACGCTCTCTCTCTCTCTCTCTCTCTCTCTCTCTCTCTCTCTAATTCTTTCTCTCTACCGCTCCTGCTGTCTCGACCTCTGAATGCTCGGCTATGAAAGGCCAACTGACATTTACTACTGAGGTGTTGACCTGTTGCACCCTCTATAACCACTGTGATTATTAGCTGACCTTGCTGGTCATCTATGAACGTTTGAACATCTTGAAGAACAATCTAGCCATGTACTCTTATAATCTCCACCGGCACAGCCAGAAGAGGACTGGCCACCGCTTAGAGCCTGGTTCCTCTCTAGGTTTCTTCCTAGGTTCCTTCCTTTCTAGGGAGTTTTTCCTAGCCACCTGCTTTATCTACATTGCCACCTGCTTTATCTACATTGCTTGCTGTTTGGGGTTTTAGGCTGGGTTTCTGTATAAGCACTTTGTGACATCTGCTGATGTAAAAAGGGCTTTCTAAATACATTTGCTTGGTTGATTGTCTAGCAATGATCAACAACCAACTTTTCAGAGCTTGAATAATTATTTGAAGAATAATGTGCAAATGTTGTACAATCCAGGTGTGCAATGCTCTTAGAGACTTACCCAGAAAGACTCAAGGTGATTCTAACATGTATTGACTCAGGGGTGTGAATACTTATGCAAATGATATGTTTCTGTATTTAAATTTTCAATAAATTTGCTCACATTTCTAAAGCGTCGCTTTACCTTTGTCATTATGGGGTATTTTGTGTCGATGGGTGAGGAAAAATGTTTTTTTTTATGCATTTTAAAATCAGGCTGTGTGTAGAATAAGTCAAGGAGTATGAATACTTTCTGAAGGCACTGTGGCTCTTGATAATATGGTATCTATGTCCCGCATACTTGAAAGGGGCTACAGTGTTGGTTGTAGTGTTGAATTCATTAGCATGAAAAATATGTAAAGCAATACAACATCTTTATGTACGTCATCACCATACCTATTTGAGGTGAATAAGCAAAGTCAATGCTGGTCAGTGGGCGCATGTTATGTTTATTATTTCCTTATCATGGAGGACTGCAGTAACGCCTCTGGTGTCTCAGGTAGCAGATATTCCAGTCCTCCAGCATTATGAATGTGAAAGAACCAGAGCCACTGCTGTGTGTGAGGAATTACATTACATGGGAATGAGAACACTGGGAAACCTATCCACTGGGAAACCTGGTTCATTATACTGCTCTGATTGTATTGTTAAACCTGTACCAGGAGAAAGAGAGGAAGATGTGGTGATATCATTCACACAAACAGCTTCAAAGACACAAGACAGACACCAAAATCCAAAAACAGGTGTTTTTTTTAACAGATCCAACTTTTTCTCAATCAATCTTTTCCAGTAAGATGTTTGTTCTTCAAAACAAAAGGGTGCTATTTATACTTTATCACTGCTGAATGATATGTTTGCAGAACAAAAATCCTACTGGAAAAGATTGATTGAGAAAAAGTTGTATCTGTAAAAACACACCTGTTTGATGGTTCGTCGGACATAAACCAGCCACGACATTAACTTTATGGACACCAGCTTCGGCACTGGCTGGTTTATGTCAGACGTTGGCAGCGGTTTATCAACATTCCTATTTAACATCTTTGGAAAATGGTCTGAATAAGGATATGAATAATAATCTCACTCGTTTTTCTATGAAGGACAGAACGGCAGTGTCAGATAAGTTTGATGGTGGTGGTGTGTGTCTCTTTGTTAACATCAGTTTTTGTGCAATCTCTAATATTAAGGAGGTCTCGAGGTTCTGCTCGCCTGAGTTAGAATATCTCATGATAAGCTGTAGACCATACTATTTACCAAGAGACTTTTCATCTATATATTTCGTAGCTGTCTATGTACCACCAGAAACCAATGCTGGCACCAAAACCGCACTCAACGAGCTGTATAAGGCCATAAGCAAACAAGAAAATGCTCATTCGGAGGCGGCACACCTAGTGGCTGGGGACTTTAATGCAGGGAAACTGAAATCAGTCATCTTAGCTAATTCCTACCAGCATGTCACCTGTGCAATTCGAGGCAAAAAAAATCTCCAAACACAGAGACGCATACAAAGCTCTCCCTCGCCCTCCATAACCCTCTCCTCCTGATTCCTGCTTACAAGCAAAAACTACAACAGGAAGTAAGCACACATAACAAAAGTGGTCAGATGAAGCGGATGCTAAGCTACAGGACTCTTTTGCTAGCACAGACTGCTTCATTAATAAGTGCATCGACGATGACGTCCCCACTGTGACTGTAGGCACATATCCCAACCAGAAGCCATGGATTACAGGCAACATCTGCACTGAGCTAAAGGTTAGAGCTGCCGCTTTCAAGGAGCGGGACTCTAACCCGGAAGCTTAAAAGAAATCCCGCTATGCCCTCCGACGAACCATCAAACAGGCAAAACGTCAATACAGGACTAAGATCGAATTGTACTACACCGGCTCTGACGCTCGTCGGATGTGGCGGCGCTTGCAAACCATTACAGACTACAAAGGGAAGCATAGCCGAGAGCTGCCCAGTGACACGAGCATACCAGATGAGTAAAATTACTTCTATGCTCGCTTCGAGGCAAATAATACTGAAACATGCATGAGAGCACCAGCTGTTCCGGAAGACTGTGTGATCTCGATCTTAACAGGCGTTGTAAGACCTTTAAACAAGTCAACATTCACAAGGCCGCAGGGCCAGATGGATTACCAGGACGTGTACTGCGAGCATGCGCTGACCAACCGGCAATTGTCTTCACTGACATTTTCAACCTCTCCCTGTCCAAGTCTGTAATACCTGCATGTTTCACGCAGACCACCATAGTCCCTGTGCCCAAGAACATCAAGGTAACCTGTTTAAATGACTACCGCCCCATAGCCATGAAATGCTTTGAAAGTCTGGTCATTCCTCACATCAACACCCTCAGCCCAGACACCATGGACACACACCAACACAGTCGTGAAGAGCGCACGACAATGCCTTTTCCCCCTCAGGAGGCAGAAAAGATTTTGCATCTTGACTGGCTGCAATACCGCTTGGTATGGTAACTGCTTGGCATCTGACCGCAAGGCGCTACAGAGGGTAGTGCAGACGGCCCAGTACATTACTGAGGCCGCGCTCCCTGCCATTCAGGACCTCTAAACCAGGAAGGCCCTAAAAATTGTCAAATACTCCAGCCACCCTTTCTGCTAACATACGGCAAGAGGTACCGATGCACCAAGTCTGGAATCCACAGGACCCTGAACAAGCCATAAGACTGCTAAATAGTTAGTTAAATGAATAACTAAATACTGTAGCTACCCGGACTATTTGCATTGACCCTTTTTGCACTAACTTTTTTGACCCATCGCATACGCTGCTGCTACTGTTTCTTATCTGTCACTTTATTCCTAGTTATATCTACATATCTACCTCCATTACCATATTTACCTCCATCGACTCGCTACTGGTACCCTTTGTGCCCTTTGTATATAGCCAAGCTATCGTTACTCATTGTGTATCTATTATTACTTTTATTATTACGTGTTTTACTTTTCTCTATGCTCTTTCTTTCTGCATGGTTGGGAAGGGCCTGTAAGTAAGCACTTCACTGTTGGTCTACACCTGTTGTTTACCAAGCATGTGACTAATAAAGTGTGATTTGATTTCAAGGGAAGAGTAATCATTTATTATTTACGCTTTAGGAGCAGGAAGTGTTTTGTATATGCAATAAATCACTTTCATGTGACTTTGGGCACAATGTTTTTTAAATCTATATTTTTAAAGCAGATCAATAGTTAAATCTATGCCTAACTACTTGGCTGGTAGAATCTTAGTGTTGTTTGATAGCGTGCTGCTGCCATGTAAAATGAATAAAAACCATGTCATAACCCATCTGATTGCTATTTGACCCGCAGGGAGAACAGGGTGGTATAAGAACAGGGTGATCCTTTTGCATGGTGTGTCAATTATTTTGTCCCGAGCCTCTTGAAACACCTAAAACTGACTACAAAGCTCGACACACGGAAGGCATGATGTTATTTAGTCATTCAATGTCAGAGAAATTACCTTTTGGAAATTACAGGAGAAAAATGCATGAAAGCCACAATGACAGTTGGAGGGAAAGAAAAGGGAATGAAGCTGCGTAATTGTTCCTCAGCCTCAGGAGTTATGTTCCTGATATAGTATGACTCATTTGGAGGCTAATGCCACTGTTCACTGAGTTGAAACATGTCATGAACACTTGTAATTATGAGTATTAGCCATGCAAACTGGAAATACAGTTGTTACAAAGTGATGTTGTACGAGAAAGAAAAAAAGTGCCAGGTTGTGTTAGAAATGTTACATTTGAATTTGGGAAGGGCCATCCTTTCATAACAGGAACGTTGTGCTCAGCACTCAGCAGATTACCTGACTCAGGCCGGTGTGTGAGGTCATATGACCTATGGGTCAATGTCTGTGTCTCCTGAAGCCCACCTGCACACACACTCACTGCTCTCAAGGAAGTGTTTTGCTGATGAGAAGCAAAATCCCCAAACCTCCTCCATTTCTCCCCTGTTGATACTGGCTCGGTGGTGATGTGAAGCGAAGGAGAGATCTGAATCTTAATACTAGAGACGGGGGTAGAAAAGCCTGGAGAAAGAGAGAGAACGATTGAGAGGTGGTGGAAAGAAATGGAGAGTGAGTGAAGAGGGAGAGGGGGGGGATAAAGTTGGGGCAGAGAGAGAGGGTATTGTGTGGAGCGTTCAGGTTAAGACAATAAACTGGGGGAGTGTGCAGAGCAGACAGTGCATTCCTGGTGAGCTGATTCCAGCCTGGTTCCCACAGACTCCAACTGGAAACCTGCGGAGGGGAAAATATTTGGTTTGGAGATCGGGAGGGATGGCAGAGCTGTAGTCCAGGTTTAACCGCACGCGGGACAGCAAAGAGGAATGGGAGAACATAGACACAGACAACGATATTGGCTAGGTACAAACCCATGCAGACGCACAGACAGACACAACAATAGATAGAGACAGACATATGGACAAAAATACCGCAGCTATAGAATAAAAACTGATGGATCTGACATTGTAATTCAAATCGACGCTTTCTGGTGGGTGTGCCGGTGGCCAAATTCGGTGTACCATTGGAATGTTTGATCAAATAAGTCCTACTCCATGACTGCAGCTTGGCCCAGATTTGACAGAAACCAACAAACACACAGCACTGCCAGCCAGTCAGCAAAGCAGTGGCTTAGGAACTACAGATGTGTGCCAGTTGTTTAAGTCCAGTTTGAAATATGATATTGGTGGAATAGAATAGTAGACTGCTGAGGATTTGGAAGTGGGGGGGGGATCAGGCAGTTATCGAGGAGGTGGTCTGTTCTCTGTTCAGTGAATGAGTCACTGGTGCTTTGGGTTGTTATAATGGTATGGGTGGACCTCTGGAACTCCCGAAGAACACTTACAGAATAGGAAAGATGCCATTGTTGGAGTCATATCCACACCATTATGTATAGCAGTGTTAAGTTTTAGACCATGTATTTGCGATCTCTCATGGCGTTCTGTTGGAATTGGTTTACTCTGCTGTGTGTGTGTGTGTGTGTGTGTGTGTGTGTGTGTGTGTGTGTGTGTGTGTGTGTGTGTGTGTGTGTGTGTGTGTGTGTGTGTGTGTGTGTGTGTGTGTGTGTGTGTGTGTGTGTGGTCTAGCTTTTACAAACCTCCTAATTACCCATGGAGACAAATTTATTTGAGAAACCACAAATACTTTGTCTTTTACTTGTCTTAATCCAGCCATGTTGTCATTATTCTGTGAAACCATATGCTTTAGATTGATCGATGTGGATTTGACATTAGAATCCCTCAAAAAATGCCCTGTTAGCTTTCAACAAAATATATCTATTGTCAGTTGTGGTCCTTTAATGACCCCTTTTAACCTTTCACAGAGCCCCTAATAGGATACCCATTGGTTAAGCCAAAGATGTGGAGCAGATAAAATGCGCAGGTTAACAAAACTATCCACGTGTGTATAATTACATGATTGCCGATGGCTGGGAGAGCTCTTGTGATTAGGGGCAACAATAAGGCTACTTCGGGAAGCTTAATGAACGTAGTTCAACTCAAACCAGTGTTAATGTTCTCAAACCACATGCAGATTTACCTGCGGTAGAGGCTGCTGAAATCCAACAACACTCTCTTATTCCACCCAGGAATTCAGAGAATCCAGCCTGCAAGCCGCAAAATAGATTTCCACTGTATTCCCTTTCAAACCGCTTGCTTTAGGAAGTTTAAAATGCAATAAAACTAACCTTATTAGAAGGGCCTTCTGTGTTAAGAGCAAATATATGTCGTTTTTTTCACCTTCATTGCTCACAACATTGGAAAATTGGCAGCTCAGCTCTGCAATGACCAAGAGAACTTGAAAGCCAATGGGGTCGCCATGGTGATTTGTAACCAGTAGTCCGTCAGATTGACCTCTATAATTATCCAGGGAGCTACTGTAGGTAAATACTGAGCAATCAGGATTCCCCTCCGACACACACAAACAAACCCCCGCCCTCTTTCCCATCTGATAACATCTCCCCACAACCAGGAATAGACCAATCAGACTCTCCGATCCAAACTGCCCCAATGTAATGCTGGGAGATTAGGAGTTTTTTGCACCACAAAGCTTTCAGACAGACGGGAGACGCCACTCACAAAAAGGCCCTGAAAATAGCAGAAGCTCTCCTTTTATTAGGTAAATTGGCAGAGGATGGATTCTCAAAGCCACGGTTCCCAGTACAAACTGTGCCCAGCTGGCTATAAAGTAGGCCCTTAATACCTTGAAACTGAAATGCACCTGACCCTGAAACTGTCCCTCAGATTAGAATTGCATCCATAGTTGTCTGGTGAAAAGGGCTCTGATGGGTCAGAGTTTCCATCCACTCTCCACCATGTTATTTCCAACCCCTTTTGACCAGTGAAACCAGTGATATAGGATACTTAGCTCCAAAAAACAAATTACCAAAAATCCCTACCCATCCAATACATTTCCTCATTGACCTGCTATGCCCTGTCTGTCTAGTGTTCTCCTGTATGGTGTGAGTAGCCTATTGGGGATATGATATGAATGGTCACGGTGCTTAGCAGAACAGACCTTGGCTGCATTCCTCCAGACCCACTCTGGCCTGCGGTCAGCAGACTGTGACATCATAGGAAGTCTAGAGGGACAGGTGCTCTGTAACAACACTGTGAGAACAAACACAACTCCGACTGTGTGTATCTATGACTGGGGGTTTGATCAGAAAGTACATAGATTTACTCAAACATTGACTTGGTGAAACAAGGTATTTCCATTCCTGATTCCCATAGGCCTAGAAAATGAGTGGCTACTTTTGCTGAAAGTGAATTATTTCAAGAAATGCCAGTTAGATTGAAAGATAATTTGGTTAGATGAAGTAGTCACCCCAGCTTTCTCTAGACCTAAAAGCTGCACCCTCTTCTGTATTTGACTGAATTTAGAAATGGCTGACTGTGTGAGATCCCTAAGCCTCTCTGACGTCATCCTGGCCTCCCATAAAACAAAGAGAGCAGTAAACTCTAAATGTATCCTCACATAGTCCTAGGCCGAGACATTCACGTTTGAATTCTGTATCCAAACGTTGAAAATTCTTGGGAAAAAAACGCCAGACAGTGTTCTTATTCCTGGACGTAGGTTTAATTAAAGCATAGTGTAGACTATAATACATCTTTCACTGTACCAGTCTGTCTTTAAATGTAAACTTTGCCAGTCTGTCTTCCTTTGTGGCATCTCTTTGGCATGTTCTATCGCCCTGTCTTCCCTGGTTCCAAACAACACATGTCTGTGTTGTACTTTAGTAACAAAATGCCTCGTCAAAGAAGCCCTACGTTGAACGAAGCTGAAATAAGATTGCCAGCGGCAGCCATGTAGCTATCATAACTCATTTATAGAGAGTCATATTTCAGTTCATATTTTATTATTGCTGAAAGCCTACCTATGATGGTACCATTTCTTTCTGAACATAATCTATTTGGAGAGATGTGTTGTGGATGGATTCATGTGGACCATGTCAACATTTATAAAACATAATAATAATGAATTGTCAAATGAAAATGATTGATATGGTAGTCAGATATTGCTCAGGGCCACATGTACTGTATGTCAGGCATATCTGTGAGGGAGCTCAACTTCATGGCTTTTGCTTGCTCAGCAGTGGCAGCAGCACCTGGTAATGAGAGTGTACAGCTGGACTGTGGTGTGGCTCTACCTTTCCCCTGACCTTTGACTCCTGAGCTCTCTTCCACACGTGACACCAGCGGCCCTGCTGTTTCCCTTCTATAGAGAGTACCATCTCTCCCTACAGGCTTCCTCTGGGCCTGGGCTCGAGACACACACACACACACACACACACTACGCCCAGCTCTACACCTTGAGCTGCGTCAGCCGCTGTCTGCCAGTCCCATTCCCCCTAACATAAACAGTCCAGCCCAGGGAAGGCAGCGTGTGTTAACACAGGATATCTGTGATCAGCCGATAGGGACTCATCTGACAGAGTGAAAGTGTAAAAGAGGGATAGCCACTGACGCCAGAACTGTACTGTACATGGACTCTGTGTTCCACAGGAACCCATCAGGGTTGGCCCTGGAACAGTTATACATACCGCTGTATTAGCAGAGGCCAGAGTGGCACTGCTAGCCACCAGGCTAAGCTAATGGGACAGTTTTATGCTTCTAAGTGTAAATCATTGGCTCTCATCACTTTGTAGGCAGGCCCAAGCTATTGAGTGATTTTACTGCCAATGCCCTAAATCATAATCTCAGCCTGTTCCTACATGAACGAGGAACAGGGACGCACAAATCCACATGAGACGCACAAACTTGAGCATTCGATGGCGAAAAGAATATACGCCCCAGCAAATGAATTACCACCAGGAAACGTATAGCACGTTATTTCCTTGCTCGGCTCATATGTTAAGGATCTCAGAGGCAATGAAAAAATATGCCTGTTTTGCTGTTGCCAGGGAGAGCCAGACCCAAACACGGGAAAAGAGATTTGACACACAGTCCATTCCTCCAGCTCACGTCTTCGTAACAACAGGGGCACCCTCACGATTCCAAATCCTTCGAGAGGCCAGGCGTGGCCAGAAGAAGGTTTCCAGCAGAACCAGGGTATTTTCCAATCACTCTGCCTCTATTAGATTGGCTGGCCTACAAATAGGCTCTGGCTGTAAATTTATGTTGAGCTTGTTATGGTGCAATGGCACTGACAGGCTTAAATGTCACAGTGCCTGCATGCCAAACCACAGTAAATAGCAATGTAAATAAATAAAGTGGGGAGAGGGATTCCTGTGTGGAAGACGTCAGTGCTGTCCTAAGCCGCAGTGTGAGCAGTGTTGTCAGGGTGAGTTAGGCTGCTGGGCTGCCAGAGAGGAACGCATCAGACTGAGGTCAACATCCACACTACAGCCAGCTGACGGGAACTCCCCTTCGCTTTAACGCAGGCAGCTGGACCAGCGTACGTACATGTACATGTGCGAGTGAACGTGCGTATGTCTGTATCTGCACGTGTGCAGAAGTGTGTGTGCATTGCATGTGTGTGTGTTGAGCACAGCAAAGACTGGGGTTCTCTTTGCATTTTCCGCTAAGCACACTCTTGGTTGACATTGATCCAGTCCAGTGGGGTTCCCCAACCTGGTGTAACAGCCTAATCAGTCCCACATGGATTTGTGCTCTGGCAGGGGCCCCATGACATCCTGATCATAGCAGCACTCTTCTCTCGCTCACTCTCTCTCTCTGTATCTCTCCCTATTCCTTTCACTCTGCCTCCCCCCCCAATCTCTTCTGTTTTTGAAGGAGAGCAGAGCAGTGTGCAGGACTCTGACTTGGGCAATTATCCACAATCGTTCCTTGATGATGGTAGTAGGGATTGGCCCAAATGGGCCCTAATGTTACGTGCACACACAGACATACATACACTTGGGTATACACACAGACACACACACACACACACACACACACACACACACACACACACACACACACACACACACACACACACACACACACACACACACACACACACACACACACACACACACCTGTGGTGGGGATTTTCTATCGTCCCTTGCAGGCCCTAATGTAAAGGCATCCCCTCTGACTCATCAGTGGAAGAGGCCCCGGGGCTAACTGTGGATGAGAGGAGCAAAACCAGCCAAAAGCCACATACGGAATAGCACTCCGATCCTGAATGGACCTGATTATAGCTGCAGCTTTGATCATAAGGCACAGTTTAATTTCATCCTTTTGACATTTAGTGCATCATTTTCCTTCCCTTTGGGATGGTTAGGGAGAACGATCACGGTGAGATCATGTTGCAGCGTGTGTTATGAGAGGCGTCGTCCTCAATGTACCTTCTTCCTCAAGTCGCTTGGAACGTGACTATGATGACTGTTTTACCAACACAGCTCCTCCATCCCAAGACACAAACACAGGCGCGGAAACAGGTATTCAACAAAACCTCGATATCCACTTTTTGGCTCGGTTTCCAGAGAAACCGAAGAGGCCATAATGAGGATTTTTAAACTGCGTATGAATCTGCTAAAGCACCCAGATCCACCTCTGTGTGTGCTAGGAGCTACACGCATTCCTCTACGAGTGCAATAGTCAGCTCTGCTAAAGGAATCACTCTTTTGTCTTTCCTTCGTAGCAGGAATGTATTGTTCTTATGGGGCTCAGGGGAGTAGCGGAGAGGTCATGGGCATATTTTCATCAACAATCACAGCAGATGCTGTGCACTTGGCCAGGTCTGACTCCTCCTCGGATGGATTGTTTGGCTAAGATGACAGATTAATGAAAAACAGAGGGACTTGGCACCGAGCGTTACCCTGGGACCTCCTTTTCATTCGGAGAAGGGTGGGGAAGCTATTTTACATCCCCGTGCAATCAGTGTAACAACAGACTGTACTGTAGGAGGACGGTAATACAATCAAGGCTAGTCATTTAATTGTGTGTCGTGGAATTAATGCAATTGTATGGTGTGCATCTGCAACTTGTGGACAATGTAGATGCATTTGATGTCTTCAGCCAGACAAGTGCAGCCTGAGAGAGTTTGGGGACCTTGCTGTGCTAATGTCATTCCTGTAACCCCTCCTGACCTATTACAGGCCGCGTGTTCTGCTTTAGTAAGCGGAATGCTGAATGCTTTCCTCTGGAGGCAGCTAGCAGCCAATTACAGGCTTAAGACGCTAATAAGCACCTGGAGGATGGACTTGGCTCTCGTTCTAATGGTTTGTGCACTGAGGGCGATTACCAGTGATAATGTTATTGTCCCAGCAAACAACAGCATGTTACCCATTTACAGGCCCATTCAGAGACGTGTTATGCTAAAGGTGGTGTAGCATAGTTGGCTGTCTGTTTCTCAGTGCTGTGATGTAATGTATGGACCTAAATACAGATTTTTAGGTTGTCTATAGAGTGGCCTGTTCATACTCTACAATCCAGATTGGTTGAGGTTCTCACAGACCAGAAAAGGACAGCCTAATAGGCCTGTATAGTATTGGTGAATGTCTGACTTCATTCTCAAGAGATCTGTTTTCCAGTTTATTGGACGTAATTCCCCTGAAAACGATTGTTTTCGTCTATTTGCTTTCCTACCCTCGGCTTATTTTCTTAAGACAGGAGAACATGTGGACAGTATTGCTGCCATGTGTTAATTCACTGTGTGTGGGGGTTGGATCTCCTGAAGGAGTACCGTTGTACTTCACTCTGCTGGTTGACCCTTGCACCTTGTTATCAGACACTTGTTACCAGAGATATTCCAAGAGATCCCAACGTTCGGGAAAAGTGATTTCCTGGCACTCACCAAGCCCCAGGTTTCCATAGTTTGCAGCAAGGTGAGTATGTGTGACTGATACAGCTGTTGACAGGGGGTTTGCGATGCAGTAAATCTACATTTCCCGTACTCTGAGCCCCTCTGGCACACTGTTCTGTAACACCAAGCACACAGCCAGAAAGGAGTGTTTTTCCCTTTTTCTCTGGAGGCTCAGTGGAATTCCTGTAGGAGAAAAGTGTCTTTGACCTGCTGGTGATTTCTTGGAGAAGCAGCCCTTTGGTACATAACTGTGGTTTTTGTTTACTCAAGAAGCCTTATACAAACTGTCATCTTTCGCTTTGAATAGAACTATGAAGTTGTTCTTGAAATGAAAAAGTACATTAAAGGTTACATGTGTCTTTTTGCTATATGCCTTGGACACCCCTTCAACGCAGGACATGTAGTCCAATCCTCAAAATTACATACCATTCCTCAATTATTAAACCTGGATGAAGGAACTCCATCTGCTCTCCAGTTTACTGCTTGGCAGACATGAGAGACAATCTGTACAAGTAGCTTGGCTGCCATTCAAACAGTCTTGTAGGTCAAAACAAAGCAAATCAAATTGTATTGGTCAGATACACATATCTAGCAGATGTTATTGCGGTTGTAGCGAAATGCTTGTTTTCTTAGCTCCAACAGTGCAGTAATAGCTAATCAATACACACACAACTAAAAGTAAAATAATGTTATTTAGAAATATATTAAGAAGATCATGTCACGTTCTGACCTTAGTTCTTTTGTTATGTCTTTGTTTTAGTATGGTCAGGGCGTGAGTTGGGTGGGTTGTCTATGTTCTTTTTTCTATGATTTGGGATTTCTGTGTTTGGCCTGGTATGGTTCTCAATCAGAGGCAGCTGTCAATCGTTGTCCCTGATTGAGATACATACTTAGGTAGCCTGGTTTCACTTTTGAGTTGTGGGTGCTTGTTTTCTGTTTTGTGTCTACACCAGACAGGACTATTTCGTTTCGTTCATTCTCCTTTGTTATTTTGTTTAGTGTTCTCGTGATAATAAATGATCAATATGGACACTTACCACGTTGCGCATTGGTCCTCACCTTCTTCCACCAACAACGGCCGTTACAGAGCAATGTCGGAGTTTGGAGTATATATATTTATACAGTGCCTTCGGAAAGTATTCAGACCCCTTGACTTATTCCAAATTTTGCTAGGTTGTAGCCTTATTATAATATTGATTAAATTATTTTTTCCCTCATAAATCTACACACAGTACCCCATAATGACACAGCAAAAACAGTTTTTTGACATTTTTGCAGATTTATAAATTAAAAAATTCAGGACCTTTACTCAGTACTTTGTTGAAGCACCTTTGGCAGCAATTACAGCATTGAGTATTGAGGTATGACACTACAAGCTTGGCACACCTGTAACTGGGGAGTTTCTCCCACTCTTCTCTGCAGATCGTCTCAAGCTCTGTCAGGTTGGATGGGGAGTGTCGCAGCACAGCTATTTTCAGGTCTCTCCAGAGATGTTCGATCAGGTTCAAGTCCGGGCTCTGGCTGGGCCATTCAAGGACATTCAGAGACGTGTCCTGAAGCCACTCCTGCATTGTCTTGGCTGTGTGCTTAGGGTCGTTGTCCTGTTGGAAGGTGAACCTTCGCCCCAGTCTGAGGTCCTGATTGCTCTGGGTTAGGTTTTCATCTTCCACTCGATCCTGACTGGTCTCCCAGTCCCTGCAGCTGAAAAACACCCTTCACAGCATGAAGCTGCCACCACCATGCTTCATCGTGGGGGTGGTTCTATGTTTCCTCTAGACGTGACGCTTGGAATTCAGGCCAAAGAGTTCAATCTTGGTTTCGTCAGACCAAGAGTCTTTAGTTTGCCTTTTGGTAAACTCCAAGCAGGATGTCATGTGCCTTTTACTGAGGAGTGGCTTCTGTCTGGCCACTCTACCGTAAAGGATTGATTGGTAGAGTGCTGCAGAGATGGTTGTCCTTCTGGAAGATTCTCCCATCTCCATAGAGGAACTCTAGAGTTCTGTCAGAGTGACCATCGGGTTTTTGGTCACCTCCCTGACCAAGGCCCTTCTCCCCCGATTGTTCAGTCTGTTCAGCTCTAGGAAGAGTCTTGGTGGTTCCAAACTTCTTCCATTTAAAAAGGATGGAGGCCACTGTGTTCTTGGGGACCTTCAATAATGCCGATATTTATTTTTCAATAATGCCGATCAATTTCGAGTCTCATAGCAAAGAGTCTGAATACTTATGTAATTAAGTTTTTTAAAAGTTTTTTTTATATATTTGCACTTTGTCATGATGTATTTTGTGTAGATTTCTGAGGATATAAAAAAAAAAAAATACGTTTTAGTGTAAGGCTGTAATGTAACAAAATGTGGAAAAAGTCAAGGGGTCAGAAAACTTGTTTGGACACACCTACTCATTCAAGGGTTTTTCTTTATTTTTACTATATTCTACATTGTAGAATAATAGTTAAGACATTCAAACTATGAAATAACACATATGGAATCATGTAGTAACCAAAAATGTTTTAAACAAATCAAAATATATTTTATATTTGAGTAGCCACCCTTTTCCTTGATGACAGCTTTGCAAACTCTTGGCATTCTCTCAACCAGCTTCATGAGCTAGTCACCTGGAATGCATTTTAATTAACACGTGTGCCTTGTTAAAAGTTAATTTGTGGAATTTACTTCCTTCTTAATGCGTTTGAACCAATCAGTTGTGTTGAGACATGGAGATAGCCCTATTTGGTAAAATACCAAGTCCATATTATGGCAAGAAAAGCTCAAATCAGGAAAGAGAAATGACAGTCCATCATTACTTTAAGACGAAGATCAGTCAATCCGGAACATTTCTTCACGAGAGCCAGTGTCATCAAGCGCTACGATGACACTGGCTCTCATGAGGATAACCACAGGAAAGAAAGACCCACAGTTACCTCTGCTGCAGTGGATAAAGTTCATTAGAGTTAACTGCACCTCAGATTGCAGCCCAAATAAATGCTTCACACAGTTCAAGTAACAGACAAATCTCAACATCAACTGTTTAGAGGAGACTTCGTGAATCATGCCTTCATTGTCTAATTGCTGAAAAGAAACCACTACTAAAGGATACCAATAATAAGAAGATACTTGCTTGTACCAAGAAACATGAGCAATGGATATTAGACCGGTGGAAATCTGTCCTTTGGTCTGATGAGTCCAAATTAGCGATTTTTGGTTCCAACCGCTGTGTCTTTGTGAGACACAGAGTAGGTGAATGGATGATCTCCACATGTGTGGTTCCCACTGTGAAGCACGGAGGAGGAGGTGTAATGGTGTAGGGGTGCTTTGCTGGTGACACTGTAGGTGATTCATTTAGAATTCAAGGCACACTTAAACAGCATTTTGCAGCGATACACCATCCCATCTGGTTTGTGCTTAGTGAGACTATCATTTGCTTTTCAACAGGACAATGACCCAACACACCTCCAAGCTGTGTAAGGGCAATTGACCAAGAAGGAGAGTGATGGAAAGCTGCACCAGATGACCTGGCCTCCACAATCACCCGACCTCAACCCATTTGAGATGGATTGGGATGACTTGGACTGCAGAGTGAAGAAAAAGCAGCCAACAAGTGCTCAGCATATGTGAGAACCACAGCTGGAACATGCCACACTGGGTTCTCCTGGTGAACTGGGGAAACCGCGCGTAGAGCCGGCGCAGGACTCACCGGGCTGTGGAGGCGCACTGGAGGTCTGGAGCGCCGAGCTGGCACAAGACGTGCAGGGCTGGGGAAGTGCACAGGAGGCCTGGTGCGTGGGGCTGGCACAGTCTTCACCAGATGGCTAGCACGCACCTCAGGACGATTATGGAGAGCTGACTCAGGTGACATCAAACCGAGGACACGCTCCGTAGGGCGAATGTCGTGCCTCATGCACCAACACAGCAGCTCTCTCATTAGCGCTCCCCTCCAATCTCCCCATCAACTGCTTCACTGTCTCCACTTCGCTCCCTTCGCTCCCCTCCAAGTTCACCCCGACTGGCTCTGGTTCCATCCTCGGCTCCGCCGACCGTCCCGTGTGCCACCCCCCAAATGTTTTTGGGGCTGCCTCTCCTGGCCATGCTGCTTGGTCCTTTGGTGATGGGAAGTTCTCTCACGGCCGTCTTTGGAAGAAGACCAAGGTGCAGCGTGGTGAGCGTACATTTGCTTTTCATTTGAATGAATGTCACCAACAAAACAACAAAAACAAAGAAATCGACTGTGAAGCTTAAGAGGGCTATAGTGCCACTAACAAAGATAACGTCCCACAAATAACAAAGGGGAAAGGCGGCCTAAGTATGATTCCCAATCAGAGACAACGATAGACAGCTGTCCCTGATTGAGAACCATAACCGGCCAAAACATAGAACTATAGAACATAGAATACAGAACATAGAATGCCCACCCAAATCACACCCTGACCAAACCAAAACAGAGACATAAAAAGGCTCTCTCAGGTCAGGGCGTGACATATGTAAACATTAATGAAGTGACCATTGTTTCATTATTAAAGTGACCAGTGTTCCCTGTCTATGTGCATAGTGCAGCAGCCTCTAAGGTGCATGGTAGAGCCGGCTAGTAACAGTGACTAAATTCAGGGAAGGGAAGGGTACTGGGCGGAGGCCGGCTAGTGATGGCTATTTAGCAACCTGATGGCCTTGAGATACAGTAGGAGCTGTTTTTCAGTCTCTCAGTTGCAGCTTTGATGCGAGGTGTGGTGCCCTTGCTTTCAGTGCTTTAGGCAGCAGTGCCGATACTAAAAGATGTGTTTATCGTGACAGGCGCCTTTGTCTCTCCCCAGACCGCTGTCATGTCAAGACAGAGGCGGATTCAGGCTTCAGAGGACAGAACGTGGAACGGCACGATCACATCGAACTGAGAATATTTCCCAGCTGAGCTGTCCTCTGTGCTCACGCAGCGGACACGCCTCATACGCCGCCAATTAGAGCCCAGATACCTCAGCCAAGTGCAGCAGAGGGATGCCAAGTGTGTGTTATTGTGCGTGTGTGGGTGCGTGAGTAGTTGGGATCAAAATATTTCATTCTCATGCTCAGTGTAATTCATTTCTGTAGCTTTTGCAAGATACATCCCCACATATGTGTTTTTATTTAAAAATATGCACATTCATTACCCTAGAAACATAGTTACCAGACTCTTTTTGTCCTGTTTTTTCATGTGACGAATCAAATTGTATTTTTCACATGCTTTGTAAACAACAGGTTTAGACTAACAGTGAAATGCTTACTTATGGGCCCGTTCCAACAATGCAGAGAGAATGCAGATGAGAAGTAATAGAACAGTTGTAACAAGAAGAATAAATCCACAACGAGTAAAGATATATATATACCCAGGGTACCAGTACCGATTATATGTACCAGTACCGATTATATGTACCGGTACCGATTATATGTACCAGTACCAATTATATGTACCGGTACCGATTGTGTGTACCAGTACCGGTTATATGTACCTGTGCCAAGTATATGTATCAGTACCGATTATATGTACCAGTACCAATTATATGTACCTGTACCGATTATATGTACCAGTACCGATTATATGTACCTGTACCAATTATATATACCGGTGCCGATTATATGTACCGGTACAAAGTTTATGTACCAGTACAAATTATATGTACCAGTACCAATTATATGTGCAGGGGTACGAAGTTATCGAGGAAAATATGTATGTAGGTAGGGATAAAGTTCGTAGGCAACAGGATAGATAATAAACAGTAACAAAGGCCTACAATTTCCTTTATGTTGCTAATCTATTTATGTTGCTAACAAATACACAGTTTTGTCTTCTTCATCAGAATCAACTTTTTACAACCTTGCTAACTTTATAAGCCGCTCAGAAAAAGTCACCAGATTAATTTGCACACCTGTCAATGCCCGGAAAAAAACGATAGCCACTTCTGAGTCACAACCCGTCTCTTCAGTCTCAGGTCAGGTACAGTACAGTACAGCACATCTCTTCAGATGGACCAGGCCATTCAGGTCAGGCTTGTTCTTCAAAAGCTATTAATCACAGACTACTTGTCTGTCTCCTTTCCTTTCACACAATCAGGACACTTTTTCAGACACGCGATTTAGCTGATGATGCCCCTACCTGCAGGAAAATGTGGAGTGTTTTTTAAAAGATTTACAGACAGATGAATTAATTAAGCCCTCATTACCTTTCATCTGCTTTTGAATTATGAAAATTATATAGAAAATGTAGGTAGACAGGATCAGATAGAATGATTTGATCCCAATGAAATATGATCTCTAGGGATTAGACAAAGTTATCAGCACTGGTAACTCTTTATCCAAAGGGCATGACATTTTATTTTTAAGCAAAATGTCATCTCACACTGATAACACTGGCAGTAATAATGTACAGTGCATTCGGAAAGTATTCAGACCCCTTCACTTTTTCCACATTTTGTTACTTTACAGCCTTATTCTAAAATGGATTAAGTAGTTGTTTTCCCTCATCAATCTACACACAATACCCCATAAAGACAAAGCAAAAACGGTTTTATTTTTATTTTTGGCAAATCTATTTAAAAAATATATATATAATATCACATTTACACAAGAATTCAGACCATTTACTCAGTACTTTGTAGAAGCACCTTTGGCAATGATTACATCCTTGAGTGTTCTTGGGTATGACGCTACAAGCTTGGCACACCTGTATTTGGGGAGTTTCTCCCACTCTTCTCTGCAGATCCTCTCAAGCTCTGTCAGGAGCATCGCTGCACAGCTATTTTCAGGTCTCTCCAGAGATTGTCAATCAGGCTCATGTCGGCGCTCTGGCTGTGTCACTCAAGGACATTCAGAGACTTGTCCCGAAAGCCACTCCTACATTGTCTTAGCTGTGTGCTTAGGGTTGCTGTCCTGTTGGAAGGTGAACCTTCACCCCAGTCTGAGTTCCTGATTGCTCTGGAGCAGGGATTCATCAAGGATCTCTCTGTACATTGCTCCGTTCATCTTTCCCTCGATCCTGACTGGTCTCCTAGTCCCTGCCGCTGAAAAACATCCCCACATCATGATGCTGCCACCACCATGCTTCACCGTAGGGATGGTGCCAGGTTTCCTCCAGACGTGACGCTTGGCATTCAGGCCAAAGAGTTCAATCTTTGTTTTATCAAACCAGAGAATCTTGTTTCTCATGGTCTGAGAGTCTTTAGGTGCCTTCTGGCAAGCTCCAAGCGGGCTGTCATGTGCCTTTTACTGAGGAGTGGCTTCCATCTGGCCACTCTACCTTAAAGGCCTGATTGGTGGAGTGCTGCAGAGATAGTTTTCCTTCTGGAAAACCATCTCCACAGAAGAACTCTGGAGCTCTGTCAGAGTGACCATCATGTTCTTGGTCAGCTCCTTAATCAATGACCTTCTCCCCCGATTGCTCAGTTTGGCCGTGCGGCCAGCTCTAGGAAGAGCCTTGGTGGTTCTAAACTTCTTCCATTTAAGAATGATGGAAGCCACTGTGTTCTTGGGGACCTTCAATGCTGCAGACATTTTTTGCTCCCCTTCCCCAGATCTGTGCCCCCACACAATCCTGACTCAGAGATCTACAGACAATTCCTTTGACCTCATGGCTTGGTTTTTGCTATGACATGCACAGACAGGTGCGTGCCTTTCCAAATCATGTCCAACCAATCGAATAACATGTCAAGGATGATCAATAGAAACAGGATGCACCTGAGCTCAATTTTGAATCTCATTGCAAAGAGTCTAAATACTTACAGTATGTACTTATGTTAATACTTATGTAAATATATATATATATATATATATATATATATATATATATATTTACTGTTTTCGCTTTGTCATTATGGGGTATTGTGTGTAGATTGATGAGAAAACAATTTATAATTTAATATATTTTGGAATAAGGCTGTAATGTAACAAAATGTGTCAAAAGTCAAGAGGTCTGAATACTTTCCGAATGCACTGTATGCTTTTATTAGGCGTAATAAATGGACTATGTACGCTATACGCGGGAACATTGCCTTTAAATGAAAAGCGTTCTATAGCGCGGAACTTCATCGCTACGGCTTGAACCAAACCCTTAATCAGACCCGACCTGAGCCGTTCAGGGGCTTTGAGACTGGGAGGGTGTAGGAGGTGTGAAATCCACCTGAGTGAAAGTGACAAGTAGCGCAGAGGTGTGAAAAACATACCAACGATGATGGATGTTATATAATTAATCTGTCTCATCAGCTCTCATTCGAGTATCGACAGGTCATTATGGACTCACTAATTTATCTAACGGATCAGAATGACACTTGGGAAGCTAGTTCAAGTATTTTAGATGCCCGTTGTCCCCTCTAAACTGATAATATACAATCGCCTCATTTGTAAAAGATGTTTCTAAAGGTATACATAATATAGCCAAACAATATCCATACTGAGTATATGCATTAGATAGTTGGCTTTGACAAACTTTGTCAGCTGTTAGTTTTTATTTTGAACAGCTGTGAATATGAGGTATTTTGTTTTGTTATTGCTACTGAGAAAGTACTGGCGTGTGTTGACTCACTCACTGCCTGAGCTCTGTCTGTCTTTCTGTCACGGGGTTTGTGCAATATGAGTAATAACCCCCTTTTCTCTATTGTATCTCCGATTTACACACAGGAGTCTGGACCAACCGCATTTTCTTAACTCTCATTGGTGTGTTGCGTGTGTGTGTGTGTTTTGTAATTGTGCAGGCATTAGCATTAAGGAGCAGTGGCTGTGTTCTCAGCAGGACTTAGGAGAGGAGACGTCCTCTCACTACTGCTCACCTGGGGGGGGGGGCACACACACGCACACACCACCATCGGCAAATTCTCATACACTCTCCCCAATCCCTCATTATGTAGTCTATTGTGCTGGTTGCCGCAGGGGTCATGGGGGCCCTGTTAAGAAGCCTTTCAGGGGCACTGGTTCCTGTTCCCCTAATGAGGCAGTGAGAGACGGGAGACAGGAGGCGTCAAAGGCCTCCTTGGTGGACCCCCACAGTGTACCTGTCTCAGGTGTTTGTTTGAGGCTAAACAAACACAACCATTGTTTGGCCAGGAATGTTTATCAGGGGGAATCAAAGCCCTGCTCCATCTGCAGCCTACATGACAATGACAGAGCAACCAGGGGGCTGCACCGATTCACATTCACTCACAGACAGAGAGAGAGAGAGAAGAACTCACAGTTTATGCTGGAAAGGCATGCAGGTCTGGGTCTGGGTAATAATGACTGGGCTAGAATCAAAGCTTCAGTGCTCATACAGATGAATGACCAGACTGATTGATTATTGAATAGTGGTCAAAAATTGAGTAGATTAGAGGTTTTGTATGTAAAGGTGTTTTGTGACAACACTGATTCTCACAGGACATGCAAGCTACCCTGAACCCATTTCAACTCCATGATTGAATGCAAACACATGTCATAGCAATGGTTTAAAACTAATCATCTAACAATTTATCATGTGATAACTTTGCCATACGATAAAATGTAAATGTTTATAAAAGGACCACGAGTCAGTTGGAATCCATCCCTGCATCGGAAAGCTATTTCATCTTGTTCAAAGCATAATGATTTGTGTTGCAGTCAATCTTTCTTATTGACCCCCATCATGTTCTCATCACCAGGGTCATTCTGTAATATATTGACTTTGTCACTTTTCTATTAGCCTTGTATATTTTGTTATGATTGGTATCTCTGCAAATCATTTCGCTGACGTTTTACCCTCCAGGGAGAGACAGAGGGAGGGAGGACTGGAGCAAATTCATCGGACGCAAAGTTTAGATTGGGGAAATTCTTAGAATCATGTTATACTAATCAAAAAAGCTATGAATCTTTGTGAAAAGTCCCTGGCAAGACTTTGTCTAAGAGAGATGAATAGTTATTATATTACAGAGAAAAACAGAGGAGATTCCACAGCAGAGGCCAACTCCGAGACCAGTCAGTGATTCAGTCTGCACTGCTGTGCTGAACCTGGACGATGCCATAGCACCAGTAGTACCTGCAATAGTACCTCACATGAACTGTCCATTTGAATCAGGTGCTCATATTAATCACATTCTTATTGTTGTTTAACAATGTACATTTTTCTATTATCCATAGACTTTTGGAGTAATTACATTTGTGCTAATAATAACTTGCTTCTCTGCAGCAAACACAACTGGATAGACGGTTACAGTAACTATAGCCATGAATACTCAATGTGACTGACTAGGGAGGAAAATAGTTTGAGGTCCATTAAAGCTTTACAGTTAAATGACTGAAAGCCTAATGATACCTCCAGCCGACACTCTCTGTACAGTGGCTCTCTCTGTAGAACTCTTTGTGTGTTCAAAGGATGGAAAGATGGACAGGATGCTGTGAAGTGTCAAAATCTAATGTTTTATTTTGTATTTGTTTGTCATAACAAATCGACCTAATGAGACTGTCTTCATGGGGGGGTTCAGATAACGCAGAGGGCCTCTGTGTCAATAGGACACCAGAGGCATTGTGTGCATGTGCATGCATGTCTGTGTGTACTCCTGTGTGCTGCTGTGTGTGTAAATTTACTAAATTACAGTCAGTCAGCAGCTCAACGGTTAGTTGCCAAGCTAAAATGACATGTTTTGGGTGGATAGTATAATTCCATGATTGGGGGCCTGGATGCGTGTGTAATGTGCTGCCTTGGTGTGTTTGTCGAGGAAGGGGTTAAAGCTGAGGAGGGGGTGTTTTGGCCAAGGCATAAATACAACAAGACAGGCCCTCAGCACCAACTGCTTGTTATCCTATGGCCAGACCAACCATTAAAACACAACCAGTGAAGGGGGGGAAAGGGAGAGGGAGGGAGGAGAGAGAGAAAAAGACGGGGGGGGGGCAGAAAAAGAGGGGTGGAAAGGGGGGGGGGAGAGAGGCAGAGAGACGCAGAAAGAGAGATGCAGGTCTATGTTTCGGTATGCACTAACTTCACAGTGCCCACGTTTCTTGCTCAAGATTGGCCCTAAGCTGGTTGGAATCTCGGAGTCTCTCCAGGAGGAATGCAGGTACCTCAGTCTAGACAGTGTTCAGCTGATCCCTGTCTGCTCCCATGGTTTTAGGACCTTCCCATGCCTCTTTCCCCTCTTTCTGCCCCCTATGGTGTCTCTCTTGCTTCATCTCCCCTCCTACAGTCTGACCACCAGGGGTTGCAGACAGACAGACAGACAGACAGACAGGTGGGTGGACAGACAGACAGACAGACAGACAGACAGACAGACAGACAGACAGACAGACAGACAGACAGACAGACAGACAGACAGACAGACAGACAGACAGACAGACAAACAGACACGTGGGCAGGCAGACAAGTAAGCGTGCTAGTAGTTAGAGTAGGTGGGCAGACAGACATCTTGGCAGAAAGTTGGCAGAGCAGAATCTCCACTACCCAACCTACCGCTACTTTATCTGGTATTTTTGGATCAGGTAGGTGGCATTTCTGTGGTTCACTGCTGTTGCTTCATATCTCTGCTGTTCTTGTGGTGCTGCTGGGCTAGTTCCAAGTGAAATTGACAATGAGGCAAGTTTCTATTTGGCAGTCACTCATCTTCCGACAATAATCACTTTCACTGATGAATGTCCTGTCATTTTATTTACCTCATGTTTTGCTTGAATTTATTACCAGGGTAAACGTTCTGTACACAAAGTGCAGCCGTTTAGGAAGATCAAAAGAGATACGGATGAGTGTAACCTCCGCATGCACTCTTTAGGAGAAGATCTTTGCTTGATATGGAATCTTTTCCCCTTCACTCTGTTTACTCTCATGTTCTAGTCGATTGACAGATGGTGCATGTTATTGTTAATTATGAGGAGAGTTGTCTGACTTTCTAAATAAAATATGTTTGTCTTCATTGTTGTAGAACTTTACCTGACGTTTCACTCTAAAGGGGTTCTTCCGCTGGCCCCATAGGAGAACCATTTCTGGTTCCAAGTAGAACCCGTCTGGGTTATACCTGGAACCAAAAGGGTTCTACATGGAACCAAAAACGGTTCTTTAAAGGGCTCTCCTATGGCAGTGTTTACCAACCCTGGTCCTCGGGTACCCCCAACAGTACATTGTTTTTATTGTAACCCTGGCCAAGCACACCTGTCAACTAATCAACTTGTCAACTAATCATCAAGCCTTTAATGAGTTGAATGAGGTGTGGATGTCAAGGGCTACAACAAAACGATGTACTGTTGGGGGTACTCGAGGATTAGGGTTGGGAAACACTGCCATAGGAGAACCCTTTAAAGAACCGTTTTTGGTTCCATGTCAAAACCTTTTGGTTCCAAGTTTTCCACAGAGGGTTTTTACATGAAACCCAGATGGGTTCTCCTATGGGGATGGCCATAGAACCTTTTTGGTACCCATTTATTTGAGTGTGTAATGTGGTGAAATAGTTGACATTCACAGTCAGTGGTGAAATAGTTGACATTCACCTTACATAACAACGTGTCTCGGTTGTTTACAGTAGGAGAAGGTCATAGTAAAGTGATGACAGTTATGGAGGACAAATAACTTCATGACAGCACAAACACATATGCTTACAACCAACCCACAAGTACACCAGATATGCAGACTAAAGAAAAGCCTGTAGCGCTCTTAACATAGCGCTGTCAGTGTGTAGAACACCACTGTCACTCTGGGCTAGTGTGACCTGATCAATAAAAGAAAATCATTTGCACCTTGTGGGAATACACTGGGTGTACAAAACATTAGGAACACCTGCTCTTTCCATGATATGAACTGACCAGGTGAATCCAGGTGAAAGTGATGATGCCTTATTGATGTCACTTGTTAAATCCACTTCAATCATTGTAGATGAAAGAGGACACAGGTTAAAGAAGGATTTTTAAGCCTTGAGACAGTTGAGACATGGATTGTGTAGGTGTACCATTCAGAGGGTGAATGGGAAGGTCAAAATACTTAAGTGCCTTTGAACGGGGTATGGTAGTGGGTGCCAGGCGCACTGTTTTGAGTCTGTAAAGAACTGCAGTGCTGCTGGGTTTTTCACGCTCAACGGTTTCCTGTGTGTATCAAGGATGGTCCACCACCCAAACGACATCCAGACCACTTGACACAATTGTGGGAAAGCATTGGAGTCAACATGGGCCAGAATCCCTGTGGAATGCTTTCGACACCTTGGAGAGTCCCTACCCCGACAAATTGAGGCTGTTCTGAGGGTAAAAGGGGGTGCAACTCAATATCCTAATGTTTTGTACACTCAGTGTATACTCTGGAGTAATGTCTGTGTGAATGCTTTCACATTTCCAATACATAACTCTCACAACTTGAACGGTCGCCTCATCAAACTCCAAAACGGCCAAATTCAAGATGATTTCCTTTATTCCAGGAAATTGGCCAAGGTATTCTGCTCTTTGACTGGGAACAAGACACACTGTACATCAGAAACAGGTTGAATGTCGTCCTAATGGACATTATTAGTACACGTTGGAGGAATAATATTATGATTGTCTGGTTGAATGAGACCAAGTCGTTGATGGGGAGTTTGGTTTCTTCTGACTGGTTCCAGGTGATATTGTGGCTTTAGAAGGCGGTAACCGTACCCCAGTAGTACCCCAGAACCCCTGGCATGTAGCAGCAGCATCCATGTGGAAGCTACACAGTTCCCCTGCTCCGTGCTTCCTTTTGGACCGGCTGATTATTTGCAGGGAAAATTAAACATACGTGGAATGCGTCTCACCGGAGTCTGTTGTCTTTTGAAGTTCCTCACTCCTCACAAAGAGCCAGTGTGTTGTAGATCCAACAGGACCCAACTCACAACTCAACCTCATAGCTCTGCAGTGGTCACCTCTAGGAAAACAAACATTTTTCGGAGGTTGTTTTCAATGCACCTCTCACCATTCACCGGGTTTTAGGGAAGCTCAACATGCAGTTTCTCCTGCAATGTCCAGTTCTAGGCTTACACAACTGAGGCCTTGTGGTGTTCGTGTGTAGGAGGCAGAATTTTTTTGCTTCATACTTTTACAGCTCTAACAGAGAGAATAATCAATTCCAAAGTACTTGATGTTCTAGATGTACACGTGTTGTTTCTTGTCTAAGTCTTCCATCAGGTTTGGACTAGGATCATCACTCATTGAGCCACTAGTCTTGTGAGAGGATTATCCCAGCTTTTCTTTTCACATTGGTTGTGGGAATGAAGCCAAAAGTTGCCTAGCTGGTAAAATTGAACTTTAAAAAAAAAAAACGTTCTGAGGACAGAAGTGAAAATTTCACCTGTTCTGAGAATGTTTATTTTTAGATAGTAGGGAGGCTCTGAGAACATTTTACTCTGGTTCCTTAAAAACGCTAGGTTATTTGGAAGTTTTTGAAAAACTTCCTTAATAAAAATTTTACTGAATGACATTTAATAACAATGCCATCTTATTTTGGGTAAACTTAATTTTTTACTCCAAGCACAGATAGGACACGTGGAAATTCATTTCCTTAGGCATTAATCATGCCGAACACATTTGTTTTCTTATCAGTGAGATTCAAATCTCTAATGTTCTGCTCTCTAGTCATTGAATTCGTCCACCGCGCCACCAGGATGGAGCTAGCATGCCATATTTTTTTACGCAAACAAAACCTGTTCATTTTAGTCTATTCAAACAAAACATTTCACCATTGGATTTAGTTTAAAATTTGAATGAAAAAAATACAAAATGCCCTTACATTAATGACTTTTTGCAAATACAATTTGTTTCTATGTTGATTCAACATCATTGTATAGATTATTTGGGTTAAAATGATGTGGAAACAACATTAATTCAACCAGTTTTTGTCCTGTGCGATATAGGAAACGTTATGCTGTACTGAAATTCCCACAGATAAATGTTTCTGTTTTCAGAACAAATTGAGAACATGACTTTAAATAGAATCATGATGATACCTGTAGGAAAAGTTATGCTGAAGTACTATTCTGTCGAATCAAAATAATTTTCAAGAAACAATCAGATTGACAGAAATACGGCTGAGATGCAAAGAAAATTCAAGGAGAGGGGGAACAAAAATGGTCTCTCTACACAAAATTCCCAAAACTGCACACACAAAATGCAAAAGGCCTCACATCTCCTTCAAAATGTAACACTGCATGTCAGAATGAAGCATTTGCATCAAATGGCAAACACTGCTTTCATAATAGTACATTTTTGGATATACCATATAAACACTGTTGTTCTAAATCTAAAGCTCTTTGGTCTTTCATAGGCTTATATCTACATTTCAATACAATGTTCTACAGTGAAAGTAATCTGCTGAGAGGGGTAACAAGTACACTGTAAACACCAATGCAATGTAGAAACAGAAAATATTTATTAGGCCAAACATTACCGTTGTATACAGTAGCATACAACAAAACCATAAACATATGTAAACCAAAAGTATATTCTTTAGAATACAGTAAAGAACACAATTGTGTGTGTGGGGTCCCGGGTGGGCAGTCCAGAAATTGGTGGGGGGGCAGTCACCAGTGCTAAGCTACGCTTCATCTCTTCTCCGGCCTGGGTCTGGCCACAATACTTCGTCCACATCACAAGATATGTTTTCTCTTGCCAAACATCGAGGGAAGTATCTCCTAGCATGGCGTATCCAACCTTGGACAGAGGCAACCTCTATGTACCCACATTCGTCCTCCATTGCCTGGAGAAGCGGCATGCGGGCATAGGGTTGACGATCATACACTTTCCAGCGTCAGGCTGAGAAGAAGTCCTCTATGGGATTTAGAAAAGGTGAATATGGGGGTAGGTACAAAACTACAAATTGTGGATGGGTGGCAAACCAGTTTTGGACCAGAACAGCCCGGTGAAAACTAACATCGTCCCATAAAACCACAAATCTAGCAGGCTCCTGATCTAGATCAGGGACAAGCATTGTGTAAATTGCATCCCGTAAAGTGAGCATATGGTCGGTGTTGTATGGATTGTGACATTGTGATGGAGGACCCCGTTTTGAGTGATGGCAGCACACATAGTTATATTACCCCCACACTGTCCAGGGACATTGGTAATTGCCCTCTGTCCTATTACATTTCTTCCCCGGCGCCTGGTTTTGATGAGGTTGAAGCCAACCTCATCCACATAAATACATTTATGGCAAATTACATGGGCATCCAGCTCCAATACTCTCTGTAACAGACAAAATGATATACAGATGAGTAAATATGGTATGTCTGAAGTACTGGAAGTAGTGTTGCATACATACCTCTACAAAGTCATGTCGCATATTCTTGACTCTGTCAGAGTTTCTCTCAAATGGCACCTTGTAAAGATGTTTCATCGTCACTCGGTGCTGTTGGAGGCTGCATTGTATGGTCGACAGGCTTACAGCATTGATGTTGTTAAATATGGTGTCATTATTCAAGATATGCTCTCTTATCTCTCGAATCCTAATTGCATTGTTGGCCGAAACCATATTTATAATTGCAGTCTCTTGTACATCTGTAAACAAGCGTCCTCGTCCTCCATGATGTCTTTGCCTTTCCACTCTGTACAGAATTCAAACACAATATGTGTTCAGCATAGGAACTGTAAACAATGTAAAAAAATGTTTAGTACAGCATGATAACCAACCTCACTCATTCAATGCAGTGCAGTAAATGGATGGCTTAGAGTTACAAATGTTTATGCAATACTATGCAGTCATACATATTTTACAGTACATTACTGTAATGCTAAAATAGTAATTACAGTTTTTTCCAACTGCTTACACAAGTTTTCAAAACTGTCTCCTTTTTTTCAAAACTCTACACAAAATTCCCAAAACTGCACACACAAAATGTAAAATGCCTCACATCTCCTTCAAAATGTAACACTGCATTCAAAATGCCATAAACACATGTCAGAATGAAGCATTTGCATCAAATGGCAAACACTGCTTTCATAATAGTACATTTTTGGATATACCATATAAACACTGTTGTTCTAAATCTAAAGCTCTTTGGGTCTTTCATAGGCTTATATCTACATTTCAATACAATGTTCTACAGTGAAAGTAATCTGCTGAGAGGGGTAACAAGTACACTGTAAACACCAATGCAATGTAGAAACAGAAAATATTTATTAGGCCAAACATTACCGTTGTATACAGTAGCATACAACAAAACCATAAACATATGTAAACCAAAAGTATATTCTTTAGAATACAGTAAAGAACACAATTGTGTGTGTGGGGTCCCTGGGGGGTCAGTCCAGGAATTGGTGGGGGGGGGGGGGGATCACCAGTGCTAAGCTACGCTTCATCTCTTCTCCGGCCTGAGTCTGGCCACAATACTTCGTCCACATCACAGGATACATTTTCTCTTGCCAAACATCGAGGGAAGTATCTCGTAGCATGGCGTATCCAACCTTGGACAGAGGCAACCTCTATGTCCCCACATAGACCATATTTATAATTGCAGTCTCTTGTCCATGATGTCTTTGCCTTTCCACTCTGTACAGAATTCAAACACAGTATGTGTTCAGCATAGGAACTGTAAACAATGTACAACAAAAGGTAGTACAGCATGATAACCAACCTCATTTATTCAATGCAGTGCAGTAAATGGATGGTTACAAATGTTTATGCAATACCATGCAGTCATACGTGTTTTACAGTACATTACTGTAATGCTAAAATAGTCATTATATAGTTGCATACCTGTTCTCATTTCTGAAGGTTCGAATTATGGACGCCACTGTAAATTGACTCAAGTTGGGCTGGACTCTTAGTCCAGCCTCTCTCATGGTCAAACCGTGGTTGATCACATGATCAACAAGTGTTGCCCTAATCTCATCAGAGATGGCTCTCCTTCCTTCTCTTCTTTGCCCTCGTCCTCTTCTTCATCTTCCTCTCCCTCCTACTCCTCTTGCTCTCTGTCCATTGTTGGCATCCATTGTTCAAAACAGGTAATCTGACCTTTGACCTATTTATAGGCCTATACTACAGTAAAGCAGTGATTGGTTAGTGATCAGTTAAGCTATTAGTGTTTGCACATGTGAGGAGTGTGTGTGTGAGACCTGGTGAATAAGTGTAGCATTTTGATTGGTTGTGTTTGGAAAAGGAAAGCAAGTCACTTCCTGTTAGATTGTTGTGTTTTAGGTAGAGAATTGTGTGTAGTGTTTTGAAAAAAGTGTTTTATGCAATTGACAACTGAGTCAAAGGATAGTCTCACAAAAAGAAGCATTCTTGCGTACTTACTACCTGCTATTCAAAGTTAAGAGAATCATTCACAAACATTGGCACATTCTAAGATCCGATGATGGTATCAGTAATGTGTTTTTGGACCCTCCGTTGGTCGTATTCTCGCAGGGCAGAAATATCAGCGATCAATTGGGAAATTCTGATTTACCATCCCAAAATAATACCCCTGCACAATGTCTGTTTGCACTGAAATTACCGCAGAAGTTGTTTGATGGTTCTATGCAAAACAACCGCACTCTCACCCACACTCTAAGAAACATATGGTTCTCAGAACATTATCTGCTGACTGAGATCATACCAGTAGAACAAGAGCTTAGGACAGCCTAAAATAATGAGATCTAATCTGTGTGATGTCTGAGATTGATAGGGATGCATCAAAATAGGATTCCATTCAAGGTTTCCACACTTCCCAGGTGAGTCACCATGTGCAAGTAAACAAGACAAACAAAGCACTATTGGACTGTGTGTGTGTGTGTGTGTCCTGTTGCTGATTACACCGTGGTGTCTGCATGTGTCTGTCAGTGATATAAGAAGCAGTGTGCATGCTTATCTGACATTGATCGACAGAAGAGAAAGGAAGGCATTCTTGAGTGTCTGCAAAAGTCAATACCATCACCAACACAGCCCACACACTAAAAGCACTGCAGTAATAGAGTTTCTCTTATTAGAAGATGTGGTGACCAATAACAGAAATGGTCCTGTTTGGATGCAGTTTTAGGGAATGCAGTAGGTTACGGTCCTTATTTAAAACCGATGCAACATATCTAGAGTCTTTCCAAGTCAACCCTCCATATCATATACAGTGCCTTGCAAAAGTATTCGGCCCCCTTGAACTTTGCGACCTTTTGCCACATTTCAGGCTTCAAACATAAAGATATAAAACTGTATTTTTTTGTGAAGAATCAACAACAAGTGGGACACAATCATGAAGTGGAACGACATTTATTGGATATTTCAAACTTTTTTAACAAATCAAAAAACTTAAAAATTGGGCGTGCAAAATGATTCAGCCCCTTTACTTTCAGTGCAGCAAACTCTCTCCAGAAGTTCAGTGAGGATCTCTGAATGATCCAATGTTGACCTAAATGACTCAGTTACACCAGCTCTGTCAGGAGGAATGGGCCAAAATTCACCCAACTTACTGTGGGAAGCTTGTGGAAGGTTACCCGAAACGTTTGACCCAAGTTAAACAATTTAAAGGTAATGCTACCAAATACTAATTGAGTGTATGTAAACCTCTGACCCACTGGGAATGTGATGAAAGAAATAAAATATGAAATAAATCATTCTCTCTACTATTATTCTGACATTTCATATTCTTAAAATTAAGTGGTGATCCTAACTGACATAAGACAGGGAACTCAATGTAGTTGGCTAAGGTGTATGTAAACTTCCGACTTCCACTGTAAATGCTGATCATATCCTTCTTGTCATCATCAGTCAATGCGTTAGTTCTACCTAATCTAAGGTGGTTTTGAGTATTTTGTTAACCTCCATGACTTTCTAAAAGTAACATGTTATATTAACTGCATATCTAAGGGTATATCTAAGGGTATATCACGGATCTGCTGGGATTATATCAGTAATTGTGGGCAAGAGCAGAGGTTCTGGTTTTTGGGCCCAGAGGTTTCTCTGTGGTGATTGGTGTGTCTGTGCCAGACTGAGGAGGTCCCCAGAGTGGGGCCCCGCAGGGAGCTTTGATGTGGCTGACCCTGAGCATCAGATGACTGGGTAACATCTCTTCTCTGACCCTGACCATAATGGACAACTCTTTTTCCCACCGGAAGAAAATTATAGCTCTTAGGAATGTTGTTGTTGTGATATTTCCCTCTCTCCTCCATCTCTCCCCATCTCTGTACCCATGTATCTCTCTCTCTCTCTCTCTCTCTCTCTCTCTCTCTCTCTCTCTCTCTCTCTCTCTCTCTCTCTTTACTTCTCTCTCTCTCTACTTCTCCCCTCTCTCAGCAGAGAAAATAAAGGAGCACCAAAAGAGATTTATGCAACATTGGGAAAAAAATAGGTCTTACTAAAACCATAATTAGGAGGATGTTGGGGAAGAAGGGTGTGTTAGTTTCCATGGGGAGATGATGGAAGGGGGGGGGGGGGCGGTAATCTGGGGTAGTGAGGATGGAGAAGTGGGCATTGGGACCTGGACTGATGGGAAAATACAGACCAGTGGCTAAAATAGTATTCAGCACTCATTCAAGAGAACCCAGAAAAGTTTAACAAGAAATGCCTTTGACAGTTAAACATTTCCGTTCCTAAAATGAACTCCTCCTTTACTCATAATTCCGAACAAACATTTTAATATAATGATAATCCTTGAGGTAATATTTGTGAATGCATACAGTAGTTGGATCCTAGGATAGCTGCTAACATGTTTGATGATCATGTTTGATGTGTGTGTTTTATGAGTCACGTCTCAGCCCAGAAAGATGGAGAGTGGGCTGGCCCTAATGCTCTGTGCAGACAGACAGACAGACAGACATAGTACAAAATGGAAACTCCTGTCCCATAATAACACCAACGATAGGCGGTCCAGAGGTGTGCTTCTAGAAAACCCATAAAAAATCTTTAGGCGCTCACAACAACTAAGAATATTCTGGTGTTTTGACAATAAGTCTGAGGGTTTGTTGTGAAGTCCTAAAGTTGCTTAGTGGGTTTTCAGAAGCACACCACTTCATTGCCTTCTAGGAAGTCTAATGGTTACAAGGGCATGCCTGTCACATACTGTAGTACTTGAGTGGCACACAGGCATCCAGACATAATCTACCTCCTCACCCAAGTGCACAGATCAGGTCTGAGGTGAGCGTCAGTTTGTAGGAATGTGCGAGGGTGGCATGTGGCATAAACACTGCCCACTCTGTCTGTGTGGTGTGGACGGGCTTATGGTTGGTGTTTATTATGGGACTGGAGTTTCCTTTATGTACTATGTTCTGTCTGTCTGTCTGTCTGTCTGTCTGTCTGTCTGTCTGTCTGTCTGTCTGTCTGTCTGTCTGTCTGTCTGTCTGTCTGTCTGTCTGTCTGTCTGTCTGTCTGTCTGTCTGTCTGTCTGTCTGTCTGTCTGTCTGTCTGTCTGTCCTTCTGTCTGTCTGTCTGTCTGTCCTTCTGTCTGTCTGTCTGTCTGTCCTTCTGTCTGTCTGTCCTTCTGTCTGTCTGTCTGTCTGTCCTTCTGTCTGTCTGTCTGTCTGTCTGTCTGTCTGTCTGTCTGTCTGTCTGTCTGTCTGTCTGTCTGTCTGTCTGTCTGTCTGTCTGTCTGTCTGTCTGTCTGTCTGTCTGTCTGTCTGTCTGTCTGTCTGTCTGTCTGTCTGTCTGTCTGTCTGTCTGTCTGTCTGTCTGTCTGTCTGTCTGCACAGAGCATTAGGGCCAGCCCATTCTCCATCTTTCTGGGCTGGGCCGTGAGTCATAAAACACATACATTAAACATGATCATCAAACATGTTAGCAGCTATCCTAGGATCCAACTACTGTATGCATTCACAAATATTACCTCAGGGATTATCTTTGTAGTCAAATGTATTTATGTGTATAGGAAGGGTTGACGTTGGCTGATGGTCATAGCGATGATAGCCATCAGAGGAGCGACACTGTTGTATGAGAAAATGTTTAACTGTCAAAGACATTTCTAGTAAGCCTTTCCTTGGTTCTCTTCAAAGAGTGCTGAAGACAGGTCAGCATCTCTCCTCACCGCTGCTTTGTCTGCTGGTGAGGCATGGAGAGGAGGACTGCTGGGATCAAATAACCAGTCACTGCTCCTGTTACTGCCCCTGCCTTGCTGGCCACAGCCTCTCCACCTGCCTCTCCTCTCCTGTGAGGAAATCTGTTTGGTTTTTCCCACCTGGAACAAATGTCCAAATGTGTTTGCAATGATTAGCCAATAGCTAGCTAGCCATGTGGCGGTAACCTGGAATTATGGAGGAAGAAAAAAGTCCCTCAATGACGTCTATTCCCAAGGATTGCGCCGGGGGGGATATGACCTCATTGACTTTATTTATGCATTCACATCAAGTCCTGAGGTCCCGCAGCATTGCATGTGTGTTTTCCATCTGCCCAGTCCACCAACTGCCCTGCTACGATGGTAAACATGTGGTAGATTTACATAGAACTAACTACAGTACATGGAACTCATGCAGAAATAGACAGAGTAAAACAAACCTTAGACAACATGTTGCTGAGAATGCAGCTGTGCATTTTTTATTGAGAAAGATCAACCAATATGAGCGTTGGTGCTTTTTACAGATAATAATATTAGCTTCCCTTATGAAAGAGACAGCTTTATATAGATATTTATGTATCGCGCCACATAGTGTTTTGGCTTGTTTTACAGAGGAAGGTTTAGTAGAGGCTGCGCAAGCAAAACATGCTAACCGCAAGAGCCAAGTTGAAAGGGAGTTTGGTTTGGCTGCTGTTAGCATAGCATCTGGTGAATAGCTGAGAGGTTACATTAGCGACGAGGCTAAAACTCTCTGTACCCATTACTGCACTGACTGGCACGCGCTGAGGATTACTAGCACAGGTGACACTTCCACATACACTACTGTTCAAAAGTTTGGGGTCACTTAGAAATGTCCTTGTATTCCATGAATACATCAATGAAATGAGTTGCAAAATGAATAGGAAATATAGTAAAGATATAGTAAAAAGGTCCATAAAAAAAGAAAAAAGTCCCTGAATGATTTTTAATGATTTAATGAATAATGATTTTGAATTGAAATAATAATTGTATCCTTCAAACTTTGTTTTCGTCAAAGAATCCACCATTTGCAGCAATTACAGCCTTGCAGACCTTTGGCATTCTAGTTGTCAATTTGTTGAGGTAATCTGAAGAGATTTCACCCCATGCTTCCTGAAGCACCTCCCACAAGTTGGATTGGCTTGATGGGCACTTCTTACGTACCATACGGTCAAGCTGCTCCCACAACAGCTCAATAGGGTTGAGATCCGGTGACTGTGTTGGACACTCCATTATAGACAGAATACCAGCTGACTGCTTCTTCCCTAAATAGTTAATGTATAGTTTGGAGCTGTGCTTTGGATCATTGTCCTGTTGTAGGTGGAAATTGGCTCCAATTAAGCGCCGTCCACAGGGTATGGCATGGCGTTGCAAAATGGAGTGATAGCCTTGCTTCTTCAAGATCTCTTTTACCCTGTACAAATCTCCCACTTTACCACCACCAAAGCACCCCCAGACCATCACATTGCCTCCACCATGTTTGACAGATGGCGTCAAGCACTCCTCCAGCAGCTTTTCATTTATTCTACGTCTCACAAATGTTCTTCTTTGTGATCCAAACATCTCAAACTTTGTCTGTCCATAACACTTTTTTCCAATCTTCCTCTGTCCAGTGTCTGTGTTCTTTTGCCCATCTTAATCTTTTATTTTTATTGGCCAGTCTGAGATATGACTTTTCTTTGCAACTCTGCCTAGAAGGCCAGCATCCCGGAGTTGCCTCTTCACTGTTGACGTTGAGACTGGTGTTTTGCAGGTACTATTTAATGAGCCTGCCAGTTGAGGACTTGTGAGGCACCTGTTTCTCAAACTTGACACTCTTTGCGCTGTTCTGTGAAGGGAGTAGTACACAGCATTGTACGAGATCTTCAGTTTCTTGGCAATTTCTCGCATGGAATAGCCTTAATTTCTCAGAACAAGAATAGACTAACGAGGTTCTCGCCATTTTGAGCCTGTAATCGAACCCACAAATGCTGATGCACCAGATACTCAACTAGTCTAAAAAAGGCCAGTTTTATTGCTTCTTTAATCAGAACAACAGTTTTCAGCTGTGCTAACGTAATTGCAAAAGGGTTTTCTAATGATCAATTATCCTTTTAAAATTATAAACTTGGATTAGCTAACACAACGTACCATAGGAACACAGGAGTGATGGTTGCTGATAATGGGTCTTTGTACGCCTATGTAGATATTCCATAAATAATCTGCCGTTTCAAGCTAGCCCGTACGGGAGTTGTAGCGATGAGACAAGATAGTAACTACTAATAATTGGATACTATGAATATGGGGAGAAAATAATAATAAAAAAAACATGCCAAGCCCTGTCATTTCAATTATCTTAATTGACATTCACAAACGAGATCTTTACTTGTACAGTGTTATAGCATGGACATATAACTACATTGAATGATTTTTGAATGGCAAAGGTGTATATAGAAGATCTACTTCTCAGTCAGTTCGACACCTTTTATAAACTAGTCAATACTTGCTGTTCAGTCGTCAATCAAATCACAGTAAATAGTCTATGCGTCACGACTCCTTGGCTGGCAATAGGAAACATACGAAAGAAAATAATGAATGTGCCCGAAAACAATAATTAGACTCATCGTTACCACTTACATGTACATCAAATACATTTTATTTGTCACATGAGCCGAATATGTCACGCTGGTATGAAGGATCGGGAGACAGGCGCAGGAATGCATAATATTTTTTTAAATTAAGCCCAAATTACGGCGTTCCGTGTAAAGGCACGGGAACAAAGCCCAAACAAACACGTAACAAAACACAGGGTAGAAACCTAAAACAAAAGAGCGAGGAGTACCTCGAATAAATAACAAACGCTCACAATGATTAATGGGACGAGACCCGTAATCGTCTACGCAATCCACAATGGCACGAAAGCCAAAGCACACAGCACAGATACTCACACACACCAACAGACATTGTACCAATAATGGACAGCCCAATGGAATCCAAAGGGCACACTTATACAAGTACTAATCAGTGGGAATAGGGGACAGGTGTGCGTAATGAAAGTTCCGGAGGGATCCGTGACAGTACCCCCACCCGACGTGCTGCACTAGCAGTGCAACAACACTGGCCTTGAGGACGATCACAGGAACGCATTGGGGGTTGATCAGGACCTGATGCAGCTGCCGAAGTTGCGGAGGCGTCGTACGGACCAGTAGCAGTGGCGTCGGACAGAGCGGTTGTGGTGACGTCGTACGAACCAGTAGCAGTGGCGTCGGATGGAGCGGTTGTGGTGACGTCGGACGAACCAGTAGCAGTGGCATCGGACAGACCGGTTGTGGTGACGTCGGACGAACCAGTAGCAGTGGCGTCGGACAGAGCGGTTGTGGTGACGTCGTACGGACCAGTAGCAGTGGCGTCGGACAGACCGGTTGTGGTGACGTCGGACGAACCAGTAGCAGTGGCGTCGGACAGACCGGTTGTGGTGACATCGTATGGACCAGTAGCAGTGGCGTCGGACAGACCGGTTGTGGTGACGTCGTACGAACCAGTAGCAGTGGCGTCGGATGGAGCGGTTGTGGTGACGTCGGACGGGCCAGTAGCAGTGGCGTCGGACAGAGCGGTTGTGGTGACGTCAGACGGGCCAGTGGTGGTGACTTCGGATGACCCAGTTGCAGCATTGTCGGATGGGCCATTCCCTCTGACTCCTTTAATGATCCATTATTCTGTCACGTTGGTATGAAGAGATTCAGGAGACAGGCGCAGGAATGCGTAATAGTTTAAAAGAAATTAAGCCCAAATTACTTCGTGCCGTGTAATGGCACGGGGACGAAGACCAAACAAACACGTAACAAAACACAGGGTTGAAATCCAAATAAAAGAGCGAGGAGTACCTCGAATAAATAACACAAGCGCACGATGATTAACACACGGGACGAGACCCGTAATCATCTGAGCAATCCATAAGGGCGCGAAAGCCAAAACACACAGCACAGGTACTCACACACACCAACGGACCATGGTGAACAAAGGGCACACTTATGCATGTACTAATCAGTGGGAATAGGTGTAGTGTGAAATGCTTACTTACAAGCCCTTAACCAACAATGCAGTTGTAAGAAAATAGAGTTCAGAAAATATTTACTAAATAAACTGAAGTAAAAAAAAAATTAAATAACACAATCAAATAATATAAGAATAAAGAGGCTATATACAGTGACTATGCATAGATAATAAACAGCAAGTAGCAGCAGTGTCGGACGGTCAAATGCCGAGCAGTTGCCATACCTGGTGGTGATGCAACCGGTCAGGATGCTCTTGATCTGGGGATCCTCAAATAGTCTTTTAAGTCTCCTGAGTGGAAAAAAGTGTTTCCGTGCTTCACAACTTTCTTGGTGTGTTTAGACCATGATAGTTTGTTGGTGAAGTGGACAACAAGGAACTTGAAACTCTCGATCCACTGTATATTGTTCATTCTTTTAAAAAATGTTTTAAAAATTACAAATTTGACCTCTTTTTCATTATATCCAATTTTTTTAGTAGCTACTATCTTGTCTCATCGCTACAACTCCCGTACGGGCTCGGGAGAGACGAAGGTTGAAAGTCATGCGTCCTCCGATACACAACCCAATCAACCCAACCAAGCCGCACTGCTTCTTAACACAGCGCGCATCCAACCCGGAAGCCAGCCGCACCAATGTGTCGGAGGAAACACCGTGCACCTGGCAACCTTGGTTAGCGCGCATTGCACCCGGCCCGCCACAGGAGTCGCTGGTGCACAATGAGACAAGGATATCCCTACCGGCCAAACACCTCCCTAACCCGGACGGTATGCTAGGCCAATTGTGCGTTGCCCCACGGACCTCCCGGTCGCGGCCGGTTACGACAGAGCCTGTGCACGAACCCAGAGTCTCTGGTGGCACAGCTGGCGCAGCAGTACAGCGCCCTTAACCCCTGCGCCACCCGGGAGGCCGTATATTGTTCATTCTAGCGGGAGAGGGCTCGACTGACTCTTCTGACTAGCGGATTTAAACGTTTAAATAAAAAGTAGCAGTTCATTTTTTAAGTGGAAAAAGTAGCTGGCTGAAAAATAGTCTCTTACCGGCTTTTTAGCCAACACCGGCGCTTAGGGAAACCATTGCATTCATACTCACTCAGTCAATTAGATTTTGCGGGCATTGAGTTGGGGCATACCATTTTTTTGCAAAAACATTGAAATGTAACAGATCTCATGAGACTGGGTTTTGTCCTTAGGTGTAGAGGACTTAGAAATTATAACAGTGGGATAGGGTTAACTTAAAGAAGCATTGGGGCCTTCCCTCTCCTCTTGTCTCCAGGCTTAAAAATCCTTCTTTAACCTGTGTCCTCTTTCATCTACAATGATTGAAGTGGATTTAACAAGTGACATCAATAAGCAATCATCAATTTCACCTGGATTCACTTGGCCAGTCTGTCATGGAAAGAGCAGGTGTTCCTAATGTTTTGTACACCCAGTGTATTCCCACAAGGTGCAAATGTTTATCTTTTATTGATCAGGACACACTAGCCCAGAGTGACAGTGGTGTTCTACACACTGACAACGCTATGTTAAGAGCGCTACAGGCTTTTCTTTAGTCTGCATATCTGTTCTCAATGTTTTGTATACTCAGTGTATATGGAACTAGTATTGCTGTTCCCACATTCAACTCAATTGTCCGCCTCCTCTGTGTCACTCCTGCCCTGCGTCCAGTTGTCTCTCCGGACTGAACCCAGATCAGAGCATAAACTCTGTGTTCATGCCAAACACTTCACCTGGCACAAGTCCCAGCACAGAGCTGAATAACGACCTGGGAGCTAGTGCTCTGCGGTGCAAGTGAAAGCTGGTTAAGCAAGGAAGGATTTCTGTCTCACAGCCCAGAGGTGCCCTCAGCTTGTTGGCAGGAACACGAAAATGACTGTCAAGCCATTCAAACCTATTGAGAACAGAATGTCTCAGAATGCAGGTCGACCTGCTGCCAAGGGTACATTATAAACCCTACAGTACCTACTGTACTTATTATCTAAAAATACATCTGCGGTCCAAAATCATGTCTCTCTCTCTCTCTCACTCGCTCACTCTGTTAGATCTGTACTTTAAGTACTCTGATTTTGGAATGTTGTTAAGCAACAATGAAATGTCTGTAGATAGTCTCACGCCATGTTTTGTCAGTTCTTTGGACAGTGTCAAAGAGGGATGTGAAGCGACGCTTTTGTTTCGTAAAACAAAGTTTCACAAACAATAATTGATAAATGGAGGCTACTTGGCCATTAAAAAGTAAATGCTGTCAGGAGCATTTTCAGCCACCTGGTCTAAACAATAGTGCTCCTTCATTCCCCTGCAGGTGGAAGTCATAGATTAACCAATCCACCTTTTGTGAGCCACGTTGTAATGTTGACCCAAGGAAACACCGCACTTCTGGATGATGTATTACTGACTGGTTGTCAAAGCAAAACTTGACTGTGGGATCAAGTGTTTACAGTCAGAACAGGAACTGAATTGAGCATTCTACAATCAACGCTAAGAACAAGTATTTCTACCCTTATATTCTTTGTCCCCTTGCTTCCTCAGTGAAGTAGGCTAGTTGTAAGATGTTTGTTTGTCTCCCCTCACACAAGCATGAACACACCTCCTGCAAGGGACCTTACTACCAGTTATTGATTTAGCGTTTACCGCCTCTCTTTGCATAGTGACTCACGTTAAGTCAGTGATTAATTAAACAAGGGTTACAAACCAAGACCGTGTCACTTCGCAGCTCAGCATTCAACTCAAATAGGAGATCAAATGTCCCGAGGCCATTTAAACCAAATCCATCCCTAATCCTGGATGTTATCTATTGTTTGATTATCTGTTAAATTCTCATCTAGCGCTAAAGGGGTTGTCAAGGATACAGGGGCCCCCTGCAGTGGTGGAAAAAGTACTCAAACATACTTAAGAATCAAAAGTAAAAGTATTAATAATTTCAAATTCCTTATTATAAGCAAACCAGATGGCATGATTTCTTGTTTTTTTTATTTACAGATAGTCAGGGGCACACTCCAACATGTTTACAAACCAGATCAGGGCAGTAGGGATGACCAGGGATAAGTGTGTGAATTTGACCATTTCACTGTCCTGCTAAGCTTTCAAAATGTAACATGTACTTTTGGGTGTCAGAGAAAATGTATGGAGTCAAAAGTACATTTGTTTCTTTAGGAATGTAGTGGAGTAAAAGTTGCCAAAAATATGAATAGTAAAGTAAAGTACAGATACCCCAAAAATCTACTTAAGTGGTACTTTACACCACTGGCCCCCTGTTCACCCTGTGTATAATGTGTTTGTGATAGTGAGATCGACCAAGAGGAGTATGGCAGTCTACGTGGTATCACACTGATGCCCCAATTGTGTTCATTTGTGCGCGTGTGTATGTGTCACTGCCTGTGCGTGTGTGTGTCAGAGAGAGAGACAGCGAGTGAGAGAGAGAGAGAGATACTTCTGCAGTATCAAAAGATGTGTCATAGGAGAAATCTGAGTACATGGCTACTGAAACAGCCTCCCACTGTCTGTGTCCTTACAGTGAACGTTCTTGGTCTTTCGTCATGGTCATTTCCCATTAAGAGCACTGGCAGTTCAGTGAAAGTCATGGAACTTATTCATATCCGTTAATAATAATTCTCTATATAGAAGCACTTATAGAGCAAATTGGAGTGCCTTTAGTCAGTCTATATCATTCCATCTCCCATCTGTCAGATAGCCCAGTTGCTGGAAGCTGCACTGTTTTGCACATAGAACTCGTCCAAACTTACAACAGTGTTATTTGTATTTGTATTTATTAGGGATCTCCGTTAGTTCCTGCCAAGGCAGCAGCTACTCTTCCTGGGGTCCAAACACACCAAAGCACCCACATTACATAAAAACAACAAATAAAACAGTGAACTATGTTTGTACTGAGTGAGATAAAGATAAAACAGTACATCATATTACATCTCTACACCACCACATATCCACAACACAAAATGTTCAAACCCACCATATAAAAATATCACAATGTGTGCGTATGTATGTATCTGTACCTTTGTGTGTGTCTCTTCACAGTCCCTGTTGTTCCATAAGCTGTATTTTTACCTGTTTTTTAAATCTGATTCGACTTCTTCATCAGTTGCCTGATGTGGAATAGAGTTCCATGTAGTCATGGCTCTATTTAGTACTGTGCGCCTCCCATAGTCTGTACTGTACTGTTCGGGACTGTGAAGAGACCTCTGGTGGCATGTCTTGTGGGGTATGCATGGGTGCCCTGAGCTGTGTTAGTATTTTAAACAGACAGCTCAGTACATTCAGCTTGTCAACACCTCTTACAAAAACAAGAAATGAGGAAGTCAATCTCTCTTCCACTTTGAGCCATGAGAGATTGACATGCATGTCATTAATGTTAGCTCTCCGTGTACTTTTAAGTGATGTTATAGTGATGGGGCGTCCTCTACCTCTGACTACACTGGGGTCACAAGGCCATGACCCCACCAGGATGACCCCACCAGGAAGTAAGTGTGAGAGAGTGACTGCCGAGAATCACTTTTAGTCAGAAGGCCTGACCACTGACTTTTTAGCCTGACTGTGTGTCATGGTCAAGCTCAGCCAAAGGGAAAGGAGGTGACCTGCAGTTCAATGATCACGTAAGAGGGATAAAAAAAAAAATTATGATGATGTTTTGCATCATCGTTCATTAATGCTAACTTCCTTCCATATATGTGAACAGCCCACTTGTATTACTCATTACGTAGAGCAGTCCACAGAGCACATGGCATGAAGCACACCCATATGGATCGTTATTTTACATCAGCAATGAAATAAGAATGTATGGCGTCCAACAAAAGGTGGGTCAACATAAAAAAAAACATGAAGATCTTTATAATGAACTGTAATAGGTGTGTGTGGGATCTGTGTAGCATCACTGACACACCTATACACAGAGGTAGTGTATGAGAGTGGGAGGGCCAAGCCTTCATGGGTACGTGGCCTGTGGTCCGTCATGTTTTCCTCTGTCGCAATGTGTGACAAAAGCTCACGTAGGAGGAGGAGTGTTCATGTTGTGAAATTGAACGACAACTCTGTTTTTATGACTTGTAATTATTCTGAACTGTTCCACCTTTCATTGTATAGACACATAGATTACATTGCACATTAGTATGACTAAGACAAAAAAAATGATGAGATGCAATTGCCATGAACATGCACTGAGCAAAAATAAAAATGCAACATGTAAAGTGTTGGTCCAGTGTTTCATGAGCTGAAATAAAAGTTTGAAATGTTCCATACGCACAAAAAGCTTATTTCGCTCAAATGTTGTGCATAACTCTGTTCACATCCTTGTTAGTGAGTATTTCTCCTTTGCCAAGATAATCCATCCAACAGCATGATCATCACACAGGTGCACCTTGTGCTGGGGACAATAAAAGGCCACTCTAAAATGTGCAGTTTTGTCACAAGTTTTGAGGGAGAGTGCAATGAGCATGCTGACTGCAGGAATGTTCTCCAGAGCTGTTGCCAGAGAATGTAATGTTAATTTCTCTACCATAAGCTGCCTCCAAAGTCGTTTTAGAGAATTTGGCAGTGCGTCCAACCAGCCTCACAACAGCAGACCACGTGTAACCACGCCAGCCAAGGACCTCCACATCCGGATTCTTCACCTGCAGGATCGTCTGAGACCAGCCACCTGGACAGCTGATGAAACTGTGGGTTTGTACAACCAAAACTGTCTTAGGGATGCGCATCTGTGTGCTCGTTGTCCTCACCAGGGTCTTGACCTGAATGCTCACATTCAATGGCCACTGGCATGCTAGAGAAGTGTGCTCTTCCCGGATTAATCCTGTGTCGACACCCGGTTTCAACTGTACCGGGCAGATGGCAGACAGAGTGTATAGCGTTGTGTGGTCGAGCGGTTTTTCTGATGTCAATGTTGTGAACAGAGTGCCCCATGGTGGTGGTGGGGTTACTGTATGGAAAGGCATAAACTACGGACAACGAACACATTTGCATTTTATTGATGGCAGTTTGAATGCACAGAGATACTGTGACAAGATACTGAGGCCCATTGTCGTGCCATTCATCCGCCGCCATCAGCTCATGTTTCAGCATGATAATGCACGGCCCCATAACACAAGGATCTGTACACAATTCCTGGATGCTGAAAATGTCCCAGTTGTTCCATGGCCTGCTTACTCACCAGACATGTCACCCATTGAGCATGCTTGGGATGCTCTGGATCAACGTGTACTTCAGCGTGTTCCAGTTCCCACCAATATCCAGCAACTTCGTACAGCCATTGAAGAGGAGTGGGTACAACCTTCCACAGGCCACAATCAACATCCTGATCAACTCTATGTGAAGGAGATGTGTCGCACTGCATGAGTCAAATGGTGGTCACACCAGATATTGACTGGTGTTCTGATCGACACCCATATGTTTTTTATGACCAACAGATACATATCTGTATTCGCAGTTAGGTGAAATCCATAGATTAGAGCCTAATTTATTTATTTCAATTAACTGATTTACTTATATAAACTGTAACTCTGTAAAATATTTGAAATTGTTGCATGTTGCATTTTATATTTTAGTTCAGTGTATTTTACCATTCATTGTATAGAACTGTTCTGTAATGAATAAAGCATGAATAGATTACTTTGCACATTTTCTTCTGGCTAAATATCAAAATACGACTTTGTGCTTTTTGTCAGTTTAGAGACACAAGCAGAAGAGCAGCGTGGAGATGTCACGATATTCAACATCTGTCAGTTTAGAGACACAAGCAGAAGAGCAGCGTGGAGATGTCACGATATTCAACATCTGTCAGTTTAGAGACACAAGCAGAAAAGCAGCGTGGAGATGTCACGATATTCAACATCTGGAGCCCCCCTTATCTTCTTCTTGGTTTTCTTCATGAAGAACAATCTTTTTGTGTGTGCTATTTGTACATGTCATTATGTGGGATGTGTCGTCTATTTTTACTCCCCCTATTTGACCAGAAAAACTGATTTTTCCTCCTCTTGGTGCTTATGAACTTTCATCTCTTGCACAAGCCTACCCTCTTATTTGAAGGGAATAATCTGTAAATTGCCTGCTGGTTTGTGCCTAATCATAACAACTCAAAGTAAATAGGTCACAATGAGTGAGTGCCCATCTTCTACCCCCCCCCCCCCCCCGTGACACGTGTCTATGGGTTTATTTTTACTTCCCTTAAAGCAGTTACGGCACTAAACCACTTCATGGCTGTTATGGAAAGTAGTCTTTGGTGGAGAGGGGACCAAATTATGGAGGCAGGCAGTGCACATGTCACACTGGTGGTTAGCCTGCAGCCTCAGAGGGAACTCTAGAGAAGCAGATGGAGAGAAGGGAGGACTGATTAGGAAGGACACACAGATGTTGATGGGTAGTGTAGTGTACATGTAGCGTAGTGTACATGTAGCGTGAGCACCTGAATTGAGTGATAGGGGGGAAAACAATAAATACTTAACAGCATTGTGAGTAGCCAAAGGCACTTTTGGTCTTCGTTTTGCATATACTGTATTTGAGTGTGTATCAGCACAAAATCCCTGATCATAGGTGTTTAAGAAAATGGCTGTGTTTTAAGGTTGACACTTATGCTTAAGTGTGACGGCAGATTTCCTCCTCTTCGTCTGAAGAGGAGGTGTAGTAGCAGGGATCGGACCAAAACGCAGCGTGGTAAGTGTCCATGACAATTTTAATAAGAAAAGCCTGAACACTATGAAATACAAAACAATAATGTAAAATAAACCAAACCGAAACAGTCCCGTGTGGCACAAACACTGACACAGGAAACAAACACCCACAAACCAACAGTGAAACCCAGGCTACCTAAATATGGTTCCCAATCAGAGACAACGACTAACACCTGCCTCTGATTGAGAACCATATCAGGCCAAACACAGAAACAGACAAACTAACATCCAACATAGAATGCCCACTCAGATCACACCCTGACCAAACAAAACATAGAAACATACAAAGCAAACTATGGTCAGGGCGTGACACTTAGTTGCCGTGTCTCAACGTTTTACCTCAAGTCTAGATAAAATTCCCCTCAGAGCCATAGCTGACATTAGCGATACCAGGTCAAACTGCATTAGACTTCTCTCTGGAAGGGTTAATTAAACAGGAAATTCAAGGTAACTATTGACTGAAGCCCCCTTTGAACGCTGTCAGGACAACTCTAGACTTGAGTGTGTCTGGGGAGAGACAATGAGAGGGCAAAGCCCCCTGTCAAAGGGGGACTCTGATCTCAAACACATGTCTTGCCTCTCCAAAACACTTAAGCCTAACAAAAATCAAAAATGCTTTTTTAGGGGACTGCTGCTGGCACGCATGATCCTTCCAAGCACTGATGTTATTTTGTTTATTTGGATCCCCATGAGCTTCCTGGGATCAACAAGAAACACAAAACATGACAAGTAACAAAATGCTGATCCACTGATAGACAAGGACAGTCACAGAAGGGTAAAATACAATGATATACAAACAATACAATTACAAAATAACGTTTAAAAAATACAACTATAAAACAATGTGTGCGTGTTCTGTCAAAGTTCAACTCTGGTCTGTTTGCTGGGGTCAAAGGTAAATACTTGAGTCACGACAAATGCACTCTATCTTCAGACACAATCAGTAGATGTTGACATGTAATTGCAAATGCAGCAACTGTTTATGTTTGTATTGAATTTCCATTTCATAGCTGAATTAGTCACATAAGCGTGATGCTTATTTAACAATAAATGATTCGTTGTCATGGGCAACTGTCACATTGTGGTATTGATTTGTCTCCCAGTAGAAATGTATGATCATCATGTGCCTGCTTTTTATACGAATTCCTTATGAGTGCCACTAACAAACAATGACAAAGATAGTACAGTATGTCCCTTTACTGTCATTCTTTATTCTAAAGTACAACTTTGAGTTGTTAAATGCTTCAGTGCTCTTTGTCAAATACTGTACATACAGAACTTTTACTCACTTTTAGACTGTGTGAAACGGTGAGAATGTTTGACATAATGACGCCTACAGTATATGGAGAGGCACATAGCTTGCATGTCAACCTCAAGCAGGAAGTCGTGCCATCAGAAGCAATAGCACCACTAGAACTTGGACGCCGCTCATTGTGGATCTCAGCCAAACCTACTGTGTGTGTGTGTGTGTGTGTGTGTGTGTGGGCGTTCGTGTGCGTGTATGTGTATGCAGCACACCCTTGATCAGGCCCAAGTGAGAACTTCTAGAACTCTGTGCGGATGACTCATTCTTTATTATTCCCCGTTACCATGGCAGCGTGCAAACCGGTGTGTGTACCTTTTGCATTGGGCAATCACCTGAGCGTCAGTGTACCTCCGAGATACATATTACTCAAGCGCCAGATTTTCCAAAATAGTGCGACCGCAGCACAAAACACAAACCGCCCGACATGCCAAAGCATTGTCTGTCTGCCTGGGGCCATCACATTACAGACACAGCACTAGGGAAATCCGGAACTATACAATGTATCCATTTCAAAGGATCCACGCCGACTTTGTATCTGCTTTACATTAGATAAAGTTCAGAGAAATACCTGAGTTGACTGTACTCCGTTGAGTCCAATGGAATGCTTGGAGAATACTACAAATCTCTCCTGATGGAGAGATTTGTAGTATGTATCATTGTACATTTTTGCTCTCTCATGCACAAATATGATGAAATCATAAACCAGGGGGCCTAAAAAGACTCATAAATTAGTAGGAAGATTTTTTATACTCCAGATGCATATCTACACTAGACGGTAATCAAAGAAACAATAAGAGTGAAGCTATTTCACTCAGGTACATTTGAGCTCTCCCCCTCCTTTCTCAGTACAGCCCCGTCTCTAGTCTGTGTTTCATCTCAATGTCCTCCCACCCTCCCCAGTCTGTCAGGTAGCATGCCTGTGTGTGTGGGAGTCTGATCACAACCTGTGATTCTCTGTCAATCAGTCAGATACAGCCAGAGTGGCGGCGATACCATAGACATTGGTGCCTTTAACTTCCCTCCTCCCCCTTCCGTTTACCCTTGGCCTACTACCCCCTCCATGTGGGGAAATACTGTCTGCTGACGTCACGCACTGAGCTCAGTCATTCACACGCAAGGGCTTCCCTGCAAGAATGAGGGTTGCTAGGCGACGAGGCGCCAGACCGTAACAAACACAGAGCTTCGGTGGGGTGCAGCGTACCTGTCACTGTGGGGGCGCAGGTCGAATCCCACGTAATCCGATAGCGGTTTACCTAGCTGCTCCTAATTGGCTCATATCAAAGCCATGCACTTTGGAATGCCAACAGACTTTTATATGACTCAAGTTCACTCATCTTAGACCCATTATAATGTCATCTCTTTTATGATACGTGTGGTTGTTAGGTTGAAGTGAGTTTAAACAGCAAGGTAAATATCGCTGTATTCCTTGAAGAAGGTAAAGAAGTGTTAGAACAGAACAATTTAGCAAGTTCCATAATAGTAGCGTGCTTCTTTGAATCCTGTGTGCACAATTGTGAAGGGATTTTAAAAAAAGATTACAATCATACTGTAATCAAAAGCGTTGAGAAATCGTAGTGAAAGTTAAACAAATGTATTCAATTTGAGACTTTATACAAACTTGATTTTCTCTCAACTGGACACAATTCAGAGAAATGTCACTGATATAAGCCACCTGTTCTTGGAAATGGTTGGAAGTGTGTAGGAGGGATTCAGCCTGTGTGTGTGAGTGTGTGTGTGTGTGTGTGTGTGTGTGTGTGTGTGTGTGTGTGTGTGTGAGTGTGCGTGTGTTGTGCTTGTGGCCTCTGTCTGTTTTATGTCTCTCTGTTGTACTCTCAGGGGCTGATAGCGTGTGCGTGTGTATTTCGGTGTCAGAAAACCAATACAACCATCATCTAACCATTGCTTTATCTCCTGAGCCTGTCCACTAAGTAGATGTGTCTTTTCAGAAACAGTCATATTTTTCATTACACTAACAACAGGCGGTAGGGCATAAACCCCATTATCCAACAGGCGTTTGCATTGATTGGACTAAAGCTGCATTAATTTCCTCATTAGCACCTGAGCTGGGTAGCAGGGCTTAGTGCCAGTTTGCTCTGCAGTGATTGATTTGGTCCTAAATGAAATTCCCTCCTGAGTCTATTGGACAGCTGAGGAGGGATTGATTGTTAATGGCTCAACAAGCAGAAAGGACCATTGTCAGGTTTCACAGGCCATTGACAGAAGAAGTATGATGGAATCGCATGAGAACACAGGTAAACATACCATTAGCCAAGGCCTAGTGGGCGTCTGGTTAGCCTGTGTGTGGGCATTAATGCTGTGTTGCAATCAAGAGCTCTTGCTTAAAAGTCTCTCTATCTGTCATAATACACTTTCTGTGGAAGTGGGAAAAAAACTGAATTGTTTTCATAGGGTATTAACTAGAAAGGGGTGATATGGACAAAAAATCCATATCGCGATCAATTGCCTGAATTGATGCGATAACGATAAATCCGGTGTGTGTGACAATAAATAATAATAATAATTTAACGATCCGTTGATACGCACAATTTGTACGAGTATTATCCTTTAAACTACTACTACTAGCTTGATGTTTGTAGACATCAAATGTCCCATTAACAATCACCCATATTGGCAAACTTATTTCATTTCAAACATCTATTTTCATTTCACATTTCTCTAGTATAGGCTACTTATCGTAATGAATGATGTTAGCAAAATGCCTGTGATGAGTGATCGGTATGGTCGGTGTCGATGACTATCGTCCCAGCTCTAGGATTAACATACGTCTTCAGAGGGCCAGGTGGATTGTGCTGTTTTGATCCACATCACACATTGTAACCAGCTGACGCAACAAGTCATGTGTAGTTTATGCAGCATCTATAAAGTGTTGTTCAGTGCAAAAATCAGGACAGGATGAGGTCACAACCTGCGATCGACCTCTCACTGAAACTGTAGAGCTCATTTTAGGAATGCTCCCTGTTTCAAGTGGTTGTCCTCAATTTTACCGCAAAACCTCAAACATTCAGTTTGTAATTGAGTGCATTTTGTGTATTCCAACAAAGAGCCTTATACAGTTCAGGACTCATTCATATCAATCCATTAAGAATTGTAAATGACTCAACATTTATGTGAATGTTTTGTTGTTTCGTTGCTTTGTTACAGGAGATCCGAGAAAGGCAGAGAGAGGTGTGATGGAGTGAGTGGATGACAGCGCCGCCAATCTCTCCTTCAGCAGTACTGCAGTCGTACTAAACTAAAGATTCTCTCCTAGTGTGACCAGAAAAGCCAGACACATGAACAGTGTCCAGTCAGACTTCAGCACCTTCATCTATCTGTCTAAACTGGCCACAAATCTCTCTCCGACAGATTTGATCTCCGACGATTTCATTATTCTGAATACAACGAATTCTACAAAAGCATCTGAAAATGTTTTTTTTTAGGCTCAGGAACAGCTATTTCAAATTTCCCGTAAACATGTTTACGTTTATAGAGGGACGTTTTTCCTTTATATGGCTAACAATAAAGTTCAATTGAAAGACGAAAATCATACAATCGTATCACTGTCTGGATAGATCTCAATCTGCTGTCTCTTACCAAGCGTAGTAACAATGTTAAGTTAAGTTAAGTTCCTAGATCCAGAGGAGTGGTGTCAGTCATCGCCGTTAGTACCCTTCCCTCTCATCTCTAGCATGGGTACCCACATCCTGATTCCACACATGTGATGTATTCTATAGTTTCCCTTGTGTGTATAGATTAGAAACGCCCGAATATCACTCAAAATGATACTAACGGTGCCGTTTCAGTCCCCTGCTCCTTACATATCTCATAGCCATCAACGTCACCTCGTCATTCTCAGATTAGTGTTCAGGCTGCACTGGTTGTCTGTTTGAACCATTGCTGCGACATGAGTAGTTCAGAAGTTATGTCAGTGGTTGCGTGCCAGGAAGTTATTCTGCATAGATAAGGACATAAAGGCATGATTGAAGCCAGTGGTGATTGTAGCCAGAGGTCCAGTGAGTGAGTCACAGTGACTGGCTGTATTTGGTAAATTGGTAAAATCTCTCCTTCTCAATGGACCTGTCTGGCTTTCACAGTCTGATCTGGTACATTAAGCCAGATCCCAGCTACTATAAGGATCCCTGGCAGTTGCACAAGAGCAGCTAGAATGTAAACAGAACCATAGTAAAGGTTCAACTATTAAGCTTTTTAAATGCACTATGGCTGATCCTAGTTCAGCTGCTGCACTCTGCTAATTGTGACCCAAGTCAAAGCCACCCACACAGAGCAGAGGCTCAACACCAAGGTTAGGGCCACAGGCTAAGAATACAAAGACACTTACTCCCCGGGGGGTTTTACCTTCAGATAAGACTGTTCAAAACTGTGATGTATTTTGAATGGGACCCAAAACAATCTGCGACATTTGTTTCTAAACCCGATAACCACCTTGAGCTATTTGGAGACATAATGATAAAAGGTCAAATCCATAAATACATTGAAGGGCATTTTAATAAATCATTATATGAGTCAAAGGGGATGGCTGGCATATTGAAGAAGAAAAAAATTGGCAGGAAAAATGGCCAGGAAGACCAAGGCACACATCCCAAAATGGCCGCAAAGAGGTATAATGCAACATGGTGCGACTCATTTACGCTTGAGTGTTTAAAAAAAAAAGAGCCCAGCAAGGGAGAACTTGTGCCTGTGCATTCACCTCCTTGCTCGTATATAATTCCACATTTACATGCCACACACAGTGGAATGGAAACCGGATGGATGTCTGAATGTCTTTTATTGACCTTTGTGTCCCTCCTTTTCTCCTTATATTACAGTTTCTGTAAAGCTCTCTCCCCTAACGTATCAAGACCTAGTCTTTCATTCCTAGTAAATGGAGCATTTGCCTTGCCTGTTGATCTGAGCATAAACACACTCTTCCATCACTCCATCTGAAAGACACTTAAATTGGATGAATGTCTTTCTCTCTCTCTCTCTCTCTCTTTCTCTCTCTGTCATTATTTCCGTGTGTACAGTATATCTCCCCCTTTCTCGCTCTCTTTCTGTTCTGTTGCAGCGTAATGTATTTGGATCTACTTGGGTTCCAAGCAGTTTACTTACTATCACATCATTCAACTAAGTCTCATGAGGAGCCAACTGTACTGAGCACCCTGGTGAAGGCTTTAACGCAGCGCTATGTGCCTTACTGTTCAACAATAAAGAAACGTTGTCTATTGAACCTCCGTTTTCAAGTTTCCTTTGCAGATCCAGTTAGTCTACATACCACAGGTACCTGGTATACAGGAGGGTGTTGGAGAGCTGCTGAGATGAGATGATAGCACAGCTGCCTGGCGATGTGTCCGTCTGAGCTACACAGGTGATCCGTCTTCCTTTCGCTCTGTCTGACTGACAGGTTAAAGGCTGGATTCAATCCGTATCGCTGAAGTATAGCGGAAGATCTGTGTTACAGTGCATTTCCACATACAATGATGGGGGGCGATGAAACAACGGAGCCCCTTTCAATTTGAACGAAATGGGCGGAGGGACCGTTGGGCGATGAGCGTATGGCAAGGGAGCAGACTAAAGGTGGGGAAAGCTGAACTTTATGCAAATACTCCCCGCTTATCGCAACGCTATTGAACGATCGAAGCTCACCATAGCTTCCAGACCCTACTGGTGTCACGCCCTGACCTTATAGAGACGTTTTATTTCTCTATTTGGTTGGGTCAGGGTGTGATGCGGGGTGGGCATTCTATGTTTTGTATTTCTGTGTGTTTGGCCGAGTGTGGTTCCCAATCAGTGGCAGCTGTCTATCGTTGTCTCTGATTGGGAATCATACTTAGGCAGCCTGTTTTGCCACCTTAGTTGTGGGTAGTTGTCTTTGTTAGTGGCATGTAAAGCCCTAGTAAGCTTCACGGTCGTTTCTGTTGACGACATTTATAATAGAGAAAGATGTACGCTTACGACGCTGTACCTTGGTCCGGTCATTTCCACCCTGACGACGATCGTGACAACTGGATTGTTGATACCTAGCACTGACTATTCTGCTTGCTAGCACTCACATGAGGGCAAAGCTAGCATGGCTATCCAAATGATTGTGTGATGTGGAAATCCCACATATAGTTTGATTGAAATTTAAAGGCAAAGTTCCCGTGTTCATAGAGACTGCATTCATGGGAAACGCTGCATATGTTGGCTCAATCGGAAATGACCTTTATGTTTTAACGCTGATCTTCCGCGATACTTCCGCAATATGGATGGAAAACAGTCTAAACATATTGAAGGGTTGAGCATTATCTAGCCTGAAACCCAGCCTGATACTTTGATAAAAGTCCAAGTAACTTTGTTCTGATACTTAAATGTGTGTTAACGAGTAGCATGTAAAAGGGAGTAGCAATTTCAGCTAATAAAAACATGTTTTACAATTTAAGTGTATGTCAAACATATTGTACAATGCAACCATACTCAATGGGTTGTATTTCTTTATTCGAAATAGTCATAAACCCATAACAGGAACCTATTGTTTGAAATTATGCTGACATTGAGCACTAACCTACAGTACCAGACAAAAGTTTGAACACACCTACTCATTCCAAGGTTTTTCTATATTTGTACTATTTTCTACATTGTAGAATAAAGGGAAGCTCAGCAACGAGCTGCCCAGTGACACGAGCCTACCAGACGAGCTAAATTACTTATTTGCTCACTTTGAGGCAAGTAACACTGAATCATGCATGAGAGCATCAGCTGTTCCGGACGACTGTGTGATCACGCTCTCCGTAGCCGATGTAAGACCTTTAAACGGATCAACATTCACAAGGCCGCAGGGCCTGACGGATTACCAGGATGTGTATTCCGAGCATGTGCTGATCAACTGGCAAGTGTCTTCACTGACATTTTCAACCTGTCCCTGACTGAGTCTGTAATACCAACATGTTTCAAGCAGACCACCATAGTCCCTGTGCCCAAGAACACTGAGGTAACCTGCCTAAATGACTACCGACCCATAGCACTCACATCTGTAGCCATGAAGTGCTTTGAAAGGTTGGTCATGGCTCACATCAACACCATTATCCCAGAAACCATAGACCCACTCCAATTTGCATACCGCCCCAACAGATCCACAGATGATGCAATCTCTATTGCACTCCACACTGCTCTTTCACACCTGGACAAAAGGAGCACCTATGTGAGATTAGTATTAATTGACTACAGCTCAGCGTTCAACACCATTGTGCCCTCAAAGCTCATGACTAAGCTAAGGACCCTGGGACTAAACACCTCCCTCTGCAACTGGATCCTGGACTTCCTGACGGGCCGCCCCCAGGTGGTAAGGGTAGATAACAACACATCCGCCACGCTGATCCTCATCACCTCAGGGATGCGTGCTCAGTTCCCTCCTGTACTCCTTATTCATTCATGACTGCATCGCCAGGCACAACTCCAACACCATCATCAAGTTTGCTGATGACACAACAGTGGTAGGCCTGATCACCAACAACGATGAGACAGCCTATAGGGAGGAGGTCAGAGACCTGGCTGTGTGGTGACAGGACAACAACCTTTCCCTCAACGTGATCAAGACAAAGGAGATGATTGTGGACTACAGGAAAAGGAGGACTGAACACGCCCCAACTCTCATTGACGGTTGAGAGCTTCAAGTTCCTTCGTGTCCACATCACCAACAAACTATCATGGTCCAAACACACTAAGATAGTTGTGAAGAGGGAACGACAATGCCTATTCCCCCTCAAGAGACTGAAAAGATTTGGCATGAGTCCTCAGATCCTCAAAAGGTTCATAAAAGGTTCATATTTCATATTTGAGATTCTTAAAAGTAGCCACACTTTGCCTTGATGACAGCTTTGCACACTCTTGGCATTATCTCAACCAGCTTCATGAGGTAGTCACCTGGAATGCATTTCAATTAACAGGTGTACCTTGTTAAAAGTTCATTTGTGGAATTTCTTTCCTTCTTAATGCGTTTGAGCCCATCAGTTGTGTTGTTACAAGGTAGGGGTGGTATACAGAAGATAGCCCTATTTGGTAAAATACCAAGTCCTTATTATGGCAAGAACAGCTCAAATACGCAAAGAGAAACGACAGTCCATCATTAATTTAAGACATGAAGGTCAGTCATTGTGGAAAATTTCAATAACTTAGAAAAGTTATTCAAGTGCAGTTGCAAAAACCATCTAGCGCTATAATGAAACTGGCTCTCATGAGGACCGCCACAGGTAAGGAAGAACCAGAGTTACCAGCCTTAGAAATTGCAGCCCAAATAAATGCTTCACAGTACAAGTTCAAGTAACAGGCACATCTCAACATTAACTGTTCAGAGGAGACTGCGTGAATCAAGCATATGTTGTCTAATTGCTGCAAAGAAACCACTACTAAAGGACACCAATAAAAAGAGACTTGCTTGGGCCAAGAAACACTGTCTGTGATTTATTTAAAATTCAAGGAAGACTTAACCAGCATGGCTACCACAGCATTCTGCAGCGATAAACCATCCCATCTGGTTTGTGCTTAGTGGGACTATCATTTGTTTTTCAACAGGACAATGACCCAACACACCTCCAAGCTGTGTAAGGGCTATTTGACCAAGAAGGAGAGTGATGGAGTGCTGCATCAGATGACCCAATTGAGATGGTTTGGAATGAGTTGGACCACAGAGTGAAGGAAAAGCAGCCAACAAGTGCTCAGCATATGTGGGAACTCCTTCAAGACTGTTGGAAAAGCATTCTAGGTGAAGCGAGTTGAGAAAATGCCAATAGTGTGCAAAGCTGTCATCAAGGTGGTTACTTTTGATTTGTTTGACACTTTTTTGGTTACTACATGATTCCATATGTGTTATTTCATAGTGTTGATGTCTTCACTCTTATTCTACAATGTAGAAAATACTAAAAATAAAGAAAAACCCTGGAATGAGTAGGTGGGTCCAAACTTTTGACTGGTACTGTATGTCTAATGCAGACACAGCTGAATGCAGGTCTAGGGTCTGGGAATGCAAGCTCTAAAGGCGACTGTCCCATTGTCCCCATCCACATGTGTGTGAGAGCAAAAAAAAATTGTGTGTTGGAGGAATTCATCTATCTGAGTCAGGCAGCCCCACGCTGCCCAGTGTGATCCCTTGTTCCCCTCTTTGAATCACTTCCTCCTCCACATTCCAGGGCTTCTTTCCCAAACGCTGCACTCTGTGACTCAGGACGTGACCTCACACAGGCCCAGGCCGGAGCTGCAGCATTCACACAGTCACAGACCTCCCCTCAACAGGTCTAAAATAAGCATCAAGGGCACAGACTGGCTGGCCCTGTCCAGGGAAGCCACCCGGCGGTCATCTTCCTCCTATTCAGCTCTCAACACATATGGACAGCTTCAGACACACTGTGTGTGTGTGTGTGTGTGTGTGTGTGTGTGTACACAGTCAGACCCCTTGTTTGCAGGCTACTCTTAGTTTCATCCTCGATACACAGCAATACATCGACTGGCAGCGTTTGGTTTATAGGCCATGTTGCTGTGTTTTGTTGTTACATCGTAAGAGTGTAAAGGGGTAGAAGACACACAGACGTATGTTGTGTAAATAGCAGATAGATTTGTTTTAGACAGTAGAGAGCCTCACAGGTCTGCATGCATGCTATTCTCAACCGGTGGTCTGCAGGGAGATATTCCATTCTGTTCTGGACGAGAGCATGTGAGGCATGCACGCAACACAGCATCTGGACTGACTTTACATCACACCTCTGAGGGAAAGAAAGTTGAGTAACACAAATTGTCAGCGGTGGAAGATATCTAAGACCTGTTCAAATAGTTTTATGCTTTTTGAAAATGCATCATTCCTTGGATAGGTGTAAGCAGGGGTGCCACTACATAGAACATAGAGTAGCTCTCACAGACGGTCATGTCAAGTGATTACTTCAACAAAGGGTGGTGGAATTGATGCATTTTCAAAGTATTCAAATGTGGCCTAAACATGCTGCAGTAGTTGTGTGGCCTAAACATAATGCAGTAGTTTATTAATACAGAGGAAATAATCAAGCTCTTTTTGATAAACTACTTATGCTTTATGCTTGATTTTAAAGATACGGATAACAATACAGGCAAGTCAATACCTCTGCTAAAAGCAGTATCACTTGAAAGCTCTTCCTAATTATAACTTTTTGAAGGGTCCCTTGTGTCATAGAATTCAAAAGTAAGCTATGGCTTGGTTGGATGATGAAGCTCTGACGTTCATATGTCCAACAAAACTATTTGATTTCATTTCATTTTGAAAGATCATTTGGCTGTGAACTGAAAAAACATAAAACTTTTAGATACATTTTCAGCATATATCTGTATCCAAATGATCTGGCCACATGCCAACTTTGTTGTGATCAAAAAGGAACGGACAAGAAACACAGACAAACCTCAAATCCAAACACACACCCACTAGGACTGTTGTCCTTTGACTTGAACGTAAACAGTTTACAGCAAACAAGACCAAGATGACAAAACTGTGAGGGGGAAAGTGTATCCGAGTGGGATATTTGGGGCAAAATCCTAGGTTTACAGCTTCTGAGAACTTATTGAAACATCCATGCAGTCAACTCTTACCACTGATATTAACTCGTACGAGTCATCTAAAAGATCTGCTAGCACTATACACTCACTGGCCAGTTTATGTTTATTAGGTACACCCATCTAGTACCGGGTTGGACCCCCCTTTGCCTCCAGAACAGCCTGAATTCATTGGGGCATTCTACAAGGCGTCGGAAACCTACCATAGGGATGTTGGTCCATGCTGATACGATGGCATCACACTGTTGTTGCAGATTGGACGGTGGTACATGCATGCAGTGAACAGCCCATTCCATCCTTGAGATGCTCTATTGGGTTGAGATCTGGGGACTGCACAGGCCAATCACGTAAACTGAACTCATTGTCATGTTCCAGGAAAAGTTTTTCCACTCCTCAATTGTCCAGTGATGGTGATCTGGTGTTTTGCGGGTACTATTTAAATGAACCTGTCAGTTGAGGACTTGTGAGGCGTCTGTTTCTCAAACTAGACACGCTAATGTACTTGTCCTCTTGCTCAGTTGTGCACTGGGGGCCTCCCACTCCTTTTTCTATTCTGGTTAGAGCCAGTTTGCGCTGTTCTGTGAGAGGTGCTTCGGAGCACGCAGAAAGGAATTACCATTACTATATTTAGCCCAAGGGCCGCAGACGCCATGGACTTCTTTATGTGCCATTACGTCCACACAAAGGGGATTCCATCGGGAAGTTAGCCCAATGTTTGTAGAACAACTAAAGTCACACTAATATCTCTAAATGTAGCACATAGGTGTACCTATTTCTTTGTTAACCGCTCAACCTGAAATAGCCGCGTTGGCGCACGGACTCAAATCATTTGGAGAAAATATCCTATTTTATTCAGCATTGTACAATTGCATTCTTCATACTATAAAATAATGACAAGGAATTCTAGGCAAATCTTGTCTGCTAAATGAACTAGTGTAGCCCACAGCCATATGGCATAGCCAGATGAGGACCTAACATAAGGACAACTCAGAGTATGCTATTCTGTTCTTCTGAAGTAAGACTACATTTTCTTCATATCATGTGTCTTAAGACCTGTCGAAAAGAAATCATGGATTTATTGTGAAAGAGTAGGCCATATTACATGGATTTAATAGGCATTTATTTTTATTTTAATGTAGATGTTTCAAAATGTCTGCATCAGTGGCTTGTAGGCTATGTGTAGAAGCCAGGAGATGCTAAATGTGGTTATGTTAATTAACGGTCAATTACAGCGAGACTGGCAGTTATTTGTTTGACAATCACCGACCGATGAAATTCTGGGACCGCCACAGTCCTAACATTACCACTTTCAAAGTCACTTACATCAGTCATTTTTCAATCGAACAGTTACTGAACGCTTCTCTGCCTGCTTTATAATAAACCAGCCACATGACTGAGCGATAACATTTCAGAAATAGGGTGAGTGTACATGTATAACCATTTAATAGCTAGCTTAAGTTCGCCAAACACACTGGCTCCAGATCATCTACAGTTGTAGTCAGAAGTTTACATACACCATAGCCAACTACATTTAAACTCAGTTTTTCACAACTCCTGACATTTAATCCTATAAAAAAATGCCCCTGTCTTAGGTCAGTTAGGATCACCACTTTATTTTAAGAATGTGAAATGTCAGAATAGTAGTAGAGAGAATTATTTATTTCAGATTGTATTTCTTTCATCACATTCCCAGTGGGTCAGTGGTTTACTTACACTCTATTAGTATTTGGTATCATTGCCTTTAAATTGTTTAACTTGGGTCAAACTTTTTGGGAAGCCTTCCACAAGCTTCCCACAATAAATTGGGTGAATTTTGGCCCATTCCTCCTGACAGAGCTGGTGTAACGGAGTCAGGTTTGTAGGCCTCCTTGCTCGCACACACTTTTTCAATTCTGTCCACAAATGTTCTATAAGATTGAGGTCAGGGCTTTGTGATGGCCACTTCAATACCTTGACTTTGTTGTCCTTAAGCCATTTTGCCACAACTTTGGAAGTATGGTTGGGGTCATTGTCCATTTGGAAGACCCATTTGTGACCAAACTTCCTGACTGACGCCTTGAGATGTTGCTTCAATATATCCACATCATTTTCCTACCTCATGGTGCCATCTATTTTGTGAAGTGCACCAGTCCCTCCTGCAGCAAAGCACCCCCACAACATGATGCTGCCACCCCCGTGCTTCACGGTTGGGATGGTGTTCTTCGGCTTGCAAGCCTCCCCTTTTTTCCTCCAAACATAACAATGGTCATTATGGCCAAAAGGTTCTATTTTTGATTCATCAGACCAGAGGACATTTCTCCAAAAAGTACGATCTTTGTCCCCATGTGCAGTTGCAAACCGTAGTTTGGCTTTTTATGGCGGTTTTGGAGCAGTGGCTTCTTCCTTGCTGAGCGGCCTTTCAGGTTACATCGATATAGGACTCGTTTTACTGTGGATATAGATACTTCTGTACCTGTTTCCTCCAGCATCTTCACAAGGTCCTTTTGCTGTTGTTCTGGGATTGATTTGCACTTTTTGCACCAAAATACATTACTCTCTAAGAGACAGAATGCTTCTCCTTCCTGAGCGATATGACATCTGCGCGGTCCCATGGTGTTTATACTTGCGTACTATTGTTTGTACATTGTTTGTACAGCGTACTATTGTTTGTACCTTCAGGTGTTTGGAAATTTATCCCAAGTATGAACCAGACTTGTGGAGGTCTACAATTGTTTTTCTGAGGTCTTCGATTATTTCTTTAGATTTTCCCATGATGTCAAGCAGAGGCACTGAGTTTGAAGGTAGGCCTTGAAATACATCCACAGGTACACCTCCAATTGACTCAAATTATGTCAATTAGCCTATCAGAAGCTTCTAAAGCCATGACATAATTTTCTGGAATTTTCCAAGCTGTTTAAAAGGCACAATCCTTACATCATCATCTATCACTCCAGTGTTAATGTTAAATTGTAATTATTTGGCCTCCAACACCTATTTATCGCCTTACCTCCCTACTCTTCTACATTTGCACACACTGTATATGGATTTTTCTATTGTGTTATTGCCTGTACGTGTATGTGTAACTCTGTGTTGTTGTTTATATGTCGAACTGCTTTGCTTTTATCTTGGCCAGGTTGTAAATGAGAACTTTGTTCAACTTTTTTTTAGTCACAACAGTCAAGTTAATTCCACTGACCAATGTGAGGATAAGAAGCCCAAAAACAAATTAAAGATCAAAATGTCAAATGAAAAAACTAAATGTTTTAAAATGAATAAACAGATAATTAGAAAATAATACATCCTTAATAAGCATTCAGGGTTTTATTCTTAAGAGGGTTAATGGTGGCATAAAGGTACTGTAACTTTGGAGTGCTGACACAAACATAAAAACTAATGTGGCACATATATTATTACAATTTGTCTATTTTAAGTGCTCACTTTGACCTGCATGAATGTACCCCATCTCATAACAGCCACACAGACAATATATATTGAAGAGCTTTTTCAGCCTTGAGTCAGGCTATCACCAAGTAAATGGAACAGAGAAATTAAGAAAGCTGTTTGTCAATTCACATGAACCTCTTATAACACTGTACTGTTTTGTTGGTCACACAACTTAACACCTGAAATTGACCTATGAAACAAAATCTCAAGCATGTAATTTAGATGGAAAAGGGGGAAGTACCTTTTTTCTTTAAAGGAGTGTCAGTCCCGCTCACTTATTTCAGTTTTTAGTGGGCAGGATAGATAGAAGGACAGAATAGAGGGGAAGGACAGAAGAGAGAGAAAATAGCAGTGGTACAGATTCAAACCCCATGCTGCAGGGGTATATGTGATCTGGAGACAGCAGCTTAGAACGCTAGACCACAGGGAAGTATAGTATCAATAACTGTATTTATTATTTGCAACTGACCTACCTTTGAGTAACTCTAGAAATATTATACATTTCACTGCTTTTGGAATACAACTGTAACCAAATAAAAGCCTAGATTCAGAATTTTCAGAGGAGTATCATTTTTGTGTTATGGCACTTAAATTCGAACCAAACTTTAAGATGGAAATGAAAACAAAAATAACAAGACAGTTGACAACAACGGTCCATGACATAGGACTATAGGTAATTATACATCCTGGAAATATATGGGTCTGTCCTTCCTCTGCTTCTATTGGGTTCGGAGCTGGTAATCTGGAGGAAAAAAAGTACAATTATTAAACAATTCGCAAACTCCATTTCGCTGACAGTCATACATGAATATTGACTGATCTAGAAACATCGGTTTGGCCATAAAAGCTAAGCGAATGCTTACAGAGAAGTCCTTTCCCTACCCTTCCATCTTGACCTCAAAACACATAATTCATTAACGTTTTAATATTACTCCAAGAGCCAATCTAAATAAACTGTGATTCGTCTTGTGGGAGTTGTCTCCACCCATTATAAAACTAACAGAAGAAAGACAATAAGTAGAGAAAACTCTTGTTAAAACCAGCAGAACCAGATCGAGGATAAGTTTCCTTATTTTAGTTCCCTCAGACCAAAGACTGTGTGTTTGTAAGGAGATGTTAAGTTCCTCTGGTGCTATGCTTGGCAGCATGACTCGTAAATAAACATCTTAAATGCACATGCATTTACAATGGGAAGCACACAGCTGTGTGGAGTTTGGTTTCTTCGCTCAAGCCAAGTTCTGACTGCTTATCTGTTCAGGAATCTTGAGTTTTGAGTAGAGGTGAGCATGACATCCGCACTCCCTCACACACATAAACAAGTACACAATCTGTTGTGTGTGTGTGTGTGTGTGTGTGTGTGTGTGTGTGTGTGTGTGTGGACTGTGCGGACTTCACTTTTGCAACGAGGGCATGCACGCAGCATGGGCCGGATTTAACAAGATCAGTACCGTCTGTTCGTGGAAACCTCTCCAAAATCACACTCTAGCCTAAAGAACACAGCCTCAATTTCTGTAATGATAACAATAATAAAAAATAAAAAAAACACAGTTTGTTATGGAAACAGTGTGGTGTGTGGAACGTTAGACATGGAGTGATGAAACTGCTTGCCCCACAAGCCCAGCGTATCTGGTTTTCATTTGCCTTAAATCATATCTGCTTTAAGAGCAATTAAGTGCAAAGCCTACGGTGGAGCAATGTTTTTGTGGTTGCTATGGGGAACCAGAGGCACTTGGAACAATGGTGAACTGAGCCCAATAGTATTGTTACATGACGAGGGTTTGAAACGCACTACTGACATTTGTAAATCCTTTAACGTGACGGTTAAATCCTTTAACGTGACGGTGGTTCGAGAAATGACGTGCCACATTTGGTAGTTATGAAGTGTCTAACACAGACACCCACATGTGCATGCCACACACACACACACACACGCTTTAAATATCATAACATGTTTACTTCTAGTAAAACGCAACGGTTCGCTTTCTAAATGTGGCTCTTCATATTGTTAGTTTGACAGAATGTTTTCATGTGAATAAAACTAAAAGACTTTTGACCCCTTCAAAACAACTTTAACAGACCTAATAAAACTTCTAAATACCACTTCTCTGCAATATGACATTTCTTACAAAATATGAGACTTGAACTCTTGAATCCAGTCTACACATCAGTCTAAATTACCCCGACTTGCCTGGAGACCTATTTCTAATTGTAGCGTGCACATGCCATGGGCTAGACAATGGGTCTGGTGGCTTATTCCCCCCCCCCCCCCCAAGCCTCCTTGAAAATGACTGTCCTCTTAACCATCAAACACATGCTGGTTTCCTATATGGCTTTTGAGTGAGGAGAACATTAAAGGGGTAGAATAAGGAAGCTTAAGTCTTCAGGACTACTTTGGCTGTGGTAATTGATAGGCTGTGTTTACAGACCTTTACTACACGCTCATGGGAGGTCTCTAATTTGGTCCCATGCGCCCCTCTCCCCAGAAATGCACGCGCGCACACACAGCTCTTCTTGCGGAGACGGAGCCAACGCGTGGCTTTGCTGACTCAGGCTCCTGGCCGTGGCACAGTCACACACAGGGACACGCAGATGAGGTGCCATTGGCTCTCCGTGGTCCACAACAAAGTGCTTGTCGGTGCAGGGGTAAAGCCACAGGTCCTTGGGGGTGGCATTACCCTGTCACACCGCTCCTACACTTTCCACCAGTCTTCAACGACAGCCCAGTCCGTGACCTCACCGCCACCAATATGCCAATCAGGACCTATAGCCACATCAAGGCCCCAAGGGCGCTCTGCAAATAGGACAAGGCTTTTCATTCTGCCTGAAGAAACTGTCAGGCTGCCAAAGGCATCAAGGCCTCTAGTTGGGTTAGGGCCAGTGCTTTATTTCTAGAGCTGTACGGTGTCGTGTATCGCTTCCCCATAAAAGAACACTGGTCCTCTTCAAAAGTGATATGAAACGTGGAATTTGAAGTAATTTGTCTTTCATTGTTTGATAACAGTGAGATGTCACCTAGACATAGAATTATTATTATTGACCTTCCCCTTTGAAGGTGTAAACGTTAATAAATGAAGTTAATAAAACCACACAGGGCTACCACGCTTAATATTAAGGATGGCCAATTGATTTCATCAAAAGAGCTGAAATGTAATCTCATGAAGATTGAATCGTCAGTTACGGCTCGGGACATCTTTCTGCTAACGTTGCAGCTCTTTTGATCAACAAAATTACATAGGAGGGGAAAAAAAGACACAAAATGGTGGTGCGGTGGAAGTCTGCGGTGGGCCCTGGCAAGGAATCCGTCTGGAAACTGGTGACCAGTTTGGCCACCAGAACCCAGAGCTCATCAGGATGATGCAAGCAGTCAATTCAGGTGGCGTGGGCTATTCAGTTGGGGCGTTGGGGGTGAACGTAGAAGTCAAACTTGGCAGTGGCCTGAGCACATGAGGTAGCGTACATGAGATATCTTGTCTTCACACCTAGTTTGTGTAATTGCACCGTTGTGATCCGTGTTGTTTAATTGCCCTGACAGCTTCCATAACATGTCAACTTAAATCTGTTTAATTACAGGGTTGATGAGTGATAATAAAGTTGGATTTAAAAAAATATATAAAGTTATGGGGCATTAACTCAAATAAACAAAAAGGTGTAGTATTTGTTTAACCCTAAGCGGAACACACCACCCACATGAACATAACAAATACAGATGTATGGAAATTAGGATCTACACCTTCCCTTTTGGCGAGATACAACAGTGCTGTATGATGGCAGCGTTCTTACAATTTTTTTTAGATCTGTGTCAACTAATGAACTCAGCCTATATACAGTACATCTACTGTAAGTGTTCAGCGATCCACCCACGTTAAGGTCTAACCTCCCCAGTATGATATCTATCACCCATACTCAAGACAAGTAATTCAACAGACCCACAGGTCCCTGTTTAATTAGATACTATCAGAAACATTGTGAGAGGGGCGATGGAAAAAGTATGCTTTCAGTTTCAGCAGCCCTGAATTCCCCTACTCACATGTGCATTCCTAAATCATTCCTTGGCTAAATACACTGGCAATAACCCCGAGACAAAAGGTAAGATAAACATTTAAGAGCAAGGGCGTGCTCATGGAGTCCCTGTGGGCTGCCTACATTCGTCATCCGCTAACCCCAAACGGGATAGGTCACCATCGTTTGGCAAAAGCCTCTCCCCGGCCCGCCCTCCCCTCTAGCTACACTAGCAGGTTCTCTCAGTACTCTGGGACCTCAGCGCCCCCCCCCCCCCCTCCCTCCTGGTTTTCTTACTTTTTTTCACTCTTTTTCAAAAGATAGTATCAATGTCAGCGTTGCAGCATCATTCATAACCGCTTCAGCATGTGTTGGCTTTCGCTCTCCTCGCAGACAATGGAGGTGGAACTCATCTATGTCAGAGGGGATTGAGACAAAATGGAGCCGTAGAATTCCCGGGACTCGTATTGTCAAATAATCATGATACCTTCGGGTGAGACTGGATCACTGGAGATATTGTTTCTTGTCCGTTGAATCTACTTTTATTGTAGTGAAAATATTGACATGAATTCCATCCGGATCAGCGATTCCGATTCCGAAGCCACACAGGCAGACAACAACAAAACCAGGACCTGGAGTCTGGCCTTGCACGGCGCAGACACCAAAGACTGCTCGGAACAAAAGATTCAACCCCCCCAATTGACAAAGTATCAAAACAAACTGTCGGCGGAGACGAATGCCTTCCTCTGGTTGATATCGGAGGTAATGAATATGTTGGTTGGCTCTGCGGGGGCCGGTGTATAAGTAAGACAGCCATTAGTTGGGGTGTAGTACAGTACGACAGCTGGCCAGCGGCCGCCAAGAACAACGCTATTTCCTAGATGCTCCCTTCCTGCCAATTAGAGTCGGGAGGGGAGGGGCCCCGTCTCAGACCACCTGCACAGATAACCTGATCAGGGAGAGAGGCCTGGAGAGAGACGGAGTGCAGACTGTACTGTAGAGCCTTACAACATGGCACACAGCAGAGGGGAGATCATAGAACCACACAGCACTGCATGAAGCAGGGGAAAATCCAGTGAAGGAAGTTACAGACCACTTGGTAGCAGTGTCCCCTAGACTTATTCCTAGGCAGGGCAAAACTGCCCCTGAAGCAACATTCAGTGCTGCAATTACTAAAACTATTGAAACCAGTAAAAGCCCAAACATTTATGTGAGGGGCAACAGAGCAACGTGGGGGGCCCACCCAGAAGCAGACGAGCAGAGACACGTGGCAGTTCAGACATGCATAGTTCAACACATCAGATTGATGGCAGATGACAGTGCGTTTCATATGCAGATGTTTGGTGGCTGGGACAACGAGAGATCATTATTACAGTGTGGTGGGTTGAGGATCAGTCTTCATTGGGAGGTTTGGTTTTGAAGGGTGTGAATGTCTAGTTTTAGCCTTACCTCCGTTCTGTGTGATGTATCGAACCCATGGCAGAGCCTGGTAGCCACTCTTTTCAATGATCTTCAGGTAGCGCACCTGAAAACAAGAGTGAGCAAACATCACAAAACCTGCCCACCGTCACACCTAGCACAAACAGTGACTAAAGGGAGGAAGCAGTCAAATTCTATAGAATACATACACTGAGTGGACAAAACATTATGAACATTCCATGACAGACTGACCAGGTGAAAGTTATAATCCCTTATTGATGTCACTTGTTAAATCCACTTCAAATCGGTGTGATTGAAGGTAAGGAGACGGGTTAAAGAAGGATGCTTACGCCTTGAGACATGGATTGTGTGTGTGTGTGTGTGTGTGTGTGTGTGTGTGCCATTCAGAGGGTGAATGGGCAAAACAAAATATCTAAGTGTCTTTGAACAGAGTATGGTAGTAGGTGCCAGTCGCACCGGCTTGTGTCAAGAACTGCAACGCTGCTGGGTTTTTCACGCTCAACAGTTTCCCGTGTGTATCAAGAATGGTCCACCACCCAAAGGACATCCAGCCAACTTGACACAACTGTGGGAAGCATTGGAGTCAACATGGGCCAGCATGCCTGTGGAACGCTTTCAACACCTTGGAGAGTCCATGCCCTGACAAACTGAAGGTAAAAGGGGGTGCAACTCAATATTAGGAAGATGTCCCTAATGTTTTGACATGCATTTCATGTCATTCTGAGCCTGTTTGGAAAACCGGTCAAGTAAAGTACATTGAATATAACAAAATAGGGTTAACTATACATGACACTGTGTTGTTTTTACAAGGAAGATTATTTTTATATTCACTTAAAATACTAACTTTAACAATGCCAATTTCCACCCATAAGGTCATACATGCCCAGCAAACAAAGCCAATGTCTGTAGATGATGGGAACTTCTCGCACATTCAAGAGAGAAACGAGCTGGTGGTTAAGAAACTTTTAGATATTAATACAAAATTAGGGAACTGGCACTTCCCAATCCTATGTGAAATGTCATAAATTCTTCACTTGCCCTTCTTGTGAAACTACAACCTATTGAACAAGACCCACCAAGGGCACACATATTGCATAATATTACATAACTGAGTTTACCAAATTGAGCCATGTCACATGAGAAAACTTTGATAGTAAGCAGAACGCATGACAGGGAGTTAACTACTATTGTCATTAAAATCTCATTATTTACACTGAGGCCTATAAAACAAACAGCATAAATTAACATGCTTATCTCTGTGGTGAGCTTATCAGTGGATTGAGCTGCATATTACCCCATCGTAAAACAGTTCACTATTGTTTCATGGCTGGGCTTTCGTTGAAACGAGGAGAACCTTGAGGCATTCAGAGATCCTAACAGAACAAGAGAGTGGGGGATTAAGCCTTAAATCATCTCCAGGATAAAACACTTGCAATAACCGCCCAGAGAATTACACTGACAGACAGACTTGACAATGTGTAAATGGCCGCAGCACACCGCACCGCAGCCCAGCTCTCTTCACATAAATACTGAGCTTTTTATCAACACCATATGGGAAAGGTGATAGTTTTTGCTTTAGGGAGTGAAACACTTTACAACAAGGGTACCATGAATCATAACTGGGCCGTAATGAAGAAACCCATGCTACAAACAGGACACCGGCCCTAACAGGCTCCTCAACAAACACCTCTGGGTGTGGGCCGTCTGTCTGGGGGTCCTGATGAAGATGCAACAGGCGTGCAAGTCGGGCCACCCAAAACCGATCCTTCATCTTCCTCTCAGAAAAGGTGTGAACACTGCCGGTACCAGGACACACAAGGTGGTTCTTCTCATAACAGGAAGCAAACAGCTTCACAGAGAGGATTGTTGTGTTCCTCGACAACAACAACAAAAAAGGCTACAATCCCGCATGCTGGTGCAAAGGCAACCGAGTTCGATACAAACAACATCATTTACTCCACAGAGGTAAAATCGGTCTGCTGACCTGATCCATATCAGACTAGCGCTGTATTTGGACTGTGCGCTGTACAAATCGCCTCCCATTTAGGCGCACGACGCCTTTTTCAAGTGTGATTTAAAATCTAAAAAGGGTGTTCGAGGCGGATCCTACACGGCCAATACACAATGCAGAATGAATATGTCTATATGCATATAGGAGGAGGACTGTCTGAACGGTCTCAGAGCTGTGTGTGTGTGTCTGCAGTCTAGACATTGTGAGAACAGGAGAATCTCAGTGCTGGCAGGTCAAGGCTAACACTAGTTAAGTCTAGTGGCTGTCATCGGCAGAACAGGGGTGCTAGCAGGTCAATGCAAGCCAACAAGGACCATCAGAACGGCCTGGTGGTTATGTTGACATTCCCTAGCAACCCTCAACTATGCGATCTTCTCATATATAATCACTAAAGATGATAAATTATGTTTTTGTCCAACACATCCATTACATCTGGCCTACATTTATACATCCATACTTTTATCAGCCAGAATCATGCTGAACCTCCTAAGTCTCCTATCCTTGCCTAAAAGTGATATGCTAACTGAGCCAATTCAATATTTCATAGTTTCTATGGTTTTGCCAACAAGACCAAGTCATAGTGAGAAATAGCCTTGATCAAAAGAGATGCAGGAATAGTAGCCACGGGGTGAAACAAGGACAGATGATTTTTCTCGTCCCGAAGTCTCCAACATTAGTTGACCTGTCTACAACTCTACACTGCCGGTGGTGAAATTGGTAGCTTCTTATTCCTACACTACCAGTTAGTCACAGACCGTAACAAGGTTGGCCGACGTGATGCTGTAATGAACGCAGCTAAATCGAGGTGTAGCCTACTGCTCTGTGTCCAAGTAGTCTGGTGCCTTACAAATTTAGATGTTTGTTGTTCTAAACTAACTGTAAGGCCAAAGCAGGCACAAACATTCGCACAAATTCGTTCCAAACTTTGGGGCACAGCCGGACCAAGCTAAGAATGCCATATTTTAAGGACACTCTCTTGAAATAGAGCAGATTTATCTTGGGGATGAATGTGTCCTCAGTGTTGAGGATTTCTCTGAGACGTTAGAGAATGTGAATACCAGACAGTAGTTGTGTAGAACAAGCGGTTTCTCCAGGCAGTCTGGTAGACAATTTACCTTTTCAACAGCCATTTGATTTGATCAGCATGAGGTCAGAGCTTCAATGAACGTTCAAGCGGAACTAGGCCATGAATCCGTCAACCATGGTCCAACAAACAACTTGTTTGTGAAGTTCTCTTTTGAAATAACTAGGCCCACGGGACAGTTCTACTAACTACTGATAGACGTCTGATAATTTCTGTTTATAACAGGAAGAACACTTTGTTTACATGAAATGAAGATCAAATGATCCTGTGCTTACAAACATTACAGCAGAGGCACATCCATCAAATCACATGTGAAATTGATACCACACCGGAACTTCTGTGATGATGCCTGTGCCAAATACAGTTATCTTCATACACAGTACCAGTTTTAAAAAAAATAATTCAGTACATGATACAGACTATGATATATTTACTGTAAATAATGTAGTACATCAGTATTTTGCAGTTGGCCAAGCGTTCTGTTCTGGTGGTTGACTAGGCCTATATGGAGTACATCCCTCTGAGGGGATGGCGGGCCACGCCACTGTGTCTGAGGGGAGGGGGAACCTGGCTGTAATTATCCCCTGGAGGGGGACAGATGAGCCCTGATGTGGCTTCCCCCCCTACCATCAGCAGGCTATAAAGAAACCAAGCAGACTATGCCTCTGGAGCAGCCCAAACCGCTCTGGTGGTAAACTTCCCTTTTCTACCTCAGATGGGATATGGCTGGGGGGCTTAATGCACATCTGCCTGTAGGCCTGGCTGGTTGGCGGTGGGGTAAAACACCACTTTGATATACCACGCTGTCTAATCAAGGAGTTGATGATGTGGTCCCCCCCCCCCCCCCGGTGCTGTGTGTCGTGTGCGAGAGACCGGGTAGCGTGGTGAGCGTGTGTGCGCAAACACATGGTCACACATGCAGCCAGGCATATGCAGAGGCACGCACCCACAGACACACACACACACACAAACACACACAGAGCAGTAAGTGGCGTACTCCCTGTAATAAGCCCAGGCTGCATTAATGTTCCCTCAATGCTAGCAGAGATCCTCGGTGGCGTGTGGTGGGCTCCGTTGGAGTGGCCACAGGGGCTCTGCACAGTTCAAGAGGCCCTGGAACACCAGCGTAGCGACCTTGGGGTCAACCAGGGCCACAAAATAGCTCCCCATCAAAACCCCTAAATAGTAGCTTCTAGTAGCTAAAAGTAGCATCTCTGATGAAGGCTCCATTGATCTCTGGTTGAGTGAGTTATTTTGAGGGGCTTCGGTTTACAAGCAACACTTTCCTCAAGGTGCCCCCACTAGGGTTAAATAAGTGTGGCTGTTACGAGTGCATCTTGTAGTGATGATGAAACCTTTCGGAGAACATTCTCTGGTAGAACACTACAACAGGAAGTCACAATGTCTCTCAGTCGCGCCATTGGATTACGAAATCCCTCATTTTCCATTATTGCCAAAACGTCCTCATTTCCAGAGAATTTCAAGCAAAGTGTAATCTAATCCTCTGCCTTTCAATTCTGTGTGGGACGCCACTGCAGAATATTGATATGGGAGGAACACCAAAAACAGAGAAAAGCTCTAATTTAGCAGAGCATGTTTGGCTCTAACATTTGGGTAAAGAAATATAAATCGGGCAGATTGTCTAATTTATTAAAACAGTTTGATAGGGAATTTGCATAGAGGGTAAATTGAGATAGAGACCAGGTAACATATCCTGTGGCTCTACTGGCAAGACAAGAGGCCTTGTGAACACATGTCATACGCTCGTACAAAAAGAAAGGAAACCAGCCCAACGCACACATAAACCTGTTATGGAAGGTAACCACCAGACACCAATGCAGCTTTCCAGCAATGTGACCTGATGTCACCGCTGTGAGCTAGCATGGCACATTTACAATACGACACAAAGGAGGTGTAGATAACAGGCTTGAGTTTCTCCTGCTTTACTGACTCTTAACTCAACTTTAATAACCAGTTCCCTGCACCCCCAGAGTTCCTTCATTTGTGTTTAGCCAAATGCGTGGCAGGTTAGAGATGTCCCTAGGCAAACTTGAAAGTCTAAGCTAGATTGTTACTAATGCTGAACATTTTCTGCGGGTACAGCACAAAAACACAGCGCTGCAGCACAATGGTATTTTCCAGAAGATCATTCATATTCATCCCGAGAATCCTGGGAAATACTCGTTTTGCAGAAGGAGTAGCTATTCTTGCTGGAGTCCACAAAGTGCCCATTTAAAGCATTTCAAACCAAGATATGGTGAAAATGCCAGGGTTCTCCCCAAATAAGAGGGACGTTGCGACAGCTTGTCAGCGCCACTATGTAAAGATTTCAGAGCAAATGAAACTGATATTTAGTAATGATTGAGTAACTATCTTTGATCACCAATGACATTGCTGTGAATTGCAAAACAGGCCATTATCATGTTCCTCAAATTCAGTGCATTTCAGCAGTGGGTCATCTCAACAAAGACTGCACTCAGGACGCACCGAGAGCATCGAGTTGTCGAATCATACAATCAAAAGTCAAATGAACAAAGTTGCTAAGCTTGCTAGATAACATCCACCGAAAGACAGACTCTCTCCTACATTTGGCAAAATGGGAGTTCATGATTATACAGATAGCAGATCAGCTCATGAATAACGGGGAGATGGAGAGGAAATGTTTTAAAAAAGATACCTTAACAGGGACAAACTCTTAAAAAATAAATAATAACAACATCCATATAAACTCTCACACCGTTTGTTGATCACACGTTCTCTACCGAAGCTCTCAGATGGGCAGAAAGTCGGAGAAAAGCGGGGGAATGTTCTAGATGTATTTTGACATGCATAGGCAAAAGCCCGTGCTTCGATAATGCAACCACAGAATAAAGTTGGGGTTTTTCACGCGAGACAGGAGTAAGGATTTGGGGTTTCAGTGCAATTGAAGAAAAGCCTAGGCTCTATAACAGGAGAAGATTTCCCCTCGGGCCTCTGAATTTTTAAAAGACTGACAGATGTAGTGTAATTGTGCATAGGGGCCTATCAAATGTGTGACTGTCGGAAGTCACAACGAAAGCTCAAAAGAGGCACACATTTTTTCCTAGGCTGTACTGTAGGGGTTTCCTGTAGGGTTTACTAACTGCATTCGGGTAGCGTGTGCAGTCCGGCAGTGTCAATTATGCGTGTGCTTTGAATTTATGGTGACTTTGTGTGAAGTAAATATCCCAGACTCAAGGCTTCCATGCAACAACAAGCTTGGATAATGTGCTATTTTATTTTTTGCTAATCTGCTGCTATACATGTCATGTATTTTGTGGAATTGCATCAATGCCACTTTAAGGAAAAATGTTATTTCCCGGGTCTTGTCATTTTATTTTTTGGGGGGGTAATGTGAAGTGTTCCCGGGACAGTCCCAGGATCCCGTTTACCCATGTTAATCCCTACAATGGTGTAATGTGTTGAATTCATAGCTTTGGTATTCCTGTATGGAGACGCAAACGGTTTGTTTTAGTGCTGATGTGAGGGTGTGCGTCTCCATAATAAGTTGGCCATGCTCGTTTTTCACCAGGAAACAAAGACCCGAGGCGAGCAAACCCCGCACTGAGCCAACGAAAAGGCTTTACTTTGATTCTCTGGGCTCTGATGTCATTTCCCTGGTGTCAGATCTGGAAGCAGAGGGCTGAGAGGGAGAGCTTGACACTGATCCAGAACACTGCCCGACTTAAATAAGGACCTGAACACTAGTATTCTGCCCCTAATTGTTCTCATCTTAACCAGCCTATCTACTACCTATTGAGTATTCAGTCTGAGTATTATGGGTAGAAACATTTCAATAAAACAGAGCAAAACAAAGTTGGTCTTAAAAGCAGTGAGTTTTTGGTGCAGCGGTCTAAGGCACTGCATCTCAGTGCTAGAGGCGTCACTACAGACCCTGGTCCGATCCCGGGCTGTATCACAACCGGCCGTGATCGGGAGTCGCATAGGGCGGCGCACAATTGGCCCAGCGTCGTCCGGGTTAGCCCTCTTTGTAAATAAGAATGTGTTCCTTACTGACTTGCCGGGTTAAATTAAATACAAAGTGTGTGGAGCAGTTTATTTTTTGGCAGTTTCCTGATGCTGGCTATACAGTACCTGTGCAGAACTATTTGATTGTGTGTACATCCTTCTGAGTGTAGCTTGTCAACGACACCTTAACTCTGTAGTGTAGATATGTTACAGAGAGACTCGCCAGACCAACGCTACAGTGATGTTGTTGTCCCTGTGTTGACTGACAGTCTGTTGTACGGTCTGTATTAAAAACAACAGCAGTTCTACCTACAACAGAACCATGCACCCACGACACCAGTCTTTGAAGCAGCAAACCAAGCACACCTCAGGTTCTCAGCAGGAGCAGCCAGACCTCATCTGTGTTACAACAGCGCCATCCTGTGTTAGAATGATTCCCAGTCACAGCAACAAGAGACCCCTGGAGGATAGAAGAGGTACTGCAGTGAGGATGCTCACCTGGATGCCAGAGGTAGTGAAGTAGGGGATCTCAAACTTCACACTGATGGGGGGCTTCCCCTCCTTGTCCTCTGCTTCCACACTTGGCAGACCGAAGTGGGCTCTCATCAGATACTCTTTACCCCCCTGGGACAAGACAAAACAGAGCAAGAGTTAGGATAATGTGGACTTTGTTTTACATAAATATATCCAGGTCATTTAAGTGACATATGAGGTCTTTGTGGTTATGATGATGTTCAGACACTCAAAAGAGCCGCACTTTGAGAACTATGGTCTACGCTAGCATGCAGTCCAGTGTGTTGTTGTGCTCACCGGGAATGACTTGATGGACCAGACAACCTCACTGTTCTCTGGGATCCACTTGACACTGCCCACCGTGGTCTTGAACTTGGGCGAGTCTGCGTCTGTGGGAACTGGAATGTGGATCTCCACGTTGTTGGCAGTGGAGCGCCTCTTGAACTGACTCTTGGCCTTAGACACAAAAAGAGAGGCTAATACATGGCATTTCTGATAGCTTTGTGGTCAACTATTGATTTGATACTAGAGCATACTGTTAGCTGCTGGGTAACGTCGCAGGGCTGGTGTTTACCTTGATCATGTACTCGATCCTGCTGTGGGAGTGTTTCTCTATCACCGACTCTATCCAGATCAGGGGCTTCACCTGGGGACAACACATTTCATAGGCTTAAAAAACAACAACTCATCAATACAACAAAGGGTCATTTCTGCATTGACACATCTTTCTTGCATACGCAAAATGGCATGCCATTACCTCATATGCATAAATAAAATAGCAATTCCTTAAAGCTGAAATCTGCATAAGGTGGAAGAGGGTCACTGTCTGCCCCAGCGCATTTGTTATCGGTTTTGTTTAGTTGATGAAACGGAGAGTAAAAAAATTGCAATAAATACTCTGCTATTCTATTGCTCGTGCAATGATGTGCAATTCCCGAGGGGGGAAAAAACAGTGTTAGTTGTTTGAAGTAACTTCTTAATTGCTTTAATATTGCAAAACGGACGTGGCAGTTTCACCAAGTACCGATTCCAGCTTTAACTTGTACACTTCTAATTGGATGCCGATCCCATAAAGGGGGCGGTTCCCTGGACAGAGATTAAACCTAGTCTTGGACTAAGAAGCCCTTTCGATGGAGAAGCTTCATGAATAATGTTTCTTTTCTTTGTCGAAGACTTCATATCTTTGTAAAAACAAGACCCATTATGACAAGCCCATCTAATGAAACTGGCCTCTCTCTCTCTCATACAGTACCCACGTGTGTGTTGAGGCGGTAGGACATGAGCTCAAATTCTCCATCGGGGGGAATGAAGGAGATGGTACGGTCATTCTCAAAGCGAGACAGACGCACACACTGGTGGAACTTCGTGTCCTCCAGCTCCACTGATTTACTCTTCCCTCCTGTGGTGAGCACAGCGACAGAGAGAGTCAGGGCATGAGAGGATTGTACCTGGTACAAGTACAGTTTTCTGCAAAAAAATACAAGCTCTGTTAAGAATTTAAATAGATTAGAGGTAAGAGCTGAATCCTAACTCGAAATATGTGCGCACAGCACAGCACAGCACACAACTCCAACTTCCTTGCAAATCATACAATGATGCCGATGGGAAATTCTAAGCAAAAGGTTAAGTCACGCGTTAGTGTCTAAAATTTGGGATGAGAATACAGACAGAAACAGCTTGGAAATCTGACATGCATTTGTATTTTAACTGAACTGTAACCAATCCAGTGACACAGTGCAGAGGAACTCACGGCCAGTGTTCTCAAACAGAACTTTATCATTGAGGCCCAGACGCAGCTCAGGCATCCCTGACAAGAACACACGCATCTTGATGGAGCCCACGATCTCACTGCGCAGCACGTTACCGTTCGCACTGACCTGCACAGAGGAGAGAAAGGGGGAAAAGTGTCAAACCGTTTACAACAATTTCAGAAATGAGTCTACGTTCAAAATGGTTGATAGTACTTCAATAAAACACGGAATAATTTTGTCATAGAGAAATAATAAACATTGCAAGCCAAGAATGTATTAGAGGAAGGCGAGTGTTAGACTTAGAACACGACGTGACAAGGCGCCGCACCAGAAGATTAACAGACTCGATGACATCCAGGAAAACTTCATTCTTCCTGTACTTGATGCCCTCTGACCTCCAGGACACAGCGTTGGTGACGGTGGCAGGAGGGCGTGGGCCCCCTGTGTCCAGCTTGTGCCCCTCTTGGGTGATGTACCTACAAACAAACAGAGACAGACCTGGTGAGAGGACAGGACAACAATGACAGGAACTGTCTGTCTGCAGCCATACTGGGTGTTTAGGTGAAATGGAAGATAAGTTGTACACAGTATTGTAGGTCACTACTACGTTATTAAATCATGTTTAACTTGGAGGAATTTTAAACTGTTTAATGGAAGCTAAACATAGGTTTGTGCAGAGAGAGTTTTGTAGACAGAATAAGGGCTAGGGAGGATACTCACTCTTGAAGGATCTTGCTGTCAGTAGTCTGAGGATAGCCAAAGTCCATCAGCTCATCCATCAACTCATAGATGATGACAAAGTTATCTCTGATACTCTCCTCTTCCAACTCTTTAAAATACTCAGAGAAAACCTGCAGAGACAATAGGCTGAGTCTAGATACATTTATTTTTATTTTTTATCAGTTAACCACCAGTAATACTTATGGGTTATTGGAAAATAAGACTACTGCACACCACACACCATTATAGAAAGTCTAATTGTAACTCACCTGGATAATTTTGTAGAGGAAAGAGAAGACCAAGGAGACACAGGCATTTTTCTTAGACGTTGCTACAACTGATGGAACATTTGTTAAGGTGAAAAGTTGATGTGGGGCTTTCAACATAAGTCGACTTGTATCTACCTTAAAAAAGGTGGCCAGTTTGAGAACAACTACAAGTGGAATTTGCAAGAAGTGAACCATTGAACTCTCAGCAAGAGAAGTAGTACTTTGACCTGAGCAGTCAAACAAACCATCACTCTCCCTTTTACCCAGAGCAAAATATGGAATAATTTCCCATTTCTATTGGGAACCATATATTGGAAAAGAAAAGGTGTTATGAGGCAGTAGTCATTCTAATCCCGTGTGAGAGGTTGAGTAAGTGGCAGTAAGGATACGGTACAGATTGTTGTGTTTGATCCACATGAAGCGGACCCCTCCGTGGGCCAGGATAGGGGATAAATTGCCCTCCTCCTCTCTGTCCATGAGGATGGGCATAAAGTGCTCAATCTCTGACATGTCCACATCTCCTCTGTAGTTACGACAAACCAGAACCTGGAGCGGTGAAACAAAATCAACAGGAACTTACTTCTCTAGCTGTCTCTCCATCCTACATGGTATGTGCCTCCTGATGACATCCTGAACTGGCATCCTGTTTTCATATCATCAAGTGTCTTTGATATGGAACACAAACATCTACATGGGTCTAATGGGACTTTGCATTTGAGGCTTCACATAAAGGGTGTTCTCATTATCAAACAGGCCTTAGGATGGGGGCAAATGTTGGTGATCATGATGACGTCCATGGATGGTCAGGCTTGTGATACTGTTCATAAGGCCACCACAACCATTATCATAATCATGCAGAATTTGGCCACAATACATTACGTGATTAATTGAACCCAATCTGATCCTAATACCAGTCTAGCTGGGTGGGGTAGATGCTAGCTAAGTAACTAGCTACAATGCACATTATTAATGTCCCGTATCAACATCAAAAGCTAGCCATCTCAAATTCACTATTGTATATTTGTCTTAGAATGTAAAGTAGCTAGCTACATATTGTAACTTGGCCATCAAATTATGTGATGCATTAGTAAACATTTTAATGTGAACCATGTTAGATTAAGCTAGCTAACGTTAGCTCTTTAGCTAGCTGAGCTCATCACTTTCCTCTTACCTTGCCTTTAAGATCTAACACATACACCGCACTTGCTGACATTTTGCTAGTCCTAACTTACGAGTTGGTACCGGTGAAAAATATTTAGAATATCTAAAACATGCGGCGGTATGGTAGCATCCACCTAGGAGTGCTAGGTGTTACCGGCTAACATCAGAGAGGAAGAAGCGAAGCGAGAGGGTTTACTCCGCCCAAATTTTGTCCACGAAAACAAGACCGCGAAAGTGAGGAACTTTTGAATATGAGTGTCGAATTTGGTCATCAAAATAATATAATTGCGAATTTGCTACGTGAGGCTTATTTGATCAAATATACGTTTCGAGATCGATTGTTACGAATAAACTAACGCACGTGGTATTTCGACAACAACAAAACGACTTTATATCAGAGTTCTGCCTGTTGTTGGCATGCGTGTCTGACCTTATTAGCTAGAATGGTCCAACCTTTTCGCCTCCTCCCGCCTGCCTTCAACCTTTGAAGACATGTATTTCCATTGTTGGAGCGATTACTCGACTATCTTGTCAATATAATATAAAACCTTTGCTAATATTTACAATTATATTACTCCACTTCCGGGAAGCTGTCTGTCTATTCCCAACACAAATATTGCCTTCATACATAATTTGCTACATATTTTTTTAGATTACAAGTTATGCTAATTGTAATTAATATATTGAGTGACTACACTGTACGCATGTGGTGTTATAAGAGACCACAGCTCAGCCCTCTACTTTACAATAGAAGGCTCTGCAATTGGACCTGGAAAATGCCACCTGTCGTTTCCCGTTTCAATCTTGACAGCAATGAACTACACACAACCAATACCAATGTAAAAAATGTAAGGTGAATAAATTAGTGAAATTCCAGACAAGGAAAAGTAACTCAGTTTAATTAAATACACATCACAGCATGTCTAATCTAGTATAATTCTATGTATGGAACCAAAATATAGTCACACCAATTACCACATTATAAAATGACTAATGTACAACAAATGACACAGAATGGGCAAAAAAAATGTTTTTCTAAAGCATATTCTAAAATGAAAATGGTCCAGGATTCCTCTTCATTTGGTCCAGCTGACTTTAGGAATATCGTAATGTTCTGTCAGGGTGTCCAGGTGATGGTTGAAATCCTGCAATACAACAAAAATACCTTTGTTTATTGTAAATTCCAGGGGTTTGTAGAACTCAAATCTCCAAGTGTATTTTCTGAATTACAGTAAATTCATGGAGATGTTTTCAAATAATATGGTCTTACCTCAACTCTCCGCTTGTGAGTTTTTTCTGCTTTGTTCAAAATTCTCTCCATTTGCTGAAAGAAACATTAAAAAAATTGGGTGTGAATATTGGTATTTGAAACAGGAAGTAGGTACTTTTATCCCATGACTAACATTGTCTCTATTTCAGTGCTAGAACATCAATAGGACAATACATTTAGGACAATGATTATTACCCTCTTCTCTTGCATCTTGACAAAAGCCCTTTGAGCTGGTGTTCTTTTGTCAATGTAACCACTCTTGGTTTCCTCCTCTTCATTTTTATTTGTATTAATTTTCTGCTCCAAACGATGCTTCTTCTCCTTGTTCTTCTTTTTTCTAAAAGAGTAAAATAATGCCAACAGATGAAGGGTTGTTAGTGAGGAGTTTGCTAGCCTGCTACATAGCTAGCCTACACCAGCTAGAGCTTTGAGGGAAATACTAGATTAGGCTTATATGTTTGTTTACTTTTATTTCTTTAATTTAACTAGGCAAGTCAGTTGAGAAAAAAAATCTTATTTACAATGACGGCCTACCAAAAGGCCTCCTGCGGGGACTGGGGTTGGGATTAAAACTATATAAATATAGGACAAAACACATCACGACAAGAGAGAAAACACAACACTACATAAAAGAGAGACCTAAAACAACAACATAGCAAGGCAGCAACACATAACAACACAGCATGGTAGCAACACAACATTGTACAAACATTATTGGGTACAGACAACAGCACAAAGGGCAAGAAGGTAGAGACCACAATACATCAAGCAAAGCAGCCACAACTGTCAGTAAGAGTGTCCACGATAGAGAGTCTTTGAATGAAGAGATTGAGATAAAACTGTCCAGTTTGAGTGTTTGTTGTAGCTCATTCCAGTCGCTAGCTGCAGCAAACTGAAAAGAGGAGCGACCCAGGGATGTCTGTGCTTTGGGGACATTTAACAGAATGTGACTGGCAGAACGGGCGTTGTATGTCGGATGAGGGCTGCAGTAGATATCGCAGATAGGAGGGAGTAGGCCTAAGAGGGTTTTATAAATAAGCATCAACCAGAGGAGCATAGAGTCCAGTGATGTGTCCTATAAGGAGCATTGGTGGCAAATCTGATGGCCGAAAGGTTAAGAACATCTAGCCGCTCGAAAGCATCTAGCATCTAGCTGGGGTGAAAGAGGAGTGATTACGATAGAGGAAACCAAGTCTAGATCTAATTTTAGCCTGCAGCTTTGATACAGTGGGGCAAAAAAAGTATTTAGTCAGCCACCAATTGTGCAAGTTCTCCTACTTAAAAAGATGAGAGAGGCCTGTAATTTTCATCATAGGTACACTTCAACTATGACAGACAAAATGAGAAGAAAAAAAATCCAGAAAATCACATTGTAGGATTTTTAATGAATTTATTTGCAAATTATGGTGGAAAATAAGTATTTGGTCACCTACAAACAAGCAAGATTTCTGTCTCTCACAGACCTGTAACTTCTTCTTTAAGGGGCTCCTCTGTCCTCCACTCGTTACCTGTATTAATGGCACCTGTTTTAACTTGTTATCAGTATAAAAGACACCTGTCCACAACCTCAAACAGTCACACTCCAAACTCTACTATGGCCAAGACCAAAGAGCTGTCAAAGGACACCAGAAACAAAATTGTAGACCTGCACCAGGCTGGGAAGACTGAATCTGCAATAGGTAAGCAGCTTGGTTTGAAGAAATCAACTGTGGGAGCAATTATTAGGAAATGGAAGACATACAAGACCACTGATAATCTCCCTCGATCTGGGGCTCCACACAAGATCTCACCCCGTGGGGTCAAAATTATCACAAGAACGGTGAGCAAAAATCCCAGAACCACACGGGGGGACCTAGTGAATGACCTGCAGAGTGCTGGGACCAAAGTAACAAAGCCTACCATCAGTAACACACTACGCCGCCAGGGACTCAAATCCTGCAGTGCCAGACGTGTCCCCCTGCTTAAGCCAGTACATGTCCAGGCCCGTCTGAAGTTTGCTAGAGAGCATTTGGATGATCCAGAAGAAGATTGGGAGAATGTCATATGGTCAGATGAAACGAAAATATAACTTTTGGGTAAAAACTCAACTCGTCGTGTTTGGAGGACAAAGAATGATGAGTTGAATCCAAAGAACACCATACCTACTGTGAAGCATGGGGGTGGAAACATCATGCTTTGGGGCTGTTTTTCTGCAAAGGGACCAGGACGACTGATCCGTGTAAAGGAAAGAATGAATGGGGCCATGTATCGTGAGATTTTGAGTGAAAACCTCCTTCCATCAGTAAGGACATTGAAGATGAAACGTGGCTGGGTCTTTCAGCATGACAATGATCCCAAACACACCGCCCGGGCAATGAAGGAGTGGCTTCGTAAGAAGCATTTCAAGGTCCTGGAGTGGTCTAGCCAGTCTCCAGATCTCAACCCCATAGAAAATCTTTGGAGGGAGTTGAAAGTCTGTGTTGCCCAGCAACAGCCCCAAAACATCACTGCTCTAGAGGAGATCTGCATGGAGGAATGGGCCAAAATACCAGCAATAGTGTGTAAAAACCTTGTGAAGACTTACAGAAAACGTTTGACCTCTGTCATTGCCAACAAAGGGTATATAAACTTTTGTTACTGACCAAATACTTATTTTCCACCATAATTTGCAAATAAATTCATTAAAAATCCTACAATATGATTTTCTGGATTTTTTTTCTCATTTTGTCTGTCATAGTTGAAGTGTACCTATGATGAAAATTACAGGCCTCTCATCTTTTTAAGTGGGAGAACTTGCACAATTGGTGTCTGACTAAATACTCCCCCCCCCCCCCCCCCCCACTGTATGTGTTGGGAGAAGGACAGTGTACCATCAAGCCATACTCCCAAGTACTTGTATGAGGTGACTACCTCAAGCTCTAAACCCTCAGAGGTAGTAATCACACCTGTGAGGGGAGGGGCATTATTTTTACCAAACCACATGACCTTTGTATTAGAGGTGTTCAGAACAAGGTTAAGGGTAGAGAAAGCTTGTTGGACACTAAGAAAGCTTTGTTGTAGAACATTTAACACAAAATCCAGGGAGGGGCCAGCTGAGTATTAGACTATCATCTGCATATAAATGGTCGAGAGAGCTTCCTACTGCCAGAGCTATGATGTTGATGTAAATTGAGAAGAGCGTGGGGCCTAGGATTGAGCCTTGGGGTACTCCCTTGGTGACAGGCAGTGGCTGAGACAGCACATTTGACTTGGAAAAACACTGCACTCTTTGAGAGAGGTAGTTAGCAAACCAGCCCAAAGACCCCTCAGAGACACCAATACTCTTTAGCCGGCCCACAAGAATGGAATGGTCTGCCGTATCAAAAGCTTTGGCCAAGTCAATAAAAAAAGCAGCACAACATTGCTTAAAATCAAGGGCAATGGTGACATAATTTAGAACCTTTAAGGTTGCAGTGACACATACATAACCTGAGTGGAAACCAGATTGCATACCAGAGAGAATACTAGACATCAAGAAAGCCAGTCAGTTGATTATTGACAAGTTCTTCCAACACTTTTGATAAACACGGCAAAATAGAAACAGGCCTATAACAGTTAGGATCAGCTTGATCTCCCCCTTTACTTAAAGGACAAACCATGGCTGCCTTCCAAGCAATGGGAACCTCCCCAGAAAGGAGAGACAGATTAAAAAAAGGTTGGAAAGAGGCTTGGCGATGATAGGGGCAGCAACCTTAAAGAAAGGGTCTAAACCATCTGACCCATGACAAATCAGGACAGGCCGTTTCACTGAGCAGGCATTACGAACACAGGCTGTAAAATAGTAATCACTAAGGTCATTACAGAAAACACCAGACAGATACCTATCAGGATAATTTGTGAGGATAACATCAAGGACATTAGCCTTTTTTTTTTGTTTGGAGTCATACCTTGTGGGATTGGTAATAATCTGGCAAAGATTTAGGGAGCTCATTGCTTTAGGACTTGGTCAGGTGGTTTAATTATGTCCCAGTTTAGGTCACCTAGCCGGACAAATTCAGACTCAGTGTAAGGGGCCAGGAGTGAGCTTGAGGCAGGTAGGGTAAAGAACGGTGCTGATGGACTGATGGCCGGTGCACTTAAAAGCTACATACATTTGAGAAGGCTAACACTATGTAACTATTTACAGTGAACAAAATATGATTTAGCTGTTGTTACCATGTTTGATAGTTTAAAAATAAATAAAATGTATCCGTTATTTTACCAGGTAAGTTGACTGAGAACACATTCTCATTTGCAGCAACGACCTGGGGAATAGTTACAGGGGAGAGGAGTGGGATGAATGAGCCAATTGCAAACAGGGGATTATTAGGTGACCGTGATGGTTTGAGGACCAGATTGGGAATTTAGCCAGGACACCGGGGTTAACACCCCTACTCTTACGATAAGTGCCATGGGATCTTTAATGATCTCAGAGAGTCAGGACACCCGTTTAACGTCCCATCCGAAAGACGGGACACTTCACAGGGCAGTGTCCCCAATCACTGCCCTGGGGCATTGGGATATTTTTTTAGACCAGAGGAAAGAGTGCCTCCTACTGGCCCTCCAACATCACTTCCAGCCACATCTGGTCTCCCATCCAGGAACTGACCAGGACCAAAAGTTAGCAAGATGGTTAGCTTAGCTGGCAAAAAAATTTAAATAAACTTTTGCAAATTGTAAAGTCTACAAAACGCAGTCCACTCTGTGAAATATTCTAGTTTTGGAAACAGAAAACTGCATGGAGATGTTTCATCGATGAGAAAATGTACAGTAATGTCGGACGAAATTAATCTCACTCCTACTTCCGGCCACTGAGCTTCCTCTCATCACCATATTTGGCAGTGAGTGGAACCGCCAACCGGATGCTTCACATTTTTAAATCTGGTGAAATATCTGGCTCATTATTCAAGCTGTATTAGCTGGTTTATAGGGACAGAGAGCTAGCTACTTTGCTCCTTTACTCCATTTTAAACATAGTACGGCGTGGACAATTTTAAGAACACATTGACTTATAAGTAATAATAACATGAAATACATACTTTTTACCGGCGGAAACAACGCCTATTCCTTTCAGTTTCAGGGAACCTTTCTGGACGGTTGCGTATTGGTCCGACATATTTGTTGTTGATGTAGATTTCGTTCTTCCTCTCTCGCTGTTACGCAGATGAGTTTCATGAATGGTACTCTGTTGCCACCTTTGGCAGAGTACTGTGCGTTCATTCCAGCAGGTGGCGATTGTGAACGTCAAACACATGCGCAGTGGCCTGTTGTGTTAGCCAATCCTCAACGCTTCACGAAAGGATGGCAGGGTACGGTTTATTCTGCTCTACAATGACAATGAAATGCCTTGTGACCAATACACCCGTGTGGTTTTGTATGAGTAACCTGTTGTATAAAATTCCGACATGTGGATACGCAAAGAAAGTTGGTAAGTAACGTTAAATTGCTTCTACAAAATGTATAATTTCATCTAGCTAACGTTAGCTCCATTAGAAAATATAACTGAGTAATGAACAATACACAGTTACAGATAAATAGCAGGCACGGTGAGCAAAAGTTATTTATATGATTACAGTATGAGTAGTTAACATAGATGGTTTAGCTGACAACGTCACGAAAACGATGTGCACGCTTCAATGGGGCAGAAGCCTGTGTGTTGTTGTACGAAAACGATGTGCACGCTTCAATGGGGCAGAAGCCTGTGTGTTGTTGTGATTCTGGATGGCCAGATAGTTCAAAAGGGTCCAGCTGCAACGTCATCTCCCAGGGTCTCTATGCTCCCATCTACTGATATGTCATCTCTCATGAAAAGTGGGGGTGTCGAAAGGACTGGGCGTTTCGAAAGGAACCATGTAAGGAGAAGTGGGGGTTTCTTGGAAAATGTATTCGATAATACCATGTCTTGTTTTCACTGATTTCATGGCAATGCTAAATGGAAAAAATGTGCTAGCTAGTGTAACAACAAGTGTGCTTGTGCTACAACAAGTGTAACAACGTATTTGAGACAGCAAGTGCTCATTGTGCAAATGTAGTTCTTTTTTTAAACAAACCTTGGAGACGAAACATAGTTTACATGTTGTCAAAGCCTACTTGGACACTGGGTCCCCACATTTCCTGTGATAAATAGCCAGATTTTTGACCTGGTTACATATACATTGAACAACACAGAAGCTTTTCAGCATGTTTCTGTACCAACTTAGGGAAACCCTGCAATAGAGTACCACAGAATGAGTCATAATACCAATAAAACCTAACAGTCAAACAAGAAAATGGTTCCAATCATTTTTCCACCATTCATTTTCCCCATAAGGATATTAGAAACACTTCAAATAAGGGCTGTGTTTCATGTAGGCTTATCCTGGCATGAGGTTTTGCTAACCATGTAAATCTCTCTAGGACAAGATGACTTATCAATCAATATATTTGCCTGTATTTACCCCCTCAACATGAAATGATAATTAGCTGGTAATATGGCTATCATAAAGAACTTCAAATGTCATGATGATCTGGATGAGACTGCCAAATCGAGGCAAAGGTGGGAATCTCTGGATTAACTATCTAAATTTAGTCATGAAGAAATTTGCTAAATTTCTTGAAATGTACAATTCTTTAAACTGTCTTGTGCAAGTTTTAAATTGACATAATGCCTGTTAGCAAAGGTGTCAGCTAGTGATGATGTGCAGGAGCTTGCAGGGATTTGTAGTCTTGCATGATGTCTACTTTGATACTAATTAGCATTTTTGAATCTGAGAGTAAATAGAGCTGAGTATATTGATAAAAGTCACCTTGTCCAAGAGAGAGTTACATGGTTATCAAAACGTCACACCAGGGTAAGCCTACATTCTAGCAGTTGACATATGACGCCTCCTAGTGACCATGTTGGAAGACCACCGCATTTATTCTAACGACAATAGCTGAGTGGCTACCCCAAACTGTATGATAATACTGCCTAAAACTACAGTGAACAAAAATATAAATGTATTGTTGGTTTCATGAGCTGAAATGATCCCAGAAATGTTCCATGCACACAAAAAGCTTATTTCTCTCAAATGTTGTGCAGAAATTTGTTTACATCCCTGTCAGTGACCATTTCTCCTTTGCCCAGATAGTCCATCCACCTGACAGGTGTGGCATATCAAGAAGCTGATTAAACAGCATGATCATTACACAAGGGCACCTTATGCTGGGGACAATAAAAGGCCACTCTATAATGTGCAGTTTTGCCAGACAACATAATGCCACAGATATCTCAAGTTTTGTGGCAGTGTGCAATTGGCATGACTGCAGGAATGTCCACCAGAGCTGTAGCCAGATAAATTAATGTTAATTACTCTACCATAAGCCGCCTCCAACGTCGTTTTAGACAATTTGGCAGTACGTTCCAAACGGCCTCACAACCGCAGACCATGTGTTACCATGCCAGCCCAGGACCTCCACATTCGGTTTCTTCACATGTGGCCAGGTCTGAGACGAGCCACCGGAACAGCTGATGAAACTGTGGGTTTTCACCACCGAAGAATTTCTGCATAACTTGTCCGAAACCATCTCAGGGAAGCTCATCTGCGTGCTTGTCGTCCTCACCAGGGTCTTGACCTGACTGCAGTTTGACGTAGTAAGTGACTTAAGTGGGCAAATGCTCACCTTCGATGGCCACTGGCACGCTGGAGTGTGCTCTTCATGGATGAATCGCAGTTTCAACTGTACCAGGCAGATGGCAAAAAATCAAATAACATTTTATTGGTCACATACACATGGTTAGCAGATGTTAATGCGAGTGTAGCGAAATGCTTGTGCTTCTAGTTCCGACTGCACTAATATCTAACAAATAATCTAACAGATTCACAACAACTGCCTTATACACACAATGTAAAGGGATGAATAGGAAATGTACATACAAATATATGGATGAGCAATGGCATGTGGCATAGGCAAGATGCAATAGATGGTATAGAATACAGTATATACATATGAGATGAGTAATGTAGGATATGTAAACACTATTAAAGTGGCGTTTATTTAAAGTGACTAGTGATACCTTTTTATTAAGTCCATTTATTTAAGTGGTCAGAGATTTGAGTCTGTATGTTGGCAGCAGCCTCTCTATGTTAGTGATGGCTGTTTAACAGTCTGATGACCTTGAGATTGAAAAACAGCTTCTGTCTCTCGGTCCCAGCTTTGATGCACCTGTACTGACCTCACCTTCTGGATGATAGCGGGGTGAACAGGCAGTGGCTCGGGTGGTTGTTGTCCTTGATGATCTTTTTGGCTTTCCTGTGACATCGGGTGCTGTGGGTGTCCTGGAGGGCAGGTAGTTTGCCCCCAGTGATGCGTTGTGCAGACCGCACTACCCTCTGGAGAGCCTTGCGGTTGAGGGCGGTACAATTGCCGTTCCAGGCGGTGATACAGCCAGACAGGATGCTCTCGATTGTGCATCTGTAAAAGTTTTAGTGTTTTAGATGACAAGCCAAATTTCTTCAGTCTCCTGAGGTTGAAGAGGCGCTGTTTCGCCTTCTTCACCACGCTGTCTGTGTGGGTGGACCATTTCAGTTTGTCCGTGATGTGTACGCCGAGGAACTTAACTTTCCACCTTCTCCACTACTGTCCTGTCGATGTGGATGTTTTGTTGACGTTGAGCGAGACGTTATTTTCCTGACATCAAACTCAGAGGGCAGTGAATAGTCCCTGTAGGCCGTCTCGTCATTGTTGGTAATCAGGCCTACCACTGTAGTGTCTGCCAACTTGATGATTGAGTTGGAAGCGTGCATGGTCATGCAGTCATGGGTGAACAGGGAGTACAGGAGAGAGCTGAGAATGTTGTGGGGCCCCAGTTTTGAGGATCAGCGGGGTGGAGATGTTGTTTCCTACCTTCACCACCTGGGGGCGGCCCGTCAAAGTCCAGGACCCAGTTGCACAGGACGGGGTCGAGACCCAGGGTACGCGGCTAGGGATGCCATCCGGGCCGGCAGCCTTGCGAGGGTTAACACGTTTAAATGTTTTGCTCACGTTGGCCATGGAGAAGGAGAGCCCACAGGCTTTGGGCCATGTCAGTGGCACTGTATTGTCCTCAAAGCGAGCAAAGAAGTTGTTTAATTTGTCTGGGAGCACGACGTCGATGTCCGCGACAGGGCTGGTTTTCTTTTTGTAATCCGTGATTGACTGTAGACCATGCCACATACGTCTTGTGTTTGAGCCATTGAATTGCGACTCTACTTTGTCTCTATACTGACGCTTGTTTGATTGCCTTGCGAAGGGAATAGCTGCATTGTTTGTATTCGGTCATGTTTCCGGTTGCCTTGCCATGATTAAAAGTGGTGGTTCGCGCTTTCAGTTTCTGGTTAGGGAAGGTTTTAATAGTCACAGTGGGTATGACATCTCCGATGAACTTGCTAATATACTCGCTCACCGAGTCAGCGTTTACATCAAATGTTGTTGTCTGAGGCTATCCAGAACATATCCCAGTCCGCGTTATCGAAGCGTGGAATCCGATTGGTCAGACCAGCGTTGTATTGACCTGAGCATGGGCGTTTCCTGTTTTAGTTTCTGTCTATAGGCTGGGTGCAACAAAATGGATTCATGGTCAGCGTTGCCGAAGGCAGGGTGTGGGGCTTTGCATGCATCACGGAAGTTGGAGTAGCAATGATCCAGAATTATGCCAGCTCGTGTTGTGCATTCAATGTGCTGAAAGAATTTAGGGAGTAATGATCTTAGGTTAGCGTTGTTAAAATCTGCTTGGGGGGGGGTTATACATGGCTGTGACTATAATCTAAGAGAATTCTCTTGGAAGATAATGCAGTCTGCATTTGATTGTAAGGAATTCTAGGTCAGGTGAACAAAATAACTTCCTGTATGTTGTTGTGATGACACCATGAGTCGTTAATCATAAGGCATACACCCCTGCCCTTCTTCTTACCAAAGAGATGTTTGTGTCTGTCGGCGTGATGCGTGAAGAAACCGGTTGGCTGTACCGACTCTGACAACGTATCCCGAGTGAGCCATGTTTCCGTGAAACAGAGAATGTTACAATCTCTGTCTCTCTGGAAGGCAACTCTTACCCTAATTTCGTTCACCTTGTTATCTAGAGATTGGACATTGGCGATTAATATGCTAGGAAGAGGTGGATGGTGTGCTCGCCTTCTGAGTCTGACCAGTAGGCCGCTCCGTCTGCCTCTGCTGCGGCGACCGCTTTGTTTTGGGTCGGCCTCTGGGATAAGATTGCGTGTCCAGGTTGGAGGTCCGAACAAAGGATCCGCTTTGGGAAAGACTTATTCCTGGTCTTAATGATTGTAAGTTTACATAGCTTCTATATCCAATAGTTATTCCAGGCTGTATGTAATAACACTTGAGATTTTCTGGGCTAACAATGTAAGAAATAGTACATAAAAAAAACAAATAACTGCATAGTTTTTAAAGGACCGCAGAGTTTTCTAAGCGAGGCGACCATCTCTGTCGGCGCCATCATTCCAATTGAATGGCAACGGCGTGTATACAATTCCTGGAAGCTGAAAACTTCCCAGTTCTTCCATGGCATGCATACTCACTAGAGATCACCCATTGAGCATTTTTGGGATGCTCTGGATTGGCGTGTACGACGGCGTGTTCCAGTTCCCGCAAATATCCACCAACTTCGCACAGCTATTCAATAGGAGTGGGACAACATTCCACAGGCCACAATCAACAGCCTGATCAACTCTATGCAAAGGAGATGTCACATTGTGGCGGTCACTCCAGATACTGATTTTCTGATACACACCTCTGCTTTTTTAAGGTATCTGTGACCAACATACGTATATATGTATTCCCAGTCGTGTGAAATCCATAGATTAGGACTTAATGAATTTACAGTTGAAGTCGGAAGTTTACATACACCTTAGCCAAATACATTTGAACTAAGTTTTTCACAATTCCTTACATTTAATCCTGTGTAAAAATTCCCTGTTTTAGGTCAGTTAGGATCACCTCTTTATTGTAAGAATGTGAAATGTCAGGATAATAGAGAGAATGATCTATTTCAGCTTTTATTTCTTTCATCACATTCCCAATGGGTCAGAAGTTCACATACACTCAATTAGTATTTGGTAGCATTGCCTTTAAATGGTTTAACTTGGGTGAAATGTTTCGGGTAGCCTTCCACAAGCTTCCCACAAGTTGGGTGAATTTTGACCCAATCCTCCTGACAGAGCTGGTGTAACTGAGTCAGATTTGTAGTCCTCCTTGCTCGCACGCGCCTTTTTAGTTCTGCCCACAAATTGTCTATAGGATTGAGGTCAGGGCTTTGTGATGGCCACTCCAATACCTTGACTTTGTTGTCCTTAAGCCATTTTGCCACAACTTTGGAAGTATGCTTTGGGTCATTGTCCATTTGGAAGAACTTTTTGCGACCAAGCTTTAACTGATGTCTTGAGATGTTGCTTCAATATATCCACATAATTTTCCCACCTCATGATGCCATCTATTTTGTGAAGTGCACCAGTCCCTCCTGCAGCAAAGCACCCCCACAACATGATGCTGCCACCCCCGTGCTTCACGGTTGGGATGGTGTTCTCCGGCTTGCAAGCCTCCCCCTTTTTCCTCCAAACATAACGATGGTCACTATGGCCAAACAGTTCTATTTTTGTTTCATCAGACCAGGCGACATTTCTCCAAAAAGTACGATCTTTGTCCGCATGTGCAGTTGCAAACCATAGTCTGGCTTTTTTTATGGCTTCGTAAGAAGCATTTCAAGGTCCTGGAGTGGCCTAGCCAGTCTCCAGATCTCAACCCCATAGAAAATCTTTGAAGGGAGTTGAATGTCCGTGGTGCCCAGCAACAGCCCCAAAACATCACTGCTCTAGAGGAGATCTGCATGGAGGAATGGGCCAAAATACCATCAACAGTGTGTGAAAACCTTATGAAGACTTGCAGAAAACGTTTGACCTCTGTCATTGCCAACAAAGGGTATATAACAAAGTATTGAGTATTAAAAAGTATTAACTTTTGTTATTGACCAAATACTTATTTTCCACCATAATTTGCAAATAAATTCATAAAAAATCCTACAATGTGATTTTCTGGATTTTTTTCTTCTCATTTTGTCTGTTGAAGTGTACCTATGATGAAAATTACAGGCCTCTCATCTTTTTAAGTGGGAGAACTTGCACAATTGGTGGCTGACTAAATGCTTTTTTGCCCCACTGTGTGTGTATATGTATATATATATATGTATGTATGTATATATGACATTTCATTTACATAAATATTCAGACCCTTTGCTATGAGACTCCAAATTGAGCTCAGATGCATCCTGTTTCCATTGATCATCCTTGAGATGTTTCTACAACTTGATTGGTGTCCACATGTGCTAAATGCAATTGATTGGGCATGATTTGGAAAGGTACAGATAGAAGGCCAAACTGAGCTACCGGGGGAGAAGGGCCTTGGTAAGGAAACTCTTTTGCCTGAATGCCAAGCGACACGTCTGGAGGAAAACTGGCACCATCCCTGCTGTGAAGCATGGTGGTGGCAGCATCATGCTGTGTGGATGTTTTTCAGTGTCAGGGACTGGGAGACTAGTCAGGATTGAGGGAAAGATGACCGAGCTTGAGAGGATCTGCAGAGAAGAATGGAAGAAACTCCCCAAATACAGGTGTGCTCATACCCAAGAAGACTTGAGACTGTAATCGCTGCCAAAGGTGTTCAACAAAGTACTGAGTAAAGGGTCTGAATACTTATGTAAATGTGATATTTCAGTTTTATTTGTAATACATTTGCTAACATTTTCTAAAAAACTGTTTTTGCTTAGTCTTTATGGGGTATTGTGTGTAGGTCGATGGTGGGGGGGGGAAACAATTGTAATACATTTTTTTTAAAGGCTGTAGTGTGGAAAAAGTCAAGAAGTCTGAATACTTTCCGAATGCACTGTAATCCATGGTATCCAAGGATGTACCCTTATTCTCTTGGGACATTCACTGGGACCTTTAAATCTGCAGACAGGGTTTCACAGCTCTCAGTATCCGAGGACAGAAAACATCACAAAGAAACAGGCTGCATTATACTGAAATTAGACAGCCCTGAATATTATGTTGCTATATCTCTCTGTCCTCAGTTTTTCTCGCTTTTACTAATGTCCTCCAACAAAGGTACCTGCCCTTATCCAGAGTAGCCTACTCTCCATTCTCTGACAGCTGGAACTTCTAGCTAAACCTTTCACCCTTTTCCATGGCTGTTAGCTACCTAGCCATGTGGACGATTTGGAGGACTTCCACCAGACTGGTCTTCCAACATGGTGCCTGGTGCGGTTTCTAGGTGATTTGTGATGCAATTGCAAGCCCTTTAAAGTGTGAAGTAGAGGTTTTCACGGGCCAAAAAAGTTGGGCTTTCCCACCCGGACCCAGTATGCATAAATATAATATTTTAATATAGAGACCCATTGCAAATAAACCAGAGGACAACTAGACACGTTCCGTATAGACCTGGTTGGAATCAGAGCCGTCTGATCTGAGTGAGGGAAGCAGCAGAAAATACATTTTTAACCAGAGCTAATAAAGCGTGAGAGGAGGGAGAGTGGTGCCCCTTCAGCAGGCAGCCTATCCTTCTCCTGTAACTTTACATTTTAATTCCATCTTCCATTTATTAGATATTTCCTAACTTGTGCCACACACGGGGTGAGGCTCTGACTGGATGCCTGTTGCTGCTTTGATGAATTATGATTGGCCAACCACAAGCTACACCCTTCACTTGTGAAAAGCAAGAGAAGCACCATAAATGATCAAATTTCTCTCTCCCTCTACCTCAATAGTTGCGTTCGGATCTGTGCGGACCCTTCTGGACAAAATTAAACATACCTGAGGCCCATGACAATCATATCAGATCCAACCCAGACCCCTGACATTATTTAGAATTCTGGTTCCGGACCCACTCGGGTCCCTGACCGGGTCTCGGGTATTCAGGTACAGGTGGATCTGTGGATCTGAAGACCTCTAGTGTGAGGTAGCTATCTACTTGCTAGTAGAAGTCTATGTGCCGCTTTATGGTCAGGATGCCCACAGTGATGCACAGTTCCTATCATAACTTCCTGTGTGACTTCATGTGCAATCAAAATAGCTCTTTCACCCACACCCACTGAATAATTGCCTGTATCCTCTGTATGCCTTTGCCTGTCCATATTATCTCTGTAAATGATGAAGTATATCTCAAGGCACTGCACCTTTAGATTACATCTGAATGTTGCCTTGCCACGTAGCATTCAGGACAATATCAAGTTTCAAGTTGTATTAGTCGTATGTACAGGATACGCATGATATACATCGTCCAACGAAATGCTTAGTTGAAGGTTTCTCCTTGACAATGCAACAAAAATAAACAAATAAAATATATGAAAATGGAATGCAAAGTAAATGACAGTAGAATAGAATAATATATTTTATAATACAGGAAGGCACAATTTATAGTCCAATATTTACACATGTATTGGGGAAGGGGAGATGGAGGCAAGTGTATAAATTGAGCAGTATAATAAGAGTCTGGTAGCAGCAGGTGTGATGTGTGTGTGTGTGTGTGTGTGTGTGTGTGTGTGTGTGTGTGTGCGTGCATGTGTGCTAAGATCTGGAGAATCAGAGCAGGTGGTCAAGTCCAGTTCAAGTGTTCAGCAGTCTGATGGCTTGTAGATAGAAGATAGAGCCTGTTGTTGTCAGACGTCATTCTCCGATACCGTCTGCATGACGGTAAGGGAGATAACAGCTCATGGCTGGGGTGTGTGGGGTCCTGATGATGCTGCGTGCTTTCTCAGGCACCGTTTCAAGTAGATATCCTGGATTGGTGGGAGCACGGTCCCAGTGATCTACTTGGCCGTCTTCACCACCCACTGGAGGGCCTTGCAATCGTGGACGGAGCTATTCCCGTAACAGACCGTGATGCAACCGGCCAGAACACTCTCGATTGTGCAGCGGTAGTATTTGGAGAGGACCCGGGGCGGAATGCCAAATTTCTTCAGACGTATTAGGAAGTAGAGATGCTGTTGCGCCCTCTTGACAAGAGTGGTGGTGGTGTTGGTCCATGTCAAGTCCTCAGTGATGTGGACGCAGAGGATCTTAAAACTTGTGTCTCTACTGTAGTCCCGTTGATGTGGATCGGTGCATGTTCCCTCCTCTGCTTTCTGAAATCAACAATCACTCTTTTGTTTTGCTCACATTGAGGAAGAGGTGTTTGTCATGACACCACAATGCCAGTTCACTTACCTCCTCCCTATAGGCTGACTTATTGTTGTTGGTAATCAGGGCTACATCCGTGGTGTCGTCAGAAAACTTGATGATGGAGTTGGTGTCGTGCAAAGCCACACAGTCATGGGTGAACAGGGACTACAGCAGAGGAAAGAGGACACCCCTGGGGGGCCCCTGTGTTAAGAGTCAGTGTGGAGGAGGTGTTGTTGTCAATCCTCACAGCCTTTGGTCTGCCTGTCAGGGTGTCCGTGATCCAGTTGGAGAGGGTGGTGTTGGAGCTTGGAGAGAACAACAGTGTTGAATGCTGAACTATATTCAATGAACAGCATTGAATGCAGTTCACATACTGTAGGTGTTTCACTTGTCCAGATGTGTTACGGCTGTGTAAATAGCGATGGAAATGGTATCTTCCGTGGATCAGTTGGATCTTTAGCCAATGTTAAATCTATTGCATTCATTAATTTACCTGATATTTAAGACGTTATATCTATAGATATGGGATCAATTAGATGTATTTAACGTAAACACTGGGCAAAAATGCAGAAGAGCACAAATCATGAGTCCAGTCTTGTTCATGTTCTCGAACTCATTGTTTCCATGTTTTATAGTATGACCAGTGATAGCAATGCTGAAGTGTAGAATGAGTCATAACAGGTTTTTATCCCAACTTGTTTTCTCTCTGCCAGCTGCCAAAGGGAAAGGCAAGGGCATTGTAAAAGGTGTGCTGAAGGGGCCGGAGTTGTGTAAGGACCCTGTGAAGCTCACCTCTCATGCTGTCGGAGTCAACATTTTTAAGCAAGGAGACAACCCTGCACTTAAACCACACAAGGAATACCCAGTGGTAAGTGCTCAAATGTGGTACTACCTTGACAAAGAGAGCTGGAGATCAGTTATGTTTTTGTGGGATATTTTGAGATATAGCTTTCACTTGAAAAATATAAATATATCCTGTTTAATGCTCTACTTCCTGTTAATGCTCTACTTCCTGTTAATGCTCTACTTCATGTCCATGAATATCAGCTTTTGTTATAAACATGTAGCGTTGTGTGTTTTTATTAATGAATAAACACAAAAGCTTTATAAACTATTTAAGTGACACCAAGCTTCTGCCTCCCAGGCTCTTTCAGTTACAGCTGGGTCCCCTTAAGAATATCCACGAGCTGGAGCCAGATAGCTGTGAATACTGGAAGGTCCTGAGGAAGGAGCACGTGGCGCTTTAACAGGTTACACATAGGGAAGAAGCTGTAGGACCCTGGGCAGCGATCAGCTGCCCAGGGTCCTAGACACTATAGCGCAGCTGTAACCAGACACTATAGCGCAGCTGTAACTTGACTGAGTCAATACTCTCAGCTTGCATGTCATCCTTCTGCTGAAAGGGAATAACCCATCACCTCGAGAACTTGGACTTTGTACTGTAAACTAAGGCAAATAGAAAGACCTGAATTTTGAATCCATCTCAACTTTTGCCTTTCGATTTCTTATCTCAAATGTTACCATGTCTAGGCTTCTTTGAAAAAGATTACGCATACAGACATGTTATTTTAGAATTATGTGAGGGTATGAGTTTTGATTCACACCTTGCAGATAGCATCTGTAATACTCTGTGAAGATACAAAAGGATTTCTCTTTTGTCTCTCCCTTCTGTCTCAGTATGTGTAGCCCATCTATGTCTGTTCAAAAAGTGTATAACATTGTTGGCAGTATACAAAGCGTTTGAAAAGTTAGGATTTGGCTTGACACCAATCACATCAGAAGCCAAACGTCATTGACAGAAACAAACTTGAATTGTTGTGTCGTTGTCCTCCAGTGTCTAGCTATCTAAAATCATCCCTTTTCATGGATAGAGACAGGGATTTGGACTTTTGGTTTTACTTAATTCTCTGTGCTGGCCAATTATTATAAGGGAGAATTCTGATCCAACCATAAATTCATACATTGTGCCCCTGGCCTGAGAGGATGGAAGATCAACATGTAGATAGTTTAATTAACTGGTCTGGCACATCATTGCCCACGAAAGGAAGTTAGTCTAGCGAGCAAGCATTTTAGCCAGGCAGCCTAGGACAACAAAAACTATAAAAGTGTGTACTGTATGACATAGACCGTTTAGGCAACATAAAAGAGTAGGATGGCATTTGCATTTCCCTACAAGTAGGGTGAGTCAACATGTTTTTCTACTTACACATACACACAGAACTCAGTACCATGGACTGACATCTTATTTAGCTTAAGTTGATTGGACTAAATAATTTTTGGTATATTTTAGTAGTCAGATGAAGTGTAACTTACTCCTCAGCCTGAAGTGTCCACACTTGCACCAGCGAATAGCTAGCTTTTCGCGTAGCACCGACTGGTAAGACGTTACAGGAGGGCGGTCATGTGTGCTAGCACCTAAATACCTTTTGACCTCTGCTTATTTCGTGCAAGATTTTGTGTATCAATGGTGAATAAAATGACTGCTTTGATTATTCTGTAAGTGATTATTTTGATTATTCTACACAGTGGCGTGCTCATGGATGCCAAGGGAAGCCAGGCTCCCCCAAATATTTGACCAATACCAAAATATTAATACAATTATATTTTGTCTCTGTGTTTTCATAATTTGAGTGTCTGAATCTCACTGGAGACATCATCGGAGCGAGGGAAACCGCGCCCCTCTGTCTCAGTATGTGTAGCCCATTTATCTGTTGCTATCTGGACCTAAAAAGTATAACATGTTGCCCCCGTAGCATTTGATTGAATGATACCAGCAAGCATTTGGACAAAACTTCAGTGTCGGTTTCTGGTCTGCTTGTGTTGATGTCCTGCAGTAACTAGCTTGCTAAATCATCCCATTCCTAAGCCATGGATGGAGATGGGGATTTGGACTTGTTGTTTTGACTTAATTCTCTGTACAGGCCAATGATTGTGATGGCGATTCTGATCTAACTATATGTAGCCTAGCAGGATCCCATTAACTATCTAGCAAGAAAGGAGGTTTGCATTGGCATTCAACTAGTCTACAAGTATGGTGAGTCCAAAAAAAAATGTTTTGCTTAATCACGCCCACCCACACACACACACACAGACTGAAATCTGTACCATGGACAACCACATGACATTTAGCAACATTGATTGAACAAAATTGTTTTGGGTATATTTTAAGTTCGTTTTCAGTGTATTAAACTAAGCATGTTTAAAGCCTTGTTCATTTGATGATGTTTAAATGTTTAAGTTGAAATGGTACTAGAATAGCAGAGGCAGTGCTCCTGTTGTTTTTATGCTGACTTGTGGTAACTGGTTTTAAATCAGTAGAAATTACTGTTACATGCAATATTTGCTTTGTGGATTTCACCACTCTGGTTTTGTGATTAAACAAAGGTGTTGTTTAATATATTCTGCCACTGTGGCTTCCCAGGTAGCACAAAACGTCTGGCTCACATCTGGCCTGATTCCGGCATGCCAGATCTAAAACTGCTGGCCCAGGTCTGGCAGCCGGATCCTGCCCGAGCCCGAAATGAATGTCGGTACAGACTAGGCCTGAGTCATTCGGGACACATCTGGCAGCCTGAACTGAGCCAAAGCTGCCATTTTAGGGCCAGAATCATCCCAGCAATGGCCCAAATCCACTTGATTTCCCCCCACCCAGGAATCGAACCCACAATCATGACGTTTCGGGCGCCATGGTTTTTTTCCAGTGACAGCTATGGTCGTTGTTTATTTTGGCTAAAGACTACATTCGTAAATGTAATAGGCTATTGGAATAATTCAACATGCATGGTTGTAAGCTGCAACACTCCTTCAGCCTAGGTAGCAGATGATCAAATTGAAGATATAGGCCTATGTTTTTGGAAAATACAATTATTCTCTGTCTTAGGATACAACACAGTGCAATGAGAAATGTATTATTGTTAGTACACAATTATTGTTTTTGCTGTAAACTGCAGTGATGTAGGCTAATATGAATAACCCCTCAAAAGTCCTTTTGTGTTTCATGCAGAAATAAAGCCCTGATTATACAACCATTAGGAACAGTTTTTGCTTTATTCTCTACAGTACAAGGTCCAGAAAATGTCATTAGACCACTCATGGTGTATTTTGTCAAGATGTATCGACGTTTACACATAGGCTATAGCCTATTGTTCTATGGTAGGCCTATGACACTGAGATGTGCTGTCTGTCATAGACAGTGGTGTAAAGAACTTAAGTAAAAGTACTTTAAAATGATTAATTAAGTAGTTTTTTGGGGTATCTGTACTTTACTATTTATATTTTCAACTACTTTTACTTCACTACATTGCTAATGAAAATAATGTACTTTTTACTCCATGCATTTTCCCTGACAACCAAAAGTACTCGTTACATTTAGAATGCATAGCAGGACAGGACAATGAACCATTTGCACATTTATCAAGACAACATCCCTATTGCCTCTGATCTGGTGGCCTCACTAAACACACGTTTCATTTGTAAATGATATCTGAGTGTTGGAGCGTGCCCCTGGCTATCAGTAAATTTAAATAACAAGAAAATGTTGCTATCTGGTTCGTTTAATATAAGGAATTTGAAATGATTTATGCTTATTAAGTATATTTTAGCGATTACATTTACTTTTGATACTTAAGTATATTTAAAACAGAATACTTTTAGATTTACTCAAGTAGTATTTTACTTGGTGACTTTCACTTTTACTTGAGTCATCATCGGTTCCTCGTTTTGTGTTGTCCGTTGTATTTTTCTTTTTACTCAACTATGACAATTTGCTACTTTTTCCACCACTGGTCGTGGATCATGTATCCCAAGTCATCCTATAATTAACATTGCCACCAGCATATGCCTAAAAATCGCTAATGCCATTATACTAAACCAGGATTGGCCGGATGACTGAAATTAATTGAACTGTGAGTGGGGGTCGAAAAAAAAATCTGTGGTAAAATCGAATTAATTTATACTAGAGATTATCTAGTATAGATAATGGCTCATTTTTTTGTTTTTTGTATTATTCCATCACCTGCCGAATAAAACATATCATATGGCCCTACTTCTGAAAAAGTTAGATATGCTGAGCAAACAACGCAACGAGTTTTGGTGTGATTCTCCATCTAATGGCAATTTTTTTTGTTTTTTGTATTATTCCATCACCTGCCGAATAAAACATATCATATGGCCCTACTTCTGAAAAAGTTAGATATGCTGAGCAAACAACGCAATTATCACAGGTTGGAATATGGCATTTTTTTTGTGTGGTTTGGCGTCGCTTGTGATTTTACACATGCACCGCTGCTGCTAGAGTTCTTCTGAAAAAAATGGCCATGTTTATTCTCGTCACCTTTTGAGATCTACTTATTTCGTGCAAGATTTTGTGTGTAAATGGGGAATATAATTTTTTTTGTGGATTTAAACTTGTTCCGCCACTGTGTGACTGTTGTCTATTTGTTGTCACGGCCTTATTGTATTTCACGGTGGCGTATTAATGAATGGGTTGTAGAGCAAACAACGCAAATATCATACCAGGTTGTAATATATATTTTTTTATTGGCTTGGCTTTCTCAGTGATTTTACTCATGAACCGCTAGTGTTTCTGCAACGTGATGGAGTTGTCACTTTTGTTGATAGTTCCAAACTTCTCTCTGATACATATTTCCACTGACGCTGAGTTTTGGTGTGATTCTATTGGCGTAGGGAAGGTGAAAGTAAACTTGAGGGGGAACATGGTTGCTTTCATGCAAATACAAGGGACAACACAAAAAGAGGAACCGATGTGAAATGATAAACAAGACATTGTTCAACCAATTGTGAGAGTTGATTCACACCGAGACGAGATTGGCAAAACGGACTACTCTAGTTCCGAAATATATGATTATCGATAGAGATTTCTGAACTAGATGAGAGCTGTCGGTTTGTCTCTTCTTCCACTGAAAACTATTGAACAACTTCTTGTCTCATCGAAAACATCGTCGGAATCGGTAAAGAGGCGGGCGTTTGTAAATTTTGAGATAAAGATACAGTAGTCTCGTTTACGTGGACGAAGAAATTCATCTCAGGTTATTCCGGAAGCTGCTGAATAGAACGCAGGTAAATGGATGCGCTTTCAGTCACTCATTTAAGTGAGCGATACATTCGGATAAATAGGCTATAGCAGTTGACCGATATTTAGGCCTATTCGTTATCTTGTAATGTGCTTGTTTAATTGTTATAGCTTTTAACTAGGCTACGTACAATCCAATCATACAACTATTTTGTCACAGGCTTTGCATACTGCCAGTCACCATAAGCATCATCAAGTGAAAGTTGTAACCATAGCATTAAGAATACTAGAATGGACATGAACGTTGTTATGATCATATAAAGGTCAGACATTTTGGTCAAGTTTGTCAACCATGGTTTGCCAGTGCTGTGATTTAGATATTGTGTGAAATAATGTATTTGAACAATTTATCTGCAGTGTATGTTTGTTAGCTAGCTATAGCAAGCCAGTTTTAGAGGAATGATTCCATTAATGGGTCAAATGAACTGCTAATATTCCACCATTCCATTCAAACAATGCAATCAATCCACAGCCTAGCGGACTAAACTCCACTTCCGCTATCCATGGCCATACACCGGCTGAAACTAATTGATGACAGGACTTATACAAGTTGTAAATGCAACAAGTACTCATATTGTATCATATAATAGCACTCACAGCTTTACAAGAAAACTGAGACATTTCTGGCCTGTTTACATATATTGTAGAGGCTATTTATAAAGAAAATAGGTATAAAACCTGTATAAACTGTATGTATAATTATATGACAATATTTTATGTTGACAATAATTATATTAGACAATTTCTAAAATATCACATGCCTTACTTTTATTTTCATGTATAAGTAAAATCAGGATTATGCCTCTACTGCCATTCATTCCAGTTAGACTGTTTGGGATTTTTCCCTGACCAATATGGCTGCCATTTTCTTCCCATTCTGGAACTTTGAGGATCTATGACATACCCCTTCTACTAATTTAACAGGATATCTATGGTTGGAACAATGTGTCTTCTGTAGTGTGTTCTGTCATCACAGCCACTCAAGGCGTGACTGGCACGATTGACTCTGGATGACCACTGTTACAAGTTTATTCCAAAATGTTTTGAGGACTGTGAAAACTAAGGTCAATAACCATTAGCTGTTTCTTTTCTTCCCTACAAAAAAAACAATATTGTTTGAAGACAGACTAGAGATGGGTGACTGGAATCTCAGCATTGGGACTTTGAGTGAAGGAGCTCAGAGCAGGTTAGCTGACATGCTGGATAATGCTAAATGTGGATGGAGACAACTTGCCAATGTTGTCACTGAGGAACCTCGATTCCGCTGCAGGTGAGACTTTGAAATGAAACACTCAATGCTAATAGCATTGTTAGAGCTATGATGTTGATAACTGAGTTCGCACCCAATATTCTTCACAGAATAATCTGTAATCTATACCGAATGATAACACTCAATCTGTAACTTTTCTTAATGGTGATGTTGTGAAATTGTGGTGTCTTAATGATGGTATAAAGCCATACAGAGAGAATGTCGATGTTTAGCCTGACCTGTTAGTGGTTTGTCACCATTTATTGACAGTGAGAATGAGATGACCAGCTGTTCGCTCCAGGTGCTCAGCCCGACAGGCAGCCCCAGCCGCTACCTCCTAGAGAGGCTATCTGAGCGCTCCTGCACCCTGGGCTTCCTGCTGCACTGCCTGAAGAAGATGGAGCACCATGAAGCTGTGCAGTACCTCACTGCTAACGGTCAGTCTTAACCTCTGCCTGCCTGTCTCTTTCTCTCTGAAATATATGATCTTTGCTATATTTTAGCAACACTACAGGTGTCCTCTGTCACCTTACTTGTTACCTCAGTCACTGTGCGTGTGTATATATGTGTGTGTAGTGATGGAGCGGTTTCAGATCACAGTGCAGCCCCAGGCCCAGCATGCTACAGAGGGAGGCAGGGTTGTGCTGGTCTGTAAGGCCATTGGTCCTGCTGCTATGGGCTACCAGTGGTTCAAAGGAAAAGAAGAGGTCAGTCCATTGGATATTACAGTGATTATACACTGAGTATACAAAACATTAAGAACACCTTCTCTTTCCCTGTCAGATTGACCAGATGAACCCAGGTGAAAGCTATGATCCCTTATTTATGTCACTTGTTAAATCCACTTCAATCAGTGTAGGTGAAGGGGAAGAGACAGGTTAAAGAAGGATTTTTAAGCTTTGAGACAATTGAGACATGGATTGTGTAGGTGTGCCATTCAGACGGTGAATAGGCAATACAAAAGATGTAAGTGCCTTTGAATGGGGTATGGTAGTAGGTGCCAGGCGCACCCGTTAGTGTCAAGAACTGCAATGCTGCTAAGTTATTCACGCTCAACAGTTTCCAGTCTGTATCAAGAATGGTCCGCCACACAAAGGACATCCAGCCAACTTGTTTAATTAAGGGGTGGGGGGGGGGTGTGACTCAATATTAGGAAAGTGTTCCTAATGTTTGGTGTATTCACTGTGTGCCCACATACAGTGTAAAGTGTATGAGTGAGATAATGTATTCTCTCTTTAGGTGCTGGGTGGAAGTGGTCCAGAGCTGGTCCTTTGCCCTTTAACCCCAACCCACCAGGGACACTACATCTGCCGGGTCAACCATGGAGAGAACTTCGTCTTCTCCCAGTGGGCACATGTCCGCATTGTCAGGTCAGCCGGGTCCAGCACAGGTAACTCAATTCAACTATATTTTCAAATATAGTTCAATCAGTAGAACTAATGTAGTCAATGCACCGATGGTATTAGAAGATCGTCTTGGCATTTAGGCTCTGCCCTTCCTGAATTCATCACATTGACTTCACCTTGCATTTTTTTGTGTCATAACCATTAGGCCCTTTGGTTGTGTTTCAGGTGTCAGTAGCAGCTTCTTCCCCCCCTCAGTGAGTGGAGTGCGTATTGTTCGTCAGCCCCGGCCCCAGGTAGTAGCTGAGGGGGACTCCTTGTGTCTGGACTGCTTTGCTGAGGCCAACCCTCCTCCTCAGTACCAGTGGTACCACAATAAACAACCAATGCCAACAGGCAAGATAAGCACCCTGAGGGTCAGTGCCGTTTTGGGTCCCCTGAATATATGATTACTTACCTTTTTTTTAAACTCCATGTTTAAAAAGCCTGTATCATAATTATAGGTCCAGTTATGTCAGATATCTTGGGACTTGTATGTGTCTGTTCATTGGCTGTATATGATTGTCATGTTTGGGGTTGTTATGTGTCGTGATTGTCTGCAGATACTGTGTGTGACCACAGCAGATCGAGGAATGTACAGCTGCAGGGTGTTCAACCTGTACCATGAGGTGTGGAGCGACCAGGTCCATGTCAAAATAGGTGAGAGTGGTGCATCGGCAATGATTGTATTGTCTGTTGTTTCTGTTCTGTGGTCACAATTTTACGATGTATTTTGTATGTTTCCTTTTTAGTGTTGGCTTAGTTGTGAGGATTCGTGCAGAAGTGGTTCTATGAATATATTTTGATTGTCCCAGAAAGCACATGACACAGTGCTTTGACTGACTTCCTTGTTTGTGGTTTTTGTAGACCCTGGTTCCTCCATTGATGCCTCCTGGGGAGAAATAGACCCTGGTACAGACATGATAGTATTTTAACCAACTTCAATGTTTTTGTACTCCATGTCGCACCAATGTTTTTGGGTGGTAATGTGATTAATTCATAACCATGTTATAAACAATGTTTTACAGCTGCCACACCTAGCCCTGCCAGGCAGATAAGTAAATTATATGGTAAGTGCAGTAAACAACATAGCCATCTAAAAGAATATGCAGTGTTGAAAAAAAGCTTTAAAAACATAAATGACTGTAGTTGATTGTCCATTTGAATAACATTAATAACAGAATGTTTTTGATGTGTACCCTTTTTCCTCATACCTTCATTTCCTCTTGTTTGTCAAAGCCACGGACAAGGTGGCTCTTCTGATGGGCAACATGAACTACCTGCACCACAGGCCTCTGCGAGCGCCCATGGCTGACGTGCACGAGATGACCAACCTGCTGCGCCAGCTGGACTTCAAGGTGGTTTCTCTGCTGGACCTCAACTGGCAGGAGATGCACAGCGCTGTAACTGAGTTCCTACTGCTGCTCGACCGCGGCGTCTATGGTCAGTTTAGTTACTATAAGGAATAATAGTAGTTAAATAGTAATATTATTTGCATTGTCCAGCTGTGTCTAATAGTGCCTATCCCTTTCCCGTTCCTCCTCTCCCGTCATGTTCCAGGGCTTCTGTACTTTGCGGGTCATGGTTATGAGAACTATGGGAACAGTTTCATGGTGCCCATTGATGCCCCAGCTTCTTATACCTCAGAGAACTGCCTGTGGGTGCAGGATGTGCTACAGCGGATGCAGGAGCGAGAGACGAGCCTCAATGTATTTCTATTGGACATGTGTCGCAAAAGGTACAGTTCTCAGCATCAACTATGTGATTGGGCTCTATGTTAATGTAATAATGATATTGCTGTTATGATGTTGTAAATTAACTCATATCTGTACTAAACTTGTACTGTTTTAGAAACTTGAACGACGGCGTCCCTCCACAGCCAGGGCAACTGAAAGTGACCGCAAACATAGTGTTTGGTTATGCCACGTGAGTTGCTTCTCTGCCAACTTAAAGTACCTCTTTCACTCATACACGTATCATAGAATGTGTTATATTAATCTCTGATTATGTCTAGGTGTGTGGATGCAGAGGCCTTTGAGGTGAACAAAGACGACCTGTCCAATGGAATCTTCATCAATTTCCTCAAACAGAGAGTCATGGAGGACGAGAAGGTCACTGTCATGCTGGACAGGGTGGCCGAAGGTATGACTAATGAAGTAAAAAAAAACAAAAAAAACATATTTTGACGTATTGTGACACTTGATATCGTGAATATCAATCTTTACAAATGACTGTTAATGTAGTTTCTCTGTTTTGTTCATGTATCTGTACAGACATGGGTCGGTGTGAGATCACACGAGGGCGTCAGGCTCTAGAGTTACGCAGTAATCTTTCTGAGCGGCGTGCTCTCACTGACCGCATCCAGAGCTCCGGCTGCCCGGAGACCACCTCGGCACGCAACCTGCAGTGGGCCATAGCACACGGTGAGACCTTTGGCTAATTCACCATGCATTTTTCAATCAAAGTACATTAGTGGAGTGACCAGGTCATATGTGTTACATGATCCCTCTGAGCTAAATCCAATACATTAGCTCTGGGAGCTGATATGCGTTTTCTGGTAGACCTAAGTAAGCACTGCATGACGGCTTCAATAAGCATTAGCTGTCTCTGTCCAGTTCTTCCAAAGAGCCGTAACCTTCAGTTTGACTGTGGTGTGACGGTGCAGCTGGGCTTCGCAGCAGAGTTCTCCAACATCATGATCATCTACACCCGAATATTGGAGAACCCCAAGGAAATTGCGTCCTGCTCGGCCCATCTCACAGACTTCACTGAGGTTAGCTTCTCCATTGTCAAAATATCTTAATATGCTCAATAGACTTCAACTGCAGCACAGTCAGGGTTGGTGACTCTTTATTAAACATTTCACATTAATAAACTCATCAAAAAAAGAAACGGCCCTTTTTCAGGACCCTGTCTTTCAAAGATAATTCGTAAAAATTCAAATAACTTCACAGATCTTCATTGTAAAGGGTTTAAACACTGTTTCCCATGCTTGTTCAATGAAGCATAAACAATTAATGAACATGCACCTGTGGAACGGTCATTAAGACACTAACAGCTTACAGACGGTAGGCAATTAGGTCACAGTTATGAAAACTTAGGACACTAAAGAGGCCTTTCTACTGACTCTGAAAAACACCAAAAGAAAGATGCCCAGGGTCCCTGCTCATCTGCGTGAACGTGCATTTGGCATGCTGCAAGGAGGCATGAGGACTGCAGATATGGCCAGGGCAATAAATTGCCATGTCCATACTGTGAGATGCCTAAGACAGCGCTACAGGGAGACAGGACGGACAGCTGATTGTCCTCGCAGTGGCAGACCACGTGTAACAACACCTGCACAGGATCGGTACATCCGAACATCACACCTGCAGGACAGGTACAGGATGGCAACAACAACTGCCCGAGTTACACCAGGAGCGTACAATCCCTCCATCGGGATGTTCGCAATAGGCTGAGAGAGGCTGGACTGAGGGCTTGTAGGCCTGTTGTAAGGCAGGTCCTCACCAGACATCACCGGCAACAACGTCTCCTATGGGCTCAAACCCACCGTCTGAAAACAAGACTCCCTAAATTGTATCAGCATATCGATTGCGCAACCAGGGCTGAAAAAACCTTGGATCATTGTTACTCTAACTTCCGCGACGCATATAAGGCCCTGCCCCGCCCTCCTTTCGGAAAAGCTGACTACGACTCCATTTTGCTGATCCCTGCCTACAGACAGAAACTAAAACAAGAAGCTCCCACGCTGAGGTCTGTCCAACGCTGGTCCGACCAAGCTGATTCCACACTCCAAGACTGCTTCCATCACGTGGACTGGGATATGTTTCGTATTGCGTCAGATAACAACATTGCCGAATACGCTGATTCGGTGTGCGAGTTCATTAGAACGTGCGTTGAAGATGTCGTTCCCATAGCAACGATTAAAACATTCCCTAACCAGAAACCGTGGATTGATGGCAGCATTCGCGTGAAACTGAAAGCGTGAACCACTGCTTTTAATCAGAGCAAGGTGACTGGTAACATGACCGAATACAAACAGTGCAGCTATTCCCTCCACAAGGCTATCAAACAAGCTAAGCGTCAGTATAGAGACAAAGTAGAATCTCAATTCAACGGCTCAGACGCAAGAAGTATGTGGCAGGGTCTACAGTCAATCACGGACTACAAGAAGAAAACCAGCCCAGTCACGGACCAGGATGTCTTGCTCCCAGGCAGACTAAATAACTTTTTTGCCCGCTTTGAGGACAATACAGTGCCACTGACACGGCCTGCAACAAAAACATGCGGACTCTCCTTCACTGCAGCCTAGGTGAGTAAAACATTTAAACGTGTTAACCCTCGCAAGGCTGCAGGCCCAGACGGCATCCCCAGCCGCGCCCTCAGAGCATGCGCAGACCAGCTGGCCGGTGTGTTCACGGACATATTCAATCAATCCCTATACCAGTCTGCTGTTCCCACATGCTTCAAGAGGGCCACCATTGTTCCTGTTCCCAAGAAAGCTAAGGTAACTGAGCTAAACGACTACCGCCCCGTAGCACTCACTTCCGTCATCATGAAGTGCTTTGAGAGACTAGTCAAGGACCATATCACCTCCAACCTACCTGACACCCTAGACCCACTCCAATTTGCTTACCGCCCAAATAGGTCCACAGACGATGCAATCTCAACCACACTGCACACTGCCCTAACCCATCTGGACAAGAGGAATACCTATGTGAGAATGCTGTTCATCGACTACAGCTCGGCATTCAACACCATAGTACCCTCCAAGCTCGTCATCAAGCTCGAGACCCTGGGTCTCGACCCCGCCCTGTGCAACTGGGTACTGAACTTCCTGACGGGCCGCCCCCCAGGTGGTGAGGGTAGGCAACAACATCTCCACCCCGCTGATCCTCAACACTGGGGCCCCACAAGGGTGCGTTCTGAGCCCTCTCCTGTACTCCCTGTTCACCCACGACTGCGTGGCCACGCACGCCTCCAACTCAATCATCAAGTTTGCGGACGACACAACAGTGGTAGGCTTGATTACCAACAACGACGAGACGGCCTACAGGGAGGAGGTGAGGGCCCTCGGAGTGTGGTGTCAGGAAAATAACCTCACACTCAACGTCAACAAAACTAAGGAGATGATTGTGGACTTCAGGAAACAGCAGAGGGAGCACCCCCCTATCCACCTCAATGGGACAGTAGTGGAGAGGGTAGTAAGTTTTATGTTCCTCGGCGTACACATCACAGACAAACTTAATTGGTCCACCCACACAGACAGCATCGTGAAGAAGGCGCAGCAGCGCCTCTTCAACCTCAGGAGGCTGAAGAAATTTGGCTTGTCACCAAAAGCACACACAAACTTCTACAGATGCACAATCGAGAGCATCCTGTCGGGCTGTATCACCGCCTGGTACGGCAACTGCTCCGCCCACAACCGTAAGGCTCTCCAGAGGGTAGTGAGGTCTGCACAACCCTCCAGGACACCTACACCACCCGATGTTACAGGAAGGCCATAAAGATCATCAAGAACAACAACCACCCAAGCCACTGCCTGTTCACCCCGCTATCATCCAGAAGGCGAGGTCAGTACAGGTGCATCAAAGCTGGGACCGAGAGACTGAAAAACAGCTTCTATCTCAAGGCCATCAGACTGTTAAACAGCCACCACTAACATTGAGTGGCTGCTGCCAACACACTGACTCAACTCCAGCCACTTTAATAATGGGAATTGATGGGAAATGTAAAATATATCACTAGCCACTTTAAACAATGCTACTTAATATAATGTTTACATACCCTACATTATTCATCTCATATGTATACATATATACTGTACTCTATATCATATACTGCATCCTTATGTAATACATGTATCACTAGCCACTTTACTATGCCACTTTGTTTACATACTCATCTCATATGTATATACTGTACTCGATACCATCTACTGTATCTGCCTATGCTGCTCTGTACCATCACTCATTCATATATCTTTATGTACATATTCTTTATCCCCTTACACTGTGTATAAGACAGTAGTTTTTTTTGGGAATTGTTAGTTAGATTACTTGTTGGTTATTACTGCATTGTCGGAACTAGAAGCACAAGCATTTCGCTACACTCGCATTAACATCTGCTAACCATGTGTATGTGACAAATAAAATTTGATTTGATTTGACTGGCAAAAAGTGATCTTCACTGACGAGTCGTGGTTTTGTCTCACCAGAGGTGATGGTCGGATTTGTGTTTATCGTCGAAAGATTGAGCGTTACACCAAGACCTGTACTCTGGAGCGGGATCGATTTGGAGGTGGAGAGTACGTCATGGTCTGAGGCAATGTGTCACAGCATCATCGGACTGAGCTTGTTGTCATTGCAGGCAATCTCAACACTGTGCGTTACAGGGAAGACATCCTCCTCCCTCATGTGGTACCCTTCCTGCAGGCTCATCCTGACATGACCCTTCAGCATGACATTGCCACCAGCCATACTGCTCATTCTGTGCGTGATTTCCTGCAAGACAGGAATTTCAGTATTCTGCCAAGGCCAGGGAAGAGCCCGGATTTCAATATCATTGAGAACGTCTGGGACCTGTTGGATCTGAGGGTGAGGGCTAGGGCCATTCCCCCCAGAAATGTCCCGGAACTTGCAGGTGCCTTGGTGGAAGAGTGGGGTAACATCTCACAGCAAGAACTGGCAAATCTTGTGCAGTCCATGAGGATTTTGAACCCCCCTTTGTTCAGGGACACATTATTCCATTTATGCTAGTCGCATGTCTGTGGAACTTGTTCAGTTTATGTCTCAGTTGTTGAATCTTGTTATGCTCATACAAATATTGACACATGTTAAGTTTGCTGAAAATAAACACAGTTGACAGTGAGAGGACCTTTCTTTTTTTTTGATGAGTTTATGTTTCTGTCATGTGGACATGCAATCACACTTGTTCCGGTTTCCAATTGTGTTCTGTATGATGGCAGGGTTTGGATATGGATCTGAAGATGAGTAATCAGGAGAACCTCCTAGATGCAGGGAGTTTACTGCCTATGGAGATCCTCCTGCCTGCAGAGCTTCCAGGCCTCTACACCCGCCTGAAGGGACTGCAGAGACTTAAGGTCAGGGTTCATTTTACACATTGAAATCTCATGGGTGCTCCACAACAGTGGGACCAGTGTTGGTATTCAAACTCTAAATCAGATCTCATTGTTGCCCGTTTTGTTTGGGGATACGGGAGAGCCCAGAAACCCTGTAAGAACCTCGCTCAAGGTGATTGTGAATCCCTTCTCTGTGTTGGCCTATGAGTTATGTGACTATCACCATTTTCTGAGCTTTGACGCATCTGCTTTTGTTTGTTCTCATTACAGAAGGAGTTGACATTCACTGTGTGCCTTCAGTATAAGTATACAAACTTGGATGAGGAGGTCCATGAGAGGCAAACTGTCACTGTGGGCAAACCACTGGTATCCAAACTCAATCTCCACGAACCTCGGCTTCCCCGCTCCTACTCGGCCTCCTCCTCATTCGACCTTCACTCCTTCAGCCATTCCTCCTCCTTCCCAGAGGGCTTTGGGCCAAGTTTCCCTGCCTCAGAGACTTCCTCCATTGGCTCAGCCTCCACCACCTGGTCATATTACTCACAGCCAGGAGTGTCTGCCACCCCATCTTCCCCCGGGAAGTTAAATCTACCTGTGGAGGATGACAGTCCAGAGTTGTTTGATTCTGACGCCCCCCAGCCTCTCACCACAAGCAAAAGCCTGCCTCATGGTCAAGTAGAGGACCTCACATATCGGTTCAGTAACATGCACAACTTCCATTCATGTTAGTTATGTCAATTTGCAGTGTTGTAAGCCGTGCAACCCATTGTGTTTTGTCCACAGACCTACACATTAACTTATAGTGCAAATTACTTTACAACAAATTGATCCCATGACCTGCATTGTTTATATGTTAAAGAATATGTAGAGAAAAACTGATGTAATCAAATTTTTTTTTAGCTCATGTAATGGGTGTTTGTCTTAATGTTATGAACATATAGTGCCTTAAAGCATAACCATTTGGGCATGCTGTTAATACATTTCTTTCACATCTTTCACATGGTGGATTTAACTTCTTCTTTTTTTTAAAACAGACATAAATAACTTATTAAAATGTGTTTGAATATTTCGATTCTGGCCCCTCAAATATTGTACACAAAACACAAATAATTTAGGCTGGGATATGTTTATTATCCTGTCAGAGCCTTTGCAGTGTAAGAGATGTAAAATGTTTGGACATGTAAAAAGTGTCTGCAGACGGAAGGAGCCGAGATGTGGAACGTGTGGTGGAAAATCAGTTTGATAGAGACTATATAGCAGAAGAGAATTGCAAAGGAATAAAGTGTTGTAACTGTGGTGAAGAGGCAACATCCTTGGAATGTCCAAATATGGTGAAAGAGGTGGAGGTGGCCAAAATCAGGGCAGTTCAGTCCGTCTTCTATGCGGAAGGTTCTATAAAGGGTAGAAATAGCAAAAGGCCCGACACAGCAACAAGCAGCGATGCCTGCGTGTCACCTGCAGGATCCAGACATTCTTCAAGTAAAGAAAGTGGACTTTGTGTCATTTATAGCAATGGTGATAAATGGAACTGCAGAAGTAAAATAAGTCAAGAAAGATCGACATTGATCCTGCAGCTGAACTCTTTCAAGGATTAAAGGATTTTACATCTGAGGAGTTGCAGTGCCTTCGGAAAGTATTCAGACCCCTTGACTTTTTCCACCTTTTCTTACATTACAACCTTATTCTAAAAGGGATTAAATCGTTTTTTTCCCCTCCATCAATCTACACACAATACCCTATAATTTCAAAGCAAAAACTGGTTAGGAAATGTTTGCTAATTGATAGAAAATTAAAAAAACATCACATTTACATAAGTAATCAAACCTTTTAATCAATACTTTATTGAATATCCTTTGGCAGTGATTACAGTCTTGGGTCTACAGCCTGCTGTTCCCACATGCTTCAAGAGGGCCACCATTGTTCCTGTTCCCAAAAAAGCTAAGGTAAACTGAGCTAAACGACTACCGCCCTGTAGCACTCACTTCCACCCTACCTGACACCCTAGACCCACTCCAATTTGCTTACCGCCCAAATAGGTCCACAGACGATGCAATCTCAACCACACTGCACACTGCCCTAACCCATCTGGACAAGAGGAATACCTATGTGAGAATGCTGTTCATCGACTACAGCTCAGCATTTAACACCATAGTACCCTCCAAACTTGTCATCAAGCTCGAAACCCTGGGTCTTGACCCCGCCCTGTGCAACTGGCTACTGGACTTCCTGATGGGCCGCCCCCAGGTGGTGAGGGTAGGTAACAACATCTCCACCCCGCTGATCCTCAAGACTGGGGCCCCACAAGGGTGCGTTCTGAGCCCTCTCCTGTACTCCCTGTTCACCCACGACTGCATGGCCATGCACGCCTCCAACTCAATCATCAAGTTTGCAGACGACACTACAGTGGTAGGCCTGATTACCAACAACGACGAGACGGCCTACAGGGAGGAGGTGAGGGCCTTCGAGTGTGGTGTCAGGAAAATAACCTCACACTCAACGTCAACAAAACTAAGGAGATGATTGTGGACTTCAGGAAACAGCAGAGGGAGCACCCCCCTATCCACCTCAATGGGACAGTAGTGGAGAGGGTAGTAAGTTTTAAGTTCCTCGGCGTACACATCACAGACAAACTTAATTGGTCCACCCACACAGACAGCATCGTGAAGAAGGCGCAGCAGCGCCTCTTCAACCTCAGGAGGCTGAAGAAATTTGGCTTGTCACCAAAAGCACACACAAACTTCTACAGATGCACAATCAAGAGCATCCTGTCGGGCTGTATCACCGCCTGGTACGGCAACTGCTCCGCCCACAACCGTGAGGCTCTCCAGAGGGTAGTGAGGTCTGCACAACGCATCACCGGGGGCAAACTACCTGCCCTCCAGGACACCTACACCACCCGATGTCACAGGAAGGTCATAAAGATCATCAAGGACAACAACCACCCGAGCCACTGCCTGTTCACCCCGCTATCATCCAGAAGGCGAGGTCAGTACAGGTGCATCAAAGCAGGGACCGAGAGACTGAAAAACAGCTTCTATCTCAAGGCCATCAAACTGTTAAATAGCCACCACTAACATTGACTCAACTCCAGCCACTTTAATAATGGGAATTGATGTAAAATATATCACTAGCTACTTTAAACAATGCTACTTAATATAATGTTTACATACCCTACATTATTCATCTCATATGTATATGTATATACTGTACTCTATATCATCTACTGCATCTTTATGTAATACATGTATCACTAGCCACTTTAAACTATGCCACTTTGTTTACATACCCTACATTACTCATCTCATATGTATATACTGTACTCGATACCATCTACTGCATCTTGCCTATGCCGTTCTGTACCATCACTCATTCATATATCTTTATGTACATATTCTTTATCCCTTTACACTTGTGTGTATAAGGTAGTAGTTTTGGAATTGTTAGGTTAGATTACTTGTTAGTTATTACTGCATTGTCGGAACTAGAAGCACAAGCATTTCGCTACACTCGCATTAACATCTGCTAATCATGTGCATGTGACAAATACATTTGATTTGATTTGTATGACACTACAAGCTTGGCACACCTGTATTTGGGGAGTTTCTCCCATTTTTCTCTGCAGATCCTCTCAAGCTCTGTCAGGTTGGATGGGAAGCGTTGTTGCACAGCTATTTTCAGGTCTCTCCAGAGATGTTCGATCAAGATCAAGTCCGGGCTCTGGCTGGTCCACTCAAGGACATTTAGTGACTTGTCCCTAAGGAACTCCTGCGTTATTTTGGCAGTATGTCCAGCCAGCCTCGCATCCGCAGACCACGTGTTTGGCGTCGTGTGTGCATTTTATCGATGGCAGCTTGAATGCACAGAGATACTGTAACGAGATCCCGAGGCCCATTGTTGTGCAATTCATCCACCCCCATCACCTCATGTTTCAGAATGATAATGCATGGCCCCATGTCACAAGGATCTGTACACAATCACCGGAAGCTGAAAATGTCCCATTTCTTCCATGGCCTGCATACTCACCAGACATGTCACACATTGAGCATGTTAGGGATGCTCTGGGTAGACGTGTATGACAGCGTGTTCCAGTTCCTGCCAATATCCGGCAACTTCACACAGCCATTGAAGAGGAGTGGGACAACATTCCACAGGCCACAATCAACAGCCTGATCAACTCTATGTGAAGGAGAAGTGTTGTGCTGCATAAGGCAAATAGTGGTCACACTGGTTTTCTGATTCACACCGCTACTTTTTTGTTGTTGTTAAACTATCCGTGACCAACAGATGTATATGTGTATTCCCAGTCACGTGAAATCAATAGATTAGGCCTAATTAATTTATTTCCATTGACTGATTTCCTTATGTGAACTGTAACTCAGTAAAATCTTAGACATTGTTGCGTTCATATTTTTGTTCAGTGTGTTCAGGGAAAATTAACACGAATCCACGAATACAACATATATATTTTGTGTGGATTCGTGTATATTTTCGCTTCCCCGTATTGAATGTACTTTTCTCTTGTATATTTTTTGCACCCCCGTTCAGTTGGTGGCAACAATACACCACCATCTTCTGCGTGTAGCGCGACGTAAAACTCAAAGAAGAAGAACAAGCGCACGTTTAGGCGTTCACAATTATAAGAACACTGCCCCTTTTCACAAACTGTTTTCAGATGACATATGCGCAGTGGAGTTCCCTGTTCATAGTGCGCCATTTTGTGACAGTAGGCCGCTTGTTTCGTGCAAGAGATTAGTTAACCTGTGCTTGCAAACAAAATAACGTTTTCTCAGTGTAATCATGGCTGAAAACTATTCGACGGGGGAAGCAGGGGGCGTTGAGATTCCTGAGGGAGCAATTCGTAAATTGTCGGAGCTGAGAGTCATTGACTTGAAAGCAGAATTAAAAAGACGAAATCTGGACGCCACTGGCATCAAGAGTACGCTGACAGAGAGGCTGAAAAAGGTAACGTTAGCCAAGCTAACTAGTAGCTATGTAGATGTGCTTATGCATCATGATAATTCACAAATTAACTGGAACCAGTGTCACGTCATTAGTTAGTTGCATGATGTATATAACCACTAATATTTGCTAGCTAAGTATTATATTTCAAATAAAGGAAGCTAACGTCAGCTAGCCATGGCCTTGCGTAGCCGAACGGCAAGGCCTTTGTGAGCGGACGTGATAGCCACATGGTCCCCTTTCCCAAACCTCCTCGGGCACCCCCGCTCCGTATTCCAGAACTATCTAGTTTAGCATACATGATTCAACAAATGAAAGCCTTAGTGATTAGTTGACCATTTGAATCCAATGTGTTCGTACTACAATACATCGAATAGGTTTAATGCTTGTAGGCACTGGAGGAGAGGTTAAGGAAACACTGAAACAAGGCCTGCAAGCTGGCTTGTCAGATGTTTGTTAGTGATAATGTTCACCAACTAGCACTATGTTGTAGCAACTAGTACTGTGTTGTAGCTGACCACATAGCCGTGTGTTTGATAATAGTAGAGTTGGCTAAACTGAAACCAGATATAACGTAGTTAGCTTGCCAGGTAACTATAATAATTCCTTATGTAATTTCTCCACAGGCGATTGAAGAAGAGGGTGGAAACCCAGATGAGATGGTGGTTGTTCTCGATGCAACTCCTAAGGCGGCACTGGCTAAACGGACCTCCAAAGGTATGTTTAGGGAGTGAGATCAAGGTCTTAATTAAGCAATATTGTCTTGGAGTAAATTGATATTAGGGACTTAAATATTAGTTTTTAACCCCACTTTTCTCCCCAGTTTTGTGATCTTTAATTGCGATCCAATTACGGTCTTGTCTGCAGGGAAAAGACCGGAGAACGATGAATCAGAGGACTGCACCATTGAGGAAGATTCGGGTGATGGCCAGGTGAGCATCTACCACCGTTTTTATCTAATGCAATCACTATGCACTCCCTGGATAACAATCTATTCATAAATTCACCTTCCATAATTCCATTCAAGGATGACAACATGCAGGACATGGACATCCTGGATATGAATGTGCTTGATGAGGCTGAGAATGACAACAGTATGCCGGCAGAGGAGGAGTATGACACAGATGAAGTCCTGAACTCTCCGTCGGATGAAGTCAACACCGAGATCCTGGCTGACGAAGAGGCCATGAATGAAGATGAACGCAATGGAATCTCTGGCTCTCTTGAGCTGATGCGTGAAGCCAAACCTGAAGAGGTGAGACAAACTCGCTTCTGTTGTGGCACAGTCATATCTAATGATTCCAATATTCTCACTTGTTTTTTTGTTAATTAGGAAGCACAGCCTGAATTAGCAGACATTTAAGAGAAGGAAGATCTAAAGAGTTAAAGTTAAAATAAAATGCAAGCACATTTCATAATTTGTGTTTAGTTGTAAGGAAAACAGACTGTAAAACCCCATGTGTGCTAGGAGCCATGTTACACAAGATACATTTTCCTTTTATTCCATTAGGTTCAAGAGAAGGATCCGAAGCCCAAAGACTCAAAGGAAGAAATAGGTACTGTTGAAAAGGGGTTGGAAGTTGATATGAATGCACACTATCTTTTTGCAGTGTTAAATCCGGTATGCAAGTCGTTTTAGATTAACATTCTTGCCTGTGGTTGCTCAGGAAGAGACTGGAAATCCAAAGAAAATTGCTGACTGTGTGTTGATGCTTGTTAACTGGAATTGCTAAACACTGATATATGAATCTGTCTGTTTTGGGCACCCTCCTATTATTAAAACAGAACTGGTTAACAATCTGAAGCACAAAGACAGTAATTAAAGGTTTAGTTGTTGCAGTTTTAGCACGCAGTGTTTTTAGCTTGCCACGCAAAGACCAAGAAGAGAAGACTGAGGCCCATCATTTGAAACCAACCATTCAAAAGCCTTTTTAGGACTCTGACTAATATTCTCACTGGAGATGAGACTAATGGACTTGTTATACAAACCAAAAGAATTCTGAATTCGCTGTCACTTACCAGATTATGGACACTCATGAAGTCAGCAATTGCATGAAGATGGACCTTCATGGAGCCTCTGCTGATCTTCTGGCTTTCTTCAGATCAGATCTTTTTCTGCCTAGGGATCAGGTGAACTGAAATGGTCGACTTGAATGAGGAGTTAGGCTGCTTGGTCAGTCTCTTTGGTTTTTCCAGTCTCTTGTTACGTGTGTATCTGTGTATACGTAGTTCAATGACAGCGGAGGGCCACGTCCTTTTCCAGCCTTGCCAGTTCCACGTTAACCATTGCTGTGTTTCAGAAGTAATTAAACTCTGTGCCATTCTATTCCTGTTAAATCCGTAGAAACTGATAAAGTAGCCGGGTCTTGTTTATCTGAGCCGCTAAATGAAGAGCGCCAGGAGCCACCGACAGAAGATCAAGCCACCATCGGGGACAAGGTCAATGTTGCCGAGGAAGACAATTTGGAGCCTGAACTGTCGACTAGCGACATGGACGTTGCTAAGCTAACTGCGAGTGAAATGAAAGACACTGGCGACAAACAAAATGTTCCCGACGAGGCAGATGACGCTGAAAGCGAGAGCGCTCAGGCTGTTAGCGTAAGCGAGCAGGGCGCGGGTGAAACCGAAAGCGCTGTTGATTCGGAAATGGTCTCTAAGGCTGAGGGTGAGGAGAAGACTGAAGAGAATGCTGCAGAATCAACGACAGTGAAAGAGTCCTCTTCTGTTGAGGGTGATGATCAGAAAAAGAGGTTTGTTGTTTTCTGTCTACTAGAACAATGGCTATCTCTGTTGCATTGGGTCCTTTTTTTAGCAAGTTTTGGTGCTCCTCTGGATGTAAAATGGTCTGCATTTGTGTCAAGTTATCATTTTGTCATTTCCCACCCCTACCTCACCTCTTTACCTTCATAAAGTAATGTATTGGGAGTTTCTTTGGCCATGTAAGGCTGCCTTGTAACATTGACACCCACCCAATTCACTGTAGTGTTGTATATGCTGGGGTAATTACTATGTGCACAGGGTAAGTATAATTCATCTGGATGAGCCCCCTCCCCCAGGTCTTCTCACTTCAAGATATTCATTGTGTGTTCTCTTTGTCTTTAGTTCTGATGAGGAAAAAGGTAGCAAGCCTGACTCAAAAGATGAAAAGGGTAAGAGTAAACATTGTTCATTCTGTAATTGTGATGTGTCCATTGTAGGAAATTGCAGTAGACTTGCTCACACCTGAATGAGGTGCTGAATCAGCTCAGATGAATGTCTGTACATTTGTCTCATGTTTGTCTGTTTTCTGAAAGGCCCTGCAGGTAGTGCTCCAGCTAGTAGTGGCAGAAACCTGTGGGTTAGTGGCCTCTCCTCCAACACCAGAGCAACTGATCTAAAGACTCTGTTCAGCAAGCACGGAAAGGTCAGTATCCTGAGGGGAAAATAAGCTAATTTTTTGGTATATATGTTCATGTAAGATGTAGGTGTGAAATGGTACTGTACTTTTGGACCCCACACACCTTCCCTGCCCACGAATTAAGTGTTCTATCCTTCTCCGTCTCAACATCAGGTTGTTGGCGCTAAAGTGGTGACTAACGCCCGGAGCCCCGGGGCTCGCTGCTATGGTTTTGTCACCATGTGTTCCACAGAGGAGGCCACCAAGTGTATCAGCCACCTGAACAGGACCGAGCTCCATGGTAGAATGATCTCTGTGGAGAGGGTGAGGGTCTTTATCTACCATCTATATCAGTGGCCACTGCTCTAAACCTGTAGTTTTGTCATATGTATAGGATGCCTTCATTCAGAAAAGTTAGGATTGACCATGCCGACCTGCATGCATTTTGCGTACCGTGTACGCCATTTGATATCCGGTGACGTCAGAGGGCGCGCAATTCAAATAAATAATCGTAATATTAAACATTCATGAACATACAAGTATCTTATGTCATTTAAAAACTTAAATTCTTAATCCAACTGTGCTGTCTTGATTTACAATAGGCTTTACAGCTAAAGTGTTGAATAGACTGACATCTAGTGGAAGCCATAGGAATTGCAATCTGGGAGCCAGAGTTACATAGGACCCCGTAGCTTTCCATTGTAAAAGTCTAGGACCTAAAAAAAACATTCTGGTTGGTATTTCTTTGGCCTTTCGCCTGCCATATCAATTCTGTTATAGTCTCAGATATTATTTTAACCGTTTTAGAAACTTCAGTGTTTTCTATCCAATGCTACAAATTATATGCATATCCTGGCTTCTGGGCCTGAATAACAGGCAGTTTACTTTGGGCATGTCAGTCAGGAGGAAATTCAGGAACCTAGACCCTATCCCTAACAAGTTTTGACTGTAAAGTTGGAGCTGAGCCAATCAGACAATGATCTCTAGCTCTCCGCTCCGGCCTGCCCTGTAGTCTTAATAAATCCTCTTGGAACTACCCATCCCGGATCTGGGAGAATTGTCAGCAACTACACTAATTAGCATAGCGCAACGGTCAAATAATCTTACTAGAAAATATTCATATTCATGAAATCACAAGTGAAATATAGCGAAACACAGCTTAGCCTTTTGTTAATCACCCTTTCGTCTCAGATTTTGAAATTAGGCTTTACAGCGACAGCAAGACAAGCATAGCATTATGTCCAGCTAGCAGCAGGAAGCTTGGTCACAAATCAGAAAAGCAATCAAATTAACCGTTTACCTTTGATCTTTGGATGTTTTTACTGACGAGGCTCCCAGTTAGACGGCAAATGTTCCTTTCGTTCCATAAAGATGATTTTTATACCCAAAATACCTCCGTTTTGTTTGTCACGTTACGTTCAGAAATCCACCGGAAATAGCGGTCACAACAACGCTGTGAAAAAATCCAAATTATATCCATGATATCGACAAACATGGCAAACGTTTTTTTATAATCAATCCTCAAGGTGTTTTTCAAATATCTATTCGATAATACACTGCTCAAAAAAATAAAGGGAACACTAAAATAACACATCCTAGATCTGAATGAATGAAATATTTTTATTAAATACTTTTTTCATTACATAGTTGAATGTGCTGACAACAAAATCACACAAAAATGATAAATGGAAATCAATCCATGGAGGTCTGGATTTGGAGTGACACTCAAAATTTAAGTGGAAAACCACACTACAGGCTGATCCAACTTTGATGTAATGTCCTTAAAACAAGTCAAAATGAGGCTCAGTAGTGTGTGTGTGGCCGCCACGTGCCTGTATGACCTCCCTACAACGCCTGGGCATGCTCCTGATGAGGTGGCGGATGATCTCCTGAGGGATCTCCTCCCAGACCTGGACTAAAGCATCTGCCAACTCTTGGACAGTCTGTGGTGTGGATGGAGCGAGACATGATGTCCCAGATGTGCTCAATTGGATTCAGGTCTGGGGAACGGGCGGGCCAGTCCATAGCATCAATGCCTTCCTCTTGCAGGAACTGCTGACACACTCCAGCCACATGAGGTCTAGCATTGTCTTGCATTAAGAGGAACCAAGGGCTAACCGCACCAGCATATGGTCTCACAAGGGGTCTGAGGATCTCTTCGCGGTACCTAATGGCAGTCAGGCTACCTCTGGCGAGCACATGGAGAGCTGTGCGGCCCCCCAAAGAAATGCCACCCCACACCATGACTGACCCACCGCCAAACCGGTCATGCTGGAGGATGTTGCAGGCAGCAGAACGTTCTCCACGGTGTCTCCAGACTGTCACGTGCTCAGTGTAAACCTGCTTTCATCTGTGAAGCGCACAGGGCGCCAGTGCTGAATTTGCCAATCTTGGTGTTCTCTGGCAAATGCCAAACGCCCTGCACGGTGTTGGGCTGTAAGCACAACCCCCACATGTGGACGTCGGGCACTCATACCACCCTCATGGAGTCTGTTTCTGACCGTTTGAGCAGACACATGCACATTTGTGGCCTGCTGGAGGTCATTTTGCAGGGCTCTGGCAGTGTTCCTCCTTGCACAAAGGCGGAGGTAGCGGTCCTGCTGCTGTGTTGCCCTCCTACGGCCTCCTCCACATCTCCTGATGTACTGGCCTGTCTCCTGGTAGCGCCTCCATGCTCTGGACACTACGCTGACAGACACAGCAAACCTTGCCACAGCTCGCATTGATGTTCCATCCTGGATGAGCTGCACTACCTGAGCCACTTGTGTGGCTTGTAGACTCCGTCTCATGCTACTACTAGAGTGAAAGCACCGCCAGCATTCAAAAGTGACCAAAACATCAGCCAGGAAGCATAGGAACTGAGAAGTGGTCTGTGGTCCCCACCTGCACAACCACTCCTTTATTGGGGGTGTCTTGCTAATTGCCTATTTCCACCTGTTGTCAATTCCATTTGCACAACAGCATGTGAAATGTATTGTCAATCAGTGTTGCTTCGTAAGTGGACAGTTTGATTTCACAGAAGTGTGATTGACTTGGATTTACATTGTTATTTAAGTGTTCCCTTTAATTTTTTGAGCAGTGTATATCAACCGGGACAGTTAGCTTTTCAGTAGGACCGGGAGGAAAAATGGCTCCCTCTTTAACCTCTTCATCCTACTTGAGACATTTGCGTCCCAACATCTGGAAATGCAAATGCGCTACGCTACATGCTAATAGCACTCGTTAAAACTCGTTCATTAAAATACACATGCAGGGTATTGAATTAAAGCTACACTCGTTGTGAATCTAGCCAACAAGTCAGATTATTGAAATGCTTTTCGGCGAAAGCATGAGAAGCTATTATAAGAGAGCATGCAACACCACGAAATACCTGAATGCTACATAAACAAAAGATTTCGCATAGCCGGCGCTACCCAAATAGCATAAATAAAATATAAAACTTTCATTACCTTTGAAGATCTTCTTTGTTGGCACTCCTATATGCCCCATAAACATCACTATTGGGTCTTTTCTCTCGATTAAATCGGTCCATATATACCTAAAATAGCCATCTATGGAAACTGTGTGATTCAGAAAAAAACTGTTTGAAAACGCTACGTCATTTTTTTAAATTAAAAAAGTTGACGATAAACTTTCACAAAACACTTCGAAATACTTTTCTAATCCAACTTTAGGTATCAGTAAACGTTAATAATCTATCAAAATGACCACGGGGCGATGTGTATTCAATAGCTCCAGGATTTCAAATCTTCCAAAAATCTCTCTTCCAAACCTTCCAGTCGGAGACCGGATGGAAAGTGATCTCCCAGGTTGGTTTGCCCAAGAAATAAACAGCCCGAAAATGACGAGACTGGCGACATTGTGTGGAAGCTGTAGGGATTGCAACCTTCGCCATAAGTAATATGGTTTCCATTTAACAAACAATTGAACTGGTGGATTGATACTTTTTTCAGTGACCAGATTTTCTTGCGCTTTTTGCTGAAACACACGCTCTGTTCAAGTCACAGCGGTGATTTAACCAGTTTTAGAAACGTCAGTGTTTTCTATACATACATACTAATCATATGCATATACTATATTCCTGGCATGAGTAACAGGGCGCTGAAATGTTGCGCGATTTTTAACAGAATGTTCGAAAAAGTAGGGGGTAGGAGCAACTTAACGCAAGAATCACTCAGAGCTCAGATTATTTTTCCAAAAATAAAAATAGTGCCCCCTAGCTTCAAGATGTTAATACTAAACTCAGCAAAAAAAGAAATGTCCCTTTTTTTCAGGACCCTGTCTTTAAAAGATAATTCATACAAATACCTTCACAGCTCTTCATTGTAAAGGGTTTAAACACTGTTTCCCATGCTTGTTCAATGAACCATAAACAATTAATCAACATGCACCTGTGGAACGGTCGACACTAACCATTTAGGCAATTAAGGTCACAGTTATGAAAACTTAGGACACTAAAGAGGCCTTTCTACTGACTCTGAAAAACACCAAAAGAAAGATGCCCAGGGTCCCTGCTCATCTACGTGAATGTGCCATAGGCATGTTGCAAGGAGGCATGAGGACTGCAGATATGGCCAGAGCGATAAATTGTCATGTCCATACTCTGAGATGCCTAAAACAGCGCTACAGGGAGATAGGACAGACGGCTGATTGTCCTCGCAGTGGCAGACCATGTGTAACACCTGCAAAGGATCCGAACATCACACCTGCGGGACAGGTACAGGATGGCAACAACTGCCCGAGTTACTCCAGGAATGCTCAATCCCTCCATCAGTGCTCAAACTGTTCGCAATAGGCTGATAGAGGCTGGACTGAGGGCTTGTAGGCCTGTAAGGCAGGTCCTCACCAGACATCACCGGCAACAACGTCGCTTATGGGCACAAACCCACCGTCGCTGGACCAGACAGGACTGGCAAAAAGTGCTCTTAACTAACGAGTAGCAATTTTGTCTCACCAGGGGTGATGGTCTGATTTGCGTTTATCGTCGAAGGAATGAGCGTTACACCGAGGCCTGTACTCTGGAGCGGGATCGATTTTGAAGGTGGAGGGTCTGTCGTGGTCTGGGGCGTTGTCACACCATCAGACTGCGCGTACACGCAAGCTCAACTCTGTGCGTTACAGGGAAGACATCCTCCCTCATGTGGTACCCTTCCTGCAGGCTCATCCTGACAACTCTCCAGCATGACAATGCCACTAGCCATACTGCTCATTCTGTGTGTGATTTCCTACAAGACAGGAATGTCAGTGTTCTGCCATGGCCAGCGAAGAGCCTGGTTGCAATCCCGTTGAGCACTTCTGGGACCTGTTGGATCAGAGGGAGGCTAGGGCCATTCCCCTGAAACCAGCTCATATAGGCTGTCTACAATGTTTTTTTAAACCCTATTCAGACGGGACTTCTATTATTAGAGAACGCTGGTATTTATAACCCCAGAATGTCCGTTACGCCAGAGGATGATTCGTACAGGATATTTTTTTCCCAAAATGCTCCCTATAATTATTTCTCTCAATAAATTGACAGTTATGACAGAAGCCTTGAAGTTTTTTTTCTAGGCTTGTCCAGGCGACAACAGGCTACACTGATAACTCAAGTTTCTTTAAACGATACCAAACGATCTTTGCTATAGTGTCGTCATAATATTTAAGTGAAGTGTGATCATTAGGATATTTTAGCAATCCACAGTAGTAGACGTCCTAAATGCCCCCCAGCCTAAACAACGTTGTTGTGGAAATTGCTACACGGGGACACTCAAAGTCAATCTTCAATGAATCATTTTTTGTCAGTGCACTGGAGAGGTTCTATCAAACTTGATGCACCAAAGTGAATGTCTGTCAAGAGCTCTAAAGGGACAGTCCCGTTTAGTCCTCTTTTATATATGATAGACAAGTCATATTTGCGTAATTTTTTTAGCTTATTTATAATTCATTCAACATTTGCTTCCTTCATGTGACTGACCAATACTTCACGGGCTTCTGGGTTTGCTGCCAAATTGCAGACACTGAACGAATCCTCACTATCAGTCACTAGCATGAACACAGAAATTGGTTTATAGAAAGCATAACATAAAAAGTGAGCTGTGATGGAAAATGTTATCAAATCGGTTAATTATTTTTTGCTCAAACCGCGAGCAACCCCTGTCAAACTCTAACATTTCTCTCATAGCACAGGGATGCCGATTCGCAAAGGGCTAGTATTATCATAGGAGGTTATTATGGTTGGAAATGTTACTCTCCTGGCATGGAGAATTTACTGACATGGCAGATTCGGACGTGACTGAAATTGTACTTTTGTGCTTGTGCACATAATTACATTACCCGACCTCCCCCAGTAAAACTAATCCCATCTGAATAGAGCTTTTTTTTTAACCTTTATTTAACTAGGCAAGTCAGTTCTTATTTCCAATTACGGCCTAGGAAGTGGGTTAACTGCCTGTTCAGGGGCAGAAGGACAGATTTATACCTTGTCAGCTCGGGGGTTTGAACTTGACACTTTCCGGTTACTAGTTGGACTAACCACTAAGCTACCCTGCCGCCCCACAGAGCGTGACCGTATCCGCCTGTTAAAGTATACATTTAATTGTAAAAATGTGTACATTAATCATTTTCTAGTTAGCTACTGAAAATCAGCCAATTACCAAGTACCCGTAAGTCTAGCATACCATTCCTGCTTCTGCCGCCAACATTATTAAGCAAAACAAAAGTGCATATGATGTGGGAAGTGTGGGATTTGCACGGGAGCCGGAGATGCTGCTGCCACCCTGAAGTTGTACTAAAAAAAAAAAAAAATCTTCATGGTTGGCAAGTCTGCCGTTTTTATAATCCGACCTCTGTTCCAGGCTAAGAACGAGCCTGCTGGCAAGAAGCCTGCTGACAAGAGCGATGCTAAGTCTGGCACCGACAGGAGACACTCCTCAGACTCCAAGTAAGCTCTGAGAACATGTCAATGTCATTACACATTAAGCTATGTACCTATTGTATGTCATCAGATACTAGATTCATGTTTTTAACCATTTTCTCTATCCAGGTCCGATGCCAACAAGGATGAAATGGCTGAAGGTGAAGTCGGAAAAGATGGCAAACGTAATGAGAGGACAGTGGTGATGGACAAGTCCAAGGGAGAGCCTGTCATCAGCGTGAAAGCCAAAAGCAAAGACCGGGTAAGCTACCCAAACGCTGAAATCTATGCTCCGTCTATTGAACTTTCACCTCAAACTTTTGTGGTAAAAATTGTTATGCAACATGAGCTTTTGTCTTGTTCAAAACAGAGCTCCAAGAGTCGCGACCGCAAGTCCCCAAGCAAAGAGAAGGACATCCTGTCGTTTGACCAGATCAAGGAGCAGCGTGAGCGGGAGAGACGGAGACAGAGGGAGAGGGAGGTCAGGGAGGTGGACAGACGCAGGCCCTCTGGGTGAGGAGTTGCAATAGCTGCACAACATTTCACCTCAATGCTAAGAATGAAGCCAGCTTGTACACTGTTAGCTTGTTACAGCAGTTAGAATGCTTTGAAAAGAGACTGGTCATTCAAAGTTATTCCACTAAATATCTCCTATGCTTTCTGTTTGGCCCAGGGAGCGCGGCAGTGGCCCAGACCGTGGCAGCGTGGACAACCGCACAGAGCGTGAGCGTATCCGCCTGTTCCGGGAGAAGGAGGAGCGTGAGCGCCTCCTGCGGAAAAGGAACTGGCTGGAGGTGGAGAAGGAGCGGCTGAACTTTGACCGCATGGAGCGTGAGTTCCTGGAGCGCGAACGTCAGCGTGTGGAGTACGAGCGCCGGCGTGAGCAGGAGAGGATCCAGCGGGAGAGGGATGAGCTCCGCAGGCAGCAGGAGCAGCTGCGCTTCGAGCAGGACCGCCGCCCCCTCAAGAGGCCCTACGCCGACTTGGACAACAGGTACACACTTCGTCCACGTCTGCCAACCTTTCACCCCTCTCCACAGCGTCAGTACCCCTGTTTGAGTTACCAGGTCTCTTATCATAGACTAGATGGCTGTATATGGCCATATAACAACCTCAGCCTTACTCTAGATCTTCAGTGTGCATGATTGTCATCTAAAGACATGCATGGTTTGAAAATATTTTATTGCGACTGACAGACCTGCTGCTTGTAGGAAAGACGACTGGCAGGACAAGAGGCTGGCTATGGATGACCGCTATGGGGGGCGCTCAGACTTTGGTCGCCAGGAGCGCTACCAAGACATTGACCACAGGGACCGCGGTCGCTACCAGGACGATGCCGTCATTGACAGGTACAGAGTAGACTAAGATTATTTGCAGTGCGCTGACACCAGCTGTCATTACTGTTTATAACATCTGTTATGTAGGTCTTATGATGGGAGGGCCTCAAATATTTTCCGCCTGTTTCTGCATCACTTGAATTGATGCTTATATTTATACTTACATAAAAAGCAGTTTTAATGGTCAACTGCTTGGTGGTGAATTTGTGGTTGTATGCCACACGTTTCGGTCAATAATCAATGTGTTTAGTAATGTTTAATGTAATCTTTCCTGTAGGAGGGACACTTCACGGGCTGTAGTTGCAGACAGGGATAGCACGGTAAGAGACATGGCCTCATGCAATCTACACACAATGCCCCATACTGACCAAGCGAAAACAGGTTTTTAGATTTCTTTTGCAGATGTAATATTTAAAAAAAGATTCTCGTGCTCGCTCTCTGCTATGAAACTTGAAATTAAGCTCAGGTGCATCCTGTTTCCATTGATCATCCTTGATGTTTCTACAATTTGATTGGAGTCCACCTGTGGTAAATTCAAATGATTGAATGTGATTTGGAAAGGCAATCCTGTCTATATAAGGTCCCACAGTTGACAGTGCATGTCAGAGCAAAAACCAAGTCGTGAGGTCGAAGGAAGCGCTCCAGGGCAGGATTGTGTCGAGACACAGATCTGGGGAAGGGTACCAAATCATTTCTGCAGCACTCAAGGTCCCCAAGTGACCTCCATCTTCCATTTAAGAACGTTTGGATCCGCGAAGACTCTTCCTAGAGCTGGCCGCCCAGCCAAACTGAGCAATCGGGGGAGAAGGTCCTTGGTCAGGGAGGTGACCAAGAACCCGATGGTCACTGACAGTGTTCTAGAGTTCCTCTATGGAAATGGGAGAATCTTCTGGCAGGACAACCATCTCTGCAGCACTCCACCAATCAGGCCTTGACGCTAGAATGGCCAGACAGAAGCCACTCCTCAGTAAAAGGCATATGACAGCCTGCTTGGAGTTTGCCAAAAGGCACTTAAAGACTCTGACTATGAGGAACAAGATTCTCTGGTCTGATGAAACCAAGATTGAACTCTTGAATGCCAAGCGTCACTTCTGGAGGAAACCTGGCATCATACCTACGGTTAAGCGTGGTGGCAGCATCATACTGTGGGGATGTTTTTCAACGGCAGGGAGTGGGAAACTAGTCAGGATCGAGGGAAAGATGAACGGAGCAAAGTACAAAGATCTTTGTTGAAAACGTATTCCAGACCATCGACCATCTCTGGAGAGACATGAAAGTAGCTGTGTAGCAACGTTCCCCATACAACCTGACAACACTTGATAGGATCTGCAGAGAAGAATGGGAGAAACTCTCCAAATATAGGTGTGCCAAGCTTGTGGTGTCATACTCGAGGCTGTAATCGCTGCCAAAGGTGCTTCAACAAAGTACTGAATAAAGGGTCTGAATACTTAGGTAAATGTGATTTTTGTTATTTTTAATCAATTAGCAAAATGTCTAAACTGGTTTTTGCTTTGTCATTATGGGGTATTGTGACGATTTGTCTCCCCTCAATTTAATCAATTTTAGAATAAGGCTGTAATATAACAAAATGTGGATAAAGTCACGGTCTGAATATTTTCCCAAAGGCACTGTATGCTATTAGGCACCAATATGAGTTGTTGATCATGTCGTACCACTGTTTTACAGCATTTGGTGCCTTTTAAAAAATGTGATGCGATTTTGTTTTTAATTGTGCTTCCCTCACCAGCACTTCTCGGACCGTACCGAGAGGCACGGGAGGGACACCTGGACCGCAGCAGGAAGTTATGACAAGCGTACTATTAATCCAAGGTTAGTTTTGTCAATTTTAATTTGCCTCTCACCAGATGGATGCGACGGTGTGCTTTGAGCTGCTCATCACTGTCTGTCTGATTTCTTTCAGGGAGGGCCGTGACTGGGACAGAACCTGGCAAACCGGTCGAGACGGGGGCATCCCAGGCCAAAGTCACATGGGGGCACGGGGAGGAATGGCGAGGTAAACTCGTATGTGTTTATGGCAATATTGATTATGTTTTTGAGACATCCGGAAATGTGGGGCCAGTAAGTGCAAAATCCTTTAGCAATTCTGGTCCTTATGGTGTCTTGTTTTCTGACCCCCCCCCAGTCGTGGAGGAGGCTACATGACAACCGGGACCTCCCAGTCCCTCTCTGGAGCTCTGAATCGTCAGAATCAGATGATGCAGGGTGGCGGGGCCTTCGGTCGCCGCTACTGAGGTCTGAACACCCTTGTTCCCAGTCACATGTTTAGATGTATTGTGAAACTGTCTGCAGCATGTATATTGCTCACAAAAGCTTTGTGAATTCGATGTTGCTTTTATAGACCCTTTGACTTTTCTTCCTCCTTTTAAAATTTAAGATTGCAATTGAATTTAACTGAACATCTGAGTTTTAAATGTCTGATCAGATCATTCATAGTTTTTTCACTCTGAATTACCTTTTTTTTTTTTTTTTTTTTTCAAATAGAAAATTGATAAATTCCGTTCAATTTGTGTTTTGTATGTGGTTGAATCTTGGTAAGAAATGCTCAGGAATGCGTCTGCTTAAACTTGGTTGCGGAAAAGTATGAACACAATGGTTATGATTGCATTTCAGGCTTAATTTCAATTACTGTCAAATGTGGCATTGTCTTAGTGGTAATGTACAAATCTTTTAAGAATTTGTATTGGATAGTAGTAAACGATTAACTGCGTTTGATTCAACTGCAGTTGTACAATACCACCACTGGATGGCACCAGATGGCTATTTTCTGTGAGATGAAAATGCTGCCTAATAAAGTTTTCTTTTTGCAGGCCAAGGGCAAACATTTTTTATTTACTTTTTCATCATGATTGTTTTTAAGAGCAATGTTTTGCAATCAAATATTACTAACACAGGTTTGGTTCGTGGTAGATAACTCTCCACAAATCAAAAAGAATTAGACCTAAGAGCTCTGGGCTCTTCATGCAACCAGAAAAATTATAAGTACATTAATCATCTTGCCCTAGTGAAATGTGTTGTGGGTATTTTCACCTACATACTTGTAGGCTACATGTTTGGAGTGTTACACTTTAAATTTTTTTGTGACCATCTTTTCATAATGAGCTTAAGAGTGTTAAAATAACCTGATTAGTTTGGCATGATTGTCTATCTACTCCATAGGGCCTAGGCCACACTGATGTAAACAGTTGTTTAATCTACTTGATTTTCTCCTAACCTACCAGCAGTTTTCCCCTCTAGCAGCCTGCCATAATCTTTGGTGTCTATCTTGCCCAGCTCAGAGATTAAAGATTAATCTTTGGTCCAGTCATAGAATTAGCATACTACGATAGACATGAACCTTAAGGTCAGCCATCTTGGTCAGGGAGTTGGACAGACAAGTTGTAAATGCAACAAGTACTGATATTGTATCATAATAGCGTTCAGTGTTCCAAGAAAAACATTTAGACATTTACTGGCTGTTTGCATATTTTAGAGGCTATTCATATAGAAATAGTATTTATAGTGACAGTATTTATTTCCTGCATAAGTAAAATCAGGGGTTTTGGATTTCTCCCTGACCAATCTGGTTGCCATTTTCACCACATTCTGGAATGTTGACGGTTAAAATTAGCTAGATAACCAACAACTGTAATGACGTATTTGAGAGACGAGTGCTCATTGTGAAAATGTATTTGTTTTCAATAAACGTTGGAGACGATATAGTTTACATGTCAACAAATCTAAACCAACCCTGTCTGTTTTGCCCGCGACAGTTTTGTTGCTAAACCACCAACCCATCGATTGGTCCAGTATGGTCTTTGTACCCAATTCGCGCCACACACGTGACGGGCGTTGACAGAAACCCGATTTGCTAGCTAACGGATCCACTGCAAAGTGATTTCACATGGATTAAACAGTCAAACTGTGATTATTTACCAAACTAGCTTTTTATTCTTTCACTAGCTAGCCAGCTATACTGAACTAAAATTCAAATGCAACATGCAAAAATGTAAAAGAATTTACTCAGTTCATTTAAGGAAATCAATCAATTGAAATAAATTCATTAGGCCCTAATCTGTGGGTTTCACATGACTGGGCCAGGGCTCAGCCATGGTGGGCCTTGGAGAACATGGGCCTACCACTTGGCAGCTAGGCCCACCAATTGGGGAGCCTGATACCCCACAGGTCAAAAAGCCGAATGTGGAGGTCCTGGGCTGACGTTATACGTTGTTTTGCCGGTTGGACGTACTGACAAATTCTCTAAATCGACAGTGGGAGGCAGTTTATGGTAGAAAATGTAACATTCTATTCTATTTTTGTGCAGTGTACTTTTGCTTGTTATCAAGCAAAGATACTGCTCCTTCCATCTGTTACAAGTAAATAACTTTTTCTCCAATCTGGAGAGACATTATCTGGATAGCTATGGGTCAAATAAACCTAAACATGTTTTGTAAGTAAAATCACATTTGGTGGCCAATTTTGGTGCTATTTCTGCATGTCATAATACACCAAGTGGCCCAAACCTCTGACATGGTAGTCCTTGCAGAACTAAGAGTAAGACTTCAACATTTCTTCATAGAAGGTGTCCCTTGCGCTTCACACAATCCATTCTGCCAGCCCAGTTAACGATCAGACAAAACACGACTCCAACACCATTTAAGTTTGCTGACGACACAACAGTGGTAGGCCTGATCACCAAAAATGATGAGACAGCCTATAGGGAGGAGGTCAGAGAACGGGCAGTGTGATGCCAGGACAACAACCTCTCCCTCAATGTGAGCAAGACAAAGGAGCTACAGGAATATGCAGGCCAAACATGCCCCCATTAACATCGACAGGGCTCTAGAGCGGGTCGAGAGTTTCAAGTTTCTTGGTGTCCACATCACCAACGAACTATCATGCTCCAAACACACCAAGACAGTTGTGAAGAGGGCCCGACGAAACCTTTTCCCTCTCAGGAGACTGAACAGATTTGGCATGGGTCGCCAGATTCTCAAAAAGTTCTACAGCTGCACCATCGAGAGCATCAGCGCCTGGTATGGCAACTGCTCGGCATCTGACCGTATGGTACTACAGAGGGTAGTGCATACGGCCCAGTACATTGCTGGGGCCAAGCTTCCTGCCATCCAGGACCTATATAATATGCAGTGTTGGAAAGCGGTACCGGAGCGCCAAGTCCAGGACCAAAAGGCTCCTTAACAGCTTCTACCCCCAAGCCATAAGACTGCTGAACAATTAATCAAATGGCCACCGGACTATTTACATTGACACCTCGCTCCCCTCCATTTGTTTTGTGCACTGCTGCTACTCGCTGTTTATTATCTATGCATAGTCATTTCACCGAGACCTACATGTACAAATGACCTCAACTAACCTGTACCCCCGCACACTGACTCGGTACCGGTACCCCTTGTATATAGCCTCGTTATTGTTATTTTATTGTGTTACTTTTTATTATTTCTTTACTTTAGTTTATTTGGTAAATATTTTCTTAACTGCACTGTTGGTTAAAGGATCGGCCCCTTTTTTCAGTTTTCGCCTAAAATGACATACCCAAATCTAACTACCTGTATCTCAGGCCCTGAAGCAAGTACCATTTGAAAGGAAACACTTTGAAGTTTGTGGAAATGTGAAAGGAATGTAGGAGAATATAACACATTTGATCTGGTAAAAGATAATACAAAGGAGAAAAAAAAATATTTTTGTATTTGTTTGTACCGTCATTTGAAATAGAAGAGAAAGGCCATAATGTATTATTGCAGCCCAGGTGCAATTTAGAGATTGGCCACTAGATGGCAGCAGTGTGCGCGCAAAGTTTTAGGCTGATCCAATGAACCATTGCATTTCTGTTCAAAGTTTGTATCAAGACTGCCCAAATGTGCCTAATTTGTTTTTAATAACTTTTTATGTTCAAAACTGTGTATTATTTCACTGTAATAGCTACAGTAAATTGGACAGTGCAGTTAGATTAACAAGAAATTAAGCATTCTGCCAATATCAGATATGTCTATGTCCTGGGAAATGTTCTTGTTACTTACAACCTCATGCTAATTGCATTAGGCTACGTTAGCTCAACTGTCCCGCAGGGGACCCACCAATCCTGAAGAAGTTTTAAGGGCTTGTAAGTAAGCATTTCACGGTAAGGTCTACACTTGTATTCGGCTCATGTGACAAATAAAGTTTGATTCGATTTATTAAGGTTGTTACTGTTGCTGGCTGGTGGTGTCTACCGGAATCAAATAATCTTGATGCAATATATTGATTCCAAATTGTGTTGTGTTAAATTAATGATCATTCATTAGAAAAATAAAAGCAGTAGGTGACACCAAATACCTATCATCTGTGTCTTGAAAGTATTTTTTCATGTCCTTACAGTGACAATACCATGCCAGCACCTACATTTTTTTTAAATTTCAAGTACAGAGGATGACCTTATCCTGTCTGCCGAGTGGTAAGGTAGTCCATGGCTGCAGGAGTGGGCATAAGAAGCTTATCAGAGGACAATGAGAGATTGGTGAAGGCATGTAAAAAAGGGCATGTCAGTCAGGAACGCAATTGTGATATTTCAAGTACCGAGAATGACCTTAGCAGTGGCGGTCATGAAAGATGATTGTTAAGCAAATAATTGCTGGACTCATGGTAATTGACCGTTAATTAACATAACATTTATCTCCTGGCTTACACGCATAGCCTGCAAGCCACTGATGCAGACCTTTGGACCATCCATTTACTATAGCCTACACCATCACAATAAATCCATTATTTATTTTAGACAGGTCTAAAGAAACATGATATGTAGGAAATGTAGTCTATTTCAGAAGAACAGAATAGCATACTCTGAGTTGTCCTTATGTTAGGCCCTGATATGGCTATGCCAAATGGATGTAGGCTACACTAGTTCATTTAGCAGATAAGATCTGTTTCGATTTCTGTGGCATTATTTTGTATTAATTTATAGTATGAAGAATACTATTGAACATAGCCTAATAAAATAGAAAGGATATTTTCTGCAAATAATTTCCAAGGAAGTTCGCCCACGCGGCTATTCTGTGTTGAGCGGTTAACAAAGATACAGATCCTCCCTATATGCTTAATTTAGAGTTATTTATGCAACTTTAGCTGTCATACAAATGTTGGGACTATATGTTTAGATGTTTTATATATTCCAAGGCTGCATGATGCAACTAATGATGATCTGAAAAAAGTTGCATGAACGGCATGAGCTCTGATTTGTTTCATGTGCATGCTGCACACACTTCATCAGTCTCTCATTCACAATTTGACAATTTCCCAGTGGGATCCCCATTATGTGGCTGTAATACCCCTAAAAATCCATGCCTTTTGCGGCCAAAGTGGCCGTTGTGCCCTTGGGCTGAATATAATAAATATAATTCCATTCTCCCGGCTGCCGTGCTCCGAATCACCTCTCACTCACACGGCTATCAGATATCTCAATTCTTATTCGCCAATGCCCGTCATGTGATTGGGTCCTTCTCGCAGCTAAGAAGTAGGCTACAAGTGAAGACGGACACATCCCTCTTATAGAATTCTGAGGTGCATATTGAAGATGTTAGAAGAACCGTCCACATTTTGCCGATTTTTAGTCAGCCAACAAGATGAGTAGGCCTAACAAACAGCAAAAACACTAGCCTATGTTAATCTACTATCCCACATAGTACAACAGTTGACCTATTCTATTTGTCAACTTGTCCTGTGCAATAAATAAATATTCTTAACATAAGCTGGGACAGTTGTGGGACGCGATAGATTCCAAATGAATACAACCACTCGCATCAATTTTTTTTTTTAAAGCAATGAGGCTGGTGCAACAGATCAGAACATTCAGCTTAAAATGCTGATATACTATTAGGCTATTTCTTCACATTTTATGAATGATCCAAAATGCAATCAATTAGTGGGAAAACACTGTTCTGATTGCAAATGCAATTATACATGTCATGAAAATGATCTTCCCCAAACTTGAAACTCACGTGCCGCTTATGTATGCCAGTTAGGCTCTACACCCCTTGTAAAGCGGATTAATTAACTTAACTACAGTGGCCAAATAACTTCTTTTAAATTGTGACACAAACCTTATTAAAATATTCCGGCCTTTGGGCTAGGCTAAATAGTGCAACTATGATTTGAAAAAAATCAACAACAAAAAAAGGCATGCACTGTTTCTTGCCTTGCTGGGCATCATTTACAAGTGATAATACATCATTCACAAGTGATAGGCTAATATTGTCAACCATGAGACTATTCTTAATTGTATGTCATCTATTATAGTAAATAATATATGTGTGAAATTAGTTTTGATTTAGAATGGACTATTATCATGCACCTGTCTTGGAACAGGTCTCACGCCTGCTCCCGCTCTCCACCTCATTAAACACCTGTCACCATCGTTACGCGCCTCAGAGCTCATTGGACTCAATGCACTTTTTGATGAAGCCGGTGACTGAGGTGGTATACTCCTCAATGCCATTGGAGGAATCCCGGAACATATTTCAGTCTGCTAAAACAGTCCTGTAGCATAGCATCAGCGCCATCTGACCACTTCTGTATTGAGCGAGTCACTGCTACTTCATGCTTTAGTTTTTGCTCGTAAGCAGGAATCAGGAGGATAGAATTATGGTCAGATTTGCCAAATGGGGGACGAGGGAGAGCTTTGTAGTTTGGCAAGTCGGATAGGACATCTACTTTGTGCATGACACAAGTCATTTTTCCAACAATTGTTTACAGACAGATTATTTCACTTATAATTCACTGTATCACAATTCCAGTGGGTCAGAAGTTTACATACATTAAGTTGACTGCCTTTTAACAGCTTGGAAATTCCATGTAATTCCTTGTAATTGCCTTAGAAGCTTCTGATAGGCTAATTAACATAATTTGAGACAGTTGGAGGTGTACCTGTGGATGTATTTCAAGGCCTACCTTCAAACTACACAAGTGTGAACACCATGGGACCACACAGCCATCATTCCGCTCAGGAAGGAGACGCGTTCTGTCTCATAGAGATGAACGTACTTTGGTGTGAAAAGTGCAAATCAATCCCAGAACAACAGCAAAGGATCTTGACAAAACATTTCTGTATGGACCTCGCTCTGTGAACACGGGCATTGTCATGCTGAAACCGGAAAGGCCTTCCCAAACTGTTGCCACAAAGTTGAAAGAACAGAATCATCTAGAATGTCTTTGTACGCTGTAGCGTTAAGAGTTCCCTTCACTGGAACTAAGGGGCCTGAACTATGAAAAACAGCCCCAGAACATTATTCTTCCTCCACCAAACTTTTCTCCTGGCATCCGCCAAACCCAGATTAATCTGTTGGATTGCCAGATGGTGAAGCGTGATTAATCAGTCCAGAGAACGCACTTCCTCCAGAGTGTCCAATGGCGCCGAGCTTTACACCACTCCAGCCGATGCTTGGTGTTGTGCATGGTGATCCAGCTATTTTATTTATTTATTTATTTTACCTTTATTTAACCAGGTAGGCAAGTTGAGAACAAGTTCTCATTTACAATGACCTATGAAAGAGATGGGAGACCACGTGGCACCTAGGGTAGAGACAGGGGGAGGTTAATGGGAGGGAAAGGTTGAGGGGGGGGATCTGGGAGTAGATTGCTGTCAATATAAGGTCAAGTCAAATGTGAGTGTGTGTCTCTCTGCCTGACTGCCTGTCTGTCAGTCCGTTGCTACTCAAAGCATAGGCTACCTCGGTCAGTATTGCATAGCGATTAACTTATCTCCTACTTCGACTGGAGGACTATTCCTCACCTCGGCGATGGGAAGCCCGCAGGACCTGCGGGTCCCAACAGAGATCATGGCGGTTCGGACAGACATCCTCCAGACATCTTTTGGGCATCTAAAGCTCATTTCCTCCATTTCTACACAGTCCCTTCTAGCATTCTCTATTTAGAACAAATAAAACAAGAAAAAATGCCCAAGGTCGTCAAGCTAGGCAAGATATTATCATTAAATATGTTTAAATGATTGATTAGACTGAACGAGATCAAAGGTAATTCAATAATCAATATTGTGTTGCACCTCTAACCAACAGAGCTCTTTTTACATGCACACAATATAGTTGGGTCGAACCCATTCTGTCCCTAGGGGTCCACTACCCCGGACCCTCCACCTCCAAATCGATCCTGCTTCAGAGTACAGGCCTTGGTGTAACGCTCATTCCTTCAATGATAAGCGCAAATCCGACCATCACCCCTGGTGAGACAAAACCGCAACTCCTCGGTGAAGAGCACTTTTTGCCAGTCCTGTCTGGTCCAGCGACGGTGGGTTTGTGCCTATAGCCAACGTTGTTGCCGATGATGTCTGGTGAGGACCTGCCTTACAACAGGCCTACAAGCCCTCAGTCCAGCCTCTCTCAGCCTATTGCGTACAGTCTGAGCACTGATGGAGGGATTGTTCGTTCCTGGTGTAACTCGGGCAGTTGTTGCCATCCTGTACCTGTCCTGCAGGTGTGTTGTTCGGATGTACCGATCCTGTGCAGGTGTTGTTACACGTGGTCTGCCACTGCGAGGACGATCAGCTGTCCGTCCTGTCTCACGGTAGCGCTGTCATATGCGTCTCACAGTACAGACGTTGTAATTTATTGCCCTGGCCACATCTGCAGTCCTTATGCCTCCTTGCAGCATGCCAAAGGCACGTTTACGCAGATGAGCAGGGACCCTGGGCATCTTTCTTTTGGTGTTTTTCAGAGTCAGTAGAAAGGCCTCTTTAGTGTCCTAAGTTTTCATAACTATGACCTTAATTGTCTACCGTCTGTAAGCTGTTAGGGTCTTAACGACCGTTCCACAGGTGCATGTTTATTAATTGTTTTTGATTCATTGAACAAGCATGGGAAACAGTGTTTAAACCCTTTACAATGAAGATCTGTGAAGTTATTTGGATCTTTACAAATTTTCTCTGAAAGAGAGAGTCCTGAAAAAGGGACGTTTCTTTTTATGCTGAGTTTAGTATTCATTATGATCTTACCTTTTGCAAATTCTTAGTCTGGATTGTTCTCTTGGGTCAAGAGGACCATGGACATTAATGAAATATGATTAGTACTGTAAATCCATATGTACATGTAGGCTATAAGCTAGCTAGCTAGCACTGTAGTAGTGCCTAATATAGAATAGCCTACTTGTATCGAATGTTATAGATTAACTTAATGATGATCTCCTACATGTGCTCCAGTAAATTTGCCCTCCAGGGGTGGCCACTGCTCCAGCCACATCTGGAACTCCAAGACAGACAGACAGACAGACATACAGTCTGAGAGCTGGGCAAAATAGACAAATGCAAAACTAATATTGATATTCATGTGTGGTTGGCCGTAGCAAACTACAGTATCTGCTTTAGTTTTCTAGATGATCGATCTCACCCTCACGAAAAGGCACTATGGGATTAATATAAAAGAGTATTATATAAATATATTTTAAAAAACGTATAGTATTCTTGTTGTGAATTCAGACATACTATAGAAGGTCGCAATTGTAAATGAAAACTTGTTCTCAACTTGCCTACCTGGTTAAATAAAGGTGAAATAAAATAAAAATAAATATAGCAATCTTATAGTAATAATATAGCAATAACTATAGCAATACTATAGTGATCCTATAAGATTACTATAGAAGAATATTATAGAAATATCACAGAAAAACATTTGACAAATTCTATAGTATTCTTATTGTAAATTCAGACATAGTGTAGAATAACTATAGTTATCTTAAAGGAATACTATAACATCTTCTTATAGTGATACTATAGCAATAACTAATATTATACATTACTATACCAATGTACAAAGATATACTAATGGTATATCTTATGGTAATATTAAAACAATCTTATAGTGATACTACAGCAATAACTATAGTAGACTTTTGAAATGTTTTTGTTCAGTGTACATTAAGAAGTTGACAGATACGAGGACATCATATTTGAAAGATGATCAATTTGAATCCTTTTTCCCTGAGTTAACAAATCAAAAGTTAGGCCTTAGCCTCCAAGTTACTCCCTTTGAGTAAAAAAAAAGCTGTTTTAAACCTAAATCTTGAACTTCTTAAGCAATTTCGATTCAAGCTTTAATTAAATTATTTTAAAGACATCCTTCTCCTCCATCTGGTTTCACCTAAATAAAAGGCTGTGGAGAAAAAGAGAGGGTTTTAACAAATTTGCTTTGAGTACAGAATAGTCTGCCCAACCCCAAATTAATCAACAGTCTTAGCACAAACTAATAGACCTGAGATCAGGTTACACACATACATTCACACTTGTAATAATTAAATAATTAAATTAAATAAACTACAAAACCCCTTTTTGGCCATACAGTACTAGTAGTTCTTCTGTATTTTGAAGTAAGTCTTATCTTTCATAATTATACATGTATTATACAGTATTATGTACAGTATTTATAGTAAAAAATGATTAAGAAACTTACTGCAAATGGCACTTTGGTTGGGCACAGCTTTTTTCTGTGCCTCCTGGTCCCAGAATACATTCAAATGTTTTCCTGTCAACGAAGAGACGGCCATCACCTCTCTGGGGAAACAGAGCTGTCATGAGCTTTGATGGTTCCTTGCTCAGTCGAGTGATAATGTTCACCTGGAGTTTAACACCCTCTGCCAGTTCCACCTGTAAAACATCATAAAACATTAACTTTAATAAAAGACATACACAAGTTACACATGATTTTGCTATTTGCAGAGTACTGTAGTAGTTATCAACAATGTGTATTCAAACTTTCCTTTGTGGTGGACAGAAACATTGTTTTTTTTTGCATGATATTAGAATATTTCAAACATTAATATCTGAAATCAATACAGTATTTTAATATTAGTATTTGCTCTGACTTCCTTGTTGTCTTGTTAGGGCAATCATCTCCCCAGCATGTCTTTAATAGGGGTGTGCCGAGTATTCGGACAAAACCATTTTTGCTACCGATATTAGGACTTAGCAGAACACACACACATGAATAGATTATTAACATCAACATCCGGGATTCTAAAAAGTTTCTGAAAACAGAATTTCTCGAGTCGACTGCAAATTTAACAAAACATTGTTTTTGACATTGTCACGTCGTTGCCATTGATGATGGTTGTAGTCCTATCCCCAGCACTAGTGGTAATTATACAACAATTATCTCATTCTTTCTCTCTCTGTCTCCCTCGCTTTGTCACTCTCCCCTTCTATCTTTCTCCCCCGTTTCTAAGTACAGTATATTAGAATTGAGTTTTGGACTTAGTCAAACTAAGAATATGTTCTCTGCCATCCTCTCAGATTCATGCTCAGATAAATGCTTTGCTCATAAAGTATTATCTTGAAATGAAAACTGCTGTATTTCCTTGTTTAATGTTCTCATCAACTATGTTAAAGGGGTGGTTCATCAAAAATATGTTTAATCTCACTAGAACATTTTCCTAGGCATTAGTCTTCACCAGAGACAGTTTTTTTAGGTTGGTTGGATCATTATTTAGTTTAGCTCATCAGCAAATTCTACTTCTCCCTCTCCCATAGAAACCCAATTTAAAGTCAAAGTTGATCGTCAATACCTTCAAAAGACACCAAAGGTGCCTCCAATCACTGCAATAGCCCTTGCAGTTAAAATCTCGATAAGATTACTTTGGTAAAATATTTACCTAGCCTAATATTTCCCAATGATATCGGTCATTTTTTTCATTAAAATCCAGGAAGTCATTCATTCGCACCGAGCCGCGACTTAGGTCAGAGTGAGAACTTACATACAAATATTTGAATCAAGAGGAAGAGTATCAACATGATGACACAAACTGAAGAAAACATTACCTCTAGCAGGTCGATTTTTGTAACATGTTTTAAAGCAAAACAGATTGTTTTGGGGCAAGTCAATGACGAGACAACATTTGTTGCATAAGTGAGGATAAATACATATAGTTTTTCATACAATCGTAAATGTCGGATTTTGAAATAAAATTGATGAAGTCTAAATACTGATCCACCTAACCTAAACTTTCAGGTAAAAACTCATGCCTTGACAAATGTTCTAATGAGGTTAAAGTATTTTTCTGTAAACCACCCCTTTAAGTAAGTAAATGCATTTGAATTATAAAACCACTCTCGTGGTCCTTTCCGCCACGACTCGTTGTTTGCTTGCTGTACTCCCATTAGATAGTTTTAGTAGTTAACGAGAAATAGTTTCGTGAGTATTTTTCTGCTTGCTGTATTGTTACAATGTTAATACACCTGCTTTTGTATTCAAATTGTGACTAGTTTGCATCCCCGCTTCACAGCTCAAGGTTTGAAGTCACCCTATCATAACGTCTGGTAGGGTTGTGATGGCTATGTCTTGGAGTGCTGCTTTTGGGGGTTGGAGGCAGGGTGTGGATTCACCAGCCATGATGTCTGGGAACACACAGTATGACAGACAGTTAAAGAGATTTAATACAGATTCATTCAACCACCTCCTTACAACTTCTAATCATCCCCCCTACTCTCAATCTCTACTCCTCATATTCTGATCACCATGCTTAAACCAAACAAACACACCCTTTGAAATTGTGTCTCATTCTCTCCCTCTTTGGGTTTTTCACCTCCTGGAGCAAACCTGGCAACTATGAAAATATAGAACATAATGTGCTATCATTACACATGTATGCAATATGCAATCAACTAATAGATTGGTAGACACTATACAACTGTACCTACTCACAGATACACCTACAACTGAACCTAATAACAGTATCTATGGGTATATTGTATACACAACTATATTTTTGGAGGTGTTTCAGACATAATGTGGCAAACCTCTTCAAGGTTATGAGCGTTTGTCACAAATTAAGTGGGAAACTGTCACCAGATCACCCCAGAATGAGAGTTCTTTCGAACAGGACAGTACCTGTGTGTTTGTTTCTCCGTCCTGGTCCACCCAGGCCGTAGGCAAGGTCAAGGATATCAGGGATCGGTACACGAATCGTGTTCTAACAGGTAAGTCCAAAACAGTCCAGCTCATACACGGTAAATCCAGCCAATATCTATTGTCTCTTTCTCTACGTTTTTTTGTGATCTGTAGTTCTGATTGGGGTGGCCATTTTAGTGATCGGGCAGAGCCCGTTTATTAGTTCTGCTCTCACATGATCACTCGACCCCCTTCTTTGCCACACATCTCCCCCCTAGATCCGACCCCCTAGGTCGGGCTACCGCAGCAAAATATGCGAGCATGCGGGTAGCGCCCCAGCAGGTAGTATTTCAGGCTTTCTAGAGCTCACTTTACTGCCGGCGCCTCTTTCTCAACGACTGCGTAGTTGGTTTCCCGTGGTTCCAGCTTCCTGCTTAAAAACGGGATGGGGTGTTCCAACCCTTCTACCTCTTGGGATAGCACTGCTCCCAAGCCGACCTCTGAGGCATCCGTCTGAACCACAAACTCTTTCTCAAAGTCTCATACCACCAGCACTGGATTACAGCAGAGAGGCTCCTGTAATGTCCAAAATGCTTTGGTGGCCCTTTCATCCCATTTGACCATGTTTGGCCCTTGGCCCTCTGGCTCTAGTCATGTCAGTAAGTGGGGCGGCCACTGTGGCATAACTTGGGATGAACTTCCGGTAGTAACCGGTCAGCCCTAGGAAGGCTCGAACCTGCTTCTTATTTACTGGTTTTGGCCATTCTCTAATTGCCTCCACCTTCTTACGTTGGGGTTTGATGAACTATCTTCCCACGGTGTATCCCACATACTCTGTTTCCTCTAACCCCACATAACACTTGGCAGGGTTCGCCGTAAGCCCTGCCTTTATAAGGGTGTCTGACACTGCCTGTACCCGGGGTAAGTGGGATTCCCAATCTGGGCTGTAGATCCCCACGTCATCTAAATAAGCTGCGGCGTATGCTTGGTGCGGTTTTAGGACCTTGTTCATGAGCCATTGAAAGGTGGCTGGGGCTGAGGTAGATGCTAGTGCCAGAGGTACTGGTGCTGTTCTACTGCAGCAGGACAAGAGTGGAGTGTTTTTGTGAAAAATAACAAACTATGCAACCATTGAACAAGAAGCTCTAGCTTTGTTAGCTCTGCAATACTTTGAAGTATATATTGGTTCCAGTGCCCTACCAGTGATCGTATATACTGACCATAACCCCTTAGTGTTTCTCCACCGGATGTACAACCAGATCCAGCGCCTTATGCGTTGGGCTCTTATTGTGCAGAACTATAATTTGGAGATCCGCCACAAAGGGTTCTGATAATGTATTAGCAGATGCTTTGTCTCGTGTGTAAAAATTATGATTTTTGTATGTTTTGTAATCCCATGGGTTGCTCTTTTAAGGGTGGGAGTGTTACTGATACAAGTATCCTGTGTGTTTCTTTTCTCTCCTTCCTCCCCTCACAGGTGGCAATCATCATTCCCCAATCAGTCATCAATCAGAAGACACCTGCTCCATCCCCTTTCCCTTACCCTACATCCCCTTTCCCTTGGTTTAAAAACCCAGTCACATGTTTTCTCTGGAGCTCGATCTCTCGGTCTCAATCTCTCGCTATGTCTCTCTCTCTCTTTGGATTGAGCTCCCTTTTGTTTTTTGTTCATACATGTCACATTTGTCCGGAATTATGTGAGTTTTGTTACAATGATTGACTATTTGTTTGATGGTGGGAAAAGGGGGTACAAAGACAAGTCGCCCATGGGCATACACTACCTGTAGGTAAACTTTGTCTAAATACACTAGTTAGAACTGGGCGAACCACCCACTGTATTTTGGGTTAGTTAGCTAGCTGTTAGCAGACTAGTCTAGCTTAGGGGTGATTCTGGATATGTATTATTTATTTCCTTGGGTCCAGCTCAGCCCCTTTTCAGGCCCCCCTTTACCTTGTGTTTAAAAATAAACCCTGAGTGTTTGACGGTAGAGTTAAGTTGTCTGCGGTTTTTCTTCGCACTGTTACCTTTTCACTGTTATAATTTGCATGAATTATGTTACGGTCTGAGAGTCCTTTAGGTGCCTTTTGACAAACTCCAAGAGGGCTGTCATGTGCCTTTTACTGAGGAGTGGCTTCCGTTTGGCCACTCTACCATAAAGGCCTGATTGGTGGAGTGCTGCAGAGATGGTTGTTCTTCTGGAAGGTTCTCCCATCTCCACAGAGGACCTCTGGAGCTCTCAGCGTGAACATCGGGTTCTTGGTCACAATTTCGAATCTCATAGCAAAGTAATTAGGGATTTAAAAAAAAAATTATATATATATATATATACAATCTACATACATACATACATACATACATACACACACACACACATTTGCAAAAATGTCTAAACCTATTTTCACTTTGTCATTATGGGGTATTGTATGTAGATTGTATGTGTATATATATTTTTTTTTGATATTCTATTTTAGAATAAGGCTGTAACGTAGGCACATTTAATCTGCACATTTGTTGCTGTGTGAACATGCAGAGGTATTTAGCCAACATCTATTTAGGCATATTAAAACACTTACGCTTTTTCTGATCACGAGTATCGTCCTATCCCGACTATCAACTGTCAATTTACGGATATGATTACAAATACAAGTATGACCATGTCGGGACACCCATAGTTAGGAAGTTATCTTTCTTGTAATAAGGAGATCATGGATTATTTTGTTTTAATTAGTTATGTAGTTATTTCGTAATAATGAATACCAGAAATATGCAATGTCTGGCTTTTTTTTTTATATGTGCAAAAAATGACAAGTTAAATTAATGCCATTGCCTCATCTCTGGTCTGAGTTATTAAGAAACTGCAGACTGGGGCGACTGCCCGTCTCTAATGAAATGTGCCCAACTAGAATCCTCAAGGGTGAAATGTTGCACAGAATGAACCAGTCAATGTTGAAGAAATAAGGTGAAAAGCTGATCGTGTGACAGACAACCTTCGACCTGTACTGTACAAATTGTGTTGCATTGACCCCCTACATTTATTGCTTACCAAATGACACAATCGTTCATATTTCGGGCTGGCGAACAATACAGAGAATCCATACGCAAACAGATACTTCACATTGACAACATTTTTTCTGACTTATCTACGATCTTCAAAAAGTTGTGATCGCTCATATCAGCAACAAAATATCTGATCGTTTTTTTTAAAAAGCAGAAGGAACTCTTCCCAATTATCACTTCCTTGAGCCCAATATGCTTATTCGTCCTCCTCTGGAGTTGTCTCTTCAGTTCCTCTCTCTATCCATTGCTCTCCGTCTTTGTGGGGTTTCTTTAGGACAGTGGCTATTTTATTTAGGAGGAAGAACGTAAACAGCGCAGAATCGCATTAGTGGAAACCAAGACTGTTCTCAGGGCAGGCCTGGTTATATCAGGGAACATTTTAGCTAACCTTAACCTAATTATCCTAACCTGCCATGTTAATTACCTAACTTCAGTGTCAGCCAACGGACAACTAGATTAATGTATGTGGGCAATTCCATGCCAGGATGGCCCAAATATATTTGAGGTTTTGGATCTTCCTGAATTTAATTCCATAGAAAGGTCCTTTTGGGGGAAGAATGTTTGGCATACATTTTAAGTCAATATGATTATTGAGAAATTTTATTAAAGTAAAAATACATATTTTATTAAAATATGTGTCATTTTGGCCTTGCTCAGGCCTTTTTTAAGACACTTAAATGTGTCTGTAAATGCTACTACGCCAGATTTTTTGTCATCTTAAATGTTACCATTGCTTGAAATATGAGTAGTGTTTAGATTAAGCTTTCAATTCATTTACATGAATTTATGGATCATTTAAAATATTAATTAACTCAAGTGTTTTTAGACATATTGTTTGTAATGCTATACTCTTTAAACATGTCAGATTTCCATAGCTCTCACTTCAAAAGTAGCAGAGAGCCCACTGGAAATGTGATTTATTTGTAGAATATCTTTACAACAATATGCCTAATAATTAAGAGCATCAAAAAGGGTACTTTTGAGATATTTATGTTAATATTCTTCTTTGTCCATAAATTCATGCAAAAAGGTGTATTCTTTACCTAAACACTTCTCGTATTTTAGAACACACGGTAAGTTTTATGGCTTTTTAGCATCTACAGACATATCTTTGGAGAAGGCCTTTAATAATAATTTTTAAGTAATTATTTTGGATACACATTTCGAAGATATGCCAGACATCCTTGCCCAAAAAGACCTGTTTGGGCTATCCTTGCACTGTGGAATTGCCCATATATGGCCACGGCCAAGACAAATGGCATGACCTATGCAAGTGTGAAGATATCCTTCAGAATGTGATTTTCACAATGACTGTATATATGAAGGATTTGCCTATCATTCATCCAACCTTGCTGATGAATGGTAACTATGGTTCACGTGGTGGCACATGTTGTCCAAATGGGCCAGGGAAGGGCAGCCTCCTGTGTTGAGGAAGTGAGCGATTTGATTAATACGGCAGACTCATCATTTTAACAAAAGTGGAAGGAAATAATAAAACAAGTCCACCCTGACTACTTTAGGTCAAGTGGAAGGAACTTCAGTGCATAGGCCGACTGTATGTCAAGTGGAAGGAGCTTCAGTGCATAGGCCGACTGTATGTCAAGTGGAAGGAGCTTCAGTGCATAGGCCGACTGTATGTCAAGTGGAAGGAACTTCAGTGCATAGGCCGACTGTATGTCAAGTGGAAGGAACTTCAGTGCATAGGCCGACTGTATGTCAAGTGGAAGGAGCTTCAGTGCATAGGCCGACTGTATGTCAAGTGGAAGGAGCTTCAGTGCATAGGCCGACAGTATGTCAAGTGGAAGGAGCTTCAGTGCATAGGCCGACTGTATGTCAAGTGGAAGGAACTTCAGTGCATAGGCCGACAGTATGTCAAGTGGAAGGAACTTCAGTGCATAGGCCGACTGTATGTCATTTTTCTCAGACATGTTTATCCTCCAACATTCTTGGATGTTAATCTCATTTTCTTTTTTGGTAATATGACATTTCTATTAGGAAGTGTGATATTGATTATAATATTATTATCATTAGACAAAGCTTCACCCAGCTGCAGATAACCCACATGTATGGGATCCAGGGTAAAACAAGGACGTGTTTTGGCTTTCCCCTCTACGAAAAACATCTGCCATTCAAGGATTCATTATTTAACAAAACAAAGATTAAAGTAGTTCAGAAATGTCATTTGTTCATTGTTTTATATACGCAGAGGACTATCACAGGCTGTTTCTGATATAAAGTAGCTGATCAGGGACAGTTTCTAATCCGAAGTGATAGGCGTGGACAAACACCCCACCCAGAAGTCCTTGCCTAGCCTCTTGTTTTGGGATGCATGTCCTTGTGTCTGTTGAAGTTTCGGTCTCTTGGCTGCAGTGCTGCAACTAATGGCTCTTTCCCAAACACCATGCTTACCTCACAGAGTACGACGTTTCAAATAAGACCCAAATGAAGACTGTGTTGAAGTAACCATGTCTATTACAGGGGTAGGCAAACGACAGGTTATGGCAGGCAGGGGTCGATAATCCAGAGTAGGGGCAAAGGGTACAGGAAGGCAGTCAGGGTCAACGGCAGGCAGAGTGGTCATGCAGGTGGGCTCAGAGTTGGGACAGGCAAGGGTCAAAACCAGGACTGCTAGGGAAAGCGCGACTGGGGGAAAAGCAGGAGCTGAGCGAAACCACTGGTTGACTTGAACGAACAAGACAAATTGGCCACAGACAAACAGAGAACAAATATAAGTACCCAGGGGATATAATGGGGAAGATGGGTGACACCTGGAGGGGAGGTGGAGACAAGCACATGGACAGGTGAAACAGATCAGGGCGTGACGCAGAGAGTGAGGTGTGTATCTTGTGCACTAGAGAGACTTTCATTCCCCAAAGCTTGCAGCAGGGGGCGATGAAATACCATATTTGAATTACTCCCAAGTTTACCCCTGAAGGTTGAATTAACTGCATCTGAAGATGTCATGAAGGATAGGACTTTTTCAAACAGGTAATCCTCTGTTAGGGGTGGGAATGTGGGTCTTTTGACTTTCTCCCCTCTAGTACTTCACTATTTCTATAGATCATATCTGCTGGCTGGGAGTAATGACAAGATATACCTTCACCTTTCACAGTCTTTGAAGCATCCTGAAATAGTTCACTATGTCTGGGGTAGCAGTCTGCTGTGCATGGGACATTGGTAGCCAGTCTAGAGTCTAACACGTTCCATGATATCATGGTTGCGGCCTGGATAGACTTCAATGGACAGAAATTGGTCAAAATGCTGACCATTGGTTACACTTGAGCTCTCCTGCTGTATGGACTTTCATCCATGGAACCCTGACTAACATACATTATTAAGACACTGATGAATGGACGTTTGCCTCGTGTGGACATTGTGTGCTTTAAAGGTATGAAATTGAAGAGCATCTCTGTATTGAATCCTTTAGGAAGTGGGTAATGTACTTACCTATGTAGAAAATAATAATGAAAATCAACTAAGAATCTTATATGGCAGAAGATCATTTGTACAAAATGTGTCTTAAGATTTTTTTAATGTTTTGCCATATATGTCAGTTTTGTATTTCTGTATGTGTTAACTTATGTATTTTGTGACTAACACACTTGAATACATGATTGTTGTGATTTTCCTACATAGATATGGTATTACATATGAGACAAAATACACTACATGGCCAACAGTATGTGAACACCTGCTCATTGAACATCTCATTCCAAACTCATGGGCATTAATATGGAGTTGCCCCCCCCCCCTCCACTCTACTGGGAAGGCTTTACACTAGATTTGGGGACATTGCTGCAGGGACTCGCTTCCATTTAGCCACTAGGCCTGGCTCACAGTCGGCATTCCAGTACATCCCTAAGGTGTTCGATGGACTTAGGGTCAGGGCTCTGTGCAGGCCAGTCAAGTTCTTCCACACCGATCTCGTTTCTGTATGGACCTCGTTTTGTGTACGGGGGCATTGTCAAGCTGAAACAGGAAAGGGCCTTCCCCAAACTGTTGCCACAAAGTTGGAAGCATAGAATCGTCTAGAATATCATTATATGCTGTAGCGTTAAGATTTCCCTTCACTGGAACTAAGGAGCTTGAACCATGAAAAACAGCCGCAGACCATTATTCCTCCTCCACCAAACTTAACAATTTGCACCATGCATTGGGGCAGGTAGCGTTCTTCTGCCAGATGGTGAAGCATAATTCATCACTCCAGAGAATGCGTTTCCACTGCTCAAGAGTCCAACGGCGACGAGCTTTACACCACTCCATCTGTCACTTGGCATTGCCCATGGTGATCTTAGGCTTGTGTGCGGCTGCTCGGCCATGGAAACCCATTTCAGCTCCCGACGAACAGTTATTCTGCTGACGTTGCTTCCAGAGGACGTTTGGAACTTGGTAGTGAGCATTGCAACCGAGGACAGACCATTTTTACGCAGTACGCATTTCAGCAGCCCCGTTCTGTGAGCTTGTGTAACCTACCACTCTGTGGCTGAGCAGTTGTTGCTCCTAGACGTTTCCACTTCACAATAACAGCACTTACAGTTGACCAGGGCAGCTCTGGCAGGGCAGACATTTTACAAACTGACTTGTTGAAAAGGTGGCATCCTATGACGGTGCCACGTTGAAAGTCACTGAACTCGTCAGTAAGGCCATTCTGCTGCCAATGTTTGTCTATGGAGATTGCATGGCTGTGTGCTCGATTTTATACACCGGTCATCAACGGGTGTGGCTGAAATAACCAAATCCAATCATTTCAAAGGGTGTCCACATACTTTTGTGTATATAGTATAAGAATTAAGAATTATAAGAATTATGAGTCATCTATGAATATTGTAAGAAAAGTGCATGTTCTGACAATGTAACCTCTACAAAATAAATGTTTTCCTATCAGGTTTCATATTGTTTTTATAAGTCAACATATACAAACCCATGACAATTACGATTAGAAACATATAGCACATATACAGTACCAGTCAGGGTTTTTTGTTTAGCACTTTTTAGGTTACTACATGATTCCATGTGTTATTATATAGTTTTGATGTCTTCACTATTATTCGACAGTGTAAAAAATTGTACAAATAAATAATAACCCTTGAATGAGTAGGTGTGTTTAAACTTTTGACTGGTAATGTATACAGTGCATTCGGAAAGTTTTTCAGGCCCCTTGACTTTTTCCACATTTTGTTACGTTACAGCCTTATTCTAAACGGGATTTATAAAAACATACTCATCAATCTACACGCAATACTCCACAATGACAAAACACAAAACACTTTTTGCAAATTATTATTTAAAAAAATCTGAAATACCTTATTTACATATGTATTCAGACCCTTTGCTATGAGACTCAAAATTGAGCTCAGGTGCATCCTGTTTCCATTTATCATCTTTGAGATATTTCTACAACTTGACTGGAGACCACCTGTGGTAAATTCAATTGATTGGACATGATATGGAAAGGCACACCTATCTATATAAGGTCCAGTGCATGTCAGAGCAAAAACCAAGCCATGAGGTCGAAAGAATTGTCCTTAGTGCTCCGAGACAAGATTGTGTCAAAGCACAGACCTTTGGCAGGGTACCAACATTTCTGCAGCATTGAAGGTCCCCAAGAAAACAGTGGCCTCCATCATTCATGAATGGAAGACATTTGGAACCACCCAGACTCTTCCTAGAGCTGGCTGCCTGGCCAAATTTAGCAATCGGGGGGAGAAGGGCCTTGGTCAGGTAGGTGACCAAGAACCCGATGGTCATTCTGACAGAGCTCCAGAGTTCATCTGTGTACAGCACCATAAAAGCCTAACGGAAGCCAAAAGGCACATGACAGCCCGCTTGGAGTTTGCCAAAAGGCACCAAAGGACTCAGACCATGAGAAACAAGATTCTCATGTCTGATGAAACCAAGATTGAACTCTCGTCTGAATGTCAAGCATCACTTCTGGTGGAAACCTGGCACAATCCCTATGGTGAAGCACGGTGATGGCAACATCATGCTGTGAGGATGTTTTTCAATGACAGGGACTGGGAAACTTGTCAGGATCACATCAAATGTTGTTTGTCACATGCGCCGAATACAACAGGAGTAGGTAGACCTTACAGTGAAATGCTTACTTACAAGCCCTGAACCAACAATGCAGTTAAGAAAATACCCCCCAAAATAAGAGAAGAATAACAAATGCTTAAATAGCAGCAGTAAATAACAATAGTGGGTTATATACAGTGGGGCAAAAAAGTATTTAGTCAGCCACCAATTGTGCAAGTTCTCCCACTTAAAAAGATGACAGAGGCCTGTAATTTTCATCATATGTACACTTCAACTATGACAGACAAAATTAGAAAAATAAATCCAGAAAATCACATTGTAGGATTTTTAATGAATGTAATTTGCAAATTATGTGGAAAATAGGAAGCTTGGCCCCAGTGATGTACTGGGCCGTTCGCACTACCCTCTGTAGTGCCTTGCGGCCTGAGGCCGAGCAGTTGCCATACCAGGCAGTGATGTAACCAGTCAGGATGGTGCAGCTGTAGAACCTTTTGAGGATCTGAGGACCCATGCCAAATCTTTTCAGTCTCCTGGGGGGGAATTAGGTTTGGTCGTGCCCACATAACATTATTGGCATGTTTTTGAATAAGTAATTTCTTTCTTTCTTACTAAGGATACCGATGAGATTGTCAGCGATGCATGATGTGGTCATATGAGGGGTTAGTGTCGGTTATGTTTCATGTTAAGAAGAGCCTTCAGACCATTCCATTTTGTCTCTTTTCAGGACTTGTAAGAGACACAAAAATAATCAGAGGAGCAGAGACAAGCAGCTGTCTTCATATTGGCTGAGGTGAGTGTTACCCCGTATATAGCTCGTTCTGGATGCCCCAATCAAGTGGTTGTGTTTGTTAACTTCTTATGGCTGCAATTCCGTTAATGGGATGATATGACAACAGCCAGTGAAAGTGGAGGGCATAAAATTTAAAACAGAAATCTCACAATTAAAATTCCTCAAACATATGTATCTTATACCGTTTTAATGGTAATCTTGTTGTTAATCCCACCACAGTGTCTGATTTCAAATAGGCTTTACAGCGAAAGCACCACAAACGATTATGTTAGGTCACCACCAAGCCACAGAAAAACACAGCAAATTTTTTTCCAGCCAAAGAGAGGAGTTTCAAAAAGCAGAAATAGAGATCAAATGAATCACTAACCTTTGATGATCTTCATCATATGACACTCATAGGACTTCATGTTACACAATACATGTATGTTTTGTTTGATAAAGTTCATATTTATCAAAATATGAGTTTACATTGGCGCGTTACATTCACTAGTTCCAAAAACATCCAGTGATTTTGCATAGCCACATCATTCAACAAAAATACTCATCATAAATGTAGATCATAATACAAGTTATACACATGGAATTATAGATATACCTCTCCTTAATGCAACCGCTGTGTCTGATTTCAAAAAACTTTACGGAATAAGCAAACAATGCAATAATCTGAGAAGGCGCTCAGAAGAATAAGTCACAATAGCCGCAATGTTGGCATCAACATAAACAATAAATTACATGATAAATATTCCCTTACCTTTGATGATCTACATCAGAAAGCACTCCAGGAATCCCAGGTCCACAATAAATGTTTGTTTTGTTCGATAATGTCCGTTATTTATGACCTTCTTTTGTTAGCGCGTTTTGGTATACATATCCAAACGCTCATCCTGGTCACCGTTACGTCGGACAAAAACTTCAAAAAGTTACATTACCGTTCGAAGAAACATTTCAAACTATGTACAGAATCAATCATTAGGATGTTAACATATAGCTTCAATAAAGTTCCAACCAGAGTATTCCTTTGTGTCTTGATGAGCAATGGAACGCAAGTGGATACCATGAGGAATGCACGTGATCAGAAAATGGCTGACTACCAGTCACCTGATAGATTCTGCTCTCATTGAGTCCCACAACACAGTAGAAGTCTCATTCTAATTTTTATAGATGGTTGACATCTAGTGGAACCCCTAGGCAGTGCAACATCATTAACATATAGCTTCAATAAAGTTACAACTGGAGTATTATTTTGTGTCTTCATGAGCAATGGAACGCAAGTGGATACCATGAAGAATGCGCGTGATCAGAAAATGGCTGACTGCCAGACACATGATTGATTCTGCTCTCATTCACTCCCACAACACAGCAGAGGTCTCATTCAAATTTATATAGATGGTTGACATCTAGTGGAACTCCTAGGCAGTGCAACATCATTAATATCTCAAGGGGATTTCATTGGGGACTGCAGTGAATACATGGAAAACTCAGATTTCTCACTTCCTGCTTTGATTTTTCCTCAGGATTTTGCCTGCCATATGAGTTCTGTTATACTCACATACATCATTCAAACAGTTTTAGAAACTTTAGAGTATTTTCTATCCAATATTAATAATAATATGCATGTATTAGCAACTGAGACTGAGGAGCAGGCCGTTTACTTTGGGCAACTTATTAATCCAAGCTACTCAATACTGCCCCCCAGCCATAAGAAGTTAAGGTCTCTTATGTGGCCCCTTGGTAGATTGGCCTTATACAACACTGTAGCTTGTCCAAAACAGTAAAATATGTTGGTATTATATATATATATATATATATATATATATATATATATATATATATATATATATATATATATATATATAGAGAGAGAGAGAGAGAGAGACTACTTGTTGATCCTGTGGTAATACCAACATATTTTACTGTTTTGGACAAGCTACAGTGTTGGACAAGCTACAGTGTTGTATATATATATGAGAGCACCTAACAGAGTAAAGCCTTCATATGATAACATTATTGGCATGTTTTTTAATGAGTTGTTGGTAATGATTAGATTGTCAGTGATGCAGAAATGACAAACCAAACACAGGATCAATAGCAGCCACTTTCACATGGGCCCAGGTGAGTGATGTTGAGCTAATTAAATAATGTTTGACATTAATTAATCAAAGTGAACTGACTTATTTAACTTAAGATGTAGAAAAAGTAATGACAAAATGCACACCACTGTAAACACACTTCCCCTCCCTCTCTCTCTCCATTCTAATTTTTGTTTCTATCATGTGTGTTGTGGCTTTCTTTCTCTTTTGTGCAAAGTACAGTAGACCAGGGCAAGGTTATAATGCAGTAATGGAAAACTAAAATCAAACTGTACCTACATAATTCAACTTCTAATATTGTTTCCTACCACTTGTAGGACAAGGTCCCACAAGAAACAGAGGATACTGGGATGCCCACTCATATGGACTTACAGAAGATCGAAGTCGCATATTGATTCTCTACTTTGCTTTCAGACACGACGCTACTGGTGTGTTGGTGGAAGACCTGCTGACACTTCTACGGTTACATTCTGCTGGGACAAGTGCAGGTCCAGCAAGCATGTATGTTTTTGAGAAACCACTAGCTGGTATTGTAGATCAACATGAACGTCATCATTACTGCAGAGAATGTAAACAGTACCTTGGCAATTCACAAACTAAAGTAGAAACACTCACGTGTGTCCTGTTCCTCATCTGTAACAGTGAAAGACAGTTTAGAGGAAGGACATTTCTTTATCAATGTCCCATTGAAGGATAATCTGAAAGATCTTCTTGACAATCAGGGTATGCATGATCTACAGTATGTTTACGTGCTGATGACAGTTGTAGACATGTAATACGTGACATAGGGGATGGCACTTTACATCAGCCCTTGATGGCAAACTGTGATGATGATTTCTTGTCCCTTAAATTTAATTGTGATTGTGTACCAGTCGTTCAGTCCTCCAAATTCAGTATTTCATCAGTACGGTGTTGTGTCATTGAGACACACCCGGAAAGTAAAGATAAGCATGTGCTTTTGTGCGACTTGTGGTTTGGATCCAAAAAGCCAGATATGACATTTTGTGGAGGAATGTGCCACTCTTTTACAGACTTGTTTTGAGTGGCAGCATCCCAGTGAACAGTCATGGAGACACGTGAAGGTGTCACGCCCTGACCTTAGAGAGCCTTTTTATTTCTCTATTTGGTTTGGTCAGGGTGTGATTTGGGTGGGCATTCTAGTTTGTCTGTTTCTTTGTTGGCCGGGTATGGTTCCCAATCAGAGGCAGCTGTCTATTGTTGTCTCTGATTGGGAATCATAATTAGGCAGCCTTTTTCCCACCTGTGTTTGTGGGTAATTATTTGTTTTCTGTGAGTGTTTGTGTGCGCCACGGTTGCATCACGGGCGGTTTCTGTTTACCTGTTTTTTTGTGAAGGTTTCACTCCTATTAAAGATGTGGAATTACATGCACGCTGTGCCTTGGCTCATTTATGACAGGGAGTTTGAAGACAGTCAATGTGACAGATGGTGCACACATTATGTTGTGTTTGTGATGCATTAGCAGGACCATTACTACAGAACTTCAAACTATTTCATGGAGATTATGGTTGTGGACTATGCCTTCACTCTGGGCTGCAACACACAAGGGAATTGGAATGTTTAGATGAGAAACCGAACAACAGAACCACTGTGAAGTTAGGAGAAATAGCTGCGACATAAGGGCAGACTATTGCGCATAAAGGACTCATTTGCCATTTTAGGTTTACCAAAGTTTGATTTGATCAATGGAATGGTCCCTGACTACATGCACTGTGTGTTTCTTGGAGTGTGCAGACAGATTGGCACTTTTTGAATTGATTCCAAGAGCTAAGCACAGCCATGGTGCATTTGTACACAAACCCAAAGAATTGACATACACCCTCTGTCTATAAAACCTCCAACGAGTTCCAAGATCAGTAACTGTAAAAACAGTCAGCTCATCTCCTATTCAAGACCCCAAATTATTTTAGTTTTCTTATTGGAATAAGGTCATGCCAATCATTATTTTATTAGCCAGTCAGCAGTCTCTATTCACAGGACTTAGGGTAGGACCCCACCAGGCAGGACCTTATTCAGTCAGTAGTTTTCCATCCTGATGACCAAATCTTTTTTTTCCTCCTGCTTATTCTACCTCCTGGGGGAAAATTATTTTCTGATGTTTGATTGTGTGTGCAGCTAAATGTAAGTGCCTAAATCTTTATGTCTTGTTGTTTGGAGCTAAATAGTGTCTGTTATAAATATGTACCATATGCATACTCCTGCTATCATGAATGTTAGCATTAGTATTGCAATCCAAATGCATTACTATTTAGCATGCTTATTTGTGATTAGCATTTGTTAGCATTTCTCTGTGGTGCTAGGCTTTTTCATGCTTATTGTGTTTTATAATATATAGATATTTATACATTATTTGTGCATCTAGCATGTGTTTGGGTCCACATTGACTGTTTAGTTTGTTGACATGTAAATAGACATATTTTCCCAAATTGTGTTGTACAGAACCACATTTAGTATCAGAGATAGTGGTGTTGTATGTGTGTGTGGATTTTCATTAAAAACCTTGAACTGGAAACAATGCTTCCTCATGATCTGGACGGACACATTGGTGGTTGCTACCGGCCTTAACCCAGCACCTAAGTTTTCTATCCTTATTTATTTTTGGTCCTTCGAATTCCTATAAAAAAACATACACCGGGTGTACAAAACATTAAGGACACCTGCTCTTTCCATGCCATGGACTGACCAGATGAATGCAGGTGGAAGCTATGATCCCTTATTGATGTCACTTGTGAAATTCACTTCAATCAGTGTAAATTAAGGGGAGGAGATAGGTTAAATAAGGATGTTTAAGCCTTGAGACATGGATTATGTATTTGTGCCATTCAGAGGGTGAATGGGCAAGGCCAAAAATGTAAGTGCCTTTGAACGGGGTATGGTAGTAGGTGCCAGGCGCACCGGTTTGAGTCAAGAACTGCAAAACTGTTGGGTTTTTCACACTCAACAGTTTCCTGTGTGTATCAAGAATTGTCCACCACCCAAAGGACATCCAGAAAACTTGACACAACTGTGGGAAACATTGGAGTCAACATTGGCCAGCATCCCTGTGGAAAGCTTTCGACACATTGTAGAGTCCATGCCCTGACGAATTGAGGCTGTTCTGAGGGCAAAAGGGGGGTGGGGTGCAACTTAATATTAGGAAGGTGTTCCTAATGTTTGGTATACTCAGTGTATATTTTCATGGTCCTTAGGAGCCGGATGCAGTAACTGCCACAGCCCAAGGATGCCAGTCACCAGAGAAGATCCTCCACAAGTTGTGGTTTGTCCCAGCCGCCAGACTCACCCCCCACATTGTCTAATCGACAAGGCACGCATAACAACACACAAACAACACACCACTCCAACGAGTGAGACCAAGAGGAGGCTGTGGAATGAATTATTTCCTCACATAACCAGACAAGTACCAGCTACCTTTCTGCGCGAGATGAGAGAAGCTGTTCTTCCAGAACACTCGCAATGTGCCTGCAGCTAATTGGAGAGGAATGTGAGAAGTTGAGACATGAGATAATGGAGCTATTCGAAGAGCAAACTTCATCTGCTTCAATGAGTATCCAGCAGTTCAAGTCAGCACCCAGGCTGACCCGCATCTTCATCGGTTGCCATCTCACTGGCCCCCCACAGCAGGTGTATCTCGACTAGAGATCATAAAGATCAACGCCAGCTTGAGCGGTCACAGCTGGTAACAACCAAAGAGGACACACTGCGGTCACAAACGTGATAAGATAAATCAGCTCATTGAAGAACTCAGGATCAGAGAGCTCCCCAACCCAGACCAGTCATCATCATCATCATCACCCACTCCATTAAACCCTCTCCATCGTGAGCCATTGCACCATCGAGACAGGTCTTCTTCTCATTGCAGTACTCGTAGCCCTACAGTGACACTTAGAGGGCCGACTTCACGTGATCGCTATCAGCCTACACCTGACTGTTGCTGTCAGACCCTCACATGATTGTCACCGTCAGCCCTCACCTGATCGCTGCTGCTGCCGGCACTCACATGTCCGCTACCACACAATTTCTCAGTTCAGCTGGGAGCGCACCTACTGTCAACCAACACCTACCATCCCTAACTTTGTCAATGAAGATCCACAGGATTTTGCAAGGCTGAAGGTTGCCCTCAACAATGTGCTTCCTGTAAATGCAACAGAGTGCTTCAAGTATCAGGTACTGGTGGACCACCTGAATTTGGAAGAGGCTTTGCTCATTGCAGACTCCTACAGCAACAGCAGGAACCCATACTGTACAGCTACACCATGGAGTCCCTCATAGAACTGTATGGGTTAATGAACGGCCCTAACATCTAGAGTGGTGAAATCAAGGCATTTGCTCTGAGGCTGAGTGCCTTGGTTGGCATGCTGGAACAGCTAGGGAGCAATGGATGAATGGAACTGAGGTGCGGCTCAATACTTCTCCCGCCTCTTAGCTAAGCTGCCACATGACCTAAGAGCCAGCTTCAAGAGATGGTTGAACCCGATCAAGACACCCATTCCAACCCTCCTGGCATGCAGTTCAGCAGCGACCAAGGCAGGGACCAGCCTGGCTCATGCCAAGATCAGCGTAAAGACAAGTCTTCCCCCAAGACCACCACCATCTTCCACGGAGGTGAGCAGAGAAAGGTCATGGGAGAGGCCAAGGAAATATTGCCCATTCTGTAATACCATAAAGCACCAAATGAATCAGTGCACGAACTCCCAGCTCCATTCCAAAGAACAGATCGAATCCTGGATCAAGATAAATCACAGTTGTTGGAAGCACCAAGTGTACTCCCAAGGCAAAGCGCAAGATGTGTGAGAAGAAACATCTTGAAATTCTCCATGACGTCAACGCTAGCACTACCGCTACCAAGAACGCTAGCACGAGTGCTACAAAGACAGGGTTCAAAGGTACGCCACTCCCCTCTTGTGGAAGAAGAACATTTCTCACTTAGAAGCTCCGAAGGAGATACTGGCTCATCTGCGAGGGACAGAGAAGCATCTGTCAAAAGATCCAGAGAATGCAGCAGTGTGGTGCAACCACTTGGTGGAGTCCGGCCACATCAAGAAGGTACCCTCACCAGCAGTCAGAGTGCCAAGGTTGGTACATTCCTATCAGTGGGAAGAACAGAGTCGTATTCAACTGGTCTATCAACTACAGAGGCAAGAGCTTGAATTAGAGGAGTCCTTCAGCGTGTCTGGTAACACTCTGTGGCCATCAGAAGCAACATCAAAGGTATGTTCCATCAAGTCTGCCTGCTACCTGAAGACCAGCCTCCTCTCCGGTTTCTGTGGCGAGACCTGTACTACGATGATCATCCTGTTGTCTACGAGTGGCAGTGGCTTCCCTTTGGGAGGACATGTAGTCCCTACTGCGCCACATTCACCCTTCAGAAGTATGTGTTTGACCATAGCGAGCCCGTAGAAGATGTGCACTCTCTCTAGAACATTGTTTCTATGTAAACAAAAACTGTCTACCAAGCCTCCCGTCTGCGGATAGCCAAGAATCTGGTGGAAAAGCTGAAGCACCTCCTTGCTGAGGGTGGATTCGACCTACGCCAGTGGGCCAGCAACCTTCCAGGAGTCATCAGACACCTACCTCAAGAGTCCAGGTCAGACAGCAGTGCGCTCTAGTTCCCCCAGGATGGCGTGGAACCCCAAGAGCTTACCCTTGGACTATGATGGTAATGTCTGTCTGACACTCTTGGCTACAAGCAAGGTCAAATAAAGAACGCTGAGCCCACCATACACAACATATATCAATCCTTGCCAGCCAGTAGAATCCACTCGGCTTCATCATCCCATACACCAGAAGGGCCAAGGTTGTGGTCCAGAGGCTTTGGGACAAGAAAAGAGGGTGGGATGACCCAGACCTACCTGAAGATATTCTCCAAGCGTTGCTTACTTGGGAGAACAAACTTCCACAGCTGCCTCAGGCCACACTGCCAAGGTGTTAAGTCAGCACCGACATGGACCTCCCAACCAGCACAAGAAGTGTCCATGTCTTCAGTGATGCCTCAGAGTGTGCGTAAGGTGCCATCTTATACCTCTGCATTCAAGACACCAATTAACGGATCCAAGTGGCAGTCCTTGCAGCAAGATCAAGAGTGGCTCTGAAACAACAACAGTCGATGCCAAGACTTGAGCTCTGCGCTTCACTCACCGGTGCCCAGCTGACCGTGGTCCTCAGAAGAGGACTCACCCTGGAGATCCATGACTTCATATACTGGTGGGATTCTACAACTGTCTTAACTTGGCTCCAGTCAGACTCCTGCAGGTACAAAGTATTTGTTGGAACAAGAGTCACAGACATACAGGAGCTCACGGATCCACAGGCCTGTTGTTACATGGACACGGAGAGCAATCCAGCTGACGATATCACACATGGGAAGACACTGTCTCAGCCAGTCCCTCTGGGCAGTCGTCTGGTGACTGTGGCCCCTGAGTACAACAACGACACCAGACGGATCCATGTTAGAAGTCGCCTCTGGAGATGTGATCAGCTGGGCCCTGTCAGCCTTCATCCAGTGGTCCTGACCCAGCTTATCCAGTCACAAGGCTACTGATAAAAAAAATTGACGAGCAGCTATGGCATCCGGACCAAGAGAGAGTGTTTGCGGTTGTATGTAAAGGGTTCTGGATTCTGAGGGGGAGGGCAGGTATCCATCGCTTCCAGCTTGGTTGTGCCAAATACAGGAAGTGCCGAAACCAGTCTACAAGCCCACATTATTTTCTACAGGTGTGGACTGCTTTGGACCGTATGTTATCAAGATTGGCCAAAGAAATTAAAATAGATGGTGCATCATCTTTAAGTGCATGACCACCCAGGCTGTACATGTGGATCTACTGATGAACATGGATACTGATTTGTTCCTGACGGCGTTGAGACAAATCATAGCTTGCAGAGGAAAGCCTTTTAAGATCTTGTCCGATCGAGGAACACATGTAGCGAGAGCTATAGCAGTGGTGTTGTGTGTGTGTGTGTGTGCGTGTGTGTGGATCTTCATCCCAGTTCCACAATAAATGTTTGTTTTGTTCGATAATGTCCATCATTTATGTCCAAATTCCTACTTGTTGTTAACATGTTCAGCCCAGTAATCTAACTTCATGACGCACGAGCAAAAGTTCCATTACAGTCCGTAGAAACATGTCAAACGAAGTATAGAATCAATCTTTAGGATGTTTTTAACATAAATCTTCAATAATGTTCCAACCGGAGAATTCCTCCTTGTAGAAATGCGATGGAACAGAGCTCGCTCTCACGTGAACGAGCGTCACGAGCTCAAAGAATTCTGGCAGACTCATTCCCCTCTCATTCGCCCCCACTTCACAATAGAAGCATCAAACAAGGTTCTAAAGACTGTTGACATCTAGTGGAAGCCTTAGGAAGTGCAACATGACCAATATCACACTGTATCTTCAATAGAGAATGAGTTGAAAAACGACCAACCTCAGATTTCCCACTTCCTGGTTGGATTTTTTCTCGGGTTTTTGCCTGCCATATGAGTTCTGTTATACTCACAGACATCATTCAAACTTCAGAGTGTTTTCTATCCAAATATACTAATAATATGCATATATTAGCAACTGGGACTGAGTAGCAGGCAGTTTACTCTGGGCACCTCTGGGGACCTTATTCATCCAAGCTACTCAATACTGCCCCCAGCCATAAGAAGTTTTTAACATGGGTGATCAGTGTTTGTATACCATAGGAAACTATGGCCATTGCATGGTGCAGAAGTTGGACAGAGGGTCTCTGATCAGAACACTCACCTACATGTCAACCATCTACTTCCCATCAGACTTTCACAAAGACATACACACTAATCAGGTAGTCAGACCATGCATGCATATTCAGTGGCCACAGTCCAGCTCCATTGAATTTAGGTTAAGAAAGACATATTACTGTAATTGAAAGGAATGTGAACCAAATGTGAAGAATGCCATGTTTGTATCATCACAATCAAATTGGTTTGCTTGTAGTTTTGTAGACTTTTCATTGGGGTACAGAAAAACTATCTACAGTAGAAATAAATAAAGGTGAACACAGTGGAGGAAAACAACTGATAATACTATATAGGCCTCAAACCACACCAAAACAATGTTCTAACTTTGTTGGAGATGATGACCTAGGAGTAACCTAAAGTTACGTATAAGTAACCCAACTTATTTCTCTGCATGTCTGCAATTTTGTAAAAATCACAACAATCCGACAGTCCCCATTCTCCAGATCTTTCCATATATTGTACATGGTATGACACTGATGGGATAGTTTAGAATATTGTGCAGTAGTATATACTGATTGCCTGGACACGGTGAACATAATTGCAGACATTTCTCTTCTGATGAAGACAATGTGTTAATATTCTGTGAGCAAAACAGTGCATTTTGTATTTACTGATGATATTTGTATTCAATGTTTTGCTAAAGGTAGTCTATGCAAGTCATGGAGTGGACCTTCCTCGCACCCAAACATGAAATTTGAACTTTCTACAGAACACAATGAATGAAATGAATCATGAAATTAGCCTCTGTACTTGTTATGATCCAAGTGCTTTGAAATGTGTATTTCTCATGTATGTGAGACCTTACATGTCTCTCAATGATTTATATACAACACATGCAACATTTCTGTAATAATAATTCCCATAAACCCAGGGACAACTAAATAATCCAGCTAGGACATAGTCTTAACCTAATTACTTGCAATCCTTTGTCTGAGTCTGAATACCGCTGACTTGTAGGGTCAGCTTGGATGTCACATGTAATGTTGGTTTAACTTAGTGTCACTGGCAACCAAAAAGGCTAGTAAAAGTTGGTTTGAAGTAGTGCTGAACAACTCATCAAATTCACATCCTAATCGCTAAATATTGACATGTGCAATATCCATATCGCAAGAGATCATATCGCATGCAACATCTTTGAAACGCCATCTTTGTGCGTGTAACTTCCGTTTTTTTAGAATTGACCCTGTTTGTCGTCTCTCTCCCTCTCTCCTCTTGCTCCTGCTTCCTACACACAAATCCCTGCCCCATGTCACAGTTACTCCTCGCTGTCAGATTCACTATACTGTTAGGGCAGATGTGTTCAACAGATTGTTCCAATCAAGAATGAGGATTCTTTCCACTTTGCTTCTTAATATAAATAATATATTTCTATGATTCCATCCGTTAACCCAAATGTTTTCATCTATATCGCATGTAAAATCACAAAATTGGGTTAAAAAAAAACCGCTATAAACGTTTTTGCCGATATGGTGCAGTTTGAACCTAGTTTGAACAATTTATTCCCATGTTTAAAACATATTGCCCCTGTGGGACGAGAGCTAAAGGCTGAGTGCAGGGAGCAGAACGGAAAGGAAAGAGCTCTATATCTGGGCCTGTCCCAGGGCTGGTTAAAGACTCCGTACTGGAATAGATGGGTACATTTACAACTTTAGAGATCCCATTAAATATTAAGATCACATCCTATTGCATGGGGAGAGGTAGTGTTTCAACCCACCCCAATGTCCTAAAGTAACCTTGTGTGGAGTGTGGTTCCATGTGGGCTGGGTTTTGTGTGTGATGTCATATTTTAGATCAGGCTGTCCAACCCTGGCCAATCAGTTTAAGGCAGGAGGTTTGGGGGAGGCAGTCATAAACTAGAAGAGCAGCTGGAGAGATCAGTTACAGCCCCGAAGAGCAAAATATTAACCTAAATGAGAGTGGCTGAAGCTCAGACCACCTCTACTTGTGACAGCTGGTAAACCAGATCAAACAAGAAGTTGAATTAGGTTTTGCGTCTCCATTTCAGTCTAAGACACATTACGTTGTCTGGCCTATATTGTGATCTGTCATGATTAGTTCCTCTCAGTGTCCCTGGAGGCGAAAGAAACACACACCTGTTTAGGAGAGGTGCTGGCCAGCGGAGTAGAACACTTGAAAAAGAAAAGGAGAGCCGCACACTCTAGGAGCTCAGACGCAATTATTTAATAGCCAACGTTTCGACAGACAAGCTGTCTTCATCAGGGTATAATGGCAAACACTGCAGGTCACTTGTTTATATAGTGTCAAAGGACACACACAGGTGTCTGTAATCATGACCGTGTGTCTTGATATCATTGGTTAATTTACAGATATAAATAGAACATACAAAAAACATGAATGGCCAACAAACATTTACAATGAATAGCAAAATCACAAGAATGGCTTCAGATCAAAGTCTATGTTGAGACCGAGGTCACCCCCTCCCCGATATAACGTAGGTACGAAATCGAATGGTTCGCTTCCTACAAGTGGGCCACAACTGGGTACATTGAGTTTTTGCACCTAATGGTGCTACGATGCTCAGAGATTCATCCTTTAATTCGTGCTTTGTTTTACCCACATTTTAACCACAAGGACAAGTTATAAGTGAAAACCTTGTTAAGACTTACAGAAAACGTTTGACCTCTGTCATTGCCAACAAAGGGTACATAACAAAGTATTGAGATAAACTTTTCTTATTGTTATTTTCCACCATAATTTGCAAATAAATTCATAAAAAATCATACAATGTGATTTTCTGGATTTTTTTCTGTCTCATTTTGTCTGTCATAGTTGAAGTGTACCTATAATGAAAATTACACGCCTCTCTCATCTTTTTAAGTGGGAGAACTTGCACAATTGGTGGCTGACTAAATACTTTTTGCCCCACTGTATTTAGCTAAAATTGTCCCTTTCCTAAATGATCCATGGATGGAGATAGGGATTTGGACTTGTGGTTTTACCTAATTCTCTGTATTGGCCAATTATTATAACGGGGATTCTGATCCAACCATAAATTCAGACATTGTGCCCCTGGCCTGAGAGGATAGAAGTTCAACATGTAGCTAGATGTAGTTGGCTAATTTTAACTAACTGGCCTGGCATATCGTTGCCCATGAAAGGAAGTTAGGCTTGCTAGCAAGCATTTTAGTCAGGTAGCCTAGGACAACACAACTAAAAGTGTGTACTGTATGACAGACATAGACCGTTTGAGCAACAGGAAAGAGTAGAGTGTCATTGGAGTTTCTCTACAAGTAGGGTAAGTCAACATGTTTTTCTACAATGTTTTCTACTTGCACACACACACACACACACACACACACACACACACACACACACACACACACACACACACACACACACACACACACACACACACACACACAACAACAAAAAATCAGTACTATGGGCAGTCACATCATATTTAGCTTACATCGATTGGACATAATAGTTTGTGGTATCTTTTAGTTGTCACTGTATTAGACTAAGCATAGGTGATTAGATATGGTTGAAATGTTGAAGTTGAAATGGTGCTGGAATACTGGAGGCAACGCCTGTTTTCTTTTCGACTTGCAGTAACGCCGTGGTTCTAAATCAATAGCTGTTTAGTAGTCCGAAAATGTCGGAAATATTAACTTGCTTGACCATGCTGTTGTTCATGTGACTGTTTGTTACATGCAATATCTTTTTTGGACTTCACTGGACAGATGTTGCTCTCCGGTTTTGAACTGAAACAAAGCTGTGGTTGAATTTATTCTGCCACTGTGTCTTCTTATTGTCTCTGCCTTAGGCCTATATATCACAGTGTCAAGGAATATGAACTAACAGGTTATAGAGCAAACAACACAATTATCACACAGGTTGTAATATGCCTTTTTTTCCTGGCTTGGCTTCCCTGGTGATTTTACACACGCAACGCCACTGCCACTAGGCTACCTGCCGCCTTACATAGGAACCTGGCTTTGACATGGGCTTTATATTGGAACCTGGCTTTGACACTGGCTTTATATAGGAACCTGGCTTTGACATGGGCTTTATATAGGAACCTGGCTTTGACATGGGCTTTATATAGGAACCTGGCTTTGACACTGGCTTTATATAGGAACCTGGCTTTGACATGGGCTTTATATAGGAACCTGGCTTTGACACTGGCTTTATATAGGAACCTGGCTTTGACATGGGCTTTATATAGGAACCTGGCTTTGACACTGGCTTTATATAGGAACCTGGCTTTGACATGGGCTTTATATAGGAACCTGGCTTTGACATGGGCTTTATATAGGAACCTGGCTTTGACATGGGCTTTATATAGGAACCTGGCTTTGACACTGGCTTTATATAGGAACCTGGCTTTGACACTGGCTTTATATAGGAACCTGGCTTTGACACTGGCTTTATATAGGAACCCGGCTTTATATATAAACCTGGCTTTGACACTGGATTTGACACTTAATGCGAACACTGAGAGTGCACCATAGTTCAGTCAAGTCAATGGGTTGCCTTGATCCGCTAGGGATGGGAATGTCTCTATTGCAGTTTCCCAAACTTAAAATGTCCACATTTGTTCCTCAAATGAGTATATTTGCAAGTAAAAGGAGGTCGTTGAAAACACTACAGTACAGGTTTTTTACTTCCTTTATATTAGTCTTCCCTATATTTACTTCCCTTTTATTAGTCTGGTGAGAATACTTTGATATGTGTTCTACATTGCTCCCCAAAATATATAAATGGTCTATTATAAAACATTTTCCAAATAGATTGGATGTTGGGTGGATCCTCTTTTCCTTTTTGGGGGAAGTGTTAATGAAGTCATGTCACAAACAGCATGACACATGTACCTATGATCAGACACTTCACATCTCTGTATCACACGCTGTGTCCAATAGAAGTTTCCAGCATATCATGATCTAATACAACTAAGTAAAGATAACTTCTCACCCTAATTCATGTTAGTGTGACCATTTCAACCACAATTTACTTCCACAATTTACTTCATGACCTCTGTCATTACCACTATGAAACTCTTAACACCATTGTTGTGAAACTGCTGTTTCCTATTTCACATTAATCTTCACTCATTTAATTTCAAATGACTCCCTAACTTAATTAACATAAACCCCAGCTTAACAACAAGTCTGAATATGCCTTGGGCTGTGTGGGTTCCTTTCCAATGGTACACCTCATGACCAAAAGTATGTGGACGCATGCTGATTTTGAAACATCTCATTCCAAAATCATGGGCAATAATATCGATTTTGTCCCCCCCTTTGCTGCTATATCAACCTCTACTTGTCTGGGAAGGCTTTCCACTATATGTTGGAACATTGCTACGGGGACTTGCTTCCATTCAGTCACAAGAGCATTAGTTAGGTTGGGCACTGATGTTGGGAGATTAGACCTGGCTCGCAGTTTGCGTTCCAATTCCTCCCAAAGCTGTTGGATGGGGTTGAGGTCAGGGCTCTGTGCAGGCCAGTCAAGTTCTTCCACACCAATCTCGGCAAACCATTTGTGTATGGACCTCACTTCGTGCATGGGGGCATTGTCATGCTGAAACAGGAAAGGGCCTTCCCCAAGCTAGTCATCTTGATTACTTTCTTATGTCATTCTCTCTGGCACCAAAAGTAAAACAAGTGTTGATAGGGGACAGAATGCGGTCGGACCATCACATAATTGGCATATACAGTTGAAGTCGGAAGTTTACATACACCTTAGCCAAATATATTTAAACTCAGTTTTTCACAATTCCTAACATTTAATCTTAGTAAAAATTCCCTGTCTTAGGTCAGTTAGGATCACCACTTTATTTTAAGAATGTGAAATGTCAGAATAATAATCATTGGCCTCCCATTAGCTTGGAACTGTCAGTTAAGACAGGAGATCTGCTTAAGCTTGTCCTCTGTGGAATGCTTTGACCAACAAACATAGGCCTTCCCCACTGGGCACAGACATCAATTCAACATCTATTCCACATTAGTTCAACTTAATTTCATTGAAATGACATGGGTACAACAGTGATTAAACTGGTGTGTGCCCAGTGGGACATTGATGCGAAGGCCTTCATGCGATGTTGAAGCTGTGTTTTGCTTGATTTTGCTCTCTGAAAACAGATCCAGTACAGCGGATCTCTTCCATTTATATTCTGAAGAACTTGAAGGTATGACATTTCAGGGACTCGTGGCATCATAAGCCTGCCTTTCTCTATCTCTCTCCCCACTCCATCTCTCACTAACTCCCACCTGTCTTTCTCTTACCAGATGAGAGGGGTTCCTCCTGCCACAGCTCTGTCATCCAAGGCCAGTTTGAGGGTTCCGTCCTTACAGCCATCCACAGATACACCAGCGACCCCTCACAACACCACTCAATCATCTACCATGAGGACAACATAGGTAAGAGGATTGTTGAACATGTAATGAGTGTTCTTCTTAAATGTATATAAATTGCTATGTTGCGTCCTCAAAATGATATGGTCTATTACAAACAATTCTCAAAATATATCTGCCATTGTGTCACATGCGTATGTATACACCCTTCCTTATTTTTGGAATGAGGAAATTAATATAAACCTATAATCAGACCATGACCTCATCTACCAAAGGTCAAGCTGACATATTTTATGACATCATGGTCAGATTAAATGGACTAATGCTCAATGCCATGGCTTGACACCTTACCAGACCAGAGCAGACCATGGCATTGATGAAAACAGAGAGGATCCTGCACGAGGGCCAGACTAAAGCCTGTCTATTGTTCCCTATCTCTCCTTTTATCCTAACCCAGTTTTAAACCAGCAGGCTGTGGGCCGGGGTTACCATGGGTCACTGATCCAGTCATGCCCTGTGCTGTTCAGAGCAGACAGGGGGTAACGGGTCCTCTTATGGAGTTCTGGGGGTTAGGAGGAGGTGGAGACTCACTCAGAGCTCCAGCCAAAGAAAATAAAAACCTGAGATGATGTGAGGGAGGAGGAGGAGCAGTGTCGGGTGACTTTCCTCCCGAGGCTGGGAACCCTTTAAGCTGAGTAGGCCTCTGAGAGGGCCTTACTAGAGAGGTTTGGCCAGATGGCACTCATTGGAAAGAGCCGTCATCCTATTTAACGTGTGCTTGTGTGTGTGTGTGTTTCAGTGTAAGATGATTCCAGGAAAGAGGTTTGCTCCCTAAAGCTATATTACGCACACAAAGCACAACTTGCTGGTTTCTCAAGCTTTTTGTATCCCCCCAATAAACAACTGTAGTAAAACTGTATTTTTTTGCATTTTGTTGATGTTGCTTGTAAGCAATGTCCTGTACTTTTATACACATGCCAAAATACAGTATAAGGACGTTACAGTACGTGATATTTAATTGAAACACACCAGAACTGATGGAGACCGATGTGTTATATCAGTACAATCAATGCATGTGGGCCTGAGGTAATGTTGCTCTTTTGTACTACACTAACTTCCTGTGGTTGTCATCTGAACTTGAGGTTGGATAAGGATTAAGGACTCCTGGTCCCCAGACATGGGACAGCCTAGGTTTGTTTGTAAATAGGCCTTTAGGAACAGCCCTCCACACAGACAGACTGTCTGTTTAACATCCCTTTTATTAACAGACTGTCTGATTCATTATTAGGACTTCTTATTTATTTAGCCAACTAGTCAGGCAAGTCAGTTAAGAACAAACTCTTATTTACAATGACAGCCTACCCTGGCCAAACCCTAACCCGGACGACACTGGGCCAATTGTGCACCACCCTATGGGTGATACAGCCTGGAATCGAACCTGGGTCTGTAGTGACACCTCTAGCACTGAGATGCAGTGCCTTAGACCGCTGCACCACTCAGGAAGTCATGGTACGTGAGGTGTGTGTCACATAAATTTACTCCATGAAGACCAAGCTCATAACAATGTTATGAAGGCACTGGGTAGGACATTTTACCACCCATGGGGTTATAAAGCATTGAGGTTATCTCCAATGGCTTTGATAAGAGTATTTTGAAGTGTGTGTGTCCGCGCGTGAGTCTGTGTGTTTGTGTGCAGGGAGGAGATAGAGCGGTAGGGGCAGGCCAGCACTGACAGGTCCCCATGCTGTGTAGAGTCCTGGCAGACAAGCCAAAGTTAAACAATATCAGAGAGAGGAGTGTCCGACTGTGTCTGTGTGTGAGCTCTCCATGGTAAACCCTGGTCATGTGACCTCTCTTTTGAAGTCACAGCACCTTGGTGTGAGAGAGGGATAACTATTGAGCATTTGTCATGCTTGCTGGGGCTCTGTCATTCAGCCTGCTAGCTCTCCTTCCACTCTGGGTATCATTAGTTAAGAGGCTCACTCATGAAAACATACTTAGACATCCCCGCCAACACCCTGCAAGCAAGCAGATTGACAAAGTCTCTAGTTCTGCTTGTAGGTGAAAAACAAAACAAAAACAATAGTTGAAGCATATGTATTCCAGATGTGTGAAATCATTTTTGCTTAAAGATTCAAAAGATGGGCAGCCCTCACACAGTGCTTTCACACATTGTTCATAGTGCAGTCCCGTGTAGCTCATTTGGTAGAGCATGGCACTTGCAACACCAGGGTTGTGGGTTCAACTCCCATGGGGGACTAGTATGAACAAAATAGGAAAATAATGAAAAATGTATGAAGTCACTGGATATGAGTGTCTCCTAAAATGTGTGTTGTAAAGGGACAGCTGTTGAATTTCATCCATCATCGAAGACTGATTTCAGTCCCTCCATGGAGGATTTTGCGGAAAGAATCCGTGTTGGGAAATACCCCCATGACCACGCTTGCAACACCCCCACAAGGTCTTCTCCTGGCCTGGGTTGATGACATGACTTTAAGCCCACCGCGGATGACGTCTAAGGGTGGCTACTTTTAGCAAATGACTCTGTTACTTCGACATAACTTTTAAATTAGCACATTCAGGGTGTTCATGTGGCCAAGTTCTCCTATAGGATTGAATATTAACTCTTAGTCCTGAATTGTTTTGATGTTCAGGTAAACCGAACAGGAAATCCACCTATGGGTTTTATGATGGATGTAGTACGTTTCAAACGTGGCCGTTACAATAGGCTGTGCAATAGGCTGTTTAAACTATGTATGGGGTATTTCTCTACTGCAGTGAGACAGATTGAGTTGAGTTATTTAAGTTGGCAAAGAGCTATGCCTTTTTTTAAAGAGTTTGGCTGCATGGTCCAGAAACTTGTAGAGCGTTTGCTTATTTTTGTCTCCCCACGCATGCATAGTTGAGAGAGAGCCCAACTCTTCATCTCTGAGGCTCAGGGAGCCCATGGCAGATGTCTGGAAATAATTCTGTCAATGGGTCAACGCCTGGCATTTAACCCCTCCCCCTCTCCCCAGTCCAACATCCCCACCCATGCCATCTATAGAGCCAACAACTCTCATTGGCCATAGGTGCCTCCGCAGAATGGTGTGACCCAATCACACATTGTCTCCCTGAGTGTTTGATGGAGCGACAGGTCACCCAGGCCTGACAGTAGTATTTTCTCAGTCCTCCACGGTTCAACAATCAGGTCTTCCTCTGTCAGCCCTCCAATATGGGTCGCCAATTAATAACATGGCAGAAATCCAGGAAATCACATGTTAAAGTGATTATTGTTATGTCTTACAGTGCCTTCGGAAAGTACAGTGATGTACAGTGAAAGTACAGTGATGTACAGTGAATGTACAGTGATGTACAGTGAAAGTACAATGATGTACAGTGCCTTCGGAAAGTATTCAGACCTCTTGACTTTTTCCACATTTTGTTACCTTACAGCCTTAATCTAAAATGGATTAAATAAATCAAAATCTTCAGCAAACTACACACAATACCCCCATAATGACAAACATTTTTTAAATGTGTTAAAAATAACAAACAGAATACCTTATTTACATAATTGTTCAGACCCTTTGCTATGAGACTTGAAATTGAGCTCAGGTGCATCCTGTTTCCATTGATCATCCTTGAGATGTTTCTACAACTTGATTGTTGTCCACCTGTGGTAAATTCAATTGATTTGACATGATCTGGAAAGGCACACACCTGTCTATACAAGGTCCCACAAAAACCAAGCCATGAGGTGGAAGGAATTCTCCGTAGAGCTCTGAGACAGGATTGTGTCGAGGCACAGATCTGGGAAAGTGTACCAAAACATTTCTGCAGCATTGAAGGTCCCCAAGAACACAATGGCATCCATCATTCTTTTTTTTTCAATTTTACCCCCTTTTTATAGTATCCAATTGTTTTTAGTAGTTACTATCTTGTCTCATCACTACAACTCCCGTACGGGCTCAGGAGAGACGAATGTCAAGAGCCATGCGTCCTCCGAAAACACAAACCAACCAAGCCGCACTGCTTCTTAACACAGCACACATCCAACCGGGAAGCCAGCCGCACCAATGTGTCGGAGGAAACACCGTGCCCCTAGCAACTTGGTCAGCGCACACTGCGCCTGGCCCACCACAGGAGTCGCTAGTGCGCGATGAGACAAGTATATCCCTACCGGCAAAACCCTCCCTAACCCGGACGACGCTAGGCCAATTGTGCGTCGCCCCATGGACCTCCCAGTCGCGGCCGACTGCGACAGAGCCTGGGCTAGAACCCAGAGTCTCTGGTGGCACATGCAGTGCCTTAGACTACTGCGCCACCCAGGAGGCCTCCACCATCATTCTTTAATGGAAAAAGTTTGGAACCACCAAGGCTCTTCCTAGAGCTGCCCACCTGGCCAAACTGAGCAATCGGGGGAGCCTTGGTCAGGGACGTGCCCAAATACCCTATGGTCACTCAGATGGGAGAACCTTCCAGAAGGACAATCATCTCTGCAGCACTCCACCAATCAGGCCTTTATGGTAGAGTGGCCAGACGGAAGCAACCCCTCAGTAAAAGGCACATGACAGCTCACTTGGGGTTTGCCAAAAAGCACCTAAAAACTCTCATATATACAGTGGGGCAAAAAAGTATTTAGTCAGCCACCAATTGTGCAAGTTCTCCCACCTAAATGAGAGAGGCCTGTAATTTTCATCATAGGTACACTTCAACTATGGCAGACAAAATGAGAAAAAAAATCCAGAAAATCACATTGTAGGATTTTTTATGAATTTATTTGCAAATTATGGTGGATAATAAGTATTTGGTCAATAACAAAAGTTTATCTCAATACTTTGTTATATACCATTTGTTGGCAATGACAGAGGTCAAACGTCTCACAAGGTTTTCCACACACTGTTGCTGGTATTTTGGACCATTCCTCCATGCAGATCTCCTCTAGAGCAGTGATGTTTTGGGGCTGTTGCTGGGCAACACAGACTTTCAACTCCCTCCAAAGATTTTCTATGGGGTTGAGATCTGGAGACTGGCTAGGCCACTCCAGGATCTTGAAATGCTTCTTACGAAGCCACTCCTTCGTTGTCCAGGCAGTGTGTTTGGGATCATTGTCATGCTGAAAAACCCAACCACGTTTCATCTTCAATGCCCTTGCTGATGGAAGGAGCTTTTCACTCAAAATCTCACGATACATGGCCCCATTCATTCTTTCCTTTACACGGATCAGTCGTCCTGGTCCCTTTGCAGAAAAACAGCCCAAAGCATGATGTTTCCACCCCGTTACCCACAGTAGGTATGGTGTTCTTTGGATGCAACTCAGCATTCTTTGTCCTCCAAACGCGACGAGTTGAGTTTTTACCCAAAAGTTCTATTTTGGTTTCATCTGACCATATGACATTCTCCCAATCTTCTTCTGGATCATCCAAATGCTCTCTAGCAAACTTCAGACGGGCCTGCACTTGTACTGGCTTAAGCAGGGGGACACGTCTGGCACTGCAGGATTTGAGTCCCTGGCGGCGTAGTGTGTTAATGATGGTAGGCTTTGTTACTTTGGTCCCAGCTCTCTGCAGGTCATTCACTAGGTCCCCCCGCGTGGTTCTGGGATTTTTGCTCACCATTCTTGTGATCATTTTGACCCCACGGGGTGAGATCTTGCGTGGAGCCCCAGATCGAGGGAGATTATCAGTGGTCTTGTATGTCTTCCATTGCCTAATAATTGCTCCCACAGTTGATTTCTTCAAACCAAGCTGCTTGTCTATTGCAGATTCAGTCTTCCCAGCCTGGTGCAGGTCTACAATTTTGTTTCTGGTGTCCTTTGACAGCTCTTTGGTCTTGGCCATAGTGGAGTTTGCAGTGTGACTGTTTGAGGTTGTGGACAGGTGTCTTTTATACTGATAACAAGTTCAAACAGGTGCCATTAATACAGGTAACGAGTGGAGGACAGAGGAGCCTCTTAAAGAAGAAGTTACAGGTCTGTGAGAGCCAGAAATTTTGCTTGTTTGTACCAAATCTGACCATAATTCTATCCTCCTGATTCCTGCTTACGAGCAAAAACTAAAGCAGGAAGTACCAGTGACTCGCTCAATACGATGTGGTCAGATGACGCGGATGCTACGCTACAGGACTGTTTTGCTAGCACAGACTGAAGCACCAGGCTAAAGTCTAGAGCTGCCGCTTTCAAGGAGTGGGACACTAATCTGGATGCTTATAAGAAATCCCGCTATACCCTCAGATGAACCATCAAACAGGAAAAGCGTCAATACAGGACTAAGATTGAATCCTACTACACCGGCTCTTACGCTCGTCAGATGTGGCAGGGCTTGCAAAATATTGCGGACTACAAAGGGAAACCCAGCCGCGAGCTGCCCAGTGACGCGAGTCTACCAGACTAGTGAAATACCTTTCATGCTCGCTTCGAGGGAAGCAACACTGAAGCATGCATGAGAGCACCAGCTGTTCCGGAAAACTGTGTGATCACGCTCTCCATAACCGATGTGAGTAAGACCTTTAACCGTTCTGGGATATGTGGGACAGTAGCGTCCCATCTGGCCAACATCCAGTGAAAATGCAGAGCGCCAAATTCAAATAAATTACAATAAAAATTTAACTTTGATGAAATCTCACATTCAATTTATCAAATTAAAGCTAATCTTGTTGTGAATCCAGCCAGCGTGTCAGATGTAAAAAATGCTTTAATAAGGCGAAAGCAAATGTGTCACGGTTCATGAATCCACTGCCTCTCTCTCTCTCTCTCTCTCTCTCTCTCTCTCTCTCTCTCTCTCTCTCTCTCTCTCTCTCCCGTGTTTGTGTGGGCGTGGTTCCCAATCTCGGCCTGATTGTCTGTGCCAGCTGGAATCACTTATCTTCCCTTTATATGTTCTGTAACCAGTGTTTCTTGTTGTCAGATCGTTGTTACTTCTCTGAGTTTGTGTCGTGTGTCCGTACTCATCTCTCACCGCCCTTGTGTGGATTATCTGCTGTGCTCCCTCCTACACATCCGGACACACTCCCCTGGATTTCTCAGCACGCTATCATCGGAAGATGCGCCCTAGTCCCTGGGTCGGATTCCGTCTGAGTACAGTCAGTCTGTCCTGTTGCTGCTGTAAACTGTATTCATTAAACCATCGTTGCTTGCATCTTGCATCCGCCTCTGTATTGTCACAAAATGATGCTATTATCTGAGGATACTACCCCAGTATACAAAGAGAGAAAAGCATATTTCAACCCAGCAGGCGCGACACAAAACACAGAAATAAAAATATAATTCATGCCTTACCTTTGACAAGCTTCTTCTGTTGGCACTCCAATATGTCCCACAAACATCACAAATGGTCCTTTTGTTTGATTCATTCAGTCGATATATATCCAAAATGTCCATTTATTTGGCGCGTTTGATCCAGAAAAACACCGGTTCCAACTTACGCAACGTGACTACAAAATATCTCAAAAGTTACCTGTAAGCATTGTCCAAACATTTCAAACTACTTTTATAATACAATTTTAGGTATTTTTTTATGTAAATATTCGATAAAATTGAAGAGGGGATAAACAGGATGATAAGTGTAGCGAACATTTCTGGTCACGCGCCTCTATCTAACAGTACACTTCAAGTTACCCTCGTTCTGGATGGCCGTACTTCTTCATTACACAAAGGAAAAACCTCAACCAATCTCTAAAGGCTGTTGACATCCAGTGGAAGTGATGGGAACTGCAAGCCTCTGCCTTAGAATTCTAGATTCCTAATGAAACCCCATTGAGGGTTTCGCCTGCCAAATAAGTTCTGTTGTACTCACAGACATCATTCAAACAGTTTTAGAAACTTCAGAGTGTTTTCTATCCAAATCTACTGATAATATGCATATCCTGGCGTCTGGGCCAGAGTAGCAGGCCGGTTACTTTGGACACGCTTTTCATCCGGACGTGAAAATACTGCCCCCTATCCCAAAGAAGTTAAACAGGTCAACATTCACAAGGCCGCGAGGCCAGACTGATTACCAGGACTTGTACTCAGATCATGCGCGGACCAACTGACAAGTGTCTTCACTGACATTTACAACCTCTCCCTGACCGAGTCTGTAATACCTACATGTTTCAAGCAAACCACCATAGTCCCTGTGCCCAAGAAAGTAAAGGTAACCTGCCTAAATGTCTACCGCCCCGTAGCACTGATGTCTGTAGCCACCTGGACAAAAGGAACACCTATGTGAGAATGCTGTTCATTGTCTACAGCTCAGCGTTCAAAACCATAGTGCCCACAAAGCTCATCACTAAGCCAAGGACCCTGGGACTAAACACCTCCCTCTGCAACTGGATCCTGGACTGCCTGATGGGCCGCCCCCCAGGTGGTAAGGGTAGGTAACAACACATCTAACACACCGATCCTCAACACGGTGGCCCCTCAGGGGTGCTTGCTTAGTCCCCACCTGTACTCTCTGTTCACCCCCGACTGCGTGGCCAAGCACAACTCCAACACCATTATTAAGTTTGCCGATGACACAACAGTGGTAGGCCTGATCACAGACAACGATGAGACAGCCTATAGGGAGGAGGTCAGAGACCTGGCAGTGTGGTGCCAGGATAACAACCTCTCCCTCAATGTGAGCAAGACAAAGGAGCTGATCGTGGACTACAGGAAAAGGAGGGACGAACATGCCCCCATTCACATAAACAGGCTGTAGTGGAGCGGGTCCAGAGTTTCAAGTTCCTTGGTGTCCACATCACCAACAAACTATCATGTATCATGGTCCAAACACATCAAGACACTTGTGAAGAGGGCACGACAACACATTTACAGAGGGTAGTGTGTACAGCCCAGTACATCACTGGGATCAAGCTTCCTGCCATCCAGGAACTATATACTAGGCAGTGTCAGAGGAAGGTCCAAAAAATTTGTCAAAGACCCAAGCAATAAGACTGCTGAACCATTAATCAAATGGCCACTTGGACTATTTACATTGACAACCCCCCCCCCCTTCTTTGTTTTTACACTGCTGCTACTAGCTGCTTATTATCAATGCATAGTAACTTTACCCCTACCTTGATTTGATTTGACACTGATGTTGATGTTTCCTTTATTTTGGCAGTTACCTGTATGCATCAATTTATGGAAACAAAATGTCGCCCTTGACAGCATGGCTACTCAATAATTTTTTTTAAAGTTCTGAGGGTTCATGGTCCCTGAGTTCTAATTCAAATTCAGACAAATGATTGTGGTTCAGGGAAACCACACATGGTAATACTAAAGGCTACACAGCCAGTTTATGTTGATTGGATAAATACGTGTTTTCTACTCTGAGATAGGCCTACAACTACAACTTAAAAATGTATCATTATTTTATGCACTGGCACTATAGAATGGTATGAGTTACACAAAACAAAAAAGTTGAGTTGGTTGTGTTGTAGAGTGTTGAACATTATATATGTAAAATACTGTGAGTAAAATAAAACAGAAGCTTACTTATCTATTAGTTGGTGTGGTTTGTATCTTTTGGGACATAAAGCAATTAAAGTTGCCCTTTGCACCCTTGTAGTTGATAATAGTAAGTATTAGCCTCATGAGACATGGAGTAGATTACAGATCTCTGTATACAACTTGGAGATGTTCCATGTCATCCAGTCTGTTGTGTACATGAAGTTATCAGGAAACACAACTGCTCCTATCTACCAAGCCAGTTATTAGTAATTTAGGTCCTTATTGATAAAAAGCAGCTGTGCAACTCGTATTTCAACACTACAAACACACGTTCACTGCTTCCTGCCAAAGAGGAAATGCTGTTTGATGTTTCAGGTGTCCACACGCGCCAACACATACAGTGAGTCATTAACCTTCTCCGGCCATGGCTTTTATTTCAGCAATCCAGCCTCCATTAACCTAGACTAGTGGGTGTGCCGGTCATCGGTGTGTTGATTTTACACAACACCATATTAGGGCCAATACTGGTGGATTATCCACAATCATGTGACCACCTCCTACGCTTAAATGGAGGAGTAGAACATAGTACAAGGCCCATTACCTTTGGCCTACTGCAATGACTGTTTGATGGGAATTCAGATTGCTGCAGTTGAGTCTTTGCTTTTACGGGAAAACATCAGTGTACAATCGTGATAAATATTATGAATTGAGTTGCTAGGGTTGGTTTGTGTTCCAAATAAACATTTAGAAGTAAATGCAAATTAGAAAGTCAATGTGTTTGATGCTTATTTATAAAACCCTCTTAGGCATCTTAGGCCCCCCTATCTGAGATATCTACTGCAGCCCTCATTCTCCACATACAACACCCATTCTGCCAGTCACATTCTGTTAAAGATCCTTCTTGACTTTTGTGCTGTTGACTGTGCCCAATAATGTTTGTACCATGTTTTGTGCTGCTACCATGTTGTGTTGCTACCATGCTGTGTTGTCATGTGTTGCTGCCTTGGTATGTTGTTGTCTTTAGGTCTCTCTTTATGTAGTGTTGTGTCTCTTGTTGTGATTTGTGTTTTGTCCTATATATTTGAAAAAAAAAATAGAAAAAAAGAAAAAGAAAAAAAAAATCCCAGGCCCCAGTCCCCGCAGGAGGCCTTTTGCCTTTTGGTAGGCCTTCATTGTAAATAATAATTTGTTCTTAACTGACTTGCCTAGTTAAATAAAGGTTAAATAAAAAATAAATACATTTGTATTTGGTACCCTGAAGAACTGTGATGAATTAAGGCAGAAACATGCATTTTTTTGTGAAAACTTCAAGAGGCTGAATATGTCTTGCACATTTGGGTTCTTTAAATGTTTAACTGTGTAGTTGTGCATGTGTTCATGTGTTCATACAGTAAAATATATATTTTGTAAGATTTTTTTTTACCAAGTTAGTGCACTAGGCACTAGGCTTTTACGACTCCTGTATGAGCAGAGAAAAATATTTTGTCAGCAGATCAGGGATAAAAATCCACATAGATTCTCCACCCAATGGAAGCAGCCATGACGGGTTCTGTGGTGCAGAGCGTCTGCAGCGCCTTGCCCAAAGCCTCAGATCCAATAAAGTAGGCCAGACATCACCTCACACACACACACACACACACACACACACACACACACACACACACACACACACACACACACACACACACACACACACACACACACACACACACACACACACACACACACACACACACACACACACACACACACACAGTGTTTGGTACTAGTATTGGCACCATTATGGCATAGTGTTTGACAGAATTCATGATAAAATGGCAGGTAAGAGAAAAGATAAGAGAAAAGAGTGCCCACATAAACTCAGCAAAAAAAGAAACGTCCTCTCACTGTCAACAGCGTTTATTTTCAGCAAACTTAACATGTGTAAATATATTCATGAACATAACAAGATTCGACAACTGAGCCATAAACTGAACAAGTTCCACAGATATCTGACCAACAGAAATGGAATAATGTGTTCCTGAATGAGCAGTATGGCTGGTGGCATTGTCATGCTGGAGGGTCATATCAGGATGAGCCTGCAGGAAGGGTACCACATGAGGGAGGAAGATGTCTTCCCTGTAACGCACAACATTGAGATTGCCTGCAATGACAACAAGCTCAGTCCGATGATGCTGTGACACACCACTCCAGACCATGACGGACCCTCCACCTCCAAATCGATCCCGCTCCAGACTACAGGCCTCGGTGTGACGCTCATTCCTTCGATGATAAACATGAATCAGACCATCACCCCTGGTGAGACAAACCCGCGACTCATCAGTGAAGAGCACTTTTGCCAGTCCTGTCTGGTCCAGCGACGGTGGGTTTGTGCCCACAGGCAATGTTGTTTGGCGGTGATGTCTGGTGAGGACCTGCCTTACAACAGGCCTACAGGCACAAACCCATCATCCTGTCCCTATCCCGTAGGTGTGATGTTCGGATGTACCGATCCTGTGCAGGTGTTGTTACACGTGGTCTGCCACTGCGAGGACGATCAGCTGTCCGTCCTGTCTCCCTGTTTGGCTAACGCAAATGAGCAGGGACCCTGGGCATCTTTCTTTTGGTGTTTTTCCAGAGTCAATAGAAAGGCCTCTTTAGTGTCCTAAGTTTTCATATTTGCGACCTTAATTGCCTACCGTCTGTAAGCAGTTAGTGTCTTAACGACCGTTCCACAGGTGAATGTTCATTAATTGTTTATGGTTCATAGAACAAGCATGGGAAACCGTGTTTAAACCATTTACAATGAAGATCTGTATTTTTGCGAATTATCTTTGAAAGACAGGGTCCTGAATAAGGTATGTTTCTTTTTTTGCTGAGTTTAGTATTGTAGATGATCTGCAGATACAATAGCTATTGCAGGTCCTATTATGTTTAGAGCTATAAGCTACCCTGTAAATTGATTAAATAAACAGCAGTTATGACTTTGCGTGTCAGCTCCATGAATAATCTATTATAGGCAGGCCATTGTCTCTAAGGCATGAGGCTAGTTTGGTTATGGTCCCTATATCTTGATCAACAATGGGTACAGGGAGATTTGAACATATACAGAACATCATGTAAAGTTATTTATAGCCACATGCTTGGAAACATACATAATTTCCTTTATTTTGAGATTAGCTATAAAATGGATTGAGCAGATGTTATTCCATGAGGAATGTTCCATCCTGCCGAACCCGTTCTCTCCCCTCAAACACGTTCCCACAGGTGACTGGCCTTCTGTCTATGTGGCAGACGTATTACCTTCTCTTTTTTTTACCGGACAATGTGATTTTGACAACAAACCTTAGCTAGTAATAACCATACATTTGTGGTGGTGTGAGAATGCACAAGGCCATAAAGCTACAGTGGGGCAAAAAAGTAGTTAGTCAGCCACCAATTGTGCAAGTTCTCCCACTTAAAAAGATGAGAGAGGCCTGTAATTTTCATCATAGGTACACTTCAACAGACAAAATGAGGGAAAAGAATCCAGAAAATCACATTGTAGGATTTTTAATGAATTTATTTGCAAATTATGGTGGAAAATAAGTATTTGGTCACCTACAAACAAGCAAGATTTCTGGCTCTCACAGACCTGTAACTTCTTCTTTAAGAGGCTCCCCTGTCCTCCACTCGTTACCTGTATTAATGGCACCTGTTTGAACTTGTTATCAGTATAAAAGACACCTGTCCACAACCTCAAACAGTCACACTCCAAACTCCACTATGTCCAAGACCAAAGAGCTGGCAAAGGACACCAGAAACAAAATTTGAATTTCTTCAGCCTCCTGAGGTTGAAGAGGCACTTTTGCTCCTTCTTCACCACACTGTCTTTGTGGGTGGACCATTTCAGATTGTCAGTGATGTGTACACCGAGGAACTTGAAGCTTTTCACCTTCTCCACTATGGTCCCGTCAACGTGGATAGAGGCATGCTCCCTCTGCTGTTTCCTGAAGTCCACGATCAGCTCTTTGTTTTGTTGATGTTGATGGAGAGGTTATTTTCCTAGCGCCGGTCCTCCAGGGCCCTCACCTCCTCCCTGTAGGCTGTCTCATAATTTTTGGTAATCAGGCCTACTACTGTTGTGTCGTCTGCAAACTTGATGATTGAGTTGGAGGCGTGCTTGGCCACGCAGTCACGGGTGAACAGGGTGTACAGGAAGGGGCTGAGCACGCACCCTTATGGGCCGGTGAGTTGAGGATCAGCGAAGTGGAGGTGTTGTTTCCTACCTTCACCACCTGGGGGTGGCTCATCAGGATGTCCAGGACCCAGTTGCAAAGGGCGGGGTTCATACCCAGGGCCCCAAGCTTAATGATGACCTTGGAGGGTACTATGGTGTTGAAGGCAGAGCTATAGTCAATGAACAGCATTCTTACATAGGTATTCCTCTTGTCCAGATGGGATCCATGTCTATGTAAGGGGGTTTATTGTGCCTGTCTTTTCAGCCCAATGGCCAAATACTTTCCAAAGTATTTACTCCAAATGTCCATTTATGGAATGGAGAGAGAATTTATTTCATTTTTGGACTGACCTCCGCCCTTTCCGTCTGCCATTTGTGAGTTGGTTCAATGGGAAGGGAGTCTGCCACATCTGACTTGTTCTGTATTTCATGACCCAGAGAACGTGCAGTACATTTGAAACGCTAGCATGCTAGATGCCGTCATTATGTAGTATTAGTATGCCAGAGATAAGGCATCAGGATTTCCCTGTCTCTCAGTAACCCCATCCGTTATATTTACCTTTGTTCTCTGAAGTTGTGTCCAGAACTGGAGTTACTACTCGATGTCGGATACATCTGGACAAAAGCTCACTTGTTTTGGGTCATTTGCATTTGTGTTAACCATTGTCCAACATATTTAGGCCTTCCCTGCCGTCTATCGATATCAGAACTCCTTTTGGGGAATTATAGTTTTTTTTCAGAATTTGATGAAAACCTTTGATAACTTTAGAGCTTTTGGATCTCGACTGTCTGTCAAAGAAGTTATTAAAAGCTTTGCTACATAAACCAGACATCAAAGCAATCCTAATAGCGTTTGATGTTATTCCGGATTAGTTAGATTGAATAAAAGATAAATGTCAAAAGTTCAATGCTGCTATTCAGTCAGATGACTGGATAAAACAGATTATTACGGAGACATGTTGGAATTCCATTTGGTATGTTCAGTCTGAGTTAATTAAATTAGCTTTTGATGTTGAACGTTCAGGCCTGTCTGCGTTATGCATGGGCGTTAAAGACACCCCACCTTTTCTGTGCCAACTTGCCAAGCCCTCTCTTCTCCTGACCACACAGCTGCTGTGGCACCACACTGGCAGGGATTAAGAGAGAGCTTCAGGGCAAATGGTGCCATATGTGTCAAGACAGTGTGCCAGGTGTAAGCGCAAGCTGCCCCATAAGTTAACCCAATGCTAAGGGCATATCAACACAGGTTCTAGTGCTATTTGGCTGCCTTCCCCTCCACAGGCCCTCAGCTACAGTCTGTGCCAGCTACACTCTTCAGAATGTAGTAACACCACTGCCATGCCCAGCACTATACTGGGGCTGCCAAGATGGCTGCAGCCAAGTCCTTGTTCCAGGATAGTTTCCCCTGGGTGTTCGTGTGACTGTGAGCCCCCATGCACATGACACAGTCCCAGTCCCTGCAGCCCCAGAGACCTGTAGTGAACTCTGGCATAACTGGCAGACTGACTGGGTCAAAGGCTCACCGCCCCGCCCACCAAACAGCCTGCCTGTCCACCCGCCGCCTGCCTGACTGGCTGGGATGCTGTGCAATAAATGTCCCTATGGCAGTGATTTAAGTGTCTATGTGGAAACGTTCCATAATGGAACAATGTATGATGGTCTGGATTAGAGATTGTCACACATTGATCTGGGAGTCTGGTGACATAACTTCATCTTAAAAAAGAAAAGGAAAAGCGTCACACTCGAAGAGCACCGATGCAATCTTTACTTTCCACCGCTTCGACAGCCAAGCTGTCTTCATTGAGGTATACTGACAAACAGCACAGGTCACCAGTTCACCAGGTCACCAGTTTTTTTAGGGTTTCAAAGGACTTGTGCAGGTGTTTGTAATTGTGGCCGGCTGTGGCATGATTTCATTGGTTGATTTACAAATATCAATAGTACATATAAAAAAATAATAATAAATAACATACGATCATAGATACAATTATGCTACATCATATAGGCCTACAAACACAATATTAGTTACAATGGATAGCAAAAACACAAGAATCACAGGACTGGCTTCAGATCAAACTCTGAGAACGAAGGGAGCGAGGGTCTTTAAATTAAAGATTCGGGCAGCCTCTCTTTTTAACAAAGAATTGTCAAGTTCACGACGTGTTCGATGCCAAAATAGTGAAGGGACGAAATAGGCTGGTTCGCTTCCAAAAAGTGGGCAGCAACTGCGTACATCACGCTTTTGCACCTAATTGTGCTACGGTGCTCAGAGATTCTTACTTTTAGTTCTCGCTTCATTTTGCCCACATCATTTTTACCACACGGACAAGTTATTAGATAAGTAACTGCCATAGTGGAGCACTTGATATCACCTTTCATTGGGATCTGTTTCTCTTGTTTGGGGGGGTTTGAAGGATCAACGTTTGTAAGTGCCATTGCATTGAGCGCAGCCATTACACTTGTGGTATCTATCTGGTGGTGGCGCAAGGAGACTTTGTGTGTGTGTGTGTGGTGGGGGGGGGGGGGGTTACCAATCGATCTCATAGATTTCTACCCCGGGAGAATAGGACCAAGGGAGGGTGCGAAAATACATTACCGATACTGTCATCGGATTTTAGAATGTGGTAATATTTGTGGACGATTCCCTTAATTTGTTCAGAGCATTTTGAATAGCGTGTAGTGAGAACTCAATAATTATTATTTTTGTCTCAATTTTGTTTTTGATTTTCTCAATATCCATGTTTTGTACCCCCTTTCAATTCATTTTCTTTGAATCTCAGCCATGTTTCTGTTGAAGTTTGATTGTTTTTTGCAAATTCTTTTGATTTGACAGAATTGGCTGTCGGGCAAACTGTTTTTCAAGGGACTCGGGTGGCATCTATCAGCCTTCAACAAACTGTTACGATCAGTGGGTTTCTTGTAAATATCTGTGTATAGAACATTATCCACACAAATAATCAATAAAAAAATTGATAAGTGCTATTGATAAGAGACAGGTAAATGAGAAATCCGTTTGGAGAAGGGGATTGTAAATACACATAGCAATCGTTTTAGATTATTTTTCCTGATGATCCTTGGAGACTAATGTGAAACCAACCATATGGAAGCAAACTGAAAATCAAATCAACATGACATGTACTGAGGCCCTGTAACATAGATGCAGGGAGTTAGTAGACCTGCGACGTCTAGTGCCGGAGAGGGGGAGCGGGAGTAGGTGACAGTACCTCACCCCGACGCAAGGTTCCAACCGCAGGATGACGCCGGCCAGGAGGCCGGTCCGGATAGCGAAGATGTAATTCTTGGATGATGTGGGGATCTAGAATGTCGCCCACTGGAACTCAGCACCCCTCCTCTGGACCGTACCCCTCCCAGTCCACCAGGTACTGGAGCTGACCCCAACAACGTTGGGAGTCCAGGAGTGATCTGACGGCATAGGCACGGCTCTTCTCGATGTCCAAGGGAGGCGGAGGGTTGTCGTGGGGGACAGCATCCGCCAGGGGACCAGGAACCACCGGCCTGAAGAGGGATACATGAAAATATGATGAGATCCGGTAGTTAGTGAGTGGGGTATTGTAATATGTAAATACCTCGTTGACCTTCCCGGAGGACCTTGAACGGCCACACAAACCAGGGAATCAGCATCTTACAGGACAGATGGAGCAGGAGGTTCCTGATGGAGAGGCAGACGTGATCACCAGGATGCAACACGGGAGCCTCACTGTGGTGGCGATCCGCCTATTGTTTCCGCCTGCTCTTTCTCACATGATGTGAATTGAGGGCCACGATTGGAGATGATATCCTTCGGAAGGCCATAGTGCCAGATGACCTACTGGAACAGTGCCTCAGAGACCTGGAGAGTGGTAGGGAGGCATGAGAGAGGTATAAAATGGCAAAATTTTGAGAATCTGTCCACAACAACCATAACAGTGGTGAAACCATTAGACGGGAAGATCATTGACAAAATCTATTGACAGATGGGTCCAAGGCCACAGAGGCACGGGGAGGGGAAGGAGTTTCCCTGCTGGAGCTTTCTGGGGAAACTTGGTTTGGACACATACGGAGCAGGAGTTGACGTAGCAGGCGACGTCCTGTGCCAAGGTGGGCCACCAGTACTTAACGGAGCTGGATTGAGGGGTGTAGGTGAAAAGCTAATCCCTTAACCTCCGTGGGAACGTAGGTGCACTCCGGGAACAGGCACACCTGGATTCCAGCATTACCCTGATTACTTCCCCTTTATCTAGCACTCCTTTGTTATCACCCTCCAGGCAATATTGTTTATTTTTCCATGTAAGACGCCTCCCTTGTTTTGTATGGGAGGGGTACGGTGCAGAGGGGTACGGTGCGGGTTCCCTCTCCAGAAATTAGCGGATGTCCACATCTATGTCCCAGAGTACGGGGGCAACGATTTGGGAGGGCTGTATGATGGGACCACTCAGGACAGGGACCTGTCCCGAATCGTGGAGAAGGGACAGGGCATCGGCTTTGATGTTCTTTGAACCTGGGCGTTATGACAAGGTGAAGATTAATCTAATAAAGAAAAGGGCCCACCTTGCTTGGCGTGGGTTCAGACGCCTCGCTGTCTGTATCTACTCCAAGTTCCAATGGTCGGTGAGGGTGAGAAACAGGTCCGTGGCTCCTACCAGCCAGTGTCTCCACTCCTCTAATGCCAACTTCACTGCCAGGAGCTCCCGATCACCGACGTCATAGTTCCTCTCTGCAGGGGACAGTTTTTTAGAGTAGTATGCACATGGATATAGTTTTTGTGGATTACCTTGACACTATGACAGAACGGCCCCCACGCCCACTTCTGAGGTGTCCGCCACAACCACGAAGTGCAGCGTAGGGTCTGGGTGTTTCAGAAATGGGGCGGAGGTGAAACGCCTCTTCAGCAGGTGAAAGGCCTCATCAGCTGCATGATTCCACGCCAACTTAAGGGGATCCCCTTTGAGGAGAGAGGTGAACGGAGAGGCGATGGAGCTGACGTTCCTGATGAGGAGGTGGTAAAAGTTGGAAACCCCAAAAACCGTTGTAGTCTCAATGGTGGTTGGGACTGGCCATGACCTGACCACATCTACCTTCCTTTCCTCCATAACTACTCCCTGCGGGCTGATCCAATATCCCAAGAAGGAGATGGAGACCTGATGGAACTGGCTCTTCTCTGCTTTGATGTACAGATGGTTATCCAGGAGGCGTCCCAGGACTACCCGGACTTGGGCGATGTGCTCCCCAAGGTGGCCGTGTAGATCAAGATGCCGTCAATATACACGACCACCTGGCGCTCCCAAGCATGTCCCGAAACCCCTCGTTCACGAATGTCTTGAACACCGACATAGCATTGGCTAAACATGGAACGAACATAATAACAATATTGCATCTGAAAAGCTGAACATGAACACCAGTTACTGAAAAAACACCAAATAGAAAGCACATTGTGTAACTCGTAGTGCCCAGACAAGGGTGCTGAAGGCCGTCTTCCATTCATCCCCTTCCCGGATGCGGATCAAATTGTAGGCACTCCGCAGGTCCAGCTTGGTAAAACACTGGGCCCTGCGGAGGTGTTCAATGGCGGACGGCACCAATGGGAGGATGGTAGCGGTACTTGGTGGTGATGGCATTGAGTCATCTGTAGTCAATACAAGGACAAAGACCCCCCTCCTTCTTGGCCACAAAGAAGAAACCATTCGACGCAGGGGATGTGGATGGGCGGAAGGAACCCTGTTGGACAGCCTCCTGGATGTACTCTTCCATAGCCTTTGCTTCAGCCACAGACAGTTGCAATCTGCCCAACTCATTACCGGGGGCAAGCAACCCGCCCTCCAGGACACCTACAGCACCTGATGTCACAGAAAGGTCAAAAATATCATCAAGGACATCAACCACCCGAGCCACGGCCTGTTCACCCCGCTACCATTCAGAAGGCAAGGTCAGTACAGGTGCATCAAAGCTGGGACCAAGAGACTGAAAAACAGCTTTGATCTCAAGACCATTAGACTGTTAAACATCCATCACTAGCACATTAGAGGTTGCTGCCTATAGGCATAGAGTAGAAATCACTGGTGGCGCAAGTCTTGAAGAAAACCTCCCGGAGATCCTGGTAAACATCGGATGTCGACCTAGAAGGCAACCACAGGACTCTTAACCGACATGGAATGACAGGGTAAAGGAAAGCAGGTGTGTGCCCAGGCCATAATCTCTATCTTCGGCCAGGAGATGGTGGTGTCGTGGCGTTTGTGTACGGGTGCCTGGATGATGAGGAAGGGAAGCCTTTCTTGGTGCAGGGTTCCCACAGTGATGGTGAGGGGTGCTGTGATGCGTGTAACTGTGCCAGATCCCAGTGGACAGTTATCCAGTGCTTGAACCAGAAAAGGAGAGGAGAGCGGGTATGATGTTATGTTCCGGGAGGAGGCAAGGGCCTGGTCAAAAGTCCACCAGAGCTGTAGAAACAACACGTGAGGGACAGCCAGCTAGTGAAACCGGTACTAAAAAGGTTTTGGTGGAGAGTGAAGATGATGAAATACTCACACCTACCCCACGAGACAAATTATCACTGGACCGTCCCTCTGCTCTAGTGACTCTCGGGGTAGAACATAGCGGACACTGTTGAAGCTGGTGTCCTTCCTGGCCACAAAAGGGACAGAGCTGTCTCCAACCGCGTCACTCAGCCGTGGGGAGGCGTGTGGCCCCTACCTCCATGGGTTCAGGCTCTGGTCAACGAAGGAGGGAGAGAGGTGATGGGAGTCCCGATGCTCCCGAAGGAGGTTATCCAGATGGATGGCAATCGTGATGAGTGTGTCCAATGAGAGGGTGTTGTCTCGGCATGCCAACTCTGTCTGGACCTCCTCATGCAATCCTCTTTTGAATAAGGTGCAGAGTGCCGGCTAATTTCATCCGCTGGATGCTTCCTCTGTACGAAAGGTGAGGGCGTACTCCGCAGCGGTCTGGTCCCCCTGCCATAGTTGGAGTAGGCGCTCAATCCCCTCTGCCCTCTGGTGGACGACCGAAGACTCTTCTGAACAGAGCCATGAACCTCCCATAGGAATCCAGCTCCTCCTCTCTCCCAGATGGCCGTAGCCCACTCAAACGCCCGCCCGGTCAACAGGGAAATAACCGTGGCAACCTTGGACCTCTCGGAGGTGGGGGCTCCCATTTGATAAGCAAAATAGAGGGAGCACTGGAGGAGGAAGCCACGGTATTTGTATGGTCCCGTCATTTGCCCAATCCTCCCCAGCTTCTCCTTCACCTAAATCCAGATAGCAGATGTTCTGAAAGAGCTGCAAAACCTGGACCCATACAAATAAGCTGGGCTAGACAATCTGGACCCACTCTTTCTAAAATTATCCGCTACCATTGTTGCAACCCCTATTACCAGTCTGTTCAACCTCTCTTTCTTATCGTCCGAGAACCCTAAATATTGGAAAGCTGCCGCGGTCATCCCCCTCTTCAAAGGGCGTTACACTCTAGACCCAAACTGTTACAGACCTATATGCGTCACGCCCTGCCTTTCTAAAGTCTTCAAAAGCAAAGTTAACAAACAGATCGCTGACCATTTCAAATCTCACCGTTATCTTCTCCGCTGTGCAATCCGGTTTCCGAGCTGGTCACGTGTGCACCTCAGCCACACTCAATGTACTAAACGATACCATAACCGCCATCGGTAAAAGATAGTACTGAGGAGCCGTCTTCATCAACCTGGCCAAGGCTTTCGACTCTGTCAATTCCCGTATTCTTATCGGCAGACTCAACAGCCTTGGTTTCTCAAATGAATGCCTCGCCTGGTTCACCAACTACTTCTCAGATAGAGTTCAGTGTGTCAAATCTGAGGGCCTGTTGTCCAGACCTCTGGCAGTCTCTATGGGGGTACCACAGGGTACCAATTCTCGAGCCGACTCTTTTCTCTGTATATATCAACGATGGCTCTCTTGCTGCGGGGGATTCCCTGATCCAAGTCTACGCAGACGGCACCATTCTGTATACATCTGGCCCTTCTTTGGACACTGTGTTAACTTCTTGACGCTACCCATCCCCTAAGCGGGATAATTGTCATCAGCAACTGCTGAATAGCATAGCGCCACAGTCAAATAATATTACTAAACAATATTCATATTCATGAAATCACAAGTGCAATATTGCAAAACACAGCTTAGCCTTTTGTTAATCCACCTGTCGTCTCAGATTTTGAAATTATGCTTTACAGCGAAAGCAATCCAAGCGTTTGTGTAAGTTTATCGATAGCATAACAAAACATTATGTACACTAAGCATTAAGAAGCTAGGTCACGAAAATCAGAAAAGCAATCAAATTAATCGTTTACCTTTGATGATCTTCGGATGTTTTCACTCACGAGACTCCCAGTTACACAACAAATGTTCCTTTTGTTCCATAAAGATGATTTTTTATCCAAATACCTCCGTTTGTTTGTCGCGTTATGTTCAGAAATCCACAGGAAAGAGCAGTCACGACAACGCAGACGAAAATTCCAAATAATATCCATAATCTCCACAGAAACATGTCAAAGTTTTTTTATAATCAATCCTCAGGTTGTTTTTAAAATATCTATTCGATAATATATCAACCGTGAGTGTAGGTTTTTCAATAGGACAGGGAGAAACAATGGCCGCTTTACTCGCTTTACTACTTTACTGTTACGCAAAACTCACTCTGAGAGCCCCCACCTATCCACCTAAAGACTGGTGACACCTTAGGGAAGCCATAGAAAAAGGAATCTGGTTGATATCCCTTTTTATGAAGGATAGGCATGCATAGGAACAGAGAGGTTTCAAAACAAGAGGCACTTCCTGATTGGATTTTCCTCAGGTTTTCACCTGCAATATCAGTTCTGTTATACTCACAGACAATATTTAGACCGTTTTGGCAACTTTAGAGTGTTTTCTATGCTAATCTGACAATTATATGCATATTCTAGTTTCTGGGGCTGAGAAATAGGCAGTTTCAAATGGGTACGTTTTTTAGCCAAAAACTAAAATACTGTCCCCTACACGCAAAAGGTTAACAAACCTCCAGACGAGCTTCAATGCCACACAATACTCCTTCCGTGCATCACTACTCTGGACGGTTCTGACTTAGAATATGTGGACAACTACAAATTCCTAGGTGTCTGGCTAGACTGTAAACTCTCCTTCCAGACTCATATTAAACATCTCCAATCCAAAATTAAATCTAGAATCAGCTTCCTATTTCGCAACAAAGCCTCCTTCACTCACGCTGCCAAACATACCCTCGTAAAACTGACTATCCTACCGAACCTCGACTTCGGTGATGTCATTTACAAAATAGCCTCCAACACTCTACTCAGCAAACTGGATGCAGTGTATCATGGATGCAGTGTATCTTTTGTAACCAAAGCCCCATATACCACCCACCACTGCGACCTGTATGCTCTCGACGGCTGGCCTCGCTACATATTAGTCGCCAGACCCACTGGCTCCAGGTCATCTATAAGTCTTTGCTAGTTAAAGCTCCGCCTTATCTCAGCTCACTGGTCACCATAACAACACCCACCCGTAGCACGCGCTCCAGCAGGTATATCTCACTGGTCATCCCCAAAGCCAACACCTATTTGGCCACCTTACCTTCCAGTTCTCTGCTGCCAATGACTGGAACGAATTGCAAAAATCGCTGAAGTTGGAGACTTATATCTCCCTCACTAACTTTAAGCATCAGCAATCTGAGCAGCTTACTGATCACGGCAGCTGTTCACAGCCCGTCTGTAAACAGCCCATCCAATCTACCTACCTCATCCCATATTGTTTTTCTTTTCTTTTTTGCTATTTTGCACACCAGTATTTCTACTTGCACATCATCATCTGCACATCTATCACTCCAATGTTAATTTGCTAAATTGTAATTACTTTGCTACTATGGCCTATTTATTGCCTTACCTCCTTACGCCATTTGCACACACTGTATATAGACTTTTTATATTGTGTTATTGACTACGTTTGTTTATTCCATGTGTAACTCTGTGTTGTTGTTTGTGTCACACTGCTTTGCTTTATCTTGGCCAGGTTGCAGTTGTAAATGAGAACTTGTTCTCAACTGGCCTGCCTGATTAAATCAAGGTTGAAATAAAGATGTTTTTTTTTACAACATTAGCAATGTCTACACTGTATTTCTGATCAATTTGATGTTGTTTTAATGTACAAAAAATTTGCTTTTCTTTCAAAAACAATGATATTTCTAAGTTATGCAAATGAATAAGTTAAGTCTGAATACCAAATGCTGAGAAGTGAGCAGGAAAGGTGTGCGCAGGAAATGTGTGCGCAGGAAAGGTGTGCGCAGGAAATGTGTGCGCAGGAAAGGTGTGCGCAGGAAAGGTGTACGCAGGAAAGGTGTGCGTAGGAAAAAAGGTGTGCGCAGGAAAGGTGTGCGTAGGAACTGTGTGCGCAGGAAAGGTGTGCACAGGAAAGGTGTGCGCAGGAAATGTGTGCGTAGGAAAGGTGTGCGCAGGAAAGGTGTGCACAGGAAAGGTGTGCGTAGGAAAAAAGGTGTGCGCAGGAAAGGTGTGTGTAGGAACTGTGTGCACAGGAAAGGTGTGCGCAGGAAATGTGTGCGTAGGAAAGTTGTGCGCAGGAAAGGTGTGCGCAGGAAAGGTGTGCGCAGGAAATGTGTGTGCAGGAAATGTGTGCACAGGAAAGGTGTGCGTAGGAATGGTGTGGGTAAGAAAGGTGTGCGTAGGAATGGTGTGCGAATGAAAGGTGTGCGTAGGAATGGTGTGCGTGGGAATGGTGTGCGTAAGAAAGGTGTGCGTAGGAATGGTGTGCGTAGGAAAGGTGTGTGTAGGAATGGTGTGCGTAGGAATGGTGTGCGTAGGAATGGCAAAAATTCCTAAATCTGGATCGAGCCCTCAGTGAATGTGCACATGGCATTAGCCACGCTATTTAGACTCTGCTCCTCTCTTCTCACCTCTCCTGACTAGCCAGATTCTTTCCACTCGTGACAATTTATGTTGTCCATGGCCCTTGTTGTGGCCCATTGGGCATTTTTATTTTTAAAGCATTATAATGTAAATGGTGCACTGATTTTGTCTGCCTGTAAATATGGCCCTTGTGTTGTCACTGATGACCCCATTCTCACAGGATAGAGACACGGCTGCTGTCTCCTCACTCCGAGGTGTCAATATTTATGACAGAGGAAAGTTCACGCTGTGCGTCGTTGTTGCATGCAGAAGAGTAGGGATTATATGTTCTGTATGCCTTGGTTGGCATGTGACTGGTTTGCACGTGTAGGGTATGCAGGGTACAATGTCAGCAGTCTCCCACTCATGCTGAAAATACAGTGGCTTATAAATCTTTGTGGAGGAGATTATGAATTGTATTAGTGCTATATCCACTGTACTGTAGTTTTCTCCTTTCCTCCACTCCTGACTGCATTTTCTGCCATAGAAATGTAATGAATAAAACAGGCATTCCCATTCAAGTCAATGGTCGCAAAATGGGTGGACCGGTGGCCATTGCGAGTGTATCCATAGGAGCAAAGCAGGAAGTAAAAGCAGGAAGTGTACCCATTAATATGTGCTGCGATTTCTTGATTCAACTCAACTAACATTACAAAATCTATATTACCATGGAAGTGATTGCACCACTCTACAAGGCAGCAATTGTGAGTGTACCCATGAGTTTACCAGTCAAATTGCCTGAGTTAGAGGTTCCAAGCCCATTCTATTAATTGTTTTCTACAACACCTTGCTTGTTTCAACAAGGAGCAACAAAGTTGAATCACTTTGTTGAGTCCATGTTATCGCAGAAACAGACTCAACCATACAAATGACCGCCCGTCCCATCTTCAGTCAGCTGTTCGTTCCCAAAATAGTTATGACGGTTATTTTATTTCCATGGCGGTTTTCATCCATAACTGCTGGTTACACGGTTATATGGTAATTGTGCCAGCCCTAACTGTAGTGAGTCTCCTCAAGCAGAGAAGTATCGAATCACACTGTGAGTGTTTTTTTGTTGTTGAATATTCTGTCCCTTTTTGGCTCTGTGTCCTCCTCTCCCTGGTTGCCTCCTACGAGAGAGCGGTGAATGATACTTATGGCAAGGCCGACTGTGATGGACTCCAGCTGATCAACTTCATAGTGAAATACCTCAGTGTAAGAACTTTCTAGACTCACAATGGCTGCAATGTTTCCTGTTTCAGGGCTTATCCAATTTAGAAGTGCGGATCTTATGCTATGGTAACCCCGAGCTTCAACTTGATGTGCAATTCACAAACGAGTTATGTTTTCCCTTTCATTCTCTCTTCCTTAGACTCAAAGGTTGCTTTATGACCGATTTTAAGAAGAGCTCTTATAGAAATAATGCAGTGTTCTCAGGTGGTGCTGATGTGTCTGAGAGAAACTGGGAAAATGACTGTCTGTCCGACCTGCTGATCAACAGGGACTACAGTGGAGTCCTGGGGCTGGTCTGGGAGGGCAAGACAGACACACACACATGGACAGACACACATGACCACCTTGTCATCAATGGCCTCTAATACTAATCTGCATTATAATGCATTACACTTTCCGCACAACACTGTATATACACTGTACATAATTGCCACGGCAGCATCCATGCCTCTGTAAATTGTTAATTGTATATTCCCGCTGTAATCAATCTATACCCTAGAGTTTGATGTATACTGTTCCGATATGGCTATATTCTGTATGATGTCTGTGTGCACTTGTGTCTGTATTCTGTTTGTATATTGTCTATTGCTGGCAGCACCTTCTCACTTAGGCTAATTCCAGGTATGTGTACCTGGCAAATAAAAGTGATTCTGATTCTGACAGAAGCACTCTTGTTATTATGGGGTGAGATCGAACAAAATTCCCTCAACAGTTACAACATGGCCATAAAAACAGTCCCCCCACGACCTTTTAAACACCACTGGATTACCCACACATACAAACCCACCCCTATCTGTGAGTTGTGGGGGGCAGTGCCCATATTTGTAACAGTTGAGCTAGCTCAGCACCTTTCAAGTGGTTGGTATTTGTCCTTTGTCCGTTTCTGGCCAGAGGTCACCCCTGGCCCCTCCCAACACCCACATTGGAAAAGTTTCCATACTAAGTCAAGGTAAATAGGGTTATTGAATATTTGACCTTCACAGCATAAACTGCAGGTGACTTTGGATAAAGAAAGTTAGCACGGCTGTCATAAGGCCGGAAAAGGGTTTAGCATAGTGCTTTTTCAAGTCCATAAACTGGGCTGTGCCAACACTCCTGTGGATGTTTTTAAGATGGTACATGTAGAATAGATATTTTTCCTGCTGGCCTGTGTCCAACATGTGCTGAATTATTGTACTATGAGTGTGTGAGCCCTGTTAGTTCTCTCTCCCTACGGCCAGAGTTCAATCACTGAATTTTGACTGCACTCCAATCACAGCTGTGTGTCCAATCATAGGCAAATTACAATTGGCCCAGAACCAAGCGTCATGGCTGGCCCTTAAATTAAAATCAAATCAAATGTTATTGGTCACATACACATGGTTAGCAGATGTTATTGCGAGTGTAGCGAAATGCTTGTGTTTCTAGTTCCGACAGGGCATCAAGCAATATCTAACACGTAATCGAACAATTCCACAACTACCTAGTAGACACAAATCTAAGTAAAGGAATGGAATAAGAATATATACATATAAATACTGTATATGGATGAGCAATGACATGCAGGGTGGGGGGGGGTATCAATAACAAATTGTCAATCTCTCCTGGCACAAAGTTGAGGAGAGATTGACTGCATCACTTTGTGAGAGGTGTTGACTTGCTGAACGCACCAAAGTGTCTGTTCAAACAACTAACACACAGCTCATACATACCGCACAAGACATGCCACCAGGGGTCTCTTCACAGTCCCCAAGTCCAGAACAGTATCTGTGAAACATGCAGTACTATATAGTGCAATAACTACATGGAACTCTCTTCCACATCAAGTAACTCAAGCGAGCAGTAAAATTAGATTAAATTTTTTTTTTTTACGGATAAAACAACACAGCACAACGCAGACTGTGAAGAGACACACAAACACGCACACTCTACACAAACACACGTTGTAATGTTGTGGTATTGTGGATTTTATATTGTAAATGTGTAATAATGTAATAATGACATGTATGATGTATTGTGTTATTTCTGATGTAAACTGTTGTTGTGTTTTGTTTTAATGTAATTGTTCTGACCCTGTTTGGTACCCAGGAAGAGTAGCTGCTGTAATGGGAATCCTAATAAATAAATACAAATGACTAAATCAAAGTTGCGTGTCCAATGTATTCGCTGGAAGCCAAATTCACATCTGAACTTGTCCATATCTGATATGCATCTTATTTGACCTAACTTGACCTGTGTGAATACCCCAGGTTTGGTGGATAAAGTTTTTTTTTTTTTACGGAAACTTATCATCTTTGCAAAAACACCTCCGAAATGTCATCAATAAAACACACAGTGCTGCCATTCTATGGACAATGTGACATTTCTTAATGTCAGCGCGGTTTCACAGGCCGGTGACAAAGCCTTCTCTGTTTAATTATTGTTGTTTTGGAGGAAGTGGGACCTGTTCTCACAATGGGTGGAGCACCTTTTCCATCACATTGTCAGCTAGGGCCGCCTTTTGATTGGCTAATCGGAGGGGTGTGAGAGAGAGACTCTCATGGTCACACGTGACCAGAATGCTTTGAACCCTGGCTCCAGCTAACCCCCCTCACCCACCCTCAGACGCTTTAACTTCACTGAACATAGAGTGACTGCATTCCACAGCCCCTGCAGAAGCATAGTTTGGTCACCATGGTGAGGTCTCACATGAGGAGCACGCTTACACATGCAAACACGCACACACAGTCTTGATGACATCGCTGTGACATTGAATGGCTTGAACCACTGACATGTGACAACCCAAAGAATTACCACAATGTGAGAATGTTTGACCTGAGTCTAGATACAAGGCCTAAATCCACAGTATCGCCATCATCCAAAACTTCCGAATTTATTGGGTAGAGAGATTGGGTAACATGAACACTTTTAATAATCAGCCATAGGAAGGGAATTTCTTTGGAGTGAGGACACTATGAGCGAATCAAAACACACAAGCCTTACCCCCACTCTCAAACCAAGACACACACACACACAGACACACAGACACACACACACACACAAAACACTGCCCCAGTTGTTCCTCTGTTGACAATGAACTCAGTGGAAGGGTGTCCATAGTGATGAGGAGCAACAGCTTATTCCATTGGAGCTGCATCAACAATGTTTGGCACACAGAGCCTCACAGAGCTAAAACAGCATTGTCTGAGCTCTGTGAAAAACTAGCCTGACACACAGTAGAAAGCATAGCTCCAGCTTGGAACAGACTGCAACCAAACACACATCCCTGTACAAGGACTCACATGGTACAGTGGCAACTCTCGACAACCTACGCTTTTGCTGCTTAATGTGAAGTGGATAAATGATGGGAAAGTCTTGTTGTTTTGACAGTGCAGTCTAAATATAGCACACGGTCCACTCATCTGTTTCCCGGGCGTCCTCATTCAAAAGAGAGCATCACTTGAGTCAGCTCCTCCTTCTACTGTTGTTTGTTTGTTTGTCCAAGACCATGAAAGTGTAAGTGTGTGTGTGTGAGAGAGAGAGAGAGAGAGAGAGAGAGAGAGAGAGAGAGAGAGAGAGAGAAGACTGGTTGCCCTCTAGGTTACAGAGAGCTGGTAGTCCCAACCACCAAACTACAAGGTGTGAAACAGGGAAGAGACTCAGGGGGTATGCTAATTTGGTATAGAGCAGACCTAACCCACTCTACTAAATTACTCAAAACAGGACCATTTTACACCTGGCTAGAAATTAATAAGGAAATGATCTCAACAGAGAAAATAGGCTCAGGTGTGCTACCTATATCCCCCCAATAGAATCTCCATACTTTAATGATGACAGCTTCTCCATCCTAGAGAGGGAGATCAACCATTTCCAGTTATGCAACAACAAATTCAATCCCTTCTAGACAATTTCCTGGACAAAAGGTTTCACTGTAATAGTGAAAGTGTAAACTTGGCAGTATAAAACCTAAACAGTATATTTGACCTCTCAGCTTCCCTATCAAATCAAAAAATGTCAAGCAGACAACCTAAGAAAATTAACAACAATGCCGAATGGTTTGATTAAGAATGGAAAAACCTAAGAAAGAAATTGAGAAACCTATCTAACCAAAAACATAGAGACCCAGAAAACCTGAGCCTTCACTATGGTGAATCACTAAAACAATACAGAAATACACTACGGAAAAAGAAGGAACAGCACGTCAGAAATCAGCTCAATGTAATTGAAGAATCCATAGAATCTAACCACTTCTGGGAAAATTGGAAAACTCTAAACAAACAACACAAAGAGTTATCTATCCAAAATGGAGATGTATGGATTAACCACTTCTCCAATTGTTTTGGCTCTGAAACAATGAACAAACAGCAAAAACATCAAATCAAATTTATTTATATAGCCCTTCGTACATCAGCTGATATCTCAAAGTGCTGTACAGAAACCTAGCCTAAAACCCCAAACAGCAAGCAATGCAGGTGTAGAAGCACGGTGGCTAGGAAAAACTCCCTAGAAAGGCCAAAACCTAAGAAGAAACCTAGAGAGGAACCAGGCTATGTGGGGTGGCCAGTCCTCTTCTTGCTGTGCCGGGTGGAGATTATAACAGAACATGGCCAAGATGTTCAAATGTTCATAAATGACCAGCATGGTCCAATAATCACAGGCAGAACAGTTGAAACTGGAGCAGCAGCACGGCCAAGTGGACTGGGGACAGCAAGGAGTCATCATGTCAGATAGAGGCATGGTCCTAGGGCTCAGGTCCTCCGAGAGAGAGAAAGAAAGAAAGAGAGAAAGAGAGAATTAGAGAGAGCACACTTAAATTCACACAGGACACCGAATAGGACAGGAGAAGTACTCCAGATATAACAAACTGACCCCAGCCCCCCGACACATAAACTACTGCAGCATAAATACTGGAGGCTGAGACAGGAGGGGTCAGGAGACACTGTGGCCCCATCCGAGGACACCCCCGGACAGGGCCAAACAGGAAGGATATAACCCCACCCACTTTGCCAAAGCACAGCCCCCACACCACTAGAGGGATATCTTCAACCACCAACTTACCATCCTGAGACAAGGCCGAGTATAGCCCACAAAGATCTCCGCCACGGCACAACCCAAGGGGGGGGGGGGCGCCAACCCAGACAGGAAGATCACATCAGTGACTCAACCCACTCAAGTGACGCACCCCTCCCAGGGACGGTATGAAAGAGCCCCAGTAAGCCAGTGACTCAGCCCCTGTAATAGGGTTAGAGGCAGAGAATCCCAGTGGAAAGAGGGGAACTGGCCAGGCAGAGACAGCAAGGGCGGTTCGTTGCTCCAGAGCCTTTCCGTTCACCTTCACACTCCTGGGCCAGACTACACTCAATCATATGACCCACTGAAGAGATGAGTCTTCAGTAAAGACTTAAAGGTTGAGACCGAGTTTGCGTCTCTTACATGGGTAGGCAGACCATTCCATAAAAATGGAGCTCTATAGGAGAAAGCCCTGACTCCAGTTTGCTTAGAAATTCTAGGGACAATTAGGAGGCCTGCGTCTTGTGACCGTAGTGTACATGTAGGTATGTACGGCAGGACCAAATCAGAGAGATAGGTAGGAGCAAGCCCATGTAATGCTTTGTAGGTTAGCAGTAAAACCTTGAAAGCAGCCCTTGCCTTGACAGGAAGCCAGTGTAGGGAGGCTAGCACTGGAGTAATATGATCAAATCTTTTGGTTCTAGTCAGGATTCTAGCAGCCGTATTTAGCACTAACTGAAGTTTATTTGGTGCTTTATCCGGGTAGCCGGAAAGTAGAACATTGCAGTAGTCTAACCTAGAAGTGACAAAAGCATGGATTAATTTTTGGACAGAAAGTTTCTTATTTTTGCAATGTTACGTAGATGGAAAAAAGCTGTCCTTGAAATGGTCTTGATATGTTCTTCAAAAGAGAGATCAGGGTCCAGAGTAACGCCGAGGTCCTTCACAGTTTTATTTGAGACCGTTTTAAAACATATACATTACCGTTCAAAAGTTTGGGGTCACTTAGAAATGTCCTTGTTTTGAAAGAAAAACACATTTTTGTCTGTTAAAATAACATCAAATTGATCAGAAATACAGTGTAGACATTGTTAATGTTGTAAATTACTATTGTAGCTGGAAACGGCAGATTTTTTGTAGAATATCTTATTTAGACTAGTTGAGTATCTGGAGCATCAGCATTTGTGGGTTTGATTACAGGCTACAAATGTCCAGAAACAAATAACTTTCTTCTGAAACTCGTCAGTCTATTCTTGCTCTGAGAAATGAAGGCTATTCCATGCGAGAAATTGCCAAGAAACTGAAGACTCCCTTCACAGAACAGCACAAACTGGCCCTAACCAGAATAGAAAGAGGAGTGGGAGGCCCCGGTGCACGACTGAGCAAGAGAACAAGAACATTAGAGTGTCTAGTTTGAGAAACAGATGCATCACAAGTCCTCAACTGGCAGCTTAATTAAATAGTACCCGCAAAACACCAGTCTCGACGTCAACAGTGAAGAGGCGACTCTGGGATGCTGGCCTTCTAGGCAGAGTTCCTCTGTCCAGTATCTGTGTTCTTTCGCCCATCTTAAGGTTTTCTTTTTATTGACCAGTCTGAGATATGGCTTTTCCTTTGTAACTCTACCTAGAAGGCCAGAACACAGGAGTGATGGTTGCTGATAAATGGGCCTCTGTACGCATATGTAGATATTCTACAAAAAAATCTGCCGTTTCCAGCTACAATAGTCATTTACAACATTAACCATGTCTACAATGTATTTCTGATCAATTTTATGTTATTTTAATGGACAAAAACGAGGACATTTCTAAGTGGCCACAAACTTTTGAACGGTAGTGTACATGATCAAATACAAATCATAGAATCAACTACTAAAGACTACCAGAACCCACTGGTTCAATTACATTGAATGAACTACAGGACAAAATACAACCCCTCCAACCCAAATAGGTCTTTGGGGTTGATGTTATTCTAAATTAAATGATAAAATATACAGACCACAAATACCAATTGGCTATACTTAAAGTCTTTAACATCATCCTCAGCTCTGGCATCGTTTCCCCAATATTTGGAAACAAGGACTGATCACCCAAATCCACAAAAGTGGAGACAAATTTGACCATGTACACAAACAACAAGTGTGTGGTTAAAATTGCCAAAAAACACACATTTCTTTCCACAGGGCCAGGGGTGAGACAGGGATGCAGCTTAAGCCCCACCCTCTTCAACGTATATATATCAACGAATTGGCGAGGGCACTAGAACAGTCTGCAGCACATAGAATCTGAAGTCAAATGTCTACTATTTGCTGAGATATGGTACTTCTGTCCTCAACCAAGGAGGGCCTACAGCAGCACCTAGATCTTCTGCACAGATTCTGTCAGACCTGGGCCCTGACAGTAAATCTCAGTAAGACAAAAATAATGGTGTTCCAAAAAAGGTCCAGTTGCCAGGACCACGAATACAAATTCCGTCTGGACACAGTTGCCCTTGAGCACACAATAAACTATACATTGAGTTGAAGTTGGAAGTTTACATACACCTTAGCCAAATACATTTAAACTCAGTTTTTCACAATTCTTGACATTGAATCCCAGTAAAAATTCAGTTCTGCCCACAAAGTTTCTATGGGATTGAGGTTAGGGCTTGTGATGGCCACTCCATTGTGATGGCCACTTGCTGTTCTTAAGCCAGTTTGCCACCACTTTGGAAGTATGCTTGGTGTCACTGCCCATTTGGAAGACCCATTTGCAAACATTAAATTTTTTAACCTTTATTTTACTAGGCAAGTCAGTTAAGAACAAATTCTTATTTTCAATGACGGCCTAGGAACAGTGGGTTAACTGCCTGTTCAGGGGCAGAATGACAGATTTTGTACCTTGTCAGCTCAGGGATTTGAACTTGCAACCTTTCAGTTTCTAGTCCAATGCTCTAACCACTAGGCTACCCTGCCGCCCCAAATGATTTAACTTCCTGACTGATGTCTTGAGATGTTGCTTCAATATATCCACATAATTTTCCTAACTCATGATGCTATCTATTTTGTGAAGCGCACCAGTCCCTCCTGCAGCAAAACACCCCCACAACCCGATGCTGCCACCCCCGTGTTTCACAGTTGGGATGGTGTTCTTCGGCTTGCAAGCCTCCCCCTTTTTCCTCCAAACACAACGATGGTCATTAAGAGCAAACAGTTCCATTTTTGTTTCATCAGACCAGAGGACATTTCTCCAAAAAGTACGATCTTTGTCCCCATGTGTGGACTTTCAGGTTATGTCGATATAGAACTCGTTTTACTGTAGATATAGATACTTTTGTGCCTGTTTCCTCCAGCATCTTCACAAGGTCCTTTGCAGTTGTTCTGGAATTGATTTGCACTTTTCACACCAAAATACGTTCATCTCTAGGAGACAGAACGCGTCTCCTTCCTGTGCGGTATGACGGCTGCGTGGTCCCATGGTGTTTATACTTGGGTACTATTGTTTGTACAGATGAACGTGGTACCTTCAGGCGTTTGGAAATTGCTCCCAAGGATGAACCAGACTTGTGGGGGTCTAAATTTTTTTTTTCTGAGGTCTTGGCTGATTTCTTTTGATTTCCCCATGATGTCAAGGAAAGAGGCACTGAGTTTGAAGGTAGGCCTTGAAATACATCCACAGGTACACCTCCAATTGACTCAAATTATGTCAATTAGCCTATCAGAAGCTTCTAAAGCCATGACATAATTTTCTGGACTTTTCCAAGCTGTTTAAAGGCACAGTCAACTTAGTGTACAGTGCCTTGCGAAAGTATTCGGCCCCCTTGAACTTTGCGACCTTTTGCCACATTTCAGGCTTCAAACATAAAGATATAAAACTGTATTTTTTTGTGAAGAATCAACAACAAGTGGGACACAATCATGAAGTGGAACGACATTTATTGGATATTTCAAACTTTTTTAACAAATCAAAAACTGAAGAATTGGGCGTGCAAAATTATTCAGCCCCCTTAAGTTAATACTTTGTAGCGCCACCTTTTTCTGCGATTACAGCTGTAAGTTGCTTGGGGTATGTCTCTATCAGTTTTGCACATCGAGAGACTGAAATTTTTTCCCATTCCTCCTTGCAAAACAGCTCGAGCTCAGTGAGGTTGGATGGAGAGCATTTGTGAACAGCAGTTTTCAGTTCTTTCCACAGATTCTCGATTGGATTCAGGTCTGGACTTTGACTTGGCCATTCTAACACCTGGATATGTTTATTTTTGAACCATTCCATTGTAGATTTTGCTTTATGTTTTGGATCATTGTCTTGTTGGAAGACAAATCTCCGTCCCAGTCTCAGGTCTTTTGCAGACTCCATCAGGTTTTCTTCCAGAATGGTCCTGTATTTGGCTCCATCCATCTTCCCATCAATTTTAACCATCTTCCCTGTCCCTGCTGAAGAAAAGCAGGCCCAAACCATGATGCTGCCACCACCATGTTTGACAGTGGGGATAGTGTGTTCAGGGTGATGAGCTGTGTTGCTTTTACGCCAAACATAACGTTTTGCATTGTTGCCAAAAAGTTCAATTTTGGTTTCATCTGACCAGAGCACCTTCTTCCACATGTTTGGTGTGTTTCCCATGTGGCTTGTGGCAAACTTTAAACAACACTTTTTATGGATATCTTTAAGAAATGGAAGAGTGTTCTTCCAAGAATTCTTCTTGCCACTCTTCCATAAAGGCCAGATTTGTGCAATATACGACTGATTGTTGTCCTATGGACAGAGTCTCCCACCTCAGCTGTAGATCTCTGCAGTTCATCCAGAGTGATCATGGGCCTCTTGGCTGCATCTCTGATCAGTCTTCTCCTTGTATGAGCTGAAAGTTTAGAGGGACGGCCAGGTCTTGGTAGATTTGCAGTGGTCTGATACTACTTCCATTTCAATATTATCGCTTGCACAGTGCTCCTTGGGATGTTTAAAGCTTGGGAAATCTTTTTGTATCCAAATACGGCTTTAAACTTCTTCACAACAGTATCTCGGACCTGCCTGGTGTGTTCCTTGTTCTTCATGATGCTCTCTGCGCTTTTAACGGACCTCTGAGACTATCACAGTGCAGGTGCATTTATACGGAGACTTGATTACACATTAGTCATTTAGGTCAACATTGGATCATTCAGAGATCCTCACTGAACTTCTGGAGAGAGTTTGCTGCACTGAAAGTAAAGGGGCTGAATAATTTTACACGCCCAATTTTTCCGTTTTTGATTTGTTAAAAAAGTTTGAAATATCCAATAAATGTCGTTCCACTTCATGATTATGTCCCACTTGTTGTTGATTCTTCACAAAAAAATACAGTTTTATATCTTTATGTTTGAAGCCTGAAATGTGGCAAAAGGTCGCAAAGTTCAAGGGGGCCGAATACCTTCGCAAGGCACTGTATGTAAACTTCTGACCCACTGGAATTGTGATGCAGTGAATGATAAGTGAAATAATTTGTATGTAAACAATTGTTGGAAAATTACTTGTGTCACGCACAAAGTAGATGTCCTAACCGACTTGCCAAAACTATAGTTTGTTAACAAGAAATTTGTGGAGTGGTTGAAAAAAGAGTTTTAAAGACTCCAACATAAGTGTATGTAAACTTCTGACTTCATTTGTACCTCTGCCTAAACATCGGCGCCACAGGTAACTTCCACAAAGCTGTGAACGATCTGAGAGACACGCAAAGAAGGGCCTTTTATGCAATCAAAAGGAACATAAAATTTGACATACCAATTAGGCTAAAAATAATTGAATCAGTTGTAGAACCCATTGCCCTTTATGGTTGTGAGGTCTGTGGTCCGCTCACCAACTAAGAATTCACAAAATGGGACAAACACCAACACCAGACAAACACTAACACAGACGAATGCAGAATTCTTGCCAAAATATCCTCAGTGTACAATGTGAAACACCAAATAATGCATGTTAATGATCAAAATCCAGAAAAGTTACATTCTACAACCACCTAAATGGAAGCGGTTCCCAAACCACCCAAACCTTAACCATAACAAAGCCATCACCTACAGAGAAATTAACCTGGAGAAGAGACCCCTAATGAAGCTGTTGTTAGATGTTAACAAAAGTTGTTAGATGTTAACAAAAGATGTTAACAAACACAAACAGACCCCACAGAGCCATAAGACAATTAGACCCAACCAAATCATGAGAAAACATAGAAAATAATTTACAAAAAAACTGAGTGACCTAGAATGCAATTTGGCCCTATACAAAGAGTAAACAGTAGTAGAATACCTGACCACTGTGACTGACCAAAAATGAAGGAAATATTTGACTATGCACAGACTCAGTGAGCATAGCCTTGCTTTTGAGAAAGGTTGCCGAAGGCAGACCTGGCTCTCAAGAGAGGACAGGCTATGTGCACACTGCTCACAAAATGAGATGGAAACTGCTTCCTAACATCATTCCAAATGTATGACCATATTAGAGACACATATTTCTCTCAGATTACACAGATCCACAAAGAATTCGAAAACAAATCGAATTTTGAAAAACTCCCATATCTACTGGGTGAAATTCCACAGTGTGCCATCACAGCAGCAAGATTTGTGACCTGTTGCCACGAGAAAAGGGCAACCAGTAAAGAACACACACCATTGTAAATACAACCCATATCTATGCTTATTTATTTTATCTTGTGTCCTTTACCATTTGTACATTGTTAAAACACTGTATATATATATAATATGACATTTGTAATGTCTTTTTTGTTTTGAAACTTCTGTATGTGTGATGTTTACTGTTCATTTTTATTGTTTATTTCACTTTATATATTCACTTTATATATTATCTACCTCACTTGCTTTGGCAATGTTAACACATGTTTCCCATGCCAATAAAGCCCTTGAATTGAATTGAATTGAATTGAGAGAGAGAGGGAGAGAGAGAGAGAGAGAGAGAAGCCAGTCTGGACTGGACAGCTGGCCCTGATAACTAATCTGCCTTTCCCTGGCTTTTTGTAAAACATGAACTCAACCTGATAGCATTAATTAATAAATGAAAAATGTCTCCCAATTCTCCTCCAACACTGAGCTCCCCTGAGAGAGAGAGAGTAACTGCATCAGAGTGTTAGTGTGTGGGGGCTGTGTGTTTGTGGTGAGTCTAGGAGACTAATAATAGGAGGCATTCATCAGGGCTCTTTCTAGGGCGGAAAGGGGGAGGAGGACATGATATAAACAGAGCTGATTGCAGTTGGCCAAACCACAACCTAAGATCACAACACTGGTGCCAAAGCCATGCTCTTTCTAGGAAATCCAGCCCTCTGAATAGTCCCTTTGGGTCCATTCAGTGAGGATGCGCACGGCATTCTTGATTAGCCTGGAGATGTTCGTGTTGGCATGCAGCCGGCCCATGTTGTGAATTCCCCAAGCAAAGCATGCCCGGGTTGGCTATGTGTTCTCAAGCAGGGACTCCTTTTGATGGTGATTCTTAATTGCTTTTTTGATCAGCCTGAAAGGCATGGCCTTTGGGATGAACACTTTCAGATTAATGTACAGTAAAAACAGCCTCATCCACAAAGCAGCATGGATTAGATGCTCAAATTAAAGGTTACCCTAACCCACAGATCTAGGATCAGATTATCATAGTTAACCTAACATAGCCTTGATGAAATAATACCTATATCAGCAATTAGGGAAAGGGCAGCCTTGTTTTTGCAGCTCAACCTTCACTGTCCTCCAGTGCAGTGGTGAAAAAAGTACCCAATTGTCATACTTGAGTAAAATTAGTACTTGAGTAGAAGCAAAGATACCTTAATATAAAATGACTCAAGTAAACGTGAAAGTCACCCAGTAAAATACTACTTGAGTAAAAGTCAGAAAGTGTTTGGTTTTAAATATACTGTACTTAAATATCAAAGTAAATGTAATGGTGTAACAGAGTAGCTGGGTAAGGTAGGTTACTTTCTAAATATTATCCGTTACAATTACTAGTTACCTGTCCAAAATTGTCATCAGTAATGTAACTTTTGGATTAACCAAACTCAGTAACGTAATCTGATTACATTCGGTTACTTTTAGATTACTTTCCCCTTAAGAGGCATTAGAAGAAGAATTCCACTTGGCAAATTGCTCTGCACACGCATACTCGTTCAGGCAAATTGAAATAAGTGCACTCAGGCTATCCGGAAGGCCAAAGTTAGTTACTTTAAGGAGCAGTTCTCTCTCTATGGGTTTAATCCCAAGGAAAACGGTTAAAGACCTGGAGAATAAACCCTCCTCCTCACAGCTGACCATGTCCCTTAATATTGATGATGTGGTTGTTACTGACAAGGAGCACATGGCTGAGCTCTTTAATCACCACTTCATTAAGTCAGGATTCCTATTTGAATCTGCCATGCCTCCTTGCCTGTCCAACATTTCCTCATCTCTCACCCCTTCAAATGTGACTATCCCCGATGCTCCTCCCTCTTTTTCCCCTGCAATGATACAAAGTTTCTCCCTGCAGGCGGTCACTGAGTCGAGGTGCTAAATGAGCTCCTGAAACTTGACCCCAAAAAAACATCTGGGTCAGATGGTTTAGACACCTTCCTTTAGCTAAAGGTCCTCCGTCCTTTATTGAAAGGGGGAGATCAAGCTGTCCTAACTGTTTAAGCCAATTTTGATTTTGCACTGTTTATCAAAATTGTTGGAAAAACTTAATCAACTGACTGGTTTTCTTGACATCTGTAGTATTCTCTCTGGTATGCAATCTGGTTTCCGCTCAGGTTATGGATGTGTCACTGCAACCTTAAAGGTTCTATATTATGACACAATTGCCCTTGATTCTAAGCAATGTTGTGCTTCTATTCTTTTGACTTGGCCAATGCTTTGATACGTTAGACCATTCCATTCTCGTTAAATAGCACCCGCAAAACACCAGTCCCAACGTCAACAGTGAAAAGGCATCTCCGGGATGCTGGCCTTCTAGGCAGAGTTGCAAAGAAAAAGCCATATCTCAGACTGGCCAATAAAAAGATTAAGATGGGAAAAAGAACACAGACGCTGGACAGAGGAACTCTGCCTAGAAGGCCAGCATCCCAGAGTCGCCTCTTCACTGTTGACGTCGAGACTGGTGTTTTGCTGGTACTATTTAATGAAGCTGCCAGTTGAGGACTTGTGAGGCATCTGTTTCTCAAACTAGACACTCTAATGTACTTGTCCTCTTGTTCAGTTGTGCACTGGGGCCTCCCACTCCTCTTTCTATTCTGGTTAGAGTCAGTTTGCGCTGTTCTGTGAAGGGAGTGGTACACAGCATTGTACGAGATCTTCAGTTTTTTCACTGGCTGTCCACTGGTTTCAAAAGCAATGATTGATAGGCAGCTGAAACTTCTTGAATTCAACTATTATTGGGTTCAAATACACATTTAGATTTGTGAACAGCCGTCCACAACAACCCCAATCCGTAAGGCGCAGATATCTAAATTATAGAGCAGCAGCTTGATTCAATGCGCTATGTAGATTATATTTTTTATTTAACCTTAATTTAACTAGGTAAATCAGTTAAGAATAAATTCTCATTTACAATGACGGCCTACCCCGGCCAAACCCTAACCACACTGGGCCAATTGTGTCACCCTATCACGGCTGGTTGTGATACTGCCTGGAATTGAACCAGAGTTTGTAGTGCGGTTTCTTGCACTGCCTTAGACTACTGCACCACTTGGGAGCCCAAGATATCAATAATAAGTGATATCCGTTATGCCGTAGAGTACACCACTGCTGTCATCCTTCCTTTCAAGTGTTTATTCAAGTTGGATAATCTTCTAATGCCGACAGCAGTCGCACCATTGGAAGACATAGCTTGGACTGGAGCCTACAATAGCCTATTCCTACCCTTTTCCCGCGATCCATCAAGCACATTTGGTGTGTCATCATAGTGGTCTCTGACTTGTGGTCAGACTCGCACAGGTGGAACAAACTTAAACTTGTGCCTTTTTTCAATGCTGATTTGAAGTGTAAAGATTTTTTTCGCAAACATCCTTTCTGAATGAAATGTAATCCTCGAAGTAATCATCTAGTTTTTAAATCTGTAATCTGATTGCATTATTTTTTGCTTGTAACGGATTACAGTTACAGTTTTTTTGTAATCTCTTACATGTAACGGATTACATGTAGTCCGTCACTCCCCAACCCAGCAGAATGGTTATATAAAAGACATAGGTTTTGCATTTGCATAGCATTTGCATGTGCTGGACAGGCCCTGTTACCCAAAGCATACACATCAGGCATTGGTCTGAAATACCGGAAAAGGGACAGACTTGGGGGTAGGGGTGTATATGTGTGTGAGGGGAGTTCCTTGTTCTTGTTCTTGTTTATTATTAGCTAAATTTATACAGTAGTCAAATGAGACATTGTTCTTCATTGTTGTTGTTGTTGGTGGTGTTGATGATGATGATGACTATAGTTGTTCTGCAGTGGTAGCCGATGTTTATTGCTAGTAGCGGTTATTTCCTGGAGAACATCATAATACGTGCTTTCCTCACTATTTGCTTGTATAAGTTGCAAATATCCTTTGTCTGAGACAGGTAGAAAAGGCTAAATGCCACCCCCACATGCCCTGACCACATGACCTGAATTCCCGAACAGTATTCACAGATGTGGTAAAGAGATCAACCGAACTCGACCAAAACATTGGAATTGCCAGGTAAGAAGAATTTAAGCAGCAGTTAAGGATAACTAACGTGGCAGGTTAGGAGACTTATGTTAAGGTTAGGAAAAGGGTTAGGGTTAGCTAAAATTCTCTCCTAAACTGCTGTGAAAAGTTACTTCTGGTCATAGCTGTACTCCCTCTACTCAAAACCTCTGTAACGGTTCTCTTCTATCTCCTCCTCTGACGAAGAGGTGGAACAAGGATCAGACCAAAATGCAGCGTGATGATGATTCATGATATTTTAATGAAGGAAAAAACTATACATGAATAAACTACAAAATAATGAAATGTGAAAACCGAAACAGCCCTATCTGGTGCAAACACAAAGACAGGAACAATCACCCACAAAACCCAACACAAAACAGGCTACCTAAATATGGTTCCCAATCAGAGACAATGACTAACACCTGCCTCTAATTGAGAACCATATCAGGCCAAACATAGAAATAGACAAACCAGACGCACAACATAGAATGCCCACCCAGCTCACGTCCTGACCAACACTAAAACAAGGAAAACACATACGAACGATGGTCAGAACGTGACAACCTCAGAATCTCTTCATTTCCCCCCATCAAAATTAGCCTACATTTAGGCTATTGTTTGTATGTGTATTACACACTATGTTGGGGTAAAAATCTGAGTATAATAGGTTTATGGATGTCAACCCCAAAACATGTTCATGTCATCGTCCCCAAACAACTGCATTACACTTTAAAAAAATGTCTATGCTTACCAGCTTATACAAATGGGAGTTGGGAGTTAGCATTTAGCAGACATTTTTTCTAACCCCAAAAAGGACTATTTCTAAATATTATGCAGCAAAAACAGACAAATATATCCACATCGGATTTTAGTAACCACATTGTGGGCCTGTTAGAACTCAAAAATCATGACTGATTTAACAAATATATCCACTTTGTAAAAAAAAAAATGTATGTCACCAATGACTGCGTCCTTGTTCTTTCCTCAATGGTCTGCATTCCATTGATCTCTTTACCTCATGTATCTAATCAATAAGTATCTGTCAGTGCCCCCCGAGAAGCAGAGCTGATCCGCAGGAGCAATATATAAGGTGGTCACCGATACAGATCCAACTGGCTGTGAGGCTTTCATCTGCCACAGTGAGACTTAAGACTGCCTGCTGGCCTGTCCACACCTCCACTAATATGCAGGGGGCTGGGGACAACCGCTATAAAACTCTGGGAAAAAATTGCCCTGTTTTGTAAAAGTATTTACTGAAAGGATGTGCTAGGGTCAAGGTCACAGTGGTCATTTATGCAACCTAGAATGCAAACAATATACTGTAGGATGAAAAAAAGTCCCTGTGGACGTCTGGCGGACAGGTTTAACACGGCTATATATAGAATATACAGTAGCAGTCTGCTTCACAGAGTTCAAGTAACAGACACATCTCAACATCAACTGTTCAGAGGAGACTGCATGAATCAGGAGTTCGTGGTCGAATTGCTGCAAAGAAACCACTACTAAAGGACACCAATAATAAGAACAGACTTGCTTGGGTCAAGAAACACAAGCAATGGACATTAGACCGATGGAAATCTGTACTTTAGTCTGATGAGTCCAAATTTGAGATTTTTGGTTCAAACCGCCGTGTCGTTGTGAGACGCAGAGTAGGTGAACAGATGATCTCCGCATGTGTGGTTTCCATCGTGAAGCATGGAGGAGGAGGTGTGATGGTGTGGGGGTGCTTTGCTGGTGACACTGTCAGTGACTTATTTAGAATTCAAGGCACATTTAACCAGCATGGCTACCACAGCGTTCTGCAGCGATACGCCATCCCATCTGATTTGCGCTTTGTGGGACTATCATTTGTTTTTCAACAGGACAATGACCCAACACACCAGGCTGTGTAATGACTATTTGACTAAGAATGAGAGTGATGGAGTGCTGCATCAGATGACCTGGCCTCCACAATCACCCGACCTCAACCCAATTGAGATGGTTTGAGATGGAGTTGGACCGCAGAGTGAAGGATAAGCAGCCAACAAGTGCTCAGCATATGTGGGAACTCCTTCCAGACTGTTGGAAAAGCATTCCAGGTGAAGCTGGTTGTGAGAATGCTAAGAGTGTGCAAAGCTGCCATCAAGGCAAAAGGTGGCTACTTTGAAGAATTTTAAATATAAAATATATTTTGATTTGTTTAACACTTTTTTTATTTACTACATGATTCCATATGTGTTATTTCATAGTTTTATTATTCTACAATGTAGAAAATAGTAAAAAATAAAGAAAAACCTTTGAATGAGTAGGTGTTTCCAAACTTTTGACTGGTACTGTCTAAGTAGAGTTACAGTACAGTATATACCACTCCTGCACTAACACCTAACACGTTCATGAGTAACCCACTGCAGCTGAGGATTCACCAGCTCTATTGACACTTTTCAGGGCATGTTGTTGTCTACTGTACACATTATGCCAAGCAAATTGCCCTTTCACCTAAATTATAGTCTCAAGACTTAATACCTTACCTTTGCTCTACTTACCTTTCCCTTATATTTTAGGGAACTGGGGAGGAATTTGTTCAAGACACACGCTGCAGAACTACACCCAGTACCTCCCCCCTCAACATGTTAAGGTCACCCTGGCCCACGAGTGCCGCTGTGAGTGCTGGACAATGTCATCCTTGCCTATTGTTATTGTTTTTTCTCATTGGTGTTCCAACACATACTTTTATTTGTTATTTCACTGATATTTGATGTTTGATATATCATTATATGCCATTTGATTATATTACTTATTTTGTTTTACAGGTCTTGTTGCAGCTCTCTGTGTTAATTCATTGTCACGTTCTGACCTTAGTTCCTTTGTTTTGTCTTTGTTTTAGTATGGTCGGGGCATGAGTTGGGGTGGGCAGTCTATGTTATTTTTTCTAGAATTTGGGATTTCTGTGTTTGGCCTGGTATGGTTCTCAGTCAGAGGCAGCTGTCAATCTGATTGAGAACCATACTTAGGTAGCCTGGTTTCACCTTTGAGTTGTGGGTGATTATTTTCCTGTTTAGTGAATTTTGTCATTCACCTTACGGGACTGTTCGCTGGTTGTTTATTGTTTTTGTTCAGTGTTCTATTACTTCATTAAAAGATATGAACACTTACCACGCTGCGCATTGGTCCTCTTCTTCTTCCACCAACAACGGCCGTTACATTCATTGCAGGACTTGAACCCTATGGGCAGATCTGTTCTTATCTCTTGAAATTTGTACTGTATTGCACACAATATCTAACTATTACAAAGGAAAACATTAGGCCATAGGGTTAGATAAGATCATGTCCTGGCTTGTTGTCATGCAGGATTTGTTTTGATTGTGTACATGCAGCATGATCAATCCAAAATCAAATCTAATCAAATGTTATTTGTCACCTGAGTCGAATACAACAGGTGTAGAACTTACTGTGAAATGCTTACTTACAAGCCCTTAACCAACAATGCAGTTCAAGAAATAGAGTTAAGAAAATATTGACTAAATAAACAAAAGTAAAAAATGTAATAAAAAGTAACACAATAAAATAACAATAACGAGGCCATAATACAAGGGTACCGAGCCAATGTGCGGGGGTACAAGTTAGTTGAGGTAATTTGTACATGTAGGTAGGGGTAAAGTGACTATGCATAGATAGTAAACAGTGAGTAGCAGCAGTGTAAAAATTATGTGGGGGTGGGGTGTCAATGTAGATAGTCCGGGGGGCCACTTGAGGGAGAGGTTGTCGTCCTGGCACCACACTGCCAGATCTCTGGCCTCCTCCTTATAGGCTGTGTCATCGTTGTCGGTATTATTAATATTAATTAATAATTAATATTAATCAATATTATTTTTTTCAGCAATCTACTCACAATAGACCATAATGACAAAGTGAAAACAGGTTTTTAGAAATTGTTGCCAATGTATTAAAAATGAAAAACAGAAAAACCTTATTTACAAAAGTATTCAGACCCTTTTGATATGAGACTCGAAATTGAGCTCTGGTGCATCCTGTTTCCATTGATCATCCTTGCGATCTTACTATGTCTTGATTGGAGTCCACCTGTAGTAAATTCAATTGATTGGACATGATTTGGAAAGGCATACAACAGTCTATAGAAGGTCCTTCAGTTGACAGTGCATGTCAGAGCAAAAAGCAAGCCATGAGGTCAAAATAATTGGCCGTAGAACTCCGAGACAGGATTGTGTCGAAGCACAGATCGGGAGGAAGGCAGCATTGAAGGTCCCCAAGAACACAATGACCTCCATCATTCTTAAAGTGAAGAAGTCTGGAACCACCAAGACGCTTCCTATTGCTGGCCGCCAGGCCAAACTGAGCAAACGGGGGAGAAGGGCCTTGGTCAGGGAGGTGACCAAGAACCCGATGGTCAATCTGACAGAGCTCTAGAGTTCCTCTATGGAAATGGCAGAAACTTCCAGAAGAACAAACATCTCTGCAGCACTCCACCAATCAGGCCTTTATGGTAGCGTGGCCAGACGGAAGCCACTCCTCAGTAAAAGGCACATGACAGCCCACTTGGAGTTTGCCAAAAGTCACCTAAAGACTCTCAGACCATGAGAAACAAAATTCTCTGGATTGAACTCTTTGGCCTGAATGCCAAGCATCACGTCTGGAGGAAACCAGACACCATCCCTACAGTGAAGCATGGTAGTGGCAGCATCATGCTGTGTTGATGTTTTTCAGCAGCAGGGACGGGGAGACTAGTCAGGGATGAGGAAAAGATGAATGGAGCAAAGTACAGCAAGATCCTTGATGAAAACCTGCTCCAGAGCGCTCAGGACCTCAGACTGCGGTGAAGGTTCACCTTCTAACAGGACAACGACCCTAAGCACACAGCCAAGACAACGCAGGAGTGTCTTCGGGACAAGTCTCTGAATGTCCTTGAGTGCCCCAGCCAGAGCCCGGACTTGAACCCGATCGAACATCTCTGGAGAGACCTGAAAATAGCTGTGCAGAAACGCTGCCCATCTAACCTGACAGAGCTTGAGAGGATTTTCAGAGAAGAATAAGAGAAACTCTCCAAATACAAGTGTACCATGCTTGTAGCATCGTACCCAAGAGGACTCAATGCTGTAATCGCTGCCAAAGATGCTTCTACAAAATACTGAGTAAAAGGTCTGAATACTTATTTGTAATAAATTTGCAAAATAACCAAACAAACTGTTTATGTGGTATTGTGTGTAGATTGATGAGGGGAAAAACGATTGAATCAATCTTAGAATAAGTCTGTAACATAACAAAATGTGGAAAGAGGTTTTTGAATTCTTTCCGAAGGCACTGTAGGTGTTCCTTTTGTCCACGTGGGAAAGGGCAGTGTGGAGTGTGATTGAGATTGTGTCATCTGTGGATCTGTTGTGGCGGTATGCGAGTGGAGTGGGTCTAGGGTTTCTGAAATGATGGTGTTGATGTGAGTCATGACAGCCTTTCAAAGAACTTCATGGCTACCGACGTGAGTGCTACGGGGCGGTAGTCATTTAGGCAGGTTTCCTTCGCTTTCTTCGGCACAGGGACTGTGGTGATCTGTTTGAAACATGAAGGTATTACAGACTAAGGTCAGGGAAAGGTTGAACACATCAGTGAAGACACTTGCCAGTTGGTATGTACATGCTCTGAGTACACGTCCTTGTAATCCATCTGGCCTTGTGATTGTTGACCTGTTTAAAGATCTAGCTCACATCGGCTATGGAGAGCATGATCACACAGTCAATCCGGAACAGCTGGTGCTCTCATGCATGCTTCAGTGTTGTTTGCCTCAAAGAGAGCATAAAAGGCATTTAGCTCGTCTGGTAGGCTCGCGCCACTGGGCAGCTCGCTGCTGGGTTTCCCTTTGTAGTCAGTAATGGTTTGCAAGCCCTGCCACATTTCCCACGTATTGGGCACCCTGAAACCTACATGGCTATTTGCCTTGTTGGAGAACGAATCAATCTGCGAATGATTCACTTCACTTTGCCAGATGTTAAAAAGAGTGAACTTTAGTGACTAACGTACACTGAGTGTAAAAAACATTAAGGAACACCTCCCTAATATAGTTGCACCCCCTTTTGCCCTCAGAACATCCTCAGTTTGTATATTGGCCCATGTTGACTCCAATGCTTCCCACAGTTGTGTCAAGTTGGCTGAATGTCCTTTGGGTGGTGGATCATTCATCCTCACTCTTTTGTTTGGGTTTCTACCCTGTGTTTTGTATAGTGTTTGTTTGGTCTTCGTCCTGGTCTTTACAAGGCACGCTGTAATTTTTGTATAATAAAAAACCCTATTACGCATTCCTGCGCCTGTCTCCCGAATCATGCATACCAATGTGACAGCATGTTAAATGTGCAACCAGAGTGGAAAAAAACTCTTGACCACCTTTACTCCACACACAGAGACGCATACAAAGCTCTTCCTCCATTTGGCAAATCTGACCATAAGCGGCACTCTAACCCGGAAGCTTATAAGATATCCAGCTATGTCCTCTGACGAACCATCATACAGGCAAAGCGTCAATACAGGACGAAGATCGAATCATACTACATCGGCTCTGATGTGGCAGGGCTTGCAAACCATTACAGACTACAAAGGGAAGCCCAGCCGAGATCTGCCCAGTGACACTAGCCTACCAGACGAGCTAAACTACTTCTATGCTCTCTTTGAGGAAAATACCACTGAAACATGCATGAGAGCACCAGCTGTTCCGGAAGACTGTGTGATCACGCTCTCTGCAGTTGATGTGAGTAAGACCTTTGAACAGGTCAACTTTCACAATGCCGCAGGGCTTGTGAATGTGTACTATTAGTGTGTACTATTATGTGTACTATCAGCATGGGCTGACCAACTGACAAGTGTCTTCACTGACATTTTCAACCTCTCCCTGTCCGAGTCTGTAATACCCACACGTTTTAAGCAGACCACCATAGTGCCTGGGCCCAAGAACACTAAGGTAACCTCCCTAAATGACTACCAACCCGTAGCACTCACGTCTGTAGCCATGAAGTGCTTTGAAAGGTTGTTCATGGCTCACATCAACATCATTATCCCAGAAACCATAGACCCACTCCAATTTGCATACCGCCCAAACGGATCCACAGATGATGCAATCTCTATTGCACTCCACACTGCCCCTTTCGCCCTGGACAAAAGGAACACCTACATGAGAATTCATTGACTACAGCTCAGCATTCAACAGCATAGTGCCCTCAAAGCTCATCAATAAGCTAAGGACCCTGGGACTTAACACCTCCTTCTGCAACTGGATCCTGGACTTCCTGACGGGCCGCACCCCAGGTGGTAAGGGTAGGTAACAACACATCCGCCACGCTGATCCTCAACACAGGGACCCCTCAGGGGTGCGTGCTTAGTCCCCTCCTGTACTCTCTGTTCACTCATGACTGCATGGTTAGGCACGACTCCAACACCAACATTAAGTTTGCCGATGACACAACAGTGGTAGGCCTGATCACCGATAACGATGAGACAGCCTATAGGAGGGAGGCCAGGACAACAACCTCTCCCTCAAAGCGATCAAGACAAAGGAGATAATTGTGGACTACAGGAAAAAGAGGACCAAGCACGCCCCCATTCTAATTGACGGGCTGCATTGGAGCTGGTTGAGAGCTTCAAGTTCCTTGGTGTCCACATCACCAACAAACTAACATGGTCCAAGCACCCGAAGACAGTTGTGAAGAGAGCACGACAAAACCTATTCCCCCTCAGGAGACTGAAAAGATTTGTTATGGGTCCTCAGATCCTCATAAGGTTCTACAGCTGCACCATCGAGAGCATCCTGACTGGTTGCATCACTGCCTGATATGGCAACTGCTCGGCCTCCGACCACAAGGCACTACAGAGGGTAGTGTGAACGGCCCAGTACATCACTGGGACCAAGCTTCCTGCCATCCAGGACCTCTATACCAGGCGGTGTCAGAGGAAGGCCCTAAAAATTGTCAAAGACTCCAGCCCCCCTAGTCATAGACTGTTCTCTTTGCTACCGCACGGCAAGCGGTACCAGAGTATCAAGTCTGGGTCCAAGAGGCTTCTAAACAGCTTCTACCCCCAAGCCATAAGACTCCTGAACATCTAATCAAATGGCTACCCAGACTATTGCCCCCCACCCTCCCCCTCTTTTACGCCGCTGCTACTCTCTGTTGTTATCATCTTTGCATATTCACTTTAATAACTCTACCTACATGTACATATTACCTCAACTAACCGGTGCACATTGACTCTGTACCGGTACCCCCCTGTATATAGTCTCGCTATAGTTATTTTACTGCTGCTCTTTAATTACTTGTTACTTTTGTTGTCTGTATTTAAAAATAAAATAAAATGTAACTGCATTGTTGGTTAGGCGCTCGTAAGTAAGCATTTCACTGTAATACCTGTTGTATTCGGCGCATGTGACGAATAGAATTTGATTTGATTTGATCTTCATAAATGCCTGGAATTACTCAGTTGCAGAGAGAGAAAGAGAGAGAGAGAGAGACATAGGAGGTATTTTTTGTTCAGTCCTGTAGCGCCTCACCCACGAAGCAGTCATCCCTTTTGACCATCAGGACTCGGCTGATACACTTGATGCTGCAGTGAGAGAACTTATCGTTGTTCTCCCAGACCTCGTTAGTGGTGTGAGGGAACATCAGGAACCTGCCTTTCACTCCAAAATAACTAAAGTTCCAATTTTGGGAAAGCAACTACTTTTTAAAATAGTTAATTCCTCTCAAGATCACAGGCTGAAGACTAAAACCAGGTCTCTTTATTGATAGACACAAATGCTTGTTAACTTAGGTGAAGGTCATTTGACACGAAAGACAAAAGTGCTGTGTTACTGATGCCCATAGTTCTGGAAGCGGAATACATTGTTTTCATAACAAACGACACACCAAGGACAGCACAGATATATGGTGCTGCAAGGACAGCACAGATATATGTTTGGTATACTGTATATGAGTCAGCAGTGTTTGATGAAATAATGTGTGTGGGTATACATGCCCTGTCAGCAATTGATCAGCCAATCTGTGGGAACCAGATCATGGAGGAGGGGGAGGAGTGTGATCTGGGCCATAACAAGACAGACGTCTGCTGCACAGAGAACAAGGAACCCATGGGAACCCAATGTTGCCTGAAACCTGGCAACATTGCAGGTAACTTCTGGTCAAAAGTTTGCTGTAGGATCAAATCAAAATCAAATCAAATAGTATTTTTACCTGCTCCAAATACAACTTACAAGCCCTTAACCAACAATGCAGTTTTAAGAAAAATAAGTGTTAAGAAAGTATTTACTAAAATAAACTGAAGTTAAAAAAATAAATTTTAAAAAATTCAGGTAATTGAGGTTGAGATAAAGTGACTATGCATAGATAATAAACAGAGTAGCAGCAGCTTAAAAATGGGGGGGGGACAATGCAAATAGTCCAGGTAGCCATTTGATTAGCTGTTCAGGAGTAGGATGAAAAAAGCCCTTTGTGATTTGCTGGTCCTAGATCTGTTTCTATGGGTAATTACTCATTTCTGTCCAAAGTTTACATAACATCTCCCATGGAGCTCTTAATAAGAAGATTAACATGTTTGACAAAGCAGAGTTGTGGTTGTGGCTAAAGGGATAATTACTGCATTTCATACCATTCAAAACGTAACAGTAAACAACACCCACATTAGGAAATGGTCTCTGCCTGTCTGCCCACCCACCTGTTTCTTTCTTTCCTTCTGTCCCCTCAGTCCCAGTCAGGGACTGTGCTGTGGCCAAGAGTGTATCATAAGCTGTCAGGGGACAGATGTGAGGAGGAGTCGGACTGTCAGCTGGAGAGTGTGTGCTCTGGTCTCTCCCTCATCTGCCCTGAGCCTACAGCCAAGGCCAACATGACCGCATGTAGTCAGGGGGAATCGGGTGTGTCTCAATGGAGGGCCAGATAATGACTCAACATTTTCAGTCCTTGTACCCACTGTTTCAATGTGATGACATTCCAACGTCAGCAGTATCCACTTTAACAGGATCTGTTGTCCTTGGTTGCCATCTTGAGTGAATTTCCTCCATTATTTTACCCTTTCAGATGATGAATGTGGTTCTGGGTTTGGAGAGTCGTTCTGGTTGGGATGATTTCAATGTAAATTCCATATGTATGGCTCTCTATGGGGGCATACATCCTGAAATATTAGATTTGGGCCAGAACCCATTTCTGATGCAGCCTGGATCAGGGAACACGTTAACTGAACACGGATGTTTAGGATTTGTGAGAATGAGTAGGCCTGTCTGGCACTATCTAGCAGAATTATTTTTCTGTGAGACTTTGGTTTTCTTTTTCTTGTGTTCTCCTTTCATTCTCTCTATGTCCTCTCCCTTCTCTCCTGTATTGTATTTCACCCTCCCTCTTTTCCTCTCTCTCACTATCCTTCCCTCCTCTTATCCTGTCCTTTTCCCTTTCTCCATCTCTCTCTCGCCCTTTCTCCCTCCTTCCCTCTCGCCTATCCTTCTCTCTCTGTCCATTTCTCCATCTATTTCTCAGAATTGTCACTTTGAGTCACAGTGTGTGAGTTACAGCCTGGAGCAGTGTGACTGTCTGGGAGAGTCCAAGAAAGGGAAGTGCCACGTGCTGCCAGCAGCCAGGTAACCACAATCCCTCTTCTCCTCCCTCACCCCCGACTCCTCCCTCACCCTCTTCTCCTCCCTCACCCCCGTCTCCTCCCCTGCTGCGCTTAAACCTGGGGAATGTGTTTATGATTTGGGGACAAACAAGACCGTGTACATTTGCTTAGTCTTTCCCTTAACAACCAAAAGGGCATCTGATGTGGTGGGCTGTGTAAAAGCAGAATTTAACAAGGATAAGGAGCTTGGTTACCAATGTGTGCATGTGCTTTTTCCCTCGGTAAACTCAATCTTTCACCGTTAACAAAACCTGTATTTCCCATGCATTTCTTCACCTTAGACATGCCTGCGACCTGCGACCTGCACCACTTCCTCTGTCTGACTAAGCAGTTCCAGGTGAAGCGTGTAGCCTTGTTGGAGCCGTGTTCAGCCAAGCAGGTCTACTGCGACAAGTTCCTGGTGTTCTAGGCATCCTGAACACTGACAGGCCCATCGCCAGGCTGAAGAACTCCTTCCTCCACCTGGTAGACCTGGATGAGTTTGACAACCTGTCTGAGTGGATGAAGGTTTGTTTTATGGGGGTCGGCTATCTATCTACCCTATGATGTATTCAGGTTATTCATTTACAACAGGCCTGAGGATCCTAGAAGATGTAGTGTGTTGAGATGCGTGTTGAGCTCAGTGTGTATATGGAAAGCTTCCTGTTTTGATGTTCTTGATGTTCCAGCTTGATGTTCCAGCCTCAGTTGGCTTTGAGCTTTGGCCACGCTGTGAAGTGCGGTGAATCAGGAATGCCACATGGATTTAAAAGAGCTACTTGGGTCACACGTCAGATTGAGTTAGCGAGAAGGTGACCCCTACTCAGGGTTGGGGAGTAAGGGATTACAAAACTACGGTTACAGTAATCAGTCACGTTACAAGCAAAAATATTGTAATCAGATTACAGATACTTTTGAAAAACTATGTGATTACTTTGAGGATTACTTTTAAATTCAGAAAGGAAGTTTAAGTTTGTTCCACCTGAGCGAGTCTGACCACAAGTCAGAGACCACTATGATGACACACCAAATGTGTTTGATGGATTGCGTGAAAAGAGTTGGAATAGGCTTTTGTTGGACTGCTGTCGGCATCCAAAGATTATCCAACTTGAATAAATGCTTGGAGGTAAGGATGACAGCAGTGGTGTAGTCTTCGGCGATACAGATATCACTTATTATTGATATCTACATAGCGCATTGATGTGACTCATACTGTTGCTCTCTCATTTAGCTATTTGCGCCTTACGGATTGTGGTTGTTGTCGATGGCTGTCCACAAATCTAAATGTATATTTGAACCCAATAATGGATGACTTCAAGAAGTTTAAGCTGCCTATCAATCATTGTTTTTGAAACCAGTGGACAGCCAGTGAAAAATGCGCTCTTGCAACAGCTGCATAGCGCAGATCCAAGCCTATGGAATAAAAGTGGGGCTTTTATTGCTCAATCTAATTCATGCTGATAAAAAAATGACATCCATTTGCCTAATGGACACATGCTCAAACTCGCACACTTTTGATAAAGGGCAATCTGTAGTTGCTACATCCATTTTTGGACAAATTATATATATTGATGTAAAGATATAATTTAATCGTATTATTATATGTAGTAGAAAGCGAATGGTTAGACGAATCCTCCATAACCAACCCATAAAGTAAAATGTAACATTCATGTACAGTATGGCCAGCTATGTAAACTTTAACATTGATTTATCCTTCAATAGATGTCATTCAATTGGTAACATACATTTTTGTCTTCTTCTAATGCCTCTTAAGGGGAAAGTAATCTAAAAGTAACAGAATGTAATCAGATTATGTTACTGAGTTTGGGTAATCCAAAAGTTACGTTACTGATTACAATTTTGGACAGGTAACTATAATGGATTACATTAAGAAAGTGACCTACCCAACCCAGCCCCTACTTGCGCTTAGATGGATCGTTCACTCCCTATGACCAGGGCTTTTTAGTATTAATGGATTTTCTATTGTCCGTATCTGTGCATCCATACCCCCTTCCAGCTCAAAGAAAATATATATATATATATTTTTCTCCCCAATTGGCAGTTACAGTCTTGTCCCATCACTGCAACTACTGTACGGACTCGCGATAGGCAAAGTTCGAGAGCCATGCATCTGCACTGCTTCTTGACACACTGCCCGTTTAACCCGGAAGCCAGCTGCACCAATGTGTCAGAGGAAACACTGTACACCTGGTGACCGAAGTCAGCATGCATGCGCCCGGACTGCCACAGGAATCACTAGAGTGCAATGGGACAAGGACATCCCGGCAGGCCAAACCCTCCCCTAACCCGGACAACGCTGGGCCAATTGTGCGCTGCCTCATGGTTCTCCCGATCGTGGCCGGCTGCGATATAGCCTGGGATCGAACCCGGGCTGTAGTGATGCCTCTAGCACTGCACTCGGGAGGCCCCCAGCTCAAAGTTGATGTCTTATCTTTTCTTTGATTCGAGGACAGTACTACACATAACTGGTTTAGGAGCTATGCCAGCTATGGTTAAGGTTATTAGGCTGTGGTATGGCAACAGTAGTGTTTCCACACCACAGCTGAACCGCTAATGCATGCCCATTGGTTCCATCCAAATCAGTGTGTCACATTTGGAATGTTAACTGACTAACGTCCTGTAGCAAATGGCTTCTTGAAGAAAAGACCTCAAGTCAATGTGAATGAAAGTAAATGGAATTGGAGGTGTTTTGGCTATTAAACAGCTAACTATAGCAGACTTGAACTAGAGTGGGCGAATGTTTGACTTGTTGTGCTCTTGTCGTCCGCAGGCTCACTGGTAGGCTATTCTCCTGGCCATCATGACTCTGTCTGCCGTGATGGTCAGCACCGTGTGTCTGTGTGAATGCACCCTGTAGCTCCATTTCTGTCTCTGACTAGGACAAAGACTATAACCGTCAACTAGCTATCTATGTTAACAAGTACGTCATAACTCTGTGCCACGTTCCTCAATGCATGTGTGGTGGAAAAGGGGGTGTCGCCAAGTTTGTTTTGCCCTCACTGATCTACGAGTGGGATGTTCTTTTTTACATCCACCTGTCCATTCATGCACTTCATGTACCATTCTTCCTTCCGTCCATGGCCTTCCATCAGTGTCCTTCGCTTAGCAATTTGAACCTGAAGGCTAATTTGATCCTTGACAATCATCCAGTTTTCCACCGTAGTGGCATTGTCTCATTTGACACAATGGACCAGCTTGAACCAGTTTGAAGGACACGAGGATTACCTCTAATCACCTGTATTGTGTATGTCTGTCCACTGGAGTACTGAGGTATCTAGATGAGGTGAGGACTAAAATAAGCTGTGTAGACAGACATGGTACACCAGGCAGAATAATCCAGTTTTACTCAGAACTGTTGCTGTTCATCAGCCATTGTACTGGAGCTTGAAAAGAGAGTGCCACTGAAAAACAAGAGACCAAATGATATTGGTGGGTCAGCCAAATGGAAAGGCATCAGAATCTAAGGGACAAGACAGTATTCATTCCCCTTGACTTATGCCACATTTTGTTGTCTTACAACCTGAATTTAAAATGCATTAAATACATTTAATTGCTCACCCATTTACACACAACACCCCATAATGACAAAGTGACATTTTTGCACATTTATTGAAAATTCAATACAAAAAAATCTCATTTAAATAAATATTCACACCCCTGAGTTAGAATCCCTTTTGACAAATATTACAGCTGTGAGTCTTTCTGGATAGGCCTGTAAGAACTTTGCGCACCTGGATTGCACAATATTTTCATATTATTATTGTATAAAAAAAATTGGTTGATGATCATTGCTAAGCATCAATTTTCAAGTCTTGCCATAGATTTCCATGCCGATTTAAGTCAAAACTGTAACTAGGCCATTCAGGAACATTCAATGTCATCTTGGTAAGCAACACCAGTGTATATTTGGCATTGTGTTTTAGGTTATTGTGCTGCTGAAAGGTGAATTTGTCTCCTAGTTTCTGTTGGAAAGGAGACTGAACCAGGTTTTCCTGTAGGATTGACTGGCTTAGCTCTATTCCACTTATTTGTATCCCAGAAAAACACCCTATTCCTTGCTGGTGACAAGCATACCCATAACATGATGCAGCCACCAGCATGCTTGAAAATATGAAGGGTGATACTCAGTGATGTGTTGTGTTGGATTTTCCCCGAACATAATGCTTTCTGTTCAGGACAGGGGCGCAACTTTCGCTGGGGATGAGGGGACATAACGAGGCAACTGTGTGCTTTAGGACCATGCGGACACCTCCGGCTGTTTGGTGTTACGGTTTTCTAGTGGTGATGAAGGAGAGTCGGACCAAACTGCAGCGTGTCAATTGCGATCCATATTTATTTAAACAAAACGTAAACACGACTAAACACTAAACACTACAAAACAATAAACGTAATGAAAACCGAAAACAGCCTATCTAGTGCAAACTAACAGAGAGTACAAGTAAGACACTAAGGACAATCACCCACGACAAACTCAAAGAATATGGCTGCCTAAATATGGTTCCCAATCAGAGACAACGATAAGCACCTGCCTCTAATTGTGAACCACTCCAGACAGCCATAGACTTTGCTAGATAACCCACTAAGCAACAATCCCAATACCACCACCAAAACCCCAAGACAAACACACCACAGTTACAAAAACCCCATGCCACACCCTGGCCTGACCAAATACATAAAGATAAACAAAAAATACTTTGACCAGGGCGTGACAGAACCCCCCCCCCCCCCCCCCTAAGGTGCGGACTCCCGAACGCACCTCAAAACAATAGGGAGGGTCCGGGTGGGCGTCTGTCCATGGTGGCAGCTCCGGCGCGGGACGTGGACCCCACTCAGTTAATGTCCTAGTCCCCTCTCCTTTCGTCCCTGGATAGTCCACCCTCGCCGCCGACCATGGCCTAGTAGTCCTCACCCAGAACCCCACTGGACTGAGGAGCAGATCGGGACTGAAGGACAGCTCGGGACTGAGGCAGCTCGGGACTGAGGGGAAGCTCGGGAGTGAGAGAAAGCTCAGGCAGGTAGATAGATCTACCAGATCCTGGCTGGCTGGTGGTTTCAGCAGATCCTGGCTGACTGGCAGATCCTGGCTGACTGGCAGATCTGGAAGATCCTGGCTGACTGGCAGATCTGGAAGATCCTGGCTGACTGGCAGATCTGGAAGAGTCTGGTTGACTGGCAGATCTGGAAGAGTCTGGTTGACTGGCAGATCTGGAAGAGTCTGGTTGACTGGCAGATCTGGAAGAGTCTGGTTGACTGGCAGATCTGGAAGAGTCTGGTTGACTGGCAGATCTGGAAGAGTCTGGTTGACTGGCAGATCTGTAAGAGTCTGGTTGACTAGCAGATCTGTAAGAGTCTGGTTGACTGGCAGATCTGTAAGAGTCTGGTTGACTGGCAGATCTGGAAGAGTCAGGTTGACTGGCAGATCTGGAAGAGTCTGGTTGACTGGCAGATCTGGCGGCGCTGGGCAGACTGGCGGCGCTGGGCAGACTGGTGGTGCTGGGCAGACTGGCGGCGCTGGGCAGACTGGCGACGCTGGGCAGACTGGCGACGCTAGGCAGACTGGCGATGCTGGGCAGACTGGCGATGCTGGGCAGACTGGTGGCGCTGGGCAGACTGACGACGCTGGGCAGACTGACGACGCTGGGCAGACTGGCGGTGCTGGGCAGACTGGCGGTGCTGGGCAGACTGGCTGTACTGGGCAGACTGGCGATGCTGGGCAGACTGGCGACGCTGGGCAGACTGGGGGCACTGGCGGCGCTGGGCAGACTGGCGGCACTAGCTGCTCCATATAGGCTGACAGCTCTGGCGGCTTCTTACAGACTGACAGCTCTGGCGGCTCCGTGCTGACTGGCAGCTCCTTGCAGACTGACAGCTCCGTGCAGACTGACAGCTCCGTGCAGACTGACAGCTCCTTGCAGACTGACAGCTCCTTGCAGACTGACAGCTCCTTGCAGACTGACAGCTCTGGCTGCTTCATGCAGACTGACAGCTCTGGCTGCTCCATGTAGACTGGCTGCTTCATGCAGACTGGCAGCTCGGGCTGCTTCATGTAGACTGACAGCTCTGGCTGCTCCATGCAGACTGACTGCTTCATGCAGACTGACAGCTTGGGCTGCTTCATGTAGACTGACAGCTCTGGCTGCTCCATGCAGACTGACAGCTCTGGCTGCGCTGAACAGGCGGGAGACTCCAGCAGTGCTGTAGAGGAGAAAGGCTCTGACAGCGCTGGAGAGGAGGGAGACTCCGGCAGCACAGGAGAGGAGGAAGGCTCTGACTGCGCTAAACAGGCGGGAGAATCCAGCAGCGCAGGAGAGGAGAAAGGCTCTGGCAGCGCTGGACAGGCGGGAGACTCCGGCAGCACAGGAGAGGAGAAAGGCTCTGGCAGCGCTGGAGAAGAGGGAGCCCCCGTAAGGATGGGCCGGAGAGACAGCCTAGTGCGGGGGGCTGCCACCGGAGGACTGGTGCGTGGAGGTGGTGACGGATAGACCGGGCCGTGCAGGCACACTGGAGCTCTTGAGCACCGAGCCTGCCCAACCTTACCTGGTTGAATGCTCTTGGTTGCCCTGCCAGTGCGGCGAGGTGGAATAGCCCGCACTGGGCTATGCAGGCGAACCGGAGACACCGAGCGCAAGGCTGGTGCCATGTAAGCCGGCCCAAGGAGACGCACTGGGGACCAGATGCGTAGAGCTGGCTTCATGGCATTTGGCTCGATGCTCAATCTAGCCCGGCCGATACGCGGAGCTGGAATATACCGAACCGGGCTGTGCACCCGCACTGGAGACACCGTGCGCTCCACAGCATAACACGGTGCCTGCCCGGTCTCTCCAGCCCCCCGGTAAGCACAGGGAGCTTGCGCAGGTCTCCAACCTGGCATAGCCATACTCCCTGTAAGCCCCCCCCAATACATTTTTGGGGCTGACTCTCGGGCTTCCATCCGCTCTGCCGTGCTAGCTCCTCATAATGCCGCCTCTCTGCTTTTGCTGCCTCCAGCTCGGCTTTGGGGCGACAATAATCTCCAGGCTGATCCCAGGGTCCTTTCCCGTCCAGTTCGTCCTCCCATGTCCATTTCTCCAGGTAGTGCAGCCTCTCCCACTGCAACTGCTGCTCCTGCTGCTGCCTCTGTTGCCTCTGTTCCTGCTGCTCCTTTGGGCAGCTACACTCCCCTGGTTTAGCCCAGGGTCCTCTCCCATCGAAGATTTCCTCCCATGACCAGAAATCCTTGTTGAGCATCTCCTTTTTCGGCTGCTCCTGCCTGTTGACACGCCGCTTGGTCCGTTGGTGGTGGGTGATTCTGTTACGGTTTTCTAGTGGTGATGAAGGAGAGTCGGACCAAACTGCAGCGTGTCGATTGCGATCCATATTTATTTAAACAAAACGTAAACACGACTAAACACTAAACACTACAAAACAATAAACGTAATGAAAACCGAAAACAGCCCATTAATTAAAAATCCTACAATGTGATTTTCTCATTTTGAAGGTTTTCACACGCTGTTGCTGGTATTTTGGCTCATTCCTCCATGCAGATCTCCTCTAGAGCAGTGATGTTTTGGGGCTGTTGCTGGGCAACACGGACTTTCAACTCCCTCCATGGGGTTGAGATCTGGATGCGTGTTGAGCTCAGTGTGTATATGGAAAGCTTCCTGTTTTGATGTTCTTGATGTTCCAGCTTGATGTTCCAGCCTCAGTTGGCTTTGAGCTTTGGCCACGCTGTGAAGTGCGGTGAATCAGGAATGCCACATGGATTTAAAAGAGCTACTTGGGTCACACGTCAGATTGAGTTAGCGAGAAGGTGACCCCTACTCAGGGTTGGGGAGTAAGGGATTACAAAACTACGGTTACAGTAATCAGTCACGTTACAAGCAAAAATATTGTAATCAGATTACAGATACTTTTGAAAAACTATGTGATTACTTTGAGGATTACTTTTAAATTCAGAAAGGAAGTTTAAGTTTGTTCCACCTGAGCGAGTCTGACCACAAGTCAGAGACCACTATGATGACACACCAAATGTGTTTGATGGATTGCGTGAAAAGAGTTGGAATAGGCTTTTGTTGGACTGCTGTCGGCATCCAAAGATTATCCAACTTGAATAAATGCTTGGAGGTAAGGATGACAGCAGTGGTGTAGTCTTCGGCGATACAGATATCACTTATTATTGATATCTACATAGCGCATTGATGTGACTCATACTGTTGCTCTCTCATTTAGCTATTTGCGCCTTACGGATTGTGGTTGTTGTCGATGGCTGTCCACAAATCTAAATGTATATTTGAACCCAATAATGGATGACTTCAAGAAGTTTAAGCTGCCTATCAATCATTGTTTTTGAAACCAGTGGACAGCCAGTGAAAAATGCGCTCTTGCAACAGCTGCATAGCGCAGATCCAAGCCTATGGAATAAAAGTGGGGCTTTTATTGCTCAATCTAATTCATGCTGATAAAAAAATGACATCCATTTGCCTAATGGACACATGCTCAAACTCGCACACTTTTGATAAAGGGCAATCTGTAGTTGCTACATCCATTTTTGGACAAATTATATATATTGATGTAAAGATATAATTTAATCGTATTATTATATGTAGTAGAAAGCGAATGGTTAGACGAATCCTCCATAACCAACCCATAAAGTAAAATGTAACATTCATGTACAGTATGGCCAGCTATGTAAACTTTAACATTGATTTATCCTTCAATAGATGTCATTCAATTGGTAACATACATTTTTGTCTTCTTCTAATGCCTCTTAAGGGGAAAGTAATCTAAAAGTAACAGAATGTAATCAGATTATGTTACTGAGTTTGGGTAATCCAAAAGTTACGTTACTGATTACAATTTTGGACAGGTAACTATAATGGATTACATTAAGAAAGTGACCTACCCAACCCAGCCCCTACTTGCGCTTAGATGGATCGTTCACTCCCTATGACCAGGGCTTTTTAGTATTAATGGATTTTCTATTGTCCGTATCTGTGCATCCATACCCCCTTCCAGCTCAAAGAAAATATATATATATATATTTTTCTCCCCAATTGGCAGTTACAGTCTTGTCCCATCACTGCAACTACTGTACGGACTCGCGATAGGCAAAGTTCGAGAGCCATGCATCTGCACTGCTTCTTGACACACTGCCCGTTTAACCCGGAAGCCAGCTGCACCAATGTGTCAGAGGAAACACTGTACACCTGGTGACCGAAGTCAGCATGCATGCGCCCGGACTGCCACAGGAATCACTAGAGTGCAATGGGACAAGGACATCCCGGCAGGCCAAACCCTCCCCTAACCCGGACAACGCTGGGCCAATTGTGCGCTGCCTCATGGTTCTCCCGATCGTGGCCGGCTGCGATATAGCCTGGGATCGAACCCGGGCTGTAGTGATGCCTCTAGCACTACTGCACTCGGGAGGCCCCCAGCTCAAAGTTGATGTCTTATCTTTTCTTTGATTCGAGGACAGTACTACACATAACTGGTTTAGGAGCTATGCCAGCTATGGTTAAGGTTATTAGGCTGTGGTATGGCAACAGTAGTGTTTCCACACCACAGCTGAACCGCTAATGCATGCCCATTGGTTCCATCCAAATCAGTGTGTCACATTTGGAATGTTAACTGACTAACGTCCTGTAGCAAATGGCTTCTTGAAGAAAAGACCTCAAGTCAATGTGAATGAAAGTAAATGGAATTGGAGGTGTTTTGGCTATTAAACAGCTAACTATAGCAGACTTGAACTAGAGTGGGCGAATGTTTGACTTGTTGTGCTCTTGTCGTCCGCAGGCTCACTGGTAGGCTATTCTCCTGGCCATCATGACTCTGTCTGCCGTGATGGTCAGCACCGTGTGTCTGTGTGAATGCACCCTGTAGCTCCATTTCTGTCTCTGACTAGGACAAAGACTATAACCGTCAACTAGCTATCTATGTTAACAAGTACGTCATAACTCTGTGCCACGTTCCTCAATGCATGTGTGGTGGAAAAGGGGGTGTCGCCAAGTTTGTTTTGCCCTCACTGATCTACGAGTGGGATGTTCTTTTTTACATCCACCTGTCCATTCATGCACTTCATGTACCATTCTTCCTTCCGTCCATGGCCTTCCATCAGTGTCCTTCGCTTAGCAATTTGAACCTGAAGGCTAATTTGATCCTTGACAATCATCCAGTTTTCCACCGTAGTGGCATTGTCTCATTTGACACAATGGACCAGCTTGAACCAGTTTGAAGGACACGAGGATTACCTCTAATCACCTGTATTGTGTATGTCTGTCCACTGGAGTACTGAGGTATCTAGATGAGGTGAGGACTAAAATAAGCTGTGTAGACAGACATGGTACACCAGGCAGAATAATCCAGTTTTACTCAGAACTGTTGCTGTTCATCAGCCATTGTACTGGAGCTTGAAAAGAGAGTGCCACTGAAAAACAAGAGACCAAATGATATTGGTGGGTCAGCCAAATGGAAAGGCATCAGAATCTAAGGGACAAGACAGTATTCATTCCCCTTGACTTATGCCACATTTTGTTGTCTTACAACCTGAATTTAAAATGCATTAAATACATTTAATTGCTCACCCATTTACACACAACACCCCATAATGACAAAGTGACATTTTTGCACATTTATTGAAAATTCAATACAAAAAAATCTCATTTAAATAAATATTCACACCCCTGAGTTAGAATCCCTTTTGACAAATATTACAGCTGTGAGTCTTTCTGGATAGGCCTGTAAGAACTTTGCGCACCTGGATTGCACAATATTTTCATATTATTATTGTATAAAAAAAATTGGTTGATGATCATTGCTAAGCATCAATTTTCAAGTCTTGCCATAGATTTCCATGCCGATTTAAGTCAAAACTGTAACTAGGCCATTCAGGAACATTCAATGTCATCTTGGTAAGCAACACCAGTGTATATTTGGCATTGTGTTTTAGGTTATTGTGCTGCTGAAAGGTGAATTTGTCTCCTAGTTTCTGTTGGAAAGGAGACTGAACCAGGTTTTCCTGTAGGATTGACTGGCTTAGCTCTATTCCACTTATTTGTATCCCAGAAAAACACCCTATTCCTTGCTGGTGACAAGCATACCCATAACATGATGCAGCCACCAGCATGCTTGAAAATATGAAGGGTGATACTCAGTGATGTGTTGTGTTGGATTTTCCCCGAACATAATGCTTTCTGTTCAGGACAGGGGCGCAACTTTCGCTGGGGATGAGGGGACATAACGAGGCAACTGTGTGCTTTAGGACCATGCGGACACCTCCGGCTGTTTGGTGTTACGGTTTTCTAGTGGTGATGAAGGAGAGTCGGACCAAACTGCAGCGTGTCAATTGCGATCCATATTTATTTAAACAAAACGTAAACACGACTAAACACTAAACACTACAAAACAATAAACGTAATGAAAACCGAAAACAGCCTATCTAGTGCAAACTAACAGAGAGTACAAGTAAGACACTAAGGACAATCACCCACGACAAACTCAAAGAATATGGCTGCCTAAATATGGTTCCCAATCAGAGACAACGATAAGCACCTGCCTCTAATTGTGAACCACTCCAGACAGCCATAGACTTTGCTAGATAACCCACTAAGCAACAATCCCAATACCACCACCAAAACCCCAAGACAAACACACCACAGTTACAAAAACCCCATGCCACACCCTGGCCTGACCAAATACATAAAGATAAACAAAAAATACTTTGACCAGGGCGTGACAGAACCCCCCCCCCCCCCCCCCCCTAAGGTGCGGACTCCCGAACGCACCTCAAAACAATAGGGAGGGTCCGGGTGGGCGTCTGTCCATGGTGGCAGCTCCGGCGCGGGACGTGGACCCCACTCAGTTAATGTCCTAGTCCCCTCTCCTTTCGTCCCTGGATAGTCCACCCTCGCCGCCGACCATGGCCTAGTAGTCCTCACCCAGAACCCCACTGGACTGAGGAGCAGATCGGGACTGAAGGACAGCTCGGGACTGAGGCAGCTCGGGACTGAGGGGAAGCTCGGGAGTGAGAGAAAGCTCAGGCAGGTAGATAGATCTACCAGATCCTGGCTGGCTGGTGGTTTCAGCAGATCCTGGCTGACTGGCAGATCCTGGCTGACTGGCAGATCTGGAAGATCCTGGCTGACTGGCAGATCTGGAAGATCCTGGCTGACTGGCAGATCTGGAAGAGTCTGGTTGACTGGCAGATCTGGAAGAGTCTGGTTGACTGGCAGATCTGGAAGAGTCTGGTTGACTGGCAGATCTGGAAGAGTCTGGTTGACTGGCAGATCTGTAAGAGTCTGGTTGACTGGCAGATCTGGAAGAGTCTGGTTGACTGGCAGATCTGTAAGAGTCTGGTTGACTAGCAGATCTGTAAGAGTCTGGTTGACTGGCAGATCTGTAAGAGTCTGGTTGACTGGCAGATCTGGAAGAGTCAGGTTGACTGGCAGATCTGGAAGAGTCTGGTTGACTGGCAGATCTGGCGGCGCTGGGCAGACTGGCGGCGCTGGGCAGACTGGTGGTGCTGGGCAGACTGGCGGCGCTGGGCAGACTGGCGACGCTGGGCAGACTGGCGACGCTAGGCAGACTGGCGATGCTGGGCAGACTGGCGATGCTGGGCAGACTGGTGGCGCTGGGCAGACTGACGACGCTGGGCAGACTGACGACGCTGGGCAGACTGGCGGTGCTGGGCAGACTGGCGGTGCTGGGCAGACTGGCTGTACTGGGCAGACTGGCGATGCTGGGCAGACTGGCGACGCTGGGCAGACTGGGGGCACTGGCGGCGCTGGGCAGACTGGCGGCACTAGCTGCTCCATATAGGCTGACAGCTCTGGCGGCTTCTTACAGACTGACAGCTCTGGCGGCTCCGTGCTGACTGGCAGCTCCTTGCAGACTGACAGCTCCGTGCAGACTGACAGCTCCGTGCAGACTGACAGCTCCTTGCAGACTGACAGCTCCTTGCAGACTGACAGCTCCTTGCAGACTGACAGCTCTGGCTGCTTCATGCAGACTGACAGCTCTGGCTGCTCCATGTAGACTGGCTGCTTCATGCAGACTGGCAGCTCGGGCTGCTTCATGTAGACTGACAGCTCTGGCTGCTCCATGCAGACTGACTGCTTCATGCAGACTGACAGCTTGGGCTGCTTCATGTAGACTGACAGCTCTGGCTGCTCCATGCAGACTGACAGCTCTGGCTGCGCTGAACAGGCGGGAGACTCCAGCAGTGCTGTAGAGGAGAAAGGCTCTGACAGCGCTGGAGAGGAGGGAGACTCCGGCAGCACAGGAGAGGAGGAAGGCTCTGACTGCGCTAAACAGGCGGGAGAATCCAGCAGCGCAGGAGAGGAGAAAGGCTCTGGCAGCGCTGGACAGGCGGGAGACTCCGGCAGCACAGGAGAGGAGAAAGGCTCTGGCAGCGCTGGAGAAGAGGGAGCCCCCGTAAGGATGGGCCGGAGAGACAGCCTAGTGCGGGGGGCTGCCACCGGAGGACTGGTGCGTGGAGGTGGTGACGGATAGACCGGGCCGTGCAGGCACACTGGAGCTCTTGAGCACCGAGCCTGCCCAACCTTACCTGGTTGAATGCTCTTGGTTGCCCTGCCAGTGCGGCGAGGTGGAATAGCCCGCACTGGGCTATGCAGGCGAACCGGAGACACCGAGCGCAAGGCTGGTGCCATGTAAGCCGGCCCAAGGAGACGCACTGGGGACCAGATGCGTAGAGCTGGCTTCATGGCATTTGGCTCGATGCTCAATCTAGCCCGGCCGATACGCGGAGCTGGAATATACCGAACCGGGCTGTGCACCCGCACTGGAGACACCGTGCGCTCCACAGCATAACACGGTGCCTGCCCGGTCTCTCCAGCCCCCCGGTAAGCACAGGGAGCTTGCGCAGGTCTCCAACCTGGCATAGCCATACTCCCTGTAAGCCCCCCCCCAATACATTTTTGGGGCTGACTCTCGGGCTTCCATCCGCTCTGCCGTGCTAGCTCCTCATAATGCCGCCTCTCTGCTTTTGCTGCCTCCAGCTCGGCTTTGGGGCGACAATAATCTCCAGGCTGATCCCAGGGTCCTTTCCCGTCCAGTTCGTCCTCCCATGTCCATTTCTCCAGGTAGTGCAGCCTCTCCCACTGCAACTGCTGCTCCTGCTGCTGCCTCTGTTGCCTCTGTTCCTGCTGCTCCTTTGGGCAGCTACACTCCCCTGGTTTAGCCCAGGGTCCTCTCCCATCGAAGATTTCCTCCCATGACCAGAAATCCTTGTTGAGCATCTCCTTTTTCGGCTGCTCCTGCCTGTTGACACGCCGCTTGGTCCGTTGGTGGTGGGTGATTCTGTTACGGTTTTCTAGTGGTGATGAAGGAGAGTCGGACCAAACTGCAGCGTGTCGATTGCGATCCATATTTATTTAAACAAAACGTAAACACGACTAAACACTAAACACTACAAAACAATAAACGTAATGAAAACCGAAAACAGCCCATTAATTAAAAATCCTACAATGTGATTTTCTCATTTTGAAGGTTTTCACACGCTGTTGCTGGTATTTTGGCTCATTCCTCCATGCAGATCTCCTCTAGAGCAGTGATGTTTTGGGGCTGTTGCTGGGCAACACGGACTTTCAACTCCCTCCATGGGGTTGAGATCTGGAGACTGGCTAGACCACTCCAGGACCTTGAAATGCTTCTTACGAAGCCACTCCTTCATTGCTAGTTATATTTTGGTTTCATCTGACCATATGACATCCTCCCAATCTTCTTCTGGATCATCCAAATGCTCTCTAGCAAACTTCAGACGGGCCTGCACATGTACTGGCTTAAGCAGGGGGACACGTCTGGCACTGCAGGATTTGAGTCCCTGGCGGCGTAGTGTGTTACTGATGGTAGGCTTTGTTACTTTGGTCCCAGCTCTCTGCAGGTCATTCACTAGGTCCCCCCGTGTGGTTCTGGGATTTTTGCTTGCACAATTGGTGGCTGACTAAATACTTTTTTGCCCCACTTTATATATATCCCCCCACTTCTAAAGCCAAAGTTGCCTCCCTGATTCAAGACAAAAAGTGAATTTCTTTACCACATTTTTTTGCAGTTTTACTTAGTGCCTTATTGCAAACAGGATACATGTTTTGGAATATTTTTATTCTGTGCAGTCTTCCTTCTATTCACTCTGTCATTTAGGTTAGTATTGTGGAGTATGTTGTTGATCCATCATCATTTTTCTCCTATCACAGCCATTAAAAACTCTGTTTTAAAGTCACCATTGCCGTCATGTTAGGAAGGATACCTGTATCTTTGTAGTGGCTGGGTGTATTGATACACCATCCAAAGTGTAATTAATAACTTCACCACGCTCAAATGGATATTTAATGTCTGTCCTTTGCAAGGCATTGGAAAACCTCCCTAATTTTTGTTGAATCTGTGTTTGAAATTCACTGCGCAACTGAGGGCCCTTACAGAGATGTGGTCATTCAAAAATCATGTTAACCACTATTATTGCACAGTGTGTCCAGTCAACTTATTGTGACTTGTGAAGCACATTTTTACTCCTGAACTTATTGAGGCTTGCCACAACAAAGGGGTTGAATACTTCTTGACTCAAGACATTAAGGCTTCTCATTTGTAATTTATTTTGACAATGTTCTTAAAACATAATTCCAATTTGACATTATGGGGTATTGTGTGTAGGCCAGTGACACAAATCTAAATGGAATCCATTTAAATTCAGGCTGTAGCACAACAAAATGGTTTTAAAAAACAGTTAAGTGGTGTGAATACTTTGAAGGCACTGTTCTAAAATGGAATGTAGATAATACATTGCTGAGTTGGTCTCTTCATGGATGGGTTTAGATTTTATAGTATATCTAATCATGATCCTGGAGAATTGTACAACCTTGTTTCCATTAAAACACATGCCAACTTCAAAATAGCAGTTCCAATTTATTAAAGTATGTATATGGTCACATATTTACAGGTATATACAGTATACAGATATAATTTAAAAAGTTAAGACGGAAAAAAAATATATCTAGTCATATTTTACCATAGAATCACATGCTAACATGATATTTACACATGGTGCACTTAGTGAGTAACTGGTTTAGTAACCCTTTCCTCTGGGTTTCAGTGCAAAAGCTTTATACCACCACCACTTTGACAGGCTCAATGGAACAGGCAGAAATTATACAAGTCACAATGATTACAATACCAGTCTCTAAATGTATAATATTAGTTATAAATAGCCTACTCAGTGGTGTTTAAAAAAATAGTCTGACAATGAGATATTATTACTAGCCAATTCTTAACTGTAACTTGAACTATGATGCAGAGTCCACTGTGCACAGTCTACCATGTTTCTATTGCCGATGTCAGCGCACTTCACAATAACCACTCATTGACTTCTTTGAGTTTTAGTTACCTGGTCACAACTATATGGCATACACAGCTAAATGAGTATTATTTGTGTCATAGTTTAGCAGCAACCATGGATATGTTAGTCAAAATACGTCACATAAGCACGTGCTAGAGGTAATAGTTCCATATGAATCATTGAAGAAAAAAAGATTAAAAAAGCTATAATTGTATAACATTGTAATAACTACAAAAATAATGGTTCTCACTGATATGTACCGTATTTTACTGCAAAGGACTCACTATTGCTGGTTTCAAATTAATATACTGTATAAAAATAGCAGCCATTGCATTATTGCTCAAGTGCTTGACTAAATTCAATGTTCTCAGAATAATGTGCATTTCAGACCTCATGAATATTACAGTCTCAAAGACCAGAAAAAAGGAACAACTCACTAGAAGTCAAATAAAAATTTAAAAAGTACACCATTAACAAAAAAATACATACAGTAGGTTAAGACAAGTTATTTTAAGGCACACTTAGTCCGATCCTACAATCACATAGTATTGAGGACGACAATGGTGAATGCTTTAAGCATAAATTAAGGAAACACATGGGGTTTGAACTGCAGGTACCTCGAGGCCTCTATTCAGCTGGTCAATGGGTCTCTCTCAATCAGAGGCACCAAAGACTTTGTATAAGAGCCATCTCTTTGGGGTTGCCAGAAAATCAGCAAAGATGATGGCATTTACTATCTTTCAGCACCACACCGTAGTTGATGCACCACAAAAGCAGTACTTACAAAAAAATACTTCACATACATTTTTAAATAACACACAGTTGTAGTTCTGGACACAATGTGATAATGTCTTTGTATAGTTTGAAAGACAAAATAAATAACAGCTGTATAAATTATTTCTCTAAAAGCTGCAGAAGGAGGACAGTCGTCTGTTGCTCCGTACGTTCAGTGCTTCCCCAGGTTCACTCTGTAAAACAAACAGGGTTCATATTTGTCTAATCAATGGACCCCTGACTGGCAATAATTCAGGATTTTTTTTTGATTAGATCAAAAGAAAATACCTTTTTGAAGTTGTCCTCCATTCGTCCTTGCATTTTACAAACGTAACTTCCTGTTGTAAGCTCAGAGCATGAGGATCTTTAATGCAGAATACCATCCTAGAAACAAACAAGAATAGCACATTAAAAAACTAAAAAATAGTTTTGCACCCTTTCAAAACTATTATATTTCTGATGTTTGTATGGAAAATTGTCTCCATTTCATGATTTTAAAGAAATTAGGCCTCTTAAAACTAACTTTTTTTGCGTCTCTCCGACTCTGATGCGTATTTTGTGGACCTCCACTTCAGACTCCGCAGAGTCACCTGACCACCAGGAAGACACCATGTTGAGCATGAACGAGGGAGACCAGCTAGTAGACTTCTCCCACTTGAACTTCACCATCAGGAGGTCACCAATGTCTTTCTCTGCTACCAGCAGGAAGGAATGGGTCTTATTGGATGTCATCTTCTCCTTTCTGCCAATGAGAAAGAGCATAGAGGCTCAACTGATTATTGTCAACTCACTTCACAAGAACAAATAATTGACCTTTGAGTGAAGGTGTCATGTCTAAGCACAGACCACAGTAGCACTAGAACTTTAACTATAGACCATAAAGATTAATGTTATCGTAAACGTGAGAAATGGTGTCAGGTGTCTCATCATGTTGATGTACTAGCATGTGCTTTGTTGTATGGTTTAACCGCTTGTTGGACCAGTTACTCACAGTGTCAGTTTGAGGTCTTCAACCTCTCCTTTGGTTCCAATCAGGGAGACTGTCAGTGAAGGCTCCATCTCAGACCTGTTCACCTTGCTGAAGAAGTGGATCTTCACCTGGTAGTGATAGACTCTGAACGGCATGGAGGCCCTGGTCTTGGTGTACAGTTTGACGCTACGGGTCTTGCGAACCTTGCTGATATCGTAGCCCACGGTGTTACAGTGGTTCTTGCGGCAGCGGAGGCACATTCCGCGGTCGAACATATCGTTGCTCCCGCAGCGGTACGCCATGCTGGCCTCCTGCTCGTTGACCAGGGAGTCGATGAACAGGTGGATGGAGCGCTCGTGGGAACACCTGGGAACATCATTGATAGCTAGGAACATAAAGGGGATAGTTGCATCACTGGTCCACATTAAAAACCTGAGTTGAGATTCTTAATTGGAGGACAGGCAATCAAATGATAACAAGTAGATGCATCTAGTAGTATATCACTAATCCTGAGAAAGTGCCATTCCCTAACATTACCATTGTAGATAGAGTTATATCAACCTTCATTTTGGGGAGCTACAATAGGAGTGATGTTGTTGGTGACCTTCTGAAGGGATTTTCACTAGTCGTGACGTTTGCTGTCCTCTGTTTAACAGGCATGAATAGGCCTTTGTCAGGATGATGGCGACAATGTTAGTCGTAAAGACAGATTAGTGACCAGTTGTAGTAACTGTGCAGCTAACGTCATGATGTACGTCAGGTTGTACTGACTTCGCCACCCTATTGTTCCTTGTTCACAAGCCTTACCATCTTCCAAGCTGACAATTACATGTCTGATTTAGCCAATGATAACGCAGTAACCAGATTGTGTGGAAAGTGATTGTGAATGTTATATGTCGAATATTTGACCAATTGTATAGAATGACACTAAAATATCAAGATGTGATTCTCACCAAAGAGACCAAGTTTGGATATTGTTTCCAGAGGGCTTTGCAGATTGCAGCCTGGCTGGAAGCTGCCTCCATTGGGGTAGATGTCCACATGGCCTACAGGCTGCTGGATGCCGATGCTTAAGCCCAGAGAGCCCCGCGTGAACGTGTGGAGAACATCCACAAAGTGGGCATCATCTGGGGACAGGCGGCGGTGAGCGTGCTCCCCCTCGAAGTCTGGACCAGCTGGGTCAAGACCTGTAAAAAGAAGGGAGCAATCAGTAAGGAGTGGAACAAGCCAAAGACCAATTAATTAAAGTTGGTACAGGCCAGAGCCAATCAATGATTAGCAACAGTGCATTCATCCTGTCTATGTTCCTCTAGAAGACATATTTACCAGTTATTCTGCCCACTTTATTGGAGGTGTGGCTCCCAGCAAATCCTGCAACATGAGCACCCAGACTGTAGCCAATGAGATGGAGGTTTTCAAGAGGGATGTTTGTTGCCTCCTTGGAAACACATTGCAGTAAAGTGTCAAGTTCATTGCCATGGAAACAATGTACAGTAACTCTTTATACCTTTTGTTTAGAATATGTTATTCACGATTTATCTGAGAAACAGTGCAGTGTCTTAGATGTTGAGTCATCGTACAAACCTCCAGCCAGTCAATGAAGCGAGCAATCTCTTGTCCCACCATCTTGGTGTTCTGGGCAGCTACTGGATAGTGGTTCTGGGCTGTGTACAGCCAGTCCACCACGATCACATTGGCTTCCTGCTCTCTTTTGTACAGCGCCGAAACCAGCTTGGCCACCCAGCTCTCAAACAAGCCGCTCACCTGTTGAGGCAGATGGAAAGAACGAATGGTGTTATTGACGGGGTAATCCAAGTCCATGAGCAATAGTTAAGGATTTAATGTCACAGACATGCTGCTACAGATTGGAGGGGCTTACCGTCCAGCCGTGGATCACCAGGAAGGTTTTGGATGTGCTGTTGAATGTGCATTCTTTGAGAGATTCCGGGTTGCCGGGGATGATGTAGCAGATGTCATCTTCCGGCATCAAAGGCTTCCGGAGGGAGAATTTGGCGTAGGCATGAGGGGTGGCATCGTTGTTTCGGATCAAGTCCTTGAAGTTGTCCATGAAATTATCTGAGAATAATGTAAACACAAAACATCTGCTTAAGACAATTTGGAAAAGTCATTACTAAATGTTTGAAGATACCATTGCAGTAAAGAGAATGGAAGCTTTAGAGCCATCTATGCTGTTTCTAAACTTTAACCACATTGGTGGGAACTTCTGACTGCACAGGCCCCTCAGTGCCTGGGGGGCTACTAGCAAGGCCAGATTAACAAATCATATACATTTCCGGGACATGGGCCCAGGGGTTTCAGCCCCTGTATTAATCAGGCCCTGGCTACTAGGGTTCAGTCGGTCAGACAGACCCTATTGAAACCACAGCTTTGTCCCTCTAGCTCTGAAAATTCCCAAAGGGTTTCAAAGTAGCTGTGTTCCCAGTGGGTCAGCTGACTCCTCAGCCAAGGCTACTGCACTGATTGTGGAGATTGCATATTCCAGACACAATAAATACATTATATTTCTAATAATGAAAATAAACAATATACTAAGTGTTCATATGCATCAACTGACTATATCTACGTCCTACTTCAGCGTCGCCGAAGACAACCTATAATTTTATTTTTTAAGGGGAAAAAATGTTTGGTACCAGTCAAACGTTTGGACAGCTACTCATTCAAGGTTCTTTATTTTTTTTAAACTATTCTCTACATTGTAAAATAATAGTGGAAGACAATGATGATAATATGAAATGATGCAGTAACCCATTTTTTTTTTAACTATCATTTATATTTGAGATTATTCAAAGTAGCCACACTTTGCCTTGATGACAGCTTTGCACACTCTTGGCATTCTCTCAACCAGCTTCATGAGGTAGTCACCTGGAATGCATTTCAATTAACAGGTGTGCCTTGTTAAAAGTTCATGTTGTGGAATTTATTTCCCTCTTAACGCGTTTGAGCCAATCAGTTGTGTTGTGACAAGATAGCTCTATTTGGTAAAAGACCAAGTCCATATTACAGCAAGAACAGCGCAAATAAGCAAAGAGAAACAACAGTCCATCATTACTTTAAGACATGAAGGTCAGTCAATGCAGAAAATTAAGAACTTTCAAAGTTTCCTCAAGTGGCAAAAACCATCAAGCGCTATGATGAAACTGGCTCTCATGAGGACCGCCACAGGAAAGGAAGACCCAGAGTTACCTCTGCTGCAGAGGATAAGCACATTAGAGTTACCAGCCTCAGAAATTGCAGGCCAAATAAATGCTCCAGAGTTCAAGTAACAGACACATCTCATTATTAACTGTTCAGAGGAGACTACGTGAATCAGGCCTTCGTGGTCGAATTGCTGCTGCTGCAAAAAAAGAAACTACTAACAGACACCAATAATAAGAAGATACTTGCTTGAGCCAAGAAACATGAGCAATGGACATTAGACCGGTGGAAATCTGTCATTTTGTCTAATTAGTCCAAATGTTTGATTTTTGGTTCCAACCGCCATCTCTTCGTGAGACGCAGAGTAGGTAAACAGATGAACTCTGATGTGTGGTTCCCACAGTGAAGCATGGAGGTGTGATGGTGCTTTGCTGGTGACATTGTCAGTGATTTATTTAGAATTCAAGGCACACTTAACCAGCATGGCTACCACAGCATTCTGCAGCGATACACCATCCCATCTAGTTTGTGCTTAGTGGGACTATCATTTGTTTTTCAAAAGGACAATGACCCAACACACCTCCAGGCTGTGTAAGGGCTATTTGACCAAGAAGGAGAGTGACGGAATGCTGCATCAGATGACCTGGCCTCCACAATCACCCAACCTCAACCCAATTGAGGTGGTTTGGGATGAGTATGACTACAGAGTGAAGGAAAAGCAGCCAACAACTGCTCAGCATATGTGGGAACTCCTTCAAGACTGTTGGAAAATCATTCCAGGTGAAGCTGGTTGAGAGAATGCCAAGAGTGTGCAAAGCTGTCATCAATGCAAAGGGTTGCTACTTTGAAGAATCTAAACAATATGTTGATTTGTTTAACACATGATTCCATGTGTTATTTCATAGTTGAGGTCTACAATGTAAAAAAAATATAAAAAAATTAAGAAAAACCCTTGAGTAAGTAGGTGTGTCCAAACTTTGACTGGTACTGTATATTTGAGATTATGTAGCCTATCAATTCTGTATATTCTTATGTATCAACACTAGAACAACGTTTTTTCAATCCCTATGGTAACATTACTCAGTGTATGAATGGGTGTTCAGCCTTATACTTGTCATCATGTCCTATAAACTATTTATTCTAAGTCATCAAACTCATTAGTAGTATATTAATAGCACCTCCTGATAATGTATATAGTAGCCTTATTAGATAAGTGACAGTATCTGTAGGCTGTCAATAACATGAATACATTATAAGAGATTAAATTCTTCAAATAATATTTCACTTAAGCAGCACAAATTAAATTATATTTTATCGGGACTGCAAAACAAGGTTGAAACATATTTTTCCTCAATATTGGCTACTCACCAAGTGTAGAAATGGAGTCACCCTCTTCCAAAGACGCCACATAAAATACTGCATTTAACACAAGAAAGTAAAGACAATGCACTTGCAACCCTTTCATTTCTTTGCAGCCTAATAATTCGTATTTTGGGGAAATGTAACATAAAACCGTGACAATTTTCCACCGGTTAGAATATTTCCCGTGCGATCTCTGGCGCGTAGTGTTGATATCTGAACCTTGAACTGCCCAGTTCTTAAATAGTACCTCTCCCTCTGTTGCAAACCCATTGGTTGCTTTTCCCTCTCCCCAGGAGGAAGGGGGGGTATAGTAAATTATAATACAAAATCACGTTGATAACTGGCAATGACGTTTTAATAATAATAGTTGTATTCAAGTTATTAGTGTTATTTGTTTACAGTGTGTGATATAGAACACTCAGGCCTGGATTCAATCAGATCAAGAGCGTAACCGATACCTGCAAAGCTGATGTTTTGTCGGTCGGCGGTGGAACTGCATTGGAGCTGTCAAATCGGTGAGCAGCTGCTCCTGTGATCATTGTCTTGAAGCCACACCCATCCCACTCGCATTAGAAGTTCAGAATGAGAAATTGTTGTCGGCTATATAGGAATAATGATCCTCAAATTGAAAATCATTAAACAAAATAATGAGGATTTCTATAAACCTAATCAAGCTGTAGATTACATCTCGTATTCCAGTGACAATTTGTGAACAAGGCTGAATGGGATTTCTCTTAATGCGATTTCGGGTTTCCACTAGTTACCATAGCCACAAAGTCCAAATTGGCTAATAGTAAGAATTCATGAAGACAAACAACAATTTGATTTTTGGCCTTAATTTAAGGTTATGGTTAGGCACAAGGTTAGCAGTGTGGCTAAGGTTGGGTATAAAATCACATTTTAAGAAGATAAATTGTAGAAATAGGTGGGTTTTGTGATTTTGTTGCTGTGTACATTGATTCAGGGAGCTGCTTGTGAATTAGACAGGGGTGCAACTTTCACTGGGGATGGGGGACAAGACCCTCCCGGTGTGCTTTAGGATCATGCGGGCGATTCTGAGTGGTTGGTAGGCTGTTTGGAGTGTTTATCCGAAAAATATATGTTTGAAAAAAGTTATGTCCCCCCACTTCTAAAAACCAAAGTTGTGCCCCTGGAATTTGACAACACAGTTCGACCTCTGACTCCATGAAAACTATGTGGATTTCAGCTGAAGCGGATTTGATTGAATCTGCCCTCAAATTCAACCTGGACTCAGGGGTATACGTAACATAGAAAACTTACATCTGTCTCCTTCCATTTATATGTTATGTTTCGTATGGCATGTATTAATTTGTGGATGTCCATCATCCATTTTGTATGACATGTTATGAATTCCAATTAAATATTTGCTTTATACGCCTACCCATCGACCCCAACTAACCACCTTACTTTCACATTTGCTTTAAGTAACCTTCTGTCTTATGTGACCATACCAAACGTAACGTCCCGGATCTAAGTTTACTATGTTACGGCTAGTCTATGAGACCAGGCTGTCAAATGTTGATTCTGATCTGGCTAGATTGATTTTCTTGTGGCCTATCATTACAAATGGCCTTGCTCTTGAATGCATGAGTGAGGGCTATTTAAGCATAAAGGTTTTTTAGCGTGCCTACATTACATTATGTTAACTTAACATTTGCATTATTTGTTCAATTCATATATATAGGCTATTAGAATAATAGTAGTTGTAGCCAGAATGCAAAGTAACTCAGTGGCCTACTGCTACAAGACCTTGAAATTGATACATTGATGACATGATAACATGACACAATAATTATTGGACATATGATCATGTTTTTCTTCTTGTACAACATATCACAACATATCACAGTTCAGAGGGTTTTATGATGTTTGCATGCCAGGGGCACCTCAGCCCACCTAAGGTCTGCTTGAGGGGACTGTTTCTCACAGCAGGTACAGAATGTGTTAAGTGGGCCTTGTGGAGTTTAGGAGTACAACTAGAGTGGAACATAATGTTATGAGCAGCTGCGTACGAACCTGTAATGTCATCAACGTTACTGGCTTTAGTTCTAGAAGACTGCCCTGAGTGGAGGTGGCCAGATGGGCCAGTATAAATCATAGTCCAAATCCTAACCAACCACCCCTCTACCCCCTTTCCCAAGCACCTTCCCCTAGCCACCATTCACCACTCTATACATCCATAGACCCTTCCCCCTAGACCTAGAGAGAGATTGTGGTCTAGCAATTATGCAAGATTTTATCAATAACATTTCTCCCCAGTTTTCTAAGAAAAGCTGTATTTAACCTGATCCAACCTTGCTTTCTATAGCAATGCAAATATGAACTGGATTTTTAGCATTTGTCTTGTTGTACCAGCACTGACTTTGCTGATAAATACTTTGTTGAGGGAAAATGTACGTGATACTATAGTGATGTGTTGTACCACCTAGCTATCTGATGATAAATGCACTAATTGATTTGATTTGAAATTTGATTTGATTTAAATGCACTAATTGCCAGTCATTCTGGAATAGCGGGTCTGTTAAATGAATAAAATGTCAAATGTAAATCTAGTTTGATCATTTGTTTAGGTACATTGAGCGATGTACCCATCCTGTGATCTCTGTGGGTGCACGTGAATAATAAATGCATGCTTTAAGTTTGTTGTTGCTTGACTCTTTGCACTGGGACTTCCATTGCAGTGGCGACCGGTGCCGTTTAAGATAAGTGAGGACACTTTTTTGTTTTATGAGCATGGCCTTATTAATATTACAGCATATTGGATGACTGTCATTCATATTCCATTCATCCAGCTCAATGTAACATGGATAGGTTTAGGCTACTACATGGTACTCACATTTTCACCATACCCATCATGAGGTTGCGATAACCTAGCCTATGAATGAAAGTTTACAATGTAGGTGCACAGGTTGAGAGTAATTTGAGTAATCAGGGTGACAGACATTGACACATTCAATACCGCCTTGTCCAATCCTGCCTGCATCTAACTGATATAGGGTGTAATCATTAGTCCAATAGCTGCAAACCAGAGTTTCTATTGAACAAATTCAGGTATGTTTATCTCTCTTGCAGTTCATGCTGCAAGAGCTCTGATGGGTTGGAGGACATCCTCCAGAAGTTGTCCTAATTACTGTGTAAGTTTATGGAAGGGGGTGAGAAACACGGGCCTCCTACAGTAAGTTTTGTATTAAAGTCAATGTACCCAGAGGAGGACGGAAGCTAGTTGTCCTCCGGCTACACCATGGTGCTGCCCTACAGAGTGCTGTTGAGGCTACTGTAGACCTTCTTTGCAAAACAATTTGTTATAATCAATTATTTGGTGACGTGAATATATTTAGTGTAGTTTTATCTAACAATGAATTTTATTTTCTGAAATTCACTGAGGAGGATGGTCCTCCCCTTCCTCCTCTGAGGAGCCTCCACTGATCCATTAGTATTACTACTGAGGGAGGAATAGGTCTAGTTTACCCTCTTCCTCACTTAAGATCATTGATCTTCCCAACAATTACATATTTAAAAAAAAAAGTTTTTTTTGTCATTTAACAGACCCTTTATCCAGAGAAGCTTACAGTGGTGAATGCATATATTTTCATACCGGTCCCCTGTGGGAATCAAACCCAGAACCCTGGCATTGTAAGTGGCATTGTAAGCATACTCTTCAAACTGAGCCACACCGGACACACTGTATCAGTCAGTAGGGATCTGGAGTTTGTGTGAGTTGTGATTGGTCAGCTGCAGAGAATTGTCGGACCAGATTTGTTGGACCAGTTTGTTGGACCAAACCTGTGTTTCCATTATCTAAGCAGTGCGCCATTGTGTGTGAAGGACTAATAATAATGTCACCTGCTACGGTCACATGCTTTCCTTCAGGAATGTGCACATGTCAAGTGTGTCTAGCCTTTATGGTTGACTATTGTTGTCAAACATCAACCTATCAGAGGCCCCTGGTACCCCTGGTTGCTCGGAATGAGATGGAAACAAAGTTTGGCTCCAATGCTGGTATTTGTTGCTGTTGTTATGTGACAGGTGGAACACAAGGAGGGGGGGGGGGGCATAGCAGAAGTTGTCTTATTGTACTGTTGCCAGATTCAACACACACATCCCTCCTGCTGCATGTCCCTGAAGCAACTCTTGTAGCGGTCCAGTTGGCATCTAATTTAATGTTGCTTTCCTAGGAACATAACAGAGTTTCCCTGTAAAGCAGGAACAGCAGTATTAGATAAACAGATGCATCACTACGGTGCTGCCATTCTCTTTGCTTTTGTAAGGGAAACTGAATCGCTTCTGAAGGGAAGCGTCTCAATAAGTGGGATTTTGAGGCAGTTTGCTTTGATAAGAGAAACTTTAAAGTTGTGCTGTAGAGATTTGCAAGAGCCAGTGGTTTAGTTTGGAAGCCAACATAACAACAGCTGTTCCCCAATGTTTTGAAGGTGACAAATTGTTCTGGAATGTTTTTTTCCATGGGTTTCCCAGGCTTCTTTTTAGAGTTCTTTCTAAGAAAAACATGCGTGGTTCTGAAGGTTTCAGGAACTTCTTACTACGTAAACCGAAAATATATCTTAGCTTATTTATCATGCATGTGATGTACAGTGTGTGTTGTGTAACTAATTTACCAGGAAGTGGAGCTTTCTCCCATTAGGAACATAATGTAATTATTCTGAACTATTCTATCCTCACTGCCAAATTCATCTCATGTTGTTTGTTTTCTTTTGTGAGCTTTCCATATGATTTCTTATGGAAAATTACAACATCTTAGAGAGGCATTCTGGGGACATCAGGTTTGGGTCAATTGGGCCAGTGAACAGTACAGTTTTAAAGATTATCTTTGTGGGGTCATCTCTCGTCCACCAACACAATAAGGGAGTATTTCCATGACCTAAAGGGAGGGGAGAAGTTCACCAGCAAGTTCATTACCCTTTCACGGTCAGGCAACACTCACCCCACCAACACACCCAACATATATCTGTCCAGAACTTACTTAGACCCATCACCCCTGGTCTAAGTTAAAAATATGTCATCCCCATTCAGCAAGTTACAGGAAATTGAGGACCGAATTGCTGAAACACAGTGTATTTCCTCATTCCTCACATTACCCGATTGACTATAACTTGCTGAATGGGGATGACAGATAGTTTTCTTGTTTTTCCCTAATACTTTTAAGATATATGTTATTCATCGATTAAAAATATTTATAAATTAATGAATTAAAGTTGACCAACTTGAATTAATGTTGACAAAATGTGTTATGTATCTCATGTATTTTTGTACAGAAATGATCCTGTGATTACAATAGTGAGTAATAGGAAAAAATACGTTTCCTTACTCTTGTTTTGACGCTCCAAATTCCAAGAATTACTCAATAACCCCACAGTTTTTTTTTACAATCTATGGGATTATTCCATGTATTTCCAACTAAGAGAATTTGGGGTCCAAAGCTATTTGTTATCTTCGTGTATTGCCATTGTGTGTTACACAACTTGTTTTGGTATGTTAGTGTACTTGGCTTGGTGATGATAGGCTCTAATGTGGATGTTGTGCCACTAGCATGAGTCAGATAAGGTTTAAAGAGCCACAGGTGTCAGATTAGGAACAATGAGACCACTGTGTGTAAAGCACAGCAGGAATAATAATGTTATGAGCTATGCCAGCAATTCACCAGTCAGGGGCAGAACAGCACTAGCCATTCATGTCAAACTATATTAGTGTTACAGTATGTGTCTCTTACACAAGTAGGCAAATGTTGATGAGACCTGTGAATGACAACTGTCTCTGTATTGATGGCATGTTGCAAAGTATGAGGTCATATGGTTATGGTTGTCAAAGAGATGTAGGACTATTTCCAACGATTATATACCATATTGAACAGAGTGCGAATTACACGGAGACATTCTGGGGTCTCTGTATTTTTTTTTTAGGCTTAATAATAAAGACGTAATTTATACGGTAAATGATATTTTCATCTGATTGTCGAACAAGTCATTTCAAAAGTAGGCATGTTTGTCAATTGAAAAAGAAAACAGAAATAAACGAAGGGCAGCTAGTTGGCAGTCTTTCCAGCTTCAGTTTGAAGTGATTGTGTTAGCTCTGTGGTTGGCTAGCTCCTCTAAACAACAGTGTCCTGACGAGAAAGCACATTTTCTATGCCAGGTTAAATCGAGCATCATTAGCTCCAAATAAATGTCACAAAAAAACAGCTTAAACAAATGCAGCTACTGTTCTGGCTGTATTGTTTGACGTGACTTTGCGTTAGCCATAGTTGACTAGCTAGCAAGCAAGGGATAAGAACGTTGCCAGACAGTCTGGCAATAGAACATTTAAAACGAACGACTGGGTCCATAGGTAAAGAACAAAAAGACTGAACGACTGGGGTCGAGTCTCTGGCAACCAAACCAATAGAATGAACGACCAGCTGGCTTGGGTAGCAACCCTAAATTTGTGTCGGGAATATATCTTGTGGAAGGATTGGGGGGGGGGGCGGTGTTGCAATCTACTGCAAAGATAGCCTGCAGAGTTCTGTCCTACTATCCAGGTCTGTACCCAAACAATTTGAACTTCTACTTTTAAAAATCCACCTCTCTAAAAACAAGTCTCTCACCGTTGCCGCCTGCTATAGACCACCCTCTGCCCCCAGCTGTGCTCTGGACACCATATGTGAACTGATTGCCCCCCATCTATCTTCAGAGTTCGTGCTGCTAGGCGACCTAAACTGGAACATGCTTAACACCCCAGCCATCCTACAATCTAAACTTGATGCCCTCAATCTCACACAAATAATCAATGAACCTACCAGGTACCTCCCCAAAACCTTAAACACGGGCACCCTCATAGATATCATCCTAACCAACTTCCCCTCTAAATACACCTCTGCTGTCTTCAACCAAGATCTCAGCGATCACTGCCTCATTGCCTGCATCCGTAATGGGTCAGCGGTCAAACGACCTCCACTCATCACTGTAAAACGCTCCCTGAAACACTTCTGCGAGCAGGCCTTTCTAATCGACCTGGCCGGGGTATCCTGGAAGGATATTGATCTCATCCCGTCAGTAGAGGATGCCTGGATATTTTTTAAAAATGCCTTCCTAACCATCTTAAATAAACATGCCCCATTCAAGAAATTTAGAACCAGGAACAGATATAGCCCTTGGTTCTCCCCAGACCTGACTGCCCTTAACCAACACAAAAACATCCTATGGCGTTCTGCATTAGCATCGAACAGCCCCCGTGATATGCAGCTGTTCAGGGAAGCTAGAAATCATTATACACAGGCAGTTAGAAAAGCCAAGGCTAGCTTTTTCAAGCAGAAATTTGCTTCCTGCAACACTAACTCAAAAAAGTTCTGGGACACTGTAAAGTCCATGGAGAATAAGAACACCTCCTCCCAGCTGCCCACTGCACTGAAGATAGGAAACACTGTCACCACTGATAAATCCACCATAATTGAGAATTTCAATAAGCATTTTTCTACGGCTGGCCATGCTTTCCACCTGGCTACTCCTACCCCGGACAACAGCACTGCACCCCCAACAGCAACTCGCCCAAGCCTTCCCCATTTCTCCTTCTCCCAAATCCATTCAGCTGATGTTCTGAAAGAGCTGCAAAATCTGGACCCCTACAAATCAGCCGGGCTAGACAATCTGGACCCTTTCTTTCTAAAATTATCTGCCGAAATTGTTGCCACCCCTATTACTAGCCTGTTCAACCTCTCTTTCGTGTCGTCTGAGATTCCCAAAGATTGGAAAGCAGCTGCGGTCATCCCCCTCTTCAAAGGGGGGGACACTCTTGACCCAAACTGCTACAGACCTATATCTATCCTACCGTGCCTTTCTAAGGTCTTCGAAAGCCAAGTCAACAAACAGATTACCGACCATTTCGAATCTCACCATACCTTCTCTGCTATGCAATCTGGTTTCAGAGCTGGTCATGGGTGCACCTCAGCCACGCTCAAGGTCCTAAACGATATCTTAACCGCCATCGATAAGAAACATTACTGTGCAGCCGTATTCATTGATCTGGCCAAGGCTTTCGACTCTGTCAATCACCATATCCTCATCGGCAGACTCGACAGCCTTGGTTTCTCAAATGATTGCCTCGCCTGGTTCACCAACTACTTCTCTGATAGAGTTCAGTGTGTCAAGTCGGAGGGTCTGCTGTCCGGACCTCTGGCAGTCTCTATGGGGGTGCCACAGGGTTCAATTCTTGGACCGACTCTCTTCTCTGTATACATCAATGAGGTCGCTCTTGCTGCTGGTGAGTCCCTGATCCACCTCTACGCAGACGACACCATTCTGTATACTTCCGGCCCTTCTTTGGACACTGTGTTAACAACCCTCCAGGCAAGCTTCAATGCCATACAACTCTCCTTCCGTGGCCTCCAATTGCTCTTAAATACAAGTAAAACTAAATGCATGCTCTTCAACCGATCGCTACCTGCACCTACCCGCCTGTCCAACATCACTACTCTGGACGGCTCTGACTTAGAATACGTGGACAACTACAAATACTTAGGTGTCTGGTTAGACTGTAAACTCTCCTTCCAGACCCATATCAAACATCTCCAATCCAAAGTTAAATCTAGAATTGGCTTCCTATTTCGCAACAAAGCATCCTTCACTCATGCTGCCAAACATACCCTTGTAAAACTGACCATCCTACCAATCCTCGACTTTGGCGATGTCATTTACAAAATAGCCTCAATTACCCTACTCAACAAATTGGATGCAGTCTATCACAGTGCAATCCGTTTTATCACCAAAGCCCCATATACTACCCACCATTGCGACCTGTACGCTCTCGTTGGCTGGCCCTCGCTTCATACTCGTCGCCAAACCCACTGGCTCCATGTCATCTACAAGACCCTGCTAGGTAAAGTCCCCCCTTATCTCAGCTCGCTGGTCACCATAGCATCTCCCACCTGTAGCACACGCTCCAGCAGGTATATCTCTCTAGTCACCCCCAAGACCAATTCTTTCTTTGGCCGCCTCTCCTTCCAGTTCTCTGCTGCCAATGACTGGAACGAACTACAAAAATCTCTGAAACTGGAAACACTTATCTCCCTCACTAGCTTTAAGCACCAACTGTCAGAGCAGCTCACAGATTACTGCACCTGTACATAGCCCACCTAAAATTTAGCCCAAACAACTACCTCTTTCCCAACTGTATTTAATTTTTATTTATTTATTTATTTTGCTCCTTTGCACCCCATTATTTTTTTATTTCTACTTTGCACATTCTTCCATTGCAAAACTACCATTCCAGTATTTTACTTGCTATATTGTATTTACTTTGCCATCATGGCCTTTTTTTGCCTTTACCTCCCTTCTCACCTCATTTGCTCACATTGTATATAGACTTGTTTATACTGCATTATTGACTGTATGTTTGTTTTTACTCCATGTGTAACTCTGTGTCGTTTTATCTGTCGAACTGCTTTGCTTTATCTTGGCCAGGTCGCAATTGTAAATGAGAACTTGTTCTCAACTTGCCTACCTGGTTAAATAAAGGTAAAATAAAAAATAAATAAAAAAAAAAGGATGAAATAGTATGAATAAATTCACCAAAATATATTTTTTCATGAAAATATGTCAATCATTATTTGAATATGTTGGTAACCCATTGTATAAAAGTGATAACGCCCTCGAAGCCGGTGTTTGGAGGATACTGTATATAACAACATCTGTGTCAATATATCCTCCAAACACCGGCTTCTTGGGCATTATCACTTAATTAGTAAGCATTTAACAATCGAAATAGAACATTGAACTTAAACCCTGTAGAATCATGGACCTTGTGTAACTATGCCTACATAACATTGGATCAACTATTGATAGAAAATAATAAAGCTAAATAAATAGTCTACTACTTTTGGCACAGAGAACTCCCGTACCTGCACAAACAACTGACTGACAAAAGCAAACAATGATACATCAACGGATAAATCTAATGCATTGGAATAAAGGCTGTTTTTATCAAGGATGCGTGACAAACAAGTGGCAAAAATTAGGAAGTGCCAAGGAAAATCTATGCATAAAGGAGCTCATCGGAGGCCATAATTCAACACTACTGGGTGGACAGCACTACCACATAGAAATAAATGGGTTCAACCATGACAGAGAGGTGGGGGTGTTCGTTTCATTGGAAGATTTATTTTCATATTTACCACTGTAAAACATATTTAACACATCATTTTAAACAGCGAGGAGAATGGTTGAATTAGCATTATTTAGAGACCCCTTAAAGTTAGACTTGTTGTATTTAGGGGAGCTAACATCTCAATCAGGGGAGCTAACATCTCAATCAGGGGAGCTGAATTTATAGTCCCGTACCCCTTCAAACATTCAACCTCCAGCTGCGTACCCCCTCTAGCACCAGGGTCAGCACACTCTCAAATGCTGTTTTTTGCCATCATTGTAAGCCTGCCACACACACACTATACGATACATTTATTAAACATAAGAATGAGTGCAAGTTTTTTTTATCACAATCTGGAAAGTGATAAAGAGCTCTTATAGACCCAGGGCCCAAAACCAGGGCCATAATATAATAATCAATAATTTTGCTCTTTATTTAACCATTGTACATATAAAACCTTATTTGTTAATCGAAAATTGTGAATTACTCACCACAGGTTAATGAGAAGGGTGTGCTTGAAAGGATGCACATAACTCTGAAATGTTGGATTGTATTGGAGAGTCTCAGCCTTAAATCATATTCCACACAGTCTGTGCCTGTATTTAGTTTTCATGCTAGTGAGGGCCGAGAATCCACTCTCACATATATCCACATTGAATATAGTTGCGGAGAGTCCCTGTAATCCTAGATTCAGATCATTCAGGTGAGGAAAAACATCACCCAGATAAGCCAGTCATGTGAGAAACTCGTCATCATGCAAGCGGTCAGACAAGTGAAAATCAGGGTCAGTAAAGACAACTTTAAGCTCGTCTCTCAATTTAAAAAGATGTGTCAATATTTTGCCCCTTGATAACCAGCGCACTTCTGTATGTTGTAAAAGCGTTACATGGTCACTGCCCATATCATTGCAAAGTGCAGAAAATACACGAGAGTTCAGGGGCCTTGTTTTAGCAAAGTTAACCATTTTCACTGTAGTGTCCAAAACACCTTTCAAGCTGTCAGGCATTCCCTTGGCAGCAAGAGCCTCTCAGTGGATGCTGCAGTTTACCCAAGTAGCGTCGGGAGCAACTGCTTGGACTCGCGTTACCACTCCACTGTGTCTCCCTGTCATGGCTTTTGCGCCATCAGTACAGATACAAACATGAGCAGTAGCTACATTTGGCTACATACGGACTGTTAGTGGAATTCCCGTGAGAGAGTAATGGTTAATGTGATTGGATGTTAATTATTTGACTAGGCTACCTGTATTTGACATTGTGTTGTTATTTTGCTGAACACTAGATGGTTTCATTAGATTTTTGGCAGTGAAACGAGGCTACTCAGGTGAGAGAAAAAAAACTCACCCAAATGTATAGCCCCATTGGAAAATATAAATGGACTCTTTCAAAATGTGAAGATTTTTTAATCTTTTTTACAAAAGTTAAATAAAACAGTTAAATAAAACAATAGAATACCCCTGACGGCACTGCGCGTACCCCTGGTTTGTGAATACCTGTTCTAGGGTTAGAATAATATCTAAGGAATTCAACACAATATGTAGCTCAGGGTAGTAAAAAAAATCCAAGAATACCAAAATATATCATGTTTTCACTTTATTAAAGTATCACATTCTGTCTTCATAGAGCACACTGCATTTCAGTTCAGGAAAATACATGCGCTCATCAGCCGGCACGGAGACCAATTTGATCAGTCTGTCCAAAGCCACTCACATAAAATCACACCGCTTCATCTAGAAAAACAGCGACATCTATGGAAATCTGCCCAAATATATTACAGCTTAAATATACAAATATATACAGGTACATTCAATAAATAGAATATTAAACATTCTTGGGATGTTTATGGTTATTATGTAGGGCTACCCACCCATGTTGGCAAAGTCTCACATATATGTTATACATTTAGTGTAGCATATTGTTTGATCTTTTTAAAGAAAATGGAATGTTTTAGAGGGCATGCTTGACCAATAGGGTTAAGGTAATTGTTTCTACGTGATTTTTGACTTATAAAGGAAGTAATAGAAGTACTAAGGCCAAACTAACTACTCCTTGTGACCTCTATTCTTCAGAAGTCCAGAGGCCAATTAAAGAATGATCTGAACATAATCCATTTCAACTAGTTGATGAATGATCGAATTGACTGGACTAACGCCCTTAAAGTGACCAGTGCCAAACACAATAACCAAATGCACACAAAGAACAAGCAGGGAATTCATCTACAATGATAACGCATATATATATATATATATATAATAGTGATTGAAAAGCTATTTACACGGGTCACTGCAATATTCAATTCAGTGAACAATCACCATCTTTGGTCCCTGTGATGGCGGCAATTAGTGGTTTAGGCATGACATTAGTGACATGATTATTATAGTGTGCACACTGAATGTGGCAAAAAATAAGTGGAAGCTATGTCAATCTCTTTGAATCGGAACTACCTAGTATGGCGTTAGAAATTAATTTATTTGATTTAGTAGGTATACATAAACACAGTTGAGATGAAAGGATTAAAAAGATAATGTAGCAACGTAAGACCAAGTCAAAATCATAAAAAATAAAAAAAGCAATTGTAACACTCTCCATGATGACGGTTAATAGAAGAAAAAGCACGTAAGCCGACACCCAGCACAGTGGGATGAAGTGATTGCGGGTGGAGATGACACAGGTTGGGAGGCAGAACATACAGCACAGGTCAGAGACTAACATCCCCTATCTTCTCTCCAGTGTATTCTCCCAGGCTCCATCCAGCTTTGGCTGTGTGGTTCAGTGTGCACTCTACTCAAGTGTTGCTTCATGCTATTTTATTGTTGAAGTGGCTTCCCTGCATCTTGAGTCTGTGCATCCTGAAGATAAATCAAAAGAAGAACATGAGGAAATACGTTTTGAATCCCATCTTTGGTTATGATTGATTTTTCTATATTCAAATGACCAAAGTTTCACAAAGTTTTCTTACGTTTTCTCTTTCCGGCTCATGTTGTCCTCTTTTGATTTGACAAAGACTACGTCGTCTTTTCCTCTGATGAGGTAGGCATACTCTCCATCTTTAGCGCTGAAGATCACCCTGGAGTCAGACAGTCAAGACTATCAATAAAGCCTTCTTGACGCCTTTAGCATTATAACCCCAAAGACTGGCAATGTGAAAGGCGATGTGCTGTGTCAAAGGTATTCAAATACTGTCCACAGTACTGGGGTTTAATTCATGTAATTAATTGGCCTTAGAGCGAAACCAGCAATTCTGCTGACCTTAAGGTCTGTGAATTTGAATACCCCTTCTACATATAGATATACAGCTCATCATTACTATCATAACTTACCTGGATTGAGTCTCCCCTGCCTTGACACGTATTTTGCGGATGTGGAAGTTTTTGTTGCCCCAAATGTCAGACCAGCTGAAATAGGCATCTTTCTCCCAGCGCAGCTTGACCATAAGCAGCTCCCCAACGTCCACGTCAGTGGTCAGCAGGAATGACACAGTGCTGTTGGTGTTCAGGAAGGGCCTGAGGGGTCACACACAGATCAAAGGTGAGTGGATCAGTTCATCTTCTGTACTGTATATAGTACCCAGCTGAGGTGGGGTGGTGAGGTGACCGGGTTAATTATGAGCTACAATGTCAGTGTTTTATATTCGTAAGTTTGGACTTGTTTAAATATTATATCAAGCATTTCTGGACAACTAAGTATTGCGCAAAATGTTTTTGTATTTCCTATAATTTCCTTATTTTATTTAATATCAAACCATACATACATGGTGTAAGGTATGTCAGTCTTCTCATCATGGGTTCCGTACAGAGAGATTTTCATGGGCTGCTCAGTGTAGGCCAGTTTCTCACTGCTGAAGAAATGCACCTTCACTTGGTAATGGAAAACTGTGGAAAGAATGACAGAGACCTTAATTTAGAACCATGCCACATACAGACGAGTGTCACAGAGAAGGTTTTGCCCTCTGAAACCCTGAGTCTGTTTTCTCTTATGGAAACAACTGCAGTCTGCCCAGTTAAGACACATTCTCCGACAGTTTGAAGTGTTTGTGGCATGTGGACATAATCCCATCACTGATGCACACAGTTTGAGCTAAAGATCCCCACTCACACACTATTGTAGTATCTCAGTGCTTAAGACCTGTCTTTACATAACCATATTATTTTTTCCACTTACTGCCTTTGTGTGAATAAGGGAAATACAATGCAGTGTTCAGCTTCAGATTAAATTGTCCAACCTTCCACTGTAAAACCAAGTGTGTAGGATCTGAACGCATAACTTAACACCTTTCTGTAACACTTTTTAAATGCGTCAAGGCATTTAGAATTCAAAATGAAAATGTGTCACAGTGTTTAGATTGTAAACACCCGAACATGTTTATTCGCTGTAACACTTTTAACAAACATATTTATTCAGCACAAGGTTTTTAGGTTTTGAACACTAAACACTGGGGGTGTTGTTTTAAACACTGTAGGGTGTAAAGCCATATTTGCATATTCCCCAGCATGCCTTTCACGTGATTGTGAGGGATACC